>NC_090940.1:90338304-91642861 GCF_040938575.1 Ambystoma mexicanum
ACTTGCACAAGACTAGCCTTATAGCTAAGAGGCATATGCGCAACTATTTTTACTCCCTAAAAACAGGAAAATTTGCCCAACATAAATGGGAAACAATGGACATATGGGAGCTTAACCCACTGCTCGTACCCACAATGCTCCACTGATATTTTCAAATCAGTGACCAGCAGAGCAGTGGCATAGGAAGGAAATCTAATAATTTTTCTGCACAATCTCTAGAGGGATGTTAAGGCAAAAGAACATCTTGTAATAAGCGTAAAGTATCCCTATTGACAAAGTAAATTACTTTTTTACTCCCTGAAAAATCATTTGATTCCAAGTAGGCAGTAAAATCTTATCAGGGCCCTGCTTGCAATGCTGACATAGGAAGTGAAACGACAGTGCACACAATACAGCCTATAGTTTTTTCCCACCATTCCTCAACACAGCCTATAACATATCCAACAAGAGCCTTACTAAGGTTTCTTGTGGAGCCCCTTTGAAGAATATTCACATATATTTGTCTGTTAAGTTAATATCAGCAATGCTCAGGGATGCAACAGATTGTGTGCTTTCATCTATAACTAGTGACCTCTGTTTTGCAATTCACTGTTTTCAGTTAAACCAGATGCATGGGGATGCTAGAGGCAATAAAAACAGAACACAAGGTTATATTGAAAAGCGGTCAGCAGCTGAGCATAGAAAGACACAGACACATGAGGTGCAGTTTCCTAGACTGTTACTAGAGATTCCTATCCTTTAGCAAGCAAACAACACATTTACTTCACTGTACTGCCGAAACCTTTGACTTGAAAGTTGCTAATTTGTTCTTCACCACCAAGGAATGTTCTCCTGTGCCCTTCCCTTCGTACTCCTGCCTGTCTACTTTGCTAGCCTCCAAGTCAGCAGGGCTCTGTAAAAAGTGAGGGATTGTAGCAGTAAAACTCTCACTGGGATATGTTCTAACTCACAGTACTTAAAACATATCCATGATATTATGCGCAATTTAAGAAAATGTCAAGAATTTACATGTACACAATAATTTTGATATACATACAAAATAGTTTTTAATGTACCACGGCCTAATATTGTTGGGTAGGATTACACGATTGCTCAGAAAAACTGTTTTTGAATTGGAGAAAGCTACCATATCATTTCTTATGATCTGTGCCCAATGGAACTCTGAAAACATGCAGATTGTGAGAAAAGCATTTAAGCTGTCTACATATCCATTGTTCAAATACCATGTGCAAGTAATCCTAGGTATAGCCCATACCCATTATCCCTTGCAGGCTAAGTAAATGATACTGTAATGTTGCTCTCCACTTATAGGGTAATGTTAGCAATGCTTAAATGGGTGACATTGAGCATGACATTTACCTACTCAAAATCAGTAGAAGGCAAATAATATTTGAGATTTCAAATGGTTAACTTGCAAGGGGAACAATTCAAAGTGACTGTGTGAGATATGCACAAAAATTAGGAAGCATGGGATATGGTTACACATCTAAGTAGCCTGCTTACTTACAGTCAATATCTGATATTTGAACTGACATTTGGGTAACCTAGTGTGGGTGAAGCTTTTGCTAAGGCACTGTGAGTAACAGAAATTCTGTTTCTTGAACGTTATTCATATTAAAACAAAAATAAAACAAGTGGATGTAGGTACAAGTCTGGTAAGCTTTCGCAGAGACATGGTAGGCAGATTCAAGGTTGGCCATTAATATTTAAATAAGGCCTGAGGTGGAAGCGAGAGTCATAAGGTGCAACGAGGTAGAGTCAAGTATTGGAGTCCTGGGTGGAGAGGGAAGGCTCCCAGCTGCTCCCTTGACTCCCATAAAAGCAGTCCACAACGCTGCAGCACGTCTTATTGTTTGTGAACGGAAATTTGACCAAATCACCCTCATCCTACGTGAAATACATTGGCTTCCTCTCCAGACCAGGATACTCTTCATGACCGCATGTATCATCTACAAAGTAGTCACGAGTAACACACCAGCATACCTGGTGGCTAAACTCCACATATCTGGTGGCACACGCTCCTCATGCAGCAAAACAACCAAGCAGCTTATATCAAAATTCGGCCGCAAAGAGAGGAACTGCAAACAATCCTTCTCACGTCAAGCACCCGCCCTCCCGGTGTCAGCTCAGAATGACCTCACAAATCTCCAATTTTGCAAAACCTCTCAAAAAAGGGCTTTTCCAACACCACCTGACCAAGGACTAATTTCAGTGGGTGCATATACCGCAGCACAGACCTCAACTCACAGTTCTGCGCTACTGTTAAAAGATTCCAGCCCAAATGCTAGCTACCCACACTCTGCACAGCACTCTGCTACTCTCAAGCTAGGTGCACGCTTTAAACAATAAAATAAAAAAAATAAAGGCTATTTGGTTAATGTCTGCAGGCATATCTTAATGAAATCTTTTGTTCATGGAGCAACTTTTTCATACTCGTACTTAACCTCTTGAGGGAGTATTCTGTTTTTAGGCTTTTTAAGGTCATGCTTGCATTGTAGGGTGATATAAATAGGATAGACCTGAATGTTAAGACTAGTTAGCATAATTTAGCTTTATTAAAGTAATTGATGTGGCTTGTGCCTTATTGATTCTTGACAAGGTGGGATTTGTCTGTGTGCGCTGCTAAAGCTCTTCTGAGCGGCACCCAGAAGGAAGCTGGGAAAGCACACATGCGCACAGCTTAGAAGGAACATTGCTGAGGGGAAGGGGCTGATGTGCACACTTGCTTTTTGTTAGGCGGAGAGACGAGGGAAGCCTTTTCTGAAACCAGCAGTGTTAAAGGGTGCTGCATGTCAGCTCATTATGTATGTATGCATGTATGTAAGGCATATGCATGTAATGTATGTGTGAATGAGTGAGTGTGTGCATGATGTTTGGGGGGCTGGATGCGCATGTAAATGAGCAAGTGTATGGTGAATCGGATTCTTAAATGAGTGAGTGGGTGTGTAATTGTGTTTTTGTGTGTGCGTGTGCGCTTAGGTGCAATGCTGGGCTGCTACCTTTTAATGCTTGAGCCCTACGCCAGACAACCCTTGGGGAAGAACAGAGGGGGGTGGAGCCTTCATGTTTACCCTGCCCGCTTACTGAAGTGGGCCCTCCCATCACCAGTTAACTCCCTCCAAAATGTAGGTTTCATTGCGACCCTGGATACATGGCCCATTCCAATTTAGCTCCTACAGCTTGAATGCTCAGGGCAGGGGTATTTCTAGATTGATTTTGTATTGTATAAATAGATCTGACTTGCATTTCCAATTTTCCCATTCTCGGTTATCTCAAAAATGTAAAAAATAATTATGTGTACATACATACATACATACATACATATATATATATATATATATATATATATATATATACAGACACAACACCAAGAAAGTTATGGTGGGTTTAAAAAGGTTTGGAAAAAAGAACTTTCACCTGAAATGTGAAAGTAGGAAAGCCCATTTGAGCTAAGGCACACACTCCACCGCGCCACCTAGTAGCTATCGCTGGAAGTTCACCTCCAGTTCTGTGCCAGAACAGCAAGGCATTGTGGGTATATATATAAATATATTTAACAAAAACATTTTTGGCAACTATCGGCAAATAATGCTCGTGTTCCCGGGATTCTGATTGGTTCCCAATATCATCAACTGATCCACCGTAGGGGTATTTAAAAAAATGTGATCCACTACACTGTGACTGAGTATTCATTTTGAGTATTGTCGTCATAGGGCAGGTTCTGCTGCCATAAAGGAAGTCCAGCAGGTTGAGCACATGTAGCAGAGCTCTCCACGTGTCCAGGACTTCACAAGAGCTCAACCTTTCATTTTTCTAAGGTTGAGCAAATGAATGCTACTTTAGGTAGGGGTGGCGGGGGTGTGTGTGGGGGGGGGTGGGTTCCTAGAATTAAGATGCCAAGAGACCATTCAGCTTAGGCTGCACACTATATAAAGCTGCAATATCAGAGTGTCTGCAACAGGGCCACTTGCATACGACTCACGGGGCTGCAGTTCGTGTTGGGTAAGGAATCCATGGTAATGTGTGTTCCAAAGCAGCAGTAATGCATTTTATACCAGCACAGCAGGTAAGTATGCACAAGCAATCTCATCTACGGCGCAAACAGTAGTGCCTCTGTGGGTACTGATGTAGTACTGTACCTTGGCCAGTAGAGGGTGCCACGTACTCAATGTTCCATATAACTAACTGAAACCGAAGTTATGATTTCTAGGAAAACCATGCAACACAGTTTCACTTCCCAGCGTCTTAAATGATAACTAGGAGCGCCTTGGTAAAGACTTTGGTTAAAACTAAGGGACTGCATAATTAGGGTGATGTTCTTGAATGGTATTGAAATGAAGGGTCCTGCTCAGAACCGTGAGCTTCTTAACATCTTGCTGGGTGAAAAGTGAGAGGACAGAAAACATCTGCAGAATAGCTGCCATTGGGCCTCATTAAGGGTCCGGCGGTAACCCTGCCGGTTACCGGCGGGTTGCCGCCGGACTCATAAATGTTACTGGCACCTAGCTTCCCGGTGCCACCGGGACATTACAAGTCCCGGTGGCACCGGGAAGCTAGGTGCCGGTAAAATGTTGTTCCCCATTCCCGTGGAATGGGAATGGGTACATGGAAGCACCGGCACCATTGTTAACGGTCTGCCGACCGTGGCCGCTGTGCCTGGCAGGGTCAAACCTGTAATGTGCTAGTCCGGAAACAACGCTGCAGTAAGCTTACCGGAATCCTTGTTTCCGGACCGGCAGGGTCAGAACGAGACCCATTGTGTGTGTGTGAGAACCTCATATATCCAGTGACCCGGAAGGACGGGCACTGAAGTTGCAGAAGACCTGGCACAAGGCGCTTTTTCGACCCTATATGGGGAGGCAGGCTGCTGCTCTTCCTTGTTATGCACAGGGGCCCGTTTGACTATAGGGCATTCCACGCACCGCACAGCTCTGTTGATACCTGCATGAGGAGTTCTGGCGGCGAAGCATTATTGCACTGCACGACACAGATCTGTGGAGGAGTGAGATTCGGGAGAGGTCTCTCCAGAGTGCAGACTGCTGAGTACAAACCTACTGCTCTGACATTGCAACAAAAAAAAATGGTTCCTCTTCCCAGGCTAAAAAAAACCTGAACCTCCAATGACCGCCAGAATGCAAAAGTGGTTCTTAGTTATCAACTTGTGTTGTTCTGTTTACACACAAATGAAGGGGAAAATGTCTTTAAAGCAGTGGCGTCTCCAGGAAGCTAATTTAAGGGGAGCACAGAAGGGGCCACAGGGAAAAGTAGGCGTGAGGGAGGCACCTAAAAACGGACGCTGGGAATATTATTCCAAAATTGACATGGGCAAAACAGCCCAAAGTGAACCTGGCGATGTAAAAAAGGTGCAGGTTCCATAAAAAGACATTAATTGCAACACTTCTGATGCCACAGTGCACAGTGCCAATTATGCATCATAGGTCAGTGTAAATGACACCTGTTTTAATATTGTGCCAGGATATCCTGCAGGGCAGAGCGCTGGCATTGGAAGTGCCAGAATATAACAGAAAAAATTACAGGGCGTTACAACCAAAATGCCATACTACTTCAAAGTATACCTTAGTGTTGCTCAAATGCTGCAGGGTGCTGCCAATTAAGGGTGACCTGTGCTGCTCTATTCCAGGGAGTAGCAAATAAAAGTTACTACCTGCCAGAATAATGTGTAAACGTGCCACGGTTCTCTTAAAAATGGCAATGTTCAACTCAATGTGCCAGCCTGACTCCAAAGCATAGCCTTGCCAGTTTCAAACAACTCCACCTAATCACAGTCAACATAATGCCAGTTCCATCAATGCCATGCCACCCTTGCACAACCCTGCCCTTGCATGGCATGTTCTTCTGTAAGTGCAGCCTCAAATCCACCAATAACACCATCATATGCCTCGCCAGACACCATATGTAATGTACAGCCTGGCAGAGGCTGCAATAAGATGCCAAGAGCAGCTTCAAATGCCCCAATAATGCCATTTTGTGGTTGGTAGAGTCGCCATATGTAGGGTAAAACATGACAAGTCGAAACTCAAATGACACAACACCACCACCCTGAGCACAACCCCTATACCTGGCATCCTGCTCCCCACCCAAAACACAAGCCCATGTCTGGCATCATCCCTCCTCACCATCCAGAGCACAAGTCCCACACCTGGCATCCTGGCCCCCTTCCTCGCAGAACACATGCCCCATACCTGGTATCCTGCCCCCCCCCCCCACCACCCAGAGCACACACCCTTCCTGCCCTCCACCATCCAGAGGCCAGAGCACAAGCCACATTCCTGGCATCCTGACCCCACCACCAAGATTGCAAGCCCCCTACCTTGCAGCCTATCCCCCACCACTCAGAGCACAAACCCAATACCGTATAAGAAGCCCCTACCATCAAGATTCCAAGCCCCATAGCAGGCATCCTGCCCCCTACTCCCCAACAGCCAGAGCAGAAGCCCCATACCTGGTAATCTGACCCCGCCCATCTAAGCACGAGCCGTATAACTGGCATCCTGCCCCCTCCCATCCAAAGCACAAGCCTCATACATCCCTGCCCCCCACCACTCAGAGCACAAACCCAATACCTTGTAAGCTTCCCCCTACCACCAAGAGTCCAAACCCCATACCTGGCATCCTGCCCCCAAAAGCCAGAGCAGAACCCCCACACCTGGCATCCTGCCCCCAGCAGCCAGAGCAGAAGCCCACAACCGTGCCCCTGTTGTAGCTCTTACCTGAAAGACCTTGCAAGGCTCTGCTACGTGGTGCCGCGCAAATCGAGTGACAAAAAGGACTTTTGCGCACAATTTACAGAATTGATTAAAACAGCAGTGCAATTTCAAAGCACTTGCAAAACTCAGGGTCAAGATGCAAGTTCACAGGTGCTTGGTCACCTGCTAAGACTACAGTCTCGTCTTTCGCTATTTTCCCTTTTTAATCAGGCATTCTGTTGTTGCAGAAGACTCTTTTTACAGTGAGTTAAAGGTACTGTAACTAGGCCGGGCAGGGGTGTGGAGGTGGGTTTCAAACAGTAAAATACCCCCCCTCCCCCATGTCATATGAGAGAAGCTAATTAATTAATTGTATTTTCTTTGCATTCTGGGACTTGTAGTCTGGCTTTTATTATTATGAATCCAAGATTGCTAGTTCAATAACCAAAGGAAAAAAATGAAAGCGCGACTGGATAAGCATCCTCCAAATGGCAGGGTGCCCGATGGCATGTAAACAGTAGCACATACTTACCAGTGAAAAAACACAAACCCAATCAGTCAGGTCTTAGTCGCCCATTCAGCCAGGCAAGTTATTCATGTGGAAAAAAAGGCTGTGACATTTTTTAATGGGGCCACTGAGGAGCTTCGCAAATTCTTCTTTAAATACATCAGGAAAACATATACTGCCCTTGCTGGAATGGGACTGTTCACTGATAACTAAACTAGCCACATTGTCTTTGTATATATTGCACTGTCCCAAGCACCATGGGGGAGGCCCTCAATCAACTGTGTAGATATTGTATATAATGAATGTAAACAATACTGTGCCTGTACATGTTTGCCCTACCTTGTACATTCGTAACCATGTTAACTGTTGTAACTTCCTATGCAAGAAAAGCGCCCAGATGCCTTCGGGTTAGGTGCACTATATAAATAACCGAATAAGTAAAGGTATGGGCGAAAGTTATTAGCAAGCCTTTCCAAAGTGATTGATAAGTTTGCCCATCGGGTCCTTTGCAGAGCTGATTGATCTCATGCCCCCATCAGTACTAGCTTGGTGGCATAGGAGCAAGGGTTCATCCAAAAAGACCGAATTTTAAATGGCCTACTCAACCAAATGTTCTAAAAAAGGTACTACCAAATGTTCTACCCTCCAACATTTCGCCTTATGCCATCCCCCAAAAAATAAAAATAAAAATAAAAAATGGGCTGCACAGCTGTCCCAAGATCAAAAAAAAAAGGAAAGGAGGAAAGGAAAGAACCCTGCGGCACCGGTTCCCGATCACGGACGTGAAAGGGAAAAGGCATTGCGGGGACTAGCGAGTCGGAGGCAAGGTAAGTAGGGGGCTGGATGTGGGGAGTGGGCAGGGGTGTTCAGTGGTTTGTCCAAGTCAGAAATGTTCAGGGGAGAAAAGACCGAAGGTTATTTAGAAAACATAATCTTCGGTCTTTTCTCCCTCGAACATTTTTAACTCGGTTTTTCAACCCCAATCGAGCAACACTTTAGCCGAATAACCCATGAAAGAATTCAAAAAATGTTACTTGAAAAAGCAAACACATCAGTATTTGTAACATTGACTGCTTTGTTCTCCAGCTGGAGGACAAAGGGGTGCCAACACAACATTAAATACGCAGTCCAGGGATACCTTAATAGTGCAAAACACCCCCAGCTCTTACATGTGGCTTCTCTGAGTGCTGGTGAGACTTCCACTCAACTCTATAAAGTGAGAGGTCTGCAACTTTCGGCTCTCAATATGTTTTGGACTACAAATCCCACTAGTCCTATCCAGCATAGTCAATGATGAGGGATCATGTGAGTGGTAGGCCAACAGATGTGGAGAGCTGCAGGTTGCAGAAGTGTATTGCTTACTCTCAGTGGCCCTGCTCTTGTGACCTCGCTCTGTGGGTACCGCACGCACAGAGCCAAAGGTTCCAAAGCGGGAACCGGGGGTAGCAGCTTCCAACCCCGGAGACACCGCCACTGTCATGCATTTGAGTCTTCTTTGGACTTTGCTTGCAAGACAAATGTCCTGAACAGCGCAGACCCATCCGGCAACTGTGGGTTGCAGCAGGAATTGAAATGAGACCCAGAGGTGGCGGTAGGCCCCCACCTCCATTCCACATGGCTCTGCATTTGGAGCAGGAGGCAAGGCTTCATTTTAAGAAAAGGCGGGTCTCTGGATGTTTCAAACTACAATTCCCATAATCCATTGCCATTGACTATGCTGAATCTGACTGACGGCAGTTGTATCCATAACATCTGGAGAGCCAAGGGTTTGTACACAGCGATTCTACACTTGAACAGATTCTGGCTCCGCGCCTAATAGACCTCTTGTGCTGTACAGCAGTCAAGGCTCGGTACTCCTGTGTGCAGCAGTGTCTGTGCTCAAGATGTCCATCGAGTTGGTCCGTGAATGTGGGGCTAAAGAGACATCTTTAGAGGTTCTCTGGGACCCGAGGAAAAGCATTGGCTGGGCCTGGAAGTGGGAGGGAGGAAGCTGGAGTTGCGCAATGCTTTCAATCAACTTATTGGAACCTGGCCTCCATGTCTCACTGCAGACGATAGCACAGAGACCACCGCGCTGGCAGCGTACGGCTGCCCCTGAGGTAAGCTGTCTGGTGTTCACAGACAGCGGCATCACTGTTAGAGAGAGGCACTAGGCAGACCGCCCATCGCGCCATTTCACCAATCCACTGACGCCTCCGTTTCTAAAGGAACTCGTTGCTGCTGGGCCTTGAGTGGATTGGGGGAAATAGCCAGGTGGCTGGCCTGTCTAGTGCCACTCTCTACCAACGATGCCGCTGTGTGTGTGAGCAGTGGACAGCTTATATGAGAGGAAGGTGTGAAGTGCACAGCTAGCCATGGATCATGCGAAGGCCAGGTACAGACAGGGATGCATGTTTTCCATTAAATTCCGGCATTTCAATACCGCGTGTCTCACCTTCAAGGCAGCTACCGCAGGTATGCCAGCCTACCAACGGCCAAACTAAAGGGCCACACAAGGTCATCCTGCAAGACCATCACCAGACTGAAAACTCAACTGGCCGCAGGCAGCAAACTAGGAACCAGTCCTTCTCATGCTATGCTCCGGTGATCTGCGACTCCATCCCGGCGGCCATTCGGACTGCTCCAAGTCTCCTTCAGTTTAGGAAAGAATCCGAGACTTGGCTCTTCCAACGGTTCTATTTTCATTCATCCCCAGTTATTTTAGCAGCGTTTTTTGCTGAACATTTTTGCCCGAAAAAAAGAATGTTCTATTAGGGGGGTTCCACCAAACCCCAATCCCTTATTAGTTATTCCCTATTCCACATCCCACCCTACCCTTTATATGCCCTTGCCCCCCACCCCACATATTTTTTGGTTCGTTTTTTCGGCAGAAATTTGCAGCCAAAAATGCAGCAAAATGAAACTGGTGATGAATGAACGTCATACCCTTCCAACACCACCGTGGTGTACCGTAAATTTCCGCTACCTTGTGCACACCCGCATCCGTACGTAGAACTGCATAATTATTACTAATGTTTACTTGATGACTTGTTACATTTTTGCTGCCAATGATTTGCTCTATGACGTCTACAGCACTCCATGACTCCTGACCTTGGTTATTTCTTGAAAAATAAACAACAATAAGAAGAAATGTCAGGTTGAGGCGAGAGTCCAGCGGAGCGAGGGATAGTGTGGCACCTGACCTGGCGCCATTAGAGCAGCTACTCGCAGCTTAACTTTTCTAGGCGTTATTTGTGCAAGTGCTCCTGGAGCAGTGAGTTTATAGCTTCAATGCACTCTTCTGAGCTTTACCTTTGAACACAAGGACAAGGATCTGAGCATCGAGAAATCGGTTTATCCAGGGTATGAATGTGAAATACTACTTTGTGCAGGAGCAACGCCGACTGAAGATGTGCCAGGGCGTTTAGGGGCCAATTTCAACATGATATTTGCCCCCCCCCCCCATCTGAGGCACCCGTGGGGTGATTAAATGATATATAATGAAGACAAAGAAATGTAACAAGGGGGTTAATAGCTGCAGATTATCATGGGGCAGGTAGCCAGCCTGGAGCTGAAACACAAAAAGTCCACTAAAAAGATATGAATCACTCTTTGTCACTGAGGGGTAATGTAGACAAAACAAGTATGTTGCTGGGTCATAAAACAGACAAAATGGGAGCAACTGCGCTTGAATATGCCCAATCCCCACCCTCCCCACAAGGCTTACAGTATATTTCAACAAACAAGATTTAAAGTCCCTGATGCTGTCCCTAGGTGGGTGTCTGAAACCTGTGGCTGTTCAGATGTTTTGGACTAAGACTCCCATGCGGCGGTATCACCCGGGTCAGTGAAACAAAAATGTGGTGCCCTCGTCAATGCCAGGAGGTCAAGGGGTGATACTTTTGTTGTTTATTCCCTGCTCCAGCACTGGATCAGTGGAATAGGGAAGGAAAAGCTAATACATCAGCACTCTATTTCCAATGAAAACCACCCGCTCCTGCACTGGAACAGAAAGGTAATCACTTCAACAGATGCAAAAGCATCAGTGCCCTATTGCTATTAAATGTGCCCGAAACTGCGCAGGAATGCCAGTACAATAGCAGGGCACATTTAATTTTAATAAGGCACCTGTCGCGCTTTCGCCTATCACGCCAGCTCGGGGAGACCTTGAATAACTCCCCTGAGCTGGCGTACCAGGGGGCTAATGGTGCCCTAGGCGGTCGCTCGGGTGACCCTGCCCTGAGGCCGGCCCTGCCCTGGGCTGATGGGATTTGTAGTTCAAAATATGTGCAGAGCCAAAGGTTTCATACCCCGGATTTAGGGGATATGTGCAGCTCTGAGTCAGCACTTGCAGCTCCTTTGGTCTGTACCAGGAGAAGGAGATGGGGGCAACAGAGGAGGCTGTCCACACTTCACCTCAGCTGCTGAAAACAGATCTGTGACAGAATCTTGCCCACTGTGTAGAAGTGGTGTAGCCTTTTAATTTCTGATTTAAATCCAGAAAGTGCAGAGAAGTCGATCGCAGGTGCTCCTTTGCTGATTAATGAATTATTGTGTTTACTTGACGTGCTGAACATAAACATGGCTCAAAGCTGGCATTACTGTGTGTTGCAAATAGCACTTGCGCCCATTACCACCACAATGGCACACTATTGATCAGCGCTGATAGTATGAGAGGCTGCCTCGCCCCCTGAGGATTTTACAGGGCAATCAAAGACCTCCCTCTGGTGAGAGTGCTGCAGTCAGCGAGCATGCCATGTCCCTCCACGTATATCACGCCAGGAGGGAAATCCGGTTCTAGGGTTTGGGACATATCAATGTGATTGATTGGGCTTGTTTTATTTTGTGTAAAATCGATTGCGGCCCTCGCCATTCCAGGCCTGCCCCCCTCGACTGCATATTGTCTCTGCCCTGATGAGCTATAGTAAGGATCCGTTCCCAAGAGGGATCAAGCAGAGCGGCAGATTCATAGCAGAGATAGGTGCAAAAATTACTTTCCCGAATTCTTCCCCGACTCCCCTCCCTAGCTGGAACCCCATGGAGGTTGTTCTGTTAAAAAAGCAGCGCTACGCAAACCCACCCCCTTCCTCCTCCAGAATTAAAAATTACTTTAGAGGAGGGTTTAGGCTCTATTTTCAACAGGAAAGGTTGGAAAAATGAGTGGCAAACAGTGCATTATAAAGCACCCCAGTTTAGTAAGGAGCGGGGTTGAAAGGCTGTGACAGAAAAGTTCAAGGGAAAATAGACCGAAGATTATTTTTCCGAAATAACCTTTGGTCTTTTCTCCCCTGAACATTTCAGACTTGGCCCCCGCCATCAGTCCCGACCCCCACCCCCTCTACTTACCTTGCGGTGGCCACCGATTCGCTGTGTCCCTGTGACGCCTGTTCCCTTTCACCTCCACGATCGGGAACCTGCGCTGCAGGGACTGTTCTGTTTTTTTGGGGTGCTTTTTGGGATCGGCTGCGGGGCACACCCCAGCAACCCCGGCTCACAATATAGTGAACAAGGGTGCGGGGGACACCCCGGCAGCCCCCACATCCCTTAGTACGAAATGCGGGATTTGGTCGAACTTTTCAGCCGTTCGGAATTTTAGAACGGCCGAAATTCGGCCAAATCACCCATTCAGTCTTATAATCTCGGTCTTTTTGGATGATTCCAAAAAGTTACTGAGGATAACTTAATGGGATTTAAACATAAAAAGAGATTTATATAGGGGTTGGTGCTCCCTCCCAACGATGAATATATCCAAGTAAAATGATTGATTTTTAAGCACACCGAGCCAGTAACATTAGGCGAATCGAGAAAAGATCAAGTGCACAGGGGCGATTGGGGCTCCTCCACATTTTTACAGTAAAACGGATAGTTACAATTTCCATTTTGCCTCATAAAAAGGATATTGGCAACTTGAATAGGCTCACGGTTTACAGGTGTTTAGGATTTCCACATACCCAGTGACATATATTGCTAATTGTACTCACGGCCAGTGACCGGCACTGTCAGGTTCTATACTATGTATTAGAAGATACTCTCTGTTTTTATATGCACAAAAAAGATATCCCCAATTTCTATTTTGCCACATAAAGACGATATTGGCAATTTTAAAAGGTCCAATATGCAGATACTAAATACTTTTACAAACATAGTAGCAAATACTACCACTTACATTTTTTCACTCTTACAGTGACAGGTGTTGTCATTTTCAACAATCCAACTATGCATATATATTGTCAGTTTCAACAAGCTCAGTATGCGTATATTGCCCGTTTTGACAAGCTCAGTATGCGTATATTGCCCGTTTTGACAAGATCAGTATGCGTATATTGCCCGTTTTGACAAGCTCAGTATGCGTACATTGCCCGTTTTGACAAGATCAGTATGCGTATATTGCCCGTTTTGACAAGCTCAGTATGCGTATATTGCCCGTTTTGACAAGCTCAGTATGCGTATATTGCCCGTTTTGACAAGATCAGTATGCGTATATTGCCCGTTTTGACAAGATCAGTATGCGTATATTGCCCGTTTTGACAAGCTCAGTATGCGTACATTGCCCGTTTTGACAAGATCAGTATGCGTATATTGCCCGTTTTGACAAGCTCAGTATGCGTATATTGCCCGTTTTGACAAGCTCAGTATGCGTATATTGCCCGTTTTGACAAGATCAGTATGCGTATATTGCCCGTTTTGACAAGCTCAGTATGCGTATATTGCCCGTTTTGACAAGATCAGTATGCGTATATTGCCCGTTTTGACAAGCTCAGTATGCGTATATTGCCCGTTTTGACAAGCTCAGTATGCGTATATTGCCCATTTTGACAAGCTCAGTATGCATATATTGCCCGTTTCAATACACACCGTGAGAAATATTGGAAGTTTACACATAATCATTAACATAAAACACTCATTGTATACATGGACAGTAACTAGCATTGCCAGTTTTCATATGCTCAAAAGGCTGACACTAAAACAAAATAAGTTCCCACTTTGGGAACTCGCGTCCCCTGCACACTAATAGCTAGGATATCCTTCGCTGTGTGTAAACTCTAAGATGTGGTTAGGGCAAGGAGGAGCGGATGATGTCTCGTCCCCTAGATGGTGTAATTCGTAAATCTGATAGTATGAAATAAAGCCTGATGTGGCTAAGGAGTAAATTCGTAACGGTAACCTCTTGGGTGGAATTTAAGAAATGATAGCGAGACACATAGGTGAGTGGTGCCGAATTAGTCAATTGTGCGGTACTTACATCTTGCATGCTCTCATAATAAACAGCATGCTATCAGATTTACAAATTACACCATGTAGGGGACGAGACATCATCCGCTCCTCCTTGCCCTAACCACATTTTATAGTTCACACACAGCAAAGGATACTCTAGCTATTAGCGATGTATATTGACAAAAGAATCTCACATTTCACCCGGTTATTCGAACGTGTCATTTTGACGAATACCCTTTGTTGACATATGTGACGTCACTCACGTACCTATGTGATGATGTCACAACTAAGACACATATACCAACGGCCATTTTTGGCTACCAATTCCACAGCGCTCGGCTGGATCGGCTCCTCTCCACAGCATTCTCTTGCACAGCATTCTCTTGTACTTATACAAGTAAGTACTACTATTGAGCCCCAGTACTTCTAGGAGGCTTGACACCTCCTAACTGCCAGTAATTCTTTCTTGCCCCGTTGTAACTCAGTGGCTTTCCCCTTTTACTTATATTTTTTTACATATTGCGCCTCCATTTGTAGGTTACCGCCTCGTGGACACAGTCTTCAGTGTTCCCTTGAAACCTAACAGAAACCTACCATTAATGGAAGGACTGCAAACTACCTGACTTTATGGACATTTGACAGTGAGTCCTTTTTTGATCTCTAATATTAGTAGGCCTTATGTAGCCATTAACTAAGTCCTATGACATAGTAATTTATGTGTCACTATAGGGAAGATCCTCCCTCCATCCATTGAATTTTGGACGTACACTGTTGAGCCGCTTTCTACTACTATTATGAAAAAACGGTAGGCTTTTAAACATCATTTTTTTACATGTACTTTACTATCCCATGAAATGGGTGATTCGGTTAGGCCTTGGGCACCAGTTGGAACATCATGTATCTAGTGATTAACAAGAGCATTATATGACCAACATATGACCAATAGATGGTACTACTCAATATTAGGACATTGTAAGGATACATAAGATCCTCTACCATATGAACACAAATGAAAGCAAATTATACGATGAAATTATGGGATTGGCTAACATCGAATTGTTTTTCTTAACAATGTGGATACAAGTGACAAAAGAAATCAGTCTCTGGTTATGATGTTGCGACGGTGAATCTTAGGTATTAGTTAACATTGAGGTGTTTGAAGGTTGAAGAAAACCCTCCAAAATGTTGATACCAATGAATGTTATCTCGTGAATCTATGAGTTGTTCTGAAAATTGAATTATGATATAATTGTAATATTTCCTTTGCATTTATAGAAAATTGTTGATCGTTGAATGAATTATTGCAGCCCCTGATGACGAGAAATTGATCTCGAAACGCGTTGGGCATATCCACCATGAAAAATAAATCATCTTCAAGAACAAATTTATTTTGAAGTTGTACCAAAATTATTTGGCCTAAAGCCTTTTCTAAACAAACAGATATTTTGAATTGTAAGAAACCTGTCTATTTTATCTATACTGAATCTCTCTTATGAGATATAATTCCATTTAGCTTTTTTAGCCATATATAGTGTGCAGGGGACGCAAGTTCCCAAAGTGGGAACTTATTTTGTCTTAGTTTGCATGTACAGCCCATAAGGCAGGCCTGACAACTTTCTCCCCTGCACCTTGAATCATCCTAAAAATAGCTCTCTTTGTTCCAAAGAGAGTTAAAATATTCTACCTATATTAACTTACGTGATACAGATAGCTCAGTGCTTCTCCCTTTGTCAAAAGGCAGATACGGCAAGTTTCACCTGCCAACTAGCAGATATTGCAGGTTCCACTTACCCATTAAACTGCAGTACCAGTTTCCAATTCTTTAACACATATTGTCAATGTCCAATTGCCAAAGGTATGTATTGACAGCTTGCAAGGGGTATGGAGTTGGTGTCGGGACAAGCAGGCCCCATCCGCAACCAGTTATCTGTGGTCAAAGTTTGGCCTGCAGCCTAGCACATGGTTTTGTAGGGGAGCCAAACTCCAAGGTTCCCAGGAGGTGGTAAATGTTCTTGGTGGGGTTGCAAAACCTTGTTAGTTGCAGGCGCTGGCACGGAGTTGGTGCTCCAGTACTGTCAGTAGATAGTCACACTTCAGTCTTGCTCCAATACGAGCACCACGGCAACCCACTTGCCTTGAGAAAGACTTTGGTTGAAACGCGCGTCGGCTGTGTTCTGTTTCACCACCCTGGCACAATGTGCCTCATGTGTGTCTTTTTGCACCTAAATTAATAAATAGTGTAGTTACCTGGAAATGAGAAGACCAGTCTTCAACACTTTAGACCTACTGACTTTTATTTGCAGAAACAACAAGCTTCTTTAATTCTGGGGAAAATGGGGGCCAACATGCCGTTTGCTTTTCTTTCTCAGAAGGTGAAGATACTGTTCACAAATCATTCTGTTGAGGCTAACAGTGTTCGGGAGCCTTCTCCAGGAGATGAGACTCTATTGCCTTTTATTCTCTGGAAACTGTTTTTCTAGGGATCATTCATCATCAATTCCTTAAAGTCTCGTATTGTCTCTGAAGCCTCCCTATTCATTTCTCTACAGTTCTCCAGAGAGGAGGTCTCCAGCTTACACCCTCACTGGTGATGGTTGTACGCCAGCCTCCTTGGCCCAGCCCCTCCCCTTGTTGGGAAGGCTTCCTGGACAACTGTTAACAGGGTCCTCTGCCTCTCTGTTCATTCAGTCTTCCTCTCATTCACTCGACGCTCACCTTTGTTTCCGGATGACAGACGCCTCCAGCTGGGTCTCAAGTGCCGTTAGGGTCGTCAGCAACAACTCTCTCAGGGCTAACTTCTTCTTTTGGGATAAATGTCTTAGCAAGTCTCTATAAACGGGTTATAACAGGATAGGGCACAACGGGTGCAACTTGGACTACTGTTTCCTTATGGTCGGACGTCAATAGGCCCACTCATAGGCCACCTCCTCCTCAGGCCCTGGGCCCTCCTCCAACTCTTCTCTCTAATTCAAAAGACAAACACCAGAGACCTGTATCAGTATGACATCCTTGGAATCTTTCTTGTTCTAGAGCATTACCATTGGTCCAATTGTCTGTCTCTCCCAGGTTGTAGCCTCCCTCCATTATGACCTCATCCCTCAAGGTCTCCCAGGTTGTAGCCTCCCTCCATTATGACCTCATCCTCCAAGGTCTGATTGGCTTCTTGCTAGAGGTCGTGTCCTGGCTCTGATCTTCCTTCCTTTCCACCGCCTTGTCACAAAGCAACACACAACTAAAACTCAATACTGAAGTGTGACTATCTACTGACAGTACTGGAGCACCAACTCTGTGCCAGCGCCAGCAACTAACAAGGTTTTGCAACCCCACCAAGAACTATGTATTGACAGTTTAACAAGTCCAGAACTAGAAATGTCAAATTTCCTAATAGCAATTAGGAATTATGATCAGTTTCCAGATTCCCTGCGGGATGTATTCCTGTTTTCCACATGAACGACACATAATGCAATGCCCACATCCCAGTAACCTATATTGGCAGCTTGCACATGACCATTGACAGGTATTACCAATTTCTCCGGCTTGGCAAAAGTTATTCCCAGTTTCCAGGAGCCCAGTAACCGATATTGGCAGTATTCCACATTCCCAGTTAAGTTATTGGCCGTTTTCGCTTGCAGCCTAGTTGGTCCAGTCTTAGAGGTACACAGACAGGGGCACTTCATCAAGATCAGCTCAGGCCCTGAATCACACAGGTTACAGCCATCCAAACACATGTGGTGGTGGAAGTGTGAGGCGAGGCCTGTCAGTGTCATACCAGTGGCTGCTACAATCAGACAAACAAACGTGTAAGTTATCATATCCCCTGTTTAAACAGGAAATCAAATGCCCACCCAGGACCAGCGTTCCATATTTAACATAAGCAGGGTCTGAACATCTCATAAGCTAAGGCAAGCTATTGGTCTGAATGTATGTAATTTACTTAGAACTGGATTTTCACATGGTTCAAACATACAGGCACGTACGCACACCCGTGCGCGCGCAGGCTCTCACACACACACACACACACACACGTGAGTCGCTATTGAAAAGATCTACTTAGTTCAACACTGGCTCTGCTAAGCCAATGCGGGTTTGAATCTGTCCTTTAGACATTGCTCTGCTGTTTCTGTTCATAACGCTAGCAGCACACAATGCAGACACATCATTTAGAATGTGTGAGTTTTAATGGCCAGCAATGCATCTGCACCACACAGGCTACTGCATTCACAAAACAAATCAAATTGTTTTAATATAACACAAAATATTTGTCCATAGAAAAAATTCCGTAGCATCCAATTGACCTTTAAGTGTAATATTTTGCAGAACCGTGTGCAAATCATGGAATACCAATTGAATGACCTTGATCAATGAACAAAATATATTTTAAAAGTCAGTTGAAACTCTCCATTGTAGAGAATCCTTCCTTCAGCTTCAATCTGATGTTCAGCCATTTTGAAAAGTCAACTTCATACACAGAAATAGCAAGACTATTCACAATGTTAATCCTGTTAAGCTGTTGGCTATAGCTGTGGGAGTTCTCATGGGGGAAACCGAGATTAAGCCCTGACGTCATCATGATTTACCATGTTCACTGTACTTTTTTTTTTAATCTATGGAACATGTATGAGAAAATTACCTCTCAACTATTTCAGTTTTTGATTGTGGGCGGCCTGAGGTTTGGGTAGGGTAGGATCAGTTTTGGGGGGAGACTCAGGTTACAGTTTTAGGGATGGGACCCAGACGATATCAGCATTAATAGAATGCTCTCGGTTTATGTTTAAAACTAATAGAAAAGTGATGGAAAAGGGACAAGCTAGCTATTTTAAAGCATCAGAACTACGATTAAGATACTGACACCCTTAGCTCTGCATTGGCTGCTAGGAAAGTAGGTGAGGGGAAGGTACGTCTGGTTTCAGCCCATAAAGCAAAGCTCTTCAGAAGATCTGACACAGATCCTCTTGCTGTTTCCTGGTGAGCAGAATGTGGGTGGGCCTGCCAGGCAGAGCTGAACTACAGAGCTGGATAGACCCCTGATGGGCCTTGGTAAGAAGAAGCAGCAGTTATCCTAATGCATTTACCAAAGCAGAATAAATCTGTGTCTTGGCCTAAGATTGTCACTTTGCAAATTTTGCTTAATGTTCTTTTTTTCCCCTTCTTCTATATTTTGGGGCAGAATTGAACCCTTTTAGCCATTTGTAAAACCTTTTTAAAGAACACATTTTTCTTTCCATGGTCTTGGATTGCCAGTAGGGACTATTATGTATTTTTGTTAGGCTAAGCTTCCAACTAGTCTCTGGACTGTGGAAATCCCCTCTGTTTGGTGTGTGGCAAGTCTGGGCAAAGTGCATTCAGAAACCTCTGCCCCTGTGGGCAAAGTGCATTCAGAAACCTCTGCCCCTGCGGGCAAAGTGCATTCAGAAACCACTGCCTCTGCGGGCAAAGTGCATTCAGAAACCTCTGCCCCCGTGGGCAAAGTGCATTCAGAAACCTCTGCCCATGCGGGCAAAGTGCATTCAGAAACCTCTGCCCCTGTGGGCAAAGTGCATTCAGAAACCTCTGCCCATGCGGGCAAAGTGCATTCAGAAACTCCTGCCCCTGCGGGCAAAGAGCATTCAGAAACCTCTGCCCCTGTGGGCAAAGTGCATTCAGAAACCTCTGCCCATGCGGGCAAAGTGCATTCAGAAACCTCTGCCCCTGTGGGCAAAGTGCATTCAGAAACCTCTGCCCATGTGGGCAAAGTGCATTCAGAAACCCCTGCCCCTGCGGGCAAAGTGCATTCAGAAACCTCTGCCCATGCGGGCAAAGTGCATTCAGAAACCCCTGCCCCTCCGGGCAAAGTGCATTCAGAAACCTCTGCCCCTGTGGGCAAAGTGCATTCAGAAACCTCTGCCCATGCGGGCAAAGTGCATTCAGAAACCCCTGCCTCTGCGGGCAAAGTGCATTCAGAAACCCCTGCCTCTGCGGGCAAAGTGCATTCAGAAACCTCTGCCCCTGTGGGCAAAGTGCATTCAGAAACCTCTGCCCCTCCTTGCACTTCCCTAGGCCCGGATAAGTGGACTCACATATGCACTGGCGGATGGATGGAAGGGAGAAGTTCAGCAGGTGAATTCCAACTGCTTTCATTTTGAATCCATGGCTTCAGATTTTCTTTTATGCAATTGCCCTTGGGAGCCTTAAGCTTTTGATAGGTTTTCTTTAGCCCTTTTCATTTCATGGATTCACAGTGGTTGCTATTACCTTATCCTTCTGCTGGCTCGTCACCTGTGACAGCATTACAGTACAGGGCATACAGTTCGAAGTCTTACTATTCCATACTATAGGTGGCTATACACATACATTGCTGCGAGGATTTAGTTTCCTAGAAGTGAATAGGAGACGGGTAGTATGCTAGGACTATATTCACCTACATAAATGCTAGTACTGGAGACTCACATTTGTTTGATTATAATATTTGTAATGCTCACATAATCTCTACATGAGAATTAACATATATAAATGGAAAATAACACAATGAGAGCATTATTTGAACGTTTCCCTTTATGAGTAGAAAGAATCACAATATTGCAAAATGTATATGTTTGTTGTTTCAGTCCTAAAACTGTGTAGGCATAATATTGATGACACCTAAGTGTTCCTAATTTACATAAAAGGATAGTGGGAATTGGTTCTTGGATATTCTGTGGGTAGGCCAACTATGATAGTTCTGCCCAATAATAAATCGGTCAGGTACTCAGGGGTGGTGGGATGTCTTGCTCTAAGCACACAGATCCAACTCCCTCCATGGCCTTTTGTTGGGTGCAGCACTATTGTCTGCTGCAAAATCTGGTACATCCAAGATAGGCATTTTGACATCATTCCCTGGGGTAGAGGTTAGGCTCTGGTAAGAAGAAAAGCATGACAGTAGTAGGTTTTCTAGCCAGGTGCCCTGCCCACCAACACATGGTTGGATGATCCATTTCCTCAATACTCAACTCAAGATGAGTGCCAGCCCATCTTAATTTCACCTAGCCTGGCTGTGGCCACTGCCACACTTTGCCACAAAGTTATCCGTCTACACATAAGTCAAAAACACCCTAACGAAACTCATTGGTATACATTGCTGTAACCGCCTCTTGCGATGCCTACTTGCCTACTCCCCAAACAAAGGCTAAAGGCAGTCCAGAGTTTCTTACATGGTGCCTCAGCTCTAATGTTAATGCTTCCCATTTGGAGGGGCTGATACCAACCTCACACAAGCTCTTTACGTGTGCTGTCTATGGTACAGGTATTCATTGTACTGTGTTCAGAAATGGAGCACGATAGGCCAGGAGTATGTAGGGGGCAGGCAGTTTAAGCTCTTAGCACAAGTCAAACAATGCCCCTGGGATTCATAACTTTCATTGTTGGCACAGAGGGGCATCCAGAATGGCGAAGAGAAATGTTGTGATGTTGGAATAGGAAGGTCTTTCATTCGGTATAAATGATAATAAAGGCACATGCATATATTATGTAACATACCATGTGTATAGTGCTATGGTCCATTTGCCAGGACCTCAAGGCACTGTGATGATCCATGGGAGCATGGCTGAACCAATTCTGGGATTTGGTAGACCTCAGCTTGACATGGCATTGTAAACAACAAATGTGCAGCCTTGGTAATTCTGCAGTAAATGCAGAAGTGGGTGTGTGCCCTGAGGAACGGTCTTTAGGCAAGGAAGGTACACCATCCATGAAGCTCAAGATATAGAGTCAACACAAATGTTTTTAAGATAAGAGTGAGCCCCCTAATAGCTTCAGAAAAATGCAGTCCAAGTCTTAAAATATATGTGCACCTACAAGGTCAAAACACTGCTCGGTGTAATGCACCAACTGTTTAAATAAAGTAGTCACATTTGAAGGAAAGCCAGGCCATGGTTGTGAAATGGGAAAATGGCATCCATTGTACAAATGCCAACGTTATGTACGTGAAATACCGTTTATTTGTCTTTGTGTTACCCTAGTTTCAGTCTTCATTTGCAGGTCCAGGTGAGGCATAGAAAGGAGTAAGAAATATACAGAGCTAAAGCAAAAATGGGGAGCACTCATGCCTTTGGGAGGAGGTCCCAGTCACTTAAGCGGCGGCCCATTGCCGCAAGTCCTCTTGGCGACCCTTTGCAGCAAGCCCTCTCAGCAGCCTGTTGCGGCAAGCCCTCTCAGCGGCCCGTTGCAGCAAGCCCTCTTGGGACCCGTTGCAGCAAGCCCTCTCGGCTGCCCGTTGCAGCAAGCCCTCTTGGCGGCCCGTTGCTGTGGCGACCCGTTGCTGCAAGCCCTCTTGGCGACCCGTTGCTGCAAGCCCTCTCCGCCGCCCATTGCAGCAAGCCCTCTTGGCGGCCCGTTGCTGCAAGCCCTCTTGGCGACCCGTTGCTGCAAGCCCTCTTGGCGACCCACTGCTGCAAGCCCTCTTGGTGACCCGTTGCTGCAAACCCTCTTGGCGACCCGTTGCAGCAAGCCCTCTTGGCGACCCATTGCAGCAAGCCATCTCGGCTTGATTTGCTGCATGCAATCAGGCCTTTGGCTGGTTGGCATGGGGGCTGAATGGTGTGGCTCCTGCACCCTAGACGCTACAGGGGCGATGCCACACCCTGCGGAGTAGTCAGCAGCACATCTGAGACCCACAGTCTTGACCGGGAGCAAGGGCTGAGGGTCAGTAAGGGCCACTGGACAGGAAGTCAAACCAAATGCAGGACAGTAACAAAAGGCTGTCCTTGTGGATAGCAGGCCGAGAAGGGCAGACTTTTGCTCCCTGCCCTCCCCCAGTCTTTTTCGGGGCAGGGGGTACCCCTGCACCTTGCTCCACTGCATAGCCAACCCCTCTGTTCCCCAGATACCACCAGCCCCCCACCACCTACCTGTGGTGCTCAGGCACACTATTCCTTGCGTCTCTGTAGGCCGCACCCCCTACAGACCTGCGCATTGAGGCAGCCTTATAAATGCGGCCTTTTGTATGCAGGCCTCTAAGAGGCATGGACTACAGACCGCAAATGCTTCCATCAGTAGGAGGTTTGTATACTTGCCAAGCGGCTCCATACCATGAATGGCACGTTCAGTTACTGCCATTTTTTAGCCAAGAACACTTTTCATGGTGGGATTTTTGCGTCCAAACACTTAACAGTGGTAACACATATTGGGCTGGGAGGATAGCTCAGGGGCAACACGCTCGCCTTGGAAGCAAGACGACATCGGGCAACACAGGTTTGATTCCCGGGTCCACGCTTAGAAACCTCTGGTTATTAAGCACATTATAAATAACAAATTACAATTATATCTTATATGCATTTATAATGGAGAAATCCAGGACTGCAAGACCCAGAATGCAAAGTTAAAACCAGGACTGGACTAGCATCTCCCGAATGGAATGGATAATGTTTGCATGTATGGAGAAACCTCCGTAGAGCCCTTGAAGCAGGACCGATTAGTCGCTGGAGGTTGTTTGATCTCTTTCACCCAACACGTGTTCACGTCCGCTCCTTTATTGCTGACCTCAATAAACCACAGTGAAAGAGAGCGAATGAGCCGAGCTTTACAAAAGCCGGAGCCTTCTGTGAAATGTCTGGTTGCCATAGGAACCGCTTGAGAATCCCTGCTAGGCTTTGCCATGGAACATCCCACGGTCTTGCAGTGCAGGATGACTTGTGTTTGTTCCACGCATAACTGTGAGGATGGCTCAGACAGTTATGCACCTGTTGCGGAATTCCATGAGAAGCCTGTTGGGTTGCACGTTCAAATACCGGTGGCCCAACAGCAGCTCAACCATCTGAGGGCAGCATGCCTGCAGTATTCTGATGTTTGTTTGTTTATTTGTATAGTGCACCCAACCCGGAGGTATCTGGGCGCCTTTCAACGAAAGATTACAAGTATATTTTCAGCTTAGTTACAGTAGATACAAGAATGCAAATGATACAGTGGATTATACAAGAGAAGGTGAAGAAGTATATACTTAAAGTGCAGCAGGTACAGAAGAGAATACATTATTAGTCAGGCAGGGAAATATATACATACGGTGCAGGTACAGAAGAGAATACATTAGTAGTCAGGCAGGGAAATATATACATACGGTGCAGGTACAGAAGAGAATACATTAGTAGTCAGGCAGGGAAATATATACATACGGTGCAGGTACAAAAGAGAATACATTAGTAGTCAGGCAGGGAAATATATACTTAAAGTGCAGGTACAGAAGAGAATACATTAGTAGTCAGGCAGGGAAATATATACTTAATGTACAGGTACAGAAGAGAATACATTAGTAGTCAGGCAGGGAAATATATACATACGGTGCAGGTACAAAAGATAATACATTAGTAGTCAGGCAGGGAAATATATACATACGGTGCAGGTACAGAAGAGAATACATTAGTAGTCAGGCAGGGAAATATATACTTAAAGTACAGGTACAGAAGAGAATACATTAGTAGTCAGGCAGGGAAATATATACATACGGTGCAGGTACAGAAGAGAATACATTAGTAGTCAGGCAGGGAAATATATACATACGGTGCAGGTACAGAAGAGAATACATTAGTAGTCAGGCAGGGAAATATATACTTAATGTACAGGTACAGAAGAGAATACATTAGTAGTCAGGCAGGGAAATATATACATACGGTGCAGGTACAAAAGAGAATACATTAGTAGTCAGGTGAGGGAAATATATACATACAGTGCAGGTACAAAAGATAATACATTAGTAGTCAGGCAGGGAAATATATACATACGGTGCAGGTACAGAAGAGAATACATTAGTAGTCAGGCAGGGAAATATATACTTAAAGTACAGGTACAGAAGAGAATACATTAGTAGTCAGGCAGGGAAATATATATATACGGTGCAGGTACAGAAGAGAATACATTAGTAGTCAGGCAGGGACATATATACATACGGTGCAGGTACAAAAGAGAATACATTAGTAGTCAGGCAGGGAAATATATACTTAAAGTGCAGGTACAGAAGAGAATACATTAGTAGACAGGCAGGGAAATATATACATACGGTGCAGGTACAAAAGAGAATACATTAGTAGTCAGGCAGGGAAATATATACTTAAAGTGCAGGTACAGAAGAGAATACATTAGTAGTCAGGCAGGGAAATATATACATACGGTGCAGGTACAGAAGAGAATACATTAGTAGTCAGGCAGGGAAATATATACATACAGTGCAGGTACAAAAGAAAATACATTAGTAGTCAGGTGAGGGAAATATATAGATACAGTGCAGGTACAAAAGAGAATACATTAGTAGTCAGGCAGGGAAATATATACATACGGTGCAGGTACAAAAGAGAATACATTAGTAGTCAGGAAGGGAAATATATACTTAAAGTGCAGGTACAGAAGAGAATACATTAGTAGTCAGGCAGGGAAATATATACATACGGTGCAGGTACAAAAGAGAATACATTAGTAGTCAGGCAGGGAAATATATACTTAAAGTGCAGGTACAGAAGACAATACATTAGTAGTCAGGCAGGGAAATATATACATACGGTGCAGGTACAAAAGAGAATACATTAGTAGTCAGGCAGGGAAATATATACTTAAAGTGCAGGTACAGAAGAGAATACATTAGTAGTCAGGCAGGGAAATATATACATACAGTGCAGGTACAAAAGAGAATACATTAGTAGTCAGGCAGGGAAATATATACATACGGTGCAGGTACAAAAGAGAATACATTAGTAGTCAGGCAGGGAAATATATACTTAAAGTGCAGGTACAGAAGAGAATACATTAGTAGTCAGGCAGGGAAATATATACATACAGTGCAGGCACAGAAGAGAATACATTAGTAGTCAGGCAGGGAAATATATACATACGGTGCAGGTACAAAAGAGAATACATTAGTAGTCAGGCAGGGAAATATATACTTAAAGTGCAGGTACAGAAGAGAATACATTAGTAGTCAGGCAGGGAAATATATACATACGGTGCAGGTACAAAAGAGAATACATTAGTAGTCAGGCAGGGAAATATATACTTAAAGTGCAGGTACAGAAGAGAATACATTAGTAGTCAGGCAGGGAAATATATACATAGGGTGCAGGTACAGAAGAGAATACATTAGTAGTCAGGCAGGGAAATATATACATACAGTGCAGGTACAAAAGAGAATACATTAGTAGTCAGGCAGGGAAATATATACATACAGTGCAGGTACAAAAGAGAATACATTAGTAGTCAGGCGGGGAAAAATATACATACAGTGCAGGTACAAAAGAGAATACATTAGTAGTCAGGCAGGGAAATATATACTTAAAGTGCAGGTACAGAAGAGAATACATTAGTAGTCAGGCAGGGAAATATATACATACGGTGCAGGTACAAAAGATAATACATTAGTAGTCAGGCAGGGAAATATATACATACGGTGCAGGTACAGAAGAGAATACATTAGTAGTCAGGCAGGGAAATATATACATACGGTGCAGGTACAGAAGAGAATACATTAGTAGTCAGGCAGGGAAATATATACTTAAAGTACAGGTACAGAAGAGAATACATTAGTAGTCAGGCAGGGAAATATATACTTAAAGTACAGGTACAGAAGAGAATACATTAGTAGTCAGGCAGGGAAATATATAGTTAAAGTGCAGGTACAGAAGAGAATACATTAGTAGTCAGGCAGGGAAATATATACATACAGTGCAGGTACAAAAGAGAATACATTAGTAGTCAGGCAGGGAAATATATAGTTAAAGTGCAGGTACAGAAGAGAATACATTAGTAGTCAGGCAGGGAAATATATACATACAGTGCAGGCACAGAAGAGAATACATTAGTAGTCAGGCAGGGAAATATATACATACGGTGCAGGTACAAAAGAGAATACATTAGTAGTCAGGCAGGGAAATATATACATACAGTGCAGGTACAGAAGAGAATACATTAGTAGACAGGAAGAGGTTAGTCAGCAAAGTCAAGAAGTCAGATGTCCTCGTATGTACAGGAGCAAAAATATAACCCCCTACTCGTTAATTCGGCTTGCTATATATATTGCCAATAATATAATGAGTCAATGACACCCACCAACTTGGTCTGTCCCTGCTGGGAAGTGTCCGCTTGAATGAGCAGAGTGAGAGGTGTGTGGCACTGCTCCTGAGAGGGAAGCACCGCCATGCATTGTTATTACCACTAGCAACCACAAGTGCTAAATGGCGGTAATTCTGTTACTTCCACTTTACCGCCGCATTACCTCACTGCCAAATTCCAAATTTAGAGGTGAAGTGGGGGATTCACCTCCAACAACAAAGTTGGCAGTCGATCCTGCAATTGACCTGCAGAATTACCTCTCACAGTAACTCTGCCAAAAATGTCAGTGGACTCTCATAGATTCCAAAAATGGGGCTTTACACTGTACTGCCACCACTCATGATCCTGTGGCAATGCCACGGGTCTGGGCAGCAATAATGGTAAATGATTTACTGCCAAACTCATAATAAGGCCCAAAGTCTTTTTTGAAATAATTGAAATTAAAACTTACTTTTGGTATTTGCACGCAGCTTTGACATGCTTTAGTCTGTTTTCTGTGTCGATTAAGGTGACGTAAAGATCACCTAGAATGGACTTGAGATGCCAGAGGTAGGAGGTATGTTTTATTTATCATTTTTGTCACAGTGTCTGACAGCGCTCCTCGGGGTGTCGGTGGATATGATATGATATGGTATGGTATTTGTAACGCGCCTATACACAAGTGTTTCAAGGCGCGACAAGAAGGGAGGCATGCGGGTCAGAGGGGGCAGAGGCGAGGGGCGCACAACTTTGATGGTACACCCAACACACGCTATATGCTGTTAGGGCTTTAGTCCTCAGAGTGTTATGTCGCTTTTTACTGAACATGGGCCACAGATTGCAATGTCTGGGCTCCTGCTGCCTTCTATCTGTAGTGTCCTATTTCTTTTACTTTTCATTGTAATAGGAAAAGGAAGTGATGTCAATAGGAAGGGGAGAGAGCAGAGGAAGTAGGAAATAGAGAAGCTACACCCATCAGAGGCTCTGGCCTCTGTGTATCATACAGCATCACTCCATTTATATTGTGATATATGTTCCCCACATCCATATCTAACACAATATTTCTAAGTTCCTACTTCCGGGTGCGTTTCTCAGATTTCCGTTAATAGCCTCGCTGTCTCTCACCGTCCATTCCGCTCTTTTGTCTTTGTGTGGTCTGCTGGTGGCCCAGTTTCCCTGACTGGTGAGCCTTCTCAGCACGACATAGGGAATTCCGACTGTGCTTGGGGGAGGGAGGGGGGGCACAGTGCAGTTCGGCTGCCTCGCTTCGCGAAGTCGACTGCCCGGGACTGGTGGCAGGGTGCACGCCGGTGGGGTAGAGCTTCACAACTTCACACTATGGTCTGCCACCACCCCCAGTATGTTCTCTCTTCCCTCTGTTTCTGGCATTCCACGGATGAGTGACTGTGGCTGTGCACCTGAGGTCGTTCTGTGCTCATCATTGAATCTACAACAATGACAGCTCCCAACACCAGAGGGCGCACCATGCCATGTAGCTCAGTTTCATAGTGACTTTCAACACGAGAGGAAAACATGCCATAAAGCTCACTTTATTAGTGACTTACAACCCATGAGGGTGTATACACATGCCATGTAGCTCAGCTCACTTCCATAGTGACCTCCAACACGAGAGGGTGCATAAACATGCCATAAAGCTCACTTTATTGGTGACTTAAAACACCTGAGGGTGCATACACATCCATGTAGCTCGCTTCGATAGTGACTTTCAACACCTGAGGGTGCATACACATGCCATAAAGCTCACTTTATTGGTAACTTAAAAAACCTGAGGGTGCATACACATCCATGTAGCTCACTTCCATAGTGACTTCCAACACGAGAGGGTGTGCACACACGTGCCAAGTAGCTTACGTGACAGTGGCTTACAACACCAGAGGATGCATACTCATACCATGTAACTCACGTGTATAGTGACTCTCAAAACTAGAGGGCGCATAGACATGCCATGCATGTAGCTCACCATCCTTGTGACTTCCAATACCAGCGGGCGCGTGCACATGCCATGAAGCTCACTTCCCTAGTGACTACCAACAACAAAGGGTGTATACACGTGCCATGTATCACACTTTTATAGTGACGACAATGCTATAGGGTGCATACACATGTCATGCAGCTCACCTTGTGAGTGACTTACAACACCAGAGGGCACATACGCATGCCATGTAGCTCACTTCCATAGTGACTTCCAACACGAGAGGGTGTGCACACACGTGCCAAGTAGCTTACGTGACAGTGGCTTACAACACCAGAGGATGCATACTCATACCATGTAACTCACGTGTATAGTGACTCTCAAAACTAGAGGGCGCATAGACATGCCATGCATGTAGCTCACCATCCTTGTGACTTCCAATACCAGCGGGCGCGTGCACATGCCATGAAGCTCACTTCCCTAGTGACTACCAACAACAAAGGGTGTATACACGTGCCATGTATCACACTTTTATAGTGACGACAATGCTATAGGGTGCATACACATGTCATGCAGCTCACCTTGTGAGTGACTTACAACACCAGAGGGCACATACGCATGCCATGTAGCTCACTGTTATAGTGACTACTTTCAACAGAGGTTGCATTCACATGTCATGTAGCCCACTTCCCTGGTGACTTCCAACACCCGAGAGCACATACACATGCCATGTAGATCACTTTCTTAGTGACTTACATCACAGTGAGCACACACATGCCAAGTAGCTCACTTCCATAGTGACTTCCAACACCTGAGGGCACATAGACGTGCCCTGTAGCTCACTTTCGTCGTGACCTCTACACCAGAGGGTGCACACACATGCTATGTAGCTAATTTTCTTGGAGACTTCCAACATTAGAGGGTGCACACACATGCTATGTAGCTTATTTTCTTAGTGCATTCCAACACTAGAGGGCACATACGCATGCAATGCATCTCACTTTTATAGTGCATACCAACACAAAAGGATGCACACACATGCCATATAGTTCACTTTCCTTGTGACTTCCAATGCCAGAGGGCACATACACATGCCATATAGCTCACTTTACTAGTGACTTCCAACACCAGAGGGCACACACATCTGTCATGTGGCTCACCTCTAGAGTGACTACCAACAACACATAGCACACACACATGCCATGTAGCTCACTTTTATAGTGATTACAACAATAGGGGCTGCATACACCCCATGTAGGTCACTTGCATAGTGACTACCAACAAAAGAGAGCACATACTGTCATGAGAGGACAAAGGCAGTGAATATGGCAAGGGAAATGTGCACAAGATCACACTGTGAATAGCTTTGAGTCAAACAACATGCACTCAGGAATCAAGACACATGGTACACTAAAGCCCAGGATGTGCAAGTAGAGTGGGATAACAATACAAACATATGAAAATGGATGTGGGGTAAGCACTTAGAAGCTCCTTATGGTTACAAGGAAAGTCGGCAAGCTCCTTACTCACAATTGCTGTTACAGGCATGGATAGCGCTAAGCCCACGTACAGGGCAAGCAACGACAGGATGTGTGAGCTAACACCCTTGATGGTATTGTATAAGGCCCCTTAAAGGCAATACTCACGAGGACGAGAAATACCACCTGAAATGTCAGCGAAGCCCACGATCCCTGTTCATCAAACAGGGACCCAGAAAGGCTATAACAGCAATGGGGGGATAACTTAATACATAAGGCTCATGACAAGGGGAACAAGTAGGAATAGAGATTACAAAGTAGTGAGGAAACATAGCATTCGCACAGGAGCTGGCTACAAGAGCACACCACACCTAATAATCAACAGGAAACAAAGGGAGAAGTGCAAGGGAAAACCTGGATTAGATTCCAAGAGAAAGTAAAGGAACAGGAGCAGGGAAACGGAATTACAAAGGCAAAACCAGTGGTCGAAGTGAGCGGGAGCGGTCGGGAGCGGTGCTCCTCTACTTTTTTAAATTACCTTTTACAGCTCCTATACTTTTATTTAAAAAAAAACCATTCCGGAATGGTTTCGTTTTTAAAATAACAAGTGTAGGAAGAAGTTGAAACTTGCCCTTTCAGTGCACTGCACTGGACGTTCCCTTAAACAGCAGGTGCAAGTGTTTGGTGGTGTGTATTGTGTGGGAGGGGACGTTATGATGGAGTTTGTGGGGAGAGGGTGCAGGTCTGCAGGGAACATAGTTCCACTACTTCTTTTCATACACTTCGACCACTGGGAAAAACCTCCCCCTCCCCATCTAGGGAAAAAGGGAAAATGCTAAATCTATAGGTGGGAAGACTAAAGGATCAAGGTTTCACAGCAGAATATGGCAAAGTCAAAGAAATATAGAACACAGACAAACTGGGCTGCACAGAATAAGGAAAGCACTGGGAAGTGGTGCCTGCAAAACAGAGGAAGACAGATCCAGGAAGCAGAAATCCCTAATAAGCACATTAAATTCAAAATACAGGGAAAAGGAACACGAAAATAGAAACTAGGAACTAGACACTAAGCTAAAAACCAGGTACAAGGGAACAGTCACAAACAGGAACACTGCATCAATGACCAGCGCTGGACTGTAGCAAACTGAGGCTTTTAAAGCTGCTTAATGAGCACACGCCTCAGGTGTGCTGCTTGCTGCACCTGACAGCCACAGGCGCTGCTTATCCTCCACCCAACTTTGTTCTGCAAGGGTGGAGATGAAGCAGTGGTCCAGGCATTCTGGGAAGCATAGTCTTTTCATTAAAGCAGCATGGCATGCTGGCTGCCAAAAACCTGGAGTGGCTCTGGAAGGGAAGTAGCATGTAAGATAAGGATGTAGTGCTCCCAATTCACCACAGCGCTGTCGCATAAGGTTTGGAAGGAAAGTCCAGTAGGGAATAAACCCCAAATCATGCCCCCAAGCTGTGGGAACGGGAGCGAAGGGAGCAAATCGTGACACATACACGTACCATGTAGCTCACTTTCCTAGTGGCTTCCAACACCAGAGAGTGCATATACATGCCATGTAGCTCACCTTCATGGTGACTACAACATTATAGGGCACATACACATGCCATATAGGTCACTTTTGTAGTGACTACCAACAACAGAGGGTGCATACAAATGCCATGCAGCTCACTTTTATAGTGACTATCAAGACTAGAGGGCGTGTAGTGAACTGCAGAGTGTTGCAGTGTGGATCTGGAAGTCTGTTCACCATCTCTATTGCTGATGGCTGCCTGCTGGTTAAAAGTTTCCCTGCTTTGCGGAGCGAACAGAGAGTGAACTGCAGAGTGTTGCAGAGTGAATGAGTGAAGAGGAAATCAAAGGAAACCAAATGCTGAGACACCTGTAACCAACAAAGCTCATGCAGAGGCCCGCAAAGATCTGTGAGACTGCTAGCCCCCAGGGCCCAGTATGTTAAAGCTGAGGAGGATTAGCAGTGGGGAAAAGTGGAGCAGCAACTGCTATGTCGGGATTGGGCTCACGGATCCGCCTGCAAGTGAGGTGGCTGGATCACGCGGAGTGCACAAAGATCCTCCCTCCCCGGGAAGCCAGTAATTGGGCCGACCCCGCAACTTTGGACCATGACTCCCTGGGCAAATCGTTCCAAGGGGAGCTTGCTTACGTGGAGCCCCCAACCTTGAAAACCACTAATGGGGTTTACCTCATACTTATACCGGCAGACTTGAACCCGGAAAAAGATCAGGATATAATAAGGGGTGGCGCCAAGCAGCCTAGTGACTTGCTGGGAAGTGGAAATCAAAAGCACACACAGCCCTCGGTTGATTTAACTACGATACTAAAATCCACCAGCTGTTCCCTGAGACCAGGATTGGCAGCCGCAAAAGGACAGTTGACTGATAAAAGCAGGAAGGGAGATGTATCCCCTGTCCTGGTGATTAGGGCTGTGGAGGAAACGCTGCAGGTTGGCCCGGAGGAAGAACTTAATGCGGCCTCGCTGGACAGGATATCTTTGGCTGCTTCGGCAGAGGAAATGTGGCCCGCCGCAGGAATCCTGATCACACAACAAAGCTCTGATGAAAGGGATCCGGAGAGAGAATCTTGTCAAAATAAGGAGGGGCGGGAACAGTCGAAGTTGCTGATGTTGGTGACCCGCCTGCCAATAGACATTTTGGATCTTACATCCAGGATTGAGAAGCAAAAACATTTGAGCTTGGGAAGACTTAAAGAAAGACTAGGTATAGAATCATGGTGCAGTGCAAACCTGCCAGTAAACACCTCTGATGAAGAGGTCTTCTACTTTGACCAAAATGAAGGAGCCAAGTACCCCCACCTCAACCACGTCACCCATATTACCTATATGTTGGGAGCCAGAGTGTGAGACACGTGCTGTACCACTAAGAACACTGGTACCAAAGCAAATCCAGGAAGCAATTGCTTCCTGGCCCCTGCCTCCATCCACTTCTTGTGGGCTGCCTGCATTACTCGACTGAAGGCGCGGGGTGCTGGTGACCCTGCTTCTCTCCCTTTTCCATTGGGAGACTCGTTGATGCCTCACACACCCTTATGGAATGAAGGTAAGCCCTGGCGGCTTACTTCCAGGAAAATGCGATCGAGCGCAGGTTTTTGATTTAATTTTCCATTTGAACTTTTCAATCTGCTTCGAGTAGCGGGGAATACGCTGCACACTTGACAATATGATTTATATTGGTGCATGTTGCCTCCTGCTTGGAATCTGCACTCACCTTGCCTACCATACTATTGCTGCCTGGCCATTCCATGATGGCCACTCACATCGCGGGCACTGGAGTGCTTGGTGACTTTGTTTCTGATTCCGCCCCTTATTGGGTGGGGTTGCAGTCATCTTGGCCTATGGGAGAGCCGGCAGTCTTTGCCGGCCCCCCTCTCAAGGCCCACTCCTGGCCCCTGCCTCCATCCGCTATTCGTGGACTGCCTGTACTACTCGGCTGAAGGAGCAGGGTGCTGGAGACTCTGCTCCTCTCCCCCTTCCATTGGGAGACTTGTTGATGCCTCACACACCATTATGGAACGAAGGTAAGCCCTGGGGGCTAAAGCGCGATTGAGCATGAATTTTTTAAATTTTATTTTCCATTTGAACTTTGCAATCTGCTTCGAGTAGCGGAGAATCCGCTACACCCTTGACAATGGGCCTCATTACGACCCAGGCGGTAAGTTACCGCCTGGGCCGTGACTTTACCACCATGGCGTAAACTACGTTAACGCCATGGTGGTAGGCGGACTTACCGCCCCATTCCGACCTAGGCGGGGCGGTAAGTCCCCAATCCCCATTTACCCTTCCCCATTCCCATTTTTGCCCCATAGGGCATAATGGGAGTGGGGAAGGCGTTAATTACGCCACCGTAAATTACGGTGGCGTAATTAACTCCATGGTCCCTTAGCGCCATGGATTTTAACACCTGCTAAAAGCAGGTGTTAAAAGCGCCATGGCGCTAAGGGACCTCGTAATTGGCGGTAAGGGGTCGGCGCAGCTAACGCTGGCGTAAACCCCTTACCGCCAGGGTCGTAATGAGGCCCAATATGATTTATTTTGGTGCATGTAGCCTCCTGTTTGTAATCTGCACTCGGCTTGCCTAACATATTGTTGCTGCCTGGCCATTCCATGATGGCCGCTCACATTGCGGGTACTAGAGTGCCTGGTGCCTTTGTTCATGATGCTGCCCCTAATTGGCTGGGTTGCGGTCATCTCGGCCTATTGGAAAGCCGGCAGGCTTTGCCGGCCCTCCCCCAATGTCTCACTCCTGGCCCCTACCTCCATCCACTCTTCGTGGGCTGCCTGCACTACTCGACTAAAGTGGCAGGGTGTTGGTGGCCCTGCTCCTCTCCTCATTCCATTGGGAGACTTGGTGATGCCTCAGATACCATTATGGAATGAAGGTAAACCCTGGGGGCTTACTTCCAGGAAAGCGTGATTGTGCACAAGTTTTTCATTTTCTTTTCCATTTGAACTTTACAATCTGCTTCGAGTAGCGCAAAGTCTGCTGCACCCTTGACAATATGATTTATATTGGTGCATGTTGCCTCCTGCTTGGAATCTGCACTCGCCTTGCCTAACATACTATTGCTGCCTGCCATTCCATGATGGCTGCCCCCACCACAGGCACTGGAGGTCCTGGTGCCTTTGTTCCTGATGATGCCCCTGATTGGCTGGGGCTCCAGTCATCTCAGCCTATGGGAGAGCCAGCAGGCTTTGCTGGCCCTCCTCTCAAGGCCCACTCCTAAGGCCCCTGTCTGTTCCCTGTCCACCGCCAGGATGCTCCCAGGTGAAATACTGTCCCCCTGCTGTATGCATGTGCCTGCATACCTGAAACCCGTACCTTGCTGTCCCCCCTGCTGTATGCATGTTTCTGTGTGCCTGAACCCTGTACTTTGCTGTCCCCCTTGCTGTATGCATGTGCCTGTGTGCCTGAACCCTGTACCTTGCTGCCCCCCCTGCTGTATGCATGTACCTGTGTGGCTGAACCCTGTACCTTGCTGTCTCCCCTGTTGTATGCATGTGCCTGTGTGCCTGAACCCCGTACTTTGCTGCCCATCTGCTGTATGCATGTTCCTGTGTGCCTGAACCCTATACCTTGCTGTCCCCCCTGCTGTGTGCATGTGCTGTGTGCCTGAACCCATACCTCGCTGTCCTCTTGTGCCTACATATCCTTACAGCACCCCTGTGTCCCAGCCGCCCTGCAACATGGGGTTAGGCTCCATGAATGTTCCCACGTGACTGACTTTTGCATCTCTGTGTCGCAGCCACCCTGCAACTTGGGGTTGGGCTCCATGAATGTGCCCACTTGATTGACTTTTGCATCCCTGCGTCGCAGTCGCCCTGCAACATGGGGTTAGGCTCCATGAAAGTACCCACTTGATTGACCTTTGCATCTTTGTGTCGCAGCCGCCCTGCAACATGGGGTTAGGCTCCATGAATGTGCCCACTTGATTGACCTTTGCATCTTTGTGTTGCAGCCGCCCTGCAACATGGGGTTAGGCTCCATGAATGTGCCCACTTGATTGACCTTTGCATCTTTGTGTCGCAGCCGCCCTGCAACATGGGGTTAGGCTCCATGAATGTGCTGACGTGATTTACTTTTGCATCTTAGTGTCGCCGCCGCCCGGGAACATGGGGTTAGGCTCCATGAATGTGCCCACGTGATTTACTTTTGCATCCCTGTGTCGCAGCCGCCCTGCAACATGGGGTTAGGCTCCATGAATGTGACCACGTGATTTACTTTTGCATCTCTGTGTCGCAGTCGCCCTGCAACTTGGGGTTGGGCTCCATGAATGGGCCCACTTGATTGACTTTTGCATCTCTGTGTCGCAGCCGCCCTGCAACATGGGGTTAGGCTCCATGAATGTGCTCACTTGATTGACTCTGGCATCCCTGTGTAGCAGCCGCCCTGCAACATGGGGTTGGGCTCCATAACTGTGCCCACTTGATTGAATTTTGCATCTCTGTGTCGCAGCCACCCTGTAACATGGGGCTAGGCTCAATGAATGTGCTCACTTTGAACTCTTTTTGCACTTTGCCTGTGATGTAATTACCTCTGTACATTTCTCTATGATGTAATCACCTCATGCGCTTCCTCTCTGTAACCAGAAGCACTGTAACCAATCTCTTAAGCATAAGCGCCCAGATACCCCTATTTTTTTCCGCTATAAAAGTAAATAAATAAATAAATAGAACCCCAAATCACCAGGGGAATCATTGAATGGCCCTGGGAGAAGAAGACCTGAGGAAGTCCCAGAGCAAGAATCTCCATTGCGGCAGCAGGATGATGTGGCCAGTGACTCTGATAGTAGCCTGTCCTCGGCTTCGATCGACGAGAGGAGACTCGACTATGACTTGCATGCTGAGGACAGAAATGGAGGGACTCATATCTCGACAGATCAAGCCCACTTGCAAAACACCTTAATGGCGACACTTACGGTGACACTGGCCCCTGTTTGGAAAATTGTATGAAGCCCTCAATGACTCCTTGAAATATCAGGCTACCCTGATAGCAATGGCTCATGCAAAGATGAGCTATTTAGAGGGCTTCATAGTAAAGGTCCAGGAGCGGCTTGACAAGGAAGCAGAAACATCTTTAAACTGGCAAAATCGCTTATGCGATTTGATTTAGCAAGGAGAGAAGAGCTGGATGAATCAAAATTGATGACAGCTGTACTTGAAGACTGCAAATGGATGCATAGCCACTTTAAAGGTCAACAAGGGCCGACGAGAAGGGAGGGCAATGAAGAGAACAGGAGCTCTCATGGTATGAGGAAGGCGGGAATGGTCTAAAACCCATGGAGAAGGGTGGAAAGTCTCAAGCAAAGCCTGGCCCTGGGTATAATGAAGAACTGATGAGGGGATCTGGTGGGGAGGGGGCAATCAACAACAGCTTGATTGGGGAATTAGAGGAAACAGCTCCATATCATTCGCATTAAGATAAATCCCTGGCCCCTCCAGAAGCCCCCCTTGAAGCAAATGTTGTTTTGATATTCCAAAGCTCTGATCTGACAGGGGGGGGAGAGAGTAGCCCCTCAAGACCTAACAAAAAAAAATATGAAAATGGGAGGGAAGCAAAAGTCAAATGGTTTGTGGCCATTCATAAGAATCTGAGAATGCCCCCTCCCATCTTGCAAGCCCCAAATGTCATCCAGCCAAAAAAGGACGTATCTGGAGAAACTAGCACACTTCCAAGCATGCAGGACTTAACTATAACATTAACAGTGAGCTGCGAGCAAAGACTGCAGGGAACTGCAGAGCTTGAGGCGATGTCGGATTCATGTTTGAGTGATCTTGTGGAAATCATCTGTGAAGAGGAAGAGGCTGAGGAGTGGAGAAATGTGAGAAAATCAGACCTGGCGGAAATCGATCGGCAGGTTCTGTAGATTTCAAAGGTTTAGCCGACCAAGTCCTTGCCAGATGATCGATGGCCAGGGAAAGTTTCAAATAATGATCTGAGGACTTCCCACTGTGGGACCTTGGAAGAAAAGAGGTTGAGCATTGGGAAAAGGTCCATGGTTGAACAGATGGAGGCCGCCAGACAAGTGGAGGAAAAGGGGCCTACGGCAGTAAAAGACGAAGGGAAGCGCACAACGATTAATGAGGCAGGAATGAATTGAGATGTACCTAAATGTGAGAAACAAACGTTTGTCTGGGTGAGAACTAACCGAGTATATTTGGAATGCTTGACACCTGTGGATGGTGATCTGATTCTAAATAGTCAAAATTGTAGGATTTTGTAGCACTATATTCCTAAATTAAGGTCTTTCACCTCAGGGGATATCCGAGTTGTCCAGGTCATTAATGAGAGGTGTACAGACTGGGTTATCTTGCATTTGGCATCTCATGTTATAAAATGAACGATACTGGAACTGAGCAACCATATGCTGCCGCTGGGCTTTCAGTTCAACAACTATATAGACCCACAGCCGAACCACATTGATTGTCTCATCCCAGTCCCAAAAAATATTAGCCCTCGGTTTAACAGGGCTTTGGCTTCCAGTGCTCTGAAAGGCGTAGAGCCTGAAAGTCAAGGCACAAGTCTTCCAGCCATTCACGGTTACGATTGGAAACCAAGCAGCAAGGTGGAACCAGGCGGCAGGTGGGCCGAAGTCCCTGCCTGACGGGGGAAACGGCAAAAGCTGGGAATGGCTGACAGCTGTGTTGGTGCGGTGGCGTAATCACTACAGCCAGAGAAGGGAGGGGAAGGAGGTCCTCGGGTAAGCTCCTGGAACACAAGAGGATTTGTGGACCTGTTTGAAAATGAGAATTTGGCTTGAACTGTTTTGACCTTGTCTGCCTTCGGGCAACTTGGTTGAGGTCCAAACCTATCTGTGAAGGGTAAACCGTCTTTCTAAATGAGCCAGGGAAGGGTCGCTTAGGACAGCCTTTTTTGGACCTGTTGACATTGATCAAAATGGGTAGGGCTCTAAGGGTAATTGAATTTTTCAACCCTTCCCCGTATGTCCAGATGATAACATTGGAACAACACTGCCCTGGTTATAGAAAAATTATTATTGTTCTCATAAATGTGTTTTGGAGACCAAGTATGCCCTCTGACTATACCTTTGTGGACTCCATCACCCCGATAGTAGATGATGCATGTATATCTGGAGAGAACCCCCAAATAATCATACATGGAGATCTTCATCTACATTACCTGGACGTATTGGGTGGGATGAGGGATGAAGCAATGTTGGGGGAAAAATAGCTATTATGGCTCAATAAAGCTAGGGCCCGAGATTTAGTTATGTTGAACGGGCAGTCTAGCGGGGATATTCCGGGGGCAGTTACTTGGAGAAGAGGTGGTTTGAGCGCCTGCATCAAAGATGGGATTACTGCTGCAACATCAAAATCTGAGGTTCTAAGGATGAAATGAAGTGACCACGATTTGATAGCAATGAGTTGGGAAATGGCAGGATGCCGGCAGGGTGTAAGTATGGCTAATCTGGTTGAGATAGCAGTGGGCCAGAACAGACTCAGAATAAAACCGTCTGAAGTCCCGAAGATGACTGCACGTTTTGAACAGTACGTGTCAGATAATCCAAACAGAGTAGAATATGGTTGGATTCTGAGAAATTATAAGGAAAAACCGGGAGCTTTTAGCAGACTGGATTTCTGCCCATTCCATGGGCCTCATTACGACCCTGGCGGAATGGGTTAATGGGTGCCGCAAATGGATGCGGACCCGTTAAACCCATTCTGCCTGATTACGAGGTCCCCTCGCGGGACCCGGTAAGGACACCTGGTAAAACGAGGAGTCATTACCGGGTCCCGTGAGGGGACCAGGGAGCTAACAACAGGCTGGTCGTAATCGGGCCATTGTTAGCTCTCTGCACCCATTCCCATTGAGCCCTATGGGGGCTCGAATGGGAATGGGGAAGGTCCGGGCCCGGGTTCCCTGAGGGAGGAATTACCGGGCCCTGCAAACTCAGAATGGCCCGGTAATTCCCCATTCAGGGAACCCGGACCCGGTTTTGGAGGCAGCCATGCCGCTACCGCCAAAGCCGTAATGAGGCCTGATGTCTTTAACAAAGAGGTGGGGGCGGATAAGAGAGAATTAAGATCTGATGTTAGGAAATTAGAGAAAGCAAATATGTTCAGCATGCTAAATCAAATCAAAAAAAGGAAGCAGCAATATCGGAACTGGCTCTTAGCATCTAGTTCAAAAACAATGCAAGTGAATGCTGAACAGATGGTGCCAGCTGTGTGTAAAGATAACACAAGAAACCCATGGCGGCTACTGAATAACGGAGGAGGGTTCAATCAGGCTCTTGTGGTCAGTCAGGTCCCTGAGGAACAGTGGCTTAATTTTTACACCAAGCTGGTTGAGATGGGGGAGTCCAAGCGTCAGTACAAACACCGGCATTGGGGGGGGGGGGGGAGTTGGGCAATCAACATCGATTGAGAAGAAATTAGGATGATGATTGGAAGACTGAGCACACCTAGAGCAGCAGGTCCTGATGGCTTGCCTAACCATAAGCTAAAGGAGAATGGAGATTTTTCGATTTATTTCGCAATTAACATTTTTGTCCAGGTTTTGGCTACAAAACAGATCCCAGCCTCATGGAGAGAGGCGGTTATAGTGCCAATTTTTAAGAAGGGCGACCATGAAGATCCTACGAACTATCACCCGATCATCTTTCTTGATTCCCTGGGAAAACTCTTTGCATCGATCTTGTTGCGAGATCTGAATACCTGGGCACTGGATGTGAGCTGCCTTGATCCTCATCAGACTGGATTTGAGAGAGGGTGGGTACCTCCCTAAACCTGCTCCTGCTTCACCTCCTGAAGCTACGATCCATTGAGACGAAGTTAAACATCTATTTAGCGTCAGTGCAGGGCGCGCTATCAAAGAACATTTTTAACATTTAGGGGGCTTAAGCTGGATTGCTCCTTAGTCCCATTTTTATTCAATCAATACATGGCTTATTTGGGAGACTCTCAGAAGTTCATCCAAGCGTTCCCACGTAAAATCAATGGCACTGATTTGCCCTTGGTCCTATATGCTGACGACTTGCTCCTTATCGACCAAACACATGTTGGGCTGCAGCGCAGGCCGAACACCTTCCAATTATATTTGGAGGCAAATGGACTCTGAGTAAATGCTAAATAATCTAAGGTCCTAGTGATGCCGTCCGCCCGTAGAAAGCATAAGGGTCTGTCCTCATGGACCATAGGAGGGGAGCGTCTAGAGATTGTCGAGAACCGTAGTAAATAGGAATATTAACAACCATGCGCATCTTATGAAGCTCTGGGCCAAGGTCAAACACTTAGCGGCTCATTGAAGAGCTCCACATAGGAGGTATGGGGCATTCGCAATGCTCCCCATGCTTTCTTTTTACAAACAAAAAGTAGTCCAGATCCTAACATTCGGAGCAGAAGCTATGTTGAATCTGTCATGGAAAGTTTGGGGCCTCTTAGAGGGATATTTTTGGTGAAAGGTTTTAAGACTACTCAACTCAATACTAGTGGCGGCCATTCGTTTTGATCTGGGGCTCCAATCTATGGAGCCAATTGTAATATGGAAAGCATTGTCACTGTTTAGGAAATGTGTCGCATGTAATAGTACCCCCCGCCCGTTTCACATTTTTGGAGCCAACGATCAAAAATCTGGGGACAAATGGCTTTGGGACTTGGAAGGAGAAATGTACGGCTATTCTCGGATATAGTGATATTTCCCTCGAAATGCTGATAGCGAATCTTACAAAGGCAAAAAATAAAATGGAAGAGAGGGACTGGATTCTCACTCAGGAGCTTAGAAAGGACAATAAACTGGCCTTAGTACTAGATCATGAGAATAGGCTATTAAATCAAATCCCTGTGTATTTGCAAAAATTCCCCTCGGCCCACTATCAGGATTTATTCATGAGAACGCGTTTCAATATCCTGCCGACAAGAGAGGCTCAGTTGGTTAGGAAACAAATGGGGGAGGTAGACACAGTTTGCAGATGTAGAGAAGGTGGGAGTATTGAATCATTACCTCACCTGGTGGTGACATGGAGAGCCCTGGCCGAGTTAAGGACCTGCTATTTGGGAATTTTTATAGATCAGTCAAGATCGTCATCAGCCGGGGAATGGTGGGAAATGTTTTTAATAGGGGAAAAGGTAAGCTTGGTTTTAGCTGGTATGAAATTTGTAGAACGTATTTATTTTAAAGAATAATGAGGTCATATTTTAAAGAAGATTGAATGAAGGGAATTGTGTGAAATTTTAAGGAATTGTATGGCTTAGTAGTGAGTTTTAATGGAGTCGTTTTGTAATTGTAAAAGGTTTACCTAATTCAAAATAAACCAAACAATAACAAAAAAAACTAGAGGGCGCATAACATGCCATGTAGTTCACTTTTATAGTGACTACCAACACTAGAGGACTCATACATATGGCACGTATCTCACTTTCCTAGTGACTTCCAACACTAGAGGGTGCATACACATGCCATGCAGCTCACTTCCTTAGTGACTATCAACACTAGAGGGTGCATACACATGCCATGCAGCTCACTTCCTTAGTGACTATCAACACTAGAGGGTGCATACACATGCCATGTAGCTCACTTCCTTAGTGACTATCAACACTAGAGGGTGCATACACATGCCATGTAGCTCACTTCCTTAGTGACTATCAACACTAGAGGGTGCATACACATGCCATGTAGCTCACTTCCTTAGTGACTATCAACACTAGAGGGTGCATACACCTGCCATGCAGCTCAATTTCTTAGTGATTTCCAAAACCAGAGGGCACATACATATGCCATGTAGCTCACTTTTATAATGACTACCAACACTAGAGGGTGCATACACATGGCATGTACCTCACTTTCCTAGTGACTTCCAACACTAGAGGGTGCATACACATACCATGTAGCTCACATTATTAGTGACTATTAACATTAGAGGGCACACACTCATGCTATACAGCTCACTTTCCTTTTGACTCCTCCATTTCTCTCCTAGGTTTGGCCCTATACTCTTCCCATAGACATTTACTGATTGGCGCTCTTGATTGGAGAGGAGTCTGTCCCTATATTGCCTTTGCTCTTACGGAAGTGTTTGCCCAGCAGCATTGCTGGCTGCTGACCAGCTTGGTTCCTGATGGTGGTCCTGCTGGTTGCCTGACCGTTCCCCTCTATTACCCAGAGTGCCTTAACTGATTTTCATTTTGATCAAGCTTGAAACCCAAAATGTTCACCCAAGGCAAGGGCCTGGATCGCAGGGCTGAAGGCCAGAAGGAAGAGTCCCAGAGGTCCTTGCTGCTCCCACATATGAGGACTTCACTTTTATCTGAGTAAAAACTCAAAATATTTGCCCCCATCCACCTTCCGATGACCACCGAGCATTTCCAAAGCTTGTTGGGTGATCAGGACTGTCCATAGGGAGAAAGATTTTAGTGTTGGCGCAGGCACTGAATTGGAGGCCAATACAATGGATGAATTAGGACATGCCTCCGGGCTTGGTGCGCTTTACAAATAAACAAAATACAAATCCAGATACAGAACACTGACATTTAAAAGAGGTTGGGGTTGCGAGGATCTGTGTGGTCCCCAAACAAAATAGGAGAAGAGTCTGAGATGAAGTCCGAACCAGGAAGCGATTGGGCACATTAAGAAGAAAAAGAATAAAGGCCCTTCTCAGCCAGCGTCACTCAGCCTATGTATTTGCAAAGATGTCCGCGGCGTCGAATGGCATGGATTGGTCTATCCAGAAGAAGGCTGTGGCACTGTTTACATGGTATGCAGTCTTTCCATCAAAAAGGTTTCCAACAAAACCTTTTCCATCAAAACTTATCCAATGGAAAAATGTGCATCGAATGCATATTTGTAAGGGGTAAAGGGTTAATTTTGTTTGGGGTGCATTTTTAAAGGTAAACCACGGGGGGTTGGGTGGAGGTACCCCCCCCAAAAAAATAATACATGTGATGCAAATTCTTTCATTGCATAAGTTTCATGCATTTTTATTTCGATGGGAAGTTTTTGATGGAAAGACATGCTACATCTCCTGAAGATCTTTGTGAACTGAGGGAAGCACTGATTCTGTAGCCCTGACTTGACAGACGCTGATTTGCTGAGGTTCCAGAGGGCACATGTTTCCTGTAACACGCCTATGTTCGCAGGTAGCTTTGGTTAGGAAGGGCAACATGGAAGCAGATGAAAGGTTTGTCAGGTTTTCCGGCTCAAGGGATGGCTTCTTAATGATGGGCGCTTTGTGCAGCAGAGGAAGGGTTTAATAGTCCTACTTTCCAAGTGCTGGGTTCTGTGAAAGGCTTAGCACTGCTTGCAGAGGCCGGCTCAAGTGTTAAGGAACAGTACTCATCAGTTCTAGCTGGTATTTGGTTAACCACGTGTGAAGTACTAGGGTGGCATCTGATTGGCCATAGAGGAGGCAGCGAGTGAGTCTGGGGGAGATGCAGCAATGGCCCTGGGAGGAGGGCTGTGATTGGCAGGGGAAGGGGAGGGCCTGATCGCTCAGGGATTCATCTCACAGGATGTTCAGGGAAGTCAAGATGGATTCTGTGAAGACATTTCTGGTTGGCTTGAAATGGGGCGGTGCCACCGTTACAATGTCCTATAGAGAGTGTCCATAATGGCCTGGCCCTTCCAAGACAGGAGGTTCTTTCGCTGCCTCGATTAGAATGATATGGCTAAGTGGTAAGAACTCAGTGAAGGCGTTACTCCAAGCAGAGGTATTAGGGTGTGCAATAAAAGGCCTGTTAGTGGTTTACGGGTCTCATAGCAATGCTAATCTGTGGGAAAAGAGGATGTCTAGGCTGGTCAAGAGAAGTGGACGTTGTCTACACTGTTTCCAGGTATATTTGTAGGAGGACAAATTATGCAAATAGTTGCCCTCGTAGCTGTTCGGGCCTGATGTTACAAAGTATACATTAAGAAATTGTGTAGGGAGAACTTCGGCTGGGAGAGCGGCCTTGCAGTGAGGAGCAAAAGTCTTTTTACCTATGAAAGATAAGGTCGGAGTGAGGGGACAGAGGAGAAGGGGTTGGTGTAAAGACTGGAGGGGGTGTCTGTAATTCCGCTCTCTATATGGTAGAGGAGAGGCACAGAGGACCCCAGCCAAGATTCTCTATTATTGGTACGTGGTCGAGCAATCAAGGCCTAGCTTCTCAGGAGGTAATGCAGGCTAGTTCTTAAGTACAGTGTAGTCCCCAAGCCCCCACAAAGGAATGTCCACACACTGTATCGGTTTTTATATAATTAATATTCAAGGTTATGTACACTATCACAATAACTCACTTTGTGCTCAGAACATCAACAATGGTAAATATATACAGTTCTACAGTTGTACCACAAATATTATCAGATCTCCTTAAAGTGCATCAACTATACTGTCAAAATGTCACAGAGATCAATAAAGAGGAAACCAGCAGTAGAGAGAGAAAGGAAAGCAAGACGGTTGAACAATTGGCAGAATACTGGTTGCTACCGTTAAACACAGCTCTGTGTGGAAATCCCCCCACCTGGGCAACCTGTAAAGTAAAGATGTATCACAAGCCCAGTCCATATATTGTTCTACGAGTCTTATTTCCCTCTACAATAGTTCAACAGCCCCAATGTACCTGGAATTGTAGCGTTCGTCATCGGGGAATCGATGGCCCTTCTTGAGTGCCCTCCCTTTAAGGCAGGAGTCACGGGTCGTCGAACGTCCGACAGAGAACATGGTGAACTACAGCAGTGAAGTGGCAGCTTCTTTCCTAGCGGTGCTCATCAACGACAGAGCATTGGCGTCCTGCAAGGAGGAGGCGTGCGGGGCACCTCGGTGACGATAGTTCTAGACCGCAAAGAGATGATGAAGAACTGTGGCCTGGCAAGGGCGTCGAGTCGTAGGTGTCTCTGTGGTCTTTAGGTGGCGGGAAACCCACCGGCAGATGCTCCTCTTCGGCGCGTCGATGGTTGGGCCTTCTCCAGCGGGATAAAGTGGGCGGCGATCCAGACGAGAGCGTCCTTGGCTCAAATTAAGTTCTTAGGCAAACGGGAGCACGGCGGCTCCAGTCGGCGACAGCGGTCGTCGACAGTGACGGATAACAGTCCGGACGCTTCTCCTTGGGATTCCACAGTAGTCCCCATCTCGGGTCGGCAGCCTGTCGCAGGTCTGTCTACCAGGGAGCTTTGGCAAAGATCAGCTGTTGCACGATGGTCCCTCGTAGCTCGGGAAAAGGGCGCCTTACCAGGTCATCTTTGGGTCAGTTCTTGGAGAAACAGCAGCTTTCAGATTGTGAAGGAGAGCAACAGCAATTCTTCTCTTCCAGCAGGGCTTCAAGGTTAAGCTTCAGTTTCAACTTCAGTTCCTCTTCAGCTTCTGAACACGAATTCTAGCAGTGAGAGGCCCCCAGATATACTAGTTGATCTCCCATTCATTCTGCTGGGTCACACTCAGGCAACCGATCGGTCAAAAGGGCATTCATGCAGGCAGGCATCCAATCAGGTGCATAGTGTATTCAGGCCATTCACTTCTCTCCAGACACAACAAGTTATGTGTATTCGGACAAGTACCCAGCCATTCAACACTCCACACTGCATTCATACCAATTTCGGTCAGGGCTGTCTCAGTCATTGTGTCAAACACCAGATACTAGACACCCACAACACAGAATGCGTATTTGTCACACACTCCATTCACCCAGGTCCCACCCACAGGGTGGACCCACAACATACAGTCACTGGGAAGGAAGGATCCAGCCAGTCTGGCCTGGACTTCACAACAACACCATATATGGAACTTCCACCCAACAGTCGGTCAGGGGGAAGAGACAGAGTCAGGGCTTCCCAGGACTTTGGGAAAACAAGGTAACAGGCAATAGAAAGCAAGAGGCCACGGGTGCCATCTTGTTTCCTATCAGGAATCAACTGATCCCAATGGCAGGGCCTGGGTATCCCAAAATGGAGGATACTCAGAGCACCTGTCAAATTCAGCATGGAGCTGCCACCATCCCCCACCCTGCTCTGTGGGCCACACACAGGTGCCCAGAAACATACACCAGGGGCACAGAGTTGTACCCCCACCCATGGGTGCCATAAGGGTATCCCATGGGTCTGTACACCAAACCAAAAGAGAGAGCTGCACCACCAGGAGTCCCACATAAACTCTTGTGCAGAAAACACGACAGAACACACAATAAAAAGCAGTAAAGGACAAGGATACAGAGGCCCCGTCCCTCCGATGCATTTCCAGCATCACAGTGGGCCAATGGGAATAAATCATTAGGCAGACATTTTGTCTTGCACATCAGAGTGAGATCAAGTTGACGTAGTCTTGATGGCTAAATGGGTACATTATTCCAGGATAACTGGGAGGTCAACAAATGACAGCCTTATGAGATGTGGGACAACTCGTTCATGGATCATCGGAGAAGGAGCGCAATCTGATCTTGCATTCATTGCTACTGGACAATTTACAGTATTTTTATCCAAACATGGGGGATACCCACAAATGGGGGATACCTTCAGTATACCTCTAGCCCTCCCTTTATTTCAATGTATTTGTTTTTAGGCTCTTCATATTAAAAGCAATATTTCAAAACTGATGCCGTCAATGCCTTATACCAATACAGAGATATGCCGATGCCTTACACCAATACAGAGATATGCTGATGCCTTTCTAGCAATACAGAGATATGCCGATGCCTTTCTACCAATACAGAGATATGCTGATGCCTTACACCAATATAGAGATATGCTGATGCCTTATACCAATATAAAGATATGCCTATGCCTTACACCAATGCAGAGATATGACGATGCCTTTTACCAATATAGAGATATGCCGATGCCTATGCCGATGCCTTATACCAATACAGAGATATGCCGATGCCTTAGATATGCTGATGCCTAACACCAATAGAGAGATATGCTGATGCCTTTCTACCAATATAGAGATATGCTGATGCCTTTCTACCAATACAGAGATATGCCGATGCCGTACACCAATGTCACAATTTCAAATGTGCTTTGCTTGAATTACTGGATCAGAATGGTCTTTTAAAATGCACTATTCTGTTCTTTTTTTATCCTCCTGTGTTATACCCGCCGCTGGTCTCCCTTCCTAACCCACAGCACCTAGATCCTCCAGACCGTGGTGGGTGCCGGGAGAATGCCTTAACAAGAATGAGGCGGTGCCGCTATTTCCTTTTCCTTTTTTAATTCTTTGCACACTTGGAGGCCTTGTTGCAGCACTTTTCCTCTGGCGAATCCACACCTCACGTATCCCTGATGGAAAAAAAAGATGAGCACCAATAATTCACGCAGCTCCTTTAAGAGCTTGCGCTACATCACATAACAAATGTGTTTGCTCCGAACACTCCTGATCCTGCAGGACTTCCTGAAAACCCCAGAGAATGCTGTGCACTGGGATTTCATGAGTTGGCAGTTAAGCGTGATTTAGAGTTAGAGGTATCATGAGTTGGCAGTTGAGGATAATTACTTAGAGGTATCACGAGTTGGCTCTGAAGGGTGATTTACAGTTACTTAAAGTTATCTTGAGTTGGCTCTTAAGGGACATTTAGAGTTATTTAGAGTTATCTTGAGTTGGCTCTTAAGGGACATTTAGAGTTATTTAAAGTTATCTTGAGTTGGCTCTTAAGGGACATTTAGAGTTATTTAGAGTTATCTTGAGTTGTTTTTTAAGGGACATTTAGAGTTATTTAGAGTTATCTTGAGTTGGCTTTTAAGGGACATTTAGAGTTATTTAGAGTTATCTTGAGTTGGCTCTTAAGGGACATTTAGAGTTAGAGTTATCTTGAGTTTGCTCTTAAGAGTTATTTAGAGTTATCTTGAGTTGGCTCTTAAGAGTTATTTAGAGTTATCTTGAGTTGGTGTTATAAATACTGCAAATTGCTTAAAGCGGTAGTTAGTCTCAGTAAATGTCAAAGGTTTAAACCCGCTCACCTTGACAATTCGGAGATCCAATATGGAAGAGACAAATGCAGCAGTGAAAGTTCCCCTGAGACAGTCCTGGCCCCTCCTACCCGGAAAGAGAAGAAACCGGGGGAGAGGATAGGATCGCCAGGGAAACCCTCTAATGGGAAGAAAACCCTGGTCGAGTCTGGAATCTCGTAGATCGGGAAGTAGTAGTAGCAGAAGAATCCTTGCGAGGTGGTTTCAAACGGAAGTTGCACAGGATATCCCTTCTGAGTAAACGAAAGGAATAAGATAGTATCAGAGAGATGGAAAAGGTAAGACAGCCAAAATAGAAGGCGGAAGGGAAAAGCTCTCACCCTTGGAGGGAAGGTTTGGGGCTGAAACTTCGGAAATGGACTTCGGAAGAACAAAGGATGAAAGGCAGGTCTTCTGCAAGAACAGACAGGTAAGTGATCCTAATCGGGGCTAGAAGGGAAGACTTAGGGAATAAGGAACTTACCCAGACGGGTTTCAAAGCAGAGGGTAATGCCGTGGAGGAGGTTCTATAGACGGCTAAGTTAAGCAGGATTTGCCGGGTTGGACTGAACCCGAAGGGAGCAGTGATTGGATAGCGTGAATGATGATAATCTCTGAGAGATAGGTAAAGACGAGATTAGGACAGTTAAAGGGCAAACAAGAACTAATAGACAAGTAAGTACAGGATTCAATATCGAACTCACGGAGCGTCGGTAACAGAAGCGACGCGATGAATCCTTGGCTTGGAGTCTTCATATAGTATCACGTGAGCGGTCCGTGGTGTCTCGGAGAGACGTGAAAAGACTAGACCGTAGCTGTCGGCTGGAGGAACCCGACGGGCATCCATCTTGGAACTACACTTCCGCACGATACCGCACAAGCGGATACGGGACCACAGAGTCCATCTACCACAATGTGTAACAGTTGGCTCTAAAGGGACATTTAGAGTTATCTTGAGTTGGCTCTTAAGGGACATTTAGAGTTATTTAGAGTTATCTTGAGTTGGCTCTTAAGGGACATTTAGAGTAAGAGTTATCTTGAGTTGGCTGTTAAGGGTGATTTAGAAATGTTAGGATTTGGCTGTTGGGAGTGATTTAGAGGTGTTATGAGTTGGCTGTTAGGGATAATTTAGAGATGATAAGTGTCAGAGGTGATTTGGAGATTTCATGAAGTGGCTGTTAGGAGCGTTTTAGAGAAGTTATGCGTAGTGTTCGCGTTTACAGTGATATAGAGTCTGTTTGGGATTATTTAAAGATGTTAGGAGTTCACTGGTAAGGGTGAGTTAGAGATGCTATGAGTCGGATGCTGGGGTGATATAATGATGATAAGATTTTGATATTGGGGATAATTTAGGGATCTTATGAGTTGTCTGTTAGCGATAATTTAGAGATATTAGGAGTTCAGTGGAACGGATGATTTAGAGATATTAAGAGTTGTCTGTTAGTATTGATTTCGAGATGTTAGGAGGTGACTGTTATGGGCAATTCATAGATTTTCGGAGATGGCTGTTAGGGGTGCTTTATTTGTGGTATGAGGTGGCAATTTGGGATGATTTAGAAATGTTAGGTGGAGGCTTTTTATAGTAATTTCTGGATGATGGGCTTTGGCTTTTAGGTTTGATTTAGAGATATTATGAGTTGGCTTTTAAGAGTGATTTAGAGAGATTATTAGTTGCCGATTAGGATTGATTTAGCAATGTTATGAGTTGGCTGTTGAGGGTGCCTTATGGAGGTTGTGAGTGTGTTATGAGAGATTATTTAGAGATGTTGGAGGTGGTTTTAGGGATGATTTAGGGATGTTAGGAGATGGCTGCTGGGAGGATTTAGAAATGATATAAGTACACAGTTAAAGATGATTTTGAGATATATTATGGGTTTGCTGTTAGAGATGATTTAGGAATGTAATTGGTTGGCTATTAGGGGTAGTTAAGAGGTGGGAGAAGTCAGCTCTTAGAGCAATGCAGAGATATTATGAGTTGTTCTTAGGGTTGATTTAGAGATGTTATGGGCTGGCTGTTGGGGGTGCTGTATAGATGCTATTGGTGCACTATTAAAGAGGATTTCAAGATGTTGCTAGGTGGTTTGGGGGATGATTTTAAGATTTTGGGATTTGACTGTTAGGGTTGATTTAGAGATATTATGACTTTGAAGAGTGATTTGGAGAGGTTATGAATTGACAGTTAGAGGTAATTTAGCAATGTGATGGGTTGGCTGTTAGGGGTGATTTAAAGCTGTTATGATTCTGCTAATACAGATGATTAAGAGATGTTGGGAGGTGGTTTGGGGGATGATTTGGAGATTTTGGGATTTGGCTGTTAGGGTTGGTTTAGAGATATTATGACTTTGAAGAGTGATTTGGAGAGGTTATGAACTGCCAGTTAGAGGTGATTTAGCAATGTTATGGGTTGACTGTTAGGGGTGATTTAAAGCTGTTATGATTCTGCTAATAGAGATGATTTAGAGATGTTGGGAGGTGGTTTGGGGGATGATTTGGAGATTTTGGGATGTGGCTGTTAGGGTTGGTTTAGAGATATTATGACTTTGAAGAGTGATTTGGAGAGGTTATGAACTGCCAGTTAGAGGTGATTTAGCAATGTTATGGGTTGGCTGTTAGGGGTGATTTAAAGCTGTTATGACTCTGCTAATAGAGGTGATTTAGAGATGTTGGGAGGTGGTTTTAGAGATGAGGATGTTAGGAGTTGGCTGCTGTAAAGGTTTGGAAGTTTGACGGGTAGGCTCTTAGGGATCATGTAGAAATGTTATGGGTTGGCTATTAGGGGTGGTTTAGAGGTGTGAAAAGTCAGCTCTTAGAGCGATGTAGAGATGTTTTGAGTTGTTGTTAGGGATGATTTAGAGATGTTATCTGTACCGTGAGACAGGCATGGTGTCAAGAGACGACACAGACGAGTGAAACACAGTTTGAAAACCTTTATTCTCAATGGTCAGGATGGTGTAACGCCTAACTTGCCCTAACTCTAAGATGGTAATCTTCCCTAACGGAAACAAAACTAAAGAAGTCTAAGTCTGTCAGGCCAAAGCAAAATACTGTCTGTGTAAAAACCTATGTTTGTTCCCACTTCTAAAGAATAATAGGGTGAATGGGATTTGGCCAACTCAATAGTGTTCAATGTAAAGTTAATGGGACAATGGAGCCTTTCTGCAGCTCCCTTCCCCAAGTTTAAGGCATTCAGGATAATAAAGTTCCACAAGTCTCTCAGGTTTTACTTGGCAAAGAAAAGTTTACTTGGCAAAAAGTTCACATGCCAGAAGAAGTTCACTGTACCTTTTCCTGGTAAGTTCTTTAGGCTTCTCTGGTTGTCATTTCCGTGAACCCAGAAGCCCACTTCTTCACACTATGATGCAGCTCCTTGCTTCCAATTGGGATCCCCTGGTAGTGGCACAGTTGCCAGACCACACTGTCCACCCATTACAGGTAGTGGAACAAGGTGACATATCCATAGTAAACTTCTCTTTTCCTCATACTCAGGTCTATTATGGCCAACCTGGCTCAATCTCCCACCTGGTAGTCACACCGATGCCTATTCTGGGGTCTCTGCGACCAGCCTGGATCAATTTCCTGCCTGGTGGCCAATCCAATACTTTTCCAACACACTTTGTTGTTAACACTTTTCTATCAGTTTTGGGAATTTTGCTCCCTCTTCATTTCTCGCAACGGTCCCACTTTTTAGGATCTCTATTTCGCCCACTTATTATGTCCACACACAGCTCCCTTCTTTGCAGACACTTCCTTTCTTTACACAGAGTCATTCGATAACGTGTAATTATACACGCGACCACTCTGCTGGGCAGCCATGGCTCCACAGCTCTCCTCCTAACTTGATCTCTTTGCTGGCTGCTAATTTTCCTTTTATACTCTCCTGAAGACTTGATAGGCTGCAGGTGATCATGGTTGATTTCAATTGCCTGACCCTGCCTGGCCTTGTTAGTATGACATGGGCTATGAAGATGCTGATGTGTATTTATCTGCATCTTCTTCGTCCCAGTACCATAGTAGTGCTTCTCATAGGAAATCTGCACTCCTCCACTTCTTCATCACAGTACTTGAGTGATACTTTGGGAAAAAAAAGATTGTGTGTCTTAATACATTCTATGAAGGCTGAGGGGGGTGGGTAGATCTCTGTAAAGAAAGGGGGGATAACATGTCTCTGGTCTAAGGGGTGTTCTTAGGATAGGAAATTGGTATTGGTTCTTTCACTCCGGTACCCTCAGTTCCCCATATTTATCGCCGCCATACATAATGTCACCGGGAAAAGGTTGTGGTGACATTATATATGGTGACCATATATATGGGGTCAAGGGTACTGGGGGTTCGTGGGGGTGTCCCCTGCTCCCCTTGAAAAAAAAGGTTTGGGGTTTTCCGGTGGTGTCTCATGCATGTTCAATGTAATAATGTCCCGCAAAAAACTGCAATCTTTTGGCGACTTTTTTGCCAGGCGACATTTTTGCAGGAATATTATTACATGGAACCAGAAAAGATTGGTTCTCATAGTAGTTTATGATATTAGAGGGACGGGTGTATAAGTCCGGGTTATATTTAGAAAAAGGGGGTTTACATTCTTTTGCTTTCCTCCGAGTTTGAGTGTTCGATGGAAGAACTTGGGGCAGGGTGGGACATGTGTGATGTTATCCGATGACAGTAGAGGGGAGGTAGGATAGATCGGGTTTAGGTAAAAGGGGATGCCAGATCTCATCTTCTGGCATCCCACTTCTGTTTTTCAAAGACCCTTTATCCCAGTTGTACCCGTTCGCAGCCTCACTCCCCGGGTGAGAATCGGACAGTCGTACCCTTCTCTTACCTCAGGGGGGTCTTAAGCAGTTTAAATGTGAGAAAACTCTCAGAATTAGCACAGTGCACTCCTAAGGATGATTTAAATATAAAATATGGGTTGGCTGTTAGACGTCGTTTGAAGGTGTTAGGAGTCTGCTCTTAGAGTGATGTAGAGATGGTATGAGTTGGTTGTTAGGGATGTTTTAGAGATGTTATGGGTAGGCTGTTAGAGGTGGTATAGAGGTGTGAAGAGTCAGCTCTTAGGGGTGATGAAGTGATGTTATGGGTTGCTTCTTAAGGGTACTTTAAATATGTTATCAGCATTGTGACCAGGAACATGTAAAATTCTATGATTACCTGGGCGTAGGATTTTTTGAGAATGGCCTTTGGTCGGCCCAAATTGACAGTGCTTGCCTTATTCTTGGTAAACACAGTGGGACAATTCTGAAGTTCTTTAACTCCAATCGGAGATGGGGGATCTCACTGGCACTTACTTTTTTCAGGATTCAAGCGTGTGCAGCCTCCATTTATAGAGCTGAAACTTGGGGAAATGTGTATCGAGCGAGTCTTAGCTCTATTGAAAATTCCTTTTGGAAGAAAACGCTCGCCCTCCCGCTCAGCTGCCGGAACGCATCACTCCATATGGAGTTGGGTTTTAGGTCAGTTTTTGATTGGTTGAGGGTTTGGTGTACACTGTCTCTAATTGGATATAGAGAAGCACTTATTCATGTAATGGCATGGAGGGGGGAACGGGTTGCCTTGGTATTCTGTGTGCACTGGGCTACGACTCCTTGTGGATGAGCCCATACACTATCAACAGAACACATTCAGTGAAAGTAAAAAAGATGGCTGCCAACTACACGGATATTGTTTATGTAGTCCACTTAGTACGGGCTCAGAATACATAGCATCCAAGACTGAACTAGGCCTTGAAATATACTTGGGCAAGGCCAGACCCCCTATAGCGCAAGCACATTTCTTAAAGGTGAGATTTAACATCTTAAGTGCCTCTATCTTCACCAGTTGCTGCGGAAAGGGGCAATGATCCGTCAAGCCCAGTTTGTGGATATATGTCAGAAACAACCGTTCATTATTTGCTCTTGTGCAATGGACACAAGACATTGAGAGCTACATTTCTAAAATTTTCATTTTTAAGAAAATTGATAATATCACTGAAGCCATGTTACTGATTAGGCAGTCACTTGACATGAACGTGGTCCTTTCTCTTGTTAAGTACATCCACCGTGTCTGGTTATTCATATTAACGGACTTATCCGCCTAAAAAATGTCGAATTGTATTCTTACCTTTCATTTAATGAATCAATTTTTAGCATGGTTGATGCTGTTTATTGATGGTTTTTAAACATGCTTGTAAGGTTTTATATTTCATAGATTCTAATGTGAAGTTTACGCATGTATTTTATTGCTTTCATGAAATTGAATTGCTGGATAAAGCTTGTTTTGGTGATGATGATAGATGTTATGGGGGTGCTGTTAGAGATGATTTAGGAATGTTATGGGTCGGCTATTGGGGGTGGTTTAGAGGTGTGACAAGTCGGCTCTTAGAGTGATGTAGAGATGTTATTAGTTGGTTGTTAGGGGTGATTTAGAGATAAATTAGGGGTTGGCTGTTAGAGGTGGTTTAGAGGTGTGAAGAGTCAGCTCTTAGGAGCTGGTGTAGATGTGGAGATGTTAAGAGTTGGTTGTAGTGGGGTAGAGATGTTAAGAGTTGGTTGTAGTGGGGTAGAGATGTTAAGAGTTGGTTGTAGTGGGGTAGAGATGTTAAGAGTTGGTTGTAGTGGGGTAGAGATGTTAAGAGTTGGTTGTAGGGGGGTAGAGATGTTAAGAGTTGGTTGTAGTGGGGTAGAGATGTTAAGAGTTGGTTGTAGGGGGGTAGAGATGTTAAGAGTTGGTTGTAGTGGGGTAGAGATGTTAAGAGTTGGTTGTAGTGGGGTAGAGATGTTAAGAGTTGGTTGTAGTGGGGTAGAGATGTTAAGAGTTGGTTGTAGTGGGGTAGAGATGTTAAGAGTTGGTTGTAGTGGGGTAGAGATGTTAAGAGTTGGTTGTAGTGGGGTAGAGATGTTAAGTGTTGGTTGTAGGGGGGTAGAGATGTTAAGTGTTGGTTGTAGGGGGGTAGAGATGTTAAGAGTTGGTTGTAGTGTGGTAGAGATGTTAAGAGTTGGTTGTAGTGGGGTAGAGATGTTAAGTGTTGGTTGTAGTGGGGTAGAGATGTTAAGTGTTGGTTGTAGGGGGGTAGAGATGTTAAGTGTTGGTTGTAGTGGGGTAGAGATGTTAAGTGTTGGTTGTAGTGGGGTAGAGATGTTAAGTGTTGGTTGTAGGGGGGTAGAGATGTTGAGAGTTGGTTGTAGTGGGGTAGAGATGTTAAGTGTTAGTTGTAGTGGGGTATAGATGTTAAGAGTTGGTTGTAGTGGGGTAGAGATGTTAAGAGTTGGTTGTAGGGGGGTAGAGATGTTAAGTGTTGGTTGTAGTGGGGTAGAGATGTTAAGAGTTGGTTGTAGTGGGGTAGAGATGTTAAGAGTTGGTTGTAGGGGAGTATGAATGTTAAGTGTTGGTTGTAGTGGGGTAGAGATGTTAAGTGTTGGTTGTAGGGGGGTAGAGATGTTAAGTGTTGGCTGTAGTGGGGTAGAGATGTTAAGTGTTGGTTGTAGGGGGGTAGAGATGTTAAGTGTTGGTTGTTAGGGATGATTAATAGATAGATTATGGGGTGGCTGTTAGAGGTGGTTTAGAGGTGTGAAGAGTCAGCTCTTAGGTGTGGTTTAGATGTAGAGATGTTAAGAGTTGGCTGTAGGGGGGTAGGGATGTTAAGTGTTGGTTGTTAGGGGTGATTTAGAGATAAATTATGGGGTGGCTGTTAGAGGTGGTTTAGAGGTGTGAAGAGTCAGCTCTTAGGGGCTGGTGTAGATGTACAGATGTTAAGAGTTGGTTGTTGGGGGGGTTAGAGTCGTTAGCAATCCTATGTATTGAGTGTTAGGGCGATTTACACAATACTTCATGGATCACATTGAGCCTCTTTCCGAGATTGGAGGTAGCCATGGTGCTATTTGCGCCATGGCTGCCCCCAATACCAGGTCCGGCACCGGTCTGGTTCAATGGGGATTTACCGGTGCATTCCGACCCTGGAGGGACCCGTAAATCCCCATTGAACCAACCATTCCCCATTCCCATTTGAGCCCCCATAGGGCTCAATGGGAATGGTGAAGGTGCTAATTACGGGCCTGCTAAAAGCAGGCCCGTAATTAGTGCCCTGGTCCCTTAACGGGACCCGTAAAGGATGTGTGGTCCAACCACACGTCCCTTGCGGTTCCTGCTAAGGAACCTCGGAATTGTGCGTTAAGGGATTACCGGCACCGGACTCCTTACCGGTGCCCGGTATCCCTTACCGCCCAACTTGTAATGACCCCCTATGTCTTGGACATCGACTTTTAAAATGCATGCAGTTAAATCCAGTTGAACACCACTTTGTGCAAAGCAGCTGCTGTTCTCTTAAATCATGTGTTTCAGAGAGGAACCGAGGCTTTATAAATCTGCTTTGTCAGACCACATGAAGGCATTATTTAATTCTGCTGGTATTGGGGAAAGAGAACAGGAGGCAACCGCTGATTTTGGGGAAAAAGCAACAGTGATAACGTTCACATTCTAAAATGATTTATTGAAACATAAACAAATAAGATGAATGAATTATACAAATATAATTGAAGGTTTATATACATTTTGTGTTGAGTTTTCCTGGTTGCGTGCCCTCTGCGTGGATATATATGCAACCTAGATGGCACAAGTTCACCCTTCTGCAGTCAATAAAAGGAAATGAGTGTCATTAAGTTGGCATACTAGTAAGATCTATTATTTAAGTTCAAAGAGACCTGAATATTATGTAGGAAAGAAGTGTTTATGTTAATAATAATAGACAGAGATTGAATTCCTTTGGTTGCCACTTACCATCCAGGACTAACACAACTGAATAGGATTGTTAAGGATCTAGAACCAGTGATCAGCAGGGATGGCCAGCTGAGAGACATCTTCAAAGAAGTTCCCCTAACTGCATGCAAACACCCGAGAAACCTAGCAGAGTCTCGGGCCAGTAGAACATGTCCACTGCATCAAGGACAAAGAAGACCTGCAGAACCCCTGCAACATCAGAGATGGAAAACCTGCTAACACATCTGCACCAGATCTGTTGCAGCAGCCACGCAGAACTCCTGCAACATCAGGAGATGGAAACCCTGCTAAAAACATCTGCACCGGATCTGCTGCAACAGCCCCGCAGAATCCCTGCAAAATCAGGAGATGGAAACCCTGCTAACACATCTGCACCGGATCTGCCCCAGGAGCCCCACAGAACGGCTGCAACATCAGGAGATGGAAACCCTGCTAACACATCTGCACCGGATCTGTCGCAGCAGCCACGCAGAACTCCTGCAACATCAGGAGATGGAAATCCTGCTAAAAACATCTGCACCGGATCTGCCCCAGGAGCCCCGCAGAACCCCTGCTACATCAGGAGATGGAAACCCTGCTAACACATCTGCACCGGATCTGTCGCAGCAGCCACGCAGAACTCCTGCAACATCAGGAGATGGAAACCCTGCTAACACATCTGCACCGGATCTGCCCCAGGAGCCCCACAGAACCCCTGCAACATCAGGAGATGGAAACCCTGCTAAATACATCTGCACTGGATCTGCCGCAGCAGCCCTACAGCTGCTACATCAGGAGATGGAAACCCTGCTAAATACATCTGCACTGGATCTGCCGCAGCAGCCCCGCAGAACCCCTGCAACATCAGAAGATGGAAACCCTGCTAAAAACATCTGCACCGGATCTGTCGCAGAACCCCTACAACACCAGGAGCTGGAAACCCTGCTAACACATCTGCACTGGATCTGCCGCAGCAGCCCCGCAGAACCCCTGCAACATCAGGAGATGAAAACCCTGCTAACACATCTGCACTGGATCTGCCGCAGCTGCCCTGCAGAACCCCTGCTTCATCAGGAGATGGAAACCCTGCTAAATACATCTGCCGCAGCAGCCCTTCAGAACCCCTGCAACATCAGGAGACCGTGCTAACACAGGTGCACGGGATCTGCCGTACCAACCCTGCCGTACAGATAGAAGGGACGCACAGCTGCAGATCATCTAATGTTGTGTATCTCATCCATAGGAAACAATGCACACAAGGTAGTTATCTAGGTGAGACCTGCAAGGAGCTGCGTGAAAGGATGAACCTGCACAGATACACCACCACGATCAACAAAACAGAAACACCTGTGGGTCAACAGTTCACACAGCATGGGCACTCGTTGCAGGGTCTATCAGTGATAGTTTGACTCTCGATACCACACACAGAAGGTCATGGGAGCTCCAATACCAGAAGGTGCTTAACCTAAAAGACAGTGGCATGAACATACATATAGATTTTAAGACACACTATGGTAAACTCTGAGCCCAGGTCCAGCAAAACCATCAAATTAACAATGTCAGAGGATAATCCTCCAGTACCATTTATCACCATCAGCTGTTGAACACTACTGCTCAGGACCCCTAATGGTTGGGGGGCACAGGACACCGACAACAGAATTCCTGGGCGTCTAAGCTCAAATGAATGCAACACATTACTGAGCACGGGACATGCTGAGATAACAGTGGACATTGCACTGTTAGAAAATCGATAACAGTTTCCCCATTTGGCACGCTATATGCAAGTGAAGAAACCATTGTGAAGCTTAAGGGACTCTCAGGTAACAGTGGAGACTGCACCGGTTACACCTTGACTACATGTTTTGTAGTGTCACACTGAATACCAGCCAGGAAACCTTAGCATCTGCATTGAAATCACTACAATGCCCTGACACTACATAGAGGTTCCAGTACAAACTTGCAGACTCTATGCAAGGAAAATGCAATACTGACCGTGTTTCTTAATTATGTGTTTTTAAAGCTCTCCTTTCAATATGCCTTTTAAAATAACATTAGGAAATTACTGGGCACAACTATATTACTGCCTGGGCCTACCTTAACAGTTACACGTGAAAAGGATTTGTTTTTCCTTTGTTTTCTGTTTCATGCAGCTTTTAGATACAAATGTGTACTGTTTCCAAACGGTTGTGTGTTCCCTGCTCCCAGGAGTTTTAAGGTCCTTTAGATAAGACAGCAATTTTCAGACCCACAGTTCAGGCATGCTGTTTCGTCAGACAATAAAGTATATAATGCTTTGGTTCTTTCATTTTGAGAACAAACTGTGCTTTGGCTTTCTCGTTATAAATCATTTCACTGTGCAGCACCTGATCAATGAAACTATGGGACTTGGAAAGGTAATTCTTTGATACATCTCTGCATAGCATTTTCAGTTAATCCAATAAAAGGTATCAAAACCTGCATCTTGTGTAATAATAATAATAATGATACAAAATAAAATAATTAAATAACAGTACCAAAATACTGTGGCAATAAGCCCCGAGCCAGCGGGCCAATACCGCCCCAGGTAATGCCCCTGGGGCCTTAACGAGGCCTCGGGGGCATTACCGTGGGCGGTATTGGCCTGCTGTCGAGGGGTTTATAGCCATTAGTAGCCCAGCCCATTAGACCAGGGTACTAATTTCGTTTTTTTCTGTTCCAAAACGCTGCCGAGTTTCGGAACAGGAAAAAAAAGTCAAATAAAATGCCCGGGAACATAGTCTGTTTTCCCTTTCCATGGCAGCCATCGGGAGCTGACACGCTGGGAACAGAAGTGTTCCCAGTGCATTTGCTCCCTTGAAAACAAGAAAAAAGAAAGTAAGTGGGGTTGGGAGGGCAGGGAGGGGTATAGTTTGCAGGGGAGGGGGTTGGAGGCAAAAAATAAAACGTACCTGAGTCCCCGGCGGGTACCGAAGGCAGCCTCCAGCCATGGGGAGGCTCGGCGCGGTGATTGCCCCGTTTCGAGCCTCCTCATGGGTTAAGGGGCCTCCACGCCCCCTGCCGGGAACAAAAGGTATGTACGTGCGTGGGAGGGATTCCCGGCTTGGTAATTCCCCGGCGAGGGCCAATCGGAATGCTCGTTACATTCTGGTTGACCCTCGACGGGTACTAATAAATATGAACCTTTTTGTAGGTGTGACATCATAGGTGAAAGTGTACACGTATCAATAAATTGCTAATAAAATGTGTTGCTCTCTGAAAACTAGCCCTTATTTTTAAAGGCATTGGTTTCAAGAAAACTGCTGTTATTGTATATAGCCACTAGATGGAGCTATGAGACAGTGTAGTACAGAAAGTCGGCGCCAAATGTAACTTGCTATTTCTATTACTTGAACATACAATTAGACAACATGCACCCATGTCGATTTCAGAATACACTGGCCAGCTGTCAGGATGGGCAGAGAGGTGCATCTTACGTCGACACTATCAGTCATAGGGGGGGGTTCATCCACAAGGCTTTTTTACAGGAGTACATTTGAGTTATTCACAAGATTCACAAAACCATGAGCGACTTTTCAATTGGTGTGCGTTTGGCAGTAAATAACACACAATCACATCACTGTGAAGATCAGTAAATGTGGGCCTTTCCTTGGGTGTGTTGGGGACGAGGGGCGACTGAATGTGAAAGAGGTACATACACACAAAGGTTTTCCCGAACAAATGTTACATGTTATGTTACACAGCTTGTATAGTGGGCCATCTCCCCGCTGCAGCGGTCTCAGAGTGTCTGGCACATCCAGAGGTTGGTGTATTGCTTTTATGTCATTTCATCGACTGCTGTTTTTTCGACTGTTTTTTACCGAAGTTTTTTTGCTGAAAAAACCATCAACAAAATGTTGATTTTTGGGGGGTTCCTCCCAAGGCCACCCTCCCCTTTCGTTTTATTACTGTTCCTGACCGCCCAACCCTTTATATGCCCTTTCCCATCCCATCCGCTATATTTTTCGATGGGTTTTTTCGGCAAAAACATTTCATGAAAAAATCAATCGCAAAACACCTGTCGATGAAAGGACGTTGTACAGGTATATTGGGCCCCTTCCTGCGGAATCCGGACCTTAGTCTGAGGAAGACAGGGAGAAGAGAGAAGGGAAGAGGATCGGAAGGAGGGCGCAGATGCAACAGACGAGGGGAGGGTGACGTAGACGAGAAAAAGGAATGTGGTGTGGTCATTTGGGGGTGTGTGGATCCTCTAAGCCAGTGGTCTTCAAACTTTTTTGGCCAGGGCCCCCCTGAGCAAAATTTGGGCAGGTCGGGACCCCCCAGAAATGCCAAATGGACAGTATATATTGCGCGCCGTCACCTGCTCCCATCAAAGTCGCTGGGCTCCCTCATCCCACTCCTACCCAGTCGCTGGTCTCTCCCCACCCCATCACACACCCAGGGCTCTCCCCACTCTGCTCCCATCACTATCCCATGGTTCCCGCCCATTGTGCTCCCACCATAGTCCCTCGGTTCCCCCATCCCGTTCCCAACACAGTCTGAGGGCCAGTGGCGGCTGGTGAATCTTTTTTAAGTGGAGGGGCATTAAGGGGAGGTTCGGGGGGGTTTCCCCCTGTGAATTTTTTTTTAAATAATAGGTTAAAATGTTGCATTGTAGAGCATACTTTTAACAAAAAATGGGTAAATAGCCAAACAGTTTGCAATTGTTGCTGGGAGTCCAGGGGGCAGGCATTGATATTTTATTTCTATCGCGCTCGTACACAAGTGTTTCAGAGCGTGACAAGGCAAGGGAGGGGAACAGAGGAGAATAAAACAGCGATCTTACTAGGCCCAGTGACATTGAGAACGCGCAAGTGTGAGGGGAAAAGTGCATGGAAGGGGGGAGAAGTGGAAAGTGCGAAGCAGAGGAGAAACAGATAAATAACAATAAATGCAACAAACAGTGGTAGTGCAGCCAGCAATTTGCAAGTGCTACGTTTAAGGCAGCAGACAGGGTAGGTCTGATAAGTGCAGGAAGAAAGATGGTTCTCCTCAAGTTTTAGAGTGGCAGGGCGCTGTTCCAGAGGGAGGCCCCAGCCGAAGACGGAGATCTACCCCCAGCTCGTTTCTTTGATGACCCCAGCTTCGTTTCTTTGATGACCCCAGCTGCTCTGTCCGTATGTGCGAGGAGGCGCAGGAGCTCCCCCTCGGACATACAGACATGCAGTGCCCCAGCCAGCATTTCCAATGAGCTATGCAATGCTGGCGAAGCAAAACGCCCCAGCACTTGCATGGCTCAGTGAGCATGTGCGGCTGGGGAACTAAACTGAACTGTCAAAGGGAAACAGTGTTTCCCTTTGACAGTTCAGCCAGCCCAGGAGCACTCCATTAGCTGGATAAAGCAGCTGAGGGAGTGCTCACTGTTTCACTGGGCTGGCTCCTTAGCTCCTCCATAATGGGTGAGGGGCCACTGGGTGGGCGCCTCTTGCCATTATGGATGAGCCGCCAGGCTCGGACAGGCCTATAGGGCAATGCCTGTACCAAAAATGTAAAATGCTAGTTTGGGCCAATCAAAATGGGCCACCATTTTGGCCAATGTGGACCATTTTGATGAGTTACTTAACTATGCAGTTAGTAATGTTGACCATTGTTGCTGAATATATCACAATTTACTTACATTTTAACACAAAGCACCCCTTTGGGTACTATTGAAACAGTGGGCTTCATAACTACTCTGGCGGTAGCTGTGCCGGTAAAACCGGCACGGCTGCCACTGGAGTTGCATCCGGGTCTGGCACCCGCGAATGGGCAATTACTAGGTCATGCCGAGTTAGGCGGACATGATAATTGCCCTTTCGAAGGTGCCGGTAGATCCCCATTCCCATTTGAGCCCCATATGGCTCAAATGGGAATGGGGAGCTCGGATGCACCGGCACCGTTAATAACGGTGCTGGTGCATCCGACGAGCTGAGGTCAGACCTGGCGGGGGCTGTCAAGCACCCACGAGCACAACTCTTACTATGGCGGAACGGTAGCAACGGTGCCGGTGGCTTACCAGCACCGTTGTTACTGGTCCGCCATAGTAGTAATGAGGCCCAGTCTGTGACTAAAGGAATGAATATCCATTTACAACTGTGGGCCACTTTTTCATTGTTGCCTGAGACAGTTTCATGCTTCAGCCCGCCCATGTGGGCCACCCCTGCCCATTTCTTCCAATCTAAAAAAAAAAAAAAAAAAAAAAAATCTTTTTTCATGCTGAGCTCTCAGGGCCCCCCTGGGATGCACCCGCGGACCCCTAGGGGGTCGCGACCCACAGTTTGAATACCACTGCTCTAAGCAGACCATACACGTGAAGCAATGTGTTCTCTAGCGTGCAAGGACTCAAACGGACTGCGCATGCAGCAGGACACTTTCAAAGAGCTATTGCTGGGTGAGTGAAGGGCCAGAGATGCGGTCTTAGCGTACGAAAATAAAAATTCTGAATGAGTATTTACTGCTCATTCGGCAGTAACAAAAATGCTGAAACCCATTATACCGATCAAGGGGAGCAGGGGTTGCAGGGGTGTCCCCCGCTCCTCATGTTCAGTGCAATGGGTTCAGGGGCAGCGGGGGTGCCCCCCGCCTGCATTGAAAGGAAGGCGGCAGAACATAACGTTTTAAATAGAAAGGAACCTGCAACGGAAGTCCCTACCCAGTTCAGGAATAGGCATCTTCTGTTGCAGGGAGACGGGCGAGTCGAGGCTCCGGCGGGAAGGTAAGTATGGTTGCAGGGGTTGCAGGTAGGGAGAATGTGGGAAAGTGTGATCACGTAGATATGATGAATTATGGTGGCTCTTTTGGCTCAGGACTACTTTAAAATGATCCCCACGGGGATAAGTCTGGAGTAGTAATCCAGTGACTGCCAACTGTGGAGGCCTGGTGTGGCCCGGCCAGCCGTAGAGTGAGGGAAAGCTGACTGTAGATAATATGATTGGTTCATTATAAGACGCATAATACCCAGAGGTTTCTAAGCCCGGACCCAGGGGTTGAACCTGTGTTGCTCCATGTCGTCTTGCTTCCGGGGCGAGCACGTTGCCCCTGAGCTATCCTCCCGAGATGGATGGAGAACGAGACGGCCGGCTAGGCAGCTGTGCGTCTGTTGACACAATCAGGATATTTTGCAAGGTTGGCACTCAGAGGCTCAGAAGCACTCATCAAAAGGAAATGCAGCACCCCAAGCCAACTTGTGCCCATACAGCAAAAGGGCAATACCAGCCCCACCTGACATGTTAAATTGTCTTCCCAAAGTTGTGGATGGTAAATTAGATGCCTACGTGCCACCGGTGCAAAGTGTTCTTAATATCTATCGTTGGACACACTTAAGTTGCACCTGAACGTTGTGGGTATAAGAGTTAGATGTGAGTTCAGAACGTGACTATAGCTATTATCCCCTCTTCATGGGGTGTACCAGGCCAGTAAATGCCTTCCAGCCTGAGCTTAAACAGGCCCAAGCAGAGCACGTTTCTCGCACGGTATGCCCCCCCAGAACGGGGATGGTGGCTATTCACATCCCGGGGCTCCGTCGGAGGAGGGTATGAATAGTTTGAGTGTTGTTTTTCTCTTGGGAGATGGACACTGCGTTTTTTTTACAAGCCCATTTTCCTGTGAAAAACAATACAAGATGGCACCTGCCATAGCAAATAAAAAAAGGAATATGCCCCTTTTTTATTTCTATGGCGGGCACAGAGGACAAGGAGGGAGTGCAGCAACTCGAGCAGAAAGCTCTGGACCAGCAGGTAACTGGATGAAGATGGAAGAGGGTAGGGGAAGGGGGGCAGGATTTCTCGGGGTCCATTGGTTCAGAGGGAGGAAAAAAGAAGGGACTGGGGGTGCCAACAAAGAAAAAAAACATGGTAGAACCTGGTTCTCAGGTGGCAGATGGAACGCAAATGGGACAGTGGCCGTTCTCTCCAATTTTCCAGCCACCTGATTGGCTAAGTGTTCTTCCCCGGGTGCAAATGAAAGTGTGTAAACATGCGTGCGATGTGTGGAGTAAGAAGGGATACATGGTGGAAGAATATTTTAGAGTGAAACATTTTCAGAAATGTGTTCAGTGGAATTTTCCTGTCCAGTAAACTTCACTGGAGTAAGTGACACCATGAGAGACCAACAGACCTGGATAGACAGGAATTGTGAATCAGAGCTACTGTACACACATTTACCTACATTAGTGAGTTGCTTTTAATTTCATATAAGTAACTAATGCCTGCCTTAACGAACACAAAAAATGTAATTCTTTGTGAATCGGCTCAGCGTGCATTTTTGATTCTTTTTTTATTATTATGATATTTGGTTATACAGTTGACAACCTTTTATCATGTTGATCAGATTAAGATCAATTGCCCTGAGTTTAGGTTGGCTCTTAGGATCAATTTCACGATTCTTCAAGCGTTGATAGCTGCTTCTGTATGGCAATGGAGAATTTGACCACAGCTAAGGTTACTGACGTTTTTTTCCATTGATTAAAAAAAAAAACGTTTACTACCAATATAAACATCAGAGCAGCTAGTAAGATTAGTTTTTGTGGGCAACCAGGACAAATGGTATACCACTGAATAACCCGCGCAAAAAAACCTGCGCCAACGCGCCCCTTGGCGGTGATGCAGGGATTGCACCTCAAAACGACACCCAAGCTGTGCGTGTGCTCATTTCCAACAAAGAATTCACACGTTATCTTTCATGATTCCAAGAAGAAGTTCAGAATAATCTATAGTGCAATCAATTCAGTTGCCAAGCTTCAAGAGTAACAAGACTGCAGCAAACTGAAGGAAGTGGTGATAACGTTAAATGGGAAAACTGTATGGTGGAATGTGCAGTGGAAAATATAACAGCTGCTTCTGCCGGTCATCGAGGGATTCCAGCCACAGACATAAGATACAAGAGTCCCACAAGGCCCTGTTTAGGCACCCTTGCAAAGAACCACTTGCAGGGGTGCAGCGTCTTCCTGAACCCGAAGTTACGGAGTTGCCTGCGCACCAGGTGATGGGGTGGCCGGTTCCAAGGATTCATTTGTGGCCTGTGGCTGTGTGAACTGTCGGAGAGGAGTGTGAGAACATTTTCAGACACTGGGATAGACTTCTGGGAGAAACAACCAAGTATTGTGGTGCACCATATACTTGGTACCCACCTCGGAACGTTTACCAGATCTTCCAATCCTTCTGGTGTTCCTCCACTTCGCATCCAGGACCAGTCGCTGTCCAACATCCGCTGCCAAATATGCCAGCCTCTAACCAGGGGGACCTTAGGACAGCTCCTCAAAAGTATATTACCCAAAGGGCACCATTACCAAGAGGCTGGGCAAGTGGCACACCTACTGACACGGTACTAGGTAAAAAGATTGGAGCGGTCTTTCTAAATCGAACTGTCGCGCCCCTGCCGCACACGAGTTCACGCAGGGGCTGACACGCTCAGCGGGACCCGGTACCGCAGAACGAGGAGAACAGGTAAGTGTGTGGCGGCGTGTGTCTTGTGTGTGTTTTGGATTAGGCGAGTCTTCGGTGGGGAGAGACGGGGTGGTGGTTGGGAGAGGGAGGTTCTAGGGCAAAAACAGGATTTGGAGGACATAGTACTGGAAGGTGTGGGGGTGGGGGGTGGGTTTAAGGGGAATGGGAGGAGCAAAGGGGGGATCGGAGGAGGAAACCCCTTGAATTGTAAAACAAAAAATGAGTCGGTCTATGTGAAAATACCTCATTATTAAGGTTTTATGATGAACGATAATTAAAGAAAACAGCCAATAGAAATCTGTCTTTTTCTCATGAGACCTTAATAATGGGGTCTTTTCACATAGAATCACTGAGACATTGCCATGGCTACAATGAATGCTTCTAGTTGCCCTCTGGGCCCTCCACTAACCTACGCTACACCCCTATTCTGAAACACACTATACGCCTACCAACTAAGCCAGTCACTCACAGCAGTTTAATAACACCCCTACCAGACATCAAGCAACAGAATGCTACACTTCTACAGTCAACGCACTCAGTACAGTCCTGGCCAATGAACCCTAGCGCCACAGGCACACATGGCTCACCTCTGGACACAAATGTCTCATGTGCTTCCGGTCTGCACGCATCAACACAGCAGCAAAGCTACCTTATATTTTCCATTTCTCCCCACTAACCTAACCCTACCCCTCGCTTTTAGAACTGCCAGGGCACCTCAAGACGGTGTTAAGGGCAGTGGTGCCTAAATCCCAGTAACATAACAAAGCATAAAAGCATCCAATATCACATGTAATAAGGCTAATGCAGAGGCCTGCAACCTTTGGCTCTCCTGATGTTTTGGACTACAACTCCCAACATCGATTGCCAGTACAGTCAATGGTGAGGAATCATGGAAGTTGTAGTTCCTGGGCTATTACAAGAGAAACTGGGTGAGAGGGCACAGCTAGTTAATGAATGGGTATATCCTGGTCCTGGGTTATACCACCAAGGAAATTGAAAGGACCTCTTGGTTGTGGAAACACACCAATGTTCCAAGCATTTCCAATAATTTCTTGAAAAAAGTTCAGTTTTTAAGTAAGTAAAATAGCATTAAATCCTGTAGGATGAAGTCCATAAAAACACTTTATTTCAGAGAAACAGGCAAACAGTAGGGTCTGATGCATTTTCGAGCCGTAGACCTTCTTCAGGGACGAAAATCAGCCTGTCTTTTCTCAACGAACACAACGTGCTCATATCTGCAATGTCCTGTACAACTCTCTGACGGCAATAGCAGACGTACACAGGATCCTCTGATCAGAGGAAGGACAACTTCCACACACAAGAGGTCCTTTTAATGTCCTCGGTTGCATAACCCAGGACCTGTACAGATTTATTTCTGTGAGCATAGCACCAGACTGATTTGCATATGGCTGGATTCCTTTTGCAATGTCGCAGACGGGCTAAAAAAGAGTGGCATGGAATGTTGCCCAGAGCAGTGCCAGTGGTTCAGATTAATTCAAAGCATTCCACCCATCCCTTTTCTGGTTATAACTTGTGCATGCTATGCCAGACAACGGTCTATTGGAAGCCCATGACTGCGCAGCAGTGCGCTTTGAGACAGCTCTCAGTAGTTAGAATGCCACCCACCGCTGGTGCTTTAGCATTTCCCAAATGCTCTGAGGGCAAAACATGAAACAAATACCACAGAGTAATTTACTTCAGAAAAACCACGTAGAACCAATCAAATCATACCATACAGAGAGCTATCTAGCTATAGGCACCAGGCTCTTGATAATGCTCTTTGTCCTGGCCCACCTTCCACTCTGGCAAAGCAGGGCCTAATCCTGGAGAAAAACAAGCAGGGTTCGGCGCCCTGTGTGCCCACGCTCCCCAATGCAACCGCAGTCCGCCGTCCCTTTGACCCAAAAAAGGATTTTTAATGAGTTAACTTAATTTAAACATCATAATACCATTCATCAGTTTGATGTAAAATATTCAAATATAATTGTTAAACAAAGTGCATCACAGGAAAAACAATATATAGCAACAATACAGTGTAAACATTTAAAAATAAAGGTGTAACAGCTGCAAATGCTATGATATGATATGCTAGGCTAGGCTATATATAACACGCTTAATACCCAGAGGTTTCTAAGCGCGGACCAGAGGGATTGAACCCGTGTTGCTTCATGTCGTCTTGCTTCCAAGGCAAGCATGTTGCCCTTGAGCTATCCTCCCGATAATTTATACAAATGCAAAAAGAGTCCCTTTACATTTAATAGGAACCACAAATCATTGTATTTGCTGACAGAAACAGCTTGATAAACAGTATGTACAATCAATACAGTATGAAGATTTGGTTGCCGACATGACTGTGTTTCAGCCACATGCAGCAGTTGAAATGTGCTGTGGGTGGAACGGCCTTCATCAGGACAGACAAATAGATGGGCATTCACTTAATGGATATTTGTATTTGTATTTTGTATTTGAATCTTTGTAACCCCCTCTTAACAGATCAAACCGTATAATGGTGCAGCTGGCAATGGGAAGGGGGTCAAGACAAGTTATCCCACCATCAGATTTAAACAGAGTTCATATCATAAATAGATTTATAAACAGATTACCTGAACAGGAATTTTTGAGTGACCTGCAGATTTGATAGAGAGAGTCCAAGGCCTGAATCTCTAGGAATACTATTCCTTAGACTTGGGCTGAAGACAGCAAACTTTCTTTCCCCCCTCGACACAAACACGGATACAGTGATTGATCCTGTGATCATAAGTATATAGAGGGCTGATAGAGGCTGATCTTGTCCCTTAAATAACCTGGGGCTAGTCCGTTCAGGCATTTACATACAAGACATGCCACTCTGAATTTAACTCGTTCTTCCACGGCCAGCCAGTGTAGTGCTCGGCGAGAAGGAGAACCACGGGCCGTTTTACTCAGTCCACAGGCCAGTCGAACTACTGTGTTCTGGGCCTTCTGAAGCCTGTGAAGTTGTTTTACTGGGATGCCCATAAATAGACTGTTGCAATAGTACAAATGGGCATTAGTCAAAGGTCCCACCACCGTAGCATGATCTTCTTGTGGGATGTATGGAAGAACCTGGTGAAGTAGGCTCAACGAGTATAATATTGCCTGTATCTTAGCTCCCACCTGGCCTTCACAGCCCAAGTTATCCTGCCAGATACAGCCCAAATTCTTTACCTTACAAACAAAACTCACCTCAGCCCCCAAAAGATTGGGGATTGATCGTTTTTCGAAGGCTGTGAGTTGGTGTTTAGGCCCAAAAAGGATGAACTCTGTTTTGGAAGCATTCAATTTTAGTTGACTAATAGACATCCATTTGCTGATCTCTTGTAAACACTAATTGACATTGGCAAAATTTTCTTCAAAGTTGCCAATATTAATAAAGATCTGAGTGTCATCGGCATAGGATTGATAACTCATCCCATGACGCCTCAAGATCTCCATTAATGATCGAAGATATACATTGAAAAGAACAGGCGACAGAGAGGACCCATGTGGTACACCACAAACCATAGTGATGGAATTTAAGGTAAAACCTCCAAGTCTCACACACTGCTGACGATTTTCCAGAAAAGACTCAAACGATTTAATAGCATGCTCTGACACTCTGCCAACCGTCCTCAACTGCTGAAATAGCGTGGAATGATTGACCTTGTCGAAAGCTGCTGACAGATCCAACATTACCAGGAGTGAAAGTTCACCCTGGTCAGCAGCTTCCAAAAGTTAATCTTGAACTGCCAGCAAAGCTGTCTCCGTGCCAAACTTGGGACAAAACCCAGATTGGAAGGGGTCAAGAAGAGACTCCTCTTCTACAAAAGTCTGCAACTGCTGGGTAACTACTTTCTCCAGGACCTTCCAGGGCCAGGGAAGCCCTGCAATGGGTCGGTAATTCTGAAGGACCAGGGGGTCTGAATTTGCTTTTTTTATGAGGGTGTTAAAACTGTATGTTTCGGTGTCTGCGGCACCGAACACGGATTCAGAGATTTATGAACAAATGCAGTCAGGAAGGGTGAAATCTCCTCGGCCATGCATTTTGCTGCCAATACAGGCAGTGGAAATAGGGAATCGTTGGTAGGTTTCAGGGTTTTGACCAATAAACATATATGGACCTTCGATACCGGATAGAAGTCAAACTGCTTCATAGTATCGTTAACCTTGGGCTGCTCCTGTCCCAAGGGGAGTTGCTCAATAATCTGCCCCGGGGGTTTGTGGGACCTGATTCCTGTGGGAATCATTCAAGGATGTCCATGCACGACAATTGATAGTTCACTAATGCTTGTTTGTGAAGAACCTGGAGGTCTGGGTGGTAGGATCGATCATAATTTGCTTGATTTTCAGGCAGAATGTTGCTGCGTTGGCCACTGTTGCAATGTGTATCTGCCTCTTCTGAGCATGAACGGGTAGTCACTGAGACGGTGCGCTTCTGCTGCACTCCGCAGTACAGTCCAATGAAGACTCTATGGTGCAGCCACCCAAGCAGTACAAGGCCAGGACCTAGGCCTCGCAGCCCTGGGCCAGGACAATGTCAAGGCCTGTCCCTTATCAACTTGGGAGAGTGACTTCCTTGTTTGGACCCTAGCATCCTTGTCCTATTGAAAGCCCTCTCTGCTTTGAGAAATCGAGGGGCCATTATGCAGGGCCATTACCAGGCTCCCCAACAGTGTCCAGATAAATGCCTCCAATCAGGAGGGATCCGGGGACGAGGGTGGGCCTTTCTGAAAACACTGTGGGTAAGAGGGAGAGAACTGCATGCCTGGGACTTCTGCCCTGATCCCTATCACACCTGGCCTCTTAACGTCTAACATACCTCTTTCTTTTCAATGTCAGCTCCCGATTCCTCTTCTAACCACATCCCTCCTTTCTACTCCTCGCTATAGTGCTTTGAAACAGCTTGTATCAGGTATAACGCACCATAAAAGGAACATACATACATATTATTATTATTATTCTTATTATCATTATCATTATTAGGATATTTATCGATAGCAGACATAGCTTTGGTTGAGCAACGGAGTGCTTTACGATCAGAGGGGGAAGAACCCAGTAATGGAAGCAGAGAAAAAAGGAGCGGGGAGCTAGCAGGGGAGGGCGAGGGTGGGCAATTGGCAGCAAGGGATCTACAAGCAACCAAGGGTGAGGACAAAGTGGGGAGCAAATCACTGAGTCTCAGGTAGGGTGGGGAGTGAAGGGTGTGTGCACTTCGGTGTTAAGGAGCAGCCAATCCTTGAAGAGAAAGGTCTTGAGCTCTTGCGTGAACTGTAGAGGTAATGGGGCAAACCTGATGTTGACAGGGAGGAGGTTCCAGAGTCCTAGCATAGACAGAGAAGGTCTGTCTTCTGATTCTTTACTTCCTGCACGAGCATTGTTCAAGTCTGCACATTTCCATACTTTTGATGGATCGTAGGACGTCCTGAGATGCTGGGTTTCTCAGTGATGTAGCTTGGGGACTTCAGGGGGACAGGCTTGTAGATGATGCAATAGGATTTGAAGATGGTTCATCTTGCAGGGGGAGCCTGTACAGTTCGATGAGGGTCGGGTGATGTGGTCGAATTTGCAGAGTGCTTTCGTGGGCCTTGCTGCAGAAAGCAGGCCACATTTCAGGGGTGCCAGTGTAGTCGCGGAAGGCCTTCCAAAGGGGCATTGCCACCATCCGTTTGGGAGAAGACCAAGGCTTGGACAGCGGATCTGAAGATGTTTTCTGGGATCAAGGGCTTGATTTTCCGCAGGAGAGAAAGTTTGTACCAGGCTGTTTCTGTCTTCCTTTCTATGTGGAGTTTGAACGTGAGATGTTTGTCGATGTTGAACCCAAGGGATTTGACAAAGGTGGCTAGCTGGGGTGTGAATCTGTTGGGGCTCATAGCAGAGAGCCAGGTCTGGATGTCAGGGTGTTCAGTGTTGTTGGTCAGCAGTAGGAATTCAGTCTTGGAGGCGTCGACCTTCAGCTAAGCACTGGACATCCAGGACTGGATCACCGTGAGGCAGGCCTTGAGCCTTAGGATGTCTTTAATGGAGGATATCTTGAGACATGTATACATACATATAGAGGAACAAGTCAAAGTTCCTTTTTAAGGTCAGAGAGCTCTGATGTGACTTGCAATATCCTTTTTAACGTATGGCTGGTTGTATTTTATTCCTTATAATACAGCACCACACGTAATCCCCTTTCACAATCGCTCCCTGCTCCCTTTGTTGCATGAGAGCCTTCCCTTGCACATTTGTAAAAGGATTATAAAATCATGCATGTCAACATTGTTCATTTCATTTCGGAGACACCAGTCCAGTCCTGGTTTTGCATTCTGGGACTGCTAGTCCTGGATTTCCCCATTATAAATACAGGACGTGACGTCCCAGGAAGCAAAGTTAAAAACAGGACTGGACTAGTGTCTCCCGAATGGATAGTATTGGCATGTATGTAAAATGTGCATGTTTAGAGGAAACACAATATGCAGTTTATTATCTGCCACAAATCAATATGTTAAGCGCATCAGAGCACCGGAAGGTGGCTTCAGTCCCTGGGGAAACATTGCTTCTCCGAGGCAGCACTACACTGCACTGCACTGCTCATTCTATAGGCACACCCAATGCACTGCAGGCTAAGGGTCCACCTCTTTGACATCACCCGCCTCCCCGTAAATTCCAGTGCTACTTGCTGTGTTGGGGGATAAAGTATCTCTTATTAGGGTCACCAGACTCTAGGGGAGCACAGAATGTAAAATGGTTTTATTTCATTAATTAGAGTTAATGCAGTTCCTCTGTAAGGGCCGCGGGGCCCTGTGGTCACTGCAGCCGCCGTCCACATGTTGCTTTCAGATATTTGAAGCAGTTTCATAAAAATGCATTTAAAAGCTGGTCTTGTGGTTTATTTATTTATTTATTTATTTTTGTACATGCCGCACCAGATGCCCAAGGGCCTCAGAGTGCACAAATGAACATAATAAGACATACAGGAAACAAATGAGGATAAGAGCAGAGGATTCAGTGTCAGAGGAGCAAAAAAAGACCAGCAGAATGCAGGGTTGAGTTAGCGTGAATTGTTTGTCTCATGCACTAAACACTAGCAGTGCACCAAAGAAAGATACATGTATGAATGTCTCATGATCAAGCCTATACTGTAAATGGCCAAAGAATGTTAGTTCAGAGCAAAGCAATCTTACCATCTGAAGCTAGTTGTCCCTTTGAAGTGCTAAAGCCCGCACCAGAGGGCTTTATTGTGTGGTAAATGACCACCACCCACGTTAGTGGTCCTGTGTCGAAGTTGAAGGCTTCTAACAAGAGGGAAGGTCACCTACCACACAATAGAGCCTGACGGCAAGGGCTCTAACGCCCTTAGAAAGAATGAGAAGCCTTAGCTCTGACTTCCTGGGACACAGCTGGTCCATTTCTTCTTGCCCAGTGCCCACTGTACTTAGAATGCAGCCTTTGTAGCAGGTTAGAGCCTCCATTCCAAGTTTGCTGATTGGCTGGAGAGCTGGAAACAGTGAGAAGAACAAAAAATAAGGATGGAATGCAGACTTCTCCTTAAGCAATACCCTTGCATGCTTGGGCCTTACTGGATCAGGCAAAGGTCTGGGGACTTGACTTTGGCCTAGGGCCATTACCTCACCCGGTAATGCCCCCACACAGTGGGGGTTATTGCTGTTAGCATCCAGGCATGCTTTTCCAGGGTGCTAATAGTTTTCTTTTTTTTTTATTTGGGAAATGATGTGTTTGCTGTTCTTAACAAAACAACAAACCAAGATGGCCGCCACGGATAAGGGAAAAGGGAACTACATCTAGTTCCTTCTCCCTTTCTTTGGCAGCCATTGCCACAGTGAGGAAGCACCGGAACACTAAGTGTTCCAGGGGCTGGTGAGTAATTTGGCAGCTGCAGGTAAGTGGGGCAGGGGTGGTGGAATTTGGGAAAGGGGGTTTGGGAAAGGGAGCACATGCTAATTTACCTGTTGCCTGGCAGGAAAGATGGCGGCCTCCTGCTTCTGATGAGGCTCGGAATGCAGGCAATACCATGAGGTAAAGCCCACATTCTGAGCTTCCTGATTGGTGGGATGCCCCCTGACCACTCTCACTGGGGTTCTAATGGTGGATAAAGTCAGGATTCCACATTTACTAATTGCCTAAAGAGAAGAAAGCATGCTCTTAAAAAGCTTAACAGACCTGGCCTGAGGCCTGCACCACAAGTTATGGGTCCTGAAGACCGATCTAAAGGGCTGAATGATGCAAAGGCATTTAAAAAGGTTTATGGGCCCAGTACTAGCGGTATGTCCCGAGGGCCGGGTCTATGAAGCTATTGTAATCCATGTCTAGTGGCCAAACATGGTTGCTAGTGCAATTTTAGATGAATATGCCTGGGTGGCTGTGGGGGTTTGGCTGTGGCTCACCCCCTCCCCTCCTTTCCTTTATATGTGAATCCACCTGGGCAGATGCATGTAGTTGGCTGCAGTTCTCTTCGACGTCACCAATGTTCGTCTAGGTGGAGGTGGCACATGTGACGTGCTGCGTGCCGGGCGACCAAGCTGAGGAGGGCATGATCGCAGAGGGTGGTGACAGGGCAGTTAAGTGGACCAGGGGGAGGAGAACACTGCTTTTAATGGGGGCGGCGGGGTCAGCAGGGAGGGCAAGGTGTGTGAGAGCATTGAAGAATACACCTGTTATATGGGAATGTTCTAGCTCTACCAGTTTATATAGATCAGAGATTATCCAATGGGCGAGTCACCTCAGCATATATGGTTTTATTAACTGTTGAAGTGGCACCAAGTGCTCTATAAGTCCCATGGACGAGTACGCTCGTCCTTTTTGCATAGACCTGCATAATAGCCTGGCAGTTAAGGGGTTAAGGTCTGCCTTTCACAATGTGTAGTGGCTCTTTCTTATGCAGTTTATTATTGCCATGAATAAACTGCAATTATTTTTACAGGTGAATTCTGATGCAAGAGGAAGCAGGGGCACAAAGCAGACACCCAAGATGAAATCACCAACCTGTCCATGTTTCGGCTAATCCTATGTACAAAGCATCATTTATTTATTTATTTATTTATTGTTTCCTTGTTAGGCGCTTATACAATAAGAATACACTGATTCAAAGTGCACACTGGGCAGGGAGGGAGGGTGGGAAGAGCAATTACAACATTATAACACAATATTTAAAAGCAAAGGGGGGAGGCAGAGGGGGGACAAACCTACTATGCCTTGTGAGAATTCAGAACGTGCAAGTGCAGAAAGAAAGAGGGAAGAGCGGGGTAAGTGCTGGGGAGTCCGAGCCCATGGAGAGCTATGGACGAAGTGCTATTCTGACATGCAGTGTCAACCTTTTGAATGGACAAACAAAACAGCGCGGAACCTCAGGAGATAACTGACAACATCTGGTCTCTGGGCTTCACTCAAATGGTCTACGCAATCCACCCACCGGGTAAGACACTCCCTAGACTTGATGTTTCCTGCTCCGTTTATAAACCTCTGCGTTGGAATTGCTGTTCCAGACATCGTCCACCATGTGAGGATCTCATATCACCACTCCGTCCTCCTTCATCTTATGTCGTTGAGCATCACAACACACACCTTCTGAGAATCCTTTGTGGGACTGCAGCTCCCGTGCTCGGCTGTAGCTGATCTGGCAAATCATCTCGAGAACTTCCAAGCCAACCTCACCAGAGCACTTCTCGTGATCACTGCAGCCTGGATGGATGCACCCAGATCCACAATCAATGACCACTACCCGGTTCAATCCACAGCTGGCAAGGATGAAAGAAAGGCTGGAACCTAGAACATTGAATGATAACAAAGGCAGCTGAGGGCGCAGTACTGAGGCTGCGACAGAGCTTTGAAAAGGCCTGAAAACCTATGATGTAAAACCACTTCAGGATACTTTGCAAACGAATAAGCCAACTACCAGAAAAATACTGGGAGATTTTAGAACCGCAAACCCCTCAGGGATGGGCTAAGTACTATTCCTCAGCTTTGTGAAGGCATCTTCACCTTGATTGATGCCAAGACCAAACAATCCAAACCACCATCCAGGACAATTCCATTAACCATCACTACCCTTCAATGACACCTTAGCTCGAAAACCAGTCCTCCTTCATTCAAAGAGGGCATTATGATTGTCGTACGAGACATGCTGGAAAAGCCTACCTCACCCATGGCACAGCTCCTTAGCACAAACATGCTATAATAACTCCCTAAAAAGATCTTGGATGGTGAGGTCACCCGCCAGCTGCAGAACGTTGAGTAAAATACACAGCATCCTTCACAATCAGCAGTCTGGTTTCATATCTTGTAGGGGTACAGAGACGCTTTGACTGCTTTTAGGGGAGACCTTCCTGTGGCACCGGATTCCGATCCACCCGCATTGCCAGTCTTAATTGACTTAACAGCTGCCAGGAGGTGCGAGTAGGAACACCTACAGCCGGCGGTGAGTACATGCAGGGTCGGACTGGGGCCTAAAATTGTCTCGGGCACCAATGAAAAAGTGAACCACAGTTTCAAATGGCAATTCATTCCTTTTGTGGCAGACTGCTTGAGTAGAACCCAAGGGGGCGTTTTTTGATAAAATGTGATGCATATTGTGCAATTTAAAGAATATTTATTCAGCAAAACAACTAGCTGCATAGTGAATAACTCATCAAACTGGCCCACATTGGCACAATAAGTGTCCCACTTTGACCAAAAAAACTTGCTCACACCAGCATTTTGCATTTTTGGTTCGGGCATTGCCCTATTGCCCTATAGGCCAGTTCGAGCCTGAGTACATGTCAAAGTGATGCATGAATCACTCTTCCTAGTGCAGTTAAACAAGTAAAGTGTTGCTCTGACCACATGCCACCTGGCCGACCATATAGCGGTTGTGCCTAACACAGTCCAAAACAGAAAGAGGGAAGAGTGGAGTGCAAGCAAGCTAGGGTAACATGCACTCAATGGTGCGTGTAGGCAGGAAAAGGTAGAATAGGTCCTCATGGAGTGGGCCAGGTGGAGAAGAGGCCAGAGAGGTCGAGGTGTAGGTAGTCTGCAGGCCGGGACAGGAGAAGACGGGGAGGAGTGTAAGCATGAAGGGGAGCATCCATGACAATGTCCATGCAGTCGTGAACACGTGGGGCTCTTATCATGCTTTCCTACATTCCGCGTTGCATGGCTTCCGATGCAAAGAAAAGAGGGAAGACAAAAATAAAGAGGAAACTTGTCATGTGCTTCCTTCCTCCATCCACCTTTCAACTCCCGATTGATGGTCACAGAAAGTAGGCTCTCAGGAGAGACAGTATTTGCATTGCAAGTGGAGGGATAGCTCAGGGGCAACGCGTTTGTCTTGGAAGCAAGACAATGCAGCGCAACACAGGTTCAAATCCCGATCTTGCGCTTAGAAACCACTTGTTGGTATTAAGCGTGTTATAAAATGAACAATTAAAATAAAATAAATAAATAAAATAGCTGATGACCAGGCAGAAAAGCCAACAGGGTACTTCCCCAGGAATACACATTTACATGGTTGACCGGTGCAGATGGGTGCAACCAAAGTCTCTTATGAAACCACAACACCACAGTGTTTAGAAGAACAATGAAAAGAACCCCACAGCGCATCACAGACAATTGAGAATAATTCTAAAAAATAATGGCATTCCACATGCTCCTCCCCTTAATGAGTGGGCCGATGAGGCATCTACTGCTATGGCAACGGGAGCGAGAAGAACATTTCTGGGTCAAATGACAAGATGGTCTGAAATTCGGGGCTGTAAAAAAATGAAAATTGCTTAGCATGGAGACTATCTCCTGGCTGTAACTATGCCAATATTCCGGAAATGAGTCGTGGCCAGAAGGGTAGTAATGATACATCCAGAAGAAGCCGTCCAATGATACATCCAGAAGAAGCCATAAAATGATACATCCTGAGGAAGCTGTTCAATGATACATCCAGAAGAAGCCGTCAAATGATACATCCAGAAGAAGCTGTCCAATGATACATCCAGAAAAAGCCGTCAAATGATACACCCAGAAGAAGCCGTCCAATGATACATCCAGAAGAAGCCATCCAATGATACATCCCGAGGAAGCTGTCCAATGATACATCCAGAAGAAGCCATCAAATGATACATCCAGAAGAAGCTGTCCAATGATACATCCAGAAGAAGCCGTCAAATGATACATCCAGAAGAAGCCGCCCAATGATACATCCAGAAGAAGCCATAAAATGATGCATCCAGAGGAAGCCATAAAATGATACATCCAGAAGAAGCCGTCCAATGATACATCCAGAAGAAGCCATAAAATGATACATCCTGAGGAAGCTGTCCAATGATACATCCGGAAGAAGCCGTCAAATGATACATCCAGAAGAAGCTGTCCAATGATACATCCAGAAAAAGCCGTCAAATGATACATCCAGAAGAAGCTGTCCAATGATACATCCAGAAGAAGCCATAAAATGATACGTCCTGAGGAAGCTGTCCAATGATACATCCAGAAAAAGCTGTCCAATGATACATCCAGAAGAAGCTGTCCAATGATACATCCAGAAGAAGCCATAAAATGATACATCCTGAGGAAGCTGTACAATGATACATCCAGAAGAAGCCGTCAAATGATACATCCAGAAGAAGCCGTCAAATGATACATCCAGAAGAAGCTGTCCAATGATGCATCCAGAAGAAGCCGTCCAATGATACATCCAGAAGAAGCCATCCAATGATACATCCAGAAGAAGCCATAAAATGATACATCCCGAGGAAGCTGTCCAATGATACATCCAGAAGAAGCCGTCAAATGATACATCCAGAAGAAGCTGTCCAATGATACATCCAGAAGAAGCCGTCAAGTGATACATCCAGAAGAAGCCGCCCAATGATACATCCAGAAGAAGCCATAAAATGATGCATCCAGAGGAAGCCATCCAATGATACATCCAGAAGAAGCTGTCCAATGATACATCCAGAAGAAGCCATAAAATGATACATCCTGAGGAAGCTGTCCAATGATACATCCAGAAAAAGCCGTCAAATGATACATCCAGAAGAAGCTATCCAATGATACATCCAGAAGAAGCCATAAAATGATACATCCTGAGGAAGCTGTCCAATGATACATTCAGAAGAAGCCGTCAAATGATACATCCAGAAGAAGCTGTCCAATGATGCATCCAGAAGAAGCCGTCAAATGATACACCCAGAAGAAGCCATCCAATGATACATCCAGAAGAAGCCATCCAATGATACATCCAGGAGAAGCCATAAAATGATACATCCCGAGGAAGCTGTCCAATGATACATCCAGAAGAAGCCGTCAAATGATACATCCAGAAGAAGCTGTCCAATGATACATCCAGAAGAAGCCGTCAAATGATACATCCAGAAGAAGCCGCCCAATGATACATCCAGAAGAAGCCATAAAATGATGCATTCAGAGGAAGCCATAAAATGATACATCCAGAAGAAGCCGTCCAATGATACATCCAGAAGAAGCCATCCAATGATACATCCAGAAGAAGCCATAAAATGATACATCCCGAGGAAGCTGTCCAATGATACATCCAGAAGAAGCCGTCAAATGATACATCCAGAAGAAGCTGTCCAATGATACATCCAGAAGAAGCCATCAAATGATACACCCAGAAGAAGCCGGCCAATGATACATCCAGAAGAAGCCATAAAATGATGCATCCAGAGGAAGCTATCCAATAATACTTCCAGAAGAAGCCGTCCAATTGCCAACATAGATTGAAGGAGTCAAGAGAGGAACATCATGTTCTGTCTGGAATAACATAGAGGTGGCGGCAAGAACAATGCTCATATATCTTCAAAAATGCCTTTTCCTTCCTCTTACCCTTACCCTGTTCACTGCCACCCTATCTTCCTAACCCAGCCCTGCATGTCCTCTCCATTTTCAAGTCAGTTATCAGGATTATATGAAATGCTGCTATGCTGGCTTGCAGCTGATGTTACCATTTCGACGCGTAGGCCAGTAGGATGAATGTCAAAGGAATGTCTGACTATCTGGCTCATGCGGCGGGGTCCTCTGGCAGCAGACTTCACTTGGCAATAGGGTGGGCCCCACGGAGCGATGAGTGAGCGGAAGAGCTCAGAAGGAGAGCACTGAGCCAAGGGAGTGCTTATTTACAGAGATAGCACAGTTGGAAAAGGGGGTTACAGCCAAATTGGCGGTATCGTTTTACCTCTAAAACAGAAACTGAAAGTGCAGAAAGGAGGGGAAAAGCTGAACAGGGAGAGCGGACTTCCCAGTGTTGCCGGTTCTGTTCCTTAAAGGAAGCCGTAAGGGCTTCTGCGCTGTCAAAGACTATTGAGAAGGCAACAGGAAGCCTTCTACTGACCTCCAGATGGTGCAGGGTACTGTAAAGCTGGGACATTCGGGAAGAACCTGGAGTTAGTGCGCCCCAGACAAGATCATCTCTGCTCGGTGGTGAGCATTTGGGAGCCGTGAAGACGACTGAGACGATGAACGGTGACCAGAATCTGCCTTTTCTTATGGTCAGAACGTGAAATCCAGATGTCAGATCTGAAATGCACTGCCAACGCTGGTGGACAGCAAATTCCTGCAGATCAATAGTTTGGCATTGATGAGCAGGGGTATTTACCAAAGTGAAAAGGAGTTTCCATGGAGCCGCTATGGGAAGAGATGCAGCCGGCGTCTCTAGAAAAGACCATGGAAGGTTTGCTTGATGCCATGGAAAGCTACTCGGGATGTAAACATGGGAAAACGTCCAACCTACGTCCAACCTGCCGGGATCACATCAGAGTTGCATTCTGGACTGGAACCAGGTCTAGGCTGGAAAGGCGCTGGGCAGTGACGACCCCAGGATTTTGACCATGAACTGAGGGACAGGTAAGAAGGAATTTGAATTTGATACATGTATGGAAATTGGTAAGGCCCATCACCTGGTGCATTCCAAACCTTATAGAGAGTCTGGCCCCTCGAAAGCTGAGAGATCAATAGGAGCTACAGGTAGTACTGGGGTGAGGTACGGAGCCTTGTGAAGAGGCGCCGTGCCAATATCATCCAATGATCCACTGCGCTGCAGACCAGCACCATTGCTGGATGCCCCCTGTAATATTCCCACAGCAGGTTTGGGATTATTAAATGAACTTGGTGAGGATCAGACCCTAATACTGGAACGCACAGCAAGATTTCAGGCTTGATGCGCCGCACAAGAACATAGCTTCAAACCTGCACATAAGGACCCGGGTGGGGCATAGTATGCACAGGTTGGTCCAGGCACAGAGTGGAGCTTTGTGCCCCATTACCAATAGAACACCACTCCCTAGCAGACCTGCAGTGCTCGGGAGTGGCACACAATGATTGCACACCTGCCACTCTTTTCTCTCCTTCTGCCAGTGTGCAAGTGTTAATATGAACAGCTGTTGCTGTTCAGTGGTAGTGCTTCAAGCGCTTTTAACTCTGGGTTCTTCACACTTTGGCTCTCCAAATGTTTTGGACTAAAACTCCCATGATTCCTCATCATTGACTATGCTGTTTAGGGCTGATGGGAGTTTTAGTACAAAAGAGGCACAAGTTGGGTCGAAAAGAGAATTTGTCCCAAATATGGACCCCAGTGGCAGGGCACAACAAAGGGATTAGGACCCCCCTCTTTAGATCTGCCAGCAGTTAGTTGTATGTCTCTCAACCTGTTGCGTTTCTGAAGAGGGGGAGGTCCACTGGCATTTTACTCAATGGATATCACATTTTTTCAAAGGTTATTGAAGACTTTGGGGGAAGGAGAGTCTACCGAGGTCCACAAAATGCATGGGCCTTGTTGGGAGGGTGAAAATTAGACCAATGTCGGTGACACCCTCCAAATAATAGCGAGTTGTGGGGAACGGTCTCTGTGAGAAAAAAAAGACGTACAAATCTTAAACGAGTGTCTTAAACGGGACTCCGTTGCTCCTTCCATTTCCCAAAATGTTCCTGTGTAAAGCACACATACATACCCCTATCGAGTCCCCCCACCCCATCCTCTGGCCCCCGGGCCAGGCTGTGGCCATAGAACGCTTGCTGGTCTTCAGTGGTGCCCAGGTGGTATCCTAGGCAGAGATGGGGTGTGGGGGCTCTGTTGGTAGGGGGGCACAGATGATGAGAAGGCTCATACAGTAGGAACAGGGTCAGACTGGGACGGGAATTAGACCCGGGCACCCCAAAATAAGCACAAGCGCCACCTAATAGCCCAAACTAAAAAGCAATCCACAATCACCAGCATCAAGATGAACTGTGTGTGTGGCAAGTGTTGCATATTTAGGGGGGTGGGGGTGTGTGCACAAAAAAAGTGCATTTAAGAAAATGTTGGTCAGGCAACATTGCTTAAAACTACAAGCTGATCGGGGCACTGAGTAATGGAAGTGGCCCGCACTGACACATCAGGCTGGGCCCCCTACGGGAGGTGTCTGCAACCATTGGCTCTCCAGATACTTTGGACTACAACTGCCCTCAGTCCTAGCCAGCATAGTCAATGGTGAGGGATCATGGGAGTCATAGTCCAAAACATCTGGAGATCCACAGGATGCAGAGCCCAGCTCTAGGGCATTGCCTTTGTACTCTTCAGGCCGGTCCGAGCCAGGGAGGAAGGGCTCAGTTGGTAAGAGGGTATCAGAGAGCCTAAGAGACACAGGTGGTAGGGTTTTTTGAGTGATGCCATTTTGAGAGGCGCGTGCCAAGGGAGTGGCCTTGGGTGGCACGTGCTACCCCTGGAATCTGATTGGCCACCCCAGGTGCCATCCCATTATCCTAAACTATGATATTTATGTGTGTGTGTGTGCTCGTACTTCATGCCACCCGTGCATACGTCAGTGCCCCACTTGGGCCACCCCAGCCCAAAGAGTCTGGACACCCCATTGCATTTTGAGGAGTCTGCAAGGAGCTTAACACAAGCCCTGGGCTACTATGAGCAAGCACTTTAAGAGAGCGGGTCACGCGTGAGTTCACAGGTCGAAGTGTATGAAAAGAAGCAGTGGAACTACGTTCCCTGCATGCCCGCCCCTGCTCCCCACAAACACCATCGCCACGCCCCTCCCACGTGCAATACAAACACCCAAACCAATGCGCCTGCTGTTTAAGGGAAACTTCTTCCTACAATTTTATTTTAAAATGAAACCATCCTGGAACTGTTTCTTTTTAAAATAAAAGTATAGGAATGATAAAATGTAATCAAAACATTAGAGGAGCACCGCTCCCAACAGCTCCTGCACACTTCGACCACTGCCTGAGATATAAGATAATAACAGAGCCGGCCAGAGGCATGTGTGCAGTGGCACATGGGCCCCACTCTCAGGGGGGCCCCTGCAGGTATCAATGCCTGCCTCGAGTATAGCAGGTCACAATATTTTAAAGAGAGGCTGTGCTGCTTCCTTGGACGATTTATGCTTTTTCCGAGCAAGACCACGGTATCACATCCCCAGCCATTGTGATGCTCTTAAGACAAATACCTGCTTCCAGCGGCCCATCAGAGGCTACAGGACCCATAATTACTGCTAATCACTTCCTTTGCTATAGCCTAGCTTTGAAAGCAGAAGTGATTTACACGGCATGGCAAGGCGTTTCCATGTTAAGAAGTGCTAAGGGTCATTTTTATTCTAAAAGCACACACAAAGCACCAGTTAGCTGCCTAAATGTACACCTTCCTCCAGGCCCCTTAAAATATATCTCACAAAGCAGCTTTATACTAACGACACTATTTTCAGATGTTCATATTTAAGGCACCTATTTTGGTAGTATGCAATATTTTCATCACACCATATACAAAGCCTGTACTTGTCAAACATCGAAACACAAACAGGTAAGTAACCTTTTCTCATTATGGTCTAAGCCTTGAAAGTACAAGTTTGCCTTCTGCTGAATTGCATTCTGGTATTTGTAGTCTCCCATTCAAGAAGAGGAGTATAATGCCACAATAGAACAATGTTTGCCTAACACGTTTGTATAAGGATTTATATATTTGTGTGATTAACTTACTCTGGTTTGTGTACTTTTTAAGACGTATTTATAAAAACAGAGTACTGCTCAAAGCCAAACATGTGGCTAAGGGCAAATGATGAGCAGGTAAGCAAGTCATTTATATATGCCTAGAGGTTGCAATCCTGGAGATGTTATTTTCCCTTATTGTGGGGATGTATTGTTTTTTAGGGCATAAGTAGAGGATACATGTGTGTGGGCACACTTTTTTCAGAGGGTGGCCGCTACCCCGCTTGGGTATTTTTGAGTCCGGCAAACTTGCGCAAGTGTTCGGCTACAAGGATTCCAACCAGGTTGTCCAAGTGCAGACGTTTACCCACAAGACCACAATAAAGTGTCATCAAAACACATATCTGTTACTGAAATTTTGTTTTCCTGGGAATATTTCACTATAGAGTGTTGGGATTAAAAGGTGGGCACCTTTTACACTTTGCCAGCCTCTCAGGTCATTTTCTGGTGTTGATTAATGTTTTTTTTAATGCCAATGCTCTTTTGTCTGGTGCACTTTCTTCTAATGGGAAAGGACAATTGATTCAAAATTGTGTATTTCACTTTAAGACAGGTACACTTACTGTGTGTATATTCACAGGTGCCAGCATTTGATTTTTGCTATGGGGTCAGACGTTCCCACACCTAGTGATGCGAGGGAGCCGTATCCATCCCATATTCCAAACACATTTTACAGCACATTTTGCAGTAGCAATGCGAAAAAAGCCATGTGATTTACAGGAAGATATAAACATAACATCTCAGCAGCAGTCACCTAACCTGCTCAGTTGCCATTGCAACATTCTGTTAAGGGATTCCCTGCTTCCCCTTTCAATTCCTGGACCCCGCCAAACAGTTGTGGCCTGCTCACCCCTCCAATGAAGGCTCAGGGGGTACATTGATGGAGCACCCTTCTCATTTTGTCTGCTACTACAAAATAAAGCCTCACTCCTGATAGTGCCACCTAGGTAAATGTTACCAGTGACAAATCATATACTGGACGTCCCATTGTATTTGTCCCCTGCCTTACTAATGGCAACATGTTTTTAATGTAACTGCACATGATAAATTGTGTATTACAGACTCATCCTGTGAAATAATGTTCTGCACATCACGGTTAACCATTTATGCAAATAAGGGGGCCCCACACATCTTATACCGCCCAGGGCCCCTCAAATCCTAGGGCCGGCCCTGGATAATAATCCCCCTTACACCAAAATGCAACATTTCCAGTGAAAGTCTTCTGTTCACATGCAGCTATTTTGTAATGCACTACACAAGCCCTCGCGAGTCACGACACAGGCGAGGCGCCGTAATTAGGGATGTGTGTGCGTGCGTGCATAAACCAGCGGCGCCAGGAGAGCTCGGCTGGCAACTGACGTGAAGCACTTTAGAAACCGCCATCACGCGCCTGTGTGAGAATTGCAGACGCGTCTCCAAAGTGCACTCAGAAGCAATTTCTATCAAGTGTCTGGGAGCGGCACCGGAATCAAACATGAGTCCAAGGGGAAGGAGGGTTCAGCAACTTCCCCCAAAACCTGCTCCTTCAAGTGGGTAGGCAGAGGAAATATATTTTTTTAGAGAAAGAGATTAGATTTCAGACTGTCGGGAAATCTAAACATCTGTATTAACGTCCTGCTTCAGTATAAAGTCTAGATAAAGTCTAGTACTATTGTATCGCCTACAAAGCAGCCAGAACCAAAGTGAAATGATGGAGGCGTAGTTCTTATGCAAGTTACGATATGGTTTATTGTGGTATCTGGTCATTGCATCGAATGCAATAGCATCGAATGCCATACCAGAGAAAAAAAAGCTTCTGGTATGGCATTCGATGCAATGACTATAAACCCTTTATTGTAAGACAGTGGGGATGGTAGGAAACGAAGATGACATGCACACAAGTAGGAAGCCTGGACTTCCCCACACCTACCAACCAGCCACTCTCGCTCCAACTCCCCAACCATCCCTTACAGAACCCCTCTGCCACCACGTTCCACAAGGAAGTTGTGACATCATGCCGCTCAAACACACAGGACACATTACTACACAAACCCCCACTCTGATTGTCTGTGAAACTGACCATCATACCCGCCAGAAGCCACTACATTGCCAGAATGGAAACAAAGAACTGCAAAAAAGAGGGGTCGGGGGAGTGGGAAATAGGACTTTTCCTGCTTTGCACCCTGTCTCTGGAACAAGTTATCAACACAATGGCTGGCCCCCGCCATCCCACACTTCAGGAAGGTCCTGAAGACCCTCCAGTTTAAAGAGGATCCAGCCAATTTCGGATCAGTCCACTGAACCCTGTATCGTCCTTCTGGGCATCCCACGTCCCCTGCCCCGCTACCCATCCCAGATTCTCAACTCCCCCATCACCCTACCTGCTACCCTGGCTGTGTCCTCTGTGTAAAGTGCTCTGTTGTATCCCAAACACAGCATTCATGCTAGCGATATGCAGCCTTGCTCAAATGGGGACCCTTGCCAACCCCCCGAAGTTACAGGGCATTTGAAGCATTTCAGTAACGAAAGTCAGAAACCCACCAGGCGGCAGACTGGGCGGTCCCATGACATGTGTAACACCTATCTTGGGCCGGGCCAGGCTTTTCACTATGGATTCTGGGACTTGTAGTTTTGGTTTTCCCATTAGAAGTTTAGCCCTAGAAGTACCAACACACACACGGGGGGAAAGCCAGGGCTGGCTACAGGTGTTGCTGCTCATCGCCAGGTTCAGACTGGACAACACAAGTCCTGGCCATCAGCGAAAGTCTGAGCCATATCTACTAATTTCAGTGTCCGCCGCTACACAGAACAATAGGTGCACATTATGGGGACATCTGCAGACAGTGGGGTCTTTTAAAGCACATCAGGCCAGTAGCACTAGATAAAACGGTTCAATGTTGAAATAACGAAAAAGAATTGCGGCTGAAAACACTGTTTTTTTGTTGAATTTTCCCCAATTGTTTGTTTTTGCACATTTCCCCCAGACCCCCAGAGCTCCCCCAACATTCGCCCTCCTTAATGTATCCCCTATACCAACTCCCCATCTATTTATGTCTAAAAAAGATTTTGGAAAAAAACATTTGATCGAAAAAATTCGGTATTTATGTACTCGATATTTTCGTATCCGTTTTTGGGGGCAATGCCGATAAAACTACCCAATGCAAAGTCATGAAAGTGGCCCAACTAGGTCCAAACAACTGGGCAGCCCTCCAGGCATTACCCTACTGCCCTATGGACCAATCTGAGCATGCGCGTGCAATGGGTCACGTGGCTGCAATGGGCAGGTCCTACCCACCTGTCTGCAAGTAGGGTGACCAGGTGACTGCACGGATAAGTGGCTCATCCACCTTGAATCTCTTTGCGTTCTGTACTATTTTAGTTTAGCATTTCTATCACACATGCTACGTTAGAACGCTGAATGCAAGCAGAAAACCAGGACTGGATCAGCTCCTCATGCCTGACATGGAGCCACCGGAAAGCTTTCTAAGGCAGCATGTGTCCCTGTCAATGCATCCAGGACTCTATGCACTACGAGTCCCCAGGTGTAAGGGCTTGCAGAATGAAATGACATGACTGCACTCCCGGTCATTGGGACAGCACGGTTCCAGTCCTGGCTTCTGGGATGCCAAATCACCAACATTCCAGGGTAGAGGAAGTGACATTTGACCCTGACCACAGGAAGTGATGTCATATGACCTTTTGCCCCGGTAATATCACAGAAAGTGAAATCGCAAATGTTAAAAAAAGTGTATTAATAAAATAACAAATAGTACTAAAGCAAACAAAGGCTATTTTAGTTTTCAAACATATATTGGCTTTGGTTTCGCCCCTAATATATAATGGGAACAGTAATGATGTGCTGGGGGCGGAGCCAGTGGAGCTTTCATAGACCAGGAGCAATGCGTTATTACGCCAGGACCGCCTGTGCTTCATGTGGACAGTCACTGCTAGCTTATATCTGTTGAAACCTCACATGCCAGGTATAGCATCGCCAACACAGCCCCTCCCTACCTCTCCCAGAAGGTAGCTAGAGCGTGCTCATCCAGACCTACTAGAACACCGTATTCCCATCGTCTCCCAGTTCCCAAAGTCGAACGCGCAGAAGCAGGTGGTGCCAGTGTCCCCTTCATTGTGGCTAAACACTGAAACTCCTTGCCACCCACACTCAGAGCAGAACCTTCACACAATGCATTCTGCAAGGCCCTCAAAACATGGCTGTTTGAGTAAGTTATGCTCACGCAGAACCCCAACACTGCCAGCTTACACTGTCTTTATATGCCCATGTAAGGTATACAGTGTTTATATCAAATCTTTTATATAGAAAGAACATATATCGGATATTTTATTTTGAAAACTTTTATAGTGAATGCATTTAGGGGTGTGGTAAAGGGTTAAACATTTTTGGGAAACGGTAGGGGTGAGTTTTTAGGGGTGGGAAACAGGGGTTAGGGTGGTGACCCCCGTGATCCCACCAAAAAAGTGCACTCACTATAAAAGTTTTCAATATAAAATATTTGAGATATGTTCATTCAAAATAAGATATTTCGATATAAAGACATGTGACCCCCATGTAACAGTATCCGGACTTTCCATCGAAAATTAATTAATCAAATTCATTTGCATCGAATTTTATTCATTGAAAATACTTTCCATCGAAATGCATTTTCATTGAATACAATTCGATGGATTTTGATGGATTTGAGGGTTAGGGCAAGGGTTAGAATTAGGGTTGGGGTTAGGGCAAGGGTTAAAATTAGGGTTGGGGTTAGGGCAAGGGTTAGAATTAGGGCTAGGGTTGGGCTTAGAGTTAGGTTTAGGGTCGGTGTTGTGTTAGGGTTTAGGGGGTGTGGGCGTGTGGGTTGGTTGCTGAGGGAGAACCCCCCCCAATATATAATAAACATTAAAACATTACAAGGAGCTGGCAAGTGCCGAATTTCAGCACTGGACAGCTCCATGTACCGTTTTAACATGGAAAATAAAAGCATCGAAATGCTATCATTTACATTTAAAAGCACATATCCATTGAAACTTGTCCATCCCTATATTGGATGGACAAGTTTCGATGGATATGTACTTTTACATGTAAAAGATAGCATTTCGATGCATTTCCATTCGATGGATTTTCATTGATGGATTTGTGTTTCAATGCAAGACCATAATCCCCATATAATTATGTAGAACTATGTACTTAATATGTGTAACTGCGCCTTGATGCCCACTGGCTGTTTCATGGTTTATAAATGAATGAATGAATAAATAAAATAAATAGCCATAATATGCAGAGTGCTGCCTCACAGACACCAACGTGTTCTCAACACAAATGCAACATATGGTCCCAGATGGTTGGAACAAGACTGAGCTCGGAAGGGATCCTTCCAGTCAGTCGAAGCAGAGCCCGGAAGCCAGTAGTTCCTTCAAGACCCAAGAAGAGTACCGAAGGTAACAGGTACTCTGAAGTAGGGTCTAACAATGAAAACACAAGCCCAGTTTTATTGCGTAAAGAAGTGATTCCATGTTACAGACATTGTCATCATTTACCCAAATGTATGCTTTTTTGAATTGCAGCATAAAGGAAGTCACGCCCTGATGAAGACGAAGCTGTCGTCAAAACTAGCGCATGTTTAGCTTAAGAGATACGCTCAAACTGAACGCAGCCAGCTATATCAGAATTAACTAAGCTAGTAGGCACCCTATACTTAATATAGGCACTCAGTACTTTATAATACTCAGGACAGATTAGAAATATGTCCAAAAATCAGTTGCAATACTAATATTCAAGCGCCTTAAACAGGAAGTATTTATTAACATTGGTATTAGGCGCCACACATGTGTATGCAGGTTTTTATTTCAACACAACATGAGCACAAGCCATTAAGAATGTTAAACAACTTTTGAGAACTACCCTTGATAGCCCAACTAAATCCCAACCCATCCGTGCACTATTTGTGGATGGTTATTACTAACCTTTACAAAAGTTTTAAAAGTAACAGATTAAAACATGTCAAATGAATACACAAACAAATCAATTTCTACAACAGGGAAAGAAAAATAGATAAAAACAAGATTTGCAGCATATATATCACATAACCAACATTTCAAAACCACATCAGCAATCAGTCAGAGAAGTTCTAGTCAAATCAATGCAATACAGACGTAAATAGTAAATGTTAAAAACACAAGGTGTACCATTTTCACACTTATTTAGTCAGCATTTCCACCTGATGATCAGTTTGTATTTCTAATTGGCATACATATCTCAGGTACCTCACAATAGCTATGTGTAAAGAGTTATATTTACCGTGCAACATTTTCCACCAGAGTGAATCCAGGTTGATTAAGCCCGTTGGTGCAACAAATCTACTAAAGAACTGTATCCTCTGTGGTCTTAATGCTGGACAATCCAGCATCAAATGCTCCAGAGACTCAATTACTTCTGGCTCCACACGAAATCTACAGCTTTGAACCCGCCCTAACTCGTTACTTCGTGCATACAGGATTTCTCTTGTGGGAAGAACATTACACCTGAATCGCGTAAATAAGTGCCTGGCCGATTTGGAGGGAAACAACACAAGATATGATTCCACACTGCCCAATTTTTATCGTGGGCTACTATATGTTTTTGGAACCTTGTAGCTCCCCCCGCACTCATTGTTGTATCCCAACCCCCCCCCCCATTCCAGGCATCTTTTTACCTTCGTCGGGTTGAACATTAGAAGTTCACATGTGAGGCCCAGGGATTCCAGATGATTCATGCGTTCATCCTTGAGGTCGAGTATTTGGGCAGAAGTAGAATTATTACTGCGTATACCCGATCCCAGGAGATCATATAGGGTTCCTCTCGCAGTTGTCACCAATTTCCTGAGTAAGGACAGTTTTTTCCATATCATCAAAGACGCGAGTGAGTTTAGGCCTGATTCATCCCTTAGGACTGACAACGGTACGCACTTTGGTAGACATGCTAAAATTATCCTAAGTAGTGGTCCTTCATATTTATTTAATTCTTCCATGAACCATCTAGGAAAAAGCTCCAATCCGTAGCAAAGCTGTGGTAGTATTTTTTTGCTTATAGTAACGTAGGGCCGGTAGAATTGAGAATTTTCCATACTTGCAGTCAATTTTTTTTTAATTGGGGCATTAGAGATTTGATTTTAGCATCCATATGTTGGTTACCAGACATTTGGTCGAAAAAATGTGGTCGATTGGACAAATGGTCGAACCAATTTGGTCGAAAGCCAAATGGTCGAATTTTAATTTTTTTTATTTTCACCCTTTTTTTTTTTTTGTCGGGGTCCCCCCCAACCCCTTTTTTTCCCTAAACGAAAACCCAGAAAATACATATATAAATAAAAATAAAAATTCGACCATTTGGTTTTTGACCAAATTACGTCGACCATTTGTCTTTCGACCAATTTACAGTCGACCACTTGTCTGGACAGCCCATATGTTGTCTGTAGTAGGATTTCTGTTTATTGCCAAAAATGGGATAACCCAAGTAGCGTATGTTGTGCTTTACCACCAGTTTTCTGTGGTTCAAAAACCAAGAATACTGTTTGACGTAGGGGCGCAGATGTAATCTGATAACCACTGTTTTATTCTCATTTATTAGTAGATGATTGGTTTCAGTATAATCTCGAAATCTACATAGTAAACGCTGGAGCCCTGTGGAGGTGTGGTCAAAAAGCATGAAGTTGTCTGCATATGCCGACCAGCAGATTTTAATTCAGTCGATCGTCGGGGGTACAAAGGCTGCCACTTCCAGCCCCTCCCTTACATCAGAGACATATAGGTTGAATATGGTAGGTGCAAAAACACACCCCTGTCGTAGACCATTCGGTGCAGCAATTAGAGTGGAGGGACTACCCTCATTGTTCAGACGGACCTGCAATTGGGATCCCTCATGTAACTGAATTAAAATAGACAGGAGGGCAGATGGCATTCCCAGTTGTTTTAGCTTTCCCCACAGGAGTGTTCGCTCCACTTTATCGAACGCCATTGACAAGTCAATGGATGCGATGTATATTGGCACTGCGTCCTTTCACCATGCTTTGTCCTGCATCACAGTAAGCAGCAACCCCTGACGTCAGTTCCCACACTTTTCCTAAACCCAAATTGAAACTTGGACAAGATGTCATTTTTATTAATCCAGCTATGAATATGATTTAGGACAAGCCCTGAAAATATTTTTGAGTCCGCATCCAATAAGGCTATCGGCCTATAGTTAAGGGGACTGGAGCGGTCACCCTTTTTATAAATGGGCATCACTAGGAGGTGTGCCAACTAGCTGGAATGATACGAGACTGCAGGATATCCTGAAACAGTATGTTTTGCTTAAAAATGACATTAGCCAAGCCGTTTGGGCCTGCTGCCCTAGAGCTGGAGGCCCTATTTATCAAAACACCAATATCCTCCTGGCTGATGTCTATGTTCCATTCGATGTTATGGAGGTTCAATGGAGTTTGCAGAATACCCCGTCTTGATTGGTAAAGGGTGCCAAAGTGCCCACTCCACTGCTCATCTGAAATTGCAGTAGAGAGTGCCGAGCAGTTCAGGGTAGCCTTATTATTAACCATTGCCCAGAAGGATCTAGATGTATTGTCCTTCAATGCGCAGAGGATGTTTTCCCCATCCATCTGATAGAGCATGGCTCTGCGCTCAATGATCCTCCTTTTCCAAAGGTTAGCAGCCTTTTTTTTAGGGCCAATTTCTCCGCTAGGGCGAGTGTGGTTTTAGCGAGCAACCTCAATGATTTTTGTATCTGATTTTTATATGATCTAATTACAGGATCGTAAGAATGTGTATGACTAATCCTGGTCCTGCCTGGTTTGAGAGGAACTGTCGTTAGTGCAATCACAGTTCCACATAATGTGAGAAGGAATCTTTAGTGTACCTTATATGGTTTTTCCCCAAGGCAGAGGAGTTGAAGTCATTTAGGAAAAGCGCATTTACCTTTTCTACGTTACCATTGTGCCACACAATTCTATTTTTTTTGCCTGGTTTGTCTCTAGATCCACTAGGCTCTGGTGGCTAGTGACCATCGCCCCTCTCCCCTCAAGATTCAGATACAAGAGCTTATGGTCACTGCATTTCGTCTTCAGAAACCTGAATTGCTTTACCATACATATAAGAGGATCTATGAGGAATATGTAATCGGTTGCACTAGTTTGTGTCCCTCTAAACCAGGTAATATAAGAGGCTTTACTTCTCCATAGGACCATTGTGTTTATCAGACCCCATGACTCCAAAAAAAACCTCCAAGGGTACCCTTGGGTGGATTTTGTGCCTTGATTCCGGATGGAGGTACCACCAGCCTCGTCATTAGTAGTAGAAGAGTCATTGCTAATTCCAACATTGAAATCCCCACATTACTAGAGATTTCATGACACTTCATCATCAGGTCCCCCAATTTTTTAAGCTCTTTATCAATGTCCAATTTCGGATTCCATTAGACATTGATAATGAAAATATGACAGTCCCCAATAAGCGTGTTATGATCTAAACATAATAGCAATAGAAGACACCAGTCTAAAATCATATCATTTTTGATGACTTTAGGCCCCAATGTTGTTGCAATGGCTGTAAGTAGGCCACCTACTGGCCTGCCCACTGGACTTTGCTTTGCCACTAGAGAATGAACAATAAAGCCATCTAAAACAAAATTCGTAGTAAACCAGGTTTCTTGTATACAAAAAATAAAATATTTTTTGAGTAAAGCACAGATTTGAACAGAACTCTTCAATGACCAATTCCCCCTCGAATTCCAACTTATCAGGGGAAAAGATGCACAACTACTAACTGTTGGGCTTCAGACCCTGAAATTGGGATATAGAGTCTCTTAGTTGAAGGGCTAACCATCTGAACTTAGGCTCTCCAACGGTGCTCTCCGTTCTGTTGACATTAGTGCCCGGTTTCTCATTCACGGGCGGCCCCCTCCCCACCTGGGCAGCGGGGCCCCTATCCGGAGCCACTCTCTCCAGGTCATAACCCTTTTTATGAAATTAGCTGCTTTCTTTCGAAACTGCCTCTGTGATGCTGTTGGAGTGGAACACAACCCTTACATAATCAAATCTCACAGGGTGCACGAAATCCACCAGCTTAATGTCACCCGTAGTAATAAGGGAAAGACTTGGTATTTCCCCAAATAGGGCCAAGACCATTGATCTATTCAGTGAGGGGGTTCCTCCCTTTTCAAAAAGATAGTGTGGCATTATGCTTGGATTTTCTACACATTTAAACGGGCGATAGTTTATTGCCGCTGGTCGTGCAGCCACTGGTAATAGTTCCGTCTGGCCCCGTACAGGCAACGTTGGAGGAAATCCACTGTCCTGACTATCTGGGCCCTGTTTGTCACCCATGGCTGGCATATTTAATTCCCTGCCCCCCTCCAATTCAGTGTACACACCATCATTCAGTGGACCCCAGGCTGTATTTACAGCCTTAGGTTTCTGGTTTAAAGATTCTTCGTTGACAACCGGATGGGATGCCTGTGGCGGGGATGGGGTTACCCTGGGGACAGTTTCATCAAGCACAGCCTTGTCATGGCCATCAAGCATTATTTGAATGACTCTTCTAATATCCCCGTTCCATGACAGGGCCACCTTCCAGGAGGTTTGCTGCAGAAACTGCTTTTCTTGTATCCCCACCCCCAAGAGGGTTAGCACACATTTGAGATTCCTTAGTTCCCTCTTGAGTCTGGGATTGCAAGCATCTATTGCGCCCGGGGCCGTTAGATTGAAAACACAGTCCCGCAGTCTTCGGTTCGTTGGCAGGGTGCATAAGCTGGAGGTTGCCCTCACTTGCTACTGGTCTATCTGAGTTAAGTGTATTTATTGGGTCCATTGCTGTAGCCCCCTCCCTATGATCCCAATGCTCTACTGGGGAGTACCTCCTGTGGCCCACAGAGTCCTCAAATGTCCTTTGCAGAGAGGTGTCCATGTCTGTGAATGCAGCTAATGTAGCGGCTGGGACAGTTATGGTCGGTTCCAGCCGCTTTGTTTTTTTGGTGAAGAGGTTTAACAGACTTCCCGGCATATTTGGGTCTGACCCCATAAAGCCCCCACTATTACAGGTAGGACCTCTCGTTGAACGCTTAGTGCCTTTGTTTTTTAAGGTCTCAGAAAGCGAGGCTGTGGCTGCAATGCCCCCTGACCCTCTGCACAATAACACATCTGGTCCCTCCTCTACCTCAATGATGTCAGAATCTGTGTCTTTTGCATCACCTCGCAACAACCATCTCCAATTATTCCCAGAGACTTTATCCTGTCTCCATTTAAAGCCTGCGCATTCTTTCTATTCTGAAAGGATATTTTCTTTCAATTATTTTTATTTTTATTTATGCTTTGATTTGTTTGTTTCTGCTTCAGTAATCTATCTTCATTTTTTTTTTACTAGGACCAGCGCTCTTGGGGTCCTTAATTTGTTAATACGTCTAACTCTTCATGGGATTCCGGGGGAGTAGGCATCTCTTTTGGACATACAGTGTGATTAAATGCACCCCCCCCACCACCGGGGTTCTGAAGGATCCAACAGGTTAAAATCAGCCATTCCATGCCTACCAATACGTCTAACTCTTCATGGGATTCCGGGGGAGTAGGCATCTCTTTTGGACATACAGTGTGATTAAATGCACCCCCCCACCACCGTGGTTCTGAAGGATACAATGGGTTAAAATCAGCCATTCCATGCCTACCAATAAGGTAGTTTTGCCTTTCTACTGCAGCTATAAGATGCTTAAGTAGAATGGTATGCAGGGTAAGTTCACTAAATATCAAAGTGTTTATGGAGTCTTCCTGTACATGCCCCCCACACAGACTCCCGACCCATCGGTTGTGCCGACAACAGCTCCCATTCCGCCTCCTTCCCCAGTGGCTACTGGGATAGGGCAAAAAGTGAGCTGTTCATCATATCTGGGCTACATTCACTTGCATTTTGATCCAAAGAGGGGGGTTCTACTGATTGACTACCGTCTTGTGGGATTTTACCAGGTTCCCCCGAATCAATTAGCAGAATAGACTCATCAGCCACCTCCCCATCCTCTACCAAGTTTATGGCAGCACTTTCTACCATAGGAGGAGGTGATAGGGGTAAGGGCAATTTGCAGGCCATACTCATAGTGCCTTTGACAGGGGTAAATACCAGAGGTGCAGACAAAATATCATCAAAGGGGCTGGCCGCAGCCCTAGATTCTCTCCTCGTCAGAGGTGCAGTCCTCTTGTAGCTATAGATTTCTCGCTTATTTTTCCTCATGCCGCTTACATGAGTAAGAGTAATCCAGCAAACAAGCAAAAAGAACACACAGCACCGGGTGTATAGAGCTTTAAGGAGCACAGGAGATTTAACTCAGGGTGCAATGTTTACACAAATTCCTCAATACAAGAGCACTAAGTCACCAGAGTGAAGCAAATATAGTTGGGCACATAACCTCTTATATGCTCCCGCCCACGCCCTGCGACCACGCCCAACAGCCCTTGCAGGCACTTCCGGATGCACGCGCGGATGCGCGGGCACCGGTGGCTTTGTGCTGGGCTTCCGTGTGCGGGAGGCAGGGGGCGTGTCAATTAGTGACGCACTAAATCTATAGTGGGATAACGTCAGTTACGCCGACCAGTCTACTGGAGCCTGACTAGGTTGCAAGAAGTCTCAACACGAAGTCTCAACACGCAAGACACAAGACAGTAAACGCTGCCTCAAGAGAAAGTCCATAAGAGTCATTCATATTTACACTGGGTCTTGCCGTCCTTGAATGCGTTTCGCCTTGAAACGAAGCAGTAGGTCTTCCTCTTGCCCATAGGAGCTAACAGTTGTTCCAGAACGCAACGTAGCGCAGACGCGAGCAGAATGGAGGAGCGATAACACAGCAAGCAAGCAACAGCCCAACAGCACTTGCAGGCACTTCCGGATGCGCGCCGTGCATTTTTAACCATTGCCGATATGAGTCAACATTGTATGTATAGGTTTTATGTTGTTAAGTAGAGCGACGTTTTGTATGAATGGTATGGAATAGTTGTATTTATGTATTATGCTCATACGTCAGCATGCAACCGGAAGGCTGCAAAAACGCATCGTTTTTTCACTTTTATTCTGTCCATCGTGACGCCCTAATAAACTGGAATTTTTCAAGAAGATTAAGAAGCAATTTTCGGCAATTCTATTTATCTGCATGACCCGGAGAGCCCTCGTGAGTGCAAATCCGCAGCGCTTGCTTCAGCGTTGCTGTCCAGCTTTTCTATATTGTATTTATGTATGGGCACTTTTTGGCACTTTATGAATGGAATAAAACATGAATCAGTTTAGTTTACTGTTGAAAGCACACGCAAGAAGACATTTCTAGTAGGCACCTATATAGTCATTTATTTTATGAATTAAGTCACCCATACACCCAACAAGTGTGGTCTTGGTTTGCTATCCCCGCCAGTGTACAGAATCATTGACTGCCTCACAGGGCAGTCACTGCTACACAATTCTAAGTGCGCCCGGATGCCCATAGGCCTGGTTGCGCTTTACAAATAAACAAACAAACAAACAAGCAACCTCAAACACCACATAGTTCCTCCTTATAGTAGACTGTCTCATACACCATGTATAGACGTCATATGGACGCTACTGTCTCACAAGTCCAGATGTCGGTGCAGACTCAGCTGCCCGAGTGCTGCCATCTTGTGCCAGGCGATGCATTCTGCAGCTTCTGCGTCATTTTGAAATGCAACTAAACGGAATCATTTTTGGTGATATAAGTTTGAGCATTCAGCCTCTTGGGTTACAGTAATTTGCCCAGGATCACACATTTTGTTCAAATGGAGAAGCCGGGACTTCTGCCTTCTTCACTGTGCCCCGTAGAGCACATCTCCTACCGTCCAATCTTGGAATTTTGCACTAATGTGCTCATATTTTTATATTGTGTTCTTTCGCGACCAGAGGCAGTTGTTTGTGTCGCCTAAAGTGGAGAGTGAAACACAAGAACACGTTCTAAACGAATCGGAGAATATACAGCTACCCTCACAATAACAATTCTGAAGATGCCATGTCAAGTGGCTTTGTGGAAAACGTTGCCTTTTCTTCTGCAAATGGACACAGCGACATTCCTCGGGAAAGGCCTTTGGTGGTGGGGGCTCCTCTGCACGAGCCGTCACCATTTGAAAAAGGTGAATGGGATCAAACACTCCTAAGAGATCTGAAAGCAACCGGAGTGTTTTTTCACTGAGCAATAAATCCCTCTTTGGCATTTAATGGGCGGGCTAATATGTAGTGTCAGGGGTACCAAGGAGATTGTCTGGAGTAGCAGCTAGTACCCCTAAACCTCCAAATGACGTTCATGCCGGTGTATTTGTTTTACAAAACATTGGGCCTCATTACGAGGAAGGCGGTAGAGGGTTAATGGCGCAGGTAGAGCTGCCGCCGCCGTTATCCCTCTACCGTCTCGTTACGAGGTCATTAACGTTACGAGGTCATTAACGGGCCCGTTGTTAGCCTCCTCCCCATTCCCATGGAGCCCTATGGAGGCTCAAATGGGAATGGGGATGTACCGGGTCTGGTTCCCGAGAAAGGGAATTACCGGGCCATCCACGGTCGGAATGGCCTGGTAATTCCCTATTTCTGGAACCCGGACCCGGCTAAAAGCGGCATGGCTACCTCCATACTCGTAATGAGGCCCATTGTATCACATTCTTGAATGCAATTTGTTTCAGTCGAAGTTAACATAGACTGCAACTCCCAGAATGCAATTGTTTGGTACAACAAGTCCCACGGCTGGAAAACATTTTCCCAGCGGCATGTAGTTGTTTGGTCTCCATAGACTTTAAAGGTGCATGCTCAGTTGCAGCACTAGAGAGGAGAAATGGCCCTCAGCCCAGGATGCACTATTTATCAGTTGAGAAAGATCAGGGGGTGGCGATTAACATGAAGTGAGATCTGTCTCTTTCATTGGAAAGTCACCAGCCAAACAAATGTCTCCTGGAAGGGGTCTGAAACCTGCTGCTCTACAGATGTTGTGGACTATGACTCCCATGATCCCTCACCATTGACTAGAGCGTGGTGGTCCAAACAATCAGAGCCAATAGTTGCAGACTCTTGGCTGCGTCACAGATTGAAGATCTCACCTCTGTGCGCTATGGTATGGGTTGGAGGAATGAGGGTCCTGAAGGAACACAGAAGGCTCTGAAGCACTGCCTTGAGATGCAGAGATGGAAAATAAAGCAAACGAAACCCCTTGTAGAGGAACACTCTACATCTACTGGTGCCCGCATACGGCAGGCCGAAGCGGCAATGCGCGGTCAAAAATGCCATTTGGCATTCAGCTCTCATGCTGCAGTTATTATCGCACTGCCACACTCTGCAGGGCTTGCATATGCCCTCTGATCTCCTCTCCCTCGTCTTCTGCTGAGAAGATCAAACAGGCCAGAACACGTCAGCATCTCGAAACCCAAGAGCTTACTCTGATGGGCCGCTGGCTGGGAGAGCCAGGATCCTCCAGGAAAGGATATCAAAGAGCCCTGAAGAAAGCAGAACGCTAGTACTCACACCCCAGGGTCTTCAGTGCACTGGTGTGACGGCAGCGCGGCGGCACGGCAGTGGGAGATTTCTATGACCCGCTACCAAAGTACTCACTGCCAGTGCTTGCAATGGACAACTGGGAGGGCAGACACCGCTTCTAAGAGTGCCCCCTTCCTTCTGAGAAGTGCCAACAGCTCTGATGAGAAATGCCAGTCAAACAGATGATCGCGGATGGGCATCAGGCAAGGTTGTTGCATGTGGTCCAAGTGACAGCTAAACCCTCAATCTTAACCAATCATTAAGGCTTAGGGCCTCCATTTTACCCACTCTTTTGTACACTGCATGAAAGATACACTGTTCCTAATTAGTTATTATCCTTCAATTGTCACTATAGTGGCAGGATTTTAACATTCTTTAATTGGCACTGCACATTGCTGGTTAACAGGGAGAAACCCTAAATAGCTAAGTTGTCATCTAAGAGGGGACAGTTCCTGTGCAGGGTTTTGCTCCATCATTAAATCTTTTGAAAGAAAATGGTCAACATGTTTCGGCCACAAAAACGCATTTCCGGACTTATTCAGGACAAAGAATTTTTCACATTACCTTAGATGATCATAAAGTACAATGGTGCGCTCCATTGTATCATCTTGTCCGTTCTATGTCATTCCATCACCAGGGTTTTTTTTGTCGAGTTTTTTGCTGCCGATTTTTGGCTGAAACAATGCATCAATTGTTTTGTGTTTTAATTAGGGGGTTCCCTCAATCCCCTTTCCCAGTTTTGTACTACCTATTCCCCACACTCCATACCCCTTATATCACTTTACCCCCTTAACCCCCCCTATTTGTCAATGTGTTCTTTCAGCTAAAAATCAGCAGCAAACAACTCCACGAGAAAAAAAATCTGCCGGTGAACAAACGTCGTACCATCTTGTCACACTACCCTCCCATCTCTGCGTTGTTCATTAATCGGGTGAGACGTCAGACGCTAACAATCCCGGTGTGACTAAAATTCTATTAATTCAGAACAACCAAATGCAAAGAAGCCTCGTGCAGGGGGAATTACCCACCTCTTATTTCCCCCCAATGTTACCCTCCACTTAATGATGAGTGTCATGCAGCTTGTAGAAAACCTATGTGCATCCTCTTACACGGGGGTCAATTCTTTGCTACCCTTCTTTCTTCTTCAATCATTTCTATTGTATTTTCCTGATATGCAACAATGCAACAATACAACAAATGATGACAATGACACACACACTCCTCACTCTACCCCCACTGCCCTTGAGCAGGGATGTACACACTCTCTAAAATAATGGACAAAGTCTTCAGATGCATCAATGTCATGGGATGTGTCTCAACAATGTGGCAACCATACAAACTCAGAGCTTGGCAAAGTCCTAATTCGCCACCCTCCTATACAGCAGTAATGTAGCGCTTCTTCCACGCAACCGATGAAACCTCCCTGTGCTCCGCCCTACACACCAATAAGGAATAGAAGAAGAGCCATGGCGCCCGGATCCCACTCCTCTCTCCCCTTCCCCTTGTACTTCTCCTGTTGCCCTTGCACGATCCGAATGACACGAGGCCTAGTAGGATCGTTTCTCTTGTCTTCCCTATGTCTTCCCCCCCTTGTCTTGTGGCGCGCAGGCGCGTTAAAAAAGCCAAATCATATCACATCATATCACATCATATCACATCATATCACATCATATCATAACATGGCGGAGAACCTAGCAGAGCTGTGGCTGGTGGAAGCACTGATGTTACACCGTGATAACACAGAGGAGCATTTTCGCCATAGAGCTAGGACTCATTGTAGTTATTGGGGGTTGGAGTGTTATTTCGGCCAGAAATGACATACCTAGGAAAGAGTTCAGGAGACAGAGGCTGTCCCGGGACGGAGCGCTTTTACATTAGATTAGCGGTATTTGGAATGACCAGCTGGTTGTTGAGGTGGACAGGTTCTGGGCGTCAGGAACTAGGGTCATGTATGAGGCGAGTGCAACGATGTATAATATCATCAATATTCACATATTTACAGCTGGACATAGAAATGGGGAACTAGGAACCAGTCACCAGTCATTCTCCTGCTATGCTCCAGTCCTATGGAATTCCATCCCAGTAGCAATCCGGCCTCCTCCCTCTCTCCTCCTGTGGGGAAAGAGCTGAAACCCTGGCTATTGCAGTCACACCTTGGCATTACCTAGCGTCTGAGGCTACCCACCAGCCACTGGGTAACTCAACACAGTGCTTGCTACCTGTTAACACAGTATTGCGTTACTTTCTCCCCTCAATACACTGTTCCCTTAATCCTGCTCTGCTGAATTCGAGGTAACCGTGACCTATATAATAATAATAATAATAATATGCATAACAATACATGTGACAGGGGCACTGGAGTCAGTTGGTGTGTGTAGGGAGAGACCCTTCTCAGGGCAGAAGATGTGGCTTAAGTCTTGCAAAGCGTAGAAGCGATGGCATCATTAGAAGCTGGTTTATCAATATGCCTCTGTCATCACCCAATTCCTATGTATATATATATATATGCATATATAATATATATATATATATATATATATATATATATATATATATATATATATATATATATATATATATATATATATTGAGATTTAGTACTCAGCCATGCAGAACACCCCATGTGAGCATGTCAGACAGCGTTTAATTGTAATTTTAAACGCTGCCTACCACGTGCAAATGGCAGCCAGCATTTACAATCGATCCCTATGGGGTCTGCCTGCTTTATGCTGGTGCATAAAGATGGCGGACCACATAGGGATCTCTAGAATTTGCGTTGGCTTGAAAATCAATGCCAGCACACACGCTGGAACATTTGTATGGTGGAGAGAAAGAGAGGCAGCTGGAAAGCAAGTTGAGTTCTGCCCCTCCCCTTCACCAAACAAATGAATGAAAGTGGGGGCTGACACAAGGAACATGCATTTTCCTTACGTTACACCCCTATGAAAATGAGCCCCCAAGTGATAAGCCACTGCATGACCGTTTCCCATCGAGACACAAAGGAGGGACTAACACGTACACAATGTTAGTTGTATTGATAGGGTGGAACCGATGACTGCCACCAAGGGCAGTTATGTTGAAGTGGGGGGGTTGCATGCCGCAATGTTGGTCTCCTGCCAGTGCTCTCTAGAGCCTGGCTCGGACAAATATCCGAGGGCGCAAGTCGAACCTCTTAAAAGACAAGGCTGACCGGCTCAAACCATATCCTGGACGAAATAAGTTACCAGTGAACCCCCATAGTGGGGGAAAAGTGAGAAGAGGTGTATAGACAATCTGTGCAGGGGCACAGCGCCATTGAGCTGCCTGGGCTTCATCCCCCCCAGCCCTCTAACATTTTAGCTGAGGGAGGGGCGTGCCTTTTTGTTAGTCAGAGTGGAGAGAAGGGGCTTTGAAGTGTTACTGTGTTCGTGCAGAACGCAGCAAAACTTTAAAACTGCTTTTTCCAGGAAAGGCTTCCATCACTGCAAAGCCTAACAAAACTGAAATGCACACATCAGCCCCCTTCCCACGCATGCAAGCGAACATATAACAACGTGATGTGTCATTTCACAACCGAGGGGAGGGCGCTGATGCGTGCACTTTCATTATGTATGCATGTGTGCAATGTACGTGTGAATGAGTGTATGCTGTATTGGGCTAGGTGTGCATGTAAATGAGCGAGTGTTTGATCAAGGGGGGGTGTGTGTGTGTGTGTGTGCGTGCGTGCGTGCGTGCGTGTGTGCGTGTGTGTGTGTGTGAGAGAGAGAGAGAGAGAGAGAGATGGGGGTGGGGTGCGGTGGTTGGTAGAAGAGTGACATTTGGGGAAAGGGGGATATATAGGCTCCGTGCCAGACAACCCTTGTGGTAGAACAGAGGGGGCAGAGCCTCTATGCTTGCCCCGCCCAGTTTCTAAAGTGGCACCAACCATCACTAGTTAGGCTACGCCCCCCCAGCCCCCGAAATGTAGGTTTCGTTGCACTCCTGAATCGGTGTGTCCATGATTGCCAGCTGTGCAGCACGGAGGCCTTCTTAGGGCCTATGGAAGACTTATGCGACCATATGACTCCATACCACAAAAACACTACTTCCCTTTCCAAACGATTGCATCCTGGGCATTGTAGTCTTTCTTAACTATTTTAAAAAATGTGACTTCAGCACCTTATGCCCAAAATTTGCAAATAATAGTAACCCAGAGACATGAGATCATCTGGTACCCATATGTTTAACTTAGCGGAATGGAAAAGGCTGGTAGTTTGCCAATTTAGCAATGGCAGATGTATATATTTTTTTAATGTGTTAATAATAGCCCCTGTTATCAGCGCCTGGAGATTGTGGATTTGAAGGGTTTTGCAATCTATGTGTACACATTGATTTATTTCATGAAAATAAATACGAGCATTTCGGCAGCATGTGGACAGAGTGTATCATCTCACGGTGGCGATAACAGGTGTTGCAATGACCCACCTAGAGCAAAGCCACGCCTTTTATTGATTCTAGCAAGAGAAGTAGCGGGGGTGGCCACCCAGGATGCAAATCACTCAGTCAGCAGTGATAGGTCTTTGTTGCGGGGTGAAATGAAAGGTCTGATACTCAGGTAAGGGAAGCGAACTTCTTTACTAAGTTCCAGTGACAAGGTATATGCATCAGGTAAGTCCAAGGGTAAGTAAGTAGGAAGGTACACAGGAGACATCCACCGGCCTCCTCTCTCACAGGCTGCTTCACTCCAACTGACAATCCTGGAGCTTCTTCTTCTTCTTCTTCTTAATTATCGGAAGCATGGGCGTACCCACGCAGGCGCTTCCCCATCCTATAGGATGATGTGCACCGAATCCTGAAGCTTACAGGGGCACTCACACCACAACATTCTGCAGGCATAACATTCCATCAGGCATTCTCTCATGCAAGCATTCCTGCAGGACCAAGGCAGGGAGCACAAGGCACAAAAAACGTCTTTACATCGTTGCTTTTACATCGTGATGCATTGGCGCAGAAATCTCTACAGCGGATGCACCAGCCCACTCCACTGCCAACCGCCTCTACGAGAGTGCAGGGCTATAGTTAGTATATTGCACCCTCCAAGGAGTGTGCGCTGAGATTGTTTCTGGAGTATGATCGCATTGAAGTCAGAGGGGGAGGGAGGGGGAGTATTTTGAAGGATGATGAAGGTTGGTTGGGAGGGAGATCTCCGTGGGAGCCCTTCTTGCTTGGAGGGTGAATATTATTAAAAAAGGGTGCATGAGTGGAGGAGGGGCGGTGGATGCATTTGTGATCTGAACTACCAAGAAAGGATGACGGTGGACACATCAACTGCTCATGGGGGTTTCTTTAAGAGAAAAACTCCTATAAAGAACTTCTTTACTGTGTTTTGCTTGAACAAGACCAGAGGCATCTGCAAGCTGCAGAAACATAATCCTTCCAGCCTTACACCCTAAAAGTTCTAAATAACTGGGCCATGCACGAGGCAAGGCATAGTTGTGTTTGTGGGGATTAGGCAGTCGCTTGCTTTTTGAACTGTGAGAGTCACTTTTGGGCGTCCAGTGGCTAGATGGAGAGTTTGGCAATAGCAGGAAAAGCCATTTCTTGGGGCGGGCTTAGCGGGCGGCTGCACCGGGCGCCATTGCTTTGAGAGTGCAGTATTTACTGTTCCCAGCCTCTGCGGTGTTCGGAGACAAACTCCAGAGTGTGGATTTGAAGAGCTCTGCTCCTGTTACTCTTTTTATTTACATTTCAAAGACAAGAAAAAACGGTGTTGCACAGGGGCTCACATTAGTATTTGTCAAATATCTTGTTAGCATGTCTCGTTGTTATCAACACAGCATTTTGAGCAAGAAGCAGTGCACATGTGGGAGTGACTATTGTCTGCAGCAAGCACTGTAAGAAGTGTGCATGTTGAGTAACTAGAAATGAGATGGGTGCGTAGTAAGCTAAATGCTGTGTGAAACAATGACAACAACCAGGCAACCGTAGCAAGTATTTTCTTTTACTCTGGGCCTTTAACTCTTGATAGTGTAACTTTAAAATGCACACACTATATTTGGGCTCACATTACTTTGCATGCTGGTACTTGCAGTCTTCCATTTAGGGTGGGTGAAATAAGGATACAGTCATACTCTTGTTTGATCAACATATCACTGTTATGATGTACATATTGTCAGGTTGGTGAACTGTGTGATTTGTGCACTTTTCACGTCACCGCTACAAAATAGACTATCGTCTTAGCTTTTGAAACCCAAGCCGTAACAAATATGTGTACCAACTTGAACTGGAAAGCTATGTATTGAAGGGCCTAAATGGCAAACTGGGCTCAAATCCTGGTTTCACCACTTAGCCAAAGTTTGTGATCCTGTGGAATTCATTTAATCACACTATGCCTTCTGGGCCACAATTGATAGGCCCTAGAAGTGATTCAGTTCACAGTGAATAGTTTATTGCTTCCTGGTTTACTAGACTATAGAGTTGTTCCATAAATAATAATAATATAATAATGCGTTAGGAACGCGTTCCACAAGCTATACCGGGAGTAAAAGGCCCGGCAGCCCGAATGAACGGCCTGAGCAAAGTGAGGGCAGTTAGTGAAGACATCAAGAAGTTTCCCCCATTGTAGACCATGGAGCGCTTTACTAACGCTATTAGCACCCCGGGTTACCAAAGCAATAACCTGGGGTGCTAAAAAAAAAGTATTTTCATTAATTGAACGAGATGCAGCGCACCTCTCATTCAATTAATGAAAATACTTTTCCAAGATGGCCACCATGGTTGTGGAAGGCGGGGCTCCATACGGAGCCCCTCTTCCATTTCCATGGCGGCCGGAAAAGCAACATTAAGGAAGCTGTTGCAGCGACGGCCAGGTAAGTAGGACTTGGGAAGGGTGCTAAAAAGATTTTTTTTTAAAGGGAAAGGAGGGTGGGGACAAGATGGCGGTCTGAGCATGGGAGGCAGTTTGCTTGTTCCAAGCAACCCGGGCTGAGATCAGCGGTTTCAGCCTGCCAATCCGCAGAGCCTGATTGACGGCTCCCTCTGCCCCTGGGCGCATAGATTACTAAAAATAACAGTGGCCCATCCTGTATCACACACCACAAACCTATTCGTTTTCGTGGCTTAATTGTCAACTTCTTGCAATGTCGCTTCCCATGATGCTCTTGAGTATCAAAGGTTTTGAGGATACTTCCTGAAATGCCCTTTTCTGTGACGTCACTTGGGAAGGTGGCATTAGGAAGTCTGTAGTCTTTTGCCACAAAGGGTCTCCGAAACCCTACGACTAACACTGGAGAGAAATATGACCGACCAGTACCCTGGATGCATGCTTGTACAATTGTGTTATTTTTATGTGCTAAGCATTTATTGTGACAAAGGTTATGTGGACGCAAAAGAAATCCTTTGTAATAACATGATTATTCACATAAAATGAAACTGTTTGTCTTTTGTTTTTGCTGCAGGCACTAAGCAAAGGCAGAGGAGGAACAAGACAGAGCTGTGTTGCATAGACTGCATAAGAAAGTTGTCCTTCGATCAACAGCCCAACCTCAAACAATGAAACCATCTAAGGCTGTTTCTCTGTCTCATACTTTGCACACATTTTACTGTCAAGGTGACTATTCTGACAGAGGAAATTAGCACTATACCAAGTGTGCATTGCATGCTCAGAAGGAATGCACATTTGAATTACTAACACAAACATGTTTGATAAATTAGTGGCCATTCTATGTTCCCAAAATGCATTTGTTTTTATGCAAAGCAGCCAGCATCCTATATTCAGGGCACGCTCATCATTCGACACTTAGCTCCGCGCCCCAGTCCCGCCCACAAAACTGACAATCCCCCTCAGCGCCGGGAAGGGGAGGGGGGAGAAGTTCCCCAGCAAATTCTCTCAATTTCCAGTACTGAACAAAGGGGCTAAAGATTGCATGTGGAGAAAGAGGTTTAGGGACGGGGTGGTTAGGAAAGTGGGAGACTGAGGGAACGGACAGAGGAAGGGGTAATGTCTGAGGAAGGGTTGAACTAGAATGCGTTTGTGCTCTTGCAGCAGACAAACAGGCTAATGTCTCTTAGTGTTTACTGTTGTAGAGTGATCAGATGACTTTCATTGGGACAACAATTTTCCCAACATGTGGTTTTCATTTAAAAAGCATTGTTTTCTGGCACTTTAGTCCAACCAAAACATACCCAGACAGCGACTCCCAGAATGCATGTATTTACTTTAAGAAAGTCCAGGATTAGAATAAAAGGTCTTGGTGACAAGGAGTCAATGGACAACCTAGGTTGTTTGCTTGGAAACGGAAAAAATCAATTCTTTGAAAAGCCTGACAAAAAAATATATATTTCTACGCCTTGTTTTTGTTGCTAGTCTTTGAGTTTCAGGCAATGGAGATGGGACTAGGAAAAAGGGCGGCCAGTGTGCTAGTATCGAGTAAGGTTATAAGAAACTGACAGGTGTGTACTTTCCTGCAAATGCACAATTTCCTGAGAAAAACATGTCTACGCAGAGGTGGAAAACATCCAAAGAAAAAAACAACAAAGTTGGCTTTTGGATAATGAACAAGTTTTCTTTGTGGCCGCACGCCCACTATACAAAGAAACAGTTCTTTTTTCCCATTCTTGTGGGGGGGGGGGGGTGTTGGTTGCATTTCCAGTCACTGTTAATTGTGAGGGGATTTTCAGCCAATTCGTATTTTATTTATTTATTGGATATTTCTAAGGTGCCCATACAACAAGTGGTGTTTCAAGAAAAGGAGGGAGAAATATTACAATAACGGTCCTACTAGGCCTTGTGACATTCGGATCGAGCAAGTGCAGTAACATAATGAATTGAAAACTGATGACATATTTACCTACTTTAATGGCTGAACAGCGGTTATTGCCTCTTATGTTTTTCATTGAGAGCAAAATGAGCGCAACAATAGACCGATGGCACCTTATGAACACATACACGAGAATAATGATAATGAAAGTGAATTCCTTTTTTTAAATATTCAGGTCTGCTTTGCTGCGTCTACCTATTGCTTTAAATACTTAGTTAGTATGTAATAAGAGCAGCATTAGATACTTTTTTTAGATGGTGAGGCATTCGATGCTTTGGCATTCGATGCTATGACTAGATACAGTTTGGTTTACATTGCAGGGATTGGATGATGTTGGGGTGGAGATTGCAGCGTGGCAGTGGAGTGGCGCGTGCTTGTGTTTCATTCTGCGTGCTATGATTTCTCGACTCTAGCCCGATGAAGGAAAGGGTCCGGTACATGTCACCGGATCCCAACTAACCGCGGCTCTTTCACCTCATTTGTTCGCAGGATTTTCATTGGAGGCAAGCCCCCCACAACCCCTTCTATGCCCCCACTCCTCCCTCAAACAGCCAACTACCTTAATATATAATTGTATATACCCAAACCCTGCAACACCCCCTCGCTGAAAATGCAGCAAAAGAATGCAGGGAAACTGTTGTTTCACTAAATGTGGTGAAAAGGCCACAGTGAATTGGGCGGGAGAAAAAGTTAAAAGTACCCTGCGCATGAAACAACTTTGTGCCTACCTGCATGCTAAAGTATGTTTTGCGCGTTCTGCATAGTCATGCAAATATAACTGCAAAGTACTCCTAGGCACAAAGAAAACTGAGTAGCACCTGGAGCACCCACGACAAGCCCCAAAACAAACCAAAAACCAGCGACATATGCCAACCTTTGCACCTATCGCATTCCCACCATGAAGCACCCCAACAATAATGCGGGCCATCCCCCCGCAACCAAGGCAGCACACCGGCGACACTGCGTACAAACCTCTGTAACCTAAAACTGCACCCTGATAATCTGTGTACCATTTTGCATAACTTGCTAAACATGCGTACAAACCCCAGTAATTCAAGGCAGCACCCCGCTAATCTGCAAACGATCAACCATAACTCCAAGCGGCACCTCAACAAATGGGCCGTCACCCTTAAATTGCTATGTTCATGTTACCTTTGCATGTTAGATCCTATGTGCATAGTGCTCTGCGCCTCCTATCATGTGGGTGTGAGTGCACAAGGCTTGCGTGTGACTTTCTTGAAGTGAAGTTGGGCTTTGAAATCCTTTAATTCGGTTGGGTTTGCATTTGACTGGGAATGCGATTTCTTTGTGTGGCCCGTCCCTCAACATGCCCACATCATTCCTTGTTATTCCTCATTTTGCCGGGAGAATAGGGAATATGCATGTCCCGCACCCTATTTATTTCTTTGCATAACACTGTGCCACATTTTGCGGGGAGTGTCACGCAAATCGCTCGACTGCACGCAAAATCATGACGGACCCACGCAGAGTCCCAGAAATACACGCAAAGTACGATCCATGAATCGGGAAAAGGAGTTTTGCAGGCTGAAAAGTGTGCAAAGTCACATTTCAGCGTGCACAAAAATCCATAAATCAGGCCCTATTTGTCAGGCGATGAGGCCAAGTGCGCCCACCTCAAAGTAAGGGGAAACTTGTACCGGAAGCACGTCACCCCAGTTTCAAAGGGGAACCGTTATTGGTAGCAAAGGGGATGACACTCCCGGATGGATGCCTGGAAGATGAGTTGACGACAATCTTCACCGAAAAACAGGGCTACCTATGGCTCAAGTGATGTCCCCCAAAGAGAGAGAACCCCAAAGAGAAGATTCAGAAGCCTGGGTTGGGGTTTGTGTGGTTGGTACGCGCTTGTGGTGGGAACGCCCTCTGCGACCGAAGTTCTGGTGTGGGAACATTCTCAAAAAAGGTGCCGGTCCTAACCTTGGCCAAATGCGGGTGTGCATTTGGCCAAGGTCAGGAATTAGGTGGGCTGGCTGGGCTCCAGCAAGCAACCCAAGAGGTCAGGTATAAAGAAAGGGGGTTACCAAAACAGTTGTCAATATATTGTAACCAATATTTTGAAGGTAGGAAACAGCAAAATATTATAAATGCTAATGAAATGCAAAAGGCTGTTGGTTGCTTTGCTGGCAGCCCAGGAAGGGTGGGCATGGTGACAGGCGTGCTACTGGGTGTGCAGCTGCCCTCTGTTCGCCGCTAATTGCATTACTCAGGCCCTCCGTCTGCTTGCATTGGCTATCAGCAGCCATAGTTGGGGGGAGGGAGGACAGGGGAAGGTTACGACTCGTGTTAAAGATTTTCTTTAAAAATGTGAATTGCTAATATGAAAAATACAGGGAAAGGAAGAGAAGGCGTTCGTAATAATTGCTGCTTATGGCTGGCTTTTCGAGGAGTCCAGGGGCGCTGTGATCGGGGCGCCCCTTGGACATGCTCGCTGCACCCAGACTGACCTTAAGGGATATTGCTGTTATCCAAAGTGACAGGGCGTTCTGGCCGAGAGCACTTGGTGCGATCGACTGCCCGCTCTTCGCATTCAGTGTGACAGCACTCGTGACTGGCGATGACAGCTTGACTCTTCGCCCAGGCGCTGGGAGAGAGACCGCAGGCTCTTTCTCTCCTTGCCATCTTTGAGAAAGCGGATGGCCGCCATTTTGTTTTCCGCTCCCATGCTCAGGCAGCGCTGCCCTGCAAAGGCCAGGAAGGTAACGAAACCGCACCACTTTTGCCCCATTAACCCTTCAGAAACTGGAGTCAGAGGGCAGGCGCGCGAGAGGGGCTCGAGACCTAGCATGCTTTGGTAGGTGGTGTGGCCTGCACTCGGGTCACCGGAGCAGGCCATCCAGATGTCGGGATGACACGACCAAGACATCAGGGCTGCGTTCATGGAGCATACACATCACAGGGATCACCCTGCTTTCTCCGGATCACACCACGTGGGCGAGGGGCACCCAGGCCGGGGTTACCCCGCCAACCATGGTTCACCTGGCCAGCATACCCACGGGGGATGTTGTTGCCCAGCAGGGGCACCGCCCTCGTGCTGGGCCATCAGCACGTAGTGTTGCACCAGCATGGCTGTAGATCGACTGACTAGCCGGAAGTGGCTCGTCCCTTTCATTTGCATGGTCACATGGTTAGCCCATGTGACCATGACACCAAATGGTTAGCCCATGTGACCATGACACCAACACTGGACCGCACCATGTCCCCCAGAAGGAGTGACATGCAACAGTAGGCAGAGCAAAGGGAGAGCTCTAAAGCTTAATTTAGGCACCTGAGAGTGCAGAAACCAACCAGTCCACTTATAAGGAAGAAAGCATAGCTCTCAACCTTTTGAAAACACCCAATTTTCTTTGTGGTTGGTGTGGGCCCATTGAAGTGTATGGACCTGCAGGGGGCTTGGCGGGTGACTATACTTGTTACAGGCAGGGTCAGACTGGGCATAAAATTGACTTGGGCACCAATGAAAAAGCGGCTTACGTCCAACAACGATCAATGATAAAAGTGACCCACGTCCTACGCCGACCAATGAAAGAGTGACCCATGTCTTCTTTTTCTTCTTCTTCTTAATTATCGGAAGCGTGGGCGGACCCACGCAGGCGCTTATGTCATACACCGACCAATGAAAAAGTGACCCACGTCGTACGCCGACCAATGAAAAAGTGGCCCACGTCGTACGCCGACCAATGAAAAAGTGACCCACGCCGTACGCCGACCAATGAAAGAGTGACTCACGTCATACGCCGACCAATGAAAAAGTGGCCACGTCATACGTAGTAGTGCCAAATGGGGAGTTGTTTTGCAAAATGTGTTGCAAATTCTGCATCATCAAGAATATTTGTTCATTAACACTGGTCAAAACTACAAGTTGCGCAGAGAAGTACTCAGCAAACTGGCCCACTTTGATTTAAAAAAAAAAAAAAACGGGTCCACACGAGCAAGTTGGGCCTGCACCTAGGGCATAGTCCTGTGACCCCGTAGGCCAGTCCGGGCCTGATTACAGGCCATTTGACACTTGCCAAATGTGTGTGAGTGGAGCGGGGTGAGAAATACCTGCCCTGAATCCAAAACACTAACCCCGTCTCCCCAGCAGCACAGTCTGACAACCAGATTCTTCTCGCAGGGTTTCTTCTGGGGCCTGGAAGGAGGTCTGAGCACCCCATCACACCCCTTCGCCCCAAGGTGCCCCCCCCACACCATGTCTTGTACCCCAGAGTGCCATTAATCTAAACCTGCACCCGCAAAGTCCCCCTGTGGTACGTGATAGCTCTTTTGTGCAATGATTACAGCATGCACTTTTGCTTTAATGACCTTGTAGGAATAGGGCGAAAAACAAAACAACAGGCACCAAGTATTATCACAGCATCACTAAAGCATCACAGTGTGAGTGGGTGGGGATCAAAGCAGCGGCAGCGCCAACAATAGTGACTGGGTAGTTTGCATGCGGCTTTAGGTGGGGGTGTTTCTCTGCCCCAACCGTCCTGTTAATCCCGGAAGCCTCATATTGCCCGCCCCTTCCGCTTCCTCTTGGCATGTCTGCCCTCCTTCTCTCGCACCCTGGCAATTTCCTGTGCACACTGGAGTTGACATGTGGAATGTGACATACCTCATAGTGCATGTGTCGTCTTTATACTGTTTTATCTGAAAGAGAAACATACGAGTACACATATAGTTCTCTAAATCTACATGTACGCAGCTCATGTTCATTTGCAGGATAGACAGCTCACTGGGTTAGGTGGCTGCTGCTTTTTGCCGCATGCATGTCTATTTCTACCGAGTAATGTGACATGAACATACACATACACACAACGATGATTTACCAGCCTCAGACAGCACGCACACATGTGTACACTTTTGTATGTGTATTTCTAAGTTGTACACTGGAACACAATGCTACAAAATTATGAGAGATAGTCAGGTAGACAGATGGCCTCATTACACGGTATGCGGTAACCATGGCGCTATTAGCGCCATGGTTGCCGACAGTATTTTACTGTGTCCGCCTTGGTGGATGGCGGAATTACCGGCCTACTCCAAGATGAGTGGGGCCGGTAATTCCCCATTCACCAAGGCACTTCCCCATTCCCATTTTTGCCCCCATAGGGCTCAATGGGAATGGGGAAGGGGGTAATTACGGTACCGCAAATTGCGGTACCGTAATTAGCACCACGCTCCTTTTGCGGGCCCGTTCCTTGAGGTCGGGTCCGGCAAAGGGATCTTGTAGTAAGGCGGTAAGGGTTTACCGGTACCGGTGCCCTTACCGGTACCGGTAAACCCTTACCGCATACCGTGTACTGAGGCCCAGAGACATATAGACACCCTCAGAAGCGCAACTACGTAGCTAATCACCAACAGACATAGAGAAGTGTAGAGAGTCACCCATAGACAGATCGACAGATAGAAACCCATGGACACACAGATAGGCAGCTAGATATTCACCCACAGACACACAGAGAGGCAGCTTCAATGACACCTAAAGACACACAGAGAGGCAGCTTCATAGTCACCCACAGACATACAAAGAGGCAGCTTCATAGTCACCTAAAGACACACAGAGAGGCAGCTTCATAGTCAAGCACAGACACAAAGAGAGGAAGCTTCATAGTCACCCACAGCCACACAGAGAGGCACCTTCATCATCACCCACAGCCACACAGAGAGGCAGCTTCATCATCACCCACAGCCACACAGAGAGGCAGCTTCATCGTCACCCACAGCCACACAGAGAGGCAACTTCATAGTCACCCACAGAGGCAGCCTCATAGTCACCCACAGACACACAGAGAGGCAACTTCATAGTCACCCACAGAGGCAGCCTCATAGTCACCCACAGACACACAGAGAGGCAGCCTCATAGTCACCCACAGACACACAGAGAGGCAGCCTCATAGTCACCCACAGACATACAGAGAGGCAGCTTCATAGTCAAGCACAGACACAAAGAGAGGAAGCTTCATAGTCACCCACAGCCACACAGAGAGGCAGCTTCATCGTCACCCACAGCCACACAGAGAGGCAGCTTCATCGTCACCCACAGCCACACAGAGAGGCAGCTTCATCGTCACCCACAGCCACACAGAGAGGCAACTTCATAGTCACCCACAGAGGCAGCCTCATAGTCACCCACAGACACACAGAGAGGCAGCCTCATAGTCACCCACAGACACACTGAGAGGCAGCTTCATAGACACCTAAAGACACACAGAGAGGCAGCTTCATAGTCACCCACAGACATACAGAGAGGCAGCTTCATAGACACCTAAAGACACACAGAGAGGCAGCTTCATAGTCACCCACAGACATACAGAGAGGCAGCTTCATAGTCACCCACAGGCACACAGAGAGGCAACTTCATAGTCACCCCAGAGACACAGAGAGGCAGCTTCATAGTCACCCACAGACATACAGAGAGGCAGCTTCATAGTCACCCACAGACATACAGAGAGGCAGCTTCATAGTCACCCACAGAGACACAGAGAGGCAGCTTCATAGTCACCCACAGAGACACAGAGAGGCAGCTTCATAGTCACCCACAGACATACAGAGAGGCAGCTTCATAGTCACCCACAGACATACAGAGAGGCAGCTTCATAGTCACCCACAGAGACACAGAGAGGCAGCTTCATAGTCACCCACAGAGACACAGAGAGGCAACTTCATAGTCACCCACAGACACACAGATAGGTAGCTAGATAGTCACCTGCAGACATACAGAGAGGCAGCTTCATAGTCACCCACAGAGACACAGAGAGGCAGCTTCATAGTCACCCACAGAGACACAGAGAGGCAACTTCATAGTCACCCACAGACACACAGATAGGTAGCTAGATAGTCACCTGCAGACATACAGATGCGTAGCAAGATAGTGACCCATATACCCATGTATAGATATATACCCACGGACACAGAAAGACAGATCGAAAGATAGACACCCTCAGACACGCAGCTACGTAGATAGTCACCCAAAGGCATAGAGATGCGTAGCTAGTCACCCATAGACAGATCGAAAGATAGAGACCCATGGACACACAGATAGGTAGCTAGATAGTCACCCACAGACACACAGAGAGGCAGCTTCATAGTCACCCACAGACACAAAGAGAGTTAGCTTCATATTCACCCACATACAGACAGATAGGCAGCTAGATAGTCACCAGCAGACACACAGATACGTAGCTAGTCACCCATACACACACAGATAGATATCCATAGACACACAGATAGATTGAAAGATAGACATCCATAGACATAGAGATACATAGCTAGCTATTCACTCATAGACACACAGATGGGTAGCTAGTTAGTCACCCACAGACACACAGACAGGCAGCTAGATAGTCACCTACAGACACACAGATAGGTAGCTAGTCACCCACAGACACACAGATAAGTAGCAAGATAGTCACCCACAGACACACAGACAGGCAGCTAGATAGTCACCTAAAGACACACAGACAGGCAGCTAGATAGTCACCCACAGACACACAGACAGGCAGCTAGATAGTCACCCACAGACACACAGACAGGCAGCTAGATAGTCACCTACATTCACACAGATAGGTAGCTAGTCACCCACAGACACACATATAGGTTGCAAGATAGTTACCCACAGACACACAAATAGGTTGCAAGAAAGTCACCCACAGACACACAGATAGGTAGCTAGATAGTCACCCACAGACACACAGATAGGTAGCTAGATAGTCACCAACAGACACACAAATAGGTTGCAAGATAGTCACCCACAGACACAAAGATAGGTAGCTAGATAGTCACCCACAGACACACAGATAGGTAGCTAGATAGTCACCAACAGACACACAAATAGGTTGCAAGATAGTCACCCACAGACACAAAGATAGGTAGCTAGATAGTCACCCACAGACACCCAGATAGGTAGCTAGATAGTCACCCACAGACACACAGATAGGTAGCTAGATGGTCACCCACAGACACAAAGATAGGTAGCTAGATAAACGGGCGGCCACATACATAGGTAGATAGTTGCATAGATAGTGGAAAGATAGATCAACAGATGGATAGATAGGTAAGTAAATAGATATAGGAACATAAAACTGAGCACCCACCAAGCGAGCATTGGCGTTTGCACTGGCTCATTGGCAAACACATGGCCGTAGATTTGTATCTCCTTTTGTAAAAGTGTAACATTACAATTCTAAATACAACTTCTCAATGTAAACCACGAGCATTGTCAAATCCAGTAGTTTTGAGGTTTGTACTTCACCAAGGAGAAATGGTCAGAGCTGCGAACTTTGTTTCATAAAGTGTGATACGATATTCGAACATAACACTGAGGGCCTCCTCACAAGTTGGGCGGTATCCCGGCGCTAATTCCACCATGCAGGATTACTGTTACTGCCGTGATATGCGGCGGAGTTAGCATCAGATCACAATGTGTCATGAACAAGCATACCACCCTGACAGTAACAGTAATCCCGCTGGTATAGTTAGCGCCAAAACAGGGCAGTCCAGCTGCTAATCTGCTGAAACAAAGTGGAATTACCGCTACTGCCGGCCATTCGGCACAATAAGCACCGGAGGAAATAGTGCCATCGCCGGAAACGGGATGCATGGTGGTGGCCATCTTGAAAAACAGAATCTACCCTGAATCCCCCACTTCCTGCAGCCATCCAGACCAGAAGGTGACAGGAAACATGTTGGCCATTGCAAGGAATTGTATGGCAGCAGGCAGAGGAAAACATCTGGGCAGCAGAAGACTGCAATCTGGCAATCAATTAGCCAGAAGGTGACTGCCGTAGGCATGCGCCCTCAGGATGCAGAGGACTGCCATACACGGTGGAAAGACCTTTGGGTCAGAGTGTGGGGCCTCCTCTCCCGACACAGGCAGGAGGCCATGGCCACAGGAGGCGGCACCAAAGAGTCCTGTGCCCTCAACCCATAGATGAGAGGCGAGCACCATCCTCGACATGGAAGGGATCGAGGGAGTTGGCAGAGTGGAGTCGGGTGCCAGCAGCAAAGAGGCAGGAGGTGAGCCCCCCAATGCACAGAGCAAATAACCAACTAAAGAAAGTCTCCCTTAGCACCACTGGACAGGGACAGATGCCAACATGCATCATGCCTGGGCTGTCAGGGTGACCGGCTGTGGTGCCAAGGGAGGCCTCCAAGTGCACACCTGAGCTGGTGTGGAGTGTGAAGGTGCGGCATGCTCCCTATCAAAGTGTAATACACCCCACACTCAGCTGTGAACACACCCATCCTGCTGTGGCCACATGCAATGGCCAAGGTAAATCCATGCTCTTCTGCCCCTATGGGTGGGGTGTCCCTGCGATAAATAGCATGTGTGACTTGCAAGCCAATGCACAGGAACACTCAATGTCTGACAGCATGTAACCTGTCCCCCTACAGCCGGCTCAGGATGAGGCAGAGGATGATGAGGGGAAAGGCCCATAGATGACATGGGCCTCCAGGGCGTCAACATCTACTACAACCCCTGAAGGCCCATCTGACGGGATGGGCAGGCATAAGGGACTCCATGTCACACCAGGTCCCAGCAAAACCAGACCTGCTGGTGCCAGCGCAGGCTCTGCACCCACCCCACGTGCCTCTGAAATCACAACACCATCTGCACCCCAACAGCCGGCCAAAGTACCTATGACGATGGATGCAGCTGCTGGCAGGCATGCTGACGCTAGTATGGAACAACACACCTGACAGGCAGAGGGCACCCAAGCATCACCTGGCCGAGACAGCATGCAACATGGGCAGCAGGCCAAGCCATCAGAGGGAGGCATGGACACCCCCTCCTATGGGTTTCCATGTTTCAGCCCAAGCTCTCCCCATTGCCCACGTCCCATTCCCCCAGCCCAACCTGACCACGCCCTCATGCTAATCCTGGATGCTATGGAAAAGCACCTGGTTCAAAAGGAGACAATCACGAATACACACGGATTGCGAGGTGCATGGAGTGCATGCACGTGGTGGCTGCTTCGACTGCCGCAATGACAGTCTACGGGCAGTACGCCAGGGAACTAACAGAAGGCATCTCTGTCTTTGCCCGAGGCCATGCAACAAAATATGGAACTAACTATGGAACGCGTCCGGGGGACCAGAGTCAGTTCCATCAAGTTCGGTAACACCTACTGAGGGTTCCTTGCTGAGCACCCCAAGGCACAGTTCAGAGTACATTCTGGGCCCTAAGTCGCTGGGGGAAGCCTTGAAGAGGAAGAGGCCACACAAGTGATTACGTTCAAGTAGTTGGGCACTGTGGATGTGTTGGGGTGGTGTTGAAGGGTGGGGGTGGAGGGATGGTGTGTTGGAGTGGTGTTGAGCGGTGGGGGAGGGTGTGTTGGGGTGGTGTTGAGGTGCGGGAGCGAGAATGGTGTGTTGGGGTGGTATCGAGGGTGGGGAGAGGGATGGTGTGTTGGGGTGGTATTGAGGGGTCGAATAGTGGGGATAGTGTGCTGGGGTGGGGGAGGTGGAATAGTGTGTTGGGGTGGTGTTGAGGGGTGGGGAATAGTATGCTGGTGTGGTGTTGAGGGGTGGACGAGGTGGAATAGTGTGTTGGGGTGGTGTTGAGGGGTGGGGAATAGTGTGTTGGGTTGGTGTTGAGGGGTGGGGGATAGTATGCTGAGGTGGTGTTGAGGGGTGGACGAGGTGGAATAGTGTGCTGGGTGGTGTTGAGGAGCGGGGGACTAGTGTGTTGGGATGGTGTTGAGGGGCGGGGGAGGGGGAACAGTGTGTCCACTACCACATTAAACCGTTGCTCATCTGAATCAATGGCAAGGCATTCCTCATTGTGTCCAGATGTTTAATCATTAATGTGTGAGTTCATACAGTGGTGCATGGTATGCGAATAGTAAATGCATTGGAAGAAATTGTCGATCAGTTCCCTGCAAACTACTGGTCCACCTCTGACGTCATCTCAGCAAATGCGTCCAGACGCCTCTGCCACAGGCAGTCTGTCCTCATCCTCTGGCGGTGGCATGTCCATATCAAGGGGTAGAGGGACATTCCTCTGGAGGAAGATACCGGGCAGCGTGACACACACCAGCACGGACCTTCGTTGTTGCACAGGGCCAGCCAGGTATTAGTCTTTCCTGGAGGATGCCGGCTTCACCTGCTGGCTCGTCTGTTGCATGCTGATGTTTCTATTCCTGTTTCAATTCCTAATGGCCAACTAAAAGAGCCCTGGTTCTTCTTCGATACCCCCCACCCCTCCGCCCCCTAGACTGTGCCTACACTCGTGGTGTGTTCTGGCTGCTTAAAGCCAAGGGTACAATGTGCTTTAGCTTCACAGCTAAAGGTGGCAGCATAACCCAGGAAAAAGGACGGAGCATGTAGGTCAGTGGAAAACATGTGGCCTTCCAGGTGTTTTGGCCTATGATTCCCATGATCCCACACCATTGACTATACTGGCTGGGGGTGATGGGAGTTGTAGGCCAGGACATCTGGGGGACTACAGGCTGCCCACCACTGTTGTAGGTGCACCCGCAGCCCTTATCGTATAGATATAATGTATCAATACAGTGCTTACTTCCACAGTCTTGCAGCTTCGATGTGCTGTAAATTATTGCAAATCTGTGGCACATATTCTATTGAGCTCTGAAGGCTGGAAGGCAAGTGGACCTGCTGGCATTTGCATCTGTGACTAGATTACACACAGAACTTGGCATCTGGTGAACTCTGCCACCGAGCCATCTTCTCTCCAATAAGGGTAAAGGCCAATGGGCATCTGGACAATAAGATGATGTTCGGGTGGAATACAGCCATTAACCAACGTCACCATTTCTAATTCTCCCAGAGGGCATCTTGGTGGCAGAACAATAGACCAGAAATGGTAAAAGGATGGCACAAGCATTGGAAATATACAGAGTTTATATAATCACCAACAACACAGACACATCTCTAGGCCTGGCAGAATTTGTATTTAGTTTTTGGTGATGCTAGATGTTTTTACAAGGAACACTCACAAAGCAATGAGCATTCCATGGGGCAGTCCTGACTCAGGTGCTGCAATACAGGGAGAGAGAGCGAGAGGAAGCAATCAGCATTCCATGGGGCAGTCCTGACTCAGGTGCTGCAATACAGGGAGAGAGAGCGAGAGGAAGCAATGAGCATTCCATGGGGCAGTCCTGACTCAGGTGCTGCAATACAGGGAGAGAGAGCGAGAGGAAGCAATCAGAATTCCATGGGGAAGTCCTGAATCAGGTGCTGCAATACAGGGAGAGAAAGCGAGAGGAAGCAATCAGCATTCCACGGGCAGTCCTGAATCAGGTGCTGCAATACAGGGAGACAGAGCGAGAGGAAGCAATCAGCATTCCATGGGGCAGTCCTGAATCAGGTGCTGCAATACAGGGAGAGAGAGCGAGAGGAAACAATCAGCATTCCACGGGGAAGTCCTGAATCAGGTGCTGCAATACAGGGAGAGAGAGCGAGAGGAGGCAATCAGAATTCCATGGGGCAGACCTGAATCAGGTGCTGCAATACAGGGAGAGAGAGCGAGAGGAAGCAATCAGCATTCCACGGGGCAGTCCTGAATCAGGTGCTGTACAATACAGGGATAGAAAGCGAGAGGAAGCAATCAGCATTCCACGGGCAGTCCTGAATCAGGTGCTGCAATACAGGGAGAGAGAGCGAGAGGAAGCAATCAGCATTCCATCGGGCAGTCCTGAATCAGGTGCTGCAATACAGGGAGAGAGAGCGAGAGGGAGAGAGAGCGAGGGGAAGCAATGAGCATTCCACAGGGCAGTCCTGAATCAGGTGCTGTACAATGCAGGGAGAGAGAGCGAGAGGGAGAGAGAGCGAGGGGAAGCAATGAGCATTCCACAGGGCAGTCCTGAATCAGGTGCAGTGCAATACAGGGAGAGAGAGCGAGAGGAAGCAATCAGCATTTCACAGGCAGTCCTGAATCAGGTGCTGCAATACAGGGAGCGAGAGAGAGAGAGAGAGAGAGCGAGGGGAAGCAATGAGCATTCCATGGGGCAGTCCTGAATCAGGTGCTGTACAATACAGGGAGATAGAGTGAGAGGAAGCAATCAGCATTCCATGGGGCAGTCCTGAATCAGGCGCTGTACACTACAGGGAGAGAGAGCGAGAGGGAGAGGGGGAGAGGAAGCAATCAGCATTCCACAGGGCAGTCCTGAATCAGGTGCTGTACAATAGAGAGAGAGAGCGAGAGGAAGCAATCAGCATTCCACGGGCAGTCCTGAATCAGGTGCTGCAATACAGGGAGAGAGAGCGAGAGGGAGAGAGAGAGAGGGGAAGCAATGAGCATTCCATGGGGCAGTCCTGAATCAGGTGCTGTACAATACAGGGAGAGAGAGCGAGAGGAAGCAACCAGCATTCCATGGGGCAGTCCTGAATCAGGTGCTGCAATACAGGGAGAGAGAGCGAGAGGAAGAAATCAGCATTCCATGGGGCAGTCCTGAATCAGGTGCTGCAATAGAGGGAGAGAGAGTGAGAGGAAGCAATCAGCATTTCATGGGGCAGTCCTGAATCAGGTGCTGCAATACAGGGAGAGAGAGCGAGAGGAAGCAATCAGCATTCCATGGGGCAGTCCTGAATCAGGTGCTGTACAATACAGGGAGAGAGAGTGTGAGGAAGCAATCAGCATTCCATGGGGCAGTCCTGAATCAGGTGCTGTACGCTACAGGGAGAGAGAGGGAGAGGGGGAGATGAAGCAATCAGCATTCCACAGGACAGTCCTGAATCAGGTGCTGCAATACAGGGAGAGCGAGCGAGAGTGAGAGAGAGCGAGGGGAAGCTATGAGCATTCCACAGGACAGTCGTGAATCAGGTGCTGTACAATACAGGGAGCAAGAGAGAGAGGAAGCAATGAGCATTCCACGGGCAGTCCTGAATCAGGTGCTGCAATACAGGGAGAGAGAGCGAGAGGAAGCAATCAGCATTCCATGGGGCAGTCCTGAATCAGGTGCTGCAATACAGGGAGAGAGAGCGAGAGGAAGCAATCAGCATTCCATGGGGCAGTCCTGAATCAGGTGCTGCAATACAGGGAGAGAGAGCGAGAGGAAGCAATCAGAATTCCATGGGGCAGTCCTGAATCAGGTGCTGCAATACAGGTAGAGAGAGCGAGAGGTAGCAATCAGCATTCCATGGGGTAGTCCTGAATCAGGTGCTGCAATACAGGGAGAGAGAGCGAGAGGAAGCAATCAGCATTCCGTGGGGCAGTCCTGAATCAGGTGCTGCAATACAGGGACAGAGAGCGAGAGGAAGCAATCAGCATTCCATGGGGAAGTCCTGAATCAGGTGCTGTACAGTACAGGGAGATAGAGTGAGAGGAAGCAATCAGCATTCCATGGGGCAGTCCTGAATCAGGTGCTGCAATACAGGGAGAGAGAGCGAGGGGAAGCAATCAGCATTCCATGTGGCAGTCCTGAATCAGGTGCTACAATACAGGGAGAGAGAGCGAGAGGGAGAGAGAGCGAGGGGAAGCAATCAGCATTCCATGGGGCAGTCCTGAATCAGGTGCTGTACAATACAGGGAGAGAAAGCGAGAGGGAGAGAGACGGAGAGGAAGCAATCAGCATTCCATGGGGCAGTCCTGAATCAGGTGCTTCAATACAGGGAGAGAGAGTGAGAGGAAGCAATCAGCATTCCACGGGGCAGTCCTGAATCAGGTGCTGCAATACAGGGAGAGAGAGCGAGAGGAAGCAATCAGCATTCCACGGGGCAGTCCTGAATCAGGTGCTGCAATACAGGGAGAGAGAGCGAGAGGGAGAGAGAGCGAGAGGAAGCAATCAGCATTCCATGGGGCAGTCCTGAATCAGGTGCTTCAATACAGGGAGAGAGAGTGAGAGGAAGCAATCAGCACTCCACGGGGCAGTCCTGAATCAGGTGCTACAATACAGGGAGAGAGAGCGAGAGGAAGCAATCAGCATTCCACGGGGCAGTCCTGAATCAGGTGCTGCAATACAGAGAGAGAGAGCGAGAGGAAGCAATCAGCATTCCATTAGGGGAAAGTCCTGAATCAGGTGCTGTACAATACAGGGAGAGACAGCGAGAGGGAGAGAGACGGAGAGGAAGCAATCAGCATTCCATGGGGCAGTCCTGAATCAGGTGCTGCAATACAGGGAGAGAGAGCGAGAGGAAGCAATCAGCATTCCATGGGGCAGTCCTGAATCAGGTGCTGCAATACAGGGAGAGAGAGCGAGAGGGAGAGAGAGAGAGGGGAAGCAATCAGCATTCCATGGGGCAGTCCTGAATCAGGTGCTGCAATACAGGGAGAGAGAGCGAGAGGAAGCAATCACCATTCCATGGGGCAGTCCTGAATCAGGTGCTGCAATACAGGGAGAGAGAGCGAGAGGGAGAGAGAGAGAGGGGAAGCAATCAGCATTCCATGGGGCAGTCCTGAATCAGGTGCTGCAATACAGGGAGAGAGAGCGAGAGGAAGCAATCAGCATTCCATGGGGAATTCCTGAATCAGGTGCTGCAATACAGGGAGAGAGAGCGAGAGGAAGCAATCACCATTCCATGGGGCAGTCCTGAATCAGGTGCTGCAATACAGGGAGAGAGAGCGAGAGGAAGCAATCACCATTCCATGGGGCAGTCCTGAATCAGGTGCTGCAATACAGGGAGAGAGAGCGAGAGGGAGCGAGAGAGAGGGGAAGCAATCAGCATTCCATGGGGCAGTCCTGAATCAGGTGCTGCAATACAGGGAGAGAGAGCGAGAGGAAGCAATCAGCATTCCATGGGGAATTCCTGAATCAGGTGCTGCAATACAGGGAGAGACAGCGAGAGGAAGCAATCAGCATTCCACGGGGCAGTCCTGAATCAGGTGCTGCAATACAGGGAGAGAGAGCGAGAGGGAGAGAGAGCGAGAGGAAGCAATCAGCATTCCATGGGGCAGTCCTGAATCAGGTGCTGTACAATACAGGGAGAGACAGCGAGAGGGAGAGAGTGAGAGGGAGCAATCAGCATTCCACGGGGCAGTCCTGAATCAGGTGCTGCAATACAGGGAGAGAGAGCGAGAGGAAGCAATCAGCATTCCACGGGGCAGTCCTGAATCAGGTGCTGCAATACAGGGAGAGAGAGCGAGAGGGAGAGAGAGCGAGAGGAAGCAATCAGCATTCCACGGGGCAGTCCTGAATCAGGTGCTGCAATACAGGGAGAGAGAGCGAGAGGAAGCAATCAGCATTCCACGGGGCAGTCCTGAATCAGGTGCTGCAATACAGGGAGAGAGAGAGTGAGAGGGAGCAATCAGCATTCCACGGGGCAGTCCTGAATCAGGTGCTGCAATACAGGGAGAGAGAGCGAGAGGAAGCAACAAGCATTCCATGGGGCAGTCCTGAATCAGGTGCTGTACAATACAGGGAGAGACAGCGAGAGGGAGAGAGACAGAGAGGAAGCAATCAGCATTCCACGGGGCAGTCCTGAATCAGGTGCTGCAATACAGGGCGAGAGAGTGAGAGGAAGCAATCAGCATTCTATGGGACAGTCCTGAATCAGGTACTGTACAATACAACAAGAGAGCGAGAGAGAGAGGGGGGAGGGAGAGTGAGTGAGAGAGAGCTAAAAAGAGAGGGAGAGCGAGAGGGAGAGGTGGAGCGAGAGAGAGAGAGGTAGCTGCCCAGGTATCATCGGACTGTATGTTACATTGTCCGGACAAACAAGGTAAATTGTTCAAACCAGAGATCTATAATGTGTGCTTTCCGAGTCTAATTCATGTCTGCGCTTCTGAGCATGAGCACGTGACCAGGCGCGAGACTGTCTCCCGCCCTGCACTAGGCTATTTATTTGTTGTCAGCGACTGCAAGTCCAGGCAGTGTCTCTGTGCAACACGCCCCATGTCTCAATAACCAATGTGAAGAATAAAAAAGAAGGAACATTCCCAGAAAAGCTGAACTGTCTTCCAAAACAATATTTCTTTTAAAATATGAACTAACCTTTTGTAGAGTTCTGCCCCGTGGGTAGGTTAATTCACTCGTGATCAACATGTCCCAGTTGGAGGCGCGCGATGAAAGCGGCGACAGATTATCACTGAGAGCAGTGCTTTCTTCTCGCTACATGCCCCCCTGTAATTCCACGCGTCCCCGCCTCACCGTGGGAACTGCCTTTCTGTCTATTTAATTCTTGCACCACAGGACCGTCTAGACATCTTCACTACAGCAGATGCTTAAGCTGGAGGAAAGGAATGGATTGGTTTAAGGTATACAAGCAGAGGGTTATTTGGCTTGCTTCCAAGTCTCGTGGGCATACACCCCCCTGTTATCTAGTGGTCATTGGGTTTCTTATATCCATGCACTGAGTGCCTCCCCTCCAACCAATTTGCAGTTGGTGAAAACAGAGGACCCCTCACCAGTATAAACTACATGGCCTCACATTATGCTACAGAATTGGTGTTTGCACAGTGCTTATCTGCTGTTGATATTTATTTATTTCTTATTTATTTGCATTTTTAAAGCACTCACACAGTCCAAGGGCATCGAGGCGCTGTAACAGGAATATGTCTCTTAGTTGCGTATTTATAACGCACTTAATACTCAGAGGTTTCTAAGCGCAGAACCGGGGATTGAACCTGTGTTGCTTTGTGTCATCTTGTTTCCAAGGCGAGCACGTTGCCGCTGAGCTATCCTCCCGGGACTCATCACCCTTTTTAGGTTAGTCAGGAGTGAGTAGCACAGAGCTCCGGCTTCCAAAATGCAAACGTCAACGTCAAGAGGCGTGTGTTGCATGTGGGCGGATGGAACCAAAAAGTTGACATATTTATACAAAGATTCAAACTTCTCACATTATATTATAGTATTGCTGTAACATCTTCACCAATTCCTAAATGTATTTGGTCTGTCCGGGAGTTCGCAACATCCCACCCACGAGTCCCGGAATGCCGGGTTAGGTTGAAGGATGGTGGTAAAGATGAGGGAATTGACCCAAACCATAGATTTATTTGATCTAGGTTTGAAGGCTGCCAGGACAATGGTGGTGGACCTCAATGTCAATACCATACCACCAGCATTCCAAATGGTGCTCCTCTCTGCAGTCCAGGGAAACTCTGGGGGATCTCAATGCCACCTGTGCTTCTTCCTGGATCCTTTTTTCTTTCTGGGTAGTCCTGCACTCCCGACCCTGCCCCAATCCCACTGAACTCTCCAATTACCCTCTAGAAATCCGGCCCTTTTCCCCCCACCACCACACACTTCTCTTTTTGCAGAGCCTCGGTCTGATGTCGGCTACACTGTGTCTTTTATGGCTAGAGTGCCCTGGCAGAGTTTTGGTTCATCTGATACTTTGCACCCTGAAATGATCCTGCCTGCAATACTGCGCGTAAGCGTACAGCCACCAGCATGCAGAAGCTTTATCATTTCTTCATATCCAGATATCAGCAGCGGACAGGTCCTCCGTCTTGCACTCCAATACCAAACCGGCAGGGCCCCTGTCAGACCTATGAACGGAGGATAGCACAGGGGCAACACGCTGGTCTTGGGAACAAGACCACACAGAGCAACAGAGGTTTGAATCCCAGATCCGCACTTAGAAATCAAACTCAGGTATGGTATTAGGCGCATTATAAAAGCCCAATAAAATAAATAAATAGGCTACTCATTGTCCTCATGGTTTAGACCTGATACGGAACCACAGCTCATCGACACAACGGCTTGACCCTTGGTCTTTCATCCCAGAACCCTAGACTGAAAAGGCATTTTTTCCCCAATCAAGAACTGTTCCCTCCCATTGCCCTCAGAACACTGCCTCAATGAGCTCCATGTCCTGCCAGGTGTTCAGCTATGCCAGAATGCCACACCACTTGTATAAAAGCATATATATTTTGCATTACAATGTTGGCCTAAGAACATACACATTGAACCGCCCCATCGTGGTTTTCCGAAAACACCATCTTGGCTGCTTTGCTCTAATTTCTGAGTTTTCATTCTGGACGCGCTGAGAACACAGGAACATGGGGAAGAAGTAGACTGTGCAGTTATTTTTCCTCCATGTTAGACCTTGTTGCCTGCGCTTTGCCGAAATGTTTTAGGGCTGCTGCTGCCGCCTCAATTAAACAAAGTAAGGGTATGGTTCTGGGTCCCTCCTTAACCGTAATGGTGCCTCACTCAGTGGATGTTCTGTGAAATAGAACACAGACTCAGCATCTCACATCTGCTAGGCTCAAGAGGTATGAATTGATTCTATTTGCACCACACATCAAAATTAAGAGATGCTGCTCTTTGAATCCGGCTGAACAAATGCCTCCTTTGAATGAGGATTGCACTAATAATGCATCCCATGACTGCCTATACATTACTGAGCAGGATACAAAAGGCAAAATCGATTTAAGCGTTGCACCATTGACATCACCAGATGGAGAGCTATTCTGTGATGGCTCCTGTTTTAAACTGAATGAAAAAAGGAAAGGGGCGAAAGGACCCTCTCTTTTTTGTGTTTGGGGGGCCTGATTCTAGAGGGTGGATGAGTAATAGAACACAAACATCAGAGTCAAAAGGCTACCCCTCTCTTTGACACACAGGTGGTGCAAGCACGCTACAGAAGGTTAGGTTTAAATCATAAACTAACCAACTGATCACATAACTGAAGTGGGAATAGTACAGATAAAACTAAATGTAATCATATTCGGGTTAAATATTAAAAACACAACCAAACGGGGACTAAAGCATTACTCATTCACAGAGCAGAGAAACATACAATTCTGTACGTAGTGAGGTTAGTAACAGCAAGAGTGATATTTAATGTACTGTTGGAACATTAACACTACTTACCATCTGTCAGATGATAAGTTGCACCTCCTGTGCATCAAAGAGAGGGGTAGCCTTTTGACTCAGTATGTTTGTGTTCTGTTCCTGTTTTAACCTACTTGATGGTACTTCTACTGCTGCCTATGCAATCACCACGTTAGACAACAATATCAAAAGCCAGAGAATTCCACACCACTCCACCCGTGCTGCGGAGATAGTTACCTTGACAAGAGCTTGTGAGATATCCCAACGGCTTAGTGTTAACATTTATACTGATAGTCAGTACGCCTTTGGAGTTGCCCACAACTTTACTTTGGAAGGTTATGGGCTGAACAGGGATTTTTAACATCTCATGGTACAAAAATTCAGCATGGTCTCTTGATAGTGCAATTGTTATCTGCATTAGCCCTTTCCAAACAATTATCTATATTAAAATGTGCAGCACACCAGAGGGTGACTGACGACATTGGTAAAGGAAATGCCTTTGCAGATAGAATAGCTAAACAAACTGCCACTGACCCGCACTCACAAATGTAAGTGTTAGATTCTGCTAAATGGGTTGCTGAAACTGGAATGTTGGAGGAGGGTGTTAGTAGTGTGAAAGAAATTCAGGCTGAGGCCACAAAGGAAGAGATTGAATATTGGGCTTCAGGACCTGTTGGATAAGGAGGGATGTTGGGTTGATCAGGAAGAACAGAAATGGATGCTGCCCAATGCATATGTAACAGCGATAGTTACTATGGCACATGGGCCAGCACACCTTAGTGCGAACAGCATTTGTAAACACTTAGACACAGTCTGGTACAACAATGATATTCCCAAAGCTGCAGAACAATTAGTTCAGAACTGTATGATTTGCCTACAACATAACATTGGTAAGGGTACACCAGCACCCAAAGGTAGTTTTGAACCTCTCGCTATGCCATTTGAAGTGATACACTTTGACTTCATCGAGATGGAGCAATGCCTAAACTACAAGTATGTGTTAGTAGTGATATGTGCCTTTAATAAATGGGTTGAAGCTTTCCCTCTGAAGGATAACACTGCTATTTCCACTGCAAAAGTAATGCCAAAAGAGTATTTCCCTAGATTTGGATTACACTGAGGAATTTGGTCCGATAATGGACCACATTTTATAGTTGCTATCATACTACAATTATGCAATGCGCTACAAATAGATAAGAGATTTCATTCAGTGAGGCATCCACAGAGTGTCTGTTTAGTGGAACGTCATAACGATATCCTTAAGAATAAACTAGCAAACTGAAATGGCCTGACGTCTTACCATTAGCCTTACTGTCGATGAGGACAGCGGCTCAGTCTAGAACGGGACTTTCTCCCTACAAGATCATCATGGAGAGACCTGCTAATATATGGAATGTACCCAGACCTAAGAAATTATGTGAGATAGAGTAACCGCTATTAACCGATTACTGTGACCAATTGACTCAAAACACTTGCGTTTGATTCACCAACAGGTTCAAGCTGCTTTGCCTGAGAAATACGAAGGACCTGGTTTTTGTATTCGGCCAGGGGACTTCGTCTTGATGAAGGACATCGAGAGGAAGTCCTGCCTTGCTGCTCATTGTAAAGGGCCATATCAGGTGCTACTGGCTACTCAGACGGCTGTTCGAGTTGAAGAAAAATGCCACTGGATTCATGCAGTGCACCTGAAATGAGTGCCCTTGCCTTTACCCTGCGACAAATGGGTTAAGGAGGGGGTTGATTATCCTGATTGCATAAGGCCAAATCATTAATTCACTGGATATTAGGAGATTGGCTAGAGTGTTACAGAACACTATCAATGAAACTACTGACGTGTTGTTTAACATGACATTGGAACAAAGAGCAGTTATATTAGTGGCTCTTCAGAATAGAATGGTTTTAGATGTCATATTAGCTGAACGTGGTGGTGTATGCAAAACGGTCGGGTCCGCGTGTTGCATGCATGTCCTGACTCCTCCCCCAAGGTGTTCCAAGCAATTAAACAATTACACATTCTTAGTACTGAAGTTCACATTCCCGAGGGGGATTGGGACATGGAAACATGGGTCTGGAATTTGCTCAGAACCTGGGGTTGGAAAATCTTCTCAGCACTTGCTGTTATCATTGGGGTAATACTATTATTCTGCTGCTGCATACAATGTCTGCCCATTCTAGGTTCTGCACTAGGTGATTGCTGTTCTAGATTCCTAATGAAACTAAGACCTGGTCCTCATCGTCCTGTAAATGTAGCTAATGCCTTGATAATGCAAGAAGCCACTATCAAACAGTTCATGTCTATCAATATATATGACAGTGATGGTTGTTCTGATGATGACAATGTTACATGGTCACATAATTCTAGTAATGTGTTGGCTTAGGCAAAAAGGAGGGTTTGTAAAAGCACATGCATTTTGCGTTATAATGTTGGCCTAAGCATGTACTCATTGAACCATAACATTGTGGTTTTCGAAAATGTCATCTTACCTGCTTTGCTCTCATTTCCGAGTTTTCATTCTGAACACTGTGAGAACTCACAAAGTCACCGCTTCGGAAGCTTTGCTTCACTAAAACATGCCCCTGCAAAGGAATGTTGAAACTGCTGAGCACATTGTTTGTCTTTTAACTTAGAGCCTTGAAGTACTGGCATGGATGTAACTAATCCGTAAATTAGTTGCCATCCTGTCTTCCTTGATTCTTTAGGCCTTTCTGCAGCTAATTGTAAATGTGCATCCAGACAATTAAAGTGAAGCACAATTCACAGCATATGTTGTTCTGAAGGATCGAGCTACTGAATAGAAATATAGACTGACCTTTTAGTCTAGCAATAATATAAAGTAGCGCAAGGAATATTATCTTGTGTTCGGAACACGTTATACTCCTACACCCTTCTCCGCTCTGCTTCCCAGACAGTAAATTGTCTGCAAAGTGACGTCGAGTGCTCTAGCACATGTTGCCATGGTAAAATGCCCACATCTGTAGGTCTATAGGTCACAAGCCATTATCACATGATGAGCTAGCTTCAAATTCATCATGGTATTCCAAATGTGTATAAAATGCATCCACTCCCACCTGCATTAGCTCACTTTTTCTATGCCTGTATACATGCATTGCCAAACCTGACACCACTTGAGTGCCAATAAACTGTTGTTTATATATTTGTTCCTTGTGACTGGTGTGTCTTCATTTCTATGCAGTAGCCTCATAGTTTTGGGCTAACAGTTGTCCCCCAATTAGGCACCTCCAGGCAGTCACAAATGTCTTCTGCCAGTGTGGGGTCCTTGGCAAACATAGAATTCTCACATTAAAACACTCAAAAACATGCATGTGCACTCCTAATGCCGCCTGTCCTACAGCTGTACAGGTGCCCTAGGCTTGCATTCTCACACCTATCCAAACATACTCTTGGGCATGTCTGAGAAACAAGTATGTGCTAGTTAGGCACACTTTCAATTGTACACATGCTTCTAGGGAAGGGGAACATGTTTTGGACTACCACTTCCATCAGCCCTAGCCAGACTAGTCAGTGGTGATGGATCAGGGGACTTATAGTTCAAAACATCTGGTGGGTTTCAGGGTGAAGACTCACCTTCTAGGGGGGAGGTAGACTGAGGAGGAAAATAAGTCTCCAGGCAATATGGGCACGTGTCTTCGGGGGTTGGACTGGAGCAAAAAATAGGCGCAGACACCAATGAAAAAGTGGCCCATACTCGCTAAACATAACCCAATGCTCCAACCACAAGGATGTCACACTGTACTGCAAAGAGGAACCCTAATGTGGGTGAAACGTGTATGTGGTTGCCTGCATTCTTGAGAACTGTCTTTCTTGGGGTGATGAAGCTCAGTATGCCCATAAAACAAAGGCAAATTTCTGGAGCAGAAAGCACGTGTTTGAGCTCATTTCCATACCCGCACTCCATTGCTCAGTGCCTGTGAAGGTGGATGTCTACTAGGCAGCTCTGTGGAATGTTTGCCTTATCTAAACTAGTTTATTCTACCCTGAATATACCCCTTTCAAAATGGTAGAAAAAAACAGATGCATAAGAAGCCATATATCCTTCTTGTTGCCAAGAGAGCAAATGCCAAACTCTTATGAGCCCTGGGGAATAACCTAAAATGGATCCTGTGATAACCTAGTATAGACAGCGGGCATGCTCTTCAACTAGGGATCCTTTCTCAAGATGGACGCCAGTGAAATATGAATGTTCTTGCAATACATTTTTTGAGCCACTAGATGTCAACATTGCATCACCAAGAGTAGTCAGGGGGTAAATGGGACGAAGCAGGACATTTCGGCACGGCTGGTTCGGTGCGGGCTGATTTGGTGCAACCAGTTTGCCGCAGAAGCCGGTTTGACGCGGCCGGTTTAGTGCGATTTCTTACTGAAACAGTGTTAGTGTAATCTGCCCGCTCCAAACTGGCTGCGCAGAAGTGGGGTGGGAAACATCAGGGTCCGGTTCTGAGTAGACAGAAAGCGTCAACTGCGTCCCTCGCAGTTACATACAGAGAGAAGTGCAGTGGGTCCTGTGCAGAGTAACAGGGTGGTAGCCCTCCCTCCCCCCTTGAATCCCCTGCACTGTGTGCAGACTTCATGTGGATGCCAGGATATGCACCCCCTTTGCAGAAGTCGTGTTTTCTTTATATATAATGTTTCAAGCATTTTATCATTGCCGTCACCCTGCAGTGCAAGGGTCAGTGCCAAGAGAGGCCCCCCGAGAGAGGAGAGTACCCCTGAGAGAGTGCAGAGATCAACGTCAGGGGTCCCCTAGGCATTCCCCCGCTCAGTGCTCTGGAAGTCCAGTGCAGCTCGCTTAGCTTAGTAGTGTGGGTAAGTACCAGACACCTAACCACCATACAGTGCGGAATGTATTGCCACGCTGAAACTTGCTCACGCCAAAACATCCCAGCGCCGGACTGGTCACGCCAAACTGGCCGCGCCAAATCGGCTGCGCCGAAATGGGGTGTACCATAAAGGGGAACCTCTGCCCAAATTACTGTTGTTTATTGCCCTCTTAACACAAGATGTACAAGGGCTTTATTTTCCTATATTTGCACCAGCGGGAAGTTAATTACAATTTAAAAATGCCCCAATGGTAGAGCTACTCAGTGCTGCCATCTTTAACGTGACTTCATCATGCTGTATCAGCATAGGGTTGCACTGCATGAAACAACCCCTCCAGAAACGGGCCACTCCATCATCGGGATGTAATGTTCTATTGGTCTCTCAAACACAAACAAATTCTATGGGTGGTCAAGATTGGTACGGCCAAGCTCTGTTGAGAAGAGGTGCCCTACATGGCATGGCTTTGATTGAGTGCAAGAGACTACAGCAGGTGTCGGCAACCTGTGGATCTGCAGATCTTTTGGCCAATGACTTCTATGGACTCTCATCATTGACTATGCTGGCATTGGCTGGTGGGAGTTGTAGTCCAACACATCTGGAAAGCCAAAGGTTGTAGACCACTGATCTATAGGGAGAGTCTGCTCTTGGGTTTCTGAAAACTGGTGCAAGCCCTAGTAAATCTATATGAGATTACACCCACCTTGTGCAAATTATATCGACTCCCATCCTGACTAGGATCTGGTTCATACCGACATGCCTTTCTTACATGGCAGCTATGACGCCCTACATGACAGCCAAACTAAAAACATTGGGCCTCATTCTAAGTGTGACAGTTCTGAAATAAGGGTGCCGGTCGCACCGTACCGGCACCCTTTGCAGACCACCACACTCCAACTCTGCCTTCCGGGGCTGTTGGACCCGGCAGGTCTGAACCGCCGGGGGCAACGGCCCTGGACGGCAGAGTTTTCACAGAAGCACTGTTAACCATTAACAACAGTCCAGATGCTTCCGTGAACCCTTTCCATGGTGTCCTAGGGCACTGAACGGGAATGGGGACTTCCCGAATCCGCCGCCTGATATCCCAGGTCGCCAGGACTAGTAAGGTCCCGATTGCAGCAGGATATCAGGTGGTGGATTCGGTGTTACGAGGACGGCCACTTACCGCTGTCCTCATAATGATGCCCATTGAGTGCACATTTATTTATTTATTTTATTTATTTAATGGAGCAATTAGGTGCTACTACCAATCTGGCTTCAACACGCTCATGGGAAGGCTCAAAAAGGGCAGGGGTGAGGGGGGTCAGGAAGGGAGTCCTCCATCAAAAAGGAACGGTAGGGAACTAGAGTTACTAATAGCGCTCAAATAGGTGAGTTTTCAGTCTTTCCAAATTGTTGCAGGTCTTTAGTGTCCCTAGACAGGTAGTTCCGAAGATTACATCCCCTCACCGCCCATCAGATCTCCCAAAAATCTGGGTGTTCTTGAACCTGGGGATCTGCATTGATTACTATTATTACTATTTAATTCGTCTTCCACATCACATAGCCATGGGCCTCGGGGGCGATAGCCGCAGCGCTGCTCCGTGCAGTCTGACTGAATGGTGCCAGGCAACCCGTTTATTTAGCTATAAGGGGGCCAGGCCGCACACATTTTTGTGGATCGATGTTAGACTCGAGGTATTCTGGCCTGGCATGTGCTCATCTCACAGTAGGAACATCACTAGCCTAGAAGCTAGACTGGCTTGCAAGGAGAAGACTAGAAGACAGCCCTTCTCAGGCTGTGCACCGGTCCTCTGGAACTCCATCCAGACTGCTCCAAGTCGCCTTCAGTTTAAGAAGTAACTGAAGACCTGGCACTTCCAACAACACCTTGGTATAACCCAGATTGCGGTTACCTTGTGCACTGCCCCATCCTGCTTACGTAATGATTTGTTACATTCTCACTACCAATGTTTACCCGTGTAGCGCTTTCGTTGCTGCGGAGCTACTTCGGAGCAGTAAAGATAGATCATAATAATATGATAATGGTAACCTTCAACAGTCAAAGGCGTTAGGACCAATGTCAAAGATTGATCAATTTATTTATATATGCATAAGTATATGCAGTTTTCAAGAGTACCTACCCGCGTCGGAGTGCTGCCGGGCGCATAACATGAACAACTGTATTGATTACCACGATGAAATGCATGCGAATAATTCAGATGATGGACAGGTGGTGGTAGGCGTTCTCTGGGGCTATTTACAGTTTCATACTTCGAGGCTTGATCAGTTGAGGGTGGGTGGGGAGCAGGGGATTATAATCGGGAAAAGGGATTAGCCAATCGAGGAAGAGGCAAGGGCTTATTGCAGAGGACATACACCACTGGGCTTCCTTCCCACAAGGCACAGCTTCCTTGAACATATGGAAAGTGATAGATGTGCAGTTGGAAAAATTGGGACAATTAGACGTGTGCATTTTGAAAGAACCAAAAAGACAGTCATTAGCAGGAATTGCTTTTGTAGTGTAATAAACGTGAACGCTTTGGTGCAAAGTTCATGACTTTTGTCTGTTTGCATTACATGTCCCGCGGTAGCGGGCGTGTACTTATGGTTAAGTTGCTAAACTCATAGGAAGAGCACTTTGTCGGCGGCTTATAACGTCACTCCCCCTGGAGGAATCCTCACCAAACTTTGCAAAATAAGTATATGGCCAGGTCTGAATTCGTTTGCCAAGTTGGGGGAGGTTTCGTGCACAGGGGGCAAAGTTATAGGGGGATTCCCACCTTTTTTTTTCTTCCATAGACTGAATGGGGAAAAACTTTACGCACGGCTACAGGCCGAACGGCTGGATGGATTTTCACCAAATTTGTGGCAGGAGCAGGGGCTTGGGTCAGAAAGTGTGCTTTTGTGTGTTTGGTGGAAATCCGGCCAGTAGTTTTGTAGCAAATAACTGAAATGTATGTCCCAAAGAATTAGTGATTTCAGGGTCCGCTCCATGGACCCATTTCCCTGTTTGCTCCGTGGACAGAACTGTCATTGGCTCATGGTACGGCGTGCTGTCGGAGAAGTTTGGACGCAGCCTGTGGTTGGCTGGAGGGAAGTGTGGTGTACGTCAACATTTTTTGGGAAATCCGCCATGTTGTATTGGAGGACAGTGCGGCGGCGGAAGGGTCTGGAAAATGTACTGTATGGAATGCGTTGGCAGCAATAAGGGAGGGAACGGGTCGGGGAGTGAGAAGTACTTTATGTGACATATGTAGGCGAGTACTGTGTGTGAAGATAGGAGGCAGCTGTCGTAACAGCCCCATAGCTTCTGCCGCAACCTCTTTGCAGCAACCTCTTTTCGTGGTGAGTGGTGGCAGGTGAATTGCAGAAGGGGAGTGATTTGCACATGACATGGGGTGGGTGGGAGCGTGGGTGGCTGTGCACTGTGGATGGAATGTGGTAGTTGGCGACTTGGTGGCATGCATGGGTGAATGAAGGTGCGGTGGGTCTGTGGAAGGATTGGACTAATGGGTGCATGGGCGAAGGCCGTAGGCCGTAGGGTGTAGGGCATGCACTCAAGAGCATAGGGCTGCAACATACCCACTGCATGAATGCATCTTTGATTCTGCATTTGCATTTGGTACAGGGTGGTGCTTGTATAGTGTGGTATGTGCAGATTGGTTGCAGTAGGGCTATTGTTGCGACCAGAATGTGGGTAGGTTGGCCGTGACACAGTACTTTGTGAATGGAAGTGGAGGTGCCCATAGCAGGTGAATAAAAGTGCACAGGGGTGCAGGAGAGAGTGTTTTCTTTGCACATTATGTTCACTGTTGCAATTTGTTGCTGCATAGCTGCATGGTGGTGCGCAGGCTGGGTAGGAGGGCGGTGGCAGTGGTGTGTATGTGGATGGCGGTAGTGGGTGCCATGGTGACATGCATGATGCCATTACGTTGCTGTGGGTGTGTTCACGGCCTATGCTGTGTTCAGATTTCTTCAAGTAGGCCCAATGTTGTGAAACTGTTGTGGTTAGTGACACGGCACTTTGTGAATTGAATGGCTGTGGGTAGTGGTTGCGGAAGCTGTGGTGTGTTTGTGGATTCTGGTAATTGCGACCTGTTTCCATGTATGGGTGTTTTGTTTGTGCTTAATGTTAGCTGCCCACATAGGCATTATGTTAGGTGGTGTAATTTGGTGTTGCTTAGTGCCACGGCGCTGTACAGGTTGGGTAGGAGTGCTGGTGTCAGTGGTGTGTATGTGGATTGCCGTGCTTGCTGACAAGGTGACATGCATGGTGGCATTACATTGCTGTGGGTGTGTTCAAGCCCTAGACTGTTGGGTGCATGGCCAGAGGCCATAGGCCATGCACTCAAGAACCTTGGCCTTGAGGACACCCATGGCAGTAATGCATTTTTGAATGTGCATCACTTAGAGGGTGGTGACATGTAAGGAATGTTTGTGCAGCACATTTCAGCCGTTATAGGCCAGTGTTGCAAACAGATTGTGGGTAGGTTGGAAGTGGCACAATACTTTGTGAATGGAAGTGGGTGCACCCATAGTATGTGATTGAAAGTGCACCGGGATACAGGAGAGATTGTTTTGTTTGTACATTATGGTAACTGTTGCACCTTGTTGCTGCATACCTCAATGGCAGTGCACTGTGTTTGCAGATGCTGCAGTGAAAAGTCATGCAGTGTGGGCTCTGGGTGCAGTGTTTGTATCCTGTCAGTATTGTAGAGCTGTGGGTGTGTTGAAGGCATAGACTATTGGGTGCATGGCTGAAGACCGTAGCCCATAGGCCATGCACTCAAGAGCCTAGGCCATGAGGACACCCATGGCAGTAATGTATTTTTGAATGTGCATCAGTTAGATGGTGGTGACATGTACGGAATGGTTGTGGAGCACATTTCGGCCGTTATAGCCGAGTGTTGCAAACAGATTGTGGGTGGGTTGGAAGTGGCACAATACTTTGTGGATGGAAGTGGGGACGCCTATAGTATGCGATTGAAAGTGTACAGGGATACAGGAGAGATTCTTTTGTTTGTACATTATGGTAACTGTTGCATGTTGTTGCTTCATAGCTCCATGGTGGTGCGCTGTGTTTCGAGATGCTGCAGTGAAAAGTCACACAGTGTGGGCTCTGGGTGCAGTGTTTGCATACTGTCAGTCAGTATGATAGAGGGTATGGGTGAAAGGCAGCTTATATTTGCTTGGATAGTTTACAATGCCTGCAGTATGGGCAATGTTGTAAACATTTTGTGGTTACGTTGGCAGTGACACAATACGTTCTGAGTAGAATTCAGTAAGACAATAGTAGGAAAGGGCGTAGGGGTGTAGGAAACAGTGTAATGTTCATACATTATGGTAACTGTTGCATGTAACGCTGTGCATGTCCATTGCGGTGTGGAGGTTGGTTAGAAGTGCTGGTGCCAGTGGTACATAAGTGCATAGTGATAGTTGGTGACATGCTGACATGCATGATTGCATTACGGTGCAGGGAATGTGTGCAAGGAGCACAACCACTGGAGCAATGCAGGTGTGATAGTGCATGGGGCACAGGGCGCTGATCTTTGCAGAATGGGTGTGGAGCACATTGTCGACATGCTATAGCACTACAAGTGAGTTGCGAAGTGTGTATTGTGCATTCCATGGTAATGGTGATAGTTGCAATGTGCTACAGTATTTGGTGTGCAGCAGGAGATAGGGCGGTGAGAAGTTGTGCAGTGTGGCCACAGGGTGCAGTGTGTGCGTAATGGGAGTATGGAAGTGGGTATGGTTGAAGTACATCTTATAATCTTATATGTGGTTGGTTACTGTGCTGTGTGCAGAATTATTGAAATAGGCCCAATATTGTGCAGCTGTTGTGCATAGGTTGCCAGTGACACAATACTTTGTGAATGGCAGTGCGTAGGGGTGATGCAGGATGTGATATGTTTGTGGATTCTGCGAAGTGTGTCATGTTTTCGTGAATGGGTGTTTTATGGTGTGGGGGAGTTGGGTGGAAGTGCCGCTACGTATGTTACATTTGTGCATAATGGTAGGTGCCCACATGGTCGCTTCTTGGTTGTATAGTGTGGTGGTGGGTGTGGAAAGGGCTGCAATGTTGTGTGCATGGCCAAAGGTGTGCTGGGTACATCTGAGGATCTTTGTGGATGCTGCATTCATGCATTATTTAGCAGATGTTTCTGGTGGAGGGGCTTTGCAATGAAACAGAACATGTACTGAGAGTGTTCAACAGTAAATATGGAGTGCTGTATTGAAATGACAGTGTGCAATGCAGAGGCTTTGTATGTCATTGCTGTATGCTTGTTTGAAAATTTGACAGCACCCAATGGGGGAGTGCTGCAAAAAGTGACCGTGCATAGGGAAGAAGTATTGTCTCAGCTTTACTGGGCCATGGCCCTCCCTGTATATGGGAAAGCGCACATGCACACCCCCCCATTATGAGCAGAGTGGAAAGGGAATTGGAATTTTGGAAAATAGGCAAGTAGGAGTTTAGGGTGTGGTTCACAGGAAGGGGCGGTACCATTTCCTCCCAATGCTGTGTTGTGAGGGTAGTCTAGATGGAGAGACGCACAGTGCTTATCGTCAGTGATACCTTTGTGCGCCATCTGTACAAGTGTTGTGTGCAAAGAGGCGTTGCTGGTAATTTCAGGTTGGAAGGAGTGGACGCTCTCTGGGCCTGTCAGGTGAGTTTTGGCAGAATGGGCCGTCTTTGCAGATATGTGACATCCGTCACGAACATTGACTTTGTCGTGCTGCACTATGGAACTCTACATTTGGGTTACATGTCGTGGGGATGACGAATCCAACACCTGAAGAGGTTGCTGATTGCAGTGATGTGTATTTTTCCTACTGCGAAGGAAAAATAAGCAGTGGCTGGGTAGAAATGTCATTTATTTGAGCGCAATCGGCAATGCCGTTTTCTTTTACACTGTGCAAGAAGCATTGACCAGAATGTGGTAAAAATGTGACGAGAGGCAAACAGAAACAAATATAAAGATCAAATTAAAAAATAGTTGCTGGCACGCACGTCACAAAAACAACAATAAAAAAACCTTCAGACATCTACAATGGAAGACTGAATCCCTTGCCCAGTTTGATATTGTTTCTTCCCACACCCCCAACCACACTATCACGAAAAGGTAGTGCATTATGCAGTACTTTCAGGCTTAAACATGCCACATCCAGGGTGGCTATGTGGATGTACACGGATGGAGAAATCATGTATACTTTCATTGAACGTTGTAGTGGACTTGCTTTGGAATGGCACAACATTTGTACTGTAAATGTGCAACGGTACATTTCAAGTGTTGTACAAGAGTGACAGTGTTGGATTATGGTGGCTTTGATGCAACGGGTGGATGCGTGTGTGCCTATTCACGTGTAACCCAATGAAGTAGAGCTGCAGAGAACATATTGCAAAGGGAAGAAGGAATGCTCCAGCTTTACAAGGGTGTGGCCCTCGTGCTACTTTGGGAAGCGCACGTGCCAAAATGTGCCCTTTACACCACCTTGCACAATTTCCATGGCAGTGTGTGGATTAGCCAACCTGGTAGTGTGGGTGTGGCTAACTGGAAGGGGCGGTGTAACTGTTGTACATTATATTCTGCGTACTGAGGGTGGCTGACCTGGTGAAACGCATTGTGTTGACTGTAGGTGATCCCTTTGTCATAGATCTGCAAAACTATGCCCTGCAAAGACACTTTGACAGCAATTTTCCTTTGGAAGGAGTGGACACATCGTGGAACGCTGTGTATGAGTGCAATTTCACCGATATGCTGGCACTTTGCAAAGACCTCGCCACTTTTCCAGTAGTAGATGTCATCGTCCTCCATTACGGCGGCATGCATATGGGTTACCTGCCTTGCTTAGATTTGTTCCGTAGACTGAGGAGATTGCTGAATGTCGTCAGGACGTTTTTTCCCACCGCCAAGGTGCTTCTCTCATCCATAATACCACGAAGAGTATGGCCTACTGCTCATGGTAGTTGTTCCGAGCCAGACGGAGGAAGGTGTCTCATCAACAGAAGCATGTATACTTTTTTGTCCGCTTGTGGAATGTTTTTTTGAAACAATGACCGCATTAGATGTGGAAATGCGTAGTGTTTCCAAGAAAATGGCATTTTGTTGTCACCCGTTGGCAATGCAGTTTTGTTTGCTCGTCTACAGGCAGCAGTGAAGGGTTTACTGTACTAATGTGTGTAGAAGAACACACAAAAGCTAATGAAAACCAAAAAAAGGTGTTTCTGTAGAAGCATCTAAATAAAAAAAAAACAACCGGCTCTTTGAAGAGTCACCCCTTACCACGAACTACCCCAACCCTGGTTGCAAGTTATTCCCTCACACCCGCACGCAGCACAAAATCTACATCCGGGGATTTTGTGAGTGGCGGCCACGAAAATGGAACTATAGGGATTGCCCAATCACATAATTACGGTGTGCACCAATAGAAAGAGGGACTCCTGCTTTACTAAGGCCCGGCCCTCGACGTACTTGGGGAACCCGCACATGCCAGATTCGGCGCTTCTCACCATGCTGGCCTATGGAAATGGGACTGCAGTGATTGTCCTGTCAGGTGGTGCTCAGGGTGTGCGTCACAGGAAAGCGCACCAATACGAAGAAGGACTCCTCCTGCTGTACTGGGGCGTGGCCCGTGTGGCCCTTGGAAAATGGCACTTGCCACATTCTGCGCTTCTTACCATGCTGGCCAATGAAAATGGGATTATGGCCTTTGGCCAATGAGGTGCTCAGGGTGTACGTGCAGGAAAGGGCTCCAATAGGGAGAAGGAATCCTCTTGCCTCACCGGGGCACGGCCCTCGGGCTCATTGGGGAAAGGCACGTGGCACATTTTGCTCTTCTCACCATGGTGGCCAATGGAAATGAGACTATGGATTTTGGCCAGTCAGGTGGTCTGGGTGTGCGTCACAGGAAAGGGCGGCATTCCGTTTCCCCATTACTTTGTGTACTATAGCTGGCAAACATGGCAAGACGCACAGTTTTCGTCGTGGGTGAAGGCTTTGTGGAAGACCTGTGGTGTGTGCCCTCCAAGAAGACTTGTCTGGCAATTTGGTTTGGAGGGAGTGGACGCTTTGTGGTGTAGTGTCAAATCGTGCTGTTTCGGTGGACTGCTTCTAGAATGTCGACACGTGGCCTCTTCGGCAACTGTACATTTTGTGATCGTACACTTTGGAGCCTTCTTTTGGGGTTACATGCCTTGTTCCAGTGTGTTTAGTAAACTGAAGATCATGATGAAAGCAGTGCAGCACATATTTTCTACTGCCAAGGTGCTTTTCTCATGTATACCCATGAGAATAGTGTGTAAGTATTCCAATGATTCCTGTCGCCAGCCAGAGGTCTCATCAACAGAAGCATGTGTGACTTCTTGAGTGCTGCTTGGATGTTCTCCTGTGAGAATGAGAACATTGGTTCATGATACATACACCTTTTCAAGGCAAATGCCATGTCTTTGTCGCACAGTGGCAATGAAATGGTGTTTCACAATCTACACACTGCAGTGAAGACCCTATTATAAGAATGTCAGCTCACGTTGGAAAAACACATTTACGCATGAAGACCGCAAAAAAATGTTTCCACAGAAGCACCTTTACAAAAAAAAACAAGAAAACAAAAAAAAACAAATGTTCTTTTAAGAACCACCACACTTAATGACGTCCGCTCCCGTAGTTGAAAGTTATTCCCCCACTCCTGCGCTCGCCCAGCAGAAAAAGTCTGCAACTATTGCAATAGTTGCATGGTGGCACGTGTTACATACGCCCCTTTTGGAGAATACAGCCATAGAAATGGGGCTGCAGAGGCTACGGGATTGGGCAGTAAAGTTTGTGGGTGTGGTGTTTATGGACAGAGTGTGGTACACAGTCTATTTGTGGACAGAAATGCAGAGGGTGCGGTTATGGCTGTGTGTTTCACGAGGGACAGCGTGCGGGTTTTAGGAGATTCCAACATACATTGAGTGAAAGTGAATGGAAAACACTGTGCAGGGCTACTCATTTTGCAATCTATAATGTGTATGTGTAGTGCTATGAAGTAGCAACAAGGAAGTGCCAGATTTTGGTTTCTCTGTGTGACTCTTTGGTGACACGCAATCATGGCAATATTATTGCTGTTCATTGTGCAGGGAAAATGGTGCAGCATGTTACACAACTTTAACTGCCGTTTGCGATGAATGAGGCACTTGCCCAGTTCATGCGTTTGTTTCAGATCTCTTGCAGACGTTTGTAGCGCATTACGCAGCCACCGATGTGGCAGTGTCATTTCCTATTTGGTCCGTGAATGCAGACAGCGCGGTTCATTGCAAAGAAGAGTACTTGTGGCTTTGTTCGACATGTGCTAATGGCATCCTTTGCCCATGGGACTATGATGTTTCACAGCACAAATACTTTCCCCAGCTATAACGTTTTTCTTACTTTGCCAGCCATCTGGATTTTTGCACACCCCATCTAAATTGGCTTGGTGCCCTTCTTTAAAGTAGTGAATTTTTTTGTACTTAGGGTTGCGCTGTGGCTCTCTTGAAAACGCTCTGGAACACCTAAAAAACCTCTTTGTACAGCGACTCCCTTTGTAACCAATTGAACTACAGTGTTAACCACTGCCACGCCTCCCACCCTGCATGCGTGCATTAGCAATTCTCTTGTTGATCTGTGAAAGGTGCTTTCTTTGTTTACCCTTTTCCCTTTCACAGTTCATTTTTATTTATGATGGTGTTCTCACAAACTCTACAGAAGGAACGGAAGGAAAGGTCTGGCACAGAAGGGGCAGCACCTGCCTGGATACTATTGGGGACATGCGGGAGACAGAATTATTGGGTGGTCCTCACCTACATAGGCACCATCATTGTAATGCTCTCGCAAGGACCATTCCCACACCCCCTTCCAAGTACCTTCCCTCCGTACAGTAGCGCGTTCCAATACATGCACAATAGACTGCCCTTTGCCGGCTAAGGGTCTGTAGTGCAGCATTTGGTTTGCAAAGGTTGTTTTAGAGCTCTGCTGCCCTGCCGGAGTGCCCCTATTGTTGCCCCCAGCAGATGTGCAAAATGCTGCACATGAAAGTACCCTATGTAATTGCTGCAAGGGCAGTCGCCTGCCCACTTGTCCCTTGCGCTTTGTTTTCAGTTGTCGTTATATGCAGTAGAAACAGTTTATGCAACACCATTAGTGTTAGGGGTAGCATTCACGGATATACATACATTGTGGAATACAAGAATGTTTACAAGGACGGGAAACACAGCTTCATTACGTGCAGCAGGAAGCCATTTATTCTGTGCGACCCATGCAGCTACCACGCTTTTCTAACCGGCAATACAGTGGTTTGCGCTCTGCATATTTTGCTGTTTCCTTACTTGCCTTTACATGCACTAGTATGTGTGAGGAAGGTGCAGCAGCTTCGCCATTTTGCAGACTAAGTACAAACTGCCCCACCTGCACTTACATGTTTTCTTCAAATGTACGACCGGCAGGCGACCTCTTGATACTTTCCATCACACCATTGAGTGCAGACACAATGGGCCTCATCACAAGTTGGGCGGTAACGCCGGTGCTAATAGCACTGGCGCTATCTGCCCTACCGCCAAACCCAACGGCGCTATTAGCGCCGGATCACTGGTTTGGCGGATTTGGAAATCCCCATTCCCCATTGAGCCCATTCGGGATTGCCACATTCCCCATTGGGCTCAATGGGGAAATTTCGCGCTCATACCGCCAGCGGATTTCCCGCCGGCAGTATGAGCGTGGATTTTTGGCAGATTTCCCCCCAGCTCAGAGCTGGGGAGAAATCCGCAAAAGCCCTGATTTGGCGGACCCTTAAATCCGGCAGTAACAGCGCTACTGCCGGATTTAAGGGTTATCGCCAAACTCGTGATGAGGCCCAATGTATTTGTTTCACGCGTCATGGAAAGGCAAGCAGCAGATAAATGAAAGCAATGCGACATTTAACATGGCCACGTGACAATGCGAGTTGCTGGTCCTTGTTTAACAGTGGCCCTTATACAGTTACGAGTACTGTAGCCACACATTAGTAGGTTTGCAGAGCCACCCACGAAGTCAGCAGCAGTACTTTAAATGCGGTAGCTTACTGCATGATTCCGTAGGGCTGGCGACAGGGGCAGTGTTACCAGCATACAGTGGATGACCTATGCATGGGTCTAGGTGTGGAACGGAAACACGTGTGCTTTCACAACTACTTAAAAGTGCATTTGAAGATGCGGCCATGCGGCCACTAATGGAGTCCTACGGATACTCCTAGGAAACGTCCATATTGCTCATTTGTACTCATCTCGGCCAGTACTGTACGGCACAGATTTATCATGCTCTGTTAACACAAAAAGAGAGCCTACTGCCACACTAGACAACATGTGCTATGTACATCTATAATTGGTACGATACGCCAACACTATTCGGAAAAGTAAGGGGTAGCGCAAATGGATACATACACTTGACAATTTGCACTTTCCACAGGTTTATCATGAGGACAGCCAAGAAATTAGTAACAAACAGTTGTTAACGGGACGTTATGGTTATGTTGCTGTACAACATACCTATCCTCTTGACAGAAAACAATATGCTAAACCAACGTTCTGCTTACAGTGGCCTACTAAAAAACTATGAAATTCACTAAAAAAAACTTTGTTAAAGGGACATTATGGTAAAGTTGCACTAGCAAAAACCTATGAAATTCTATGGAAAGATTTTGTTACAGGGAGAGTATGGTTACAGGTAAAACCGAAACCCCCCCAGAATTCGACAGTTATGATAAGCTAAGCAACCATAACTCGCGCCACCACTGTGCACTGCTAAGACTAACACCCATAACATCAAATATGACATCACAAATGTCATTGATGACATCACATATATATATTTACAAGCGGGAGGAGGATAATCAGACACCTTGGATCCCTCCCTCGTAGTTGGCATGATAAGTAACTCTAAAGCACATATGGGTGGGCCGTGCCACCGCCAGTAAACAGGAAAGGGGGACCTGCCCACACTAGAAGGAACAAGGGATGGCAATGCATCACTCTAAGATCGCGGTGAGTATTATGCATTCATCGAGCATTTAGATCTCCTGTGAAGCGTAGCACTACTCCTTGCACATGGATGGAAACCAGGATGCAGATGTTGTTGTTTGCTCCCCTCGTACACCGCACGTTCTCAGTTTAGCGGAAGGGACAGGGTCATTCCCCACACCCTGCGCTCACCTATAGCACAAACACTATTGCACAACACCGCTGCCATAAGAATGGAGCTACGTTTAGTGAAAAAAATGTGAACGCATCTTCGCACATAACTCTCTATCTCCTTAAACACAATCCACCTCTTTAGTTCCAAGTAGGCGCCCATTCATGCGCATTTCAGACATGGGTGACTAGTGGGGTCATGGCCACTCTCACATAACTATACTGGCTGAAATGCACACACGCATAATATCACCTCCCAATTCTCCCAAATTGTGGACTCGGGTCCCTCCGAGGGCGTTCAACCAACAGCACATTGAGACCATAATTATGTTGAAAGGCACTATACAAATGTCAAAATGAATGAATTAATGAACATAGGTTGATTATCATGAGTCACAAAGTACACAAGTACACTCGTGCTCTATACGCATGACCACAGAAATGAATACTCTGCGAGTACTTTGCATACTTTATTCACAACACTGGTGTGTACGGTGTTTTTTTAATATAGGCATAATCATGTACATTGGCTGTAAAAGGGCTAAAATGCAGCCAATCTGCATACTTGAATCGAAACACCCAAACCTTATTGGACAGCCTGTTTGACTCTTAACCTCTCTCTCTCTGGGGATCTCCGGGCTGGTGACTCGGGACCCACATTTGCAAACACCTGTAAATTGTTCCTGATTGTGTGCTTCTGGAATGCCTCACACAAGCTTTCTTCTTCAGTAGCCAATGCAAAAAAGCAGATCTGGGACTCCGCTCCACCAACTAAGTCATAATGGACGTACAGATGGAGATTTTCTGCTTCTGCAAGAAGTTGATACTGTTCTTGCTTTTTGGCGAGACACTTTCCCTTATGGTGTTCTTGATCGTTCTGTCATGGGATTTGATATGAGAATCAGGACACATAATTTGGCAACCATTGCAAAAAGCTTGACTTTCTACCATGAGGCAATGGCACACTCAACAGCAGTGCGCTCCGCGCTCAACAGTCATCCACAACCAGCTCAACACCCAGTCTACTGAGCACCTTCTTGAGATCTACATCCGAGAAGGGAGTAATGGATTGTTCAACAACCCCGATGCCGTGAAAGTCATAGCTGCGGTTTGCTTCATGGAGTTGGTAAACTGCTCATGCGCCACCAAGTGAACAGCTTCTGCGTTCTATGTATCAGTCATCCACAACCAGCTCAACACCCAGTCTACTCAGCTCCTTCTTCAGATCTTCATCCGAGAAGGGGTTACAGGGTGGTTCAACAACACTGATGACGTGCAAGTCTTAGCTGCGGTTTGCTTCATGGAGTTGGTAAACTGCTCAAGTGCCACTAAGTGAACAACTTCCGCGTTCTATGTATCAGTCATCCACAACCAGCTCAACACCCAGTCTACTGAGCACCTTCTTGAGATCTACATCCGAGAAGGGAGTAATGGATTGTTCAACAACCCTGATGCCGTGAAAGTCATAGCTAAGGTCTGCTTCATGGAGTTGGTAAACTGCTCATGCGCCACCAAGTGAACAGCTTCCGCGTTCTATGTATCAGTCATCCACAACCAGCTCAACACCCAATCTACTGAGCACCACCTTCAGATCTATGTCTGAGAAGGGGGTAAAGGGTGGTTCAACGTCACTGGTGACGTGAAAGTCATAGCTGAGGTTTGCTTCATGGAGTTGGTAAACCGCTCACACACCAGCAAGTGAACAGCTTCTGCAGTCTATGTATCAGTCATACACTTGTACTTGTGCCTGTAATTAGGATCACCCAGTTGTGTAGCCTCCTTCTTGCTTGCTACAGTGCTCTTGTGTAGATCCTCAAACACATCTGCAAAGTACTGCTTTTCCACAAGAGGACGGATTTTAGTTCGGGTAGACGCGGCCATCCGTCGCATGTCCAGAATGCTGGTGGTGCATGCTTTCTGGCAACGATTGCACACCCAAGACCAGTACAGTTCCAGCTTTTCTTTTTTGCTCTATAACAAGGTAAACAAAGTACTCCATGCTGCTGTTGTTCTTAAACTGTTCAAAGTACACCACAAAAGCACACCATGAGCTAGAAATGTAATCAACAAGAGATAGGATGTGCTATGTCGATCGCACCTCAAAGATGCAGTGGGCGACTTCATACAAAGATTTCTAATCTCAACAAACTATCTCACATTGGATTCGTGCACACAGCACATGTGGAAGAAGGAGTCTATTTAACACAGTTTCTGAAAACTCTGACAGTGCCATAGACACCTGTTTCTATGCTACGTTGGACCTGTGACCAAGCACCAGCTGAATCTGATTAGTGATATGATGTTGTGTTATTTGTCTTTTATACTCTGCACATCACCACCCCAGTAGCAGTTAATCTCTGAGCATTGTCCGCGTAGAAGCGAGCTGTGAACCAGCCCAGGATGGCATCCTGGCCGTGGTGGGGTGTGGGGCAAAAGGAAATGGGGCCCAAGGAAAGCAGGAAAGAGGAAGAGTGGGAAAAGATAGGGAGGCACTGATGGCCCCAGGGTGTTCTGGTAAAGCCGAGCCTGCTGACAGAGGTGTCGGAGCTAGTAATTGGCTGTGTTAGTGTCTTGCATACATTCCTCAACATGTTCCAATGCCCTGTTTCGGCTATCTTTCAGAAAACATAGGAACATTTGAAAATAGGTTGTCTGGCAGTTTTGCTGATCATGCCCTGGTATCGCTCATATTTTGCATGTGATGTCTGCATGTTTCAGCAGTCGATCTACTGCAGTTACGCGACTGAGCTGGAGTGTCTTCACGTAACCTCTGCTCGATAGGCTCCTTGTCGCTCTATATGATGCACTGAAAGTGACCAATTGCTGGTACATATTGATGACCCAGAGGGAAAACATTTAGGATTTTTGAGTTATGGAGAAGCTGTCTAGCAATGCACATGAGACATTAAGGAGCAGATCTGGTGAGTGGAGCCATCTATGGTTTTGCTGATCGCATGGTCCGTGCTGCTGTCGCGAGGAGATTGACAGCGTGGTGGAGATAAGAATTATGGTTGGTCTTTGCAGCTTACGCCTGGTTCTCCAACCTCAAATGAGGGTCTACTGGATCTTTCTGACAATTCAGGTATCCTTCCGCATCTACTGTAGGTATTTTCAGAATGTTCCAGAAGATTTTCAGTGTCTCCTGGTTGCTGTTGCCTGGGACGCATTGAATGCAGTGACATCATTTTAAGGGTGCATCAGTTGTGCCTTATTTTTGTTGTTCAGGCTGTGATCATATGTGAGTTTTATGTTTGTTGTTCAGGATGTGGTCCTACATATATTTAGTAATTTTCGACAAAGCTGTATATTTTATGATTTAGTTCACAGGTTTTAGGAACCCTTGAAGAAGTTGGATTTATAGTGCACTGCCTGCACTTAGGTTAGAGACCCGAATGTGGATACCACTGTATATTTCTCTTACCCCTTCTGGAAGTCAGCATTTTTAGTACAACTTTGCATCCGATTGAAATTTCTGAAAGTATATTTTGCCAAAAATGAAGTTGTTTCTCTCAAATTACATTGATTTAATGAAAGATTCCCATCTACTATGCTTAAGAATAATTAGAAGATGGAAGCGGTATCTTTAAGCTATATATCTCACACGCTCTCTCTCTTTCTCTCGATTGACCTCTCTCCCCTCCCTCTGTATCTCCCTCTCCCTCTTTCCTCTCTCTCTCATTTTTTTCTATCTCTCCTATCCCTCACACACGTGAAAAATTAAAGCATGTACAGCTGTTTAGAATGCAAAAGCAATGTACTGCATGCAAGCAAATATGGACCCACGAAAATATAGAAATGTAATATGTTTATCAGAGATGACAGATTTCATGTAAGAGAGTTATGTGACTATGCCACACAAATGAGACGACTCTGAATGTAATACTTTGTGTTCTGTTTAAACTTTCCTCTGCAGCATCCCCTGTATTTCATTATCACCAGTGCCACTTCAAGATGGCTGCCCATCTGATGAAGATAAGGGGGAGAGGAAGAGAGAGAGAGAGAGAGAAAGAGAGACAGAGACAGACAGAGAGATAGCGAGAGAGAGAGAGAGAACTGGTCAGAAGGCTTTTCAGGAGCTACACTAAAAGGTGAAGAGTGCATCAGAACAGGGGGCACAAAACACAGGGGAGCGCACATGTGGCAGAAGACGTCTGAAGACAGGCAGAGCGAGGCTTGGGCATGCCTTGCACAGAGGGGGAGCACAATCATGAGGCGAGGGGCCTGATACAGAGGGGGCAAATCAAAGAAGGAAGGTATAAAAACAGGGCCAATGACAGAAGGGAAGGTGTGGGGGGCCTGAGAACATGATGGAGATAATGATGACAAGAGGAAGGGCGGCCTGTGACAGGAGGCAGCTGATAGAGAGCATCACTATAATTGATGTTATTAACATATGCAACACTTTTATTTGTCAGAGGCTCACCCGCTCTGTGGTCTGTACACATGGGGAGCAAAGCAGGTTTTGTGTTTGCTTTTGTGCATGAATGAGGGGTCTCCGGTGAACATGTGTGCAGTCGGAAATTCATGAAACACCCGAGCCTCAAGAGTATCCAGTGATTTATTGCAGAATATTCATCACACATGTTTATTAGGGCAGAATATTAATTGCAAAGAGCATCACCAATGACGAAAGTTTGGAAAAGCATGTCATGACTTTATGGAGGAGGGGGATGGGGGTTAACTGATGGCTGCAGGGGGTATACACATGCATCCTGCAGCTGCAAATCGTTTACAAAATTCGGTATGATCGGTATAAAATCGGCAGTAAAAAAAACAGCTCTAAAAAAAATCAGGGGTAAAAACACATGTTACCTCTTCAAGAATCTTAGCAATCATATGTGAGTCTGCTTCCCGTGGCTTTCCAGATGTGTCGTACTACGACTCCCATCTTCCCCTACCGTTGACTATGCTGGCTAGGGTTCATGGGATTCGGAGTCCCACACATCTGGAGAGCCAAAGATTGCAGAGCCCGTCCTTACAGCAGCACTACCACATAAAGGAATACTGGGTGCAGTAACACTGCATGTCCCCAATAGAGTCCTGTGCACTTTGACATGGGGAGGAACAGAAGGGGTAGCATGACCATAAGTCACGTGTACCCTTCCCCCTACTACATGCAGTAACAGCAATAGAGCAAAAGTCGTAAGGCCCCACGATGAGAGTGAATCTGTGTTGCAAGTGGTGGAGTCAGAAGCGGTTGTTAATGGGTTTATGCGGGAAAACAAGCAAATGTATGAGCGCCTGGAGACCCTGCAAACAGTAGCAGTGCGCCGTACAAATCCTACGTAACGGAAGGAGCAATCCTTCACTTAGATCTTTCCCATTCCCGGACTTCGGTCCCCGAGGGCGTTCCTACCACAAAGCGCGTTGAGGCCATGCAAATGGGGAAAGGCGCTATATAAATGACTACTACAATACAAAACAACATGACATGGTGTGAGAACATGGCATGCATTGAGCAGTACCTGCATTTGAGGGAGTGCCTGCGACATGATACACACATGTGCTCACTTGATGGTTGCTGTCTGTCATTCTATGGCCTGTGATGTGATTACCTGGCATTGGGTGGGGAAAAGCAGCATGATGTTACTACCTGATATTTAAAGGAAACACCTAGCGTGGGCATTTGCCATTGGATGCAAATACCTTATGTGTGATGCGAGTACCTGGGCATTCATTTGCAATGTATGACCATACAGAAAACAATTTCACTACACAAAAAACACTACACAAAACACAAAGCTGCTGGCATTTCCAAGACATGCTGGTCCATACAGCTGGCATATCGCCTGGCAGAATTGCGCATCCACATATAATACTATGCTCCAGGATTAATTTCCTTGCTATCAAAGAATATCTGCTTGACTACAAATATCCTGCAAATATTACATTCATGGCAGACACAACTTTAATGCACTTTCAACATACATATTTGAAACCTACAATTAAATAGCTTTTTGACTTAAAAAGCTGTTGTAAAGATCAATGTATTTTTATTTTATTTATTTATTTATTTATTTATTTATTTATTTATTTGTACCGCGCCAAACGCCCGCAGGCATCGGGGCGCGACAAAAAGACACCACTTACATTGGGACACACATGGGTACGAGACAGCCGGGTTGGCCAGGGTGACAGAGAGGGAATTAATACGGACATAGCAGAGGGTTTACTTAAAGAGGTGAGTTTTCAGTTTGTTTCTGAAAGTGGCGAAATTGGGGTCTAATCTCAAGTTTAGAGGTAAATTATTCCATTTGACTGCTTCAGCTGTAGGGAAGGATTTGCCCAATCCATTAGATCTCTTATGAGAAGCCACGACAATTTGGCCCCTTGTTTCAGATCTTAAAGTGCGACCTGGCACATACCGGGAGACTTTAGGTTTGAGACATACTGGAGCTTTCCTGTGGAGACATTTATGGACCAGTGTCATCGCTTTGAACTGTACCCCGTCTTCCACCTTCAGCCAGTGCAGTTCCCTTCTAGCATTGCTAATATGGTCTGTCTTAGATTTCTGCAGCATTATTTTCGATGTGCTGATATTTTGCAATGCACTGTTTGTTCGCACCCAGCATTAGTGCGTTCCCATAGTCCAGACGCGAGAGGATAATCGCTCTGGCTGTGGTGGCACATTTCTCCTCGCTTAGGTAAGGTTTAATCGACTCATAGTGCCTCGACGCGGGGTCATTTTTGCATCTTTCTGGTGGGCGTCTTAGTATGCGCCTTGATCTCGTTTGCTGTTCGCCGCCTTTCCTTTCGCTCTGACTTCGGGGTACCCCCTCATGTCTTCTATCCCTGTTGTATTCCTCCTTTGGGGTTGCTTCTGTAAATATTCTTAACACTTGGGGCCATTCACTGTATTCCTTGTACATCTTGTCATTGTCCATTGTCCCCTCCTGCCGGCTTCTCCTTGACGTCTCTTCTTTCATGGCGGTCACATTCCCCTCTGGTGCTTTCTTCTTCCATGCCTTCTGTTGTTCTTCCACCTCCTCTACTCCTTCCTCTGCACCGCGGACCAGAGACATTCTTGTCTTCCTGGTATTGTTCTGTGTCTTTGGGCTTTCAGGCTCATTCTCTCTTTTGTCCCTTTGCTTTTGCTCTGTCTCCCTTCCTCTGTCTGTTTTCTTTAAGTATATCACCATCTTCTCTGATTGCCACGTGACTTCCATGACCTCCCTGTATTTGCTGTGTATATCTGGCATGTCTTTGTCCTTCTCTGTGATGGTGTGTTGTGCGTCTTCTTTTCCCTGGCGGGCTTTCCTATTGTCACCTGTTGGACGGCATAGGTGTCTTCTGTATTGGGGGTTCAATTTGTCCTATATGCTACCCCCCCTTGTCTTTTAACACAGGATGGGCTCCTTCTTGCTGCCTTATTGGTCTCTCTTCATTGTTGCGGAGAGCGGGTGGCCCGTAGTTTTATGTCTCTCCGTGGATGCCGGGGAACGGGCAGATTGCCCTCTTAGACCTTGGGAGTATTTGCCTTCTCCTTGATTAGGCGGATTACCCTCTCCTAAATTGGGCTTACTGCCCTCCTCCTCGCTGGGCAGAGTGCCCTCTTCTGAATGCGGCAGACTGCCCTCTTTCTCCTTGGGCAGATTGCCCTTTCAGTGTCCTCTTCATACCAGGGCCGATGGCCCTCGAAATAAATTCCCAGGACGGTATCAGCAGGTCGGTATTCAGAACACCCCCATTGCAAACAAAAAATAACCAAAAAAAGACATTCAAATATTTTTTTTTTCGGTGACATGTTTTCGACATTATGGCATTCGAAAAAATGTCATTCGAAATACTCACTAGGAACCCAGCAGGTCACCAGGGCGGAGAGCTCTCTCCTGTGCGTGCGGATGGCCTGTCCTATACCTCGTGGCTGAGATCAGCCACTAGGTGGGTGGGAACCTCCTCTTGCCCCGGTAGGCCGAGTGCCCTTTCCTCACGGGTGGAAGGCCCATCTTCAGCACGTTTGGTGGATGAATGGCCCACTCTTGCCCGGGTGGATTGTCCTTCCTTTCCCTCGTGTCTGGGATCGCCGACTGGGTGGGGCGGAGTGCCCTTTCCTCACTGGTGGATTGCACTACTTCCTTTGGCCCTCATTACGACCCTGGCGGAAATCGAAAAACGATGGCGGAAATGCAATACCGCCATCGAATAGCGCTCGGTGCGACTATGACCCGTCACCGCAAAGTACGAAGCCATTAGCGACACCGTAGTGAACGCCAACGCTAACTGCACCAAGCACGCGCGCGCGCGCCATGCCAAACCGCAAACACCACCATGGTGCAACGGTACGCCAATTCCGACCCTAGCGGACATGTACCTAACGCCATCAGGCATGGCGTAATGTACCATTCCGCCATGGCGAGAAGTACGGCATCGCGAATCAACCGTAAACGGCCCCACTGAGTGCCTGTACACCGCTCCCTGCCCACAAAGTACAACCCCCCGTAGGTGCAATGAAGTCACAATGCAACCATTGAAATGTACAAGTCACCCATGCATGCCAACGAACAAAAGAAACACAAGAGGGGCCAATGGGAGCTGCAGGGCACAGATGGCACGAATACAGAAGCAATCCCAATGGACATGACCACAGTCCCCAACCAAGAAACGCACGCAAACACAGGCACCTGTGACCAGCAATATTCCGATAATCACATCATTCCACCAGTCCACCTGGCTGACCGGCATCTGTTACACAAAACCCAATCCCCCGCCCCTGAGCATGCCAACATTCAAACTGTCATATAGGCAGCCCCCATCCCTGACCTCACGGGCTTAGTAGGCAAACGCGCCCAGTACAGTACCACGCAACTAAACCCCGAAGCTGGAACCCAATGCAGATCTCCTCACAATACATCGCCCCCCAAATAGGCATATGCCACATCACTTGCAAAGAAAAACGCTACACGGGCCAAATCAGAATAGAAATTCATGCACATCAAAGTCACCAAGCCCATACAGCCATCAGGCCATGAACTCCAAAACACTAATCACCATTGTGGGCTGCATCCGCAAGAAATGACCAGCCACTACTTGTGTGTCGCCCTGTTCCCCCATGGTACACAGAGCCACATTCACGTACGAAAAGGCAACATGGAAGCGCACAGAACCGCAGGGCCGTCCCAATGGGGAGGCACTAGTCCAGCTGAAAGGCCGAAATGTTGCTCCGAGCCACCAGTACTGCGTAAGGGCATGTGGGCCATTGGCGATCGTCCCATAAGATCGTAATGCTGCTCCACTGATTAACACGAAGCAGCAGGTGTCGGGAGTAAAATCCATCTGCAGGAGCGGCATACAGATGGCAGTGGCAAAAGGGGAGGAGATACCTGTCAACCAAAAGAAAAGAAAAAGAACAGAATGGCCATCAGAACCACATTCGAACAACTCACTTCAATGATCACACGAAATCCACAGCCATATGCATGCCAGCCCACTCAAAAGGATCATCACCACCCCAAAACCACTTGCGACTCATAAACATCTATATCGAGGTGCAAACACCATCACAAACGAGTGTACCTGTGCATGCGTCTGTCAAAACAGAATCCATCAGATGGGAATGTTAACGTGCATGGACACAAGTGTCTGAGTGCGCCTCGAGACAGGGAGGGCTCAACAAGGCCAGATAGACGATGGTCCCACTATGGCAGCCCTGCATCACATAGCGTAGGGGAGGCGGATAGATCCCAAGAAGCCCTGTACATGGCAAACTCTGTATCAAATCACCTGCCCATGCATCCATTCATCATTCCCTCATCCCGGGATCAAAACGCCTGAATAATTACTCACATAACATTAGAAACATCCATTGAGTCTGTGCGTTATGCAGCCTGCAAAATCCACAGTGCCCCAGCCCGTAATTCCAGTGTTGTGAAGTAACATGTATTTGGGAACGGCCGGCCTCATCGCCCACGTAGCTATTGCGCATCCCAAACTATTCATATCAATCATTGCTCCCTCGCCATGGGCCCTGTCTCAAGGACATTGAACAATAGAACGTTATATTTGCAGTCAGACCTGTGGGCATCTCCTCGCCGCTAGCTGGAAACCGAAAGCGCCGCCCTTCGAATTCCTCATTTGCAACACCACGTCGGAAAGGCATCTGTGGCCGTTTGAAATCACTAATTATTCCATCGAGTGCGGCTGTGTGTGAAAATGGCAACTGCCTTCACCCACGAATGGGACGCCCCGCCCCTCGTTGCAACTCGGTACAGTGATGCATGAGGGCCCACCGTTACTCGAGTACTACGTTCCACTGACCCTTCACAAGTCTGTTCGCGACTGCACAGATAGTATGGGAAACAATGGGACCACAGCAGAATGAACATATCAATCCAATCTTACACGGCCATCGGGTACAAATACATGATAGCAATAGCAAGATACCATTCCCCGAATTGCAGCGTTGTGCGCGTGACGTGCTCGGCCAAAGGGGAGAGCAGTTTGCACAGGTGGAATGAATCACCACAGGTGGAGGCCATACAGCCTGGAAACACATAAATTGCACAGCCAGTCTCCTCCCACAACCACACCGAAATGCTACCGGCAGGACTCGCGATGTTGGCCCTGGGGGACCTGATAGCACTGCAAGTGCTCCAACTCCAAGAAGAAGACGAACACCAACTACAACCAGCCGCACGGAGGAGACGCAGGAGGAGGAGGAGGCCAAGGCAGGGCCAGCAAGGCCCACCAGCACAGCCACTACCACCACGCAGGCAGCCCGCAATACCACGCCTCCGAGCCCATCCGTTCAACCTCACTGATGAGCAGATCCACACCCTCTACCGTCTGGACCGGGACACCATAGCCGCCATTGTGGACATGACACAGGCTGACCTTGTCAGCATGATAGATAGCCCAACCGCCATCCCACCCCTACTGAAGGTGGTGTCTGTACTCCACTTCCTGGCCACAGGCACCTACCAGCACACAGTCGGACAGTTGCATGGCATTTCTCAGCCACTGTTCTCACGGACACTATTGCAAGTGCTCGATGCCCTCCTGCAGCACGCAGACGACTACATCTCCCTACCACGCTCGGAGCAGGAAATTACAAACACGAAAGTGGGATTCCATGCACTTGCCGGCATACCGGGTTGCATTGGTGCCATCGACTGCACCCATGTTGAATTGGTCGTCCCACATGCCATGGAGGCCCAGTACCGCAACCGAAAACAATTTCATTCCCTGAATGTACAAATGGTGTGTGACTCCAACAGGATCATTACACATTGTTGTGCCCGATTCCCTGGATCAACCCATGATTCTATGGTCTTGAGGAACTCTACAATACCACGCTACATGGAGCGACACGCAGGGAACAGATCCTGGCTACTCGGTGAGTCTCATTACATGCATGATGATGTGGGGTATGTGAATTGGCAATGACCTGGCAGGAAGGGGGGGGGGTGTGCGTACGTATCAATGGCATTCCACATCATACGTTTCTCGTCCACATACAGGTGATGCTGGATATCCACTGAAGAGATGGCTCCTCACACCAGTCCGGAACCCACGGGACCAGCATGAGGAGGACTACAACCATGCCCACTCACGTACCCGTGTAGTCATTGAACAGGCATTCGGCCTACTGAAGGGTCGTTTCCGCTGCCTCAGCAGGTCTGGCGGGGCACTCCTGTACCGCCATGAGAAGGTTGCAAAGATGGTGATGGCATGTGTCATGCTCCACAACATGTGCGTACGTAGAAATGTGCCCATGCCCCCTGACGCAGAACTGCAAGCACCTGAAGATGGTCATGATGAGGGTGGGGATGTGGCAGCACCTCATGGAGTCTGCGAGGCACCGGAGGCCCGTGACATTCGTCAGCATCTCATTGATGTATGCTTCTAGCACTCACGCCTGGTGGCTGATACATGGACACGGGACTCGTGGCACTGCGTGTGTCTGGGACATGCACAACATGGACTGTACGCCTATGATGGCCTAGTACACAAAGATCAATGTCCACACATCTCATTGGTTGATCGTGCACTTTTAATGGCATATGTGATGTCATGTTGAACACCCTATCGACCCGCCACCCAAGTGAGCCCAACACACCCCCTCCACCCTCCTACCTCCCCCCCGAACACCAGTGTCCAAAGATGCTCATTGTCAGTGGGATGTCGCTATTGCATGCCCCCTCTGCGGGTATCAGGGGCACCCCTGCCTGTGGAGCGCAGGTTCCTTCCAGATCTACGTTGGGGGCTGCCCTGGACGGAACTTGCAACGGATGATGTGTCTGCCTGCTCACGTCCATGCATGTCCCTAAGGGTTTGCGAGAGCTCAGTGAGCACACGGCGCACTGCGGCAAGTTCGGCACATACGTCCTTGGCCGTCGCATGCAGTTCCCCCCTGAGGCTCTCGGTGCTACTCTCCATTTGGACTCTCAGGCTCTCGGTGCTACTCTCGATTTGTGCCCTAAGTGTCTCAGTTGATGTTTCTATGTCTGCCTTAGTGCCCCCACATTCATCAGCATGGTCCTTGAGGAGCGTGGCCAGTTGCTGCTGTTGTTCGATCAACTGGTCGAGGGACTGTTGCCTCTGCTGGGCCATGGCCATTTGCGGGGGTGTCACAGAGGGGCTGTTGTCCTCATGTTGCCTTGCCACAGGGCTTGTGGGGGATGGCCAGTCGTCGTCTTGTGGGTGCCCCTGCGTGGTATCCTCATGTTGTACGGGATGGGACAGACAGGGGGATTGGGACAGGTCATGGATGGATCTGACTTCGGCATCCCCGTTTTCTGTGTCCGAGCATGCTGCCATCAATGGGGTGTCACCTATGGTGCTGCTGCCACCAGAGGCAGTGCCTTCTGTGGCATCCATTGGGGGGACCTGTGGTGGTGGTGTTGTGGGCATGCTGGCTGCTGGGGTGCCTGTTGATGTTCCCTCCTCTGTGCTGCCACCTGATTTGTGCTGCTGCCGTGTCTTGATGCGTGCAGCTGAGGTGGAGGGTCTCTGGCCGTTGGTCTTGGCCCTCTTTGCAGGTGTGCTGGTAGGGGTGTCCTGAAGCTCGTCGTTTGGATCGGACCCTGTGGTGGAGTAAAGGAGGGCGAGGGTTATTGATGGGTCTGTGGGAATTGGAATGGCATTGTATCACATGCATTGGGGTGGTACCTGAGGGTGATTTGGGTCGGGGCCTTGGAGGTGCTTTGATTTGTGTGTGGAGTGAGGGTGCAGTTGTTTGGCAGCCTGCAGTTAGGGTGTGCCTGCTGCACGTGTAGTGCGTGTATTTGGGGTTTTTAATTATTTATGTATTTATTGTGGGTTTTAACGTGCGCTATCAGGCCGATGTGTGTGGGCGTTCTCCTGGACATGTGTTTCTGTTGCACTATGTGGACGCATGGTACTTCACATGGATGGACTGTGTGGATTTGGCATTGTTTTATCTGGCCCACCTACCTGAATCTTCGGATGTCTGCACTCCTTTCTCCATCCCTCCGACTCCCTCTATGCTCTCCATTCCGATGGTGGAGGCACAGATTTCTTCCCAGGGGGTCAACTTGATGGGTGATTCAGGACCTCCCCCGGTGGCTGTGGCAATGTTGCGGTTGGCAGAGAGTATGCTGCGGACGCGTATCTGCAGGTCGTCCCATCGCTTGCGGCATTGCTGTGGGGTGCGGGGTGCGGTCCCCACCGCACTTACCCGCTGTGCCACCAGAGCCCATATGGCCTTCTTGTTTGCAAGTGCCGTCCTGGTCATTTGCGTGCAGAAGACGACGGCAGCATTCTCCTGGAGGGTCTCTGTTAGCACGGTGAGTTCCTCACGGGAGAAGTGGACCTGCCGCTTGCGGTCGCACGCTTTCTTCGCTACTTTACCCATTTTTCTTGGTTTCGCTAGGGTGGTTGACGGGTTGGGGTGTGTTTCAGGGTAGTGATTTTAGTGGTTGTGTGGTTTTAGTGTATTTATAGGTGTACGCCGGGATGTTTCCCGTTCCGGCCCCATGTTTTAACTTCCGTTTCCGTATATTTCCGGGCACCGTACTTTGCGGTAGGCGCACACTGCGGTGACCGCTAAGTGGGGTGGCGGTATTGCACCTAGGGCGCCGTACGGCGGCGGTGTGGGCCGTTTTGGGGTCATTTCCGCCATCGCAGACTTTGCACTTCCGCCGTGGCGTGGTGCTCGTGCCCGATGGGTCGGAATGGGCCGCACTTTGCTCCTTCGTGCAATGGCGGAAACGCTATTTACGCTGTGGCGCTCCGGTCAGTCGCTTTCCGCCAGGGTCGTAATGAGGGCCTTTGTCTCGGCCGGGATCGGCAACGTGTGTGGGCGGACTGCCCTTCTTTCTCAATTTCGGCGGCTGACGACTTCACATTACCATCAATGTGGCAGTCTGCCGTCTCATCGCCCACGGCCTTCAATGCAGCGGGCTGCCATCTGCTGCCATTCAACGGGGTGGATTGCCCTCCTCCCTGCATCGGCGGATTGTCCTCCTCACTGCATCGGCGGATTGTCCTCCTCCCTGCATCAGCGGATTGCCCTCCTCCCTGCATCGGCGGATTGTCCTCCTCCCTGCATCGGCGGATTGTCCTCCTCCCTGCATCGGCGGATTGTCCTCCTCCCTGCATCGGCAGATTGCCCTCCTCCCTGCATCGGACAGATTGCCCTCCTACCATCTGCGGGCGGATTTCCCTTCACCAGTCAGTGGGGCGGATTGCCCTGAACCATGCACCGGGGTGTATTGCCCTGAACCATTCACCGGGGCCGAACGCCCTTACTCATTCACTTGGGCAGAGTGCCCTTCACCAATCACTGGGGTGGATTGCCATTCACCCGTTACCGGGGCGGATTGCCCTGCATTGACTGGGGCGGAGTGCCCTATTTCCTGTACTGTTGGGCGGGATCGTCTACCTGAATTAGACGGAATACCCTTCACATCACGGGCAGAGTGCCCTTCCCCTCAATTCCTGTGTACACAAGGCCGTTTCCCCTTGTCGCCAGTTGTTGTGGTGTTTCTTCCTTTCGCTAGGGAGAGGCGGTTCACCTTCACTCACTTTGGGCCCACACACACTTTATCACCAACGGAGCCATGAGAGCCGTCAACCTCTTTTATTAGCCCTCTATAGCCTCTGTTCCCAGGCTCTCGTAGCCCCTCCTCTTCCTCCCTCATCTCCATGCCCATGTCCTCCCTCTCCTCCTTAAGGTCGTCCTGGTTTAAGGAGGACTGACCTTATTTACTTTACAACAGACGGCAGCAGACTTCAGCGGACTAGGAGGGGGATTTAACCCATGATTGTGTGTTACACCCAATTGAAATCTTTTGACTTGAGATTTAGCTTTGCCACTAGACCTGATTTGAAAAAGACACTGGTGTGTCGAAACATGTGTCATCTGTAAAGGGCATTTTTCGATTTAATACAATAAATCAACCTACCCAAATACTCAGTGTGGCGCTCATTTGAGGTGTGGAGAAGCCTTTTTAAACTTTACAGCAGTCATGCTTCTAGCATCAAAGGTCCAATTGTTTCACATATCTAAAGGAATATATGTTTCCATGGCCATCATGATTGTGCGTATCAATTGCGTCTGGTCTACCAGGTCACGCAAGCTTAATAAAGCAGCCCGGAAGTCCCGGGCGCGTTACCCCAGCGACCCTCTTCGCGGTTTGGCTAATGAACTGACCGCCTCTCTGCCCATCAGGTCAGGTTGACTTGAAGCAAGGGCACCCATTGTAGCTAAGCTATTTAAAGCCACAGCATTATGTGAAGTGGCTGCACAGCAGACAGGTGGTGCTTTGAACCCCATTATCCCTCTCTCTATGTTCTAAACAACCATTTTTTTACACTGGCTGATCTCTTTTAAATCATAAAATGTGAGCGGTCACGTTGTTCGTGTCTTCTAATTTTGATCTCAATTTTTAACAAAAATGTATTCAATAACTGTGAAATGTGGAACTAACACAGCTGTTCGGTAGGTCACAGCAAGCTTGTTTCTTTCTCTATCGCATGGTAATTACATATCAAATGTGGTAAAATAGCGACCTACCATTCTAAGCCCATCCACAAGATGAGGGGTCTATAGTCTGTGGCTCTCAAGATGTTTTTTCGCACTCTGACTCCCTTGATCTGTCACCATTGGCTGTTCTGATGTGGGCTGATGGGATTTGTAGTCCAAAACATCTAGAAAGCCAAAGGTTGCAGACCACTTCACTAGATCTTCTACAAAATGGTGGAACATGCTCCATTAGCTTTCGGCGAAAGAGCAAATTTAAATGTAAATGCTCCCAAGGACATTCAAGAAACAGACCTAGACACACCCTGTATTTCAGCCAGAATTCAAGATAAGAGACATCTTGAAGAATGACCCTTCATAGCACCATTTTCATTCAAGTATTAGGAGTAGAGGGCCCTTGAGAATGGGAGCTAGTCTGTAAACCCTGAGAGATGTTTCGTGAGACCCGTGGGTGTCCTCTGCCCTTCCTAAAATACTGTGACACCCAAGACAAACCAGCACTTAGCCTGAAAAGAAGAGGCTTACAAGAACCTCTTGCTCACCGTTTGGTAGCGAGACTGAATGTTCAGGCTGTACTCTAAAAATAAACATCTTTTTATTTGCAAGTGCAATAGAAACACCAAACGAAATTCCATTATAAAAAGATCCATATATCAAATGTAATCAGAAATCACAATCTTATCCACTCAAAGACCTTCACTTCAGCTGATAGAAATGCACCTAATCAATGGTATTGCACCAAAAGCTTGTAAATAAAAGGCTGAATGCACTTTTAGTGTACATTTGACGCGATAAAAAAAATATAGCCTATAATGCAGAACAAGAGGAGTGGGGGTTGCAGGGGTGAACCCTGCTTCCCTAGTTCGGCATTATGGGCTGTGGGGGTTGTGGGAGTGTCCTCCGCATACATCAATTGTAAATTGGGGGACAAAAAGCAAAATCCGGAGAAGCTTGAGTTACAAAATGCGATCAAGTCGACTTTGCTATTTTGTAACTCAAGCTTTTCCAATAGGGTCTTTTAACGTACATCCCTAATCAATATGTGCCTGTTACTTTATTTTTTCCAAAGCGATATTTCTTTACATTTTCCCACATCAATCCCCAAATGGAAAAGGCTTTTCACACTTAGAATCGTGTTTAAGTGACCACATTACTAATTAGGAAATAAGCAAACACGTATTCAATTGTGCACTTAAACTTGCATCAGACATATAACAGCAGGCACACACCCTCCCCGTCAGCCCCCTGTGCCTTGCCATTTGTCCCATTTCTTCTCCTGCTTCTCGTATCCTCTCACCCTTTATCCCCCATTTCCTTCCCACCACAGACCATGGTCTGGTTTACCCCCGGGTGGGGGTAATACCCCACAATCCGGATAACACTCAGTGCCATAAGTCAACTGCAGTGGTGAAGGGTGGGGGATAAAAGCTTTTTAACATAACATAATCTAACCTACCATTGCTACACATGTATGAATAATGATGTCCTGTTTCAGGCTCCTCACAAGTGCCTGAGATCATTCAATCTACATATGATGCACTGATGGGTAGCCCCAGAACCCATATGCTATGTTCCCCAACCTTGATACATCAAAGGCAGTGCACTTTAATTTCATGGCCAAAGGTATACAGCCGAGCTAGGGTTATGTGTAATCAATACAGCCCAATCGATCCATCGAAAGGCTGATCTTGAAATCAGCTGCCTGCTCTTGCAGATATGTTGCTGGCCAATTATTTTCCAATGTGAGAGACACTGATTGCTTCTCCCAGAGTATCTCGAACTTAATGTTATCAGGTTGTTTTCTGGAAAAGGTTGTAACCATCCAGCTCCAGGAACATGTGGAAAACGAGTCACCGCTTGCCACTCTTCAATCTGGTTTTCACCCATGTTGTGGAACTGAGACCGCCCCAGTGGTGGTTTGGGATGACACCTTTCAAGCGTCAGACGATGGAGAGTTATCTTTATTGGTGATGCTTCATCTCTTGGCAGCGTTTGACGGAGTGGACCATGGGATTCTACTGTCTAGATTGATGTTGGTGGGAGGAGTGTCGGACCAAGCATCACAATCATTCAGGTCTTTCCTTTCCAATCGGGTATAGCGAGTGAAGCTAGAAGGAGGCCGGTCAGATACCTTACTAATGAATTGTGGAGGTCCCCAAGGTTCCCCTTTATCATCCCTTTTATTTAATCTCTATCTTTAACCTCTGATGGATATTGTGATGAATCCGATGGAGTCGCCCACTTCTCTTCTGGAGGTAGCCTTTCCACATGCGGTCAGGGGCCAGCAGCTGCTACCTGATCCTGACCATGGGGTGGCTATATGAGGGAGGATCACATGGGGAGAGGCAGCCCTCGGAGGGGTGTCATGACTTCATCGGATGATGCATGGAATTCCCCCAGTTCCTTTGGAGTATACCCGAGCCATTCCCCATACAGTGATGGCTTGTTGTCATATCTCCCCTCACCCTCCTAGGAAAGACATTGAGAACATTCTATTTGACTCTGTACATTCATCAAATGTGGATGTGCCTTTTAACACCATTAGAAACACTCTGCCAAACTTGAATTACAATTTGTCAAAGCCAAATTACCAGTACCATAAACCCAAAAGTACTGGGATAAAAAAGATGCATCGAGTAATGAGGATTAGTGTTTGGGAAAGTCAATCTGAAGTTGGAAGATTTAAACCAGCGAAACAGCTGGGAAGGAGTCAACCTTGCTGGCTGGAGAACACAACCTCTCTCGATGTGGCGCGGGAGACCGAAGGATAGCAACGGTGTGTGTGGACCGAAGAAGCTTACCAGGAAGGGGACAGAAGGCAGACTACAGGTGGATACACGTGGCAAGCACACCAGGAGCAGACAGAGAGCTTCTGGGCGTATGCCAGTGCTGCAAATCAGACTACACTGAACTGAAGCCCAGAGAACCATGAAACCCGAAAGCGGGAGCGGCAAGAATCCGTGAAGAAGTGCAGAGGTGGCGCGAGAAGGCCGAGAGCTGCACAACCTCCCAGGGTTTACGGCAGGAGAACCGACATACTCCAGCCAAAGCCGGTGAGTCCACCCAAGGAATACAGGGACCCAGGGGCATGTTGGAAAGCATGGCAAAGTACAAGCAACATAGTTAAAGAAAAGGAGAAAGAACAAACAAGGGAAATACTCATAAGAAGGCCTAACAAAGTATGCAAAATAAGCTATCAAGTTTGTGAATGTATGTATTACAGTGAAGTGACAAGCCCTGGCAGGATAGTGTACCAGGCAAGTTAAGGAAGTGACGCAAGCTGCAAAGTGGTATAAGTACTCTTCAGAGTGCAACCAGCTTCACTGAATAACAAACTAAAGGAAAGATGTGATGAACATATTAAAATACAGCACAAGACAAAAGAAAGTTATAAGTATTTATGAATAAAGTGAAAAACAAGTGATGAGCACTTATGAATAATGTAAAAGCAAAGTGGTGGAAAAAGGCTGAACACCAAGGAGTAAGAGGTGTGAGATACACATGGTGGCAAAGCCAAGAGACTGCCAAGGAGAATTAGAAAGAATACAGAAGCATAACAAAGTGCCACAGGTTATTGGTTGTGTGACCTTTGATGGGTGGACCGTGTGGTCTGACAACTGCACCTAGCCCAAGGGAACCGTGCTTGAAAAGAGCCAAGGAAAGCAAATATAAAGAAGCTGTATTTTGTAACAGTTGCTGAAGTGAATGAGAAATTAGAAAGAGAACAATCGATGTGGACTATTGAAATGTCTGGTTGATTAAGAAGTTGAACTGGAACTGTTTATACCCAGGAGGAAGAGTTGACTTCTTGGAGAAGGGAACACCAAGACTTTGTCAACTGTGGTGACCTTTTAGGGAAGGGAACCCCAAAGCCTTTTGGAACTGTTTTGAACTTGTGGAAGGAGAAGCTGAACTTAAGCCAAGAACTGGAAAAAGTTTGGAACTTTATTTTAAACACTATTTCTTTTGCTGCTGACATCCCTACACATTGTATGGATTCAGTTGTGAGGGCAAGTCTAGGTTTTGGACAAGAGACAGACTTTTCAGTTGAACTTACTGACACAGACTTTCCTTACTTTTCTTTAGGCAGAGAAATCCCACATTAGCAATGGGCAAGTTAGGCCTTACTTCATCTTGACATTTAAGAACAATAAACCATTTATTTAGAAAAATTAAATCTCTTGCCTGTGTCTTACTTCATGATGCCTTCACAAATGGTGTCTGGAGTAGGATGCGGACCTACCGATACAATTTGGGGAACCCTAAAATTTGAAAAGGTATGTCCCAGAGCATTAGACCCCTCAGTAGCTACCAAGGGCTCTATTCCGTTTGGGATTTGCAGCTGTAGGGACAAGTTCATTCCCCCACTGATTTCATTCGGAGGGTAGCTCATGGGCAACGTGCTCGCCTTGGAAGCAATACGACACGGAGCACCACAGGTTCGATCGCCGGGTCCGTGCTTAGAAACCTCTGGGTATTAAGCGCGTTATAAATAACCTATCAGATCATATCAGATAATTCTTATTCCACCGGCTGATACTTACATTAGATTGTCCCCCAAATCGGGACTAGCTTGGAAGTTCAGAATTTATGTACTAGCTGGGGCTATAGATCCAGACTTTAGAGGTGATATCAAAGTATTGTTACAAAATCACGGGAGGATCCCTTCCAAATCCAACAAGCTGATAAAATTGTCAAAGGCGTACTCGAAAGGGCAGTGTTTCCTAGGGTCAAGGAAGTGGCTGGGAAGGAGAGGACAGATCGAGGCACTTGGGGGTTCAGGGAGGCGGTTGATACACCTGACGTCTCTCAAGAACCAGAACCTGGAAAGGTTAGAGAAGAAGAGACCAAAACTCTTCCAAACCTAGCCTTTGCCCAAAGGAATGACCCATTGTTGACTGAAGCCTTTTTACAAGTCACATCTGAACAATAGGTCCGTGAGAAAGAAGGGCCTTTTTTCTTTTTGAGGCATGGGCTTATGTACCAGGGAGACAACACTTCAGAAGGCTGAGTGAGAACCCTATTGGTTATCCCTAAGAGTCATAAGTAAGCGGTCCAAGAGATAGCTCATTCAGACCTGACAGGAGGTCATTTAGGACAGACAAAGACACAGGCCCAAATTGTTCTACTGGCCAGGAATTCATGCTGACATTAAAATCTTCGTCCAGTCCTGTAAAATTTGGCAAAAGGCTAGTACTCATATGCCACCACCCGTTCCCTTGAATCCGTTATCAATCAATGAAATTCCATTCTCAAGAATTGGTATGGACATTGTGGGACCCCTAGAAACATCACAATTAGGGAACAAGTACATTTTGGCAATCGTGGATTTTGCTACACGATACCCGGATGCCTTTCTCCTCAGAGCAAATACCACACAGCAAATACTGAAACACCTGCTCCCTTTCTTTTCTCGAGTGCCATTTCCAAAAGAAATACTGATAGATCAAGGCTCTAGATTTATGAGCAAACTCATGTGGAGAAAGTCAAACAACTATTGCATATTACCACTTCAAGGACCTCAGTATATCACCCACAGGCAGATGACATTATAGAAAGAGTTAACAAGATACTGAAGACCATATTGCAGAAGATAGTGGAACAGAATGGCAAAAACTGGAATCAGATTATTCCATGGGCTTTATTTGCAGTTACAAATACCCCTAATGCTTCTACAGGATTCTCCACGTTCAAATTACTTTATGGACGGGAACCAAGGGATGTCCTAGATATGTTGAGAGAAACCTGGGAAGAAAGAGAAGACACCCCAACACCACTCTCCCAAACTGCAAACCAGCTTAAAGAACACATGACAGGAGTTCGATCTTTGGTGAAAATCCATATGGCCAAGGCACAAGAACAACCAAACACAGTTTCTTTGAGATGTTTTTCAGTAGGCCTAAGGGTATTGGTATTATTACCCAGCTCTGAAAACAAACAAATATTCAAGTGGCATGGGCCATATGAGGTGTTAGAACAAATGGGACCTTGCAACTATAACATTTCCCAATCTGATTGCAGCCTAAAAACACAAGTCTACCACAATAATCTTTTAAAAGAGTAGAGGAAAAATGCTTCTGAGTCCCATGTCACCATTTTGTCCTATTTGTTACCTGAGGATTCAGATAACACAACCCTAATTCCCCCTGAACTTAGTAACAACCAAAAGCAAGATCTGTATGATCTCATACCAGAATTAACTGACGTATTTAGAGAGGAGCCAGGATGGTTAAAGGATATTTATCATCACATCCGCACTCCAGAAGGCAAAGTGGTACATTTAAAACCTTACCAATTACCTGGGTCCTGAAAAGAAACCATCATTCAGGAAGTCAAACAAATGATTAAAGCTAATATTATTGAACCATCTACTAGCCCCTTGTCCTCCCTCATCGTGTTGGTGGCAAAACCTGAGGGAGTTGGAGGTTTTATTTTGACTTTACAAAGGTAAATGCCATATCTGCCTTACCCAATGCCACGTATTGACAATCTTATTGACCGGCTGGTGTGAGGGAACTGAGGGCATCCTCATATCTACTCCCCTTGGATCCTTTTCTCAGGTTGCCATTGAAAGGCCATCGCTTTTGAATCCTGACCATGGGGGCGGAGATGCGAGGGAGGATCACCTAGATGGAGGGACCTTGGGGAGTGGGGAGAGGATGTCTTTGGGTGAGAAATGGTATCCTCCTTTCCCTTGTAACAATAAACCCTGACCTTCTTTGGGTTATTGCCAGTCATTTCCTCTTCCCCTCAGTTACACACTAACATTCATTTACACCACTCCGGTACTGAGACGAGGAAGAGCCTGAATACTATTGCGAGTGTCTGGCATGTCTAGAAAAGTAATTGTGGTCAGGCAATTTACATCAAGGACTTGCACCTGCAACCAGTTAACAAGTCACAGGTGCATACAAGGTGGAACTGCCAGCGAGTTGGGAGAGAGAGAGGAAGAAGGAGAAACAATCCTTGGAGAAACTGGCCAGACCAAAAGTGGCCTGAGAGGGGAAGAAGCGTGCAGAGGAGGGTCCTGCCTGGAGGACGGGACTCTGGCTGCTGCAGAGGAGAGACTGTGATGCTGGGGCCCAAGCAGGCCATGAGAGGGTCGAGACCACTACAGTTTCCTTTGCCTTGTGCCCACAGCTGGAGCTGTTGGTCACAGAAGATTGCCAAGTACTGCAGGCCACTGGTAGCGTCTGCGAGTGCAGATCGGAGCTACGAGCAACACGTAGCGAGGTTCGAAGAAGGCAAGCACTGCTCGCCGGGCTCCAGACAAGTGTGTAGAGATTCGAAGGAAGCAGGAAGACAGAAGAGAGGATGACCGGAGGAGCGGCCTAGGACCAGTGAGTGAAATAAAGGGAACACTCATATCGGGCACTCGTGGGGCTATCACAAGGCATATAGTTATGCCCAATGAACTGAAAACGTATGACAAGTAATGGTAAACCCAAAGTGAGGGGTTTTGAATATTGAGCAAGTCAGGAATTATAAGTAAATGAACTTGAATGTAAAGCAAGTATTATTGAATACTGAATTAAAGGACAGTTCAATTGAACCTGCAAATGAAGTTAAACAAGTATGAAATATAAGTCATGAACATTTATGAAGTAGATGTTTTGGAACCTTGTGAAAAAGCAAGTGATGAACATTTAAAGGCAAATGGTCAATCTTTATGAATAAAGTGAAAAGCAAGTGATGAGCACTTATGAATATTGTGAAAGCAAGGTGGTGGAAGAGAGGGAGCACCACAGAGTGTGTTGTGTGGAAGACCCTCAGAGTTTCACTGGGTTCCTGGGTCCTCTTGACCGGTCTCCCCCACACTGCCTCTGGGCCTGTTGCGAACTAGGGGCTGTAACTGTAACCTCTATAGTCCCCCGTCTGCTTGCACTTACCCAGAGCTGCGCTGTCCTGGCTGCACTTTCTCTGAGCATTGCTGCCCTGTTTGCACTCTCCCCTTCCCCCCTTGCACTTCCCCCATCTCCTTCCCCTGCACTTTGCGTTTCCTCACTTGCACGAACTGAGTGGCACACGGCCTGGTAGGATAGTTTGTCTTGTCTTCCCTATGTACCCTCCCTTTTCTTGTCGCGCATAGAAACACATGTGTACAGACATGATATAAATGACATCATATCATATCATATCATCACATCATATCATATCATGTCATAACACACTGTGGCAAAGCCAAGAGACTGGCAAGGAGATTCAAAGTCACACGTGCATTGTAATTGTAATTATCTGTACAGCGCTTATACAAAAGTGAAGTGCTTGAAAGCACTTCAAGGCAGGAAGGGAGCAAGGGAATACAGTAGTCATTCTCGGCCTTGAGGTTACCAAATGATATAACAAAAAAGTAACTAGCGTACTAGGCCTGACGGCATTTCTCCTAGTCCAAGACAAACCAGCACTTAGCCTGAAAAGAAGAGGCTTACAAGAACCTCTTGCTCACCGTTTGGTAGCGAGACTGAATGTTCAGGCTGTACTCTAAAAATAAACATCTTTTTATTTGCAAGTGCAATAGAAACACCAAACGAAATTCCATTATAAAAAGATCCATATATCAAATGTAATCAGAAATCACAGTCTTATCCACTCAAAGACCTTCACTTCAGCTGATAGAAATGCACCTAATCAATGGATTTGCACCAAAAGCTTGTAAATAAAAGGCTGAATGCACTTTTAGTGTACATTTGACTCGATAAAAAAAATATAGCCTATAATGCAGAACAAGAGGAGTGGGGGTTGCAGGGGTGAACCCTGCTTCCCTAGTTCGGCATTATGGGCTGTGGGGGTTGCGGGAGTGTCCTCAGCATACATCAATTGTAAATTGGGGGACAAAAAGCAAAATCCGGAGAAGCTTGAGTTACAAAATGCGATCAAGTCGACTCTGCTATTTTGTAACTCAAGCTTTTCCAATAGGGTCTTTTAACGTACATCCCTAATCAATATGTGCCTGTTACTTTATTTTTTCCAAAGCGATATTTCTTTACATTTTCCCACATCAATCCCCAAATGGAAAAGGCTTTTCAGACTTAGAATCGTGTTTAAGTGACCACATTACTAATTAGGAAATAAGCAAACACGTATTCAATTGTGCACTTAAACTTGCATCAGACATATAACAGCAGGCACACACCCTCCCCGTCAGCCCCCTGTGCCTTGCCATTTGTCCCATTTCTTCTCCTGCTTCTCGTATCCTCTCACCCTTTATCCCCCATTTCCTTCCCACCACAGACCATGGTCTGGTTTACCCCCGGGTGGGGGTAATACCCCACAATCCGGATAACACTCAGTGCCATAAGTCAACTGCAGTGGTGAAGGGTGGGGGATAAAAGCTTTTTAACATAACATAATCTAACCTACCATTGCTACACATGTATGAATAATGATGTCCTGTTTCAGGCTCCTCACAAGTGCCTGAGATCATTCAATCTACATATGATGCACTGATGGGTAGCCCCAGAACCCATATGCTATGTTCCCCAACCTGGATACATCAAAGGCAGTGCACTTTAATTTCATGGCCAAAGGTATACAGCCGAGCTAGGGTTATGGGTAATCAATACAGCCCAATCGATCCATCGAAAGGCTGATCTTGAAATCAGCTGCCTGCTCTTGCAGATATGTTGCTGGCCAATTATTTTCCAATGTGAGAGACACTGATTGCTTCTCCCAGAGTATCTCGAACTTAATGTTATCAGGTTGTTTTTCTGGAAAAGGTTGTAACCATCCAGCTCCAGGAACATGTGGAAAACGAGTCACCGCTTGCCACTCTTCAATCTGGTTTTCACCCATGTTGTGGAACTGAGACCGCCCCAGTGGCGGTTTGGGATGACACCTTTCAAGCGTCAGACGATGGAGAGTTATCTTTATTGGTGATGCTTCATCTCTTGGCAGCGTTTGACGGAGTGGACCATGGGATTCTACTGTCTAGATTGATGTTGGTGGGAGGAGTGTCGGACCAAGCATCACAATCATTCAGGTCTTTCCTTTCCAATCGGGTATAGCGAGTGAAGCTAGAAGGAGGCCGGTCAGATACCTTACTAATGAATTGTGGAGGTCCCCAAGGTTCCCCTTTATCATCCCTTTTATTTAATCTCTATCTTTAACCTCTGATGGATATTGTGATGAATCCGATGGAGTCGCCCACTTCTCTTCTGGAGGTAGCCTTTCCACATGCGGTCAGGGGCCAGCAGCTGCTACCTGATCCTGACCATGGGGTGGCTATATGAGGGAGGATCACATGGGGAGAGGCAGCCCTCGGAGGGGTGTCATGACTTCATCGGATGATGCATGGAATTCCCCCAGTTCCTTTGGAGTATACCCGAGCCATTCCCCATACAGTGATGGCTTGTTGTCATATATCCCCTCACCCTCCTAGGAAAGACATTGAGAACATTCTATTTGACTCTGTACATTCATCAAATGTGGATGTGCCTTTTAACACCATTAGAAACACTCTGCCAAACTTGAATTACAATTTGTCAAAGCCAAATTACCAGTACCATAAACCCAAAAGTACTGGGATAAAAAAGATGCATCGAGTAATGAGGATTAGTGTTTGGGAAAGTCAATCTGAAGTTGGAAGATTTAAACCAGCGAAACAGCTGGGAAGGAGTCAACCTTGCTGGCTGGAGAACACAACCTCTCTCGATGTGGCGCGGGAGACCGAAGGATAGCAACGGTGTGTGTGGACCGAAGAAGCTTACCAGGAAGGGGACAGAAGGCAGACTACAGGTGGATACACGTGGCAAGCACACCAGGAGCAGGCAGAGAGCTTCTGGGCGTATGCCAGTGCTGCAAATCAGACTACACTGAACTGAAGCCCAGAGAACCATGAAACCCGAAAGCGGGAGCGGCAAGAATCCGTGAAGAAGTGCAGAGGTGGCGCGAGAAGGCCGATAGCTGCACAACCTCCCAGGGTTTACGGCAGGAGAACCGACATACTCCAGCCAAAGCCGGTGAGTCCACCCAAGGAATACAGGGACCCAGGGGCATGTTGGAAAGCATGGCAAAGTACAAGCAACATAGTTAAAGAAAAGGAGAAAGAACAAACAAGGGAAATACTCATAAGAAGGCCTAACAAAGTATGCAAAATAAGCTATCAAGTTTGTGAATGTATGTATTACAGCTGAGTGACAAGCCCTGGCAGGATAGTGTACCAGGCAAGTTAAGGAAGTGACGCAAGCTGCAAAGTGGTATAAGTACTCTTCAGAGTGCAACCAGCTTCACTGAATAACAAACTAAAGGAAAGATGTGATGAACATATTAAAATACAGCACAAGACAAAAGCAAGTTATAAGTATTTATGAATAAAGTGAAAAACAAGTGATGAGCACTTATGAATAATGTAAAAGCAAAGTGGTGGAAAAAGGCTGAACACCAAGGAGTAAGAGGTGTGAGATACACATGGTGGCAAAGCCAAGAGACTGCCAAGGAGAATTAGAAAGAATACAGAAGCATAACAAAGTGCCACAGGTTATTGGTTGTGTGACCTTTGATGGGTGGACCGTGTGGTCTGACAACTGCACCTAGCCCAAGGAAACCGTGCTTGAAAAGAGCCAAGGAAAGCAAATATAAAGAAGCTGTATTTTGTAACAGTTGCTGAAGTGAATGAGAAATTAGAAAGAGAACAATCGATGTGGACTATTGAAATGTCTGGTTGATTAAGAAGTTGAAATGGAACTGTTTATCCCCAGGAGGAAGAGTTGACTTCTTGGAGAAGGGAACACCAAGACTTTGTCAACTGTGGTGACCTTTTAGGGAAGGGAACCCCAAAGCCTTTTGGAACTGTTTTGAACTTGTGGAAGGAGAAGCTGAACTTAAGCCAAGAACTGGAAAAAGTTTGGAACTTTATTTTAAACACTATTTCTTTTGCTGCTGACATCCCTACACATTGTATGGATTCAGTTGTGAGGGCAAGTCTAGGTTTTGGACAAGAGACAGACTTTTCAGTTGAACTTACTGACACAGACTTTCCTTACTTTTCTTTAGGCAGAGAAATCCCACATTAGCAATGGGCAAGTTAGGCCTTACTTCATCTTGACATTTAAGAACAATAAACCATTTATTTAGAAAAATTAAATCTCTTGCCTGTGTCTTACTTCATGATGCCTTCACAAATGGTGTCTGGAGTAGGATGCGGACCTACCGATACAATTTGGGGAACCCTAAAATTTGAAAAGGTATGTCCCAGAGCATTAGACCCCTCAGTAGCTACCAAGGGCTCTATTCCGTTTGGGATTTGCAGCTGTAGGGACAAGTTCATTCCCCCACTGATTTCATTCGGAGGGTAGCTCATGGGCAACGTGCTCGCCTTGGAAGCAATACGACACGGAGCACCACAGGTTCGATCGCCGGGTCCGTGCTTAGAAACCTCTGGGTATTAAGCGCGTTATAAATAACCTATCAGATCATATCATATAATTCTTATTCCACCGGCTGATACTTACATTAGATTGTCCCCCAAATCGGGACTAGCTTGGAAGTTCAGAATTTATGTACTAGCTGGGGCTATAGATCCAGACTTTAGAGGTGATATCAAAGTATTGTTACAAAATCACGGGAGGATCTCTTCCAAATCCAACAAGCTGATAAAATTGTCAAAGGCGTACTCGAAAGGGCAGTGTTTCCTAGGGTCAAGGAAGTGGCTGGGAAGGAGAGGACAGATCGAGGCACTTGGGGGTTCAGGGAGGCGGTTGATACACCTGACGTCTCTCAAGAACCAGAACCTGGAAAGGTTAGAGAAGAAGAGACCAAAACTCTTCCAAACCTAGCCTTTGCCCAAAGGAATGACCCATTGTTGACTGAAGCCTTTTTACAAGTCACATCTGAACAATAGGTCCGTGAGAAAGGAGGGCCTTTTTTCTTTTTGAGGCATGGGCTTATGTACCAGGGAGACAACACTTCAGAAGGCTGAGTGAGAACCCTATTGGTTATCCCTAAGAGTCATAAGTAAGCGGTCCAAGAGATAGCTCATTCAGACCTGACAGGAGGTCATTTAGGACAGACAAAGACACAGGCCCAAATTGTTCTACTGGCCAGGAATTCATGCCGACATTAAAATCTTCGTCCAGTCCTGTAAAATTTGGCAAAAGGCTAGTACTCATATGCCACCACCCGTTCCCTTGAATCCGTTATCAATCAATGAAATTCCATTCTCAAGAATTGGTATGGACATTGTGGGACCCCTAGAAACATCACAATTAGGGAACAAGTACATTTTGGCAATCGTGGATTTTGCTATACGATACCCGGATGCCTTTCTCCTCAGAGCAAATACCACACAGCAAATACTGAAACACCTGCTCCCTTTCTTTTCTCGAGTGCCATTTCCAAAAGAAATACTGATAGATCAAGGCTCTAGATTTATGAGCAAACTCATGTGGAGAAAGTCAAACAACTATTGCATATTACCACTTCAAGGACCTCGGTATATCACCCACAGGCAGATGACCTTATAGAAAGAGTTAACAAGATACTGAAGACCATATTGCAGAAGATAGTGGAACAGAATGGCAAAAACTGGAATCAGATTATTCCATGGGCTTTATTTGCAGTTACAAATACCCCTAATGCTTCTACAGGATTCTCCACGTTCAAATTACTTTATGGACGGGAACCAAGGGATGTCCTAGATATGTTGAGAGAAACCTGGGAAGAAAGAGAAGACACCCCAACACCACTCTCCCAAACTGCAAACCAGCTTAAAGAACACATGACAGGAGTTCGATCTTTGGTGAAAATCCATATGGCCAAGGCACAAGAACAACCAAACACAGTTTCTTTGAGATGTTTTTCAGTAGGCCTAAGGGTATTGGTATTATTACCCAGCTCTGAAAACAAACAAATATTCAAGTGGCATGGGCCATATGAGGTGTTAGAACAAATGGGACCTTGCAACTATAACATTTCCCAATCTGATTGCAGCCTAAAAACACAAGTCTACCACAATAATCTTTTAAAAGAGGAAAAATGCTTCTGAGTCCCATGTCACCATTTTGTCCTATTTGTTACCTGAGGATTCAGATAACACAACCCTAATTCCCCCTGAACTTAGTAACAACCAAAAGCAAGATCTGTATGATCTCAAACCAGAATTAACTGACGTATTTAGAGAGGAGCCAGGATGGTTAAAGGATATTTATCATCACATCCGCACTCCAGAAGGCAAAGTGGTACATTTAAAACCTTACCAATTACCTGGGTCCTGAAAAGAAACCATCATTCAGGAAGTCAAACAAATGATTAAAGCTAATATTATTGAACCATCTACTAGCCCCTTGTCCTCCCTCATCGTGTTGGTGGCAAAACCTGAGGGAGTTGGAGGTTTTATTTTGACTTTACAAAGGTAAATGCCATATCTGCCTTACCCAATGCCACGTATTGACAATCTTATTGACCGGCTGGTGTGAGGGAACTGAGGGCATCCTCATATCTACTCCCCTTGGATCCTTTTCTCAGGTTGCCATTGAAAGGCCATCGCTTTTGAATCCTGACCTTGGGGGCGGAGATGCCAGGGAGGATCACCTAGATGGAGGGACCTTGGGGAGTGGGGAGAGGATGTCTTTGGGTGAGAAATGGTATCCTCCTTTCCCTTGTAACAATAAACCCTAACCTTCTTTGGGTTATTGCCAGTCGTTTCCTCTTCCCCTCAGTTACACCACTCTAGTACTGAGACAAGGAAGAGGCAACTAGGAGTTGTACACACTAACATTCATTTACACCACTCCGGTACTGAGACGAGGAAGAGCCTGAATACTATTGCGAGTGTCTGGCATGTCTAGAAAAGTAATTGTGGTCAGGCAATTTACATCAAGGACTTGCACCTGCAACCAGTTAACAAGTCACAGGTGCATACAAGGTGGAACTGCCAGCGAGTTGGGAGAGAGAGAGGAAGAAGGAGAAACAATCCTTGGAGAAACTGGCCAGACCAAAAGTGGCCTGAGAGGGGAAGAAGCGTGCAGAGGAGGGTCCTGCCTGGAGGACGGGACTCTGGCTGCTGCAGAGGAGAGACTGTGATGCTGGGGTCCAAGCAGGCCATGAGAGGGTCGAGACCACTACAGTTTCCTTTGCCTTGTGCCCACAGCTGGAGCTGTTGGTCACAGAAGATTGCCAAGTACTGCAGGCCACTGGTAGCGTCTGCGAGTGCAGATCGGAGCTACGAGCAACACGTAGCGAGGTTCGAAGAAGGCAAGCACTGCTCGCCGGGCTCCAGACAAGTGTGTAGAGATTCGAAGGAAGCAGGAAGACAGAAGAGAGGATGACCGGAGGAGCGGCCTAGGACCAGTGAGTGAAATAAAGGGAACACTCATATCGGGCACTCGTGGGGCTATCACAAGGCATATAGTTATGCCGAATGAACTGAAAACGTATGACAAGTAATGGTAAACCCAAAGTGAGGGGTTTTGAATATTGAGCAAGTCAGGAATTATAAGTAAATGAACTTGAATGTAAAGCAAGTATTATTGAATACTGAATTAAAGGACAGTTCAATTGAACCTGCAAATGAAGTTAAACAAGTATGAAATATAAGTCATGAACATTTATGAAGTAGATGTTTTGGAACCTTGTGAAAAAGCAAGTGATGAACATTTAAAGGCAAATGGTCAATCTTTATGAATAAAGTGATAAGCAAGTGATGAGCACTTATGAATATTGTGAAAGCAAGGTGGTGGAAGAGAGGGAGCACCACAGAGTGTGTTGTGTGGAAGACCCTCAGAGTTTCACTGGGTTCCTGGGTCCTCTTGACCGGTCTCCCCCACACTGCCTCTGGGCCTGTTGCGAACTAGGGGCTGTAAATGTAACCTCTATAGTCCCCCGTCTGCTTGCACTTACCCAGAGCTGCGCTGTCCTGGCTGCACTTTCTCTGAGCATTGCTGCCCTGTTTGCACTCTCCCCTTCCCCCCTTGCACTTCCCCCATCCCCTTCCCCTGCACTTTGCGTTTCCTCACTTGCACGAACTGAGTGACACACGGCCTGGTAGGATAGTTTGTCTTGTCTTCCCTATGTACCCTCCCTTTTCTTGTCGCGCATAGAAACACATGTGTACAGACATGATATAAATGACATCATATCATATCATATCATCACATCATATCATATCATGTCATAACACACTGTGGCAAAGCCAAGAGACTGGCAAGGAGATTCAAAGGCACACGTGCATTGTAATTGTAATTATTTGTACAGCGCTTATACAAAAGTGAAGTGCTTGAAAGCACTTCAAGGCAGGAAGGGAGCAAGGGAATACAGTAGTCATTCTCGGCCTTGAGGTTACCAAATGATATAACAAAAAAGTAACTAGCGTACTAGGCCTGACGGCATTTCTCCTAGTGCAAGTGCATGAAGTGTTTCAGGCGCAACCAGATTAGGTAGGGGAGACAAAGGGGGGACAAGACAGAACTTACTAGGCCTAGTAAATTCATGTCATGCAAATGTACAGACGGAAGTTCAAGGCAGGGAGAGGCGGAACAAGTGCACCCAGTCCAGCAGGGTCCTGGGTTAAGTGCAGAGAGGTTTTGCCTCTCATGGAACATATGCTGGAAGTGCAGTAGTGCTGAGTATGGTGCAGAGGCCCAGAGCCGAATCCAAAGACAGGTGGGGGAGCATGGGATCTGTGAGGCTATGCAGGTGAGCCAGGCAACCAGTCAGCAAAAGCTGAACGAGTTAGGGCAGAGATGGAGGAGTGAGGCAGAGAGAAGGAGAGAGGAAGTCAGCAGCGGAGAGGGAGAGAGAAAGAGGAAGAGAAGAGGAAGGTCTTGAGGAGTTGCCAGAACTTAAGGAGCGCCGGCTCAATGTGGAGAGAGGCATGGAGGCTGTTCCAGAGGGAGGCACCTGCATAGGATAACTATTGAACCCCAAATCTTTGCTTGGAAAAATGGCTCACCCGCAAAGAGGTGGAGGAGGACGAGCAGAGGGCTCTAGAAGGAGAGTATTTAGGAAGAGAGCGTTGCAGATAGTGCTGGCCCCTGCCCCAGAAAGCCTTGTGGACTATGCAGAGGGTCTTGAACTTGATCCTAGCAGCCACGGGGAGCCAGTGGAAGGATTTCAGAGCCTGAGAGATGCCGCCCCTGTGTTTGAGGCCAAGGATAAGTCTTGCGGTTCTGTTCTGGATGAGTTGTAGTGGACGAGAGTAGAAGTAGGAAGACTGAGAAAGAGGCTGTTGCAGTAGTCCAGCCTAGAGAGAACCAGTGCTCTGGAGATGGTGAGCCTTTGGGGGAAGGTGAGAAAAGGTAGAATACCTCTGAGGAGGTGCAGGTGGTAGTGGGACTTTTTGGAGATGTCAGAGATGTGAGAAGAGAAGGAGAGAGTGGAGTCAAAATTGACCCCCAATTTTTTTCCCTCACTAGCATGTGGAGACGCAGGGCCAAGGGAGGCCAGCCAGTGAGAAATTTGGGAAAGTGGGGTACGGGGCCCAACGAGGATGCTCTCTGTCTTACTGGTATTGAGGCAGAGATCATTAGCAGCACACCAAGACTGAATTGCGGACAGACAGTCAGGAATGAGCAAGGAGGAGCAAGAGGCCAAAGGTAGCCTGAAGGAGAGCTGCGTGTCATCCTCATAACAATGAAAGTTAGAGATGAAGGTAGATGTCCTGTGGGCCAGAGCGGCCATGTAGACATTGAAGAATCAAGGGGATAGGTTAGATCCTTGGGTACGCCACAAGTAGAGAGAGTGATAGAGGAGAGAAAGGACCCAAGTTCGACCTGGGAAGGACTGTCAGAGAGAAAGGAGGCAAGCCACGCCAGGGCCAGGTCTGTGACATCCATTGTAGCACGGAGACAGGGGGTCAAGATGTTGCGGTTTACTGCGTCAAAGGCAGAAGAGAGATTGATAAGAATGAGCACAGAAGGAGAGTTAGAGTCAAGATTTGAGAGCAGGTCTTCACAGGTGTTCAGAAGAGCAGTTTCCATAACTCTGGGTGCTCTAAAGCCAGGCTGATGGTCATGGAGACACCTGACATATTCAGTGTGGAGGGTAAGCTGAGAGATAGCTAATTTCTCCAGGAGTTTGCCCAGGAAAGGAGTAATAGAGATCGGGTGATAGTTTGCCGGGATAGAAGGGTCAGCCAGATGTTTTTTTGCGCAGAGAGTGCACACGAGAGTGCTTGAGAGATGTGGGGAAATCTCCAGTGGTGAAAGAGAGGTTGCAGAGGTCGGCCAAGGCTGGACCAAGAGAGTCAGTGTTATCCTTGATGGTTTTAGGAGGGCATGGGCCAACCTATTTGCAGGATGCTTTCATGGACCGGACTTGTCGAGAAGCCTATGTTGGCAAGAGTCCTGAAAGCTAACAGAGCACCTAGGGTTATCAGTTGTATGACCTGTAATGGGTGGACTGTGTGGTCCGACAACTGCACCTAGACCGAGGATACCCTGCCTGGAAAAGCCAAGGATATAATCTACATTTTGGAATAGGATTGCTGAAGTGAATAATAAAGAGAGCAATCTATATGAACTATTGAGGAGTTAAAGTTGATCTGGAACTGATTTTGAAAACTAAGAGACTTGAAATGATTACAAGTTTACAAGCTGGAAGAGCTGATGTCTTGGGAAAGGGAAAGCTGAGACTTTGTAAATTGTGATGTCTTGGGTAAAGGAACCCTAAGGCCCTTTTGGAACTGTGTTGTCTTCTTGGGGAAGCGAGCCCAGAGACCTTTTGGAACTGTTCTGAACTTGGGGAAGGGGAGCTGGAATGTAAGCCAAGAGCTGGAAGAAGCTCAGAACCTTATTTGGAACACCATTCCTTTGGTTTCTGACACCCCTACACATTGTTTAGCTTTTCTTGTGAGGGCAAGTAATGGTTATGGACACAGACAGAGTTTTAAGTTGAATGTATAACTCAGACTATTCTTAGTTTCGTTAGGTAGGGAAATCCCACATTAGCATAGAGCAAGTTAGGCCTTAGACCATCCTGACAATTAAGAAAAATAAACCATTTATTTAGATAATTGAATCTATTGTCTGTGTCGTACTTCATGATGCCTTCATAGTACACATGAGAGAATGCCCTGGCAGGATAGTATACCAGGTGAATGCAAATGGCCAGTGTGTTCTAATCAGAAAGCCCTGGCAGGAAAATATACCAGGCAGTGTTAAGTTAAACAGTATATATTATGCAGACAGCCAAGCAGGTCCTGAGAAGGATATATATCAGGATTGACCAAAGCCTGTACAAGCATTTTAAGAGAGAGAGAAAACCTGGCTGCAGAGTACACCAGGTATCCTGCCAAGACAAAGAACAGTGGACAAAGTGTTATTTGTGCCAGTTGTGTTGTTGGGCAAGAGAAAGCATATTAAGAGACAAAAAACCTGGCACATGAGTACACCAGGATATCCTGACAAGAGAAAGAACAGCAAACAAAGCGTGATATGTGCCAGTTGAGGTGTTGTTGAGCAAGAGAAAACTAAGGAACTGATATTCTTGAGCCTAAAGCAGAGTGCAGAGAAATCCAGGGGAAGGGAGCCTCCCTCTGGAACAAGGAACTCTGACTTTGTGGAACTTTTGTTTTGGAGTTACGTATTTTGTTTTGTACACTTATATACAACTCAAAGTCAAAGACCTCACCCTTTCTCACCTCAGAATTAATATATTAGAATGTGATGGTCAGAATAGAACTTTGGACATGGGACAGTTTTGCTTTGGACATGCTGACATCGACAGACATTTAGTTTTGGTTTCAGGCAGGGAAACACCTCTAGAGCAGGGACAGAGAGGCATTTCCCTACCGCCTTTTATTTTAATAAAAGTCTTTAACCAAAATCATGACACACTTGTGTCAGAGTTCCATTCCTGACTCCGCACAGTATCTTCAGAAAATACAAATTGGGGTTCCACTCTTATGCTGATGATACCCAGATATATGTGAGAGTTAATAAATCAGTACAGGCTTTATTTTACAACACAAGCCATCTTCCCTAGGACCCAAAGTGCCTGTGGGTCACCTCCCTTCATCTGATTGATGCAGACTGCTGTGGCTCCGTATAGGCTCTCTGTTCAAAGATCAAGACGGGGTATACTCCCTTATGTTATCCTCTGGTTGATTCTATAACCTAAAGGGTAATGATAGTAAGACCATATATTAGCTAGTATCCTAGTTTGGTGTATCCTAAAGCTCAATCTGAATGAGTGCCACAGTAGTTTAACATACCTTATTTAAGTTGGAGAGGGAAAAACACTTTCTCTCATTTTGACATGCAGTCTCAATTAGTCTACTGGTTCCAATTAAAATAGCTGGACTGGAAGGTTCCTGTAACGACATAACATACAACTTGGATAAGCCCAAATGTTGTTGTTATGTAAAAGAAAAATATATACCTCACATGTAATTAGAAAAACGCTGCACCTGGTCCCTGGCTTCAATCTCAAAATCGCCTCAGTGGGTTTAGGTGTCAAGCAGGCGCAGGTATGCCCGTCGGCCTTCCCGAAAAACAATTGACTAGATCCAGAGAGCACAGAATGCAGCAATTTGACTCATATTTAAAGTTTCTAAAACTGGATCGATCCATCCTCTCATAAGACCGCTGCATTGGTGTCCCTTCAAACAGAGGATTGACTTTAAGCACCTCTGTTTGGTCTTCAAGTGTACACGTAACCTTGCTCCAAGATAACGGTCTGATAGATTGCCTTGCTATGAGCCAACATGTCAGTTCTGATCCTCTGAGCAATTCCTATTGGTGATCCCACCGTCTAGATTTATCTACAGGGGCGATAGGCGTTTCTCGATGTATGTCCCCAGACTGACGGACTCTCTGCTATTAGATATCAAAAGTGTCTCATTGTGCCCCAGTTTCAGAAAGCATTAAAGACACACCTGTTTAACTAAAGGACTCTCGGCGGAAAGGTCTCTGGCCCCCAATGGTTCTGGTTGACCCTAATGCAGTTCAGCCTGTTTAGCATCATAAGACATATCTGTTTGACGAAGGAAAAGTCTAATAGAATCTCTATCTCGTTCTCTTTGTAGTGCTGTGTTTTATGTTGTTCTGTCTCCGTTGTGAGTGCTCTGAGGCCTATGGGCGATAGGGCGCTATATAAAAACCAGAATAGATAGATAGATAGATAGATAGATAGATAGATAGATAGATAGATAGATAGATAGATAGATAGATAGATAGATAGATAGATAGATAGATCTCACTTAAATGCAGTTTAGTCTGTCGCAAGTATGCCACAAATGAAACAGAATTCAACAGCAAACAAAATCAATTTTCCCTCACAGTAACTCATACAGATTTGTTATAGTACCCTTTTTACTGCTGATACACTGAAGTAATCATCAGTGTCACCCTGGTAATACACCCAATGTAAATGTGCAAATTAGTCCCCAAAGGAGCACTGAGGTTGATGCCTTTGGCTAGATTCATTTTGGAATGAATCTGTGGCTCTCAGCAGCATTTGTTACAAAGTAGATTTATTCCAGGGAGTCTGGCCTTACTCAGCAGAGCTGATAGTCTGTCTGAAAGTAAACATTGGGGCACTTTGGATTACTCCTGATCAGGTGCGTGCGCATGCACGTACACACACATGAACACACACACACACACACACACACACACACACAATCACAATTATTTTCAGATATATTGTTTACTGTATAGTGCAGTGAATAAAATGTGGGCCCCTAGTTCCTTTCAGTCATTAAGTTGCCTTGGCTTCACAATGTCAGTCTTCCAGTCATCACTATTCTGTTGCATAGTGCAGGAGGAACTAATCAGATATCATGAATAAAACATTAAATGGGGAGTGACATGTAATAGATTGCATCTGCAAGGTTGTGAAAACTCTCACTCTTGTATTTGTATTAGCATAAAATGATGCAGGTAATTATTTTGCTGCAAACGAGTTCTGCTAATTAGACCCCCTTTCAAAAGTTCCCTTTGCCAAAATTATAGGGCACACATGTTACTTTGCCAAGACAGACTACAAGCGTCCTCAGCCCTAGTTCTGTGGTAGCAAAGGGCAGGTTCAAAGAACACATCTGCATCCCTGACAGCTGCTGGGAAACAATGTTCCTGCTAGCATAGATGGTTTTTCAATTCTCTGATCAAAATTATAATAAGTGTGTGCCTTAGTCAGTCTGGTGGCATGCAAATCTTTACCTATAAACCATGCCTGGTTGTGGCAAGGTCACTGCTTAGAGCACACTTATACAGCCACAGCAATTTGGTATCACATTAGTGTCAGGTCTGTGAGCAGTGGGCCTCAGCTATAACAGGACTGATGTGTATTAGAATCTGATCTGACTGTCTCCTCTACAGCATGTGGAACAATAGCCAGGGTGCTGCCTCTTTGTTACCCCCACAGGAAGCGCAACACCTTCCCTAAAGACATTGGAACTGCTCCCAGGAGGTCTCATGGGAATCAGTGCTTCAGAGGCACCACTGAAATACCAAAGCCACTCTGACACCAGGGAGATGATCACTGGAGTGCGTTTGAGGTCAGTAGGCATGGGAAGGGGACAGAGTTAGGGCAAGCAGAAATGAAAGATGGAATGAGGAAAGGACCCCTCCTTTGTGGCTTCTGTTACAGCTCTCTTCCATTCCATGTACCCTACATTTCCAGAAATCAAAGCACCCTAGGTGTGATGGCAAAGGGCACTTGATACAGCAATCTGGAATGGACCATTTACAGGGGGATTGCTTTGGACCAGTTGTGGGGAACCTGAGGGCAACCTCACTTCATTCTCCCCATCATCCTCTGCTCAGGTGGCCAGAGAAGGGCCATCACCCTTGGATCCTGCCCCTCGGGGCGGAGATGCGAGGGAGGATCACCTGGGTTGGGGAGACTTGGGGAATGTCCTTGCGTGAGACACATTATCCACAATTTCCATTCCATGATGAACCCTCAGTTCCAGACGCATTCATGGGATATTGTTACTCTTTTTCTCTGGCTGGGATAACAACAGAACCCTCATCAATCTAGAAACACTAGGAAGAGGGTAAAGAAGAAGCAGTCCAAAGGCGAGACATGCTATCCCCCCTTTCCTTGTGAGAGTCAATCTCTCCTTCCCCCTTCCTTTACAGGCTATTGCAAACCATCTCCCCACATTTCACCTCATTCATACCATTATAGTACTGGGACCAGGAAGAGGCGACTAGGAGTAGTGCACACTAACATGTAATTTCACCACTCTAGTACTGAGATGAGGAAGAAGCCTGCAGACTGTTGCCAAAGTCAGACGTGTCCCAAGTACTTCACTAACTATAGTCAGACAATTGGGCCTGAGGACTAACACCTGCAACCTGTCAAATGGTTTCAGGTGCATAAAAGGTGGACCCGACAAGTAGAACAGAGAGACCAGCAGGAGAGAAGCCGGGCCGAGCATCGTGAGCCTGAGCGGGGAATCCTGTGCAGAAGAAGGTGGCAGAGTGTGGTCCTGCTGGGAAGACAGGACACTGGCAAGTATCACGGAGGAGCTGTGGAGCCGAGGCCTGTGTGGGCCGTGAGAGGGCCACAGCATTGGGAGTCTCATTGGTCAGGTGCCTGTAGCCCTAACTGTGAACACGGAAGGAATCTACAAGCTGCAAGCAACCGGCAGCTTCTGCGGGAAGTAAGCAGAGCTGTCGGCAACCCACAGAGAGAGTGGAGCGGGGCTCGCAATCCAGAGGAATCTTATTGTCAGAGCAAAAGAAGAAAAATCAGCTGCCCGAAGGAGACACCAGGGACCGGTGGGTGCACGAGAGGAAACACTCGAAAAAAGGGCACTCCTGGGGGCTTTTTGAAAGCAAAAGTGAATGCTGAACGAACAAAAGGTGATATGCAAAAGTTAATAAACCTAAAGCAACGGGTTGTTATGAAAATTGCAAATAGGATGAACTGTGAGCAACAGAATCAAAGTCCAGAACTATTGAATACCGAACTAAATGGAAGCTTTTGACCAACCGACGAACAGATGACAAGTTGGTCTGAAGTCAAAGTGCGATATAATGAAAGCGAGGAACGAATCGCAAGAGAGGCAGTGAAAAGCCAAGGTTGAAGATTGCTAAAAAGTGTGAAAGCAAGGTAGTGAAAGAAAGCGAGCACGACGAAGTGAACTATATGAAAGAGCACATTGTGGCAAAGTCAAAAGACTGGCAAAGAGGAAAACACATTGTGGCAAAGTCAAAAGACTGGCAAAGAGGAAAACACATTATTACAAAGCTAAAATACTGGCAGGAAGAAAGTAATGTGAATGTGAACCAGAACACAGGTGCAATTCCAGAAGAACCTGTGTGGGCAAACAAAGTTAGGGTTACCAGTTGCGTGACCTGTAATGGGTTGACTGTGTGGTCCAACAACTGCGCCTAGAACGGGGATACCCTATCTGGGAAAGCTAAGGAGACATACAGAAAGCCAATCCAGTGTATGAAAGAGAAGCAGAAGAAAGCAATCTGCATAAACTGCCCAGAAACCAGAAGGAGTGTAAAGCTGACCTGGAACTGGTTTTGAATATTGAGAAATTAAACTAAGTAGATGTTGGCAAGCTGAAGGCTTGTAGAAGGGAAACCTGAGACCTTATGAACTTTATGCTTGTCTTGAAGAAGGCTGAACAAGCTAAAGTATTGGGGAAGGGAAACCTGAGAATTGCAAGTGCCGGTGAGGCCTTAGGAGAAAAGAACCCTAAGGCCATTGTGGAACTGTATAAAACTTGAAGAAGAGAACCCCAAACTTTTGTGGAACTGGGTTGTCCTCTTGGGGAAGGAACCCCAGAGACTTTGTGGAACTGTCTAAAACGTGGGGAAGGGAACCCCGAACCTTTGTGGAACTGTTTTGAACTTGTGCAACGGGAGCAACGGGAGCTGGAGAGTACGCCCAGAGCTGGAAGAAGCTCAGAACTTTATTTGGAACACTATGTCCTTTGATGTTGACATCCCTACACATTGTTTAGCTCTAGTTGTGAGGGGCAAGTATAGGTTTTGGACACAGACTTTTAAGTTGAACTTATTGACTCAGACTTCCCTTAGTTTCTTTAGGCAGGGAAAACCCACCTCAGCACAGAAGTTAGGCCTTGCACTATCCTGACATTTAAGTTAATAAAGCATTTTTGTTGAACTTTGAATCTGGGTCTGTGTCTTGCTTCTTGAGGCCTTCACCCAGTCTACTGTGACATTTTGCCTTTGTAAGGAGTGGAATTCCTCTCCTTCTTGGACTTCTTGGACTTCTTGGACTTCTTAGATTCATCGTTGGACTCTTGAAGTAGAAGAAGTATTCACTGGGCCTCTGTTGGAAGTGTAGTCCATTCCACAGCCTCCCACCAGTCAGGTGAAGCCAGAAGGCCTCCGAGGCACAGGAAGGTGCAGTCCCCTAATCATCCACAGGGAACACTGGGGTGAATTGCTGTGCACCGCGGCCTGCCTCTCTGCTGGCTGCACTCGAATCAGCTACTGTTTATTGGGCATGACGAATCTCCTGTAGGTGCCAGCCGACTTGTTGGAGTCGAAGAGCAGAACTGAAAGACTGATCTAGTCCATGTGGGCCCCTGGATTCAGTCTGCCCAACAACCCAGAAGTCAGGGGACACCTCTGTGCCCTGGTTCCCGCATTAAACCGCTTGTGAGCTACAACAACTCAGACATTTCCTGCCTGTTCCAAGATCTTTCGTACCACGTGCCGTTGCTGCTTGTGAACCGCACCCTGTGTTATACCAAGTCATCCACCCAGTTCCCCAACCCGACCCAGAATCACTGCCTCAGAAAATGTCTTGAGGCCTTGCTTGATTGTGTCGAGCTGCAAGAGCAACACAAAAAAGGTATCTGAAGAGGCCCTGGCTTCGTGGTCCACATTTTAGGGCCATAGTTACATTTAGGCCCCCATTCTCTAGCTTGGTCATCAAGACATGTCCTTAGAGCAGTGACATTGTGATACTTTTTTTCACAAACGTCACCATCATCTGTTTTCTTTACAGGTGGCTTTTCTTTGTGTTTTCTAATTAGTTGCTTTGCATTTTATTTTTGATTTAAAGTCTATATTTGTATAACATTTTGATTGGTCATTCTTGTTGTCATAAAGCTCACATCTTTTCTGGAGAAACAGCCTGCCCTCGGCCTGTGCTACCAAAAGCGGCAAAGGAGGGACTACCGTTTCGGGCTATGCCTGTTTCACCTTTATTATTGTGATTACTGCTGGGTTAGTAGTAGTGGGGCTAGCTGAGAAGGAGGTTTACCCACTACACATGCCTGTACTCCTGCAGAGCAGCAGTGATTTCATCAAATGATAATCCAGACTTAGTGCACAAGGGCATCTGGCAGCCTGGGAATGAGTCTGTGAATGTGTGCAAGAGTGTTCCCTGTGGCAGGACCACTCAGATATAGTATGAAAGAGTATCTGGCAGGAAGGGATGAGTCAGAGATTGTACATAAGAGTGTTGCACGGTGAGGGGCCATTCAGAGATTTGCAAAAGAGCATCTGGCAGCGAGGGATTATTTAGAGATTGTGCCTAATGCTGCTGCATGGGGAGGGCGCATTCAGGGATTTGCACGAGTGCATTTGATAGTTGAGATTATTTATAGATGGTATGGTGCAAAGGAGTGCTGCATGGGGGTATTCAAAGATGGTCCACAAGAGCATCTGGCAGTGAGCTTTTATTAAGAGATTGTGCAAAGGGGTGCTGCATGGGGAGGGAGCGTTCAGAGATTTTCACAAGAGCATCTGGCAGTGAGAGATTATCCAGAGATTGGGCCTAACAGTGCTGAGCCAGGAGGGAGCACTCAGAGCTTTTCACAAGTGCTTCTGGCAGTGAGGGATTATGAAGAGATTGTTCATATGAGTGTTGCATGGGGAGGGAACATTCAGAGATTTGCACAAGAGTACCTGACAGTGTGAGATTATTCAGAGATCGTGCCTAATAGTGCTGTATGGGCAGAGAACCTTCAGAGATGTTTCACAAGAGTATCTGGCAGTGAGAGATTATACAGATATTGTGCATATGAGTGTTGCATGAGGTGGGAGCATTCAGAGATTGTGCAAAGGAGTGCTGCATGTAGGGGTCTATTCAAAGATAGTCCACAAGAGCATCTGGCAGTCAGGGGTTATTCAGAGATTCTTCATAAGAGTGTTGCATGGAGATGGAGATGGAGCATTCAGAGATTTGCACAAGAGCATATGGGAGTGATGGGTTATACAAATATTGTGTATAATAGTGATGCATCGGTGGGCACTCAGAGATTTGCAAAAGAGCATCTGACAATGTGAGATTATTCAAAGATTGTTTACAAGAGTGTTGCATGGGAAGGGAACATTCAGAGATTTTCACAAGAGCATCTGGCAGTGAGAGATTATTCAGGGATTGTTCATAAGAGTTTTGCATGGGGAGCACTCAGAGATTTACACAAGTGCTTCTGGCAGTGAGGGAGTATTCAGAGACTGTTCATAAAACTGATGCATGGGGAGGGAGCATTCAGAGATTTGCACAAGAGTACCTGACAGTGAGAGATTATCCAGAGTTTGGGCCTAATAGTGCTGAGCCAGGAGGGAGCACTCAGAGCTTTTCACAAGTGCTTCTAGCAGTGAGGGATTATGAAGAGATTGTTCATATGAGTGTTGCATGGGGAGGGAGCATTCAGAGATTTGCACCGGAGCATCCTGCAGTATGAGATTATTCAGAGGTTGCGCGCCTGGAGACTGCCCCTGGGTGGTAGCGGTGCACGTTATAAATCAGCATAACATCAGGGGGCCTCAGGGGAGGGAACATTCAGAGATTTGCACAAACCCATTGAGCAGTAAGGGATTATTCAGAGATAATGGGCTAGAGCACCAAACCCACCCCTTCCTGACCCCTGAGCGTTCAGATTTTCAGACAACTCTCAGATTTAGTGTTAGGCCAGTGTCCCTCTGCCTCTGTTCTAGTCACCGAGGGACAGCGCCCTGAAAGCCAACAGAGCGCCTCTGTAAGGTGAATGGTGGTTAGAGACGTCTTCAGCGCCCTCATCAGGCAGGACTGGGGACACAAGTGTTGCAGGATACATGGGTTGGCCACACAGAAGAGGATTTAACACTCGGATGATGGTGGAAAGTTGAGTGGGCCCTGCCGTGTCCTGGTACGACACCATCCCATTTTCTTCACACCAGCAGCAACTCGCACACCCTCATCCCTCCTTGATGGTGGTCAGGCACAGTGGAATAACAAAGAGCAGTCTTAGCGCTCACTCAAAGGGCCCGGCTAAACATTTATCGAGGCCCATTTCAATGTGATTGGGTCCCCCCTTACTTACAGTTAGGTGGGGCGTGGACACAGTCTGTGTTGCCCTTGAGTTGATTAAGTAAGAATGGAAACAATGAAATGCTCTTTAATCTCACAGGGCAAGCAGCCAGATGGGAGCTGAAACACTAAACTGCCATTGAAAAGTTAGTAATTGCTCTGTCAGCAAGGTGCTAATGCAGATGAAACCAGAGTAACTGTAAAGCGGTGATAACACTCCTGGACGGTGGATGCTATCAAAGCCACCCTGTAACCAGCTGCAAAGCGCACATTTAAAGTCTTCAGTTAAGGTGGCAGCAGCCAGCAAAGGGCAGCGTGTAACATGCACACAGGCAAAGTGCACATTTAATGGCAGAAAAGATGTTGCTGTGTAGCAGCCCATATAGGGGAAGCTGCTTGCCCATCCTTCCTCGAGGCTCTTGACCACATACACAGAACAACAAAATCACAACACTGTGGGGCATACACTCCACTGATATGTTAAAATTTGCATTCTGGACCTGTCAAGCAAGAGATATGCAGAACCCCCATTTGCACGATATGGATTGACATGATCAGAAGCAATATCACAGTAAATAACATTGCAAGCAGTGGCATCCGTCTTCAGTACTCTAGGACACCATTGGTAAAAACATTAAAAGAAGTTTTCATGTATACACCAGGAGAATAATGTGCTGTGAAAAATTGAAAACGAAATCACTTCTAGTGACACCCAATGTCAGCTTATCAGGCACAGTGAGATTAAATGATTTGCCCAGGATCACACATTTCGTTAAAGTGATGAAATCAGTATTTGGATCCAGGATGTGATTTAAGCACTTGTCTGCATATCTTCCTATTGATAGGTCCTAAATATGTATTACGGTTAGGTTTCCAAAAACTAAATAATTGGTTTTTCTATAATGTCTTGAAAAGTACACAAATCACATAAATCACAAATCACATTAGCAACCAACCTGACACTATATACATTGTTATAGAAATAGGTCGAGCAGAAATACATGTATAGTTTATTTTCACCACCCTGAATGCATGATTGCAGTAGCAGCCGGGTATTCACAGTGAAAGAGAATTCAATATAAGTTAAGCTGCTTGAGCCATTATGTAGCACAGCATGCAGTGTTAAACTCCCCTCCCATTTATTATCACCCACCAATTGCACTTTCTAAAGGACAACAATCCTTACCCAAGCGCCCCTGTGTCTGGGTCATCAACCTCTAAACGGTTTATTGAAATGAGGTTGACAGAAAACTGAACCTGGGGGTGCTGGGGAGCAGTGGGAAAGGCGCTGTACTTCGTTGCACTTTTAACAGTCATGTGGAAAGTGTGAGCTGGGAAGACTTTGGTGTTTCAGAGGAGAAAAGCCAAGACGTTTTTCTGTCCCGAGCTGGCTGTGTGCAAGACATGGGGCACAGCCCATGAAATTGGGACAGTCCTACAAAATGTAGGTTGGTTAACCACCCTACAGACAGGGCCATCCCTTTCCCCGACATTGGCTTTTTTTCACCTGGGCTTGTTTAGCTGCCAATTTGGTATAAAGTGAACATGAAGAACTCGCACAAAGGGGATTTTCATCATCCATGTGGATCTTTTTGGCCTACTTCAATAAAACCTTATCTAAGTGACTGCATGTTAATGTTTTCCTTTTTCATGTGTCCTTTGCAGCTGTGACTGCGTATAGGTGGGCTGCCAGGGCAAGCACCTGCTCACTTCGCATCACGAATATGCTCCCCTTTTTGTTCTTTCCCTCCTGCTTCTGTTTTCTCCCATACAGCAGTCGTTTTGCCTCCTCTCTTTTCCTTGCCTCTCCTTTTTGTTCTTTCCCTCCTGCTTCTGTTTTCTCCCATACAGCAGTCGTTTTGCCTCCTCTCTTTTCCTTGCCTCTCCTTTTTGTTCTTTCCCTCCTGCTTCTGTTTTCTCCCATACAGCAGTCTTTTTGCCCTCTCTCTTTTCCCTGCCAGCAATCGCCCCTCTACTATGCTACACTTTCCTGCTCTTTTTGAACACTAAGTCGTCCCCTGTTCTTGCCTCATTCCCTTATTCCTCCTGACTTTTTCTTTCGCCATTTCAGCCAAAGATTCTTTGTTATAAAGATCCCGCTCTCTTCCTCATTTTGCAGCAATTCACATACTCACCTGCCTTCCTTTACTCAATTTCCTCTCCCTCATTTACCCACATCACACCAGTTGCCTTTGCATTGCTCCACCTCCACTCCCCATTCCTCACTCACTTGCCTCCCCTCCCTCACTCTTCATTTCTCCCTGACTCTTTAGACCTTCATTATTCGCCATTCTCCTTACACTCCTGAACCCCCTGCTCTCTATTTATCCTCCCTCTAATCCTCTTTACTCGTGTGCCTTATTAACTATTGCCCCATTCTCCTGCCTTTGTTCATTCTCTGTACCCATTCACCCTTTTACCTTCCCCTAGCTCCCATCAGTCACCTAACCTCCTGCCCTCCTCCATTCTCCACTCTCCTGTCCCATCAGTATTCATGTTATCTGCTCCTTCTCTACTTTCCACCCTGACTATCCGGCCCTTATTTCCTTCCCATTTCCATTCAGTGCCCGACAGCAGGGCCCTGTGGATCTGGAGGAGATTTGGAGGTGGTGGGTTGGAGTCAAGGTTTTTTTTCAAGTGCCACAAGCAGCAATCACAACAGAAGGTAACCCCTGGTCTGTTTTGAGATTAAAAGGTGCACTCCTTTAAGTCTGTGATGTTCAATGACATTTCAAGTGCATGGTATAAGAACACCGGGCACATGCACAAAATGGATCTGCATGCAGTAGGGATGATCCTGTGATATCACCTCCTGTAATGTCCCTCCACATTGCTCATGTTATTGCCCATTGCCTTTAACCCGATCATTTCCAACATTAGTTTCAGGCTTGATCATTCAATATCACCAGCATTGACAGCAACACCTGGCGAGGAGGCCCAGCCGTCTCTAGCTAGAGTCAGACCCCCAAACACAAAAAACTAAAAAACAATGAAGCAGTTGTCCCTAAACTTCATCATTGTGCAACTCCACCCACTCTAGGCTCTGCCCCCACGAGCTGCCCACCTGGGGCCCTCTGTCATTTTTGCCTGAGGGGCTCTTTGCCTAAAATCTGCCACTGGTTGTCCGTGTGTCTTATTCCGGCGGTCCGCTCTAAGCATCCTCCGATGGAGACCGCAGCATATGAGAAAGTCAATAAAGTCCTTTTTGCTTTCAACTTGTTAGCTGCTGCCGGAACTGTGCTCATTAGCCAATCCGCGGAAGGTGTTCCCCCGGCGCACAGATGTCTGGGAGTGGATGGAGAGGCCTTTCTTCCTGCAGGCAGCGGGCACACCCTCATTGCATACAGATGAGGGTCTGGGACAGCCCTCCCCACTTGACGGCCTATGATCAGTATGCATCGGATCTCTGCTTACCCGCCTGCCTCAGAAATTGCCTCCCTTGTGCACCACTCGTTGAGCTAAGGGAGATAATCACTGCCATCTCCCTTCACATTTTCCGACACTTCTGAACTATCTTGACACTGCAAGAATTGTTTTTCACTTAGAACGGCCTACTCCATTTTTATATTAGCCGATATGATAGCTCACGGGGTACCGCTCGGCTGTGGAGATATTTTGTATCCATAAAACACAATTGGGGGGAAAAATCAGGGTGCTTGTCTGCTCCTGATCCCCTAGTCTGTAGGATAGATGATCAGCAGTAACCTAGCTAATATAGGTGTTGTCCCACATCAATTATGTGAAAAACACACTTAAAATCCTTAACATAAATGATTGCGTTTGATCGTGAGTGATGGAACCTGATTGGAATCAGTTTCCAATGATCAGTACAAATCCTTTTCATCTTATATTTTTATTTGCAATTTCTCAAAAGTACATAGCATCTTATAGCTGAGCAGTCATTCCGTTTGAGTCCTGCTCTGCTGCCCTTGGAAAATATAGTCAACACGTGTTTCGACCCATCAGTCTTTATCAAGACTATCTCTCTATTCAAGGCAGTTATTGGAATTTCAAATGATTAGCCTAGGTTTCCATTAGGTGAGAATATCCTTAGTTGGGAGTTGTTGTCTTGTATATTTCAATGAATCAGGTTCTATGAGTTCAGATACTTTTCCTGCCGCTCAGTTATATTTGTAAAATAATTACTGTATTTTTTCTTTCAATAGTGCTGTGCTACTCTTTTTAGGTGTAGCGTGTGCTGCTCGGCATTGGGAGAAACCTGAAGGTGTCTCACTCGTTAGTCCCCGGGAATCTGTCATCCAGGTGCCCAGGACACGGCCATCGATTTAGGATCCAGTTCCTGGGGTTGGACAAGTGTGTGAGGATCACCTGGGTGATGGGTCTTCGGGGAGTGGAAGTGGGACACCGGATGGTGAGATGTGGTATCCCCTTCCCTGTAACACCTTTACCCATCCTACCAGGTAGGATACTTAGGAACACAACCCCCCAGCCTTTTCCAACATGACCACTGTCTCACGGACAGCTCACTGTGAGAGAAAATGGACTAACAGCCGAGCCGTATACCTGACGTGTCCCAATACAATGGTCAGGCAGGGGCAGGCAATTACTGATCATTATACACACCTGACTTCCATCACACTACCCCACACGGATAAAAGGCGGAGCACAAAAGCACACTCTGAGCAAGGTACGGCACACGAGGAATCAGCAGTTCCAAGATGGCAGTTTAATACAAGGTGGAAGACGGCAAGACGGAAGAGGATTACAAGGATGGAAGTACCCTTGACCTTTTCAACGAAAGACTGTTACTTTCATGAACCTTCAAGACTAGGAAAGGTAAGACTAGGAATCAAGGCTGAAGGATCCTGCATTGTCTGTCCGAGGTACACAGGGCGCTCTTGCATCAATAGTCAAGGCGGGGAGAATCGTTTGCTGCCATGGTACTGTCCATGGCTGCTACAACAAAGCAGAGCCAGGGAAGTCTGCACAGCCGGTGAGTTGGGGAGACTGATACCAGACCAGTCTGTGTTAAAGCCAAGGTTGCAGGCAGCAACATTGTATAGAGAAAACTGAACAGAACAGTGTTTGAAGTGAATGTGGCAAGCGATGCAAATATGAATAAAAGAGCAGATGAATGACTGAACTTTGAAACCAAGATACAATACCATAGACAGAGTGGTCCGGCACCACGTGGGTGCTCATTCGAAGATCTTTGTTCGATATCCAACTGAAAGGTGGCAAATGTTAAAAGGAAAGAAAATGTGAAATCAAAGTGGTCCTGAAATGTGTCAAGCCAAACCCTGTGCACATTCGAAAGTATTCGATAGCTGATGCTAATTGAAATTGGTCTGGGCCCAGCCAAGGGAGACTAATTGTGTTCAAAGGGATCGGAAATCCGGGGTGAATCGTGAATCTCCCAACAAAGAATAAGATATGAAGATTGTGATAAGAGGATCTTAGCGCAGTTAAGGGGGATCCAGGGTGATGAACATTATGGTAAAGGGACCTGAGCCCGGCTGAGGGGGATCCGGGGTGAATCGTGAGTCACCCGAGAAAGAATATCCTACGAACATTTTGTTAAGAGGATCTGAGCCCAGATGAAGGGGATCCAAGGTGATGGACATTGTTTTAAAGGGATCTGAGCCTGGCTGAGGGGGATCCGGGGTGAATAGTGAATCACCTAAATTGAGTACTTGGGAAAATCTGAAAGAGGAAAAGAACATATTGTTTATTTTTTGTTGCAGGCCCTCTGAACGAAGAGACTTTGATAGGCAAAGAGACTTGGGCACAGAAGGCCCTGATGCTAATGATTGAACTGTAGCCTTGGGCTAAATAAACCAGAGACTGTGCTACGCTCGAGTGAACCACCTTGTCTCGTGCTGAAAACGTAGGGAAGGGCGGCCAACGGCCTGAACATCTTGACATATGATTTTGTGAACACTTCTTTCTTTTTGTAAGACTGTTTTCCACACTATTTCTATTTAGAGGTAAGGATTGGCAATAGGTTTATTAGTATAGGCCCTTTTATTGACAAGACACCACTAGGATCACGTTATTGTTATTTGATGGTCATAGCTTACTCCCATCTGTGGATTTAGGATTAGATAGGCGTTTTTCAAACCCTTTTGAAGTTCAATAAACACCCTTGAACTGTGGTCACTTGTGTCTGTCTTACTTTTGATACCATGCCTTCCTTACAGCGTGCTGTGATTGTTTCACTCAGCTATAAGATGCTTTATACTTTTGAGAAATTGTGAATACAAATATAAGTTAAAAAGGATTAGTACTCATCATTGGAAACTGATTCCAACCAGGTTGCATCACTCATGATCAAGTGCAATAATTTACGTTAAGGAGATATTTTTGTAATCTTCAGTGTGCATGCCAACATTATCCATTCCATTTGGAAGGCACTAGTCCATTCCTCGTTTTAACTTTGCATTCTGGGACTTGTAGTACTGGATTTATACTGGAGAAATGATGGACTACAAGTCCCAGAATACAAAGATAAAACCAGGTTTGAGCTAACATCTCTTGAATGGAATGGACAATGTTGGCATGTATTTTTCCGATCAAAAGTGTGAATGCTTGGTGGTGTCACGCCCCGGCTATTCACTGAGACAACCGACCGTAACTCACCTGGTGGTATTAACCGCGCTGGTGCCTCTGGCATGGGGGAACCTCCAGACAGGGTAGCAGCAGTTGTTCACCCTCTGGGCTGTGGTTCGGTGACGGGAGGGGCTGTGCGGTTTTGGCATGGGCGCTGCCATGTTGCGGCATGCAGTGAATTCTCAGAGACATGACACTAGTCTCTCGCGTATGCACGGTCCTCGTGGTGTTGTGTGTTGGCAACAATGCTTGTTTTATGAAGCATGGCATGGTAACCTTGGGGTATTTAAACCCTGTACAACTGCTAACAGGTGCATCTTAATGCGCTCCATTCCCTGGTTGCCTTCCTCTCTGTCCCTGCCTGCTCCTGTGCTTCTTCAGTTCCCAGTTTCTCTCTCTGCCTGGCAGGCTCTTCTTGTGGCTACATTCTTCTTTGCCCTCTTGCCTCCAGTTCCTAAGCTTGTCTGCTGCTGCAGTGCCTGCCGTGGCTTGCCTGCTCTGGACCAGCATTTACACCCAGCTTCCTGATTCCAACTGTTATTGTCCCACGACCAGTTTGTCATAAGGCTTCCTCGGCCAGCGCCTAGCACTGTCCTTATGCCACGTTAATCTGGGGACGTTGTCCCATGGCGGGGGGGGGGGGAGGAGGGAGTTGGCCTCCGGGCTCCATCTCCTGTTTCTCCTTCTAGGAGAAGGGGGCTTGGGAGTTGGCCCCAACGCCATAGACTCATCTGGACGGAACTCTGGATCTCCAGGGAAGGTCAAAGAGCGAATCTTCTCGACCAAGGACAGAGCAGCAATGGGCCAGGTACTTGACAGTCCACAACTCTCAAACACTACGGAAGGTGTCCCGAAACGTCAGGATGAGCTACAAGTCCTCAATCTTGAGGTAAAGGCACTGAAACAAGAAAATGGCATCATTTGAAGAGCCTTGAACAGAGTCCCTGCAACAGCATTAGCCGAGGATATTGTGGTTCATACTTCCTCCTTGAAATAAGACGGTGATGCCAGGAAACTGGCGGACTCTGTAACCATTGTAAGATACAGTTTAGATTCCGGCATCAACATTTCCAATACGATAAGGTCAAGATCAGATTCATTCTGAGTAATTTGACGGGCAGCAGCTTAGCATAGGCAGTCCCATACGTTTCAACCCACAGCCCCATTCTGGAGGATTTTGTTGAATTTGAAAAGGCATTTTTGGTTGTTTTTCAGTCACCCAACCTGGCAGCCACAGCCCCCGAGCCAACTCCTCAACTTAAAACAAGGACACAGAGACCTGTTTAATTACCGCAGTCATTTTCAGAACATTGCTGCTGATTCCCAGTGGTGGGAGGTGACCAAGCATACGCTCTTTCAAAGGGGTCTATGTGAGGAATACAAGGAAAAATTGATGCATTCGTCAGAGCCTGAGACGCTACAGGGGTTGATAAACCACTTAATACGAATAGACCACTGATTAGCAGAATGTCGAGGAGAATGGCAGAAGCCTGGAGGGGGATCATTTCGGCATCCACCGGTTCCTCCTACCCTAGTCCAGCAGTCGAGAGATACCTCTGAAGAACCCATGTAATTAGGAGCCTTACGCGGGCCTCTGTCTGAAGTGGAACGGAGAAGATGACGCCTTAATCAATTGTGACTCTACTGTGGTCGGCTGTGGACACTACATCCGTACACGTCCTTTATGATCTTCCAAGCCTGCGGGGAAACTGAAGGGCTTTTTGCAAGAACAGGAGGGAGCGACAAGTCCACTTACTAAGGAAAGCCTTCTGACCACCCCACATCTGCCCATGCTTCCGTCTCACCTTCTGACCCTGGACGTCTGTTTCTGCTGGGATAGCGGCAAATCAGCAGTAACCGCGAAGCCGTATTAGATTGTGGAGCATTGGGAAATTACATAGATGCAGGTTTTGCTCACCAGGCTGAAATACCTCTATTAGTCAAACCAGTTGCTTGCCTAATCGAGGTAATCAATGGTTCCCTTTTGGCGTCTGAACCAGTGCACCAACATATCGTTCCCATTTCCTTGCAAATAGCCAACCACAAGGAGTCCATCGCTTTCGATTTGTGATGCAAACACCATTATATCCAGTTGTCTTGCGACTACCCTGGCTTTATCGCCATAATACATGCATAAATTGGTCAGCCAAAACCTTACAGTTTTCATCTGACAGCAGTCCATCTGTACCTCTGGTTGACTTTTCCAATGGATCATCCTCAGTTTCTCCACCGCCAGTCTTGGGATGCACGTTGCAGAAAGTACCCAAAGAGTATGGCCAATTTGCTTGAGTTTCTGCTGAACCAGATGAGACGGCACCTTTGCACCTAGATGGTTTTAACCCTTTTAGGATGACGGCTGCCTCACACTCAGTGATAGGGCTGAGGTGAAACCGCGGGAGTTGGTTGGATTCTTGGCAGTCCCTTGGGTCACAAGTTTGGGCATAGTTGAGGGTTTGAGTACGGATATCTTGAGGGTGATTTGTTTGTGTACGGTTTCGATCTTATCCAGCATCTTTGACTGTGGCAGGTGGGTGGGGCGTGGTGTTCTGGGGATTCTAGTTCCTTTAGGATTGCGAAAATCTCTCTGGTGTTGCATTTAGCATTGGCAATTCTGTGATTGTAGGTAGTCGCTTTGGCTGCTATGATTGCTAGTCTATATTGTTTGGTGGCCACAGCAAATTTAATTTTTGTAGAGTCGATAGGTGTTTTTCTCCAGTTGGCTTTGGCTAGGCGTTTAGTTTTGCATAGCTCCAAAGGTTCCAGGGTGAACCAGGAATTGGAGTGTTTGGATGTTTTGGATTTCCTAAGGGCTAGTGTGGCTACAGCGTCCCCCGCTGCTGTGAGGGTGCTGGTATAGAGGTCAGCCAGTGTGGAGGTGTCATTGGAGTGCAGGTGTTGGGCTTGAAGGGCTTGCAGAAGGGGGCAGAGGCTCTCTTTGGTGAGATTGCTAGTGCTACATGTCCAGGCAGGGGGTAGCGCGGGACGAGTGTGGGTAGTGTGTTCAATGGGCGATGTGGTAAATGAGAGCATGTGGTGGTCCGACCAGGGTCAGGTTGTGTTATGTAGGATGGTTATCTGCCAGTTGAAGTCAGCTATCCAGTCTAGGATGCGACCCTTGATATGTGTGCGGTTCGAGACACAGTGCCCGAAGCCCAGGGCACTGAGTGGATTGGCTACATTGGCTGCATACGAGTCAGATGGGTCGCTAAGGCCATTGTTCAGTTCTCCTAGGAGAATTATTCTAGAAGAGGGCTTGATATTGTTGCCCACCACGTGTATGAGATCCTCTTTAAAGGTTACCGTGGGGCGAGGGGGTCTATAGACCACAAAGATAGTCATGGTGACCATGTGGGAGAGGAATAACTTAGCTGCCAGTAGGTCGCAATTTCCATTCATAGGTACAGTGGTGTGTGTGATAGGGATGGACTCTGTGGCAATCAATACTAATACTCCCCCTCTCGAAGTGAGTCTATCAGTTCTGTTAATTTCATAGCCAGATGGTATGGCAAGGGATAGTGCTGGGTCGCAGGCATTGTGTAGCCATGTTTCAGAGATGGCGTGGAAGTCTAGGCTGTGGGTGCCTATGAGGTCATTAATATCGAGAGCATGTGCAGTGATGGATCGGGCATTGATGAGGGCTCTCAGAGGAATGATGGAGGCATTGGCCTTGTCAGAATTGGACCCAGAGTTCTGGTTTGGGATTGTGGGAGTCAATGGGGAGGCATCAAGGCTCCTAGGGCATATGTTCTCTGTGGGCGTCTGAAGTATGGGGTGCTTCAGCAGCCCTGTTTGTGCATGAGGGCGTAGCCTAGAGGTCAGGGCACTCTGCTTGGGCCTTGAGGTGGCCCGAGAGCATACATTAAGGTGTGAGAAGTTAGGGATGGATTTGACAGACCTCACATGGTTGGACTGTTCTCCCAGGTGGGAATTTCTAATCTGACAGGGTGTGGGGCGGGCTGTTACCTGAGGAGGGCACGTTCTGGAGCCTAGTCTGTTGTTTCGTTGGGCTAGGCTCGTGGTTGGCCTGACCTGAGGGGCTGTAGGCAGTATTTTGTTTTTTATTGATATAGCTGATTACAATCAACTTTTCAATATAACATATAAACATATAAAAAGAGAGAGAAAGAAAAGAAAATGAAGGTAAAATAGCACTCAACATTTGCATCAAATCAAGGAGTGAAGTGGATATAATGATTTAGCTGATTCTCAGTCCTTGGTTAAGTCCATGTTATTTAAAAAGTTTATTATGGCATAACCCAGCTTTCTGTTGTCCACTTGCATCAATCTTCGCCATAAGTCTTCCTTATTAAAGAGAAGCATGTCTTCAAATAAACCTTTGAAACAATGTGCCCTGATTCCAAATAGCGATTTACACTCAGTCATTAAATGTTTCATTGATTCATTGGGAGATTTACAATATCGACATACATTCTCTTTACGTTGAATGATCTTGCGTCTTGCTTTTAATTCATTGGTGTTACAAAGGTTCAGTCTGAATCTCATGATACTCGTTCTATAAGTTAAGCTGCGAGATGTTGTCAGATACAATGGAAGTTGACCATATTTCTTTATATCACAAAAATTGGAATCAAAATCTTTGTATCCAATACATTGATCGGCAGTTTCCATCCAATCAGTTCGCCAAATATTTAGCTTTGCTTTTTCTGGATTTGCTATTAAAAGTTCTACTGTGACATCAGCTTCTAGGCAGTAGATGTTGGGAAGGATGTCTTGCGTCACTCTGATAGGCGTGTTTGTTGGTATAGCGGGCTGCAAGAAGATTGTGTGTTTTGTTGGGCATTACTTCGATGGCGGAGGAGTTGGCTAGGTATGGTGTGTGCTGGGGATTTGGGGCATGCGTCAAGGGCAGTGTGTGCCCTGTGTGAGAGCGGGAGTCGGGTGCTTGGGGCGAGTTTGCTACTGATATATATACAGGGCGTAGTACGAGCAGCAAAGAGAGCATTGCAGGCTTCTGTGAAGGCAATGATTTGGCTGGGTGTGCCGCTCTGACTGGGACAGGGGAGAGGGTGCTCTGGCAGCATCGCTGAGTCACACGGTGATCAGACGTGATTCTGGGTACTCACGGAGGCGTAGGGGTGCATGAATGGAGCAGGAGTGGGTAGCAGGATAACATCACAACAGTATAGGCAGACAGTGCTGAGGGCAATAGGTAAGGGCTAGCCAACTACATAGGTGAGTAGTTCCGGTTTACCTTCATGCCACGTGGTATTGAGTTCCGCACTAGGAATAAAACAGGTTGTCGGTACTGTCGGGCCACAGCAGAGAGGAGATGAGAGTGTTGTTGGCCTTATCACCCGGCTTTCGCTGCGGGCCGGCTTCAACATCCGGCTCTATGGGGCTATTTCCTTTTGGCTGGTGGTTGCCCAATCCGATCGGCCTATGCTCAGCAGAGCATTGTGGGTGTCTGGGCTTCTCAATGCCACAGCGGCGGCCATCTTCAGCATTACAGCCTCCAAGCTGTGTATTATGGCTCTGGGTGGCTTTGTTAGGCTGGAGGGCTCCAAGGGGGGCTCAGGGCAGACTGTAGCAGATGAGAGCGTCTTTGGCTTTATCATCCGGCCTTCGCTGCCGGCCAGCTTCACCATCCAGCTCGGTGGGACTATTTCCTTTTGGCTAGTGGTTGCCCAATTCGATCGGCTTATGCTCAGCAGAGCATTGAGGGTGCATGGGTTTCTCAATGCTGCGGCAGTGGCCACCTTCAGCGTTGCAGCCTCCAGGCTGTGTATTATGGATCTGGGTGGCTGTGGTAGGCTGCAGGGGCTCAAGGAGGGCTCTCGGCAGACTGTAGCAGATGAGAGCATTGTTGGGCTTATCCTCCGGCCTTTGCTGCTGGCAGGCTTCACCATGATTATGACCCCTTGAGCAGCATTCAGGATGAACCCGTCTTATCGATGAAATACTTTCTGAATTCTGTTGTCCTTTATTTACAACAAGTCAAGGAAGTGACAGCTCTGGATCCAGAAGCCATAGCTATTCAACAGGACCCCTGCATGCATCTGGTCAATGGGCTTTTATTCTGGAAGGACTGTTTGTTTGTTCCCACTGCATCCCTTCACTCCAGCCTTTTCTCTTGTTTTCATGATTCCTGAGTCACAGAGGTATCAAGGCGACCCTGGATCTGATCTCACAACAGTTTTGGTAGCCCAGTCTCTGCCAGAATGTTCAGGGCTATGTTCTCCCATGCCCGGTTTGTGCACAGAGCAAGACTAGCCGACGAGATCCTACCGGTGTCCTGCAACCATTGGAAAAGTCGTAATATCCCTGGCATACCATTGCCATGGATTCCGTCGTGGATTTACCAGAATCACATAGTTTTATTGTATTATGGTGGTGGGTGACTGTTCCTCAAAACGGGCTCATTCCATTCCCCTTTCCACCATACCTACAGCATCTCATATGACTCAAGACTTTTTTCATCAGATCTGCCCGTTACATGGCCTTCCGGACAAGATAATATCAGATAGGGGGCACAGTTCATATCTCGATTCTGAAAAGCACTTTGTGGACTCTTGGGAATTCATCTTGCTTTAAGTTCTGGGAACCATCCGCAAAGCAGCGGCCAAACAGAATGCACCAACCAGACTGTTAAACAGTATCTCTGATGTTATGCCAATGCTTTGCAGTCCAATTGGTCTGGGTATTTGGACACGGCGTTGGTGGCCTATCATAATGCACTACATTCCTCCATTGGTACGAGGCAGTTCTTCTGTACTTATGGTCGCCATCCGAAGATACCACCTATGTCTTTGCCTGTACCTAATTCAGTGCCTTCTGCAGAGGCCCTGCTTCAATAACTCGCACAAGCACAGAAGAAGGTGTTTCAAACTCACCTGAGTTCCAGTGCGTCACAAAAAGCCATGGACAAGCTGTAGGCAGTCTGCAGCCTCTGGATACAAGGTGGAGGACAAGGTGTGGTTGTCCATCAGAGAGCTACCTGTTCAGAATCTACCTGTCCAGCTGGCACCTCGATATTTGGGACCCTTTTGTATTCTTGTCTGTGTCTCTCCTGTGGCCTTCCGCGTACAGCTTCCTGCGGGTTGGCGAGTCCACCCGGTTTTTCATGTTTCCTTGCCGAAACCTTACCTGGATGATCCTTATGGTGGCTCCCCTCCTCGTCCTCCTCCATTGGACATGAGCAGTTTGCTTGAATATGACGTTCCAGGTACCGGCGGGGGCAGCTGCATTTCCTCATCGATTGCAAGGGCTACGCAGCTCGTGACCGCTCCTGGGAGTCTGCCTCCAATGTTCATGCCCCTCATTTTGGTCCGACTGTTTTTTAGTCCGTTTTTCTGGAAGCCTTGTGCTCCGGTAGGGGAGTAGGGTGTCACGCCCCATGCTATTCACTGCTGCAACCTACAGCAACTTACCAGCCAGTGTTACCCACACTGGCGACTCTGGCGTGGTGGGACCGGCGGACAGGACAGTTGCGGATGCTTCCACTCTGGGCTGCGGCGGCTCAGCAAGGGGAGGGGCTCTGACAGATCTGGCATGGGCACCAACATGTTGTCTCTTGCTTATGAGCAGTCATTTTTTGTTGCGGCCATGCTTGTTTCATGAAGCATGGTGCAATAACCTTGGGGTATTTAAACCCCTTACAACTACAGATGGATGTGTCTTAATGTGCTCCATTCCCTGGTTGCCTTTCTCTTTGTCCTTGCCCGCTCCTGTGCTTCTTCAGTTCCCAGTTCCTGTATCTGCCTTGTAAGCTCTTCTTGTGGCTACGAATTGGGCTTGTTTTACAGTGGCGGAAAGGTCTGTAACGGAAATGACTGCATGAGAAATGTACGATATACATAAATGTTTGTACATTTCTCATGCAGACATTCCTTGTAAAACAACCCCAAAACCTAACTCCTGCCCAAAACCTAATTCCTGTCCACACCCCCACCCCCGCCCACACCCCCAACACACCCCGAACCCCCCACTTACTTTTCACCATGAAGTGCGGTGTGTCCCTACAACGCTGTTTCCCCTTCACTTCCGTGATCGGGAACCAGCGCCGCAGGGTCCTTTTCTTTTTTTCTTTTTTTTTTATTGGGCAGCTGCAGGGGTGTCCCTCGAAACCCCTCTCAATAAACTGTAAAGTATGGTGAGCGGGGTGCTGCGGGGGACACCCCTGCAGCCCCCACAGTCTCTTTTTTTTTGGGTCAGCTGAGGGGGTTGTCTCCCGCAACCCACGCTCACTACAGTGAGCGGGGTGTTGTGGGGGACACCCCCCCAGAGCCTTTGTTTTTCTTAATTTTTTTACCTACCCCACCAAAACATACATACCACAAAAGGTTCGAACTTTTTGTAGTTCCAACTTTTGGTGCTGTGTATTTTAGGTCTTTTGGTGGGGTCGGTAAATTGGATTTGGTCATTTCTGCCGAATCATTGGCTACATTCTTCTGTGCCCTCTTGCCACCTGTTTCCAACCTTTTCTGCCGCTGCCCTGCCTGCCGTGGCATGCCTGCTCTGGACCAGCATTTTACACACAGCTTCCTGATTCCAACTGTCATCGTTCCGCTACCAGTTTGTCATCAGGCTTCCCGGCCAGCGCCTAGCTCTGTCCTTACGCCACGTTAATTCGGGCAGGCTATCCGTGGCGTGGGGAGTTGGCCTCCGGGCTCCCTCTCCTGTTTCTCCTACTAGGAGAAGGGGGTTTGGGGGTTGGCCCCAACGCCAAAGACTCATCTGGATAGAACTCTGGATCTTCAGGGAAAGTGAATGAGTCAATCTACTCATCCCAGGACACAGCAGCGACGAGACCATGTACTTGACAGGTGGCATCTGGATCTTCTTTACCCTGCCCTGTTTTTATAGGCCGACAGCTGCAACATTTTTCTCACCATGATGCACTTCCCAACAACCTAGGGAGCATAGTCAATGGTGAGGGATCATGGGAATTGTAGTCCAATACATCTGTTTAGGTTCAGATTGCAGACCCTCTAGAATATAGTGTGTGCCTGACTAAAAAGCTAGGACTGGATAGAATGCTGCTGGTGACACTCAATCTCATTATTTCTTGTGGAATCCAGGATGGATACTGATCAGTCTACCAAGAACGCACACTTTTACTGTACAAATGAGTGTGTGTTGAGGAACTGTATGGTAAGAATTCTCCGCGTCCGATTGGACCACGGCAAATTCTCCTCCCATCGGGCAATAACAGGCAAAAGGCCACCATTCTGTTGGCCACGACAGAAAATGCTATTTGGGGTGCCACGTGGCCCTGGGATGAAATTGTTGCCTGGGAAGCCAGGGTACACTTTCTAATCCTAGTGTAATAACTTGCCCTTATTCTGTGATCATCCTGAGTAATGGCCCCATAGCACTCTGTGCTGGAGATGCTAGATTCGTGTGAACCCTTGGAAATCGCCTAAATGATAGGTTACTTATAACGATATGATATGATAGGTTATTTATAACGCGCGCGCACGGACCCGGGGAGCGAACCTGCGTTGCCCCTGAGCTATCCTCCCGAGATCTGATACAAGGCCTGTTGATAAAACACATGATGTGTATAAGGAGAGATGCACGCTAGTGCAATGAAAATGGTGTGCTGTACACTCTTGTACTAAATGGTGATACTAAATGTAAGGACACAACTCTGGAGTGTTTTTCCCCCTCAACGTTCTTTTTACATTTTCATTTCTTTTTCTCAGCGCCTATTTTTTTGTTCTGGCGGAGTTTGTGGGAGGAAAACATCTTTCCTCCAATCTAACAAACTAGGTGACACATTATTCATGTGCTGTGATGATATAGTGTTTATATATAACTCATGTGGGCTGCCAAAGCCGCACTCACGGAGCAGACAATCATGCAAAACAGATCAGGTGCAAGCAGAACACGGCATACTTTTGGGAAACAAAGAGCAAGGTAGAATACATTAACACTTAAAGACCAAAAACACATTTTCTGTATTATGTCATTTTGTATACTCCCCCCCCCTCCCCAAGTTTCTTTTTTAAATCTAGTGCACACTTAATACACAAGGGAAAGTCAAAAATTGTTTTGGCCCTTACTAATCTCAATGAAATTCATCAGGACTCTATCTGAAGGACGTCATCATTTGTATGTTTGCAGCTAAACAAATCAGAAGATAAGACCGTGGCGAGGGAAAACACCCCTCCCCGTCCATGGTTTTGTATTCGGATGAAGTGTGACCTTTAAATACAAGACAAGAAACACCAGACTACGTTGGCTTCCTTTCTGTTCTTTTCTGCGCCAGTGACACCTATACAGCTGATGTTTTTACTGGCAGCAGGGACGTTGTGAATATATCTGGTGCATGAAATGTAAACGATAAGTGCATAACAGCAAAAGAGCTTAACCACCGAACGAGTTAAGAAACTCTGGGCCTCATTAAGACCCTGACGGAATGGGTTAATGGGTGCCGCAAATGGATGTGGACCTGTTAAACCCATTCCGCCTGATTACAAGGTACCCTTGCGGGACCCGGTAAGGACGCCTGGTAAAAAGGCGTTGTTACCGGGTCCCGCGAGGGGACCAGGGAGCTAACAACTGGCCGCTCGTAATCGGCCCGTTGTTAGCTCCCTGCACCCATTCCCATGGAGCCCTATGGGGGCTCGAAAGGGAATGGGGAAGGTCCGGGCCCGGGTTACCTGAGGGGGAAATTACCGAGCCCTCCAAACTCGGAATGACCCGGTAATCCCCATTCAGGGAACCGGACCCGGTTTTGGAGGTAGCCATGCCGCCAATAGCGGCATGGCTACCGCCAAAGCCGTAATGAGGCCCTCTGTTTATTACTTAAGAAATCACAGAACATGCAGACATAGATATAGGCTCCCACAAATTCTGCCTTTTCACATCAATGTGTTCCATGTGATAATATCCTCGCAAAAATGTCGCTAGACAAGAATAGCACTGTTTTCTTACTGCAATATTACCACATGGAACCTGCGGGGGACACCCCCCATATTTTTTTAAAGGGAGCGGGGAACACCCCAGCAACACCTGCTCCCATTTACCCCATATATTTTCCCCATAAATACTGTTGCCTATGGCGTTTCCCGGCGGCTATATGTATGGCGACATTATTTATGGGGATAATATTACCTGATAGCCATCAATGGGCATTACCTCTCAAGTGGTTTGCAACAAGTACACAGGTGCCCCCTCCCTCATGTACAGCTCCTAATACAGGTGTTAGTGGGATAGGCATATGTTTATTTGTCCATCCTTCCCAAGCCCCCAATCTAACCCTTTTATCTTAACGTCAATCGGTAGGGCTGAACTCAAGCAGTACTACTTCCTCTAGCATACATGCCAACATTTCCCTATGTATTTAAGGAGCTACTCATCTGATCCTGGTATTTTCTTTGCATTCTGGGGCTTGTAGTTTGGCTTTTCCCATTATAAATCCAGAACTATATGTCCTAGAATAGAAAGCGGAAATCCTGACTGGATGAACATCTGAATAAAATGGCACACTAAGGCCTGTACGCCCTGACGTGAACACAGAGGATGTATGGGATTTCTTTGAAACTATTTCACCTCATGGAGAGTCCACCGAATCCATTTCACTGAAAAACTAAAAGAACTTTTTAATTTTTCTACCGCAGCCCCCCTTACTACTCCCTACCCTCACTTATACGCTTACCCTGCACCCGAACTATTATGCATTACACATATACCATTTCACCTACCATTTTCGGTGAAATAAATTCAGTGAAATCTCATTAGGTGAAATGATATTCGATGTAATCTACGGTAACGGAACACAGATACAGTGCGACACAATGGCAGGCTAAGAGCAAGGTGCAGGAATGACAAATAGCATCGCTACAAACCAACCACAGAGCTGACGTGAGCTTCCGCGGCCGACCCAATTATCTGTGCCCTTTTTTAATGTGCCTCCACCCTGGGCTTTGTCTGCCTCTAGGGCAGTGGTATTCAAACTGTGGGTCGCGACCCCCTAGGGGTCCGCGGGTGCATCCCAGGGGGGCCCTGAGAGCTCAGCATGAAAAAAGATTTTTTTTTTTTTTTTTTTTTTTTAGATTGGAAGAAATGGGCAGGGGTGGCCCACATGGGCGGGCTGAAGCATGAAACTGTCTCAGGCAACAATGAAAAAGTGGCCCACAGTTGTAAATGGATATTCATTCCTTTAGTCACAGACTGGGCCTCATTACTACTATGGCGGACCAGTAACAACGGTGCTGGTAAGCTACCGGCACCGTTGCTACCGTTCCGCCATAGTAAGAGTTGTGCTCGTGGGTGCTTGACAGCCCCCGCCAGGTCTGACCTCAGCTCGTCGGATGCACCGGCACCGTTATTAACGGTGCCGGTGCATCCGAGCTCCCCCTTCCCATTTGAGCCATATGGGGCTCAAATGGGAATGGGGATCTACCGGCACCTTCGAAAGGGCAATTATCATGTCCGCCTAACTCGGCATGACCTAGTAATTGCCCATTCGCGGGTGCCAGACCCGGATGCAACTCCAGTGGCAGCCGTGCCGGTTTTACCGGCACAGCTACCGCCAGAGTAGTTATGAAGCCCACTGTTTCAATAGTACCCAAAGGGGTGCTTTGTGTTAAAATGTAAGTAAATTGTGATATATTCAGCAACAATGGTCAACATTACTAACTGCATAGTGGCCCCTCACCCATTATGGAGGAGCTAAGGAGCCAGCCCAGTGAAACAGGCTTTCTGGGGCCTCGGTCCAAAATACCTTCAGCTATTCCTCCGCTATTCCTCCGCAAATACCTCCCCTCTCGAGCTCTTCACTCCTCTACCTCCAACTCCCTCAGGGTCAGTCGTTTATCAAAGAAACGAGCTGGGGGTAGATCTCCGTCTTCGGCTGGGGCCTCCCTCTGGAACAGCGCCCTGCCACTCTAAAACTTGAGGAGAACCATCTTTCTTCCTGCACTTATCAGACCTACCCTGTCTGCTGCCTTAAACGTAGCACTTGCAAATTGCTGGCTGCACTACCACTGTTTGTTGCCTTTATTATTTATTTATTGTTATTTATCTGTTTCTCCTCTGCTTCGCACTTTCCACTTCTCCCCCCTTCCATGCACTTTTCCCCTCACACTTGCGCGTTCTCAATGTCACTGGGCCTAGTAAGATCGCTGTTTTATTCTCCTCTGTTCCCCTCCCTTGCCTTGTCACGCTCTGAAACACTTGTGTACGAGCGCGATAGAAATAAAATATCAATGCCTGCCCCCTGGACTCCCAGCAACAATTGCAAACTGTTTGGCTATTTACCCATTTTTTGTTAAAAGTATGCTCTACAATGCAACATTTTAACCTATTATTTAAAAAAAAATTCACAGGGGGAAACCCCCCCGAACCTCCCCTTAACGCCCCTCCACTTAAAAAAGATTCACCAGCCGCCACTGGCCCTCAGACTGTGTTGGGAACGGGATGGGGGAACCGAGGGACTATGGTGGGAGCACAATGGGCGGGAACCATGGGATAGTGATGGGAGCAGAGTGGGGAGAGCCCTGGGTGTGTGATGGGGTGGGGAGAGACCAGCGACTGGGTAGGAGTGGGATGAGGGAGCCCAGCGACTTTGATGGGAGCAGGTGACGGCGCGCAATATATACTGTCCATTTGGCATTTCTGGGGGGTCCCGACCTGCCCAAATTTTGCTCAGGGGGGCCCTGGCCAAAAAAGTTTGAAGACCACTGCTCTAGGGTATTCACAAGCCCGCAGATTCTACAGGAATCTGCAGGCTGGGGCTTAGCTGGGTAAGTAGACGGGATAGGACAGTATTTGCGCGACATTAGAATGGAGGACACTTTATCATCGAAAGGATTCAGAAAGCTTGGTGAGGCCAGTATCCGAACGAGCAATGGAAGCAGTGACACGAAGGGTGAGAACTGGGAAATCAGCAATGCCAGATGGTCTGAATGAGTTTCAATATGAGGCTGAAATCAAGCCCAGTTTCTTTATTATGTGCAAAGGTATAATGAAATTCCTACAAAGGGATCAAAAACCGGCCACCAGGAGCAATCCCTAATATCGGTGATTCCTAAGGGAGGTAAGGAGAGGCTCACATGTGAGAACTATCACTCAATCTCCCTCTTAAAGTGTGTTCTTAAGATCTTAACCAAAGTGACAGCAGAATGGGTTGCGGGTTTGAATCCAAAACTGGTGCATCACTCCCAGGCAGAAGTGATCAGGAGAAGGGGTGGGAACTCAAATGGTATGGATCGGCAGGATTTTTTTTCGATGATTTATTTGCCAAAAATGTTTGGCTGAAAAAACGAATTGAAAAATATGGGGGTGAGTAAAAGGATATTAGGAGTAGGGGGTATGTGGAATAGGGATCAGCTAATAGGGAAGGGGGATATTGGGTGGGAACCCCCAAATACATTTTTACAAAAGCTGATGAGTTTTTTTCAGCCAAAAATATTCTGCAAAAACTCCACGTAAAAAAACCTGATGATCTAAGAACATAGGACCCCTAAAAAATCAGCGCCTGTGTGGACATCTTAGAGGTAGATGGAATCTCGGGAGCAGCCAAGATGGCCATTGCTCTTCAATGTCTATCCGGACTTGGATTCCTGGAGCTGTTGTTGAAATGTGTGTGATGCGAGCGTGCAAGTGGTTATGAATGGTAGATTGTCTGAACATCCCACATTGCAGAGGGGTCAAAGACAGGGCTGCCCCCTACCTCCATTGCTGTTCGACATTTTTCTGGAGCCACTTTTGAGACCTCTATGCCAGAATGAGGGCATCAAGGGAATTTCCTTTGGAGGTAGCGTATGCAAGCACCTTGATGACGCCCTGATCCTGTTGTCAGATCAAGTGGATTGTATTCTAGGACTTCTAGAATACCTTAGAATTATGATTATAAGCTGGATATTGATCAAACTAAGGCCACGCCCATCTGCCACACGTGTTGTAAAGGGGACTTAGGGAGCTGTGGATTTCAATGGTGCAAATAAGGGTCTAGGTACTTCAGAATTGTGACATAACTTTGTTAAAAAGCACATCGAAAATGGAGTCAGACTTTTTGAAGGTGATTGGCACTGAACTTTACTTTGTGGTGCAAGGTAAATATTATAAAAAGGGAATGCCCCACTTAGGATTCTTGTGTACCACACAGATTGGGGAAGAATGCTAATAGGCTGTATACAGTGATTGGCGGGGTTCTTTGAGGTACAGGTAAAAGAACTGAGTTCTCAATGAGAACCATGAGCGAAGCTAGGGCTCCAGGGGCTTTGGGTTTCTGGACTTTAATGTATAATGAGGCTTGCAATCAGCTGTCAGAATGCCTCAGGGGTTTGGAAGTGAACACATGGATGGTATGGCATGGTAATGTTTATTTCTAAAGTGCTTAAACACAATGCAAGTGTTTCAAAGTGCTCAAGGAGGGGGGAGAAGAAGGGGAAAAGAAAACAGGCATTCAGAGCCCTTGAATTTCTGAACGATACAAGTCTGCACAGGCAGAGTAAGAGCATATAATATAATTAAAAGTGTAGATAACAGCAAATAGGCCTGACAACGATTCTGCAGTTTTTCTAAGTGCATTGAGGCGCCACCATGCAAGGAGGGGAGACAGAGAAGATAGCTAGACAATCTTCAAGGCATGGTACGATCAGATCATGTAAGTGCACAGACGGTATAGGAGACGGGAGGAGAGAGGACAAGTGCAGGGAGGGGAATCCAAGTGCGCCCAGTCCGACAGAAAAACTGGGGTAAGTGCTGAGAGATGACACTCTCATGGGTCATTGACCAAGTGCAGTAGCAATGAGGCAAGTACAGGCCCGGAGGCAAGTGCGAGAGGACTGGCGACGGTGCCAGGGACCTGTGAGATTCTGAGGTCCACACAGCCGCCAGTCAGCAAGCTGTGTGGAAAAGGAGGGAGAGAGGGATAGAGCGGGGAGAGAGGTGAGCAGGGTAGAGAGAGAGAGAAGGCAGAGGAGAAGAGGAATGTCTTAAGGAGTTTCCAGAACTTAAGGAGATCAGGCTTAAGACGGAGGGTGGCAGGGAGGCTATTCCAGAGGGAGGCCCCAGCTGAGGATAAAGATCTCCCTCCAAATATCTGCTTGGAGAACCAGCTCACTCGCAGAAGGCTGGAGGTAGATGAGTGGAGGGCTGGGGAGGGACAGTATTTAGGTCGTCATCATTGCAGATAGGTAGGTCCCAGGCCTGAGAAAGCCTCGTGGACAATGCAGAGGGTCTTGAACTTGATCCTTGCAGCCACGGGGAGCCAGTGGAGGGATTTCAGCACTGGAGAGACTCTGTACCTGGGAGGCACATTGGCCCCTCTTACAATAAAAGTCCTGATTAAGATGGAGAAGCCAAAGGCTAGGAGACATCTATTATTTATGGCAAAAAAAAAGCTATTACCCAAATTGATCATTTACAAATGATCATATGGTAAATCTGTCTGAATTCGGCCAGTACCATTCGCTCGTTTGTAAACAATCAGTTTGAGTAATCACTACCAAACATGTGGAGCAGGGGTTGCAGGGGTCTCCCCATCTCCCCTTGGTCAGTAGTGATGGCTTTTGGGATTTGGGGGTAGCGGGGGTGTCCCCTGCTTCCAGAGGGTTGGAGGCAGGGGACAGAAAGAAAAAAAAATGAAAAGCGGACCCTGCAGTGTCGGATCCGACCTGTATAGGACGGACGGATCTGACGCTGCGGGGTTAGAAGATGAGCGGACGGTGAAAAGGTAAGTAGGAGGTGGGTGGACGAGTTTACGGGAATGGGTGTTTTTTTTTTGTTTGGGCGGATTTGACCATGCTCCATTCGGCCGCAAACAATTGTGCCAGGGCCAAACTGTATGCATCCAAAAAATGAGTGTTCAGGTATTAGTGATTTGAGGAATCTGGGCCAGGACAGGGTATGTTGGACCACAACCAGGATCTGGGGCAATCAGAGATTCCAAGTAAATAATCATAAGGTATTTTGGAAGTTTTGGATCCATTGTAGCACAGCTTCGCTAGATCAGCTTTGGGGGGATGAACATATGTTGAGTTTTGATTTTCTTTAAACACAAACTAGGCAGGAGCACATTGAGACAATAGGAATTTCTGAGGGATTGTTTGCTTGCTATGTTCACTGGTGGCTGTGACTAAGTCTTTGGCTCCCCCGGCTCGATTCAACCTTCTTATTGTGGAGAAACCGAAGATTAGCCAGATGAATCATCTATTAGCACAAGTGAATACGGTCCATGACCATGTGGTAGGAGAATGGTGCTGAAGCAAGTCATAGGTCCATGACCATGTGGTAGGAGAATGGTGCTCAAACAAGTCCCGGGTCCATGACCATGTAGTAGGGGAATGGTGCTCAAACAAGTCACGGGTCCCTGACCATGTAGTAGGGGAATGGTGCTCAAACAAGTCACGGGTCCATGACCATGTGGTAGGAGAATGGTGCTCAAACAAGTCATGGGGCCATGACCATGTGGTAGGAGAATGGTGCTCAAACAAGTCATGGGTCCATGACAATGTAGTAGGGGAATGATGCTCAAACAAGTCACGGGTCTATGACCATGTAGTAGGGGAATGGTGCTCAAACAAGTCACGGGTCCATGACCATGTGGTAGGGGAATGATGATCAAACAAGTCACGGGTCCATGACCATGTGGTAGGAGAAAGGTGCTCAAACAAGTCATGGGGCCATGACCATGTGGTAGGGTAATGGTGCTCAAACAAGTCATGGGGCCATGACCATGTGGTAGGGGAATGGTGCTCAAACAAGTCATGGGTCCATGACAATGTAGTAGGGGAATGATGCTCAAACAAGTCACGGGTCTATGACCATGTAGTAGGGGAATGGTGCTCAAACAAGTCACTGGTCCATGACCATGTGGCAGGGGAATGGTGCTCAAACAAGTCACGGGTCCATGACCATGTAGGGGACTGGTGCTGAAACAAGTCACGTGTCCATGACCATGTGGTAGAGGAATGGTGCTCAAACAAGTCACTGGTCCATGACCATGTGGCAGGGGAATGGTGCTCAAACAAGCCAAGGGTCCATGACCATGTGGTAGGAGAATGGTGCTCAAAAAGTCAAGGGTCCATGACCATGTGATAGGAGAATAGTGCTCAAAAAAGTCAAGGGTCCATGACCATGTGGTAGGAGAATGGTGCTCAAACAAGTCAGAGGTCCATGACCATGTGGTAGGAGAATAGTGCTCAAACAAGTCAAGGGTCCATGACCATGTGGTAGGAGAATGGTGCTCAAACAAGTCACGGGTCCATGACCATGTGGCAGGGGAATGGTGCTCAAACAAGTCACGGGTCCATGACCATGTGGTAGGAGAATGGTGCTCAAACAAGTCAGAGGTCCATGACCATGTGGTAGGAGAATGGTGCTCAAACAAGTCAAAGGTCCATGGCCATGTGGTAGGAGAATAGTGCTCAAACAAGTCAAGGGTCCATGACCATGTGGTAGGAGAATAGTGCTTAAACAAGTCAAGGGTCCATGACCATGTGGTAGGAGAATGGTGCTCGAACAAGTCAGAGGTCCATGACCATGTGGTAGGAGAATAGTGCTCGAACAAGTCAAGGGTCCATGACCATGTGGTAGGAGAATAGTGCTCGAACAAGTCAAGGGTCCATGACCATGTGGTAGGAGAATAGTGCTCGAACAAGTCATGGGTCCATGACCATGTGGTAGGAGAATGGTGCTCGAACAAGTCAAGGGTCCATGACCATGTGGTAGGAGAATGGTGCTCAAACAAGTCAAGGGTCCATGACCATGTGGTAGGAGAATGGTGCTCAAACAAGTCAAGGGTCCATGACCATGTGGTAGGAGAATGGTGCTCAAACAAGTCAAGGGTCCATGACCATGTGGTAGGAGAATGGTGCTCAAACAAGTCAAGGGTCCATGACCATGTGGTAGGAGAATGGTGCTCAAACAAGTCAGAGGTCCATGACCATGTGGTAGGAGAATGGTGCTCAAACAAGTCACGGGTCCATGACCATGTGGTAGGAGAATGGTGCTCAAACAAGTCAGAGGTCCATGACCATGTGGTAGGAGAATGGTGCTCAAACAAGTCACGGGTCCATGACCATGTGGCAGGGGAATGGTGCTCAAACAAGTCACGGGTCCATGACCATGTGGCAGGAGAATGGTGCTCAAACAAGTCAGAGGTCCATGACCATGTGGCAGGAGAATGGTGCTCAAACAAGTCAGGGGTCCATGACCATGTGGCAGGAGAATGGTGCTCAAACAAGTCAAGGGTCCATGACCATGTGGCAGGAGAATGGTGCTGAAACAAGTCAGAGGTCCATGACCATGTGGCAGGAGAATGGTGCTGAAACAAGTCAGAGGTCCATGACCATGTGGCAGGAGAATGGTGCTGAAACAAGTCAAGGGTCCATGACCATGTGGCAGGAGAATGGTGCTCAAACAAGTCAAGGGTCCATGACCATGTGGCAGGAGAATGGTGCTCAAACAAGTCAAGGGTCCATGACCATGTGGCAGGAGAATGGTGCTCAAACAAGTCAAGGGTCCATGACCATGTGGCAGGAGAATGGTGCTCAAACAAGTCAAGGGTCCATGACCATGTGGTAGGAGAATGGTGCTCAAACAAGTCGGGGGTCCATGTGGATTAACAGAATGAAATGCGTTCACCACTTGAGGATGTCGCCACCAGACACACTTTGCTGCTTTATACATCTGGTGTCTTGAAGTTACACGTAGTTTATCCCACAGGCCACTCTAATGCTCGTCATCACCCTAGTCCCTGAGAACCACAACTCGGGCGTCTGTTTCGGGGGGCTGGTTGGGATTAGTCAGGGCACAGCAACAGATCCTCTGTCTGAGGAACAATGCTTTGCCTTTCAAACAGCCCCCCCCACCCACTTCATCCAACCAGGCAACATTGAATCTAGATCACCATCATTAGGCCAGGGAACACATTTCAAAGCCACTTTATTTTGACAATTGTCCTCCATTTTGAAACGATCCACCATTTTGGAATATGCATACCACAACTCAGTAGAGTCTGAACGAATACCTACAGACGTTAGCCTTTTAGAGATGATGTGCAGTTTGGCACTAACCCAACACCAAACAAAAGGGCAGGGGCACACTGACCATGTTTGGTCAAGATGTGTTAAGCTTGAAGCCTTCAAGGAATTTCAGACTACTCTTCCTGGCATGCTCTGTGAAGAATGCGTGAAAACCCGGAGCGGAGTCTGCGTTTGGTTTTAGGGGTCACCATGACAAACTGGACATCATAATGGCCCTAAAGTAGAAGCCAAAATGAATGAAATAAAACAAAACCTGCCTTTTCCTTTTAGTACATTTGTGTGTCCCTTGCGCACACCGGTGCGGCCGTGCGATCATATTTAATGCATGCGCGTGTTGCTCTGTATCCTGCTGAGCCGCGCGCCGCAGATTCATCCGCGAGACACAAAGTGGCGCAGCCTGAAGGCGCATCTTTAATACATGAGGAAAGGGAAACGCCGCCCCTCGGCGCGCGCCTGGAAGCAGACGTTCCTCATTGCTTCATCTGTGTGCGTAAGCTAGTCACATCTGAACTTACCTGTCAGAACATCACGTGTAGCACTTAGCCCTCCCCCACCCCTCTCCCCCGCCCCAAAGGGAGCCAGGACACGCAGGTGGCCTGTTACAGTGTCACGTGCATGTATTCTGGTAATCTCCTTAGGAAGTGGACTGGGGACAGTACCAGCCACGTCACCCTGAATCTCTACATGTTTTAGTGTGTCTTTGGCGTGACTGATGTGTTGCCCTTGGAATGCTCTCCCATTAGGCAGCAGCCAGTGAGGAGTTCGCCGTTAAAGTGCTACAAAGAGAAACACAGGCCTATATAGCATGAAGGAGTACGTTTGTACAGAGGGGACTGTTCTTGAAGTGCTTGCCACAGGACTAAAGCTCACGGGAATGCCATAAAATGAGCCTTCTTTGCCAGAATAGGTACACAGATGTTTCGGGGTCAAGTTGGCTTCCAGTAGGCAATTCAGAATCCATCAAAAGAAGGGACTGGGCTGGAGTAGTGCACTCTCCCTACCTTCAAAGACAGGGGGCTGGCACTTGAAAAAAATGATGGCGGTATCCATGGATGCCATTTTACCAAAATGCCAGGGGTAGCGGAAGTGACATCACACGACACTTGACCTCTGAAGACATCACATGAAGTGATGCCACTTGACCCCACCCCAAAGTGACATCACAGGAAGCGATGGAAGACGACCTTTCACCCCTTGTAAAAACAGGAAGTGGCATCACATAGCATTGTTCCTAAGTACACTAAGAACACTATGGTTAGGATATCACTGTAATGTGATGTGCATGTCATACAAGAATGGATCACCATATTTATTATTAATATCAGTGTGTAGACCCATACCACCAAATTATTGTGAATGCAAGCAGACGACCAAGGCCAAATGATCAGATTTGTTATTATTCAGCACTTATGATTAAGCGCTTTAGTTTATATAGAACAAATATACATACAATATCACCCAACCTGTGTTGGTATTCATTTATCAACCTCAGAAGGATGAAAGGCTGAGCATGCCATATTGGGATTCAAACCTGCAACCTGAAGATCACACACACACACACATTGCAGCAGCAAGTGCTTAATCCCCTGAGCTACCTTACCGGCTATAGCTATCTTTCCAGCAATAGTAAAATGAGCAAAAACATGTCTGAATGTTCTCAAAGTCAGAAAGCAAATTACACTCTGTAGTGGATACCATTAAACTGGTGACTGAGATTTAACAGCAGGCCAGTTCATCTGCAGGTCTGCAGCAAAGGTGGCCACATGTCAAGCCTGCGTGGATCTACTTTTCAGGCTTCAGAGGTTAGCAAAATACATACCATTGGGAGGGCTCAAAACTGTGTATTAACGAATTTAGAATAGCACAGGCAAAGCAGCGCACTCACATGGCATCCCGTACTCTGGGCACTTGTTACCTCATACATGCAAACAAACATCCTGAACAGCATGCCAGGGAGATGGGAGACACATTACACAAAGCATTAATTGTGGCACAATGAAATCAGGGGCAATTTATGTACTATGGTCAAACATTCCTACACTGTACACCATCTTTTAGGCACCGGATTTTGTCAAGTGACCGAGGACACAGAGATGGAATGTATTGTGATGATCGTAACAGAGACAACGGCAGAAAAACATGGTATAACTGCGAAGAGCAAAATACGTAGTCCGAAATGGATGCTTATTCTACTCTAAATGCTTTGTGGAGGATTGTGTCTACATTGTGAATTTGAGGTGTCTAAGAACAGACTAAATCAGTGACTCACCCCCTGAAGTGTGCCGGAAATAAACCTTTAATGGGTCTAGCAGTTATTGTAGAGAATTCCAGAAAGACAAATTATTTGTTATTCCTATTCTTTCTTATTTAGGGTCACTGCTGAAAGTGTCAGACTTGTGTAACCCCCCATTTTTTTTTAAAGGAGCCCAAACATATAACCAGCCACTCCAGAAATAAAGAGCCACATGGCACTGGCCAAAGCCCAGGAGCTTACATTAAAAAATAGATATATATATTATTATTTTTTTTTTTTAGGGGTAGCCAGGGAGACCAGTTGCGACCCCTGGTAACTCCCAAATGACATCCCTGGTGGTCGCCAGATCTCAAGGTTGAAGCGCTATGTAACAATAGAGCGCTGCACGGAGGCTGACGCTCAGTGCATCGCGCTTCAGCGGAGCAGTTTGGGCATTGAGATCATCTATGTAGCCATTGTAGAAGAGTCAAAGAGAGTGAGAAGGGGGACATGGGTGGGGGCGGGAGGGAGCAGGGGTGTATATTTCCAGCCAATTTGACCATTTCTGTCCCTTCCAAAACATTTTTTAAATGTCATTGGTCATTACATGTTTTCTAGTATTCAAAAATTGCGTTGATCACATTGAAGACCAAAGGTTGTATCCAGATTATTCCAGGCACTAGGACGTAGTCAAACTTTATCTGAACGGAAGTCAGAAGAGCAAACCAGGAAGTGGAACACGGTGTAGTTCTGCCTGCAGAGCACGTCACGCTCATCTCTATCATCCTTTTCTGACCTGGAAGTAATTGGTTTGCGAAACATTTTTTCAGAAAATAGTGTTTTGCAGGAATATTTCTATAGCCTCTTCCTTGTTTTGACTGGGGGATGTCACCGGAACGTAATTTGCGGCTACACCTCTTTGCAGAGGTAACTAAAAGCATGATTTATTGTGATAATAGTCACGCAGGCGTACGCAAATGCCTGCAAAACCTAATTTGCTGGCATGTAATGAGGCCAATGAAAGTTTTTGCAACTTTGTGAAGTCCCACAATTTAGCACAGCCCAATCTGGCACATCCAGATTTTCTTGCCATAGTCTCCTGCCGATTTTGCCGCTTTTTGGCGGTAAGGTCCTGAATTCGCTGGAGGAAGCATTTTGCTGGAGGAAATGCCACCTTAGATCACATCTATAGAATGGCGGTGAGGTAATGCGGTGGTAATGAGGCGGTAATGGAATGACTGCCGCATCACCGCCATTTTTATTGCACCGCCGTACTCGTAATGAGGCCTAAAATCCTATTAGGCAAGTGTTCCTGGTTGAAAAGTTTAGATACCCTTATGCTGAGCAGGTGGAGCTCTGTGGTGCCAGGCAGTGCTATGTCTATTGACAGACGGTGTCCAGTCAAAGTTTCGAAACAATAGTTTCGAATGTCAATAGTTCCGACACAAAGGCGCAGGAAAAAAAGTTTCGAATGTATTTTTTTTTATATTAAAGGGTTTGTTTTAATTTCGTATTGTAAAATAAGTGTTTAAAAAAAAAACAGGGGTTGGGGGGACCCCCCCATAAAAAAAATAAAAATAAAATTGAAACTTTTGTTTTCGCCACTTTTGTGTCGGAACATTTGGCATTCGATACTTTGACTATCGAAACTATCACTAGGAACCTTGACAGACATGTGGTGCATGCATTGCCATGTGTCATGGGTTACAATTGTGAGAGAGAGAGAGAAACAGCGCACAGAGAAAGAGAGGAAGTGAGAGCAAGATAGACAGAGCAAGCGAGAACAGTAGTTACCTGTGTGTGCCACTACTCGGTATGTGACAGTGTGTGTGCCGGTTTACCAAACAGACAGGTGCCCTCCCATTACTGGGCGCCAGGTAGTGTGTGCGAAAATGGAGTGGGGTATTTTTTTCATAGCAATCGAAAACCGGTATGAAATAATGCTGTAGACAATGTGAAGCTGGCATGGTAATCTTCTGGCATCAATGGCATGGCACACCAATGTGTTTAACTGGGGCAATGTGAAATTAGTAGTTTAAGCAAGTGCAGGCATATTTCAAACCTATGGCGAACAGATCTAGTTTTATCTCGGTGTTGCTGTCGCAGACATTATGCTCCGAGTATTGTGTCTGCCCAATAACCACTGCAGAATTAAACCAGAAGACGAAGCACAGTTGCCGCGCCAGCTAGGATTGTACTGGTTGAGTGTGTGGGCGATTTTTAAACAAAGATAACACAGAGCTCAGTAGTTTGGTGACTTGCTGATTTTATTCGTGCACTTGATGCAAAGGTTTCTTCAAAAGATTGTTTTACTTTCTCTAGACTTGTTTCACCACTGAAATCAAATGGCTCATCTGGAGGAAGAAAGTGGTTTTTATGCATCAATTGGTTTCATTAAATGTACTTAAAATGAGACCTTTGTGGCAAGCACACTCAGTCCGGCACCCAGCATCCAGCGAAGCCCATGCTGAATTGTGGAGTTGCAGAGATCCAGCAGCCTTGTGCTCGCTCCCAGGAAGGGGCGGAGCCTATTGGCGGTCACGTGTTGTGTCACGTGACTTTTTCCAGCTACAAAAGCCAGATACAGCCGCCCGAGCGGCGAGACCTTTGTGGCAAGCACACTCAGTCCGGCACCCAGCATCCAGCGAAGCCCGTGCTGAATTGTGGAGTTGCAGAGATCCAGCAGCCTTGCGCTCGCTCCCAGGAAGGGGCGGAGCCTATTGGCGGTCACGTGTTGTGTCACGTGACTTTTTCCAGCTACAAAAGCCAGATACAGCCGCCCGAGCGGCGAGACCTTTGTGGCAAGCACACTCAGTCCGGCACCCAGCATCCAGCGAAGCCCGTGCTGAATTGTGGAGTTGCAGAGATCCAGCAGCCTTGCGCTCGCTCCCAGGAAGGGGCGGAGCCTATTGGCGGTCACGTGTTGTGTCACGTGACTTTTTCCAGCTACAAAAACCAGATACAGCCACCCTTGCGGCGTTAAGCCCGTCAGGGGTAAAGGCACCGGGCTGTTAAGCGGCTGTTACGCGGAGGTGAGCATAAGATCCACCAGGAGTTCAGAGACGAATACTGGTTCCCGCAGTCTGCTGTACGCCATCACACTCAGGAATCAGCTACAACACAGCACAAATAAAAAATGGTGACTACAATATTGAAGGAGGGGCCGCAGACTCGGCAAAAATCACTGCTACATAGAAGGAAGCCACCACAGAGATTAAATAAGGAGGTAAGCCTGGCGGACGTGTCGGCAACGAATGATCTAACTGGGTCAATTATAAATGTGGACAGTCTGGAAATTTGTCGACCGTTAAAAGGTATAATACCCTCTTTAGCCATTTTGTCACAGATGGTAATGGGTTTCCCACAGACGAAGACTGCGTTCACGGGAAATGAAAGTAATGATGTCATTATAACTCCTCACAATATGCATCTAGATAAACTTGAGAGCCATATTGCTGAACCGGAAAAAGCCTTTTCGCCGTCGATATACATTGATGCCTATGAAACCCCACAAATCTCTCCCTTTGAACTAACTGGCCACGATCTGTTGGGTATTAATATTCCAAATGTTCTATCTCAGAACAATGACTCATTTCCTCCCCCCCTAGTGGATTATAGAGATTCAGGAAAACAGTCTGCACCTTTTTTTCCAATGTTTCCTCTTGCTACAAAAAACATACCCATGCCTTCAATACCTTCCAATACTATGAAGGCAGTTGGCTTTAAACCAGTTAATAAAATCAGAGCGGGGGGAGGGGCGGAGGATGTGTGTGTTGATTCTATGCCGACTGAATTGACAAATGTAATGCCATTTGAACCTACTACAGCGGCGGAGAAAGACCTTAGCCAACGGGCCTGTCTTGAGGCCGAGGGCACAAATAAAGCACATGCATTTCAGATGCAAAATTCACAGGACTCACTCAGAGGTAAGAAACCCACAGAAGTACCAGCGACAGAACTTTCAGGTCGCGAAGCAAGGCTGGCGACAAGGCTAAAAGCCGATTTTATAGCAACCTATGAGCGTCTAAACGATAGCTTTCGACAACAGCAAACGGTACATTCATCCAGAAAAGAATCTGCGGGCAATAAAGTAGCAGGAAATTCATCTTGGAATGCATCTTTCAGGTCTGAGGGATCCGTGTCAGCTGTAGAAAACTCAATACTTCAAAAATCGGATGCAAACTTGGATTCGGTAGGCTTAAAGGATGTAGAGGCAAGAGCTGTTATGAGCAACTCCAAGTTGTCTGGTCGGATAAAGGAAAAAAGAGCTCCCCTTGGAGACAATCGAGATGTCTCCGAACAAGATAGGTCTGAACTCCCCTCTAAAAGCTCGCTATCTACAGCGGCCGGAATACAAATCCATAATAATGTGTTGGCCGCAACATCAATTGCCTTACTACCCTTTATGAAATTATATGAATCCTTGCATGACGCTGTGAATGACCAACTAACGCTTTTAGCCTCTGTCAATGCAAAGATTTCATCATTAGAAACCTTTTCACAAGTAATAATGCATAGATTGGACCACGAAGCTGAAACTTCACTAAAATGGCAAAGTAGATTGTGCGAACTAGCTCGACAGGCAAATGGTGATAATGCAGGCTTAATTGACGCAGTAATCGAATGTACAAAATGGATACGTCATAATAATCCAACGAATAACCAGACAGGTAGCGTAGGAGCTGATGATCCGCCTAGAGTACCATTATTGACTGAAGCATCAAATAGCAAGCCCGGCATGATCCCAAATCCTTGTTGTGAACGTCCAGGATTGTCTAATGGAAAAAAAGGCACCGTGCGCCCAGTCATTGAGCAAATGAATATTGAGAAAATCAGCCCTAACGTAAGTGATAAGGGCTTGAAATCAAACAAAGCAAGCAAAAAGCAAACGTCGGGGATCCAGATCAATCCCTTGATCCAGACAGAAGCATCCGACAATACCAAGAATGATGTCGTGATTGTAGCATCAGTAGAGTCGGAGCTAGTACAAGGGGAACGGCTCCCAGGGCCTGATGTGGAAAGAGCTGTTCCAGGAAATCTATCTGAAATCCTCTCATTTGGAATCTTTAATAAATCAACAACAGCAGAGAAAGTGACCAAAATCCAATCCCTGGATAAAAAGAGAGGAGAAAGAAATATACAGACGCACTCTACCCAGAGGCAAGTGGCCAAACGCGCGCGTAAAACAAGCAGCAAAAAATTCATACGGAATTTATCAACACCGGCACGCCTGTCAATGTTTCAACGCCAGGCGACACAATCAAAGGAGTCCGATAATTCAACAAAAGAAACCGAATCAACGAGAGAACCAAAGCGATGCTTGAAAAGAACAAGAGACTGTTCAGGTTGTAAGGATGATGAAACATCTGAATCATCTATTGACTTATGTGAATTTTCAACCTATTCAATTGATGATGACGAAGAAAAAGAAGCAGCCGCCCCTACGGTGGATGAATTATCGGGTGACATGGGTAAGGCCAAAGAGTCTCAGTCTAGACCGGGACCTCGAAAGGTCATTCCACCACAAGGAAGTGGGCAAGCAAGCAAAAGCATCAAAAAGGTGCCTCAGCCTATTTCAATAAATTCAGAAACAAAAGAGCAGAGCGGTAAATTGCCAGCTGTCTGTGCTCAGCCTAATGACATGTGCGGTAAACTTAATCCGAAATTAACAAGAGCACAAATTGAAAAGCTTGGCAGAAATTCTAATCTGAAAAACACAGAGTCGAATGCTCCATTCGAGAGAAACATCTGGAAAATACAAATCAAAAATATCCTATTAGAACAAAAAGAAGTAAACTTGAATCGTCGGAACATACTAAAACTATTACAGTGCATTCCAACTCTTCGAGCTACTAAATCAGATGATATAGCGGTAGTTGAGTATATGTCTGAAGACCATCTAGACTGGGTAAACTTACATCTGAAGTCCAGAACGTTAAAGGAAGCCGTAAAGGAGGCTGCTGCCGACTTTTTGTTCTTCGGCTTCGAAATTATATGTGCTGATGACCAGGATGTAGAAAGATTTTCCAATTCTTCTACGGAACAAACAGAGAATGAAAATAGAAGAAAAGAACTGTGGGACCACATGAGGATAAAGCGATCACCGTGCCAAAGACACGTAAAGCAAACTGGACAGTAACTCAGTGGGGACGGATTGGACATTAATAATCAATTAATGTCATGGAACACACGAGGCTTTTCTCATCTCTTTGAAGGTAAATGGCAATTAACGGACAAAATTTCAATTATATGTTTACAAGAAACATGGTTACGTGAATGCCCAGTGTGCGATGGATACACTGTCCTTCTCAACCCGGCAGGAAAGAACTTGTTTGGCCGTCCCTTCTCTGGTCTGATAACCATGATAAGTAACAGTGAGGACTGGAAGATTCTATCAACTAAGATTCCAAACATGTTCGCACAAGTCACGACAATTCAAAACTCTAAGTCCTTAAATTTTAGGGACCAGGTGACTTTGATAGTGAACATCTATTGGAATCCAGCAATGATATCACAATCAAGATTCATTGCCGATGTTATGACTGCAATTGATGAGTGCTTACTCTCATACACTGATCCTGCAATTATAATATGTGGGGATTTCAATTATTCCTGGGTAAATAAACCTCTGATAAAAAGAACAACAACTGTATCGAGAAGTAATAATCATTTGCAGGATCGGGGAGAAAGATGGGCAAAGGAACTTGCCCTTAGAGATTGCTCTATGTTGAATGGCTGCACTCATGGTGACATCCCCCCAGGTTTTACCTGGAAGAGAGGAGACTCTAGGAAGACGCTCGATTATATATGGGTATCCAGGAACTTTTTAGATCAAATAACTACTCTCAAAGTCATCGAGACAGAAAAAAGCGACCATGACGCACTAATGCTGAAATGGCTGAAAGTTCAAAAAACAACCTTGATAAAATACCCAGAGAAGATCACTATAAACAATGGAGGAAATAGGCTACGTCTGAGTGCAACAAAGCTGGATAAGATAAAATCCAGTTTCGCAAACGCGACTGACACAACGGCAAGGATAAATTATACCTTATTATTACATCAATACAAAATAAAGTCCAATAAACGGAAAGGGCATGATGTAGAAGTAAAACATACTTTTAATCCAACAATAAAACGAGAGAAGCAAAACCTTCGGAACGACATCAGGCTCTTAAGAAAGGATCCTAACCCCTGTAATATCATACGAATTCAAAAAAGAAAACAGCGTTACCGAAACTGGATGAAATCTTTCAACTTGAGTCGAGTCCAAGATCAAGCCGAACAGATGTTGAAACTTATTCTGCAAAAAGATAGTAGGCATATTTGGGAGATAATTAACACCGGCGGGATTAAACATACTTATGCAATGTCAAACGGTGTAAGTGGAGCAAGCTGGGTGATGCATTTCACTACCACATTTGATGATTGCAACTGTAATAAGGTCCCCCAACCAGTGCTCCCCGACGTAAGATGGAATGTGGCAGACACAGAGGAAGATATTAAACGGGCAATTCAGAAACTAAACTCTTCCAGAGCAGTCGGCCCCGATGGAATTTCGAACATGATGCTAAAAAACCATAGCTCTGTATGGGCGAACCTGATGAGTACCTTGTTTGAAAGAATTGCTCTGGAAAGAGTACTGCCTGATTCTTGGTGCAAGGCGGTGGTTGTTCCGATATTCAAAAAGGGTAATCGGGACGATCCAAACAACTATCGCCCGATTGCCCTTTTGGATACAATTGGGAAGGTATTTGGATCTTTTCTCCAGAAACGTCTTGCTCACTGGGCGGAAGAAGTTGCAGCGGTCGATCCACGTCAAACTGGATTCACAAAGGGCGTGGGCGTCGAGCTTAACTTGATGCTTTTGAACTGTCTAAAACTAGACGCACTGAGGTGTAAGAGAAAAGTATACTTCGCCTTTATAGATCTGAGTCAGGCTTTCGACAGTATAAATCGTAACCTGCTGTGGAAAAAACTTCGTGCCTGGAAATGTCCAAACGAGCTGTTGGCCCCTTTGATTGCGCTACATTCCAACACATCCATCAGAGTTCGGCTAAATGAGCAAGGTGACTTATCTGATGAGATACTGACAAAACGAGGAGTCAAACAGGGTTGCCCTCTAGCAGCCCAGCTATTTAAGCTCTTCATCTCTGACCTACCTCTATCATTAAATGATTTAAGAGTCTTTCCTCCGTTGGTGAATGGTCATGAAATAAGTTGGGCTGTTTATGCCGACGATATTGTGTTCATGGACTCTACTCCCATTGGACTGCAGCGCTTACTGAATAAATTCCAGCAATATTGCTTGCAAAATGACCTACGAATAAACACCGAAAAGTCAAAAATCATCCAGGTGGGCCAAAATAAATCAAAGAGACCAGGTAACTTTAAATGGAAGATAAAAAATGAACCTCTCGAGTTAAATAATAGTATAAGATACTTAGGTGTCTTGTTCAACACCTCAATTCGAGAATGGGAGTGGTCCCAAGATCTGGTGGCCCGGATGAAAATGTATGCACTACAGGGAGCCAAACTGCATGCAGCATACGGAAAATTTACTTTAAAGTCGGTTCTATCATTCTACCTTCAAAAGGTAATTCCCGCGATAACTTTTGGGAGTGAGACATGTTGGAATCTGCCAGAAGACCTGTGGGACAAGCTCGAAGGTAGTTTTTGGCGTAAAGTGCTGAGATTACCAAACAGCTCATCAATTGTGGCAATACGATATGAGCTATGTATTGAGGCTCTATATGGAACAGTTCTGTGGAAATCATTCTCCATGTTTAGGAAATTGCGGATGGATACGGTAGTAAAACCGTATGAAATATTACATTCGGTTTCTGAACACTCATCTGCCTTCTTATTAAAGGAGTGGGAGAGAAAACTACTTCTTGTATTAGAAGATGCTGGAGTTTCGGCAGAGACTGTAATACTTCGCCCCCAAATCGCGAAGAAAAAAATCCGTCATTACAACTGGTTAAGAAACGAAGAATGCAGAAACAAATTGAAAACCGCCCTAAACCTTGGAAGTGCGCTAAATAAACTTGATGCAATTCCAAAATACCTGGCGAAATTTCCATCACAATACCACCGCAATATGTTCCTGCGGATGAGACTCAACCTATATAAAACTAGGGAGATACAGTTTCTGAGGAATGATCCAATGGTGCAGAGGACAGAATGTAGATTCTGCAAACTTGGCCAAGAATCGGTGAGACATCTAATATTGGACTGTGAAGCCATTATAGAGCAGCGTAGTCTGCATCTAGATCGCTTTGCTCCCCAGTCAGGAAACATGGATTCCTGGTGGTGTTACCTGATTTCAGGTTTTAACACTCAGTTAACCTGCGAAGTAATACATTTTATGGATGCATTACACTTAAACAACTTGGAATGCAAGTAGTGACCTCAGTTAGTGAAAACTGAGGACTTGAGGTACAAATGTAACAAAAAGTTTTTCTTTCTTTTGTAATAAACTAATGTTAAAAAAAAAAAAAAAAAAAAAAAATGTACTTAAACATGCATTGTCATTGCTTGCTCAAGACTTGTTGGTGTATCTAAAGGAAAGTGAAAGGTAAAGTGAGGTAAGTGAAAGGTAAAATAAATCGCCCACACACCCAACCAGAACAATCCCAGCTGGCGCGGCAACTGTGCATCATCTTCTGGTTTAATTCTGCAATGTGAATGATGAAAGTGGCAAGAAACATTACTAGGGGCATGGTGTGACTGACAGCAAAACGAGAGCACCTTTTAGGACATCTGAATCAAGGACAATGGCATGATTAAGAAGGGTCGGCTTGTCTGTGTTTGTTCCCCGTCTGGGTGGGTGACTGCGTGCTTGTTTATGTGTGCTTGTTGCTTTACGCCATAGAGGGACAGCAATTTCGATGAGTTGTAGACCGGAAGTGAGAGACATGATGGCTGCCAGGGCCATGGGCTCGGTGTCTGCCCTCTGCCTCCTAGACAGTGTAACAGCAAGTTGGGACGTGTGCGCATGCGCGGGTTTGAGCTGTGTGGGCTCCCCACGATAGGGCTGAGTGTCAGTCTGACATAAATGAGTCTTGAGTGACAAAGTATGTGCTATTTGTTTTCTTTTTCTTGTATTTTAGTGTGAGATGCTCAGTGGGCAACATCGGAAGTACTTCGAGAGCTACAGTTCCCCGGGATCTCTGGTGGGGAGAACTCGGATGGCATCTTCATGAGGAATTATGCCTAGTAACTGCCACCAATCCGTCCCAATGGATTCCTCCAGGTCACCAACAAAACCCATCAGAGGTGGAGTCCCACAAGGGTCTATCCTCTCCCCCTTAATCTTCAATTTATACATGGAACCCTCCTCACTGCACACAGCATCCACACCCATCAATGCGCAGACGGCACACAGCTCTACTTCAAGATATTCTCAATCAAAGACCACCACATGCTCAAGATCGGCCTCACACTGATCCAGTCGTGGGTGTCTGATGCTGAAGCTCGACCCCTCCAAGACTGAATTCCTACTGCTGACCAACAATACTAAACACCCTGACATCCAGACCAAGGAAGATACTCTGAGCCCAAACCTAAACAGTCCTAACCTACCTTTCAGCCCAGAAGGGGCTCTGTGCTGGCCAGGTTTCATGGCTGAGCAGGGTTTAAGCCCGCCAATCCCAAGATTATCTCTGTCTCGCCGTCTGCTGCTTCTAGTACTTCCTGACTTGGGGGCTTTGGAACCCCACTTATCTACAGTGGAGAGCCGCCTGCAACTTTTCAGCTATGTCTGGGAAGTGGACGTCGGGGGCGCCTGGCTCTGGGGCACAGTGCGAAAGGGTTACTCCATCAAATTCAGCTCCTTTCCCCCAGATTCAGATGTAATGGGGACTCTTTAGCCCAGGACCCTATAATGAACACTGTCCTTCAGGAGGGTATTTGGCTGCTGTTCAGACATGGACCAGTCTGGAATGGGGACTTGGGGGGTCTACTCCATCCTGTTTCTGGTGATGAAGCCTTCGGGAGAGCGGGAGCCAATCATAGACTATAAGAGGGCTTACTGCACACCAGGAAGAGTACTTTCAAAATGGCGTCTCTTCAGAGCATCATGTGTTTAGCATGAAGGAGGCTTCAGCCCTCCAGTGGCTGGAAGTACAGAGAGACGGGCTATGTTGTACCCTGGGTGAGGTTCCACTTGTGACCGTTGGTGTTGCATCTACTGGCAGAGGCGTTGCTGGGGGGGGGGGGGTGAAGGGTCTTTTGGTTGTAGCCCCAGATAGATGCTCAAGGGCAACAGCCAAAAGGCTAGCTAGCCCCGATCCCAACTGCTCCGACATTAGCGTAGCCTCGGATCTCTTCCAGACCTAGCAACACCCCTGTCTACTGGCAAATTGGGTGGCGGCTTCCTTGGACTACTCCAGATTGATCAGCGTATCTCCTTATAACAGGAGCAAGCTGGAATGGTGGCTCGAGGGGAGGGGGCCAGGGTCCTGATTGGAGGAAAGGATTTACTGGTGATTCCTGTCTCGCAAGGTGGAAGCCTCATATTGTAATGACAGGGACGAGGGAGAGACGGACTCCAAGTAATGGGATCCCCACTAGGTAATCAGAGGATTATCAATACAATCCCTTCTGGGAAAAGCTGGCGGAATTCCTCTGCGGCAGTTGGGCTTACAAGCGCCATCCGATTCCGGGGCTGGTGATTGCACCCCACTTGTTTGAAAGCTGACTGGCCACATCTAGTTAAACCTGCTCCATGTGTTAATATCCCCGCAAAAATATCGCCATACAAGAATGGCGACATATTTTTGCGGCGATATTCGGTCTCGGGAGGATAGCTAAGGGGCAACATGCTTGCCTTGGAAGCAAGACTACACAGAACACCACAGGTTCGATCCCCCGGTCTGTGCTTAGAAACCTCTGGGTATTAAGCGTGTTATAAATAACCTATCATATCATATCATTAAACCTATGGGGGACATGCCGCAACCCCCATATATTTTGAAAGGGAGTGGGGGCACCCTCACAATCCCTGCTCCCATTAACCCAAACATTATCCCCACTAATAATATCGCCTAGGGCCTTTCCCGACTACCATATATATGGCGATATTATTGGTGGGGATAATATTACCTGATACTGTTACTGATACTGGTACTGATACTGATACTGATACTGATACTGATACTGTTACTGATACTGATACTGATACTGTTACTGATACTGTTACTGATACTGATACTGTTAAACGTTACACTGTCGCAGAGGTGTCTAACTCCAGGCATCAAGGGCTGCAAACTTGATGGGTTTTCAGGATAACCCACATTAATATTCATGAGAAACAATTTGCATACTTCTAGAAGCATTGCATGCACATATATTTCATGAATATTAATGAGGGGTATCCTGAAAATCCGACATGGCCTGGAATTGGACAACCCTGCAGGCAGCACATATAGTAACTGGTTCCAAGCCTCAGCACATATTGTTATACAAAACAAGAGCTACTGGCGGTTACAATATGAACTGGTGGAACTGGAAACAGTTTCAAGAGAAAACCATGCCCCTCCCCACAATCCCCAGATCCCCCGTGCGTTTCCCCCACACCGAGCGAACCAGACGCACGCATGACAAGCAAATGGCGGAAGACAGCAATCCTGCACAAATGCACGCGTGGGTGAGTCCCTAAGCCATTATATGAGCCCCCGGGTCATTATAAAGATTGCAGAGGTATACATTTCGCCCCATTATGCAAAGAGACTCCGCACTGCATACCTGGCGTGCACGGCGTGGGCTGTCGCTTGGCAACTTGGTGGCATGCGTGCTTCTCTTGGGGGCTCAGCTGGGGACAATTCCAGTATGATTACAGGGCAAATATTTTAGCCTCCTTACGTTATGTGGTAATGTGGACAAGGAAGGAGTAAAAACAAGATGAAGTCGCTTTTACTCTTCCATTTTTCACTCTGTCTCTTGAAAATGCAAAGCGTATTTGAATTTGAAGGCAGGGTTACTGAGGAGGATTCCATAGCGACGGAGGAGGAATGCACAGCGAGACTTTATCTCTGCTCCGTGCCCCCCTTCCACCCAGCAACTGCTTGAAAATGGAACATAGGTGTACAATTAATATTTTGTTATATGCCTCGCTTGTATGCTTCCATTTAGAGCCGGCCTTAGTGCGGGGCGAGCCGGGCGACTGCCCGGGGCGCCATGCCCCCCAGGGCGCCATTAGCCTCCACCACGCCAGCTCGGAGGAGTCTTTCAAGGGCTTCCCCGAGCTGGCATAGTGGCAGAAGGCGTGGCAGGCGCCCCATTGTTATTAAATGCACCCGCGGCGGCAGAGTATATATAATAACAATAGGGTGCTGATGCACCCTACTCATATCATTACCTCCTCGCCCGACCAAGGAGGTAAAAAAAAAAGAAAATGGCACATACTGGCACCGCCTCCCTGCCCCGCCCCCTGTTGACCAGGCGCGTGCTGGGGGGGCATTGAAGGGGGGATGCCAATTCGCCCAGGGCGCTGCTGCCCCTAAAGCCGGCCCTGCTTCCATTTAATGCACCGCTTGTTGGAGGGCAAGTGTGAATCACACGCAGAGGACCACCGACATTCACTGCACGCAATTGTACACCTTCACGAGGCGGAGGGGAGAACGCAATTGTACACCTTCATGAGGTGGAAAGTAAATGCCACTTGCAAAGGAGTTGTATGGAATCTGCCTGGTTTTGCTAGACAAGCTGTCATTATGGGGAGGTTGGCACATTTGCAAACTTATTTCCACTCCGTGAACCGCCTCCACCTCATCTCTGCTCCACAAAGGGGTCAACATAAAAATGGAGGTGGAAAAGCATTACACCTCGCTTTTTGGACTCCATTTAACATGGTGCACCATTTAAAAGAAGGCTGTTTGTTTGGCAGGCAGCATTTATTAACAGATTTCGATGGAATCCGTCTGCTATTTACCAGGTTCTAAATCGAGTTGGATTCCATAGGAATCCATTCACTTTGCACCTGCATGTAAATGTCATGAAGTGTTAAACAAAGTGCACGCACAAGACAGAGACCTACACGTCCAGCAGAGGACTTACCTAAGCTCTGTGCCCCTGCTCTGCCTTATTATATGGGTATCTGCAAGAGCGTCCATCATTGCCCCATTGTGGTCCATTCGTTCATTCTTTGTCCATAGCTTGACCCAAATCAGAAGTGGTTTCAGCTGGGTGTGGTAGTCAATACTAGTCTGCACTAAATCCATATTGACTGCTGTACCTAGGGTACCCCCAATAACTGATTAAAAACTTGTTTTCACTGACATTCAGTTTAGCTGTATCATGATCCCCCAAAGTTCAGCCGCATTCAAACTGCTGATTGGGTTAGTGCCTTATACACCTCTATAGTGGATTCAATTATGGAGCCACCACATTTTTTTGAGAAGCTCAGGAGTGCCCTAACACGTTTTTTTTATAATCAAATTACTCTTCTGTAAGTAGGAATTCCAATCCCCTTTTTTGTCAAACCGTGCACCCAAATAGTCATCGTAATCAACGTTTTCTATTTTGACTACACGCAATTCCAAATTAATAGAACACTATCATTTTTTATAACATGTGTGATGAATCTGACGGTGTCATCACTCCTTTCCCGGTAGTGACCTCTCCCCATGTGGCCAGGGGACGGCAGCCGCTACCTGATCCTGACCTTGAGGGCGCCTATTTGAGGGAGGATTACATGGGAGAAGACAGCCTCCGGGTGAATATCATGGCACCATCGGACGAGACATGGTATCCCCTTCTTCTTTTGAGGATACCCCATCCATGGCCAATGTCTTAATGGCATATTGTTATGCCTCCCCTCATCCACCTAGGAAAGGTACTGAAGACCTTTTCACAATATCTGTATGCAAACTGTCAAAATCTGACTTGCCTTTTAAGTCTCATGAAAACACTTTCTACCTACACGTCATCCAGAACTGACTTGCCCGAAAAGATCACTGAGAACACTTACCCAGACTTTACATGCAAGTCTTCAAGAATGGACTTCCATTCCCATAACTACAAGAATACTGTGATGAAAAAGATGAGCCAAATAATGCAGATAAAAGAAGGCCAAGAGCACAATATGTGCTTTAGTTGTTGCAAGCACATACCTGTGGCTGGGAAATTTAAACAGCAAAGCAGCTGACTGAGGCGCGCTGCTGGCAGGAGAAAGCTGCTTCTCTCGGTACAGACCGAGAGACCGTGGGGTTGGAGAGAGTTCCATGGAGCCGACCGGCTCAGGAACAAGGAAAAGGGAAGCTGACCACGAGAGGCAACATGCTGCGGGAACGCCAGAAGCTAATGGAGGGCTCCTTGGCATTTGAAGGTGTTTTAGGCAGCCTTCGCCTTACCGAAGCCCGAAACTACGCAGAAGAGCCCAGCAGGAACCACGATAGGCAGAGAAGCCAAGGAACAGAGGTGGCGAGAAGGAAAGAAATGCTGAACGACTGCCACTGGCTTGCCGCAGGAGAAACAGAATATGCCAGCAAGAGCTGGTGAGTTCACCCAAGTGAAGCAGGGACAACAGGGTATATTGGAAGCCATGCCAACCCCGAATAATTGCTAATGAAGCACATGAAAGAGAAAGAGCAAGTGAGAATTTCTTTAAAAGGGAAAATAGAACAAAAGTAAGAGACTTTCAAGTCTGTGAGTGTATGCAATACACATATAAGAGAAGCCCTGGCAGGATAGTATAACACGCAGATACAATAACAGATAAAGCAAACATAAGAGACTATCAAGTTTGATGTGTGCAAAGCCCACATGAGAAAAGCCCTGGCAGGAGAGTATACCAGGCAAATAAAGATACAAGGAAAATATATACATAGGAAAACCCTGGCAGGAGGGTATACCAGGTAGTTGCAAGTGTGTTCATATAAGAAAGCCCTGGTAGGGAAGCACACCAAGCAAGGGCTAGTTGAAAAGTGTATAGGAAATACATCATCTAAAGAGGTCCTGAGAAAGATATATCAGAACTAGCAAAAGGCTGTGCTGATCAAGAGAAGAGGAGTGAAAACCTGGCAGGAGAGTACACTAGGTATCCTAACAAGATACATCCTGTGAGCCAAGTTGTTGTGTGTACCAGTTGTGTTGCTGATAAAAAAAACTCAAGGAACTGATATTTTTGAATATACAACAGAGTGAAGAGAAATCCAGGGGAAGGGAACCACCCTCTGGAACAAGGAACTCTATCCTTCTGGAACTTGTGTTGAAGTTACGCATTTTCCTTTTTGAACATTTATGAACCACGCAAGGCCAAAGACATTACCCTTTTCACCTTAGAGTTGATTTTGTTAGAATGTGAGGCACAGAATAGTACTTTGGACACAGGACAGTTTTGCTTTGAACATTCTGACATTGACAGACCCTAAGTTTTGGTTTTAGGTAGTGTAAGGAAGGCATGGTATCAAACAGTAAGACAGACACATGTGATCACAGTTCAAGGGTGTTTATTGAACTTCAACTGTGTTTGGAAAATACCTATCTAATCCTAAATCTAAAGATGGGAGCAAGCTACGACCATCAAATAATAATAACACAGTCTTAGTGGTGTCTTGTCAAAATAAAAGGGCCTATATTAATAAACCTACTGCCAATTCTTACTTCTAAATACAAATAGTGTGGGAAACAATGTTATGCAAAAGAAAAGTGTTCAAGAAATGATATGTCAGGATAGTCAAACCGTTGGCTTCCCTTCCCCACGTTTTCAGCATGGTACAGGCAGCACACTCAAGCTTAGCACAGTCTCTGGCTTCTCTTGCATGAGGGTGCATTTCAAAACTTCAACATCATGGCCTTCTGTGCCAAAGTCTCTTTGCCATTCAAAGTCTCTTTTTCAGAGAGCCAGATGCAACAAACAAACATTCAAAAGTTCCTTTCTCCTTAGGATTCTCGTGTACAACTTTCAATTCACCCGGGTTCCCCTCTGCTGGGCTCAGACCCACTTTTACACAAAGCTTTCTATTGATCTCTCTCTGCTGGGTTTGGACCAGCTTTATCATTTGTGCCATTACCTTTCTTTACTGTATCAACATCAAAGACTTTCGACTGTGCGTGGGATTTAGCTTGACCCGTTGCAGGACCACTTCAATTCCCAAATCTCTACAACTCTTTCACTTTTCAGCTGCATACCTTACAGAGAACTTCGATTGAGCACCCACGCGGTGCCGGACCACTCTGTCAAGGGTATCGTATCTTGGTTTCAAAGTTCAATCACTCATCAGCAGTTCCACTTTACTTGCATCCTTTATCACATGTATTTCAAACAATGTTCGTTCCAGCACTCGCCATACAATGTTGCTTCTTGCAACCTTAGCTTCAACACAGACCAGTCTTGTATCAGTCGCCCCAACTCACCGGCTGTGTTGATTTCACTAACACTGCTTTGTTCTTGGAGCCAAGGTCGGAACCAAGGCGACTGGCGAGTCTCTATGCCTTTCCAATCTTGAGAGCTCATGAAACCAATGGTTCCTTGTCAAAAAGTTTAAGGGAACTTCCCTCACTGTGATCCCCTTCTGTTTGGCCGTCTTTCTTCTTTCGTTAAACTGCCATCTTGGAATTGCTGTTTCCTTGTGTGTTTTGCCTCGCTCAGAGTGTGCTCTAGTGCTCCGTCTCTAATCCATGTGGGGAAACCTAACGTATGTCAGGTGTGTGTGATGGCCAGTAATTGTCTGACCTTGCCTAACCATTGTATTGGGACACGTCAGGCATTCTTTCTCAGGTGTTAGTCTGTTTTCTCTCATAGCGGGCTGTCCGAGACAAAGTGTTCATGTTGTAAAGGGGTCGGGGGGGTGTAGAGTTCCTAAATAGCGTACTTCGTAGGATGGGGTAAAGGTGTTAGAGGGAAGGGGATACTGCATCTCACCATCCGCTGTCCCACTCCCCGAAGACCCCTCACCCAGGTGATTCTCCTGCACTGGTCCATCCCCAGGAACTGGATCCAAAAGCAATGACCACCTGGATGACAGATCTCTGGGGACTAGTGGGTGAGACACCTTCTGGTTTCTCACAGTGGGGAAACACCTCTTAGAGCAGGGACAGAGTGGTATGTCCCGACCCCCTTTTATTTTGATAAAAGTATTTTACCAAACACACGACTCCCTTGTGTCCGAGTCTCATTCCTGGCTCTTCACACATATCATAATATTAGTTTTAGCCTCATTATAACTACAGTTCTATTGCTGCATAAGGAAACAAATTCACTGAAAGCCTTCTTTAAATCTTGTAATGTTGTAAATAGTAAAACATCATCATCTGCAAACATAAGGATATTATTGCGCTCTTTATCAATGGTGCACTTGTCTGTCTCGCAAGTAAACATATAGCAAGATAATTGATAAATAAGGTGAATATATACTGGCCCATTCCGCAGCCTTGTCTTAACCCCCTTGTTAGCATAAAAGTCTCTGATCGCTCTGTTGGCCCCATCTGACAACTTCAGTATTATTAAAATAAAGTGCCTGCACTTACCAGCTGGCGTGGAAGCCCAAGGCCGAACAGGACATTGTTGAAAGCTGCCTTAAAGTCAATGAAACCCAAAAACAAAGGCATGGATTTCTGCTCAGTATATTTCTGTACTATCAGTGAGAGCTTAAAGGCCTGTTCTATAGTGCATACACCTTTGTGGAAGCCGGTCTCTATATGGTGGAGGAAGTTCTGATCTTTAATGTGTGAGAGTAAACGATTGGCAATACTTTGGCATATACCTTACATAAACTATCGAGGAGCGAAATTGCTCTAAAATGTTGGGGGTCATTACTCTCTCCCTATTTAAACAATGATTATAACCCAAACTAAGTGGATACTCATTTGACAACATGAGAAGGATGCAAGGTTGGACCTTGTTGGAATTCAAACCTGCACCCTGCAGATCACACACATATCTCAGTAACGAGGGCTTCAACCGATGAACTATCTTATCAGCTCTAGAATATTCGATGACCATTTTCTTTACACCACCCTATTCAGTTTCAAACATGAGCCGCCTACTGTAGTTCCATTGTAACTTCATAGCAAGAAGATCTACAGTCAATGTGTTTTGTGGACCAGTCCAGAGCACAAATGTGGGCAGACAATGAGCAGTTACAGGGCAGCCAATGACATATGTTATATAATGCTGGTCAATAAATGAGCCATTGATGGGACAATGACTGAGTCGATGATGGACATCCAAGCAACGTCTGTGATCCAAAATGGGTAATCAATGAACTAATATGGGGGCAACCACTGAGTTGCTAATGGACATACAGCAACAGTCCATGTTAGAAACGTTGGAAATCAATGAGCCAATAATGAGCCAATCACTAAGTCACTAATACACATCCACGACAGTCCATGACACAGATCTGGGAAATCAATGAGCCAATAATGGGACAATCATTGAGTTGCTGATAGACAATTGAGAGCAGTCCAACAATGAGCCAATAATGGCAAAATCAATGAGTCACTAATGGACATGCAAGGGCACCCTGTGTTAAAGAATAGGGCAATCAATGAGCCAATAATGGGAAAATGACTGAGCCACTAATGGATATCTAAGTGCTTTCAGTGATACAGAACTAAGCATTTAAAGAGGCAAAAATTGAACAATCACTAATTCGCTAGTGGATCGCCAATGGCATGCTCAGATATACAATGGGACAATTAATGAGCCAATAATGGATTTCCATGGGAATTCTGGGAAAATATACTGGACAATGTAACAGCCAGTAACAACGATAACAAGACAATGAATGAGCTGAAGATGCGCCAAATAATGGGCTGATATGTCGGACTAAACAGGGAGAGCCCATGAAACCTAAAGATTTGATAACATCTAGGGGGTTAACTGCTTCCATATTGGGGTGTGCCGTAGGTATTTTCTTCAAAGTTGGGAGATAGTTGGGAATCATCTTTTAACAGGCTTTATAGGACACCAGGAAAAGTTGATGGAGAAATTATTGTCAAAGTGTACCTCGGGATTCTTACCTTTAATCGCATCGGCAAAGTGTGCTAGTGCTTCAGATCCAGGGAGCCCCGCAATACTTAATAAGTTGAACATTACCCATGGATTTATCGACTCGAGAAACTTTCTGCAAAGATTAGACAAAGAAGCTCTGCCCTGTTCTGCTTTGCAATATCTAACGGTAGTAATCCTGTTTAAGCTGTGCAGTCGGCTTATCGGGCCAAAACTGTCGCACCCGGGGGAGGGGGCAGGTGCCTGCGGGTCGACTAATGTTGATGTACTTGCAAGGGGAGAACATGGCATCCAGGGGAACCTGGTGTGTCTTCTTCAGTCAACTCGAACCTTTGCACTTCACTCTCTAGATGGCTTTCCAGCCCTGAAGCCCCCTTTTCTATGATACCGTAGTTGGATGAATTCTGAGGCATCGTTCTCAAGGAGGCCTTCTGAGTAGCGGTGCTGGAATCGAGTTCAGTGGCTAAATTATATCACGACTCAGCTGGACTGTGTGGGTTTAGGGTCTTGATTCCTGAACACAGAGTCACTTGACCGGAAGTCTATATGACTACTTATGTTCTAGTATAAGGAATTCTGTGACTTACAAAGAGAGCCTCGTGATATGATGAAGCCCTTGATCTGGCTTTGCTTAAATCAGTCAATGACTCCCATAAACAATCTGTATCTTAGGTCAGAAACGTATATTCACGCTCTCTGCTCTTTAATTGTAGACGTGTTAATGTAATAACTGCTAAATGGTGTCATGATGAGGCAACGAGCGTGCACTGATACTGCAATTCACCCACAGTCACGGAATTGCTACATTTACATTATTGTGTCCATTGCACTCCTCCCGGAGGAGGAAAGCGATAGTTTCTATCCTTCGATCATAGTGCTTTACTTTAATCAATGTAGGTCTGCCCCAATACATGGAGAGCAGCTCAACGATTAACTACTTTGTTGTCCTATTGAAAGATATTTGGTGGGTACCATTCAAATCGGTGCTAGACTGCCCGTCGCGTGAGGAAACGTTGTGGTCTGTAATGTGTGAAATATTTCCGTATTGTATGATGGTATCAAAGTATGAAATATCAAGACCTCTTTTTTTAATCTTTTTCTTGAGTGGTAAAACAATGTTTATTTTTACTGACTTGATGTATAATTGAATTAAATAAATTAACCATTGGACTGATTTCTAGGGAGAAGATCAAAGTTCATGACTTTACCAAATTTGCCTAAGTGGGACTATAGATCAAGTTGGAAGTGAATTAGCAACAGACATAAGCACTGTACCAGCTAATTCCAAGTGATTTTTCTACTTAACACCCATAGTAAAATGTCCATAAAATGCGACTTGAGTGTAAGATTGAAATCCTATCCCATGGGGTTGGGTTGGAAAATGTTTTTGCGACCAACAACCACATAAATTACCAAGCCTGTTTGGGTTGGATGGCCATGAGGTAGGGAAATAGTTGTTCTTCTGCTCTGAGGTCCTCAGAGCTGCCTCAAAATAGACGACTGTCTCAAAGATCCTTCTGGAAAAAATTAGATCAACAAGGATACGAACATGGTCTTTTAATGTTTATCCTGCAATGTTAATATTAATGCTAATGTTATGGGGTCTTGTCCTGCGCATTGTTGCCACTTGCGTGGCCTCTTGGCACTCTGACAGATCTGCAGTAGAAGAAGGGTTGGGGGATTTGATAGTGGGATTGAGAGGGAGAAGAGCAAGAGAGCTTTGATTTGCTATTGGCAGCTTCAGTTCAGAGAAACCGCTCACAGTGCGTTGCTGCGTTTTCGGTTGGTAGCCGTCATGTGGTGTTGAGGAATGATTGTCCATGGTTTGGTTTCATGTTGGGTGTTGTTAAGTTGTGAGGATTCTTGTGCGGGAGAGGTGTGATTGTGTTTTGTTTTTAGTATGATTACTTAGGAGCAACACATTTCCTACCCCCAACAATCCATCTAAGTGCGACACAATTGCGGCCCCCAACAATCCATCAATGTGCAGCACATTTCCTGCCCGAACAATCCATCTAGGTGTGGCACATTTTCTACCGCCAGCAACCCATCAAAGTGCAACACATTTCTTACCCCCAAAATCCATCTAAGTACGGCCTTAACACTAAAAGGATGGTTCACTTAACTGATGTTCCTAATCCAAGTCTGAAAGTCCAAAGTAAAAATCTGCCTGTGTCTAAACCTATGCTTGCCCTCACTCTGACAAAATGTGTTAGGAAGTCTCTTAATATAGTGGTTCAACAGAAAATTGGAAACCAAGGTTGGTTTCATATGGTCTTCTCACCAGGTGTAGCTTGGTCAGTTTCACAAAAATGAGTTAATTTAAAACAAGGCTGTTCATAAAACCAGTCTCCACAGTTCTTGCAGGAGTCTCAAACACTTTCAATATCTTAAATTCCCTTAGCCATCTTTAACTCATTCAAGTACATAACAAAACCAAAAGGAATATACACAGTTCCGATTCAAGCTTCTCAGGGTTACCCTCCCCAAGCTTAGGCCCCTTTTAGTTTTAAACACAAGCTCAGCCTGTCAGGATGTACCGTTCTCTCATATACAGTTCTTTCACATATAAACCATTCAGTGGTTAGCATCTGAGACTTTCGAAAACGCTAGGTTCTTTGCTCCTCCTAAGGTCGACCACTCTGATCTTCATCCCTTCTCTTTATTCCTTGCTCTTCCTTTTTTAAACTTTAACCTTCAGGTGCTTCCTGCACCCCTTCCTGTTGTTCTTTGTTTCCTTTGCTTCCTTCTTGTGCACACTTGCACAAATTGAAATGGGATTGGAAATGATCTTCATGGGTGGAATAATAAAACGATGACTGACAGAGGAAAGAGGGGAATCCTTCGACCCTGTTCTTATACCACTGGGGTGATTCCCCTTTTGGTAAATTGTTTCCTACTCCTTGTTCCCTGCCATAAAGGTACTGACTGATCTTGATGGCCTCCCCATGGGCCTGAAATGTGGGGAGATAAATACGTGCTAGGTTCAAAGTCATATTGTTGTTTCCTCTGACGTAACTCCCTGCCTGCTTTTGTTGTAATATGGTATTCCTGCCTCTCCCTTGGATCACAGCCAATTGGGCCTTCATAACTATTAAAGGCTTCAGGGACTTCTTCCTCGCCTATTATCCTGTTGCGAATACTGCGTCTTACCTGGGGTATTTCCATGAGCACAACCCCGGACTCGCCTACCCAGGTGATACTCCCTCGCTCATCCACCCCCAGGGTTGGTATCCAAAAGCGACGGCCCTCCCCTGACCAGCTGAATAGAGGATTCCTGGGGTCTACATAGGAGAATACCCCTAGGTTTCTCACAGTACTAATACAATTAGGTCCAAAAATAACCTTAAACAAGACAGTGCACTTGCCACTCTCCTGGTCCATGTATATCTGGCTACTCACCCAGTTAAGCCTGTGGGTCTACGTATATCCTCCAAGTATTGAATCAAAAGCCAACACGTGGATGCTTAACACAGACTATGGGCCTCATCACAAATGTGCCGGTCCGGAAATAACAGTGCCGGTAAGCCTACCGCCACTGTTGTTTCTGGACTGGCACACTAAAAAACTCTGCGGGTGGGTGCCTTCCCGCCTGCCAGGATCAGACCTGCCAGGTGGAATGGCACCCGCTCGCAGAGTTCTCACGGGAGCACCGGCACCGTTGTAAACGGTGCCGGTGCTCCTGTGTCCCCATTCCCATGGAGTCCTATGGAGACTCGGAATAGCCCGGTGGTACTGGGAAATCAGGCGCCGGTCATTTTTTACAGGTCCGGCGGCAACCCTGCACCACCAGACCCATAGTGAGGCCCTTTGCCTTGTTTTTTTGGATACGATTCTATTTGGTCTGAGACCTCCGATCAATGCTCTTTGGGCACATTCGTCTTGAGCAACAACCAATGGCTTCCATTTTCTTAATTCACAGACATCACCTCAAGCCAAAACCGAAAAATAATAAAAAATAATCAAAATGCACAAAATTATTTGTTTTTAGTAAAAGGTATCCTTCTATTCATTTCAATGTATCTCTCTCCCCACAGTTACCTTCCCAATTAAATCTCTCTTGAAAATTCAATTTGTTAAAAATCATTCTTACTAATTATTCATACCCTTTTATTCCAAGCACTCAGATCTTAAGCAACACAATCCCAAACAGCTGCCGTCTGCTAGCACTCGTTTTGGTGTAAGGCCCCAATTATTTTTTTGCCCTGCCTTCATCAGAACAAACAACATTACAGCAAATCAATGTACTTCAAAACAGTTTATAAGTCTAAATGGATGAGTGGATCCATTGATAATGGCACGCTCGCGTTGGCATTCAAATTGATTTTCTTCCGTCAAGCGATACAGCTTATTTTGAAATCCAAATTCGCCTTTTCTTACCCAAAAAGTGCCTCCGGTGGTTACTGAACTAAAATGGCTCACGATCATGTCCACAATAATGTGTTTCGGATAAAGCTGCCACAAAAATATCCTTAAATAAATAAATTAAACATAGTCACGCTTCCTCTATTTGCCTTTGCAGCAAGCTCCAACCCCATCCACAAACCTCAATTTATACCTGGCTGATCGTCCAATTGAGCGAGTGGACGGAAGCGCATAACCTCCAGATAGCAAGTCAATAACCATTACATGTTGACTTTACACAGATGATCTTGTTCTGTTGGACTAGACTTATGTTGCGCTACATCATCCACTCAGTGTCCCATGGTAATACTTGTGCAATAATAACTCGAGGATCAAAGAGTTAATAGTTTGGTTAAAAAAAAGCCAAAAGGTAGTTAAGCGACTTGCGAGTGAAGGTCAGAGAATACTCGTATTCGGGCATTGTGTTCCTCTGTAGCTAGTCATGGGTGAAACATCTGCAATCCTTGGAGAGGAATTTGTGTTCCTCGGGACCAGACTTAAGTATGTTCCGTAAAAAAAAACGAGGAGCAACTGGTTGGGGCACGTAGCAAGCTTATGGTGCAAAGCCACTTCTGATCTTCAGGGATGCTAGTGGAGATGAAATGAGAAGGACAAAAATTGTGGGTTTGAGATGAAAAGCATTGTCAGAAAACTCCCAGAAGATTGGTCGATGTGAACTATCCACGATTTAGTCTTGGTAAACCTATAGCTGACGGATTGGAACCTAACTGAAATTTGATAGTGAACCAACCCCAGACCAACTTCGGCCACTAGTATAAGCCCTCATTGAAGAGATCTGTGTGCAGCTTGCAGTCGCAGGTTACAACACCGGCATGGACAACTCAGCCCTTTCTCCTTCTAAATTCAGTAATGTGAACAGATCGGGTGGAGTCACCAGCTGCTCAAGTTCCTTTTATAAATGTAATGTAAAGTGTCTTATAGTGCGCTCGTCTGCCAACAATGTTGGCCTCTCTGTGCCTGGCTGTGTAATAAAGGGCAGCAGAGTGCGTCCGTCAGATAGCAGGAAGACAGATGGAGAAACTTTTGGTGTTGATGGATGCAGGTCAGAAGTACCCTTTACCTGTGTGTTGATATTAAAACCTCCAAGTTGTTTGTGGTTGATACTAATTGGGCAGCTTAGCCATAAGGGCATCCCACGGATTGTGGAGTGCAACAATTGACAGCACGCTTGTTGTTAGAAGATGCATTGGGTCTGAATTTGTTAAGTACGCTAGACCTAGGAGGTAGTCTGTAGGAGCGTGGGAGGTGTAAGGATGCAAGATTTTAGTAGTGGGGAGTTAGTTGAGGGATGAAGGGCATGGGGAGTGCAGACAAGGGTGTTGTCACTGCCACATAAAAGGCAGTTCACACTTGTTTGCAAATTCAATAAATTATAGATTTCTGATCTATTCTGAACCAATGAAAGTGTATTGCGAAACCAGCATCTGTTTAAAGCCCTGCCGGTATTCTTGCTCCTACACACCCAAGGATTGACTTCTTCGGGTAGGGTTTCAAGTTGTAAGGCCTTGCTTATTGTGCATTTTGCCAGGTACCTAAGCTGGGCCTGTGACATATTGTCTTTCATCATTGTTTTGGAGTCTCTGTTAAGTTGAAGTCCTGGGATCTTCTCAGATGTAGCAGTTGCTCTGCTTTGTAGCAGGTGGAAGAGGTTGGGTGGCATCAGTAGTACCAATCTTAACCCTTGTGGTCACGAAGGTGGACTTTCCGGCTTTTGTTTTGCATGCAGCTTGCCCAACCAATGCACAGACCAGTCTGCTATAGCATTATCTTGCCTATCCTAGGTCTCAGCAACATCGGAATCCTGACAGGGGTAGTATAGCTAATTGGCAACACGCTCGTCTTGGAAGCAAGATGATGCAGAGCAACACAGATTTGAATTCCGGGTACGCACTTAGAAACCTCTTTGGTATTAAGCATACCAATTATAATTATAATCCTGGGCCACACTAGGTGAAAGGGTGAGTAGAGTGAGTAGGGCAGTAGAGCAGAGGAGCAGGTGCCGCAGGTTTTGGGGGTGCAATGTAACAATTACTTTAAAAATACCCCAATAGGGTGACTGCCAGGGTGTCCAGGTAAGATGGCGGCCTATGTTTCAAGCCCCCAGAGGCTCCCATGTCATATGCTTTAACGGGCACTGTGAAGGCACCATGAAGCATACACAGACAATAGGTTCAAGCTGTCTCCACAAACATGTATAAACTCAAAATGCAGGGTGCAGTAAGGCCTATCTTGCCCTATGCTAAGGTTGGATTTCACTACCTTAAGAAAACTGAGCATAGTCTGTGTCAGGAAGTCCAAAGCAAATGTCTGCCTGTGTCCAAAACCTATACTTGCCCTCATGTCTAACTGTATACAATGTGTAGGGATGTCAACATCAAAATGAATAGTGTTCAAAGGAAAGTTCAGAGCTTCTTTCAGCTCATTGCTTGCAATCAGCGTTCCCTTCCCCAAGTTCAAAACAGTTCACAAAGTACAGGTGTTCCCTTCCGCAAGAGTTCAATGCTTCCAGCTTTTCAAAACAACACAATTCCTTGGAACACTTCTCAGCTCTTATAATGTTGCTCTTTTCTACTAGTTCACATAGACAGTCCTGTTTCTTGACTTCAAAACGCATAAAAGTCTGTTGCACTATAAACACAAGCTTCTTTATGGGTGATTTCAGTGGCTTTTCCATACAGGAGTGCACTCGGTCTAGGCGCATTTGTCAGACCACACGGTCCACCCATTAAGGTCACGCAACCAGTAAACCTTCCCTGCTGCTTTTCCATCCACACTAGGCCACTCTTTCAACTTGACAGTGCACCTTGATTTATCCACCGGTGGCACACTCTCCTGACACTGTATGATGGCTTGATTGCTCACAATGCACTTTTTACACTTTCCCCCAACGTTTGCCAATGAGTTTTCCTCATAACATATGGTTGTTTGCCTTCTCTTGGCTGTTGCAAATGCTCACTTTCTCATGCATTACAATTCATTGTTTTCTCGTGGCTTTGGCTAATGCTTGCTTCTCAGGTATTATAATGCCTTGCATATAAATACTCCTTGTTTCATATAACTCGGTCCTTGGAAGTCTCTTGGCTTTGATAAATGCTCAGTTTCTAATTTCATACAATTAATGGGGCCTCATTACGAGTTTGGAGGTAGCCATGCCGTTTTTAGCGGCATGGCTACCCCCAAACCGGATACCGGGTCCGGGTTCCTGAAATAGGGAATTAGCGGGCCATGCTGACTCTGGCGGGCCCAGTAATTCCCATTCTCGGGACCCGGACCCGGAACATCCCCATTTGAGCCCCCACAGTGCTCAATGGGAATGGGGAGGATGCTAACAATGGGCCCGTTAATGACGGGCCGGTTGTTAGCATCCTGGTCTGCTAGCGGGTCCTGCTAAGGACGTCTGGTCCGAACAGATGTCCTTAGCGGCACCCGCAAGCAGACCTCGTAATGAGGTGGTAGAGTGATAACAGCGCTGGCAGCTCTATCACTCTACCAAACTCGTAATGAGGCCCATTGTCTTCTCTTGACTTTGGCCAATGCTTGTGTCTCAGGTAATATAATGCCTTATATCTTGGCAGTTTCAGTTTCTTTGCATCTAATAGAATTGCAGTCTTTCTTTACCTCCATTCAAAACACTTGTTTCTTTCATAATCCGGTTCTTTGCCTCCGAGAGATTCACAATCTTACTTTAACTTTTCAAATATTCAAAAGTGCTCACAACTTATTTTCCCTCTATTCAATATTCAAAATTGCTTAATATTGCTTTCCTTTCATTCAGTATTCAAAAGTACTTTATTTTCACTTCGCTCTGTATTCACAGGAACGCTTGGTTTGGTATAAATCACTGTTCGTTATCTTCTTTACATATTCGCCTGTCAGCCTGGTGTTCCCCCTTCTTGGTACACTCACCGGTCATAGCTTACGCTTCGCTTCGAGGTCCTTGACTGCCACAGGTTCTCTCCTTCCCGTGCGGTACCTCGCTGCTTCGCCCAGTGGCTCTATGTGGCTCTTCTCACCCAGCGATGCTCCTCCTGCAGCTTGGGACTTCCACCACTGCTACCTTCGGTCCCTCTGGCTTCTCTCTTGCTTTCTGCCTACAGCCTCCAGCTTCCTTCATTTCCAATTCCTGCTGTATAAACTCTGCATCCTTTCTTGGGTCTCCAGCGCCCCGCTTGCCACACCGCTGATCCGGTGAGGTCTGACCACACCCAGCAGTTCGTATCACTGCTTCCAAAGCCGACTCCATTTCCACAAGGATGTCAGCATTTATTAGCCCAGAAAAGACTAGACCGCTCACTATGGAAACATTAATCCAGTCTTGCGCTTGTTGTCCTCTTCCTCATCTCAGTACTAAGCAGAGGTCGGTGTGTGTGTATTTAAAAAAAAATGAGGATGGGTTTCTCTAGTTGGTCTCTTCTTTGTCCCAGTACTAAACTAGTGTAACTTGGGGAATGTTTTATCGGCAGAACAGGGAAGGGCTGACAATAGCCTATGAAGGCTTGTAGGACAGAGCATTCATTATGAAAAGGAAATGGGGGATACCATGTCTCACCTAAGAAAGTTCTCGCTCCACTCCCAAGTTCCCTCCACCCAGGTGATCCTCCCTGGCATATCCACCCCCGGGGTCTGGATCCAAAAGCTATGGCCTTTCCCTGGCCACTCGAGAGGGGGATACAGGGGGAAAAGAAGTGTGGACGCCCTCAGGTTTCTCACAGCACCGACCAGGCCCCATAGGGGATTAATGGAGCCCCAGCCCTCTGAAGGCAAGCTCAGAGTTGGTCAGTACAAAGTTCAAAGTTAACAGACTATGTTGTGGTTTATAAATTCAGTTTTCTTCTTCACCCTGAAGCTAGGATGCACAGAGTGTCCAGTTTATCTGTCCCTATCCTCGTTTTTGCTCAGAGTAATGTCCAAAATGAGACCACAACTATCTCACAAAGGTTCTTTGTCTTTACTTTGCTGCTGCTCATGCATCCTGCTTCTTCGTCATGGATCTGCACGTGCTGTGGTTCTTCCCCATCGTTCGTAGACTCCTCACGCTGGGGTGCAGGCAGTGGGCCTTCTCTGATATATGGTTTGATGTCACCCAGGAAGATCCAAGCTCTCTTTCCTTGTAGTTTCACTGCAGAGGGGGTGCAGTCTTCCACTGTAAAGGGACCGTTAAACCTTGTTTCGTCCCACCTTTTCCTCGTATGGTTCTTTACCAGGACGGTATCTACAGGAAACAGGATGGAACACAAAGTCCTTGAGCTGGGCCTGAAGTAGTATCTCCTTCTGTGTTCCGTGCTGCCCTGCACCCTTTTCGTTGTCACTGCAGCTGGTCTGAAATTACAGTAAGGCAAGATGTCATGCAATTCAGGTAATTTTGCATTTCAGACCCTAAGATTTCTCCTGTTGACTGGGCATCACATCTAGCTCTGTCTCGGGGGGCCAGGGGAGTGGGCATTCTGCGGCGTAAGATGATGGTCAGAACCGGCTTGATTGTTGAGTGCATACAGTGTCAAAGGAAGGCAGTGCAACCATCCCTTTCTTAGAGTAAGCTTCAACTTGGCTATGCTCTCCTTTAATAGGCCGTTGAGCTTCTCGCATAATCCGTTACCTTGTGGGTTGTACACCGACGGGAACTTGTGCTTTATACCAAGCAGCAAGCTTATCTGTTTGAAAACCTCGTTTACAAAGTGGGTTCTTTTATCTGATCTCATTACTTCACATACCCCAACGTGGGAACTACCTCTCTTACTGAAAATTTGGTTTCACAGGTAGATTCTGGGTGTGTACATGGACCTGCCTCTTTCGATCTAGAGAATGGACACACCACAACAATTAGGTATCTGTACCTGTTAGATACTTGAATTATGACGACGTAATTGACATGCAAGTGCTGAAAAGACTCATTTGGCATTGGGATGACTCTTCTCATTACTTTTAATGTGTCCCCAGCTGTGAATTGTTGGCAGGTGATACAGTTCACTATAAAAAATGCAACATGCTCGGTTAAGTTCGGTATGAACCAGTTTTCTGCAAGCGTTGCCGCTAGATTCTCTTTTGACATGTGTGCAGGATAGTGTAATTTTTCCAGTGCTCAGGGTTATAGGCATTACTGGTTTACCTTTGCTGTCTTGTTGCCACAAGCTTTCGGAGGGGCTTAAAGAACACCCTTGTGTTTCCATATGTTTTTTTCCTCCTGTGGTGCATCTCCTTGGAGTTCCAACAACTGTGTTTGTCCCAGATTATTAGAGCTTTCAGGTGTAAAACGTGTAACCATCATTTTCTCATTTGTGTGGGTGACTTCCATTTCCATGATCATCTCACTCTTGGATGCCATACGTTTGGCTTTCGTGTCTGCTGCTTGATTTCCGTGTGAGATCAAATCTGTCCCTTTCGTGTGGGCGGCACATTTCACAACCACTATGCCCACTGGGAGCTGTAGTGCCTTGATCAGCCTGTCCAATAAGGCTGCATGCTCCACTGGCATGCCGTCTGCTCGGAGGTAGCCCCTCCTTTTCCACCGCGCTAGGCCTGCATGCACTGTTGACGTCACATAGGCGGAGTCACTGTACACAGTTACTTCCTGTTCTGCGTGATTCTCAATTGCGAGTATCAACGCCAATAATTCTGCAGCCTGTGCTGAATAATGAGATGGTATTTGTGCACTAAGGAATACTCGAAATTCTCCATTGGCGGTGTGTTTCATTACAGCGACGCCTGCATATCTTTGCCCATCGCTTTGATCGATTCTCAAAGAACCGTCAATGAAGACACTTTCTCCTTCTGCCAATGCATTTTCTTTCACTCTGGGAATTTCATCATGGGAATTCTTCATAATTTGCACAGTCATGTATTAGTTCTCCTTCAGTGACTGGTTCTGCTATGAACATAGCGGGGTTCACTATCTTACATCGGACTATTTTAATCGATGGATTTGATATGATCACTTCATAAGGAGAAGCTCTCTGAGATGTCAGTGTGCCCTTTGGCTTCTCTAGAATAGCAAATAGCGAGTGCTCGACGTACAAAGTCATGGAACATCCCATTACAATGGTAGTAGCTTTTTCAATTGCAAACGCTGCGGCAGCTAAACTTTGTTCGCACAGAAAATGGCCTCTCATCAGTGGGTCAACATTTCCACTATAATATGCCAAGGGCTTATACCCCAATGTGGTTCTCTGTGTGAGCACTGCTGTCATAACGCTGCCATTTGTGTGCGAGAACAGGTAAAATTCCTTGGCATAATTGGGGATTTCTAAAACTGGTGCTGTGCAAATTGCTTTTTTGAGTTCAGCAAATCCTTCCTCCATGGTCTCAGACCATTCAATCTTTTCCTTTGTCACTCATGCCTTCTTTAGGGCCTGAAGCAAAGGTCTGGTGTAAGACGTGTAGTCGAAGACCCATGCCCGGACATAATTGCACAGGCCCAAGAAACTCTGCATTTGCTTTACCGTGTGTGGCTTGTCTGTGTTTAGTATGGCTCCAGCTCTTTCTGGGGTAACTTTCTTCCCCTCGTGCGAGATCAGCTAACATATGTATAGCACTTCTTGTTGACAATACTGTAACTTTTCTTTGTCAACCTTATATCCTTTCTCAGCTAGTATAGTCAATAGCTGAACATAATTGTGTCTGCATTGCTCCTCTGTTGTGCTGCAAATTAAGATGTTGTCCACATATTGCAAGACAACACTTTCTAATGCAATATTGCTTAGGTCCATCTGCAGGACTCTGTTAAAGATAGAAGGAGACTCACAGTACCCCTGGGGTAGCCTCGTGCTTTTCAGACGCATCTGTCTGAACGTGAATGACGTCAGATTTTGTGAGTCACGGTGCAATGGGATTGCGAAAAATGCATTTTTCAAGTCAATCACTGTGAAATATTTTGCATCAACGGGTATATTACATAGAATTGTAGCCGGGTTAGGGACTAAAGGGAACTCGGCCTCACCAATATCATTTATTGGGCGTAACTCCTGAATTAAACGCCAAGTCCCTCCCTTTGATTATTTGATAGGGTAAACTGCACTGTTGCATGACGATTCTGATGTCACTAAGATGCCCTGCTCCATCATAGCCGAGATTGTCTTAAAAATCCCTTCATCTGCCTCCCTGGACATGCGGTATTGCTGTGCTTTTGGTAAAATTGCTCCTGGCTTCAGTTTGATTTTCACCTCTCCGACTCCTTTCAATAAGCCTACGTCATAGGGGCCTGTAATCCATACTGAGACAGGCACGTGGGCCATGTCGTCATCCAAATATTCGGGACGGTTCTGTGCTAACATCATTCTCTGAGGCACTTCTCTTTTGATCATTCTCACCCAAAAGGTGAGGCTCACTTCAACTGCTGTCTCTTCCATATCTGCTTGCTCATCAAACATATCGTCATCAGTGACGTCAGTCAATCAGTATCCTTCTTCACTGGCGATTACTGTGCACCATTGTCGGCCTTCATCTTCATAACCATCAATCAAAACCATTTTCCCTCGTACTGCAGCTGTGTGTATCACCAAGGGAAATACTTGTCCCTTTTCCTCGTGCATAGGTATTCTTGGCCTGAATAGAAAATCATCTGGAGTCCTCATGATTTTGTCTGTAAGGCCTGGCAGCCCTGCCATTAGCACACGTATTCCGTACACAAATATTTCAGGCTCTAATGGTACAGCCCTCATGGTTGTGTGTCCTGCGTATGCTCCAATCATTTCGCATACGTTTGAATAGTGCATTCCTGAAGTTGAACATACTATGCCCTCCTCCGTGAATGAGATTGTCATATTTAACTTCGTCATTAGATCTCGAACCAAAATGTTTACTGGGGTTTGTTGTGAATATAATAGAGGTACATTCATTTCACATTCTCCAATAGAGACTGGAAGTGTGTTTGTAAAGGGAACACGACTTGTAGCTCCTGTGAAACCCTGAGTATTTATGGCATCGCCGCACAAGCTAAACTTGCCTTCACGTATACACAAACGTTTTGCACCCGTGTCAACGAGGAAGGAATATTCTTTATCCCCTATAACGAAATCCACCCTTGGTTCCCAGTGAGGGTCTGGTGTCACTGATAGGATAGAACACATCAAGGTTCCCAGTGAGTTGTCCTAGTCCATATATAGGTTTGGCCCACCTCGTGCTGATGGATTTCACCCATGATCAGTGTTACCCCTTATTCCAGGGTTCGCAGCCTGTCCTGTACTCACTGTCTGTGACAGTTGCATCTGTGACTGTTTGGACTGTCCTTGTGGTAAAATTCACTACATTTTGAGGTTGTGGGCTTTGCTGTGCTCCTGGCGTTTGCTGTTGCACCGTGTGATTCTTTGCAACTCCCTGCTGTTCAAATGCATTTGGATTCACCATGCCTGCTCCTATTCCTTGGCCGTTTTGCATCATGCCTTGATTTCTGCATTTGCACGCTAAATGCCCTCTTACTCCACACAACCAACATACTGGCGGTGGTCAGGTCACTTGCCCATTTGACATATCTTGATTGCCATTTTGCATATTTTGAAAACCTCCTCGATTATTCTAGAAACCGCCCTGATTACTCTGCCATCCTCTTCCTCTAAATTCTCTTCCCCTGGGGAGAAACCCAGTATTGCCCTGATTATTCTGCTGTGGATTATTGGCTTGTTGCATGCTCGAGCTGTCTGTGCTAATTATCATTGCTCCTTCAAGAACATATTTTGATAATTTCTTCTGCACTCATTTTGCCTCTTCACCCTTTCGTGCAGCTTCTTTTTTGCGATTCTTTTATTGCAGCAGCCTGCAATAGTGTGCGATGGTCAACTGTATTTCTGACCATGGCTTGGCCTTGATTCTTACCAATTTCTTGAGCTGTTTCTATACCGGCTCTGGCAACCCTTGGCACAATATATGGTAGAACACAGGTATAGATTTCCCCCAAGATTCACGAGTCTCGAGTACCCATGCGCCTTGAAAATTCTGTATATAAAGTAACGGACCTTCTGACTCCTTCATTTTACGTGTCATGATAGCTCCCATGTCGTAAGTATCTGGGTATAGCACTGGTAGTGCTTTCCAAAAAACGCGGCTCTGCATTTGTTAAATGGAGCTCCGTCATGTGCGGTATTAACTGTGGTCACACCAGGGTAGCCTGCCCATGTTCACACATTGTCTGCTCTCTCACCAAGTATGGCGATTAAGAGACCCTTGATATCCCCTATAGCTAACGTGTTCCCTCCCATCATTTTTTCTAGCTCGTGTATCCATTTTCCAGCTCCCGATGTCAACATTGGAAGCTTGTTTTTCAAGTTTTCACGATCCATGTGTGGCCATGGAATATACTGTGGTCTCGCCCCTCCTTTTTTCAGCAACATAAATTGGGATTCATAGCCCTCTCTCTCTTCACTCATTGTTCTCCTGTCTATCGCAGGGGTAATATTGCTGCATCGCCGCCTGCCTGGTAATGTCCTAAACCGGCTCACCTAGGGTGGTGGAGAAACCCCCTCTGACCGTGAGATACTTCTTCGTGTCGGTCTGACTGTGCAGCTGATTCTGATGCCCTCAGTGCAGACCCACTAGAATCTGACCATTTTATCCCTTTCCCTCCTGGGAATCATCTTCTGCATCTCCTCTCTTCCTCCTTTTCCTCACGCTCCTCCCTTTCGGTGTCAAGACATTGTTTGCCCCAACTTGTGCAACTTCTTGCGTCTTCTTTGTTCTTGCTTATTTCCAGTCTATCTAGGGACAGTTCTCTATTCCCACTACTTCGGGAGACATCCTCAGGGTTGTATAGCTGAGTGCTCTTCAGGTGCTCATCTTCCCCCTCCCCTTGGGGTACTTGTTCTAGGCTCATTTCGTCATATTTTTCTATCGATTGTTTCTCTGATGCTTCTGGTGTCGAAGTCATCCTCAATACTTGCCCTAGATGTACCTGGTACTGAATCGTACTCAGGAAATAATTCTTCTATATCTTCCCAATGTACTACTGGCTCAGATTTTTTAACCTCTCTTTCCAGATATTCCTCGCCTCTTATCTGACCCTATCTTCTTCCTCTTTCTTTGCATCTCTTCATTCATTTGCCCTTTGGATTTCGTCATCCCTTCATCTCTTTATACTTTTCTCTCCTATTCTTTGTTCTTCCTCTAATCTTCGCTGCTCCTGTCTGTCTTGATCATTGGCTGCTCTCTGTTTATGATCGAGATGCCTTTCTTGCTCTTCACGATATAACTGTTCTCGTCTCTGTCTCTTTTTTCGTTATTCTCTCGTCTCTTAATCCTTTTTCTTTTTCCTTCCCCTTCCTCTGTACATCGTCTAATCTCTCCTTTCATTTTGCGCCATCAATGCCTTTGCTGTTGAGTTTCAATAAAATCTGCCCTCCAATCCATTCGCCTTGTGCGAGTGCTATCTCATCAGTTCTATCCTCGCTTCTTTTCCATCCTTTACCTTCTCTCTCCTTGTCAAGAGATGTACTTGCCTGTGTCTGGTCTCTTCTCTCGTCATCGCATCTCTCCTTGTCCCTTGGGACTTTGGAGGTGATATTATCTCTATCCTTATCTTGATTTTCGTCAATACTTTGCGTAGGTGACTCATACGCTGGGTTGCTATACCCCGTAGCTGCTTTAAGTTCCCTGAGCGGGTATAACCCTTCTTCCTTATTGTTTTCAATTTCTGTTTCAGACAGGGCGGGTGGCGCTGTGGGCGTCTCACCCCCCTCTGTGCATACATTAAGTATCCAGTCTGATGGCGGTTCATCTTCCTTGTCTTGTTGATACATTTTCCACAATTCTAGACTAGCTAGGCATTTGTCTAACTTTTTTCCCATGTATGTGGCAGGCAAATATGTTGTCATATGTTGCAAAACTGCTTTAGATAATGACCCGCCCTGTGGCCAAGGCATAAACATTTTGTGGCCGGTTCCCTTATCCCACTCTGCACTGTATTATTTCAGCTTAGGTGCATGTTTCGGCAACTGTTTGCACAGGTGTGCTAATGCAGTTATGTCCTCCATGCTCAAATCTGTTTCCTTTCCCCGTATATAACACTTGTCAAAGCTTCACATGACTTAGACAATTTCAACAATAGGAGCGAGCACCAATCACTGCAAGCTCCAATCCTGATTTTTCCACAAAATTTGATCTCTTCTATTTTACTCAATAAACATCAGGTTACCTTTTACAACCTGCCAAATATCTAATCACACAGTTTTTATGCTAGTTCCTCGAAGGAAAACTTTCCGTCCTATGACGTCACAACAATCAACACATTAAACAGACATTAACAGACTAGACGAACTCCAGCTGGTCACATGCATCTCTGCCTCTAAAATTACTCCGACATGGAGTTTAAACTTATCCCTTTCACAGCGTCTTTAATCGCTGTGGTGGCCTAGTTGTTCCCCTTTATTTGGGACTCTGGATACAAGTTTCTTCTAGCCGCTTGTATAAAAAGCATGGGAATAAGGCGGATCCTCTCTCTTCTCGGGTGTCCTCCCCGGTATATAATATACATTCTTCTCTACTTCTAACTATATATTTTTTTTCCGCCTCCCTCTGTTACCTTTTCCCCTACTTGTTCTAAGGCATGCACTTTTGCCAAAGCATTAGTCTTTTTCACTCACGTTGCCATGTTTCCTCTCTGGATCCTCGGGATCACTGCCTTCGTCACCGCCTTCTCTGGCTTTTCTCCCACTCAGCTGCCCATAGGAGTGGGAAGTGGTTATGTGGGTAACACGGGTCCCTTCAGACCTCGTTCTGCAGGTTTTTATTTTTATTCTATCACTGTCTACAGGGAGCTTCACGGTCTACTCAGGCGAATGGCAAAGGACTCGTGATATTGCAGAGGACCTAGAGTTACTTTATGTCAACGGTCAATGGGTGTCTTATTCTAATTGATAATCGATAACCATCAATCTCTGCTACCAAGTGTACTCCGAGACCCCCGGCCGGCCCATAGAGTCGGGGTTTGCTCAGAAGCACTTTAAGACAAGATAGCAGGAACCGTGAGATGGATGGGGGTGCAGATGTATTACTCCAACACCAATCAATAAGGACAAGTCAACGGTTTGGCAAAGGGAGTCTGTTTAAAGACAAGTACAAAAAACGGGGAGTTATGAATATCAGCAATGGCGTGATCTTCCTTCTCGCTTCAACTCCAACTTCATAAAGATCATGACATTTATACTGAAAACTTGTCATCATTGACGTGTAACACTCAAAAGTTGACATGCAATTCTATTGGTTCGGGAAAGGTAGCTTTAATATAGGTACTATATCTGTATATGGTAATGGAGTGAGGGGATTGGGTAAACACTGTCAGGTGGGCATCTAAGCACTGCCTTCAAAAAATGACTACTGCAGACGTCACTAAAAGTACGAAGTCCCATTGGTTCTACTAACTATAGGATCCTAGATTATTTTGTCCATTGTGATTGGGTTGGCACTAACCCCATGCAGACTTTTCCACTTTGCATCGCAGCATGCAGAATGGACGACCAGGTGCAAGCTGCCCCTTAGTTACCCGGCCTTCCTCCAGTCATTGTTACAATAAATCATCACTTTAGTAGCCATGTGTCAATTATTTCACTGTGGTTGGCCTTGAGACTGCATCTTCTGTCTGGAAAAGTTCTGATATCTTTGCCTGGCCTTGTGCCATGCGTAGGTGTGAGCTCTCGTTTTTGTCCAGCTCGGCTGGTCACGTTGTTCAGACACAATGAATTTGCCTTTTTTCCATCAATCTGTGTATTTGATTCTCATTTCACCCACCACCTGCCTTTGTCTTCTTATCTCGACCTTTCAGAAGCAGGATATTCTGTTCTTAGTTTCAATTAAATGTAGCTACTGTTCGGCTCTTCTATTGGTACGACCTTGGCTTTCCTGGCACGAGTTGCCTCTGCTGAGTTTCGTTTCAGCCGTCTCTTCTCGTTTTTGCTAAATATGAAGCTTTTCTCGTGTGGCCTTTAGTAACCTGGGTTGATTCTGCTTCTTGTGCAATGTAGAAATATACTTATAATAATGTGCTTCCTTTGAGGTAGATTATGTATAGTGGCGCTTGCCGCACTATTCTTGTACTAAGCATAGCAAGCCGACCTGTTTTCTTTGCTTTCTTGCGGTTCCAAGCATATGTACAGGTGTAAACTGGCCAAATATCTTTGCCATGTTTACAGCTTAAGCTTCATACATTTTGTCATCGTCCTTTCACTTTAGGTTCATGATATCCTTGTTCATGTCGTTTTCATCTCTTTGCGTCCTTCTCTGGTCGTCATTTCTTCCATATGTGAGTCAGTCCAGGTACTCATGACGTCACCATTCGTCTTCCATTTAGACCTTTTTGGTTTCTTCAGGGACTGTACTCAGACGATCTTCATTCCGTTTGATTTGTTGATATGGTTTTCTCAAAGGATGCCATACTGTCCATGGTTTCCTTGGTATTGGTCCTTCAATAGGTGCTGTTCTTCTAATAGGTACTGGGCAGAGCCCTACCACGGCTCTCTGCTGGTTTATTTGCTCATCATACGTCACATATCTTGGTGTGAACGTTCCTGGTGCTTCAAAATGGGCGAATGGAGTGCAGGCTTTATTGGGGACCTCCTCTACAGTGCTTAACACCCAGAGGTTTCTAAGTGCAGACCAGCGGATCGAACCTGTGTTGCACTGTGTCATCTTGCTTCCAAGGCGAGCGTATTGCACCTGAGCTGTCCTCCCGAGACCTGTATTGCGCCATGTTGTTTTGCTTCCAAGACAAACGTGTTGCCCCCTGAGCTATCCTTCCTCCCCAAATGAACGGTTCCCATTCCCAACTTGCAAAATGCAGTCAGTTGGGGCAACACAATGACTCACGCCCACCCCCCTGCCATGCAAATATATAGGGTAAAAGAATGGTACACGACATAGGCAAAAAGTGTTGTGTGACTCTTCTCCAAAAGTACAACTGTCATTACAGAGCACCCAAGTGCTAATAGAGAAACACAAGCAGGGGGTACAGCGGACGGGGGGACATTGATTCTGAAAAGCATTATTTCGGCTATATGGGTCTACAGGCATTGGAGACAACAGTACACGTGCTAACTATTGAAGGAGATCAAAAACAGTCAACTGAAGCCCCAATATCAATTATCACAATGGATACGGTGCAACTGACACAGTGCATGATCAAAGCAAGCCTGCCTCCTGCCAACAACTGTAGCAGTGAGTAACATTCAGGCGATGAAGTGCAGAGTCAAAATAGCCCTGCCTCCTTCCCACGAGGCTGTTCGTCTGCTGTGCACTAATAATGCAGTCAATAATGGATATATCATCATTAAACAGCCTAAGGCATGGGATGGCAGAATTACATACAAATGTGAAATGGATAACAATAACTATAGGCAGTAAATATTCATGTACAACCGTTTACAATTCCTGTAAAAATAGACGCAGGATTACAATTACAAATAAGCCTCATTGCAAGGGAACATCTGCAGTAACAGTTTTCTCCTGTACAATGCCTTTCCTGGGAGGGTGGAGGAGGGTAGCTGGTCATACTACCCATCAGATAATGTAGGAAGGCAAGACCACACTGCCTTCTGTTTGCATTCTGTAACAGCAACCTCAACGTCTTTGCACTGATATCATTAAAGATCAGACAAAAGAACATAAAATGGGGATTCTCTTTAACAGTGTTGACTTAGCTTCAGTGAAGGAGGTCGCATACACACGGAGAGTGTTGGAACACAACTTTATTTTCTTAACTCCACAAACGAACTGACGCTTACGCACCTTTTCCCATAAACCCCTACGCCACCGATTACGTCATGCGCAGCCCGCCTCTCTCGTGGTCGGGGTTGGTGTTAACCCTGCAACAGCCAGGCAACACCACCCCCGGACAAATATGTCCAAACGTCTGATTAACATTCCTGGACCAACGGCATCGGTTTCTTGATTATTTGACGTGGTCTCTCTTTGTGCACTTGTGTCTCGGTCGTGTCCTGTGGTTCAGTTTCATTCTCCATCCCTCCCGGATCACCTTCAGGTGGAGTCCACGGGTCATCTCTTGGAGCCCACTGCTCCGGGGTAACGAGTCTCCCTGATACCTCAGGATCCTCTCGCTTGACATAGTGTTTGAATTGCTGGCAGTTCCTCGTGATGGCTTTGTCCTGGTTTTGGGCTGTGACCATCGTCCCGTTTATGTGGGTGACTTGCATGGGGTTTGGATCAAACCGCAGGTCTGTCATGTGAATCATTGGTTGCTGTACTAGAACCTCATCACCTATTTGAAAGTCCTTTGGCGTCGCTTTTCGCCTGGTATCGGTGTCCCGTTTGGCCCTCTCTTTCCCTTCTGCATCTCTTTGGAGCACCTCTCTATCAGCGGGCGCGCTGACCGTTGGGTTCCGTGGGATGCGGGACCGCACCTCGTAGCGGAACATGAGCTCCGCAGGCGTCTTGTTCGTGGCATTGTGGGGCGTGTTTCGGTAGTCTCTGAGGAGCCGACATAGCGCTTGATGCGTGTTGACTGCTTCGATCTTCGCTCTCTGAATAGTCTTTTTGATCGATGCCATAAATCGCTCCGCCATCCCATTTGCTTGTGGATAGCGGGGGGTGATCTTCATATGCTTGAAACCTAGATGCTTCGCCAGTGTCCGAAACTCGTGCCCGCAGAATGGTGGTCCATTGTCGGACTTGATTATTCTGGGAATCCCCCATTCGCTGAGTATTTCTACTAGCACCGCCGCTACGTGGGAGAAAGCTGTGTACGCGACGGTCTTAACTAATGGAAATCGAGAGTGTTCATCGATCAGGAGTAAGAGGTAGTCGCCCGATTCTGTGGGTCCATAGAAATCCATGGCTACCCTTTCCCATGGGTATCTGGGTGTGTTGTAGCGGGGCAGGAGTCTCGGCAGGTGAGGTGCATTGGCAGGCGTGGCAGTTCTTCATCCATTCATCGACTATGGCATCTAGGAACGGAAACCACACGTGGCATCTTAGTTGTTTTTTGCATTTTCGGCACCCCTGTGCCCTTTGTGCGCGGTCTGAACCACCTTGTTCCTTAGCGTGGCCGGGATGACAATGCGACAGCCTCTGAGCAGGATGTTGTTGTCTTTTACGGCGAGTTCGCTATGCAGTCTGGCTAGTCTTTCGATTTCCTTTTTTCTCACCCCTGGGTGGGCCCGCATAGCTCTCCTGAAGTCTCCCCATTTGCTGGTCGATGTGAGGCTGATCGCAAGGGCTGTCGTGGGGTCTGAAGTGGATGCGGCAGCGAATGTCTCCAGCGACAGAGCTGGTGGTAACGAGTTTGATGCGATGTATTGCACATACGCGACGTCCCCTTTGCGTGTGACTGGTGCCCCAACTGGGTGTCGTGATAAATAGTCAGCAGGGTTTAGGTCACCCCCAGGTCGGTGAAGAATGTCATAGTCGTAATCCTGGAGGCGTATTCCCCATCGCTCAATCCTCAGAGGCATCTTGGTGTGAGGATTGCCGAACAAGGAGAGGAGGGCCTGATGATCCGTAATAAGGGTGAACTTCTTGCCAATCAGGAAGTTGTGAAAATGTTCACATGCCCATAACGTGGCCTAACTTTCTTTCTCTACCTGGGAGTAGGCTATTTCTGGTGTAGACAGTGCTCTGCTTGCGTACGCTACCACGTGTCTGGGGTTGACATCCACGCCGCTGGTCTGAGCCAAGATGGCCGCGAGGCCAACCGGACTTGCATCTACTATAACCTCTGTGTGCCACGACGGATTGAAGTAGGGCAGTCGATGGGCCTCCGTGAGGGCGTGCTTGATGTCCGCAATGAAGCGTTGACATGCCAGTGTCCACTCAAACACGGCATCCTTCTGAAAAAGTCTTCGGAGCGGCTCCGTGAGGGAAGCATAATGAGGTATGTACCTCACGCAGTATCCTGCCATGCCTAGAAAGGAGCAGACATCCGCTGTCTGTTGCGGTTCGCTGAGGTTGGTGATGGTGTCCACTTTTTCCGGGTCTGTCATCATCCCCTCGCCGGAGAAGATGTGGCCGAAAAACTTGAGCTTGGCTTTGCTGAACCGGCATTTGGCGATGTTCAGCGTGAGGCCAGCGGCTTGTAGTGCTTCACAGGTGGCGTAGAGGGCCTTGTCATGAGATTATTTTGACGACCCGAAAATGAGAATGTCGTTGCTGTAGTTCAGCGCACCTTGTATGGGTGATTTGGCGAATGGTCTCCTGGAAAATCTCGGCGGCGGACGAGATCCCAAAGTTTAGCCTCCAGTATCTGAATAGGCCATCATGCGTTGCAAAAGTCGTGATCGCTCTGGAATCAGGGTGCAGCTCCAGTTGATGTTAGCCCTGTATTAGGTCGAGTTTTGAGAACATCTGAGCATTGTTCAGCTGCACAATCATGTCCTCGATGCATGGACCTGGGTGCCACTCACGTTGGATGGCAGTGTTGGCTACCCTCATGTCTACACACAGGCATATTTTGCCCCCTTCTTTGGGGACGATCACAAGGGGTGATACCCAAGGTGTAGGCCCTGTCGCTGGCTCGATGATGTCATCGTCGAGTAGCTGTTGAAGTGCCTTTGATACTGCTTCCTGTAAATGGAACCCAACTCTTTTGGGATGTTGCGGCACTGGTTTTACCGCAGGGTCTATGTGGAGTCGGATGGGGGGACCTTTGAGTTTTCCCAGACCTGAACAAATCTTTGGACATTTTTGCGTGATGTTCTCTTGCGTGATGAGCTGCTGGGATTGCCCGCATGTGATGGCCCCTATGAGGCGCTTCTGGTTTTGTTTGTCTAACGTTGCTGTGATGGTATCTCCGGCTTTGACGTGTATTTCGATCAGTCCTAAATGGGAGGCTGTGTGGTAACTGAGTAGGCACCTACTTCTTGTAAGCGAGTGAAACACGTGATGATGGTGTCCACCTGCCGTCCGTTTAGGAGGAGGCTACGTGTGAAGTGTCCAATCATCTGCAACGGGGTGGTGGCTCCCCACTGGAAGATCCGTGAATGTGACGGCTCTAGCGTTGGTGGGTTTGCCATTTTGGCATAGTCCTGTTCGCCCGTGATGTTGACAGTGGTGCCAGAGTCCACCATGAACTGAAATAAGTGGTTTTCCATCTTGATGGGAATTTTGGGGGCTTCTCTGGCCTCCTCGTTGCTTCTTCCAGGGAATATGCATCATATTGGCAATGTGCCCCCTTCATCCGTAGGCGGGTTATGAACTCATCTACAGTCTCATGTGGTTTTTGTGAGCATTGGTTGAACAAGTATCTTTCATAGTCCCGGTTTACTTCATTTATGAGGCGTTTATCCAGTGCTTTAATTAAATCTGTGAAGTTGTTCTGTTCAGTTGCAGGGATTGTTTTCACGATAGTCTTGATCTCGCCCCCCACCAGGTTGAGAAAAATGTCTCTGATGTTGGGTGAGTCACCATCTCCCGACCCTCTCACAAAATGTTGAAAATCCTCCATCCATTCAGTCCATCTGGGCCCTTTCGTGGCCTGGGGCGTCATTGTGTAAGGTGGAGGCATCCGTAATTGTATTGATTTCGCTGTGTGGGCAGGTTGGGGTGACGCCGGGTTGCTCATCTTGTGGAGTTGGTGGGGTCCCAACCGTCACTTTGGTGAGTAAGATGTGCAGCAGTGCACCATCCTCAGTGCTCAACGTTGGACAGTAGGGTATCAGAGCTCTGGAATGTGAGCTAGTCGGGGTATAAACAGCCACAGGACCGGCATGCACTGTTGGGTTTGCAGATGTGGGGCACTGGGCTTTGGTGGGTCCACTCACTAGTTTGTGCGTAGACTGTGGCAGCGACAGTGTCAGGACGTTGGTATTCTTATGGCAGGGCGTTTAAGCTTGAACATACAGCACTCCTGCTGCTGGGACTGACAGCCGTGTTCATGGACGCTGGATTCATGAAGCAGGAAGATTGATGCGGGCAGCCCAGAGACCAGTTGGGCTGGCGAACAGTCTGCGCCTGTGCCGATGCAGCGGCCGGGCCGCCTCTGACTTTGCGTCGCTTGGGGTGCGTTGATGGAGGGGCTCCACAGGCTCCTTGTGCCTGTGTTCCTGTGCGGCGGAGGGAGAGGCTCACACAGGCGGGTGCCGGAGGGGCGTCGCACATGCATGCTGATGACCGCACGTTGGGTAAGGAGGAGGAAGGAGCTTTGCGGGCTGTCCACGAGAAAACTCCGGCGGCTGCAGCTTTATTTATATATATATATCTATATATTTTTTTTCTTTTTTTTTGAATGAGGAGGAAACTCAGCGGACCGCCGAAAGGAGGACTCCGGCGTACGCTGGAACAAACCTCGTCACAAGTGTTGATTTAGCTTCAGTGAAGGAGGACGCGTACACACGGAGAGTGTTGGAACACAACTTTATTTTCTTAACTCCACAAACGAACTGACGCTTACGCGCCTTTTCCCATAAACCCCTATTCCCCCCGATTACGTCATGCGCAGCCCGCCTCTCTCACGGGCGGGGTTGGTGTTAACTCTGCAACGGCCAGGCAACAAACAGTAGACTAACAAAGCGGGCAAAGGGAGTATTCATGTGTGGCTCGCCACCAGCCATTTCTTACTCTATTGAACTCTAAGGAATTAAATCTTAATCTAGATATTAATGTCCGGTCTTTGAAAATGTGGACTCCCCTACCTACCATCTGACCGAGTGAGCCTGGGTGGCAGATCGGGCTTCCTTGGAGGAGCCAGCAGCTGTCGCCACCCCTCTCCACCTTGCAGCGGGTAGCTCCACCCCAGCGGTTGCGTCACATCACAGGACTTCTCACATGATCTGCGTGCTGCTTTCCAAACACTGCACCCTGATTCCCGGGACCACTATCCACCATTGGACCGAGTGACTCTTGGCAGCGGGACCAGCATCCTTCTGAGGACCAAGCAGCTGTCGCTGCTGATATCCACCTTGCGGTTAGTGGCCTTAAGGAGCCTTGTCAGGCCGTCCATCGCCCGGACGTCCTTGCCAAAGGGCGGATATTCTAAGGGCACAGCCACCTCCTGACTGCCCCTGTTTGCTCCTGGCTCGTGACCTTCCACGTTCTCTGTTATGCTTACCACTGATCATTGCTTACCATGATACCTTTGCTTTCCCTCGCCCCCCCCCCTCTGTTGCTCTATCTGGCCGTGGTCCAGGATTATCCCTGTCCACACCTCCTATTCCAGCTTCCCATCGTCATCCATCTTGTCCCCCTATCTCTGATTCTCCCCCTGTCCCCATGGCTCTGGAATGCCTGTTACATTGTTTCTAAAAACCGACTTGGTCCTGGATCTCTTCCTTTCTTTGACCTTCTTTTTTTTTGCGTCACTGAAACTTGTCTTCGTCACTTTGATGCTGCTACCCTTGCCGAATCAACCTCCCCCCTTTCCTCTTTCTCACATCTACCTTGCCCGCCTCACACTGGCGGTGGGACTGGTGATCTATTCCAATCACGCTGGTCGCTTGGCTCCCTTCCTTCCCTTCCCTGCCCCCCATTACTATTCTGGTTATTTATCATCTCCCAGGCCTCCTATGGTTTCCTTGGCTTCCTTTTATCGCTCTGTTCATCATTTATTTCTCCTCTCATTGCCCTTGGCGACTTCAATATTAATCTCCTTGTTTCCAACCCCCCTTTTTCCCCTCTGATTTTCTCTACCTGTTGTTATGATCTTAAACTCCACCCTTCATCGTTTACTGACATTAAAGGTGGGGTTTTAGACTTAGTCTTCACTTTGTCTGATTGTTCAGTCATTGGTTCTATCAAACCTCAAACTCTCCCTGCAGCCTATCATTTTCTGATTTCTCTCTCCTTTCTTTTACCTCACTCTCTTTCTGCCCCCGGTCATCTAACCTCAGCATCCTTCCGATATTTAGAACTTTGTTCATCATGCTTTCATTGACTCTATGGGCCTCATTACGAGTATGGAGGTAGCCATGCCGCTTTTAGCAGCATGGCTACTCCCATACCGGGTACCGGGTTCCTTGAATGGGGAAATACCGGGCCATTCCGTCCTTGGAGGGCCTGGTATTTCCTCATTCAAGGAACCCGGACCCGGTACATCCCCATTCCCATTTGAGCCCCCACAGGGCTCAATGGGTATGGGGAGGATGCTAACAATGGGCCCGTTAATGACAGGCCCGTTGTTAGCATCCTGGTCTGCTCGCAGGACCCGCTAAGGACGCCTGGTTTTACCAGACGTCATTAGCAGGTCCCGCGAGCAGACCTCGTAATGAGGCGGTAGAGGATTAACGGGACCGGCAGCCCTACCGGCACCATTACACCTCTAGCGCCAGAGTCGTAATGAGGCCCAATCTCTTCCTAGTTGTCTAATTCCACATATTCTCCTTCTCTTAACAATGATGAGGCCTTCAACAGTTTCCATTCTGCTGTGTCAGACTCCCTGGATTCCATTTGCCCAGCTCAGTATTTACATCCAGGGGCAAACTGCCTCGCTCCTGGCTTTCCGATTCTCTTAAACTCTTGTGCACTCAGCTCCGACGTGCCAAATGAAAATGGCAGACATTTTGCTCAGCTTACACCAGCCTGTCTTTTTCTACTCTTTTCCAATCCTTTTCTCTTCAATTCAAACAAGCCAAAACTAATAATTTTCAGAAACTCATTCAATCTCCAAGCTCTTCTCCGAAACTACTTTACTCTACCTTGAATAAACTATTAGGCCCCCCCCCCCTCATCCCCTCTGTCTGCTCTGCGTTCCCATCTAATGACTTTGCCAAATTCTGTCTCTCAAACATCTGGACTGTCAGACAGTCCCTCACTCCTCTAATTTCCTATGGCCTCGCTTGCCAGCCTGGCTCCTCTGCTTCTGTTTCTGATCATCCTTGTTTCACTTTCAGCTCTATTTCTGAGACAGATATCATTAATACTATTTCCCGGTCACATCCTACTCCTGCTCCCTCTGACCTTTAACCTATTTCCCTTATTAAACCTATTTTTCCTGCCTTTACCCTACCTCGGCTACCCTTATTAATCTTTCCTTATCCTTAGGCCAATTCTCATCTACTTTTAAAGTTGCAACTGTCATTTCTTTTCTTAAAATACTTTCTTAGAAACCTGATCAGCCATCTAACTTTTGCCCCATTTCACTTCTTCTGTATTTTTCTAAATTACTTGAGCGACTTGTCCATTCCCAACTTAGTTCTTATCTAAATCTGAGCAATCTACTTCCCCCACATCAGTCCGGCTTCCGTCCCGGGTTTTCACAGAATCCACTTTACTCTCTGTTCTCACGACGTGCCTGCCACTCTAAGCATTCATCTTACTCGAACTTCTTTCTACACTCTCCACCCTTAGACCTTCTGACACTGGAATTCAGTTTTCTTCTTCCTACTTATCTAATTGCTCCTTCATCGTCTAATGGAAATGATCTTCCTCTAAGTCTCACCCCCCCCCTTTCTTTTGGTGTCCCCCAGGGTTCTGTCCTCCAACCCCTTTTATTTTCTCTTTATACTTACCATCTGGATACCCTAATTCTTGACCACGGGTTCCATGCACATTTATATGCCGACGACACTCAAATCTTTATTTCTTGCTCATCTTTTACTGACCCTTTTCACCAGAAACTCTCTTCTCGTCTCTCTGCCGTCCAATCCTGTTTGTCCTCCCGGTTCCTTTGCTTAAATCCCAACAAGACTGAAATTCTTTTTTTACCTGCTTCTGCCTCGATCTCCCCCCTCCTTCTATTTCATTTCCTCCTCTTCATCTTTCTCTAAGTCACCAAGCACTTAATCTCCGACTTATTTTGGATTCCTCTCTTTCTCTTCAGCCACAAATTGCCACCATAGTTCATTCTTGTCAATTTAATCTTTTCAATATTGGAAATATTTGCCATCTCCTAACCTTTTCTTTCACTGGGACACTGTCACAATCCATAGTTCTTTCCCAGCTTAATTACTTTTGTTCCTTATACGTCGGCCTCCCTAACTGCTCCATTCGGTTACTTTGCTCAATCCTTCACTCCGCAGTTCAGACTCCTTTCTGCCTCCCCTATGCTTCTTCTATTTCCCCTTATCTTCGGCGTCTTCGCTGGTTTCCTATGAAACCATTCAAAACTAAGGCCAGGCCAACATGCGCTCCCAATCGAGAGGCAGACAGAATGATCAAAAACAAATCTTCAGTGAATGCACACTTGATTTATTGTCGAGTTCTTCGTAAAGAACTAGAAGCTCAGCCGTCACGTGTTTCGACCTAAACAGGTCTTTCTCAAGGCTGATACTGTGCAGTAATAAACCATATAAATGATAACAAAACAGCCAAGTAATATTACAGTGGTTATAAAGAATGGACATCAGAAATCATGGTAAACATGCATAATCAACAGATAACGATTAAAGCAATCAGGGGACAGGATGTTCCTATGGGCTTTGAGAGGCGTCCCTAATCCTCGGTATCCACCATTGGAATACCACACAATGACGTTCATGGAATTTATATTGGGATTGGTCACATTTAGTGATCACTGGACTTGGTGATAAGCTGACTAAACTACAGTGTATTGAGTGCATTGATGCTTCTTCAAAGTATCTTCGATACTGTTATCATTGGTTTCTGTGCCCAACAGCATTTCACTAATATAATTTATCTTGTGGGTTCTTGTTGTTGTCTTTTCTCTACTTTACCCTGCCCTGTTTGCATGATCATTCTCTCTATCTCTCTATTGGGAGTGCGCGTTGGACTGGGCCTACATTTAACTAGCGCTATCTTTTGTGGCTTTTAGGCATAGTCGCACTTGGGTGCAGATCTGTGCTGCCCCTTTCTGAACACCTTATTAAGGGACGCAGAGTTGCTCTTGCCTGCAGGAGCCCAGTTTGTTTGTTAGTTCCTCTGGAACCAGGGCATGAATTTCAGTGTCCACGCCTTGTCTTCAAGAGCATTCATGCTCTGCCCCAGCCTCCATCTCTGCTCCTGGGTCTCTTTGTATCATCCCGCTCGTGATCTCCGCTCTGCCTCTCAATTTCTCCTGTCTGTTTCCCACACTCTTTGACCATCTTCGCGGTTTGGCTCTTTCCAACCTTTGGCTCCAAAACTTTGGAACTCCCTCCCCCTGGATCTTCGTTCCTGTCCCTCGCTTCACCTCTTCAAGAAAGCTCTTAAACCCCACCTTCTTCAGTCTCTGTCTTCCTAAACGGGTTACTCTTTCATTGTGAGCTCTTTCTCTTGCTTTTCCTTGTCACAGGCCCTTATCTTTTGTACTTCTATATTTTCTCTTGTGCCGCAAAAGCCCTATACAAGCTTCATAGATAAATAAATAAATAAAATAAGTCGGCTTGAGTCAAATTTGGCACTGTTGTCCTTTCTAAAGCGCGGTTAGATGCCAAGTGAAGTTATGCCTTTTCTCTTTCTTGGTAAGCGATCTACTTCAGCTGCACTTTAATCACGTCTCCCAGTTTTATGGTATGTATTTTTTCAACATTTCCGTCTGCATTATTCCATACTTATTTTGTAGTCATTTTCTCCGAATGTATCCACCTTTAGCTGTACTGTGTGAAGAGCGTAACTTGCAACTAGTGCTTGTCCACATTTATTCAAATAAAATATTTAGTGCTTTGAGGCCGGCAACGGGAAGCGCATAGAGCTGGGTTCTTGCACTTCAATCCAAGGTCCATTTTCATCCTAAAAACAAACAACTGCTCTTCACGCTGACATGATAAATATCTTTGTAGCCTTTTAAACATTTTCAACTAGAAATTAATCACTTTTTAAGCCTCTCCATTTTGTTGCTTTGCACAGTCATTGGCCTGCAAGGCATAAATGACAACCTAAGGAGCTAATCAATTCCCGATTTAAAAAAAAAGAAAAAAAAAATACTGTAAGGAAAGCGAGTGATTTCAGTCTGTATTTATGTTTAAAAATCTGTAAAAACTGTAAACACAAAGCCTTGACTGTCGTGGCTTTGATGGTTGCTTCAGCCATTTGCTGAAGGCCTTCGCTGCTATCTGGGGCTTTTTTTCTGTTTAGGATCTTAAACACATGTGTAACCCATGGAAAGAGGCCTCCGATGCCGTTACATTTTGGACGCTATTTGCCGAAGGTTTGCAAAGGAAATAGCTGGGCTTAGACACAAATCATCCTCCAAGTACGAGAGTCCTATTTCCTTGTGAATACCAAAGGTGGCTTCAGATGCTGGAAGACCAACCAAATATATTTTTAAGAAACGTGTTCTCCAAAACGTATATACTTGCCCCCCCATGAGGCTATCGCCCTAGGGCTTGCCACACATACGCTAACGATTGGCCCGATTGGTTGGGCGCTACATTGCAAATTGAAGTGGTTTATCCCTCCGACAGGCTGAGACATTTGCCCAGATGTTGCTGCAAGGTGCTGCTTATTTATTTATTTATTTATTTATTCATAGTTCTTATATAGCGCAACTCGCCCGTAGGCCTCAAAGCTTGCCAAGCAGGCTTTCAGGAAAAAAGGCACCCAAGTACGTGTATGAAAGTACAATGGGACTCAAATGGGAATGCAGAGTCATATTTTCCGGTGCCCGGGAATGGGCAATTACCGGGGCTGTAATGCCCCGTTAATTGGCCATTCCCGGGTGGCGGTATTTACTGGCACGGCTACCGCCAAAGTCATAATGACCCCCACTGACATTGAATATATTATCGAACATCATTGCCCAAATCAGTGATTGGGCTTCATAATTTCCCTCCGAATAGGGAGATCAATTTTAGTAATTTGATATGGAGAAAGGATAGTGGGTGTTACCCTAAAACTACATAGGTTAAAAGGAGGTTATGCTACTGTTGTTACATAGTGCCCAGTCCCTGGGGCACCCATTTACTAAGAGATAACATGTGCAGAGGATGGAGAGAGATGAGCAGGGCACTAGGAGTGATGAGTGCACTAAACAGGCCCATGCATCACACAGTTACAGTGTGCATTATTGATTAAAATCATGTTATGTTATTTGGCATTTATATAGCGCTCCATATATCATTGGTATGAGTTCAAACTGCTTGTGGGTTGAATGCCCTCGGGGACCGGAGTCCAGGTCAGTCGAGAGAGTAGTGCAATGTAGGGTGCTTGGGTGCACTCAATATGTGAGCAGCTGATGTGATTGCGATCATGCAGGACTGAGGGGAAAATTATTCAACTGTGTTTCTAGATAGAGGTGGAAGTCCCGCCTGTGCGTCAGGCCTGCTTGGTTTGTGATTGAGTTTTAAGAGGGGAGCTCCACCCCTCCAATGTTTGGAAGTTCTAGTGCTAGTCATGGAAGAAGACTTGATACCAAACACAAGTTCACAGTAGGTTGATCTGCTGGGAACCCAAGCAGACTAGAGTAGGGGCACATTAACTAGTGAAGTCCCTGGTTAGCCTTCTTAGGACTGTGGTCCTCAGTCTTTCCCCTGAGTCAAAACCCAGCTCTGGGGTCAGTAAACAATCACTCGTAGTCTCTGAGATTTATAATGTTCGCACTTCTTTAATGCCTTCCATTGGGGGCTTTCATGGCAGGTACTGGACATGTAGTCTGCTTGGCACCACCACCACTGGTCCATTGGGTCATCTGGATGGGGGGGGGGGGGGGGCAGGCACCTGACACTTTCTAGATTTTAGGACCCTGGAGTTTCTCATCACCCCTGCCCCTGTTGGGCCTACACTAACCCATACAGTCCTTCTCCCCATCAAATGTTTTAGTAGGGTTTCAACTCTTGGTGCAGACCTCCGCCTTCGTCCACCTCTCCATTAAATCTCGCTGCCTCTTTCCTGGACTTTAAGTTCCTCTTTTCCTTCCCTCTTTGTTCCTCTTTCTCTGACTCCACTGTTTTCCTCTTTCATTATTCTGCATCCTCCCCACTCATCCAAGCTCTCGCCTTTCAGCCTTCTACAAACTTCTCTTTCCTCTTTCGACTTCTTCTGCTCATCTGTTTCTCCTTTCCTCCTCCTACACTATTCTCTGTCCTCTTTCTACTTCCTCAGACTGCTTCCCTGTTTCTCCTTTCGACCTCCTACAGTCTTCTCTTTCCTCTTTCTAGTTCCTCTGCTTCCATGTTTCTCCTTTCCACTTCCTTCTGTCTTCTCTGTCCTCTGTCTACTTCCTCTGCTCCTGTGTTTCTCCTTTGCACCTCCTATAGTCTTCTCTGTCCTCTTTCTACTTCCTCTGCTTCCCTGTTTCTCCTTTCCACCTCCTGCAGTCTTCCCTGTCCTATTTCTACTTCCTCTGCTTCCCTGTTTCTCCTTTCCACCTCCTACAGCCTTCTCTTTCCCCTTTCTACTTCCTATGCTTTCCTGTTTCTCCTTTCCACCTCATACAGTCTTCTCTTTCCTCTTTCTACTTCCTCCGCTTCCCTGTTTCTCCTTCCACCTCCTACAGTCTTCTCTGTCCTCTTTCTACTTCCTCTGCTTCCCTGTTTCTCCTTTCTACCTCCTACAGTCTCCTCTGTCCCTTTTCTACTTCCTCTGCTTCCCTGTCTCCTTTCCACCTCCTACAGTCTTCTCTCTCCTCTTTCTACTTCCTCTGCTCCTCTGTTTCTCCTTTCCACCTCCTACAGTCTTCTTGCTCCTCTTTCTACTTCCTCTGCTCCTTTGTTTCTCCTTTGCACCTCCTACAGCCTTCTCTCTCCTCGTTCTACTCTCGCTGCTCCTCTGTTTCTCCTTTGCACCTCCTATAGTCTTCTCTGTCCTCTTTTTACTTCATCTGCTTCCCTGTTTCTCCTTTCCACCTCCTACAGTCTTCTCTGTCCTCTTTCTACTTCCTCTTCTCCTCAGTTTCTCCTTTCCACCTCCTCCGCTCTGCTTTTCTCCTCTCCAGTGTCTTTGGTCTTCTCTATTATAGAACACTGAGAGGAGAGATAGAAGAGTGTGGAATGTGGAAAGTAGTCATAGAGGAGTGGAGATGACCTCCTCTATGGACTACAGACTCTCCAGCTGATGCATGTCAGCAGATGGGTGTGGGGCTCCACCAGCCGAGATCTCAAAAATCTGGATCCACCATCTTGTAATCATTCAGTCTATTGCTCACAATCAGGGAACTTGTAAGAAGGTCTGCTACCGCTCCTGACCCAAATCCAACATCACAAGGAGGGAGTGAAAGCAGTCTGCGGACCATCTCACAAGGAGTGCTCGTGAACCGCAGGATTTCAGGTAACTTGGTTTGCTAAATGATCCCATTTGGTTCACAAACGCTTGCAGTAGCAGATTCCCAGACTGTTTGCTTCTCCTTCACATTTTCAAGGCCTTTAAGCTGTACGTAAAGGTTTTTGTCTGGTAGGACTAATTCTACACAAGGCTGGGGATGCATTGGGGGGGCATGCATCTTGGAGTGGGTGGAGTACCTGGCCTGCAAGGCGACCCCACTCACATTCTCCTGCCAACAGCCTGCAACTTTATCACATAGCCCACAGTGCCATCCCTGTTTGTAACGTTTGTGTAGCAGACACAGTGCAATATCCCCAAAAACCTATGATGTCTGTGTGTGTTGCGGCCACAAGGATTTACGAGACTGACCAAGTGGTACCATGATGGTTGATATAGACTTTTATTGAACAGAAAAATAAACCTACCTGTCCTTAACACTAATGGGGTTTCCTTACCTAAACTAAAGAAATTCGGGAAGTCTGTGAAAGTCCAAAGCAAAAGGCACCGTCCCAGTTAAAAAGGCTTCTTCTCTCTCCCTCTCACTAGAATAACCCATATAAAGCTCTGCTCCTGCTCGTAACCCAGGAGAATGACTCCCTTCTCCTGGATGTAAAGTGCTCCAAAGACCCTCAGGTTGTTCAACACAAAGTTTACATTAAAGTTACGGCTTCTTGTAACCCAAGAAAACACAAAACAGCTCTACAGGATTCTCGTGGGGCTAGGGGAATGACTGCCTTCTCCTAGCTGGACCCCCACTGTCTTTTACAGTTCTCAGCAATACTTGAAATTCGTTGACAGAGGTTCGCACAGACTCCACTTTCTTTGTATTCTTTAACCTGTTCCCACAGGGACAATGATGCCCCCTGAGTCAATCTCGACTCTCCAGCACAACACTCTTGTGGAACTGCCCAGAGAATTGCATTACAAAGTGGTTCACTACTCCATCTGCTTCTTTACTGATTACTATCTCGCATCTTCCCATCCCCCTTCTGAGACTTATACCTGTTCCCGTTATCTTCTCCTGGGGAACTCTTCACTGGTTTCACCATGGGTCGCAGGTCCACTCTCGCTACTTGAACTTCTCCATGCTTTTTCTGTGGCCTGCTCTCCACAGCCAGTTACTGCTGGTGGTCTTGGCGTAGTTGTCGGACCCCTCGGTCCACCCACAACAGGTAACGTCACCACCACAGTCTCTTGCACTTTCCACACATTCGCATACACAGCTCTGCTGTCGATTATAGTAGGAGGTCTGGGAACCATACAAGATGCTTCTCGGGTGTACTGCTGCTTCTCTCTTCAGCTTTGGAGACGTCCCTCGCTGCAGTCTCCCGAAGCCCAAGTTCAGTCTTATGAGATTCGATGGGGCCCTTTCGGTCGCCGGGTTCTCCTTCTGGTTGTACAACAGCTCTTAGCATATAAGAACTGCACAGGCCATTGCTGGATGGGTCAGAGGATGACGAAGAACACAGTCCTTCTTTGCTGTTCAGTTTAAATATGGCCCTAGCATAACGTCAGTCCAATGGACAGTAGTGTATTGAGCCTTCGTCCTGTTCGATTGTAGCATTCTCAAGCTCTTCTTCGTCCCTGTACCTATGACATCAGGATGGTTTGATATTTCACAATAACACACAGTTTCGGATGTGAGCTTACGTGTAGAAGATTTAGGCATTAACATCAGCCTGCGGGGTTCGGGTTTAATGGGGTTGTGACTCCCAATCGCATCCTTATCCCCAGGAGTGGAGTCCCTCCCCATGAAATCCTCCCACATGTTACCACCCCCTAGAGGGACTGTTGGTTAGCAGCCTCACCTCCCTAGCCTCATGGAGAGGGGTTCTCCCCTTGGGAGAACTGATGCCATCTGAAGGATCGTCAGGGTGTGTATGTCAGAGTGTCTATGTCATTAGGATTACAAATCATCATAGGGCTGAAGACCACTACATATCAGAAAGGACCCAATGTGTACCCCTGATTAAATTCCACAAGGTCTGACATTTTCTGTTGTTGGTCACCTGGCAGGCAGCAACGATTCCCGCCAAAAGACGATGCGGGGCTATCGAGAGGCTGCTTGTTAGCCTGCATCCCCCTTCCTTCCTTTTCTATTTTTTGTGTCGCAGTTTCACTTTCTCTCACAAGCGGACCCCTACAATAACACGAACATACATACCACAAAACAGTGTGTGAGGTGAAAATACCCATCACCATAACAATCTATACATTGGGCCTCATTGTAGGTTTGGTGGTAAATCCGCTGAGATACCACCATACTTTGTTACCGCCACTTGGTCCGGCGGCATTACTGCTGGATTACAAGTGGTGGGAGCGGGTGTTAGTCCATGGGGTATTTCGGCAGAATTACTGTGGCAATAATTCCGTTGGTGGTAATTTCAACTGAAATTTGGCGGAAAGTCTGCAGATGTAGCTCCAGCTCATAGATGGCTGGCTTGCAAACTCTGAAGCATGGGCTGGTCAAACATTGCTACATTTATTGGGAAATGTACAGGATGCTAGCCCTTGTCATGACTAATTTAAATGCCCTAACACAGAAATAATTTGGAGTCATTTAGGTTAGCTTAGAATAATAATATTAAAATTGACTAATTACAAGGTGCCCATCAAACATCTAATTGCCCATGGGTGTTGAAATAACAGCTGTTAGTTTTACCGAAGCCACCTCATTTTGTCAACCTACAGAGAATGAAAGTCCGGGCTGGCCATGTGGGATTGGCACAGGGTTCTGTGGTACCCTAGGCCCAGCAGACGCGGGCATTATTTAACTAGTCAACCAGAGGAGAGTCTTCCTTGTGAGGGCTCAGGTGTCCCTTATGTTATACCCACCCATTTGGGCTCTTATAGACTGGGGTGCCTTGAAGTGAAAACATAGTCCTTTCACACTACAAATAATACTCGGCTAATGATGAGGGACTTTTTGGTTGACACCTTTAGTGGTAATACCTCGCGACCTATTTTATATTTTGGTACTTTGAATTTTAGAGATTTGGTTATAGAGAATGCATATTTAGTTCAATGGTCGCATCCATGTAAGCATCAACGGAGACATAGAGACCCTCAACTCAGTTTGTTCAAATTGACACAGGTTGGGTGAGCTTACACTTATTGATGCTCTGCAAAATTCTCATAAAAGAAGAGAAAAGTCTTGAAGAAGTGTTTGAAATTCCTTTAATTGAGGATTTTTTAGGCGTAGCCTTTAGTGGATGACACGTGTTTCGGCAAACTTAACTTGCTTTTAAAAAGCTTTTGGGAGGCCGGTTATAGTAGGGAAATGTGGGATTGAGCCCATGGCCTGGCATCTAACTGCATTATGCTTATATTCACGGAAGTGAGCAAGGCCTGGATTTGAGAAAGGTAAGTTAAGTTTGCCGAAACACGTGTCATCCACTAAAGGCTACCCCTACCCCTAAAAAATCCTCAATTAAAGGAATTTCAAACACTTCTTCAAGACTTTTCTCTTCTTTCAGGAGAATTTTGCGGCGCATCAATAAGGTGTAAGCTCACCCAACCAGTACAAATAATACTCATTGAGTCCCTCAGCTCTGTAGTCTTGGAGGCCTGCATCAAGCCCTCAACTGACCGCTACCATGGCCCAGCTTGCCAGATTACTAGCAGGAGGTTACGCCAAGTCAGGGTAGCAGACGCACAGAAGCGGGAAACTCTTGTGCTGTAAACCCATCAGGGGCGTCAGGGTACAAAATAACATGGCCTGTTAATGCATGCTTCTTCCTGACTAGTTCAGAGCTCCTGCCTCTGAGAGTCACTTAATATTTGATATGATAGGTTATTTATAATGCGGTTAATTATAAAGCGCTTAATACACAGAGGTTTCTAAGCGCGGACCCAGGATCGAACCTGTGTTGCTCTGTGTTGTCTTGCTTCCAAGGTGAGCACGTTGCCCCTGCGCTATCCTCCTGAGTTTGATGCTAAAACCAGTGTAGAAGCAGCTGTTCTGATCAGGGAGGATGGATGGACCAAAATGGACAAGCATCACCCAGGCCAGTACTCAAAATGGCTGACATTGGCTTATATCCACTGTCTGAGCACTGCCTCGCCTGGCAGATAAAGCGTCTTCACAATCTTAATCTTCATAGGTTGGTACTTGGTTTAGGGTTGCCGAAACAGGCTGAGACAGCTTATCCATAGGCGGAAAATTTGTCAGACAGGTCTCAGCTGGCAGGATAGCTCAGTGGGTTGAGTGCTTGCTGCTGGAATCTGTGTGTAATCTGCAGGTTACAGGTTTGAATCCCGGCGAGGCCAACTGAGCCTTTTATCCGTTCGAGGTCGATAAATGAGTACCAACTTCAGTTGGGTGATATTGTATGTAAATATGTTCTACGTAAAGTGCTTTGGTGAAAGCGCTACATAAATAACACATCATTACCGTTATATTACTTCCATCTACGGGTCACTTTGGGCAACATGGATAACATTGCACATTATATTCTCAGCCAGACTGTGCGAAAGCAAAGCACTTTCCTTGCTGCTGAAAATGGCCGCCTTTTTCAAACAATGAATGTAGCCCGAGGCTTTAAATTGTCATCTAGGCCTCGAACCCTGACTGCCTATCTTTGCAGGCCAAAATCATTGTTAGCATAAGCGAAAGTCTTTATCTATTATCTGGCAAATAGAAGGCCAGAAACTATATTGCTTTCTGGAAGTCATTGACAGCAGAAAAAGATCTTTACTTAAAAACCATATACTAATTTATAACTCTGCTAAGCTTAGATCAAATACAATTGTCACAGCACATGTATTTACTTGACCCTGAAGGTCTGGACTGTGCATTTGTTCTGTACGCTTGGGAAGATGCTTGCCGATCAGTGAAAACAATAAGCTTCATGGCCGTATGCCTCCTCTGGGAGAGGTGTAATCTTTCCAAGGCAAGATTATATTCATCTCACAAGTCAACAGGACCCTCAGCATTTCTGAATCATCTTGAGCCATCCAAAGCAATGACCCTGCTGACATCACCTGAATGACACGTTTCAGCTCACTTACAGGAAAATGCTTTTTGCTACATTCTGCAGGAGAGTGGTCCTCATTACGAGTGTGCCGGTCTGGTGACAACGGTGCCGGTAAGCTACCGGCACTGTTGCTAGTCGACCAGCACACTCTGAGGTCAGACCTGGCGGGCAGAACGGCACCTGCCCGCAGGCTTTGAGGGAAGCACTAGCACTGTTGCACACGGTGCCAGTGCTTCCGTCCTCCCCATTCCCATTATGTCCTATGGGACTCGAATGGGAATGGGGACTTACTTTTTCCGGCGGCTGTGCCGTTTTTACCGGCATGGCTACCGCCGGGGTCGTAATGAGGCCCAATGTCCTTTTCCAACGAGTTCTGTACTGAGTTTATTTTTGTAACACAAAGTGACGTTTTTTTTCTTCTGCTAGACGTTCCCAGTGTGCATGACCTTTGACAGTATGTTCACACTATTCCTCTAGGATATACTGGACCCCACAAACACGTTTTCCTTCAGCTTTGTTTATTTGATTTCCACATAATTTCCTCTTTCGTTTTGTTCTTAAAGCCCACCTCAAAAAGTGGTCTTATTAATGCTTTTCCACAAGCTTAGAGCGAATGGTTCATTCCTACGGTAATGCCTGCAAGTTGGAAGTTGTGATATTCTCTGACAGATGGTGGGTGCCCGATCCAAAATGCACTGTATATGACTATCATTGTGGGAAGAACATTGATCTTCACAATTTACATTAAAAACTATTGCACTCATTCCAAGTTTGGCAGTATTTTGGCAGTAAATCTGCTGAACTACCATCAAACTGATTTACCGCCAACAGCACTTGGTACCGTAGATTACTGGGGGATTACAAGTGGTGGTGACCAGTGTGAGTCACACCCAAATTTAGGAGACTAGAGGTTATTAACCTATGTTTTTGACTTGGACCTTACTGCAACAGCCCTCTTCAAAACACTGCCTACAATATAGTATTCAATGTGCAGTAGGTCCCTTGTATTCCACTATTCAACCAGCTATTGACCACAAGCACATGTCTTTTTTTCAATTAAATTTCGACATACTACAATAGATTTTGTATAAAAAAATATGACCATTTTATTTTCATCTAAAAATATATATAACAGCTTCATTTCACTTATAAAAACATACAGATTTCATTATAGTTTAAGACAACGATGTTTTCTATTTTTTCTTATCATTTCGTAAATTGTTACATATACAAATGATTAATTTTATAGTTCAACAAACATTTTCAATAAAACCTCTCACAAAGACAATTCATTTCGGATCTAGTGTGTTGTTGCTTATAATCGCACTTTGGGATACTCAATCACGGTTTTTGTTGTTGTGGAGTACCGTCTATTAGTATCCCCTTCAATTTACACAGATGGTTCACCAATCATCCATTCATTCATTCCTCAAACAAACATACCCGACATGTTTCATTCCTCTTTGTCAACTAACATACTAACAGGAAATTCTTCAGGGGAAGAAAAAAACACACTAGATTGAAAACAATCTTTTTTATGAACTGTTCCTTATTCTTGAATTTCACCGGGCTTTACAATTTCCTTTCTTATCCCTTTCGGTTTTTGCTTTAGGTCAAAATCTGGATGACATTCTGTGGAAACACAAGGAATAAAGAGGGCTCTATTAGTCACCACTCTTTAAATGTAGTATGATTCATACATTTTTTAAGTTTTAAGTACATTTCTAGATGGGTTCAATCGACCCATCATTTGTCTCTTTTGCTTCACTGAAGCATCCTCTGTATACTTGTAGAAGAAAAATGTCACGTGAATCACGTGTGTCACGTGCTCAACAATGATATCTCTCCCTATTCTAGGGTTCTTTTGTCATATCTTTATATCGAGCTATTATCTCTAGGTCTTATATATTTAGGCAAAATGCATGTCACAAATACCTGTAAGGGGGATGGTTATCCCAACTCGAGTGGCTGTTGATATTATTACAGCTGTAAAGGTTGTTCGCTTCTATATAGTTATTCTGGGTTCAGCATTTGTTATTCCCTTCCCTGTATTCAGAGAAAACACAGACATGGAAAAGTATTTGCTTACAGTCAAGTCCCAGGCATCTACTGGCTTGTATTTAGTTGTTCACTTCCTAATTTAAAGAAAAATAAAAAAAATTAAAAGTTACCTTACTCCGCAATTGTTGTTTTTTTATGCGTTCCGCGACTTTTCCGTTCAGGGGAAATGGAGTCTGTTCCACTCCTGAATACTATCTGTCAGGATCTCGTATAGCGGCTTCAGACGAGATGCTCGTTAATTGCTCCGCTAATTTCGGCTATACCTCCGATCGAGGTACCCTAAACGGTATAATATATAAAATATTTATCATTAGGGGTGGCTAGATGTTAACAGGCCGATTCATGGAATTAATGTGCGCTGAAAAAATCGGCGCACGCGTGCGAAAACGTGCGATTCGCAGTGCAAGTGCGAATATCGCAGGGAAACCAGCGCACATCTATTCATGGAAGTCCGTGTGCGAGTAAAATGTGGGATGTGCGCTGAAAAAGTGCGCGGCGCACGCCGCGCACAGGTCATCTAACGACGTGCGCTAAGGCCACAGCGAAATCGCACATAGCGCGGCGCACATAACAAAAGTAGGCGGAACACGGGGCGTTACACGCAGAATGGGGAACAACTCGTGAAAATGTGGGCGTCACGGGGGAAGTACAGGAGGCAAGTGCGCGGAACGCCCACACACTCGCCTACAACACGTATTCATGGAATCGAATAGGGCAAACCAGCGCACGGACAAAGACGCGCACAGGGCCATACACGTCCGCCACACGAAAGCAGGCGGTAGCGTCCCTGCGCAGGAAAAAAATGTGCGCCAAAATGTGCGCTAACAAAAAGCACATATATACAGCTATGATGAATGTCCCATACTGTGGCCCTCTAGGACAAATGACGTGCCAAGGGGTACGCGACAAACACGGACACCCGCTGTGTCAAAAATAGCATGTGTGCGTGTATTCCTGACATGCGCAGTAAGTATTACACGCGATCGGGCCTGGGGGAGCGGGTATGTGTATTTCAGGGGTGCGCGAGAAGTTTTACACGCAATTGGCCTGGGTATGTGTATTTCAGGGGTGCGCGGGTGTTTTCACACGCGATCGGGCCTGGGGGAGCGGGTACGTGTATTTCAGGGGTGCGCGAGAAGTTTTACACGCGATTGGCCTGGGTACATGTATTTCAGGGGTGTGCAGGTGTTTTCACACGCGATCGGGCCTGGTGGAGCGGGTACGTGTATTTCAGGGGCTTGTGGGTGGTTTTACACGCGATCGGGCCTGGGGGAGCAGGGTACCACTCACCGTCTGCCTTGCGTATAGAAGAACGCGTAGCCAACACCCACCCGCTGTGAAGTAATAGCGTGTGAACCCCAACGCCTGCAAAACACACGCACCGCACCCCACGATAAGCACGTACAGAGCAATGGAAATCCACGTGGGATCTTCAAGACCTGCCAGGGCAACGCCCGTGCACGATACGTCACATACGCGCTTACACGCTAAGGGCCTTTGGTCCAATGGAATCGCGTATGCGTGCTGACGCGCTTACGCGCTAAGGGCCTTTCCTCGAATCACACGCTGACATGCAGAATTTTCACGTGCCAAATCACTCCGTATCAAGCTGGCCACGCGTAAGCACACGGAAGACCACGCTCCTGCCCAAAAGGCCAAATTACTGCCCCCCAGAGCCCCGAGCAGCCTCCCACAAGCCATCTGCTGCTGCCTGCCTGCCTGCTGCCACCGTGCCCTGCCATTTGATGCCTGCACATCAGCCATCTGCAGGGGTCCAGTTGCTGTGTCCACCCCTGCTGGAACAGAAGACTCCCGACTGGGATACCATCGCTCCACAGCCCAGCCCCAGGACCCAGTTGCCCACCCATGCCTGCCTCGGGGGTCGCCATGTCGGGGCAAACACCATCCGAGACCACTGGCGACCCCCAGCCAGAGGGGCAGAGGGCCACCAGCTTCAGTCAGAAGGAAGTTGGTGTCCTGGTGGAGCATGTCCTGGGGCATTATGATGCCCTCTTCGGATCATCACGCGCCGACAAGGAAGGACGGGACAGGATCTGGACGAATGACATCGTGACTGCCATCAACGTGGAGGGGGTGGCAGTCCGACTATTCCATCATGTCAAGAAGCGCTGGGAGGACTTCAGGTCCAGCACCCTCAACAAGGCCCGGCGCCTCTTGAAGGCAGTGGATGCTAAGGGGCCACTTGTCGGAAGATCAGATGAGGGTCCTGGAACGCATATCCCCAGCGCTCCATGTCCAGGTCCTTGAGAGGCAGACCCGTCTGGAGTCGAGCGATAAGTGACCAAGCATTGCTGTGTGAGATAGGGCATGTTGCAGTGTGCTGGTTGTCTGATACTTGCCTGTATGTGTGACATAGGCCATGTACGCGTGTGTGTGTGCAGGGACATCATGCTCATGCATGTGAGACCAGTAATGTGTGAAGCACACGGTTGGTGTATGTGTTTAAATGCTACATGGGGAGCCCTATGCGGAATGGACACATGAGAGCATGCCGGTCTCTGTTCCTGGACATGGGTGGGGGTGAGGGATGGGTGATGATGCCATGTACATGTATGGTGTCCATGTCTGTGTGTCTGACCTGCTTGTCTGTGACTTGTCAATGCCATGGATGCATGACACATGTCTGTGTCAATGTTCTGATTCACTGATGCAGCCTAGCTATCCTTGCATCCACTGTGTCTGGGGTGTATGAGTCCAGATGGATGAAAGTACGGTGAAGTGTGTGAATGTGATAGGCATGACCCATGATGCATGTGAGTTCAAAAACAACATTGTATGTTTCAAGAGTCCCTTGGACATGTTTGCTTATGTCCATAGCATGTGCCATGCCTGTTACTGCATGTGTTTTGCCTGCACTGACCCATGTGTTGTGGAGGGACATAATGGAAGTGATCTTTGACAGTGCCACTCATCTGCTATTGCTTCCTGTTTAGGGGACCATTGTACAGTACCCTGATGCTTGTGTTCTATGTCTCCCTCTACACAGCGCAAAATGAAGAAGAGGGCGGAGACGGCACTGTAGAGCAAAGCGGCGGGGATGCCCCCACAGCTGCAGCGGAAGGGGTGGGTGAGCCCCCACAGGGGCTTGCAACGGCGGAAGACGGTGTGGAGCCATCCAGGTTGGTGGTTTCCACAGAGGAGGAGGAGGCCGCTACTGAGCCGCACATGGGGCCTGGTGGGGGCATCCCTGCTGGTGCAAGTGGTGCAGTCCAGGGGCAGGAGGCAGCACAGGTCGCCGTGGAGGTGCCTGTGCATGTCACTGTCCCTGACACTGTGACTGCACCACCATGCACCAGCAGGGATGCCCCATCCCAGGCCCGTCCGCAGGTAGGGGGGATGTCCATGTCATCTGACTCCCCTCTACCTGCGGATGAGGGGACCCCTGGCCGTATGGAGAAGGTCCTGATTGGTGTCGCGTTGCGCACGGGTGTCATTCGTGATGAGGTGCGTGCTTCCCGGGGGGAGCACGCACGTCATCACGAAGAGCGCCGTGCCAACGTGGCCCAATTGGGAGCGGTCATGTTCGGGGGTCTCGTACATGTGTCGGGCACTCTAGTGACTCTCTCCTCCTCTGTGGAGGCTATGCGCCAGTCGTACTCCATGCCGTCTTCCGGCCCAGATGCCACCAGGGCCCCCTGTGGACCTGCCCCGACCAATGCAGCCACCTCGGTGGGGATCCCATCCCTGCCACAGTCGGAAGTCAGAGGTCCAGCAGGGGTGGACACACCAGCAACTGGACTCCAGCAGATGGAGGATGTGACGGCATCATCGGGCAGGGCACGTGCATAACGGCGTCGGTGGATTTCATCAGCCTGGATGCCATCGTGCTGGCACAGGCAGTTGCGTCGGAGGCAGCGGCAGGCTCGACGTGGGAGGCATCATGGCTCGGGGCCATCAACATCAGGGGTGCAGGCATCGGCCGGAGGGCAGGAGAACCCTGGAATGGGAGTGGCTTCCGTGTGGGAGCGGTTGGGCCAGCAGGTAGGTGCGGAGCGGCAGCGGGCAGAGGACGAACGGCTCACAATGGTCAGGGCGGAGAACTCCATGCGGAGGGCGCTGAGGCAGGCTGAGTGCCTCAAGGGTCTTCGCAGGGAGTTGGAGCTGGACACTGCATTATCCCTGCGAGACCTCGGGGCCAGGGAACATGCCCGCCTCCAAGCCATTGAACAGGAGTTCGATGATGCCCTGGCCCATGACAACAACCAGTGAGCCGTCGGACTAGCCCGCTGCCCTTGTAAATAGTTATGTAGTTAGTGTTAGGTTTCCTTTGCTTTTTTATTTATTTTGGACCTTTTGGACAATGGACCACATTTTTGTATATAGTTTTTTTATCAGGTAGTATTTTTAGATAGGTTTCATTTCTTCAGTTGGGATCATGGACCCTGGATTGTTTATCTGTATATAGTTGACTGTTGGATTTTAGTTATTTTTTTGGGATTTACCCATGGAGCAATGGTTTTCGGTTTTGTTTTTCCCTTGGATTTACTTTTTTGAAATGTGACTTTGGACACCTTTCCATTGGATTATGATTTGTGGTTTTTCATTATTTTACGGACATGCTGCTTTTGGGTTTTGATTCCCATTGTCAATTGTTTATTTTTAATTCCATTTATGTTGCTTTTAATACATTTTTTTCATCAAACTTCAATGTGTAGTATCATCTCATTGGTTTCATGCATATCATGATATGGGTTTTGACATTCACTTACACACATTGTGTGTATGTGAGGGACATGTGTTCATTTACATACTTGCCATTGGGGTTGTATCATGTAATTGGCATTTCTAAGTGGGTGGATGCAATACTTGGGTGGGTGTTTGGCATGTGGAGGCTGCCCATAAGGGCCAGGGATCTAGATTGTGATGACGTGTTGGCTGGGGGACATGTGTCAGGGCCTGCTGGCAGGTGCCCCGCAATGCTGGGGGGTGGGAGTGCAGGGGGACATGAGTGGGACATGAGTGGGGGCCTGCTGGCAGGTGCCCCGCAATGCTGGGGGGTGGGGGTGCAGGGTGACATGAGTGGGACATGAATGGGGGCCTGCTGGCAGGTGCCCCGCAATGCTGGGGGGTGGGGGTGCAGGGGGACATGAGTGGGACATGAGTGGGGGCCTGCTGGCAGGTGCCCCGCAATGCTGGGGGGTGGGGGTGCAGGGGGACATGAGTAGGACATGAGTGGGGGCCTGCTGGCAGGTGCCCCGCAATGCTGGGGGGTGGGGGTGCAGGGGGACATGAGTTGGTGATCAGTAGTGCAAAGAGACATGTGCCTTTGCTGGGGGGCATGCCCATGTTGGGTGGGCTGCCTGCGGGACATGACCAGGGATGCAGGGTAGTCCCCTGTGGTGTGGGCTGCCTGCAGGGGCCGTGGAGGGTGTACAGGGAACACCTGGGAGGACCCACACTGCCAAATCACATGTAGGACTCCCCGGCACCCCCGAAATACACGTACCCTGCTGAAATCGCGTGTGAAACTTCCCACGCACCCCTGAAATACACATACCCAGGACAATCGCGTGTGAAAACACCCGCGCACCCCTGAAATACACGTACCCAGGCCAGTCGTGTGTGAAAACACCCGCGCACCCCTGAAATACACGTTTCTAGGCAAATCGAGTGTGAAAACACCCGCGCACCCCTGAAATACACGTACCCAGGCCAATCGCGTGTGAAAACACCCGTGCACCCCTGAAATACACGTACCCAGGCCAGTCGCGTGTGAAAACACCCGTGCACCCCTGAAATACACGTTTCTAGGCAAATCGCGTGTGAAAACACCCGCGCACCCCTGAAATACACGTACCCAGGCCAATCGCGTGTGAAAACACCTGCGCACCCCTGAAATACACATACCCAGGCCAGTCACGTGTGAAAACACATGCACACCCCTGAAATACACGTACCCAGCCCAGTCGCGTGTGAAATCACATGCACACCCCTGAAATACACGTACACAGGCCAGTCGCGTGTGGAAACACACGCGCACCCCTGAAATACACGTACCCAGCCCAATCGCGTGTAAAACTTCCCGCGCACCCCTGGAATACATGTACACCGCTCCCCCAGGCCCGATTGCGTGTAAGACTTCCCGCGCACCCCTGAAATACACGTACACCGGCCAGTCGCGTGTGGAAACACATGCGCCCCCCTGAAATACACGTACCCAGCCCAGTCGCGTGTGAAAACACCCGCGCACCCCTGAAATACACGTACCCAGGAAAGTCACGTGTGAAAACACCCGCGCACCCCTGAAATACACGTTTCTAGGCAAATCGCGTGTGAAAACACCTGCGCACCCCTGAAATACACGTACCCAGGCCAATCGCGTGTGAAAACACCCGCGCACCCCTGAAATACACGTACCCAGGACAGTCGCGTGTGAAAACACACGCGCCCCCCCTGAAATACACATACCCAGCCCAGTCGCGTGTGAAAACACACGCGCACCCCTGAAATACACGTACACAGGCCAGTCGCGTGTGGAAACACACGCGCACCCCTGAAATACACGTACCCAGCCCAATCGCGTGTAAAACTTCCCACGCACCCCTGGAATACACGTACACCGCTCCCCCAGGCCCGATCGCGTGTAAGACTTCCCGCGCACCTCTGAAATACACGTACACAGGCCAGTCACGTGTGGAAACACATGCGCACCCCTGAAATACACGTACCCAGCCCAATCGCGTGTAAAACTTCCCGCGCACCCCTGGAATACACGTACACCACTCCCCCAGGCCTGATCGCGTGTAAGACTTCCCGCGCACCGCTGAAATACACGTATCCAGGCCAATCGCGTGTGAAAACACCCGCGCACCCCTGAAATACACGTACCCAGGCCAGTCGCGTGTGAAAACACACGCGCACCCCTGAAATACACGTACCCAGGCCAATCGCGTGTAGAACTTCCCACGCACCCCTGGAATACACGTACACCGCTCCCCCAGGCCCGATCGCGTGTAAAACTTCACGCGCACCCCTGGAATACATGTACCCAGGCCAATCGCGTGTAGAACTTCCCGCGCACCCCTGGAATACAGGTACACCGCTCCCCAGGCCCGATCGCATGTAAAACTTCATGCGCACCCCTGAAATACACGTACCCAGCCCAATCGCAAGTAAAACTTCCCGCGCACCCCTGGAATACATGTACACCGCTCCCCCAGGCCCGATCGCGTGTAAGACTTCCCGCGCACCCCTGAAATACACGTACACCGGCCAGTCGCGTGTGGAAACACGTGCGCCCCCCTGAAATACACGTACCCAGCCCAGTCGCGTGTGAAAACACCCGCGCACCCCTGAAATACACGTACCCAGGCAAGTCACGTGTGAAAACACCCGCGCACCCCTGAAATACACGTTTCTAGGCAAATCGCGTGTGAAAACACCTGCGCACCCCTGAAATACACGTACCCAGGCCAATCGCGTGTGAAAACACCCGCGCACCCCTGAAATACACACACCCAGGACAGTCGCGTGTGAAAACACATGCGCCCCCCTGAAATACACATACCCAGCCCAGTCGCGTGTGAAAACACACGCGCACCCCTGAAATACACGTACACAGGCCAGTCGCGTGTGGAAACACACCCGCACCCCTGAAATACACGTACCCAGCCCAATCGCGTGCAAAACTTCCCGCGCACCCCTGGAAATATACATACACCGCTCCCCCAGGCCCGATCGCGTGTAAGACTTCCCGCGCACCTCTGAAATACACGTACACAGGCCAGTCACGTGTGGAAACACACGCACACCCCTGAAATACACGTACCCAGCCCAATCGCGTGTAAAACTTCCCGCGCACCCCTGGAATACACGTACACCGCTCCCCCAGGCCTGATCGCGTGTAAGACTTCCCGCGCACCGCTGAAATACACGTATCCAGGCCAATCGCGTGTGAAAACACCCGCGCACCCCTGAAATACACGTACCCAGGCCAGTCGCGTGTGAAAACACACGCGCACCCCTGAAATACACGTACCCAGGCCAATCGCGTGTAGAACTTCCCACCCACCCCTGGAATACACGTACACCGCTCCCCCAGGCCCGATCGCGTGTAAAACTTCACGCGCACCCCTGGAATACATGTACCCAGGCCAATCGCGTGTAGAACTTCCCGCGCACCCCTGGAATACACGTACACCGCTCCCCAGGCCCGATCGCATGTAAAACTTCCCGCGAACCCCTGAAATACACGTACCCAGCCCAATCGCGTGTAACACTTCCCGCGCACCCCTGAAATACACGTACCCAGGCCAATTGCGTGTGTAACTTCACGCGAACCCCAGTTATACACGTACCCGCTCGCACAGGCCCTTTCGCGTGTGGAAGTTACCGCGAAACCCGTAATAAACGTTCCCCGCTTGGCGTTTGCTGTTTGGCAGTCCGGTAAACTGGTTTTGGGTTGTTGCAGACCTTTGCGCTGGATTGGGGATTTTGATGCCTTTTCCTTGCGCAAGGGCGTTCTTGGGGGCGTAACTGGCGCTGCTGCAGGGTCGCTGCGCCACTCTGCGCTACGGCTGGTTTTGGAGGCTAAAATCCATGAATACGCTGTACGCTGAAATGGATTCTATCGCACATGGCTGGCGCAGTCTATCGCATGGGAACACTGTGCGCCAGCCGCCTGCGCCACTTTTGTGCGAATTTCCATGGATTACCCTGTATATCTCCCGTGTGTCGCAACATTCATTTCCAAACTATGGGACTTTTTTAGGTGTGAACGAGGTATGATCTCTTCTTACCTCTGTCTGTTGCCTCCAATTGTGCGGACTCTCGCGATCCCGACTGTCTGTATCGGCGTGCTGCTCCTGCTGTTCCTGGACACCTTCAAGATTGGCACGCATCACGTATTGTTTACTGCTCCGTAGTATTTCTTCCTAGGTCCTCGTCGTCCTCTTGTTTCGAAGGCTCCTTCCGTCTTGGTATCAGCTTTCCGGTACATCCATCTTGTTGATCCAGTTCTCCTCTTTTATTGGTTGGAGCTCACGTTAATTATTCTTCCCATGACGTCGTTTCGGCAAACTGACGCATTTTAGGTCCTTTCTTCTAATAGTCATGTTTGTTGTTTTCAGTGTATAATCGTTCATTAAGGTGTATATTCCAGTTACCGGTGCGTAGACCTTATGACCCCAGTTTTTTTCTGGGGAATTACAGACGTCATTATTGGATCCTTTTTATTTATGATACTTTTTTACATATTTGACCTAGGGGTTATGTCCGGACGATGGCTCTTGTTCACATCTATTTCTTACATATCCTATAGGTCAACATTTATTATAGTATCCAATTATCCATAGTTTATACTTTTATATGCGTCATGTATTTATTCTGTTCTTTCATTTAGGCCTGCTATTGCACTTTTAGTGAGAAAGATCATCTCTTTTTCTTTTGTGAGTAACCTTTTCCAATCTATGTTTATATCATTACTCCGTTTCAATTTAAAAATAATTGACCATATCAGGTCCTCTGGTTTGTGAATATTTTCAACAAAATGCCCTACTAAAGGTGCAGAATGAACACGGTTTTTAATGCAGCTCTTATGTTCTGTTATCCTTAGCTTTATCTTTCTTTCCGTTTTTTCCACATATAATTTCTTACATGGGCACCAGATACCATAGACTACAAAGGTCGAGTTGCAGTTTGTCATGCTGCACTGTTTCCATTTTACTTCCAGACCTATATCTATTTCTGATGTTTTACTAGTCTGTTGGCAGCAGGTACAAGATCCACAAGGAAAAGGGCCTGTTGGAGTTTTTAAACCCCAAATCTCAGTCAGTGTGAGCTGTTTCTTCTTCCGTACTGTAATATCCTTCCTCATGATTTGATCTCTGATGGTTTTACTTCTTCGGAACGCTATTAATGGTTTCTCTATAGGAACGTTTTCTTTTTCTAGAATCTTCCAATTTCGGTAGATGATTTTACGGATTCTATTCGACAAATTGCTATATGCATTAGCAAAAATTATGCCACCTTTATTGTTTCTCATTGGTTTCTTTTGATATTCCAAGAGGGCCTCCCGGTTGTTATTATCTGCCCTTTTCATGGCTTTCTTTGTCAGATTGGCCGGGTAACCTCGATTATGAAGGTTATGTCTCAATTTTCTGGCTCCCTCTTTATAGTCCTCTTTATTGGTGCTGTTTCGTTTGAGCTGTAAAAATTGGCCAAAGGGCAAGTTGTCTCTAATATGTACTGGGTGGAAGCTTTGGTAGTGTAAGATGGAACTACGATCTGTTGATTTTCTATAGGGCTTCACAAAGAGTGTTCCATTCATTAAGTTAGCCTTAATCGTAATATCAAGGTAGGAAATTTCTTCTCTACTATGGTTATACGTGAACTTTAGATGTATGTTCTGAGAATTTAACCATATAAAGCAGTCCAACATTTTATCTTCACCCCCTTTCCATATTACAAGCACATCATCTATGTATCTTTTCCATAGTTCGATGTTATCTTTATATGGATTACTTTCACTGTAGATGACGCTTATCTCGAATGCTCCCATGTACAGGTTGGCTACACTGGGGGCTAGTGTAGCCCCCATTGCTGTTCCTTGTACTTGTTTATAGACTTTACCGTTAAAATGGAAGTAATTCTCTGTGAGTGCTACTTCGGCACACCACAGTATCAAAGAGTTTGGGGTCTTGCTATCTCTTATTTCATTTAGTAGTCTTTCTTCTAGAACTTCTAAGGAGGCTTGTTGCGGTATATTAGTATATAGTGCAACTACATACAGACACACTAGAATTTCCTCTTCCGAATTGAAAGGTCTTCTTTCTATTTCTTTTATTAGTTGAGTAGTGTCTTTAATGAAGGACCGCATTTTGCTTACCATGGGTTGCATAAATGTATCTGCGAACCTCGAGAGTGGTTCTAAGACTGATTCACAGCCTGACACAATTGGTCTCCCTGGTGGTCTAGTAAGGGATTTGTGAATCTTTGGGAGCACGTAAAATTGCGGAATTCTAGGTTTATCTTGATGGAGACAATCTGCCTCCTCCTTGGTTATCCAATCCCTTTCTAAAGCTTTTGAGATTTTAAGGCTGATCAGTTTCTCCAATCTTTCTGTTGGGTTTGTGTCCAGAAGTTGATAGTTGTTTGCATCGTCAATCTATCTCATACATTCTTCTATGTAATCTTCTCTATTTCGGACGACAATTGCTCCGCCTTTGTCAGCCTTTCGGATGACTATTGATTCATTTTCGAGTAGTTGCGTCCAAGGAGTTCTGTACTGAGTTTATTTATTTTTGTAACACAAAGTGAAGTTTTTTTTCTTCTGCTAGACGTTCTCAGAGTGCATGACCTTTGACAGTATGTTCACACTATTCCTCTAGGATATACTGGACCCCACAAACACGTTTTCCTTCAGCTTTGTTTATTTGATTTCCACATAATTTCCTCTTTTGTTTTGTTCTTAAATGCCACCTCAAAAAGTGGTCTTATTAATGCTTTTCCACAAGCTTAGAGCGAATGGTTCATTCCTACGGTAATGCCTGCAAGTTGGAAGTTGTGATATTCTCTGACAGATGCTGGGTGCCCAATCCAAAATGCACTGTAAATGACTATCATCGTGGGAAGAACATTGATCTTACCAATTTACATTAAAAACTATTGCACTCATTCCAAGTTTGGCGGTATTTTGGCAGTAAATCTGCTGAAATACCACCAAACTGATTTACTGCCAACAGCACTTGGTACCGTAGATTACTGGGGGATTACAAGTGGTGGTGACCAGTGTGAGTCCCCATTTTTGGAGTCCATTTAATCGAGCACACATGCCCAGAGTGGCATGGGCAGATTAGTTGCTGAATTGAGACCCTCCACTGCATACTCACCATGTATATCAGTGGGTGTGGGCACCTCCCGTCCACCAATTTTCTCTTCTCCATATCCACAGGTAGCTCTTCCCTCTGAAACATACCTCCTCACCTTCCCTCACACCCCCCCACACCTCTCAAAGATAACATATAGGATGCCATTATGGCAAAGCAGTGATTCATTTTAGCAAGAAACTTGCACTAAGGGCTATCTGGGGCCGGGGGGCCACGCTATCTACAACTTGCTCTCACAAAATACTCTCCCTCCAGATCTCTTTGATATTCTGGCTCTAACTCTCTGCGTGTCAGGTGCTTCTCTAAGCAGCCAGCTGGTGGCCAATCTCTTTCCTTGACTGGCTCCCTCTTCTCGAACAGCCTCCTCTTCCTCCCCGTCTTGAGCCGGATCTCCTCAAATTCTGCAAGCTACTCAAGACTTTCCTCATCTTCTCCTCGTTCCCCCTCCGGTGCTAAAGTCCGCAGTCACTAAGATTGGTTGCCTGGGCCCTTGTGTGTCCTTCTGTCTCTTGGCCTTCCGTCCAATCACCTCAGCCTCCACCCTCCCCCAGCACTTGCCTTTGGGCAACCATTGGCCTGTGATGTCTCATAGGCCTGCACTTATTGTACTAGCAGGTAACCACTGTCAACCAAGTGGTCTCTGCCAGGAATTTACCTGTTGCCTTGCAATGGACTCTCTGGCACTTCTGCCTCGGTGGAACCTCTAGCACTTACCCCCAACCCCTTATCCCTTCTCTCTCTCTGCACTTGCAAGTTCGGAATGTTCACAAGGCTTAGTAGGACCACCTCTGCCTTTTGCTCATCATTGTTATTCTACATGTATTTTTGTTCTCTCGTTCCCTCTACTTTGAAACCACAATTTCTTGATGTATAAGCACCTCACAAAGGCACAATAAATAAATAAATAAATAAATAAATAAAAACCTTTAACTTTCAAACAATCATTTTGGTTATTTATTTTTTCTGGTATCTATACCATGCTGCATGCCAACTAAACGGCGTCAAGGCGAGTGAGCACTCATTACTACTACCAGAGAAGAAAGATGAGACACAAGTTAATTGAAAAGCCGTGTCTTCAGATCTTTATGAAAGTCTTCAAGTTTGCCAGCCTTTGTAAATCCACTGGAAGAGAATTCCATGGTCGTGGAGCAGCCACTGGAATATCACTAGTGGCCTTCCGCTCAGCGAGTTACGAGTGCCCGCAGGCTTTTTCAAGGAACCATGTACAAATTTACAACAGTCAGATTTGTTGCCAGAACTTGACGAACTACGTCCCATGAAAAAACCCTCTGTCGGTCCCATGAAAAAAATTCTCCGTCAATCCACTCAATGGTCGCCGATATTACGGAGAGCCTCCAGCTTGGGCTCAGAGGACACGAAGAGGAACACGCATTTTATTTTGTTTTAAACTCTGCTTCTCACCAGTCACTAGCACCAAACCTCCAGATCGCCTTTTTAGAAGTTACGGGGTGAAGTTATATCAGAGCAGGTGGGGATTTGGGAAAAAGTCACAAACATTCAGAGCCTTTTTCAAGGTGCAGCACAAGCAACAAACTCCTGTTCCTTCATTGCATGATCATGTGCTCAAATGTATATATTTGTCGTTGATGTACATGGCACCGCAATACAGGATTGCTCTGCAGCGAGAAGGGGGGAGGGGATAATGAAGACAAAGGGTGTGACACAGCCTTATGATCGATCATAGGTCGTGGTGCATTCAGATTAATATAAGTGCAAGGGAGAGGACATTAGGGCAAGGGCAGACTTGCAGGGGGTTTACCCCACAGGTTGGGCAAAATAAGAGAAGTAAGCGATTCCCAATGCAAAAATAAATAACAGCATCAGAGGCGCAGCAGAGCATTCGCAATACAGCAATCAAAAAGTGTTGTGGCAGCAAGAACAGCAAGATCCAGGGTGGGTCGCCAAGAGGGGCTGGGCTAGAAATGCTAGCGCTGATTGGGGGCAGTGAAAGGCATACATGTGCAAGACTAAAGGGGTAGTTTGACAGAGGTAGTAGCACCAATCACTTTCATCTTCAAGTTCTGCAACTCCTGAGTCCATGAAGGTGGGCGGGTAGGGGAGGTGCCAGTAACCTGGGACTCAATCGTTCTAGCAGAAACGTGTGGCTGTATGAGCAAGAAAGGCAACGCCTCTCATTAATGGAACGCAACAAAAGACTTTGTTTGCAGCTACTTCTGGATTCAAGTTTATCAAATTCTCCTCAATTTCCAAGTATTTGTGAAAGCAATAAAAAGTGGCCACCTTGCGCTGGCGACGGTTTATCATTGCTCTCTCCGGGCGGTTCCATGTGTTAATATCCCCGTGTTAATATCCCCACAGATATATCGAGATACAAAAATATCGCCATATTTTTGCAGCAGTCATTTTTGCAGCAGTACTGATCCATGGAGCCTGCAGGGGACACCCCCGCAACCCACGCATTATTTTTAAATGTGCGGGGGACACCCCTGCAAACCCTGCTCCCACAAATTATCCCCCCCAAAAATGGCCAATGGCGAGACAAACGACCATATGTACGGCGATATTTTTTGTGGGGATAATATGTAGGGATACCCTCCGACCTGCGGGTTCTTCTTCTCGTGGGCTATCAAGTTGTTTGGAATTGGCATGACATCATGCCGGAGCAAAGTCACTTACCTTTTTCTTCGTCATGGTAGGAACTTAGTTTTCCCTTCTTCAAACTTGCTCCTTTCCTATGTTCTTAGGAGCCAAAAACAAGTGCCATTGCCCGTGTAATCCAGAGGAGGGCCGGCCAGTAGGCAAACTGTGAATTTTCCCAACCGTGGGTGTCTCTAAAAAGCTTGCAGTATTGGGTCAATTTCTCCATAAGGCAATCCACCTTGTACATGAAAAAAGTACCTTTCCCATCCAACCAGAATCTGCCCTGGTCTCCGCATCTCATTCCCAAGAAGCTCATTTGCTATCTTAATTGCAGGGAGGGGGAAAGGTGCAGGTGCAGGTGTGGTAGCAGCAGTCGGTGGTGGGCATCGGAGCAGCTTCAAAGTGATTGTATTTCATATTTATTCTTTATTTATTTAGCGTTATATGCCAAAGCACTGTAGAAGTGTCACATCACAATTCAATAAACGGTTACATATTCATGAGATCAAATTAAACTAAAGAAAATGGGCTTTAAGAGCCGACCAAAAAAGTGGGTAAATTGAGCGGAGAGAGAGAGAGAGAGGAACGGCGTTCCAATGTAATGAGCAAGTAAAGAAAAGGAACAGAATCGAGACTGACCACGTGAGGGATGGGGGACAGCTAGACGAAAAACAGATTGAGAGTGAAGGGATTGCATCAAAACATAAAAAGGAACCAACGATGAGAGATAAGGGTGAGCCAGATTATAAAGAGATTTAAAAACCATACAAAGAAAATTAAATTTAAGGTGAGAATGAAAAGACAGCCATCCAAGAAATGATGATGGAGAAATAGAATCACGAGAAGAGAACAAAGAAGGTGCACAGAAGAGTTAAAATAGACTTAATAGGAGCCAATCGAGAAACAAGAAGGCTAAGAAGAGTGCAGGAACAGTAGAATAAATGGGAGACGATAAGAGATGAGATTAAACGTTTAGCAGCAGTAAAAGTAAGAAATGGCCTGGCCTTACGAATATTGAAAGGATGGTCCCGACAGGGACGTGAAAGTAGAGAGATATGATGAGACAATGAAAGCTCAGAATCAAGATAAAGGCCCAGATTGTAGGCCAAAGAGGATATAGAGAGCAAGGGAGGAGGAATAGAAATGGAATCAGGAGGAATAGTGATACCTGGAAAAAAGAGAACCTCTTTCTTAGTAGAATTTAAAACAAGATAGTAATCAGCTATCCAAGATGTAATAGCCAAAAGGTAGGATGACAAAGTATCCTGAATAGAAGGAGTAAAAGAAGAAAGGGACAAGAAGAGTTGAGTGTCATCAGCATAGAAATGATAGGACGCTCCAAAAGACGAGATAACAGAAGCAAGAGGGGAGGTATAGACAGAGAAAAGTAAGGACCACAACACAGAACCATGAGGATCCCCATGAAGAAGAAGTACAGTGGCAGGAGACTTACCTGCCAAGACACCGAGTAGGTCTGATTAGATAGAAATGAACGAAACCAAGAAAGAACTGAAGCAGCAAAACCAAAAGATGAAAGAGAGGAAAGAAGCAGTGCATGGTCCACAGAGTCGAAAGCAGCAGATAAATCAAGTAGAACTAAATGAGATTAATGTTTCGAGTACCGAGCAGAGAGTAGTGAGTCACAGACAGACAAGAGGGCAGTTTCAGTGCAGTGAAATGATCGAAAAACCAGATTGAAGGTGAATAAGAAAAGAATTGTCAGAGACAAAGGAAGAAACTTGAGAATAGACCAGATGTTAAAGAAGCTTGGAAAGGTAGAAGGGAGAGAAGAATATAGAAAAGGCTTTTTCAAAATAGAAAGAACAGTAGCATGCTTAAACGAAAAAGGAAAAGTTGAGGAATGATGAGAAGTGTTGAAGAGAGAATTCAAGCAAGAAACCAGAGAAGGATAGACCTTATGTATAAGTGAAGAAGGAATCAGATCAGCGGGAGCAGCGCTAGGATGTGCTTGAGCTAGGACAAGCCTGGTATCCGACGTGGAAATTGGGAGGAAAGATGACAGAGCAGCAAGGGGAGCAGAAGAAGAAGTAGAAGAGGAAGGAACAATAGCAGCACAGAGAGCAGTGACTTTGGAAGAAAAATAAGCAGAGTCAGCAGCAGAGAGAGAAGAACTAGAGGTGAAATCAGGAGAATCAGGAGAAGGAGGAGAAAGTAAGCGAGAGAAGAGGATGAGAAGATTGAGAGTGACGAAGAGCAGAATAGAAAGTACGCTTAGCTGCAAGAAGGGCTCCATCATAAAAAGAGTAATACAATGATAAAGAGGAACAATCAGAGTCGGAGTGAGATTTACACCACCACTAATCCAGAAGGCTGTGATGGCTTCCGAGTAGGGTTAAAGGAAGAAATGGGATACAAAGAGTCAAGAGAAGAAGAGAGAGAAGAAAGTAAGGAAGTTGCATCGTCTGCAGAAAGAGCTGCAAACTATGAATGCGAAGGAGGACCAGAATTACAAGAAGAGACAAACAGAAGGGTGCTAAAGTCATGAAGATCGCGCCAAGAGTAAGTAGGAAAGGAGGAAGATACAATGGGAGCCGCAGGCAAGTGGGCTGGTGGAAAAATAGAAAAGAAGTAGAAGAAGGTGGGCAGAAGAATAGACCGGCACAGCAGACGCAGAGGAAGTAGATAGTGGAAAGTTAAAAATAAGATCGAGAAGAAATGGAAGTAAGATGATAGGAGTTAAGAATAGAAACAACGAATTGATGCATGAACAGAAGAACGATAAAGATTAAAATCACTGACGAGAATACATGGAGATGAGGAAGGAAGGCCAGCAGACATCAGAGCATCAAGATCATCACAGGAGGAACTGATTGGACCCGGAGGACGATAGACCGACAGAACAGCTAAAGTATAAGGCTTCACAAATGGCGTGCATGAGTACTCGAAGGATGAAAAACATGCAAGGAAAGAGAGGACAGGAACAAAGGAAAAAGAAGAGCGATAAAGAATGCCAGTCCCACCACCACATACAGAGGAGCAGGAGCGTGCAAAAATGAAGTAGCCGGAGTAGTGAGTGATGCAGGAATAGCTGTATTAGAAGGAGAAACCCAGCTCTTAGTAATGCACAGAAAAAGAAGGATAAGAGTAGAAAAGTATCTAGAACAGAACGAGACTTATCACAAAGAGAACGCACAATCGAAGGAGCAAGGATGATAGGCGGTGGCAAAGAAGAACAAGCTCCTGATCAAACCCGACCTGCAATTTACGCTGGATGGACTCCACCTGAGGCCGTGTCACATGTTATGTCATGAAACTCCGTGGTAGTTTGGTACAACCTGGTGTGGAGCAGTTGCAGGATACGTTATAAGTGTAATATGGCACACCATTCTCTCCATCTCTCTCTCTCACGCAAACACAACACCACCACGGCCACCACCATGGCCACCACCACCTCCTCCCTACCAACATGCTGGTGGGTTGCAAAAAAGAAAACACCCATGCACCCCCCCCCACACCCGCCCGTAAGAAGAGTATTGTGATGTCTCAACAGAGTGATACCTCATATCACCTGATCTGACGTCATCAGTGTACTGATATCATTTCATGCCAGGTGTAAAGAGGTCACAAAATATCAGCGACACTGCTATTACCCGAGTGTATGCATTCTTATGCTTCCATCTGAGCCTTCTTGTGATTGGCTCTGACCAACCTACGCCCCCCACGTCCGTCGGTAGACATGAGTCGCTACGCGGCATCCTGCGCTGTAGCCGGCACTGGATCTCCTTTCTGTTCCAGTCAGCTGCGTATCTTTGTCTCTCGTGTTGTTTCTGCACGAGGGGAGCCAGGCCCATCTTTCATCAGATGCTCGTTGCCAGGGAACAAGAAAAAACTGTTGCAGCGAAAAAAGGATCTTGGCGCCAAATCGATTTCCCGGACTCTCTGTACTGCAGCATGTAGACACTTGCTCAAAGCCCTGTTTCGACCCATCTGAACTTAGATATCACGCGCCACGCAAAATCTGCCATCGACCCGGAGGCCTGGTAGACCCTTGGCGGCCCAACCATCTCAGTTTTGCCTCATCTATGGCTGTCTGATGAGAGCAGCCTCCACTCGGATTCTAGATAGATTTTGAAGTGGGGATATTTTACTCCCTATCTTTTTAAGTTGGTTATAGAATTATTTTTAGGGGGTCAAAAAGTAATTCCCATTAAAAATGGGGGTGGGCATTATTCAGGCGAGGAAAAATATATTATTAACTCTAAAACAGATATGCTCTGAGGAACTCTTTTTATGTTGATTTGAATATTATTTGTTCAACCGGCACTTCACCAGTCATGGTTAAAATGTAAAGGGTATGTTTAAAAACATTAGAAAAACTAGGTTCCAATTGGGAAGATCTAATATCCAAACCAAATCGGGTAAAAACTAAAGCAAAATGATCGGACTGGTGTCAGCAGAATGAGGAAATTCGGAAATATAAAATGTATGAACACTGTTAGCAAATTGAGAACATGTGTTTTCTGGACAGAAAAGTTAGAATGGCTTATTTGAGATTAGCACCCAGCGTGGGTCAATGAGCTTGTAACAACCAAGCTCATTGGCCCTTGCCGGGGCATTACCTGGCCGACATGGACATAACTGACGAGGGACGGGGCGTGCATCCCTCGCAGTTCCTTTTCATTCTCCCATCAGGCCATGATGTAAAGGGAAAAGGGACTACGTGTAGTCCCTTCTCCCCGTTCCATGGCGGCCATTTTTTTGTTTACTTTTTTTTCATTTGTTTTAATGGCCGCCATGGAAAGGGAGAAGGCACCACATGCAGCCCCTTCTCCCTTTCTATGGCTGCCATCTTCTTTGTTTACTATGGCTGGCACGGAAAGGGAGAACGAACTGTGTTTCCCAATCCACAGTGGCCATTTTTGTATTTTTTTTTTTTTCGGTTGCTAAAGGCAAAGCATCTTGCAGCCGAAAAAAACAGAAATAATACTCTGGTCTAACGGGCCAGGTACAAACAGAAATAAGCTCCTTGCCAGGGGGCATTACTGCGTCAGGTAATGCCACTGGGACCTTCGTTAACTATGGGCCCAGGGGGCATTACCTGATGCGGTAATGACCCCGGCCCAGGGTTTATTACCTAATGAAGGCTGAACATGCTATGTACATTGGATATCATGGAGTACCATAGGGGGGGTTGAGCCCAAAAACAGAATATGCCAGCTATGTAAACATACAAAAGAAACTTGGAAGCACCTTATCCTTGAGTGTCCAATCACTGAGCGGCCCAGGCAACCCTGGTTAGTCCAATTTGTATCTGAGCTGTCTTCAGATCGATCTGACAGATTATGGCGACTATCATTTACAGGGATTAACAAATCTGTAATTATTGCACTTGTCCACTTTATTAAGGCGGCGTATGTGATGTTGGGTGAGCCCTTCATATACAGGTTTTGTAAGTCTGTTTTAGTGTATATGTGGTATTTAAACTACTGTACAATTGAGGGAAGTATTAGTTAAATGTTTATGTATATATATTTTATCATGAATGTGTTGGGTGATAAGGTTTTTTTTAAAGATATTGTTGAAAATATATCCTGGTTTTAATAATTGTGTTTTGTGATTCACATTGTTGTTGGATGAATTGAGAGCTGTTAATATAATGGATTGTGTTCAATATATGTGTAAACCGAATCACATCCGTAGATAAACAATAAATAAAAAACATATATTTTTGTAATCTATGCTTCTTTGCATTTGGCAATGTGTGCAGATAAAAGAGTGCATTTTTAACTTACAGTTCCTCTTCAGATCCGATAATAACATCAATGGAGTTCCTTCCTGTGGCACTGCTTTGCTGGCAGCAGTGAGAGGAAATATCCCTGGAGTAGTGTTGGTGGGAGCAGGGAGCAGCCTCCTATGAGATTCCTAAGTTTTGTTGGAACTATTTTTAGTCCCTATTTTGTTTTATTGGGAGTATTTTCCCTATTAAGTTATGAATTAGCAAAACAGGTTCAGCCAACTGGCTGAAAAAAACATTGTGCTCAGTGTATAATGTTACAAGTGTTTACACATTATCAATTTTATTCTTGACAAAACGCATGCATTATCTCCTAACTCTGACACATGAGCAATGCAAAGCACACAGCAAGTCAACAGGAGTAGTGCAGAGGCAGTCAACACGGTGCCAACCAGGAGTCCAGTAGCAGACCTGTGGGATTCCAACACAACAAAGCAGGTGAGCGGAAATTGATAAATCTTTGCAATGTAAACACTCTTGAATTCAGAAACCATCACAGATGATCAAACACTACACCTAACATGCCACCGCCAACCTCAGTGATGCTGGCTCCGGTCGCCAAAGAAAAAACAGAGCAGTGAACAAATGCGCATTCTGGGCAGCCGATGGCACTTGCGGCCATACCAAGTGCTTTGATCTCCTGGACTAATTGGCCAGAATTTCCTTAGCGGCCTTAATTGGCGGCGTAGTCGAAAAGGTCCATGTGTGGTGCCTGGTTCGGTGTGAGTGGACAAACATCACCGCAATGGATGTGTACTAAACAAATGCGGGTAATTTAGCATAACCAAAAATCCATGCCTACTGCAGCACAACTACAGCACAGTCAGCGGAGAAGAGACAAAGGGCCTCATCACGAAAGGGCAGTATCACTGCGGTAAATCTGCCAGGATACCACCCAACGCAATTAGCGTTACCACAACTTGATCCGGCGCTATTAGCGTCAGATCACGAGTTGAGGTGGAGAGGTATAAGTCCCGATGTATTTTTAGTCTGTAGGACTCAATGGTGCATTTTTGCCACAACATGGTGGTAATTGCGCCGCAGTAATTGCGCCAAAAATGGGGGACATTCAGCACATTCACCTCCATCTAAGAGCTGGAGGTAAATCCTCCAAAGTGCCCCCAAACTCGGGATTGGGCGGAGCGGTAATAACGTTACCACCGCATGTTTACCCCTCTGCCCAACTCCTGATGAGGCCCAGATACTCTCTGTTCAGTGTCTCTTTGTAATATTTGAAAGATGAGTGTACACCATCATTTGATACGGTTAATTAAATTAAACTTTGTAATACTTCATTTTATTTCCAGTTTGTTTGGCGGGCCCCTCATTGAGAAGTCCCAACCATCTTAACTGGCGCAAGATTAACCAACATTTTGATTGCCGCTAAGGCGGGAATTAGATATTGTCCAGTGTGGGCTGCAAGGCACCAACTACTCCCGAAACATTGCAATACCTGTGAGAAGATGGCCCAGTGAGCTAAACACAAGTCTGAACTGAACTCGAGACTCTTCAGTTCGCCAATAGAAGGAAAGAAGAAGCAGGGAAGCGTGTTGATGTATACAAGCTCCTATATAGCCCGGCTGTGAATTCTGCAGCAACTGAAGTTCCAGAACGGACCCTGAATTGCAACAAGTTGACATGATCCAATCTTGAGATTTGCAGAATTTCAATGCTGCCAGGCACTTTCAGGATAATGATATGGGATTACAAATCCATACGCAATAATTGATCTGGAGGACAAAGTATGCATCAGTGAATATCCCAAACACTCAATTTTCGATACACCTCGATCCACCTCTAATGACTGTAATTGGCCTGCATTACCTTGTTCGTTTGTCAATTTTTAGGAAACATTGTACCAACTCACCCGATGATACAATGATGTGCAAATAAACAAAAGCCGATCTGGAAACAATGGATGACGCTGATGACCTACGAACATAAGAAGGGACAAAGGAGATACAGACCATGATGTAGACACTGATACAATGATGAGCAAATAAACAAAAAAGCCGATCTAGAAACAATGTATGACGCTGACTAGCCCATGATCTAGACAGTGATAAAATGATGAGCAAATAAACAAAAAAGCCAATCTAGAACCAATGAATCATGTTGATGACCTGGGAGCATACGAAGAGATGAAGGAGATACTAGACCATGATGTAGACAGTGAGACAATTATGAGCAAATAAACAAAAAGGCTGATATAGAAACAGTGAATGATGTTGATGACCTAGAAGCATAAGAAGAGACCAAGGAGATGCTAGACCATGACGCAGATAGTGGTACAATGATGAGAAAATAAACGCTGATCTGGAAACAATGAGTGCTGTTGATAAACTAGAAGCATAAGAAGAGGTGAAGGAGATACCAGACCATGACGTAGACAGTGATACAATGATGAGCAAATAAACAAAAAAGATGATCTAGAAACAATGAATGATGTTGATGACGTAGGAGCATAAGAAGAGACCAAGGATCTACTAGACCATGATGCAGACAGTGGTTCAATGATGATCAAATAAATGCTGATCTGGAAACAATGAATGACGTTGATAAGCTAGAAGCATAAGAAGGGGAGAAGGAGATACTAGACCATGACATAAACAGTGATACAATGATGAGCAAATAAACACTGATCTAGAAACAATGAATGACGTTGATAAGCTAGAAGCATAAGAAGGGGAGAAGGAGATACTAGACCATGACGTAAACAGTGATACAATGACGATCAAATAAACACAGATCTGTAAACAATTAATGACGTTGATAAACTAGAAGCATAAGAAGGGGTGAAGGATATACTAGACCATGACTTAGACAGTGATACCATGATGAGCAAATAAACAAAAGGGCTGATCTAGAAACAATGACTGATGTTGATGACCTAGGAGCATAAGAAGAGACCAAGGAGATACTAGACCATGACGCAGACAGTGATACAATGATGAGCAAATAAATGCTGATCTGGAAACAATTAATGACGTTGATAAGCTAGAAGAATAAGAAGGGGTGAAGGAGATACTAGACCATGATGCAGACACTGATACAATGATGAGCAAATAAACAAAAAGGCTGATCCAGAAACAATGAATGATGTTGATGACCTAGGAACATAAGAAGAGACCAAGGATATACTAGACCATGACACAGATAGTGATACAATGATGAGCAAATAAACAAAAAAGCCGATCTAGAAACAATGAATGATGTTGATGACCTAGGAGCATAAGAAGAGACCAAGGAGATACTAGACCATGACGCAGACATTGATACAATGATGAACAAATAAGCAAAAAGGCTGATCTAGAAACAATGAATGATGTCGATGACCTAGGAGCATAAGAAGAGACGAAGAAAGTACTAGAACATGATGTAGACAGTGCTACAATGATGAGCAAATAAATGCTGATCTGGAAACAATGAATGATGTTGATAAACTAGAAGAATAAGAAGGGGTGAAGGAGATACTAGACCATGATGCAGACAATGATACAATGATGAGCAAATAAACAAAAAGGCTGTTCTAGAAACAATGAATGATGTTGATGACCTAGGAACATAAGAAGAGACCAAGGAGATACTAGACCATGACACAGATAGTGATACAATGATGAGCAAATAAACAAAAAGGCTGATCTAGAAACAATGAATGATGTTGATGACCTAGGTGCATAAGAAGAGACAAAGAAAGTACTAAACCATGATCTAGACAGTGCTACAACGATGAGCTAATAAACAGTGATCTGGAAACAATGAATGACGTTGATGAACTAGAAGCATAAGAAGGGGTGAAGGAGATAGTAGACCATGATGTAGACAGTGATACCATGATGAGCAAATTAACAAAAAGGCTGATATAGAAACAGTGAATGATGTTGATGACCTAGGAGCATAAGAAGAGACCAAGGAGATACTAGACCATGACGCTGATAGTGATACAATAATGATCGAATAAACAAAAAGGCTGATCTAGAAACAATGAATGGTGTTGATGACCTAGGTGCATAAGAAGAGATGAAGAAAGTACTAAACCATGATCTAGACAGTGCTACAACGATGAGCTAATAAACGGTGATCTGGAAACAATGAATGACGTCGATAAACTAGAAGCATAAGAAGGGGTGAAGGACATAGCAGACCATGATGTAGACAGTGATACAATGATGAGCAAATAAACAAAAAGGCAGATATAGAAACAGTGAATGATGTTGATTACCTAGGAGCATAAGAAGAGACCAAGGATATACTAGACCATGACGCTGATAGTGATACAATAATGATCAAATAAACAAAAAGGCTGATCTAGAAACAATGAATGATGTTGATGACCTAGGTGTATAAGAAGAGACAAAGAAAGTACTAAACCATGATCTAGACAGTGCTACAACGATGAGCTAATAAACAGTGATCTGGAAACAATGAATGACGTTGATGAACTAGAAGCATAAGAAGGGGTGAAGGAGATAGTAGACCATGATGTAGACAGTGATACAATGATGAGCAAATAAACAAAAAGGCTGATATAGAAACAGTGAATGATGTTGATGACCTAGTAGCATAAGAAGAGACCAAGGAGATACTAGACCATGACGCTGATAGTGATACAATAATGATCAAATAAACAAAAAGGCTGATCTAGAAACAATGAATGATGTTGATGACCTAAGTACATAAGAAGAGACGAAGAAAGTACTAAACCATGATCTAGACAGTGCTACAACGATTAGCTAATAAACAGTGATCTGGAAACAATGAATGACGTTGATAAACTAGAAGCATAAGAAGGGGTGAAGGAGATAGTAGACCATGATGTAGACAGTGATACAATGATGAGCAAATAAACAAAAAGGCTGATATAGAAACAGTGAATGATGTTGATGACCTAGGAGCATAAGAAGAGACCAAGGATATACTAGACCATGACGCTAATAGTGATACAATAATGATCAAATAAACAAAAAGGCTGATCTAGAAACAATGAATGATGTTGATGACCTAGGTGCATAAGAAGAGACAAAGAAAGTACTAAACCATGATCTAGACAGTGCTACAACGATTAGCTAATAAACAGTGATCTGGAAACAATGAATGACGTTGATAAACTAGAAGCATAAGAAGGGGTGAAGGAGATAGTAGACCATGATGTAGACAGTGATACAATGATGAGCAAATAAACAAAAAGGCTGATATAGAAACAGTGAATGATGTTGATGACCTAGGAGCATACGAAGAGACCAAGGAGATACTAGACCATGACACAGATAGTGATGCAATGATGAGCAAATAAACAAATAAGCCGATCTAGAAACAATGAATGATGTTGATGACCTAGGAGCATAAGAAGAGACGAAGAAGATACTAGACCATGATGTGGACAGTGATATAATGATGAACATTATTACAAGGCACAGCATGTATAGGGGACTTTGAAGAATATGGTGTATTGCCCTGCAGTCAGTGGTGCATATATTGATGCATTTTGGGAACTAGTCGTTGTAGGCCAAACAGACATTCACAACAGAAAGACTGGGAGAAATTAGTAAAATAATCCCACGTGACACCTATACCATGGCCTAACACTTCTCAAAAAGAGGAGAACGAAGGCATCAAACAATTGGATGAAAGAAAAGGAGTGACGGATAAATCAGAATACATTTGAAGAGGCACAGACAGAACTCATTGAAGAGCAATGCCATGAGGAATTGAAACCTGCCCGAATACAATAGATAAATAGCAACATGATAACCTACTTGTGACAAGGTCAGTATCCAAAGCTTGTCAGGGGGTGGGAGTCCCTCTCAACCTGCGGTGGGAGGCCTACCAGGGAGGAACCCAGAGCCATTCCTACCCCAGATGGGACTGGGGCAGTTGGGAAGGCCCCAATTCATACCCCTTCCCCAAGTTCCAGTTTATAAATGTGCATCATCCTGTGGCTTTGTATCCAGATGCTGGCCAAGCCTTATCGCTCGTTTGTAGAGAAACACCAGATCTGGGAGAAGACCACCCACAAGACTGCAAACCATTGGTGCCCCACAAAAAGCCTTTTGAACAACCCAATGGAGAAAGAGAGCTAATGGGAAGAGGGACAGGGGCCCTGCTCACCCGTCAGAAAACCTATGTGAGCGGTGCACACTTGACACCACAGGAGGGGAAGCTACAGAAGCAGGAGCTGGGGTTACAATGTGGTGGCTATCAATGCTGCGCGCAGTCCAACAGCTTTAGCCCGCCAGGTAAGGAGAAAGGTACAGATCCTGAGACCACCAGGGAAATTAAACAAAATCAATCCAGATGGAGACAGGACTCACCCTACGGGTAGCCAAGTCAGACCCCCCTAACACAAACTTGGACATTGTATATGCAAACCAAACTGCCATTGTTGTTACGGCACATCCCCAAATGCAAAAAGGTGGCAGGACTTAAAGTACCATATGAAAGCTGCGTTGTTTGTTACATCTCCTAGATGGGAAAGACAGGGACAGATTGGCCAGCCATGGCAGACCAACCAGAGGATAGGGAGGGGATTAAAAAAACAGGAAGCTGAAGGGGTTGTGGGTTGTTGGGATGAGGTCAGAGGAGGAGGAGTTGGAAGACCAAGCGACCAGTAGGAGGAAAGACGGTGGAGCGGATTGTGGAGGCCATTTTTGAATCAGGTGAGGCAATGGTTAGTGAGTGCAGTGGGATGGCATTGTAAGTGTGTGTGAAAGACTGGTGCATGTGATTAGAAGAGGGAGGGTACAGAGTAAATGTGAAGTGCGTGTGTGATTGAAAGGGGTGTGTCTGATTAGAAGGGGATTAAGTAGTAGTAGTCTGGAGAAGGGAGTAGCAGTGCAGATGAGGGAGTAGCAGTGTGGAGGAGAGTGTAGTAGGGAAGTGGAGAGAGTAGCAGTTTGGAGGAGAGAGTAGTAGGCAAGTGGAGGGAGTAGTAATGTGGAGGAGGGAGTAGTAGGGTAGTGGAGGGAGTAGTAGTGTGGAGAAGGGAGTAGCAGTGTGTAGAAGGGAGTAGCAGTGTGGAGAAGGGGGTAATAGGGTAGTAGAGAGAGTAGTAGTGTGGAGGAGGGAGTAGCAGGGTAGTAGAGGGTGTAGCAGTGTGGAGGAGGGAGTAATAGGGTAGTGGAGGGAGTAGTAATGTGGAGAAGGGAGTAGTAGTGTGGAGAAGGGATTAGCAGTGCGGAGGAGGGAGTAGAAGTGCGGAGGAGGGAGTAGTATGGTAGTGGAGGGAGTAGTAGTGTGGAGAAGGGAGTAGCAGTGCGGAGGAGGGAGTAGCAGTGTGGAGGAGGGAGTAGTAGGGTAATGGAGGGAGTAGTAGTGTGGAGAAGGGAGTAGCAGTGCGGAGGAGGGAGTAGCAGTGTGGAGGAGGGAGGGAGTAGTAGGGTAGTGAAGGGAGTAGTATCATCAGAGGGTGGGGGAAGGCTTAGAAGGAGTGATACACATCGGACGGACAGCAGCAGGAGAACAGGAGGGTGGAGTTGGAGGGAGTAACCTGGAAGTTTTGGTTTGTTCGGGTGAGGTCAGAGGATGAAGTGGCAGACCAAGAGACCAGCAGGAGAAAAGGCAGTGGAGTGGAGTGTGGAGGCGATTCTTGGATCAGGTGAGGCAGGTGAGTGCAGAGGTAATGCATTGTGAGTGTGTGTGAAAGACTGGCAAGCGTATGGTAGTAAGAGGGACACACCAGAACATGAGAGGGAGAGGAGTATGTGTGCATGATAGGAAGAATATCAAATCAGACAGAATGCCTGAAAGGCACAACCCATTATCCCTCTTTAGACAACAACTACTGGAAAGGTCAGTCTAAGAAGTCCCTGTGTGAGGTTAGACCGATAAGGCATTGGGCCTATAGGTTTACATCATTACCAGAAGTCAGAACTTAGCCAGTAGGGTGAATATTCTGTGTATATTAACTTGGGGAGTAGGGGGTGCCTGGGCTAGGGAGGATTGGTGCTTTCTAGAGGAGAGAGAACATAGCGGTCCTAGCACTCTAGGCAATCTTTTTTTTTAAAACGCGAACTCTCTCTGAGAATTTGAGCATTCCTTGAGCCATAAGTGAGCTACTGGACAAAGTGCACGGTATATTAGAGCAAGAAGAAAACAGGGTTACTATAACAACAGACTATGCAACTTTGTACCAAAAATAGAGAAGAGAAAACACTAAAGGAAGCACCTGGAAGACAGGTAGTCTCAAACGCCATTTTGGAAAGCACCGCTTTTCGGGACTGCGGTCATGGATCAATAGAAACTCAACTCTCAGCAGTCTTGGTTCTCTTTACCTTCTCAGGACTTCAGTCATGCAGTATTCGAATCTCAGCTCGCAATATGCAACGTTCTGGCTTCTCTTTTGATTCTCTGTGCCTTTTCACTATGGTCATGGAGTTTTAGAACCACAACTCCCAGCATGCAGCTTTCTGGGTTCTCTTTTACTTGTCACCACCCAGCGCTACTGCCACTGATTTCCACAACGGCAGCGCTCAGCATTCATCTTTCTTTGCTCCATCTTGGCGCCATTTCCTGTATTCTTCTCAGGGGTCACCTCCTCGCTCTTCAGCCCTTCTCCACTTCCTCACTCCCCTGCTGTTACCTTTGGGTGCGGCAGCTTAAACTGACTCTTTCTTGTAGGGGTCGCTTAGGACTCTAGTGCCTTGTATCCCTTTGTTATCTGATGCATTCCGGCGATAGCTCCTGCTCCAGGTTTCCAGGGATCGACTTTCTTCCCCTTCTTAGTGTGCAAGCCCTCACGCGTTTCTCTGCATCTCATGATTCGGATAGCTTCCCTGAATTTCTCCTCACACTGCACCCATCGGTGAGGGGGACTGGTTGACGCCAAGCAATTCTGTTGTTGTGTTTCCGATCGGGGTACCAGCAACTTGCTGCTTTCTCATCCATGTCCTTCCGACCTTCTCCTTCTTCGCTTGCCTTCTTCTATTTCTGACCCGTATGGCTCTGTTCGTAGGGTCACTTAATCTTAGATGGGAAATGTTCCCCAGATCTTAGTCGGGTAATTGAGGCTACTTCTTCTCAGCACGAAAGATGACCGATTGTGGTGGCACCCCACGTTGCCCATCCTTTTCCATGGGGAAGGCATCATTCAGCAGTACTCACTGCCACCTATAACTCAGCCAGCTCCTAAACCACTTTTCAACTCTGACTCACACCACAAGGTAGATAACTTTGTTTATGGTTTAATAGACCACACTTGCCCCCTAGCAGAACTCTGAGCATTGTTGCCTTATGGTGGGCATAGCCAGAGCATGGTCAACTCACTTGGGGAGTAACTCTGGTATACAGGAAGAGGAAGTCATTCCTATGGGATTAACTTCCAGGCTATTATGCAAGTCTATGCAAAAAGGACGAGCATACTGGTCCTTGGCACTTAAGGGGTTAACATTGTGTTAAGGATCTTAGCCCTGGCTTGATTACAGCTTCCTGAACCCAACAATATTACATTAGGGGATGCCGTATTCCTCTCCCCTGGTCTCTATGTTGATCACATGCCTCATTCTCGTTGACATGCCAAACAGTCAATTTTCCCCTCTGCGGATCAAGGATAACTCTTAACACCCTAAGTCTCAGACGCGAAGCCATATTTGCTCCACTCTCCTGATATTAGCAGTTATCACATTTGCTACCAGGTGCGCCAGTCGGCCGCGCTGCGCCCAGAAGTGAGTGAGAGTGTAGGCGTTGTATAACAAATCCCTCAATTGATTGGTGCATCTGAGATTCCTGACATTTGGATCTCAATGTCTGAAAGTGATTGATCGGTCACACATTATTTTTCTTGCAGGGTATCCGCCTCTTTCTCATGTTTCACGGCCAGTTCGTTTCACTAATTGATTTTTTGGATTAAGCCCAACGACATTGATTTCAATCCTCTGCACAACGAAGACGCTCGTGGCCTCGGTGCTGGCTACTGCGTTTGCATGTGGACGAGTCAAAGTAGTGGAAATTCCCCTCTACAATGGAATGGAACTTGCAAACCAGTGTCAGCCTTTAAATGAGGCAGGTGGTATTCCTATTCAAGATTACAGAGATGGAAGTACTGAAGGGAACCCCGGAGAGGGAAGGACTAAGGTTCCAGAGAAGGAAGAACCAAAGAGAACCCCAGAAATGGAAGGACTGAAGGGAACCCCGGAGAGGGAAGGACTACAGTTTTAGAGAAGGAAGAGTATCCCCAGAGATGAAAGTACTGAAGGAACCCCCAGAGATGGAAGGACTGAAGGGAACCCCAGAGATGGAAATACTGAAGGGAACCCTGGAGAGGGAAGGACTAAGGTTCTAGAGAAGGAAGACCCAAAGAGAACCCCAGAGATGGAAGTACTGAAGGGGCCCCCAGAGATGGAAGGACTGAAGGGAACCCCAGAGATGGAAGGACTGAAGTGAACCCCAGAGATGGAAGGACTGAAGTGAACCCCAGAGATGGAAATACTGAAGGGAACCCCGGAGAGGGAAGGACTAAGGTTCCAGAGAAGGAAGAACCAAAGAGAACCCCAGAGATGGAAGTACTGAAGGGACCCTCAGAGATGGAAGGACTGAAGGGAACCCCAGAGATGGAAGGACTGAAGGGAACCCCAGCGAGGGAAGGTCTAAGCTTCCAGAGAAGGAAGAACCAAAGAGAACCCCAGAGATGGAAGTACTGAAGGGACCCCCAGAGATGGAAGGACTGAAGGGAACCCCAGAGATGGAAGGTCTGATGGGAACCCCAGAGATGGAAGGACTGAAGATAACCCCAGAGATGGGAGGACTCAAGACAACCCCAGAGATGGAAGGGCTGATGTGAACCCCAGAGATGGAAGGACTGCAGTTTCGAAGAAGGTAGAACCAAAGAGAACTCCAGTAAAAATGTGTCAATTCAATCGATTATTACAAAAACCCTCCAGGGCCACCTATTTCTTTGTTGGGCTAATTTGGGGGGGGGGGGGAATGTAGGCAGCCACGCTGAAAAAAAACACCAGCCTCCATTGCTCCCAATTCTACAAGACATCCACAGGTGCCAGCCTCCGACTGGCCACGGTTATTGTGTAATGCCCGCCCCTAAAAGTCTATATGAAAAGTGAACACCTGCCGTTGGTATAGCGGGTCGTCTGGTGGCACCCCCAGACTGTCTGCCGCTGGTTCATGATGAGACTGGGTTGTTACACTCTGAATCTCACACCCCTACTTTGCAAGCATCTGAACCCCACTGAAACCACAGGACTCGGCAACCCCCTAATTACGAACGTAAACACTCGCACGGGGTTAAATCATTCGGAAAGAGCAGATTCTATATCTGTCCCCCCAGATGCTCCCCAGCCCCAGAGATCTATTTATAGATCCACGGCGCAGCCGGGTTGCCCTTGGAAACGCTTCATGCGCATGGACTGGATACTGTTTTTCCCCATTAATGGTCTTTTTTTAGCCCGGTTCGGAAAGCAGGCTGCTGATGAAGGGAGAGATAAGCGCCCTGCCGCTCTGTGACATTCACCCCATAAGCAGATAAGCGGGAGGGAGATCACAGAGAGCCATTTCCATCCCCCCCACGCCCCCCCACACACACAGTCACTCCCCCCCAATCACTGGCCCTCGGCTGAGGTGACTCGTCGCTTTTCATTCAGAGTTACTGCTCCTCGGCCTCGCAGACAAAGGGCGACCCTTCACCCCATTGAATAAATGGCGGGGGGAGGGGCTGCGCCCAGTGCTGGCTGCCACGTCGGCCAAGTGGGGGAGGGGGGCACATTCAGGGTGCCTTCTGTATCCTCATCACGCTTATTTGCCAACACCCCTTTGTCTGGAAGGTCAATAATAACTCCTGCTCAAAATAAGGCAGTTGCTATAGTCTTTTTTTATAGAAAAAACAAGGTATTGTCAACGCTGGTTTTATGTCGGCTACAATTGGGGTGGGGGTGGGAATTTCACGCATTCACCTTGACTTATTTATATGTATGTATGGTCATACATAGGACTTATATTGAAAGGGGGGCATTGGCACAGCTTTTTTTCAGGAGTAAGTTAAATCCAGGGCTTTAAGTGCGGTAAGAAATCGAGGAGAGGGGGGGCTCATTTGGGGGCGTGGCTTGCAGGATGGGCGTGGCCTGAAAAGCGCACAAACCATAGTAAGGTACACAAACAAATATATAAATGTATGCAAGCATTTATATATTTGCGGATTCTAGAATGGCTGGCAGCGGAGTAGCAGCTTAACTCAACTGCTCTGGACCTCTCCCTGAAGATATTTATAAAGACATTGTAATGAGTTCCAAGAAAAAGATTGGTGAAGCAGAAAACTCTGCCTCAAAGAAACCCAAGCAGGTTCCTGAGATGGAGGATACCCCCAGTCTTTCAGATGTCTGCAAGACTATTCTTCAGGTAGCCCAAGATGTTAGTGATATTAAGCTGATTATGGCTGAGCTTAATTTGAAAACTGGGCAGCTGGATGGTAGGGTCACTGATTTGGAAAAGTCCTCTCCGACTATGAGCTCTGAGATTGCTGGAAGCTTTCAGGCTTACAATAACCTGAGGTCTGATTTGAAGAAAGAGAAGGAACAGCGCCTGGATTTGGAGTTGAGGATCAGGGCAAGAAACATCAGATTGGTTGGTGTGGAGGACTCTGCTGATGATGGTGAAGACTTGTCTTCCTTGGTTCTTCAAGTTTTTAGGGACAGTTTTCATTGCACTACTATCAAATTGGAGGACATTGATAACATCTTTAGGATCGGTAAAAACCTGGTTGCCAAAGCAAGGCATATTTTGGTATCGTTTTTGAATCTCAGGTCTAAAGAACGCTTGATGAAAGCTGCCAGGATGGTTGGAAACGCTACTTTCAAAGGTAAAGCTGTCTTTGTTTATCCTGACTTTCCTAAGGAAATCCTGCTTCTGAGGAGATCCTTTCGGGGGGCTAAAGAATTGGCCAGGCAGCTTGCACTGAGGGCTTTTCTCAATAAGAATAATGTCCTTACTATTGCCTTTCCTGATGGTGAGAAAAGCACAACAGATTCTGCACTTGCATTAGAGTGGTTGGAAACATATAAGAGGGGCCTTCCTGTGCCTTCCCTTACCATGGAGTGACCTGGGACCTGCTTCCACCCTCCCTCCTTCCCCCTCATGATTATTTTTTTTTTTCTCTAAACGTGTTTATTTTCACAAGGTTTACTGTAAATTTGGACATTTAAAATGGCGCCGTGAATGGGTGTCAGTTAACGTTATGGCATTTCAAATAAGGCGTTGGAACTTCATCATGCCTTGTTTGTCATGTGGACTTGCTCAAGATTCCTTCTTGAGATTCGGCTGTACTTTCCGCTGCTTTGCCGCTGTTTGAATAAAGGACCTTTCTTTGGAATATTGTGACGTAGCCACGCACGTCCGAAACCCGAGTCAGCTGTTCGGGCCGGCGTGTCGTTTCCTGGGCCGGCCGCACGACTGCGCTTGGAACATGGTTGGCAGTGCGGTTGAGGCGGAGCAGGATGGCATCATCGCCAGGACATGGCCCCGGACACGGTGAGGTATGTGAGCATGGGCCAGAGGCGGTTTCGGGAGATGTGATCTGACGGAGCCATAGGAGGTTTTGGCATTGATTGGCCCCCAGCCTCTGCATGTTCAGAGGGCTGGAACGCGCAGTGTGTCCGGCGGGTTTGTTGTCCCGCCCTGCTGCTTCAGATATCTCCCCAGCTCGAGGTCCCATGTGGAATTCACTCGCATATGGTGAACGCTTTATGGAAAGCAACATTGTGTGCCCTTATTGATAAGCATTTAAGTTTTCATTTGTTATTTTCCGATGGGTATGGAAACACTTCCACATCATCACGCGAGTTTTACATTTGCGGTGCATGGTTTGAGGGGGAGTTTTGTAGCGCCATGCTTCTTGCAGCGCTTGATTACAGACTTGATCCATTTCATCCTTTGCTTGGAAGGGCTTCTTGGCTGCATGCGTGGCTCTCGCCTATGGATGTCACACAGACAAGTACTTTCTGGCAATGCTGTCAGTTGCGGCAACGGTGGATCACCTTGTTTTTTGGACAGGGAAAAGGATGCTGATTCTGGGATTTTGGTTTTCAAGTTTGGCCTAACTGGAATTTTATGAGTTTTGGAGCATTGACAGATGATGACTATGGTTTTCAGCCTCATATATGGGTTTTACACTTCTGTTTTCTTTTGCATGTTTTTCGCTATGTATTTTTGGTGTGAAGCTTGTTATATCACAGTAGATTTGTGTCATTCAATTATTTTGTAGATTGTTTTGGTGCCTGAATATTCTTCAAAATGTTCTTTGGGTTATATCAGGGGCGGGGGGCAGGAGGCATTTGGGTAGATCTGGAAACATCTCTTCTTCTACAAATGGATGATATTGGATTCTCCCATGCTGGCAGGATGGCGCCGGGTATTCACGCAAGCCTCTTGGTCCCTCTTGCTTGCAGTATCATTGATTTAATCTTATTCATTTTACAGGTTTTCAACTCTTCCTTCAGAGGCGGCACATTTTGGTTGCGAAACGGTGGCTCAACTTGTACTTCTTGGGTATTTGGTGTTGTGATGTTTAAATTTGCACATTTTTTAAGGTTTATTGGGGGATTGGGCGATTTTGGGGTTCTTAGGGTTGCCTTTATTGGTTTTTGGGTTTTATTTGTTCACTTTTCTTATTCTTTTTTGGTAATGTTCACTTTGGATACATTTATGATTGTTTTAATGTACCTTGGGAGGGGTCCTGGGATTGGTTCTGAATGTTGTTTCATTTGTTGTTTGGGCTGAATAGAATTCGCAGTATTATCTGTTCTTTTTTATTTTTTACTTTTTGTTTTGTGTTCATATTTATGTAAGTGTCCTTTTTCTAGTTCTTTTTCTATTATTTTTGCTTTTGATGTTCTAGACCTTCAAGCTATAATGGCAACTTCTCGCACAGGTGGGGCAGTCAATGACCTGTGTGTTGTCTCTTGGAATGTGAATGGGGTCAATAATTTGCTTAAGAAAAAGAAGGTATTTCACATGTTACAGGACATGCATGCTGACGCCTGTTTCTTGCAGGAGACTCATATATTGGTGGATGAGATTTCTAGGTTGGAAAAGGAGTGGTTGGTTCTGCTTATGGCTCTTCCTTTTCATCAAGGTCAAGGGGCGTGGCCATTTTGTTTCGGAAGAAACTGCCTGTTAAAATTTTAAAGGAGTGTGCGGATAAGGATGGTAGAATGATTGCCTTGTTGGTTGAGATTCAGGGGGAATTGTTGACTCTCTGCAATGTGTATGCTCCTACAGTGGACGACGGCTCATTTTTTAGAATGGTGGCACAGACCCTTTTGGATTTTAATAATTCTAATGTTCTCCTTGGTGGGGACTTTAATACGGGAGTTGATCCTACGCTGGATAGAAGTCAGGTTAGGCGTGCGCTGCGTTGTGATCATTATCATCAGGCGCTTAGATCACTCTTGGAGGTACACAATTTGAAAGATACATGGCGTCTGGAGAACCTGGACAAATGTCAATACAGTTTCTTTTCTAGTGCGCATGGTATTTTTTCTAGTCTAGACATGATTTTTACAGGTGGGAATGTGTCAGAAAGTATTGTCTCTAGTGGTATTGTTAATATTTTATTGAGTGATCATGCCCCTGTTATGATGCATTTGAGACTTAAATTTCGATGTGAGAAGACTTTTTCATGGAAACTGAACACCTCTATCTTATTGGATGATGATATATTGGAGCGGATTGTTGCGGAAGCCAACTATTTTGTTGTGGAGAACCGCTCAGAAGAAGTCAGTATGGGGAACACGTGGGAAGCCTTTAAATGCTGTATGCGCGGTGTCTGTTTGGGGCTGGCTAGTGGTAAACGGAAAAAGGAGGAGCGTAATAGGCAAGATCTTGATCTATGTATTGGTGGGATCTCTCAGGATCTGATGCTTGATCCAACGGACTCAGTAAAATTAGCGGCTCTGAAAAAACTCAAAAAAGAAATGGAAAACTTTTTGTCCCTGAGGGCAGAGCGTGGCTTGTTCTATTCTAAATGTTCTTATTTCGAAAAGGGTGAACGTTGTGACAGATGGCTGGCATACCGGTTGAAGAAAAAGATCTCGGAGACTGCAATTGCTTCTATGGTTGACCGGGAGGGTAGAATTACATTTGATCCCAAATAAATTAACTCAATTTTTCGTGACTTTTACATGGATCTATACAGAAATGAGGCTGGTATCACTGGTAGGGGTGAGGACTTCTTTGGCAATTTGAACCTGCCTAAGATTCAAGGTAATGAGCGTGATCTTCTTGGTGGTAATATAACGGTTGATTAGATTAAAAGTGTGATTTCAGGGCTGAATGTGGGTAAATCCCCGGGCCCAGATGGTCTCCCTTGTCAGTTTTATAGGGTCCTCCAGAACTCGGCATTAGAGCTTTTGAGAGATATGTTTGATTCTAGCAGACTGGATGGGGTATTGCCTAAAAGTACTAATCATGCTTCTATCTCATTTTTTTTGAAAAAAGGAAAGGACTGTAATCTCCCTGCAAGTTATCGTCCGATCAGTCTTATCAATACCGATAATAAGATTCTTGCTAAGGTCCTTGCTATGCGTTTGGTGCAGTTCTTGCCTGCTTTGATTGATGAGGAACAGTCTGGATTCATGAAAAATCGATGTACATCTAGTAATATCAGGAGTTTGTTACTGACGCTGGAAATCGTGGATAGGAAGTGCTGTGATGCTGCTGTCCTTTCCCTTGATGCGGAGAAAGCTTTTGACAGGGTTAGTTGGGATTACTTGTATTCCGTACTGAGGAGGATGAATCTGGGTGAGGATTGTATATCTTGGGTTGCTCTTCTGTATGCCAGACCAACGGCTGACGTTAAGACTAATGGGGTGGTTTCGGAACCTTTTTGTTTGGAGCGCGGCACGCGTCAAGGTTGTCCTTTTTCTCTGTTGTTCATTTTAGCGATTGAGCCTCTTGCAATTTGCATCAAAAATGAACCGAATTTACAAGGTGTTGATTGTTGGGGTGTTGTTCAAAAGGCTTGGCTTTATGCGGACGATCTCCTGTTGGTGCTGAAGGACTTGGAAGTGTCCTTGCCCTGTCTGATGCGGATTTTGTCTGATTATCATGATTTGTGTTCAGGCTACAAAATGAACTGCTTGAAGTCAGAAGTGTTGCCTCTGTCGAATAGGTGTGATAAGACTCTGGTTACGGGGCTGGGGTTTACTTGGTGTGATGTACGCTTGCGTTATTTGGGGGTATGGTTGACGTATCCTCTTTCCAGGATGGTTGATGAGAACATGAGTGTGGTTATTCGAGATTGTAAATTGGATTTGGAAAGGTGGTCTTTGCTTAATCTTTCTCTATGGGGTAAAGTCAATGCTCTGAAAATGATTACAACACCTAGGATTAACTTTATATCTAGCATGCTTCCATTGAAAATTAAGAGTTGTTAATGGAATGATTTGGACCGTCTTGTTCAGGAATTTTTATGGGACAAAAAACCTCCAAGATTTAGGGCCTCATTACACGGTAAGCGGTAAGGGTTTACCGGTACCGGTATTTTACCGGTACCGGTAAACCCTTACCGCCTTACTACGAGGTCCCTTTGCGGGTTGTTGAATTTAACGCCTGCTTTTTGCAGGCGTTAAAAACCAACCCGCAAAGGGACCAGGGAGCTAATTACGGTACCGCAATTTGCGGCACCGTAATTAGCGCCTTCCCCATTCCCATAGAGCCCTATGGGGCAGAAATGGGAATGGGGAAGGGCAATGGGTGAAAGGGGAATTACCGCCACCAACCTTGGAATAGGGCGGTAATTCCCCTTTCCACCAAGGCGGCGCCGGTATTTTACCGGCATGGACCAAGGTGCTAATAGCACCTTGGTCCACCGCCATCCGTGTAATGAGGCCCTTAGTCTATGGAAGGTGCAGCTTCCAGTCCATTTACATGGTTTAGGGGTTCCGAATTTACGGGCCTACCATTTGGCCTTTTCTGCTCATTCTTTTGTTCCATTTTTGACAGGTGCATTGGACAGCTGGGCGGTGGCGGAGTCGAGTGCCTATGGGCAGCTGGGCCCGGAAGCCTTGTTGGCCACTAATACAAAGGTTCCTGGTGGTAGTCTGTTGGCAACGTCATTTTTGCGCAATTCATGGATTGCAGTCTTGTCATTGCTTGGTTGTGACGCATTTAAGGGCAGAAGTGCCTCTATCTGGCTAAATCCTAGAATTAGAGATAATTCAAGGACAGTTTTTTGGCCTGAATGGTTTTTGATGGATATTAAACTGGTCTCTGATTTGGGGAATGATGATCGGTGGTTGACTGCTGCTGAGCTGAGAGAGAGATGGAATTTCGAGGGTTTATCAGACTCCGCTTATAGATGCCTGAAAAGGGCTGTTGGTGAGGTGGACTGGTCTGACTCTTTGGATTTGAGTGCTTTTCTGACTGATTCCAGTGGGAAGAGTGGTGGTCTGGCCAGTAGGCTTTACAAGCTAATGTGTCACATTATCAGAATAATGACAATTTACGGAGAGTTTGGAGTGAGAGGATTGGATCTGAGATTGATATTGATGCTTGGCAGAATATGTGTGGTAATGTCTCTTTGTGTTCGCTGAATCTGACTGAAAGGTCTCGACAAATCAAGATCCTGAATCACGTGTATTGGTGTCCTGAAACACTTCATAAGAGAGGCATGTCTGACAGTAAAGACTGTTGGGGTTGTGTTCAGGAAGTTGGGTCACTGGAACACATGCTGTGGAGCTGTGTGAGGGTCAGAGATTTTTGGAGTAAGGTCTGTGATGTGTGTGTCAGGATTGCTGGTGGAGGGTGTGTCCTTGATTTTAGAACGGTAGTCCTGGGTGATGATTCTGGGTTGTATGATGTCAGCTCCGCCCTTAAAAAGTGGATTTTTCGGGCATTCATTGTGGCCAAGAGGCTGATTCTCTGTGGGTGGAAAGGTGGGGTCCCTCCTTCCTTCGAGGAATGGATCCAGGAGATGCACAGTGTGCGTACCTTACTATGGTTTGCATACTTTTCAAGCCATCATTTTTAAAAATGTCTATGTTTATAAAAGATGGTTGTAACAAACCAAGCGAGGCAGTAGGTTTGTTGAACAATACGTTTATTCTGGCGAGCCCGCCGACACCACCACCATCAGCGCCCTTATCCCAACCGTCACTCAGTCCTCGAGATTCCAACCCTCACAATTCCATAGCTCGCGCGACGGCACACACTTAAACATTCTATTCACTACATATCTTTCCCCTTTATGAGAAAAAAAAGTAACATATAACAAAATAAGCTTAAAAGACAAAATGCAGAACATGTAAATCTGTTAATAAAACAAACATACAGAAAATAATAATTTTTGATGCATTGAAAAATGTGTAGGTGTGACTACAGACAGTACTACAAGATATAGAAACATCTCATCCTGTGGTAGCAACATATTTGTAGAAGTATAAACATTTAATTTCCAACCTTGCAATGGGAACACACCATATAGTCCCTCATCCATACGGGTTTGGACCTCCTCCTACCATAATTGCTAAATTTACTACCACACTGTGGATCATTACTGTCACTACCACTTTCTCCCCCACTCTCACCACCATTCCACCCATGCCTCCTTGCACTCACATTCCTCCTTGCACCCTCAATACTCTGATCCATCCCATGCACTTTGGCAATTCTTCCCTTTGACCACACTAAACCAGCTTCTAGAATTACCACCGACTTCTTGACTACTGATATCTTCTTTGGCCGTAAGTATTTTCTTTCTGAACATTTGTGCACCAATCTGGGGTTCTTTACAAATACCCTCTCTCCTACATTCCACTTGCGATCTTTAACTTTTTCACAAACATTGAATTTGGTTACATTGTTTTCATTGCTGGCATTTATGAGTCCCATTATACGTGCCCTATCCACTTGAACTACCTTGGCCACCCCTAACCACCCCAGACACAATTTGGTCCCCGGTTCCCTCCCCTTAAGGGACACAAATGGTGACACTCCTGTCACCGAATGCGGAGTGGTTATGTAACTCCATGTCAATAGGTTTAACACCTCCGTCCAAGGTTGTCCCGCTCTCATAGCCAATTGAAATCCTTCCTTCAACCATCGGTTCACCCTGTCCACAAGCCCGTTAGCCATTGGGTGATACAATGCCATTTTAACGTGTCTTATACCATAACTATCAAGAAATCTCCTCATAGCTTCAGACACAAATTGGACACCATTATCCGAGACGAGTTCCATAGGCACTCCTTCTTTGAGAAACACTCTCTCCAAAAATGCTATTAATTCCCTAGCAGTGACCTCCTTGACCGCCTGCCACTCAACCCATTTGGAATGAAAATCAATCAGGACAAACAGAAACCTCAAACCTTCTCCCAAACCCCTTATGGGTCCCATAATGTCAACTGCAATCTTGGTCCAAGGCTGAATAGGGACAGAACTTGGAAACATTGGGGTCTCACGTACCACCTTAGTCTTGTCGCTGGTTTGGCACGTCATGCAATCTTTCACCCACCTCTCAGACATTCTGTCAATTCGTGGCCACCAATAATTCTGACGAGTTTCCTTTTCATGGCACTTTCTCCCGGGTGTCCCTCATGAGCAAGTTCTAAAAGATGAGATCTGACAGACTCTGGAGGAACAATGCACCTCCCGCTCCTCAGTTTCCCTTCAAAAATGTTTAACTCCTCCTTGAATTCCCACCATATATCATATTTATTTTCTAATTTATGTTTAACTCCTCCTTGAGTTCCCACCATATATCATATTTCTTTTCTAAATTTTTCTTTTGAGGCCACCCACTTACAGTCCATTGCTTGACTAGCTTAAGTTCCTGATCCAACTCCTCTCCTTCAGACCACTGCTTTAAAGTGATAGTATTGAGAACTTCAGCTACTACAGATGCTTCTACAATATCTTCACTAATCTTAACTCCTGTGTCTCCAATCGGTAGCCTCAACAGACAGTCAGCTATTACATTTTTCTTTCCCTGTAGAAAACTTACTTCAAAATTATACACTTGTAAGCCCAAACCCCACCTACTTATCCTTGGTGAGCCTAAAGCCCACCTTCCACTCTGAAAAAGTTGTACTAGTGGCTTGTGGTCAGACCTAACAACAAAATGCCTACCCCACAAAAAATATTTAAAATGTGTGATGGCCCAGAACATAGCCAACGCTTCTCTTTCAATGACCGAATATTTAGACTCTGTCCCCTTCAATGCCCTTGACGCAAATGCAATCACCCTTTCCTCATTGCCATTGTCATACTGCACCAAAGTTGCCCCTAGTCCCAATATGCTGGCATCTACCACCAACACTGTCTTATCTGCCGGATCAAATCTCCCAATAGAGGGAGCTTTACATATCGCCTCTTTGATATGCTCAAACGCCACATTGCACTCCGATGTCCAATCAAACTTGGCATCTTTTTTTAATATCATCCTTATGGGAGTGGAGACTACTGCAAAAACTTTAACGAATTTATGATAATATTCTGCAAGGCCTAAAAAGGACCTCACTTGATCCTTATAACTTGGCACCGGTGCTCCTTTTACTGCTTCTACCAAACATTTCTTAGGCTTCACCCCACATTCATCAATTTCATGCCCAAGATATTCCACTCTTTCAACTCCTATTTTGCACTTTTCTCTTTTCACAGTCAAACCAGCTTCTGTCAGTCTGCATAAAACATTTGTTAATATTTCATCATGCTCAGACACGTTACTTGCATATATGAGGACATCGTCCTGAAATACTACAACATTCCTTATCCCTTCTAAAACAATGTCCATCACTCTCTGAAACACTGAAGCTGCAGAAGCCAGCCCAAATGGCATTCTACAGTACTTGAAAGTTCCAAAAGGTGTTATAAACGCAGTTAACTGTTGACAGTTTTCACTCAAAGGAATCTGGTAGTTTGCTTGAGAAAGGTCGATCACCGAAAAAACTTTAGCTCCCTTAAGAGTTGACAAAGTGTCCCCTATAATTGGCAATGGATATCTATCTATAAGTATGTTCCTGTTGACATCTCTCATGTCCACACAAAGTCTTATCTGTCCATTGGATTTCATTGCTACAACTATGGGCGACAACCACTCTGAACTCTCACTTTGCTCTATGATTCCTTTCTGTAGCAAGGCTTCAATTTCTAATTTCAACTTCTCCCTCAATTCACGAGGCACGGGTCTCACTTTATGCACCTTTGGCTCAGCTCCCGGCTTCAACCGTATTTCATGTTCAAATTCCTTGAGCCTCCCCAAATCTTCCTGGAACACCTTAGGAAAGTTTTTTTCCCACTTGTCCTTTATTTCGGCTACTGTGACAGGCTCCTCTGCATTTGCTTGTATGCAAATTCCCAGTTTGTGTTGTTTACTCCACCCCAACAAGGAAGATCCCCTCTTGGTTTACAAATATATCAGCTTCACGTTTCCTTCCTTTGTACTTTATGCTCGCTTGAAACATTCCTAATATCTCAATCTTTACATTACCAAAAGCATATGGTTCAATGTTGTGTCTCTTAAGATCAGTGACTGAGCCCTTCAAGCAATTCTCATAGGTTTTTTTAGATACTAGAGTCCAAGGTGAACAACTGTCCACTTTTAGATTAATGGCTTTTCCATTTATCACAAACTCACCGACTGGGGCACATGTTCCGTTCTGCAATCTCTAATACGTGCTTGGACTGTATGCTCTGAACTACATTTGCACATTCTTCTTGTTCCGCGATTCCAATTCCAGCTTCAATATTCTGTACTTGACTCGAGTCTCGACAGACCCTAGCAAAATGCCCCTTATTTTGCATTTTAAGCATGAGACATTTCTGGCTGGACAAAATGCACTTGTGGAAATGTGATGATTGCTGCCACATTTATAACATTTAGTCTCTTTATTCATGCTTATCTTCCTTGTTCCTTTAATAACTGCCACTTCACCCTCTTGTTTTCCTCCTTTCATAGTCGACATGTATTTATGTGTCTGTTCCATTCCTCTGGCAATCTCCACTGCCACTTCTAGAGCTGCATCTTTGGTCAATAACCTTTCTTGAATGTTCATATTATTAGTGCAGCGTACCAACTGATCCCTTATCAGGGAATCGGTTGGCTGACCAAGTTCACATGTATGGCTCAAAGACCTTAATGGTGCTATGAAATTCTCCACTGGTTCTCTAGGTTCTTGTATCCTTTGAAAAAACTTATGTCTCTCAAAAGTAATATTTTTCTTAGCCTCAAAATGAATCTCCAGTTTCCTCTATGCAAGGGTATATTGATCCACTTCACCCTGACCTTCCAATAGAGGCTGCGGCAAGCCATCATATGTGCTTCTGCCCTCTATAACCAAGTTATGTAGAAGAATAGCTTCTTTCCTTGTAGCAGCAAATTTGTCTCCTCCAATTTCCACTAAATAAGTGTCAAAAAGTGTTTTCCATCTGTCCCACCTTATTGGTGGGACGCCAGGTTCCATCAAGAATGGTAGGGGCGGGGCCATGCTGGCTGCAGCCACGCCTAAAGTGTTTAAGTTCCCAAAACTATCATGCTGATTTTAGTCCACTGTAGGCAATTTTTCTCAATTTCAGAGGCAAATTAACCTTGAAGGGGTTTTCTCTTTACTTTTAGTATAGTTCAATACAATCACGTGTCTTAGCAACAGAACGGTTGTTTCCCTTCATGGAAAGCTGCAGGTTCCTCTCTACGTTATGAAATGCTGGAGGATTACGTGAGCGTCATCTCAGTTACATTCACTATAACACTTCTGCGTGGGTTCGGTCATATGAGCGCCGATGAGCCAATGAACTTTAACTTCTTTGTGTTCAAATGAAAAGTCCACTCCCTATGTATTGACGCCTTCACAGATGCGCGTCTAAACACCTGACCGCTCCCCCTGCACTGCTCCTCACCTGAGCGGGGAACGGTTCAGCTCTTCCTCGGAGACTTCCTACGCGTCTTGCGGCGGCAGCACCCTTCGCTCGACTCTCCACTCGAGCGGAATACAGGGCACGACTCTCCTGCTGCCCGGTCTTCTCGAGGCGGGGAGTGGGAGTGGCTGCAAGGTGCTGCGGGGAGAGGGTAGCCCTGTGGCAGTGTCCAGCAGCGCCCCGCCGTGCTCACTTCCACCCACAGAGGGAGGGACGAAAGGCGCTCAGCCCTCCGACGACACCGCAGATCACCAGCACAGCGTGCTCCGACACAGGTCTGGTGGCTGTCACGGGCTCGCCTCCATCCTCGTCGCCATCTGTAACAAACCAAGCGAGGCAGTAGGTTTGTTGAACAATACGTTTATTCTGGGGAGCCCGCCGAACACCACCACCATCAGCGCCCTTATCCCAACCGTCACTCAGTCCTCGAGATTCCAACCCTCACAATTCCATAGCTCGCGTGACGGCACGCACTTAAACATTCTATTCACTACAATGGTGTGAAAAGTACTCAATTCAATGCATCTTTTATAAAGCTTTGACGACAGACAAAGTCTGAGGCGTCTTTGTCCTCACGCAAAGCTTTATGGCTTGAATAATGCACTTTTCAAGCCATCATTTATAAACACAGAAATATGGCACTGAGTCACCAGGTTCACTGAGGGTCAAAAACGCCTCAGTGACCTGAGGAGGGGGAAACAAAAAGTGACCCCTCGCGCAAGGGGTTGCAGGAGGAAGTTACACTTCTCTCAGCTTGCCTGACTCGAAAAAGACGGGAGCATCTCCCGTCACGGCTGCAGCAGGATTATGTGTCCTGCCATGGTGTGGTGGGAACAGGGGGTTCCAGCAGGGCCCTCGCTCAGCCCCTCTTTCTGGAGACTGCAGGGCCTGGCCCTGGCAGGCCCCGGCCCACTTAAAGCACTAGTTAAACCTATGCATGTAAAAAGGAGCAATTTACACCAGCCTCATTTACACCCATTCACAAAAGAACATACTCACCATTAACCCATTGCACCTGTGGGGCACACACGCCTTTAGCATAAGCTTATCCACGACTATGTATCTTTATGAAGTTGTAAGATAGCAGTAGATTACAAATAAAATGGACGCTCCCAGTGGTGCGTCACTGGTTTGTGTAAATGGGGCATAGGTTAGGTACACATCCCCAAACTGTAACAAAGAGGAGCTCATGTTCAATGAGCACGTAATGGACAGACAGTAAATGAGTATGTAATGTAAATGAATGATTTAAGCGCCTTGCGTAAGACTTTTACGCCTCGTTACGGCTCATTTTCATTTATTTGTATGGTGGAGAGAAGGGGCGGAATGTAACTTGCGTCTCTGACGCCTCTCTTCCTGTCCTCCATACAAATGCTCCAGAATTTGAGCCGGCATGCATTTTCACGAAGACGCAAATGCTGGAGATCCCTATGTGGTCCAGCAGCTTTATGCACCAGCATAAAGCAGACGGAACCCATAGGGATCCATTGCACACGGCATAGCAGGCAGCATGTACAATTACAATTAAATGCTGCCAACATGCTTGCATGTCAGACAGCATTTATTTGCAATTGTGAACACTGCTTACCATGCGTGCATGGTAAGAAGTGCCCATAATGAAAATTAAACGCTGCCCGACATGCCATACGAGAATGTCAAGCAGGGTTCACAATTAAATGTAAATGCTGCCTGGCATGCATGCATTTCAGGAAGCATTTACTCACTTTGCACGGCAGAGTGCAAAAGTGCAAGGCAAAAGACAGTGTGCAAATGTGTATGTTGCCTTTTACCCTGCAAGTTTGTACTATGCCATGGAAACGGCAAAAAGTTTGCGGCAGTGAGCCGCCTATGTATATGTCAACACGTAACAGCTCCCCATCGCCAAATTACTCATTTGATTAAAATAAGTCCCAGAGCTACTCACAAAATGTCAAGCTTGCTCAGATATTTTGGTTAACCTGCTTAAAGTACACCCGGCATTCTGGGTGTAGGAAAGGCAGACATGGAATGCAAGGTGTACACGTTGATGAAAAAGAATGCACATGTGAGCATTTATAGGTTCAAAGAAATATGTACAGTACAAATATTTTGGAGTTAGAGAACAACTTTAGAAAAGCTTTTTTCAGCATGTTCATTTTGTCCTCTCTGGCATGGCTTGTAAGCTTACACGCATAGTAAGGATAAGCCATGTCAGAACGCTTGTATTGGGCGTAGGTGGTGAATTTTGTTGAATCAGGCGTAACACACAGTTTCCAACTGGAGTAAGTTACACTTGAGTGGTTTAGGAATTACATTTGTGGAAGTCCAGACCAGTTGTGGGAAAAACCTTGGTCCCTGATTTGAGTGGATCTTGGCCAATGCAACTTAGACTGCAGCAGCGGGGGCAACTTAGCCGTTGAATCCTCCATTGTGGGTAAATCAAGCCCTTGCAAGACAAGGCTGCAGTGTTGAGCTACACAGGTGTTTGGCAGCACTGGGGTAGCTGTGCAGATTGTGAGTGTGGACGTCTTCACCCTCCTTTCTGCGGCTGCAAGGTACGAAGGTGCAGGGAGAGTTAGCACTGCTACACTCCATGTAACCCCCCTGTCCTTTTGCCTCCTCTCCCTCCTGCACATGCGTTGTTCCCCTGCAAATGGTCCTCGCTCCCCCACCCCCGTGAGCACACTTCTCCCCTGCCCATGTGCGCTCCCTCACATCTTAGGCCGTGTGCGATCCCTTGCTACTTATGCCGCATGCGTTCCATCACAACTTAGGCCGAGTGCGCTCCCTCACAACTCAGGCCATGCGCTCTCCCTCACAATTTAGGCTGCATGTGCCCCCTCGCAACTCGGGCCATGTGTTCTCCCTCGCTACTTAGGCCGCGTGCACTCCCTCGCATCTTAGGCTCTTCGTAGCTGTGCTACTCCTCGCAACTGTTCTGCGCCCACCTGGCTTAGCAATCCCTCCCTGCTTGGCTCCCCAGGCAACCTGTCTCCGCTTCCCTGACCTAGCGCACCCTTCTCAGCACTGCTCCCCCACATTCTTGACCTGGCCCCCCCTCTCCTTCCACTCAGGATCCGTGAGCCACGTCCAGCGCATTGTTCTCTACGTGTCTCTCGCATCCTTATTATATCTCTCTTCATTCTCTAACCTTTGTATTGTCATTCTATTGGAGTTTTCCCCAGTCAATCCATTCTGTTGTATTCTCTACTATATTGTCATTCCATTGCATTGACTGCATTTCCTCCACTTCTAGGTTTCCTTGGACTACCAGTCGTTGTGTATTGTGCTTTATTGGATTACTACTGTTACCCCACACGTGCTGTATTTCCTTATTCTGTTACCTTAGACTACGAGTGGTTGTGATTTGTGCTTTGTTGGATTGCTACTGTTATTCCACTCGTGCTGTATCACCAGCATTCTCTTCCCCCCAGTGAGGGCCCCTCTGATCACCAGCAGGTTTTCTGTACTCTCTCTGACACTGTTGCTTGAATTGTCCCTCCACCCTCATTTAGGACATCGCTAGGTCCCAGTGTTTCTTGTTCTGTGGTATACTACCTGCTCCCCCTCTCTGTTTGTGTCCCCCTGTGTGCCTCACTCCTGTCTGCCCCTGGCATGTGACCCCCCACCTCTCTGTTTGGGCTCCCCCGCACCCTCTACTTTCCGCCCCCACCCTCTATGGTGCTCTCTGGCTCCCCTTTCATCTCTAACTGCTATTCTATTGACTATCCTATCCCTCACACTAAGTCTGGCAGGAAGAAGCTCAAAAGGGACATCCTGGTCTCCAACCCAGTCCTCCCTATTGCTGATACCTACCCCAGCGCTTCCTCCAGACAGACCCTCACAGATATCCTTTGTTGTACTCTCTCCAGGCCTATGGACCCCACATATGGTCTCTGTTCTCTCTCCTTTTTCCTCCTCTCCCATTAATGGTGGCACCTGGTGGGAGGCCCTCCTGGCCCCCTTCCACTCCTCTAAGACCATCATTAACGCCTGCTTAAATAGTACCGTCTTGGTTCAGGGCCCTCAGGCCATTCTCCTCCTTTTTGATAGACGCTTCCCGCACCTTATCAACTTTGTTTTTTTCCTGCTATCCCTACTTACCCCTTCTGGCTCCTCTGCCGCCTCCTTCCTCTGCCACCTCTCCGACACCCTCCACTGCTTCTTTGGCCTCCCTGTTGCCTCCTTCCTCAGCCGCCTCTCCGGCAATCTCTTCTTCCTCGCTGACTACCGTGCCATCTCTTCCTTCCTCCTCTGCCCATTCTCAGCACTTCTAACACTTTCGCAGGGCTTACGTCATGCCTCCATGGAAGTCCTGCAAAGGTGGCAATTTGTTCCACATTGCTACTCTTAACTCTTGACCCGCTGTCACACTCATCTGACATCTGCCGTCGCCTGAAAGAGCTTGATTTGGATGTACTAGGACTCAGGGAGACTTGTTTCACGGCCAGCTCTGTCTCTACTTCCTGATGGCTACAAGATCTTCTCCTAACCCAGAACCAACCGTCTCGGCCGTGGTGTAGCCCTGATTTTCCCAAAATGGATCTCTGCATTCCAATGCAGGACTACACCTGCAATGAATGCCTGATTTGCAGGCTCTCTATCTCTTCTGGCCTCCCTCTCACTGTGGTCTCTAACTACAGGCTACCTAGCCAGGTCGCCCTTTTCCTCTCTGAGTAGGGTGACCTCTCCTCTTTCCTCCTTGCCTCAACCTTTCAACTTCTCCTCCTCAGAGACCTGAACATCCACCTGGATGCTACTAGCCCCTCTTCTGGGCTCTTTTGCAATCTCTCCGATTCTCTCTCTCTCTCTCTCTCTCTCTATCTATTCTTCCCTCTGACACGACTCACTCTGCAGGGTACACCCTAGATGTTCTGATCTCCTCAGACCTCCCCCTCTCCAACCCTCTCACCACTCCTCTCTCTTGGAATGAACACTTTCTTTTTTCCTTCCACCTTTCTCTCGCTACCCATCAGGTTAAGCCGACCCCAGCACTGCCACCCACCTTCTCGGTCATCCGGCCCATAAAGCGTGTCAGTGGAGACTTTCACTGCTACTTTCTCTCCTCCTCCTACACCTTTGGCTGACTCACACTCTGACACAGCCCTCTCCAACCTTCATCTCTCTATCTTTAACACCCTTGATGTCCTTGTCCCTGTCATGAGGATCCATTTAAAGCCTGCATCCAAGTGCAACTCTTGGTACGATTCTGACCCTGCCACCCTTAAGCGCAAGTGTAGGGTGGCTGAGAGGAAGTGGAGGGCATCAAGCACACCCTCTGACAAACTGACCTGCTGCCTGCTCCAAATACATTACAGACTCTCTGTCTTCTTGAAGAAGAGAGCCTACATCCAAGCCCTCATCTCGGCATCTCGGCAGCCTCTAACAACTCGGCCAAACTTTTACAAATCTGCAAGAGGCTGGCCAATCCTGTTACAGACTCTACCTCTCCTGTTCCCTCCCAAGCCATTTGCATGGCTCTGGCTTCTCATTTCAACACTAAAACCCAGGACATCCTGTCCACTCTCTCTTCCGCTACCTCCTATTCCTCTCCCTTGACCACCCCAGGCACATCTTCAGCCGTTTCTCCTACTTCTTTCTCTTTCTTTCCCCTGTTCACCCCTGACAAGGTTTCTAGACAAGCCTGATCTATGAAAGTCTCATCAAAGCAGCAGCTCCCCTGCTCTTCCAGAACTATGAAGGACCACATTGACACCCTTGCTCCAGCCTTGGCTGATTTCTGAATCACTCTTTTGCCACTGTAACCTTCCCTTCCCCCCTTAAGCACTCCCTTGTGCACCCCCTTCTTATGAAGCCCTCTCCCGATTCTTTCTCTCCGGCTATCACTCAATCTCCATCACTCCTTTTCTAGGCAAACTCCTGGAAAAGCTGGCCATCTCCCAGCTTAATCTACATACTGAATCTGTTGGTTGTCTCCACGACCACCAGTCTGGCTTCAGAGCAGCCAGAAGCACGGAAACCTGTCTCCTGAACACCGGTGAAGACTTACTCTCTAATCTTGACTCTAACCTTCCTTCTGTCCTCATTCTCCTTGATCTATTCTCTGCTTTCAAGACTGTTAACCATGCCATCCTGCTCAATTGCCTCTGTGGGAACCTGGCCTAATTGACCTCCTTTCTCACCAATGGACCTTCCCAGGTCTAACTTGGGTCTTTCCTCTCTTCAATCTCTCTTTCTACTTGTGGTGTTCCCCAGGGTACTAACCCCTCTCCTTGGCTTTTCAACCACTACCTGGCACCTCCTGGCCACCGCATCTCGACCATCTGCTCTAACTTTCAGTGTTATGAGGATGACACCCAGCTCTCTTCAGGCTCCCCTCAGCCACTTCTGCTCCTTCTCTCATACAAGACTGCCTGTCCACAATTCAGGAATGGTGTGCCTCCAACGATCTCTGCCTTAATGCCAGTAAGACTGAGATCCTCCTCACTGGGACACCTGCTTCCACCTTTCCTCTCTCACTCTGGCCGCCCACCCTGGCCCCTCTACCTGCTCCTTCGTGTGAGGTTAAGAATTTTGGGGTCATCTTCGACTCCGCCCTCTTCTCTCGTTGCATTTCTGACGTCTCTAAGAAGTCACCTCAGAGGTATTTTTCCCTTTCTAACTTTCCCCAGATGCTCACTGTCTCCAGAGCCCTGGTGCTCTCTAGGCTGGACTAGTGTAACCGCCTGTTTCTAAATCTACCTGCCTCTACTCTTCGTCCTTTACAACTTATCCAGAACAGGACTGCAAGAATTGTCATTGGCCTCAAACCCATGAATCGTATCTCTCCAGCTCTGAAATCTTTCCACTGGCTCCCTGTGGCTGCAAGGATCAAGTTCAAGGCCCTTTTCATCGTCCACAAGGCTTTCTGGAGCCAGAAACCACAGTACCTCCAACGTTCTCTTCCTAAGCCTCTTCCTTCTCGAGCTCTCTGCTCATCCACCTCCAACTCTCTGAGGATCAGATGCTTCTCCAGGCAGAGAGTGGGGGCTAGATCTCTTTCCTCGGCTGGGGACTTCTTTGGGAACAGCCTCCCTGCCTCTCTCAAACTTGAGCAGGACCATCTCTGGTTCCGGAAGCAACTCAAGACCTTCCTTTTTGCTTCTGCTTTTTCTCTCCCTCTGCCTTGGTGATGTCCCCGACTGCTCCGCAAGTTGGTCACATGGCCACCCACTGAACTTCGGGTCCAGGCTCCTGCATTTCCAGTTGCCATTGCACTGCCTCGGGGCCACCTTACACTTATGGGCCTGTATCTGCAACCCTACAGTCCCACGATTCTCTGAACTTATTAGCCACTTACTGGGAACACCGATGAGCCACCTGCACTCCTCCTCAAAACCCCAGCACTTCTCCCCCCCGCATTTGCACGATCTGAATGACGCACGACATAGTAAGATCGTTGTTTTGTCCTTCCTCTGTCTTCCCTTCCTTGTTTTGTCGCGCCTAGAAACACTTGTGTACAGGCGTGTTATACATGACTTATCGTATCATACCCTTCACATTAGGGTAATAATAACAACAGCTGTTATTGCAGAGCTTGGAAGCTGGTGGCGTCTGGCATGAAGCACTATACAAAAACACATTATTATCAATATTCTTACTATTGGGACATGCACAACTGATGCCAAAGTCAGGATTCTTTGTAAATTGGACCCAAAGGTGACCAGGCACTTTGTTTAACTTCGTATACTTGCATTAGTATTATTGTGGGTACTATTGATCCCGAGGGGAAGCGAATGCTGACGCTAGCGCTTTGCTTTATTCTTCCGTGTGCGTGTCTGCAATAGGTCAAGCTCCCATGTGGACAATGCTGCTCTGCTAACACTAAACACAGAGAAATGTTCATGGATAACTTTGCATCTTACTGCTTGCACAATACACTTTCCATTTTTTGCCTGGTCCTTTTGAGGGCACATGTTTCGCACTTGTTTGAGTGCTTTATCAAGGTTTATGCAAATAGTGTTTAAAATTAGGGTAATCCCTGAAATAACCGGGGCAAACAATTAAGGGGATCCATGTCCTCTGTGTTTGCTTAGTTTCAGAAGACACAGGTCCCTTCATTTTATTTGCCCCACTTACAGTTATCCTAATTTTACAAACAGCAATAATTTAAACAAGGCTCAGGCAAGTCTAACACACAGAGTCCTTGATCAGATTATTGTTTTATTTATTGACATGCAGGGATTATTTTATTTATTTTATGTCGTTTCAGCTTGCAACTGAGGGGGCAACTTCAGAGATCTTGGTGTCCTATAGAAAATTGACAGGTCAATGTTGTCACAGAAGTGTGCATTCTCCAGACATGCTGTTGGGTTTGGTCCTCAGACAGGCCATCTTAAAAGGATCGCTCTTGAATCCATTGATTTCGATCCCAAAGTGCTGGCTCTGCAACCCCAACGTCATGTGCTAGGCCATATACATCTGCAAAGTGTGGTGCCAGACGGCTGCTGAGCCTTATTGGCAGGGGCACGACCCAGAGCGTCTTTGCCACAGCACCACTGCTAAATCCCAGGAGGATAACTCAGCGGCAACGTGCTCGCCTTGGAAACAAGACAACACGAAGCAACACAGGTTCGATCCCCGGGTCCGTGCTTAGAAATCTTCGGGTATTAAGCGTGTTATAAATACGCAACGAAGACCTATTCCTGTAACAGCGCTTTGATGCCTCCGGGCTGTGTGAGCGCTTTAAAAATGCAAAATAAATAATTAAATAAATCACTGTTGGGGCAGGAGAGGACTTTGCTGGGAGACGCCTCCACGACCAACTAATGGCTCCAGTAGTCTGAGCTCAAAGGCATGGCTTCAGGCCTGCTGCGTGAGATGTAACAATTTCACCATTTTACAAACGTGTCCTCGTGTTTCACAGGCACACACAACTCATCCCGCAGCTGCCCAACCACATCTGGCCGGTGTGTGGACTAGAGAAAGAGACGATCTGTACCCTAAAAGGCTGGCCAAGTGAAGGTTTGCCATAATGAAGAGTGATGAGTGGAAGGTTTTGAATAAATCACAACCACTGCCATTGTTTGGCCCACCACCCAAGCCGTTGTTGTTCAGCTGTAATGCCTTTACAGAAGGTGAAGAGCATGTTTCTGGGCGAAATACATCCCGCCAAGGGCTGGAGAGACTTCCTTCAATGTACCGTCAACCTTGGAATATAGTGGGTGGATCGGTTTGGCTGGTGGATTAAAATGGCAATAAATCTGTTACTGACCTTTTCTACTACTAGACTCCAAGTAGACTGCAGAATCCCTGGATTGGGGTCTCAACCTGGTCTCCTAACATGCTGATGTACGCCATTCACGCCCTCCCCCCAATGACCTATCCTAACTCTCTGCCAGGTCATCATTCATTCGAGCGAACCCGCCCAGCCGAGCCCTCAACGATTTGGCATCACAGTGACAGCAGGTTCAGCACGCTGGACAGCAGCTGTCTTCATAGGCTTCTGTTGAAGCCGTTCAGCACCTCTGACAGCACCTTGCCTACAGCCCGGCCACAGACCAACACTGGCCGCTAGAATAGCCAGCAGAATAACTCTATGGGAATAAACGCGGTACCTTCTAAACCTTTCACACCATTGCTCGTCTGAGTGGCAGGGATGCAGGCTGTGCGAGTAGGGATGCTGTACCAACAGGCTCTCACTGGACGCTTTGTTAGTCGCAGGCTGCGCAATCAATAGCTTTTGAAACCAGAGAATAGCCAACTGCACCACGCATGCGCTGCTCCCAAAGAATACTGCTAATCTAGTGCACACAAGGGCTGTGTGCATGTCTTATTATGAAATGTGTGCTTGCTTCTCTGTGTAAATAAAACCACCAGCAGTGCCACTGCCAAGGGCATCACACTACAGAGAGAAGCCCGCATAAGGACCGCTTCCCACAAAGACCCCAAGACTTACAGGTCTTTTCAAAGGGATGCTCCCATTGGAAAAGGCTTTTGTAAATCAGGCGCATTATGTCTTAAATCTGACAATGGTATATCCCTGCGTCAGATATCTGCACATCCAGCTACTCACCATTTCAACTTCTGCCGCAGCAACCACTAAATGGCGAAAGCGTGCAATGCAATGCTGTGCGTGGCTGCGAGGGCATTCTATCAGTGGGCTGTAATCTGCCAGCATTATACATTCTATTCCAGAGGCACTAGTCCAGTCTTGGTTTTACCTTTGCATTCTGGAACGTGTAGTCTTGGATTTCTCCAATATAAAACCAGGACTACGAGGCATAGAATGCATAGTTACAGCCAGGCCTGGCCTAGAGTCTGCCGAATGGAAGGTACGACGTTCATTCATTGACAGTGTTCTTTTCTCTTGAGAAATCTCATCAAAAATATAGGGGGTTCTGGCTAAGAGTATATAAGTGGTTGGGACGGGTCGGCAATAGTGTAAAATACATGGGAAAGAGGGGTTAAGGAGGAACCCTCCTCCAAAATAAAAAGAAAACATTTTGAGTTTTTTTTGTGAAAATGTTTTGAGGCAAAAAGCCTATCGAAAAAAACACTGTTGGTGATTGAACATAGAACCAAATGGAATGGATAATGTTGACATGCATGAGTTGTTTGCAGGCGCTTCCTCTTGTTGCAGGCTCATATGTGTAATTTCAAATTCAAATGAACTGTCTTTTTCCCAAAAAGATAACCCTTCCCCCTAAAACACACATATCAATACCATAGAGCAGGTTATTTAGACAAAGGACAACCATGTTGGTTAATGCATCTGCTTCCAGAAAAAGGTGGCATCTGAGCGCTCGAACAGGCATGTTTAGAAACAGTTCCATGGAGTTGAAAAATAGAAACCGCTGCAATTGGCTACACCACGGCCTTGCAAGATCCTAACACGGGTCTCTATGTCCAGATTTTCAGGATAACCCTTGCATATGTAAATTAAACTCATTTACATTCACTTTATTCAAATGTATCTAACGTGGCTATGCTGAAAACATGGAGTGGATTTGGCTACTAATCGCCCGCACCCCTGTTGAAGTAGCGCACCTCACATACAAAACACAATAATAATGTTGTGTGTTGCTTGAAAGATACGAAACACACCATGACTTAGCCAAATAAAGGGAGCACCTTTGCAAGTTAACAGCACATTTTAAAAGTTAGATCTTTTTTAGTTAACAGGTTGCAGAAAAATCTGTGTAGCAGGCCTTCTTTCCCGCATATTCTTAGAGGTGGCATCTTTGACAGTTCGGGTGGGAGTCTCGATAATTAAAAATGCGGGTGCTGAGCACGGTGTTCCTGCTCAGCACCCTCATTGTCTTGGCACTCCGCATTACAATGAGAGCCGTTAGACATTGATGGGAGGGAGGGGGAACTATTAGCAGGGACTTTTGTCCCTTAAGAAATGTGAATGGGGTGATCAAAAGTGAGAAGAGTGCATAATATTGCATGCTTTATGAAATAATTACTATGGCTTTAAAACTCAAGGGGGATTTGTTAGGCTCACATTAATCTATCTGATGCTATTGTGACTATGCATGCAGGATGGGGAGAATACAACTAAAGCCATACTCTTATTGCTCAACATATTTCTATGACGATATAGATTGTGCATAGTTACTTTATCATGAAAGGGTTATTTGTCATGTAATGTGGTTTGCTTCCAAGGCATTGTTATAAATAAATGTATATTTAAGCACATGAAATGCAAAGCAAAACGTTTAATAAATAGCTATATAAAGTAAACGTGGGAAGATGTGCTCAGTTGCTTAAATTGTCCACATTCCAGTTTCACCATTTATCCAAAGTGTGTGATCCTGGGCAAATCATTTAAGCACACTGTGTCTTATCTTCAGCTCCGTAAATGATTCACATCATAGCTTATTTTAATATATCATGCTGTTATAAAAAAAAGCCTAGTGACGATAGAATTGCTCCATATATGATAATAGTGCAATTTAGATATTTTTAGCACCACAGTTATTTGACACCTGGCTTACTTATGGTAACGTATTCTAAAATCACTTCCATAGTGCCTCAAAGTATCAAAGACTGATGATGCTCATTCCGGTGTCCATTTTTGTGAAATAGTTTCTATTGGTGCAAAACATATGCACAGTTGGAGGTTTGCATGTATTTTGGCCCACAGAGCCTGGGCAGAGCTCTAATAGATGTGTTCCCTGCATCTATAATGGTCCTGCAGTTTGATTTATTTCTTATGTGTACGTGTTAAAATGCCGTTTGCCACTAACGTTGCAAAGCTGGATACTCCCCTGGGGTCGCTAGACATGAGAGTCAGTCCACGAGTACGCACTCATTCGCAACCTTACACTCCTGTGTGTTAATTAGCACTGCGAGAGTGCGCTGCTCATCAGCTGCTTAAGACGGTTCGTACCTGTGGTAATGACATTGGCGATGAAGCGGGTATGCCATAGTGCACTGTAGCAGTGTGCCACACCTACGCCGCTCATTGGTAGGAGCCACCAACGCATGGTGTCTGAACGCTGGGGCGTGACTAGCTACGCCCAGAGGGCCTGGTGACCTGGATTGAGTCCCTGATCACCGGACAGGGAGCATTTGTAAGGCTCCATGCAGAAGAGCGAGGGCAGTGGATCAAGCCCCCTGTTTGCATGGCAGGTGTGGCTCTCTATGTGTGCAGACAACACAAACAAGTGAATCCGTGGAAGCTCACAGAAGCATGCCCTTCCTAGAGGTAGCGAGTCCTAAAAAGGAGTGCCTGTGCACCTCATTATCAAAAAAACGAAGGAAAAGAATACTTACCTCAATCCATGGTCCTGTATAGTAACAATTCACATTGTAACAAGTGACCTCCCTTACCTGTACCAATTTCCTGTTGGGGGGGGGCACAGACAATTTGTCCTCTGATATATCCTACATTGCAAAGACACCTCAGCACTGCGGACACTTCCATGTTGCTTCATCATGGCAGACGGTGCTGGGGTGGTGTGGTCCTTAGACAGCAAGTCTCTCTCCCCCTCAGCGGGAATTCGATGTAACAGGTGCCCCATCCAGCCAAGGACCGAGGTGGGTACTTTGGGTGGAAAGGCTTGAAATGTACTTTGATGCTACCCGAGAAGTCGATGACAGTGTAGATAGACCCATGCTACTATATTCAACGGGTCCATCAAGATGCAAAGAATGCACCAAGCGATTATTTCAGCCCAATGGTGAATGCTGATAACGAACCTTTCCTACTGCGTGATGCAAAACAAAAAGAAGAAGAAACACTACGTGCGTTTCACATAAGTCTGAAACAACTAGCCTTCACTGATGTGCTCCTCAACGAAGAGAGCGAGATTAAAGCTCAGGCGGGCCATGGTTGTTTTTCGGTGAAGCTGAGAAAAGAAATACTGAGGGAACCTGGCATCAGTCTCAACAGAATCTCTGAGCTGGGGAGATCCCATGAAGTCGCGGAGGTAAGGGAGTCTAGAAAATACTGAGGGAACCTGGCATCACTCTCAACAGAATCTCTGAGCTGGGGAGATCCTATGAAGTCGCAGAGGTAAGGGAGTCTAGAAAATACTGAGGGAACCTGGCATCACTCTCAACAGAATCTCTGAGCTGGGGAGATCCCATGAACTCGCGGAGGTAAGGGAGTCTAGAAAATACTGAGGGAACCTGGCATCAGTCTCAACAGAATCTCTGAGCTGGGGAGATCCCATGAAGTCGCGGAGGTAAGGGAGTCTAGAAAATACTGAGGGAACCTGGCATCAGTCTCAACAGAATCTCTGAGCTGGGGAGATCCCATGAAGTCGCGGAGGTAAGGGAGTCTAGAAAATACTGAGGGAACCTGGCATCAGTCTCAACAGAATCTCTGAGCTGGGGAGATCCCATGAAGTCGCAGAGGTAAGGGAGTCTAGAAAGGATATTGCCCTGAAAACTGTGAAATTAGTGGAAGCTTGTCTAATCACCAGTTATCAAACCAAGATATCCCCGAAAGAGGGGTTGGGGGGGTGGAGGGGTGTACAAATGAACGGCCCACTGACTCAAGTGGCATCTGCAGTGATACTATGCTACACACTGGTGTATGTCCGGTGAAGGGCAACACCTGTGGCCGATGTGGCAGGATTCATCATTTTGACAAGGCTTGCAGGGTGCAAGTTCCACAAACTGGCTCACAGAACAAGAACACACGACATGCAGTATTTGTGAAGAGACGCCTGAAAGTTGCTCAAATTGAGACAACAGTGTCTGATGCTGATGCAACTACAGTGTATGAAGAGGAAGGCTACCTTTCCTTACTCTCTATTGTTTTGGGTGCAGGAAAAAAGCGCAAGAGACAGCTCAGATTGTCGAAGCACTCCTCGTAGCATCTTCACTGGGCCTTGCCCTTGGTTTGATTCAGAGACTCTCTGGCACTTCCCACCTAGGAAGCTTGCTGTAGAGCTTAGCAGGGCACGCTGTGTGCTGGCTGGGTACCGGTTCTGGAGCTGCTGGATGTTCCACTGGATTCAGTATCTCCCTCTGTTCCCTGGGAGATGTTTAGGGGAGGGATCCTGCTTCCCTCTTGGTGTTCCTGGCCTTCCTTCACTGGTGGAAGATGTAAGGCAGACTGTACCTTCAGCCAGGGTCCCAATGAGTTCTTCTTCCTACTCCTTGCAAAGTCTTCCGATTATCTGCCAAATGGGCCCCAAAGATTGGTGTAGGTAAAGCCTACCTTAATGAACCAATCCTGGGTCCCCACCAACAATCTTCTATTATGCGTGAGGTCATAACCAGAGTGCTTTGCAACAGGAGAGGTAAAGGGGTGAAAATATGTTTTACTAAGTCCCACCCATCTTCCTGTCTGTTGTGGATCAAAGGGTCTCTATGGTTAATGGAGCTCTCCGTGGCCCCTTGAAGTTGTGGCAAGAACAGGCTTTCTGTCTCCATCAAATCACATACTCGTACTCTCTGAATGGGGTCCCCTGCGGGGGTTGCCTACTGTAAACACATGTACCAGGCATGACACCTCATTGTTCTTGATACTGAGGCACAGGAGCTGGCTTCAGATTGACACAGTGCATATCAAAGGATGTTGGGGTTTTCCCTGTCTTTTGTTAGCCTCTGCAGCTAGGCCTCATGTGGGCCTATTTGAAACATACTATATTAGTATGCTAATTATGTTTAATTGCTGCTACCATTCTGCAGGGCCAACAAAGGATAGGGAGGATCCATGGAGCCTTTGTTATTAAATTAGGCTGGCCAGGGCAGGTTTTACCCTCCCTCTTTTGACATGCCTTGATGTACTCCTGGGTGTCACATTCCAACTAAATGTGACAGAGAGGACTGCGTCTGTAGGCTGTGTCCACCCAGAGTGCACATGTCTATGTGTATGTCGTGCGGTAAGCGTAGGAAAATGTGTGCAGATTAGCCACACACATTTTCCAGAGGTTAACTTACCCTCATTCAATTTCATATAAAATTTCAAAAAGAGTCCAGGTGAGCGCGCACCCACCGTGCGAATGGTTGGATTCCTCACACAGCCCTCCCTCCTTAACCGATAACTGAGTGACTGCACACTATGCCTTTCTTATAATGGACTATGGACAGTACTCACCCCTTTGCTGGGTGACTGAACATTGAGTCTGTATTACAATAGGCTACAGGCTTGGACAGCACATTGATCCTCGCCCCTTTGCTGATGTGCTTCTTGCTGTCCCCTCCACAGGGAATATTTGATGTGCCCCTCTGTGTCCCTTCCACACTGAATATCTGATGTGGCCGCCACTGTGGCCTCCACTGTGAATATCTGATGTGCCCCCTCTGTCCCTTTCTCTGTGAATAGCTGATGTGCACCCCACTGTCCCCTCCACTTTGAATATGTGATGTGCGCCCACTGTCCCCTCCACTGTGAATATGTGATGTGCTTCTCACTGTCCCCTAACCGGGGAAAATCTGATGTGCCCCTCACTGCTCCCTCCACTGTGAATATCTGATGTGCCCCCCTACTGTCCCCTCCACCATCTTTCTGGGATTACCAGGGGCCGCAATTTTTCTGTAACCCCTAATAACGTCTTGTGATCCCAGCATTCTCCTCCAATCAGAGGATGCTGGGGGCCTGGCTAAGGGAGGCGCATGAGGTCCTCGGAGTTAGTAGTTGCGCAGCAGACGTCTGTCTGGAGTTCGGCCTGATGGCCTCTTGGCGTCGTTGGAGAGCCGCTGAGTAGAGCTTTGAAGCACTGAAGCAGTCCAGCCTGGCTTGTGCCTATTGAGGTCCTTCCACCCCACGGCCGCCGCCTCAACCGGTCCCAGCACCTGAGTGACGACGACGACCCGCTCTGAGTATCACTGGGACTCAGAGAGGGTTGTCAAGCCCGGGTGAGGTGGCGGCCGTGGAGCGGAAAGGACCATCCGTCCGACGCAGAAAGCTACTGCTGGCTGGCTGCAGGCAGCGTTGCTTCCCGACACCTGCGTGGGCCAGCATGCCCACTGCCATTGCCCAACCACGTGCGTCGGTCTGACGCCCAACCACCACCGCACCGAGCCTCCGTTCCATAGGGGCCTCCCTTGGCCGAGGTCTGACCTGTGTACACTGCTCAGGGCCACGGCCCGCGAATCCGCTAAGACGGTGATAAACACTAGTACTTATTAGCAATGAGCAGGCAGTCCACTTGATTTGCCCCTGAAACGTTCCCCTCTCCATGAACATGTTTCGAGTCCTTTACTGCAGATGGTTTTCAAATGAGGCGCGAGGATCTTGCTGACAAGTCTTTTAGTGACCTCACTCAACCTAACCGTCTCTACGAACCTGAACCATGTCGCAAGGCTGTGTATCCGGGGGGCTGGGGCGACTCAGATTACACTAGTAACCTCATCTCATTTGGAACGAGTGTGATGAGTCTCAACGTGCCCACCAGTGTGTATCAGAACTGGGGTTTGTTACAGATAACACTGATCTGCTGCTCTGCCACAAGAGAGCCTGCTCTTGTATTGCCCCAGGGTAGTAGGACCTAGCAGAGGTGGCAACAGGTTTTTTTTGTTGGCAGAGATGGAAAGCGTACATCAAACATGTGATTCAGAGTGGCATCAAAGAGCTGTTGGCAGCAGGTGGCATTGCTAGCTGGCACAGGACACATCTGAATGCAAATGCTAGCTGTGGAGCACAGCAGCTGTGCAAACCTTGGGGGGTTGGAAAAATATATGTAAGGGGTTGGTGTGGTCGGGAATAGGTAAAAAAAATAATAGGGGATGGGGGTTGGGGGGAACCCCCCCTCCCAAAATAAAAATAAATCAATTTCGATACGTTTTTGAAAGAAAAATACTCTGGAAACAAAAGCATGGAAATTTCACCCATCGATGAAATGACATAGAACGGCTGACGTAGCAAACATTTTCGGGGGTTCCTCGTCCACTCGTTTTTTTTGTGGCTCAAACTCGAATCTTATTTTAAGCTGGAATTCAAGAGTTGAATTAATTTTGGATGATTGTAGGCAGCCAGGCAGAATGCCAGGCCTTGCTTAGCCTCCTCTCAAGACCCAATGTATTCCTCACTCACTAAAAATAATGTGCCTCGCTGCCAGTCATTGCGGTTTTCTGTTCCATCACCAAAAAGATGTGTTCTGGACCTAGCGCGCGTGATTTTCACTTCCTTAGGGAAAGATTTGTTTCCCTTTGAAGCTCATCACTCGCAGTCCGCATCATAGGAAAAGAACGTGCCTCCTTCTGAGACCCTAGTCACTGTATCCTGCTCCCTTGGGGGGGCATCTGGGCTCAAACTCCATGATTTTCCGTTCTCTGGAGGGAAAGTGTAAAATGTGACTGTGTGATGTGCTGTTCTTGAAGGAACAACACAAGTGCCACCCCTCTTCCGGCCAAATCGCTGTCTGTTTTGATCTATAATTCTTCTGTAATTGTAATTCGCCTCTTACATGCTCTTATACTAAACCCACTCTAGTCTTATTCTAGAGCAATGCCCTTCTCAACACTAGCTTATCTTTGCTTTTGGGGCTGTTACGTGAATAAGCTGCATCGTGTTCAAATGATGGCGTGCAGCTTGGCTCCTGGGTGCCTTGTGAATTCAGTGAGACTCCTTCTTGCACCGGTGAAATTCGGTGAGTAAAATAGAAGCTTGGGGGCAAAATGCTAAATGGCTTAGCAGTAAATTATGAAGTGGTGCACCCCTGGCTCGATGCCCAAGGGCTGTTTGCACGCTATGTACGTTTAAATAAATAATAACAAAATCAAAATATGCACTTTTAAGGCCGAACGGAACCAGCAATGTTTCGCTCTGTGAAAAACGGCACTAGGCTTACTGTGGTGTGAACTCTGTGCCATGAATTCCACGCTGTGAATGAGTCCCACAACGCATGCCATGACTGTGCTGCATTAAGTGTCTGACATGCCTGGTGTACTATGAACACCAGGTCATATCTGGTGGCCGTGAGCGCTTTCAGGTGAATGCTGTGCAAAGTTCTCTGCACCATGCATTCCATGATATAAAGGTGCCATGGTTCTGTGCCATAAAGGATGCCTGTAGGATGAATGGTGCATTGAGAAAGAGCGGTAGGTCTTATCTGGTGCATCATGGGTGCTGGCAGCGGAATGCTGTGTCTTGGGTATTGTGCCATGAAGGGAGTGCCATGCATGGTGTACTATAAATACCATGCCATATACAGTGTCGCATGGCTGCTGCTGGATGAATGCTGTGCCCTAACTACTGTGCCACAATGTTCTTTGAATTTTCTGGCATGGATTATTATTTGTCATGAATTGTACCTGACAAGGAAGGATGGTCATCTATAATGGCAGTGATTTGTTTAAGTATCCATACATTGGTGACAACGTTTATTATCAATAGTGTCACTGCAACCGCGTGCCAACGATACTCTGCCCTTCTGCAATGCACTGTTTGTGTTCCTTTGGTGCCTGCACGCGCATGCCTTGTAAATGTATAGTGTCTGAGATGAGTTTTTTATGTGCACGTGCCTCTTACTATGCAGGACCTTGGTTGGAAGTCTTTCTTCAGTGTCCTTTGTATTTCTACCAGGATGCAAACCTTGGCCTTCTGGTCAGGTCCAGTTTAAATGGGCAGTGCTAAGCTTCACCCTTGATATCCAGGGTAGCGCTAAGGTATTTCTACCTGCAGTGCCACTCCAATGCTTGGTTACTAATGTACAGGTGGGGTATGTCTACCTTTACATGTGTGCATGGTAAAATAGTTATCTGCACATGTATACTTCTTTTTAAGACAGGGGTGGTGCTGAAAAATGTAAACTGTGAATTACTATAATTCTAATATTAAATGTATTTTGGGACGAAATCACCAACATCTAATTGATCTTGAAACCCCATGTCCTCGTGGACCAAATTGTGAAAGCAATAGAAAATATTGAGGCTGAGTACCCCAAAAGGAAATACACCAAACACGGGTTTATAAAGATTCTCGGATCTTTATTCAACCAACTGTACAGTTTACAAAGAAACAAAGTATCAGAGAGCTATCTGGCCCTCAGTACATCAAAGTGAATACCAGCCCTTTCAGTGTGAGAAGTGAGAGGTACTGGACGTCTAAACATTTGCCTCTTTTATACAGTTTCCAATCATAATGTCCAGCCCCTCTGCAGGTTAATAATTTCAGTCTAGGTTCGTGCCGAGTTCACCTCTAATTTATCCAACTATATGCATGTGGATTATGTCCAGTTTGTACCACAACAGATCACAATGGCAACAGTATATCTTCGAATTTAACATTTAAGCCTTAATACACATCCTATACAATGTAGTTCCACAAGTGTTCACGTTTAGTATTTAAACAACATTGTGTTTGATGTATGTCCGCGGATCGGGCTTGTTGCTGTAGGTAATCCTCGATCTACAGGTCAAAACGTAGGACAAGGTCTCATTACACGGTCCTAACATTTGGCCTACGGGTAGTTTGGACATTAACTCTGCGCGAAGGTCAGGACGGCTAGGTTACAAGCGGGAAAACACTGTCCACCATTTTAGAACACAAAGTGACTTTGAAACAGGAATCAAAATGGTGGTTGTACCCAAAATGACGGCTAGGTCGATCTAAGGTCATAACCTTGCGACGTGTATTTCTTCGCAGAGCGACTAGGCTTAGGCCAATATATACAATAAAGGAGGTACGATATGAGATCCCGTTTAACAAAATGGAACTGCTTGTTCAGAGGTGAGCATCACTGAAGGGCATCTTAGCAGCCTTTTGCAGCATGCACCCACTGCAAGCATATTCCCTAGGAATGCTTTCCTAAAGTGTAGGTAACACTTGACGTGCAGAGCGAGGAGCCTATTTTTCTTCCCCTATGAATTCTGTGCCATAGATGCATGTCATGTTTGTGCGCCGTGAAGGCTCTGACATGAATAATAATGTCTCACACACGGTGTACATGAGTGCTGCTGCACAACTGAAGTTTGATGGATGGAAAGGGCTGGCATTGGCGACATTATTATTTATTTTATTTTATTATTTATTTTATTTATAAGGTGCTTATACATCAAGAAATTGTGTTTCAAAGCGCCCACAGTACAAAGGGAAGGGAACAAGGGAACAGCAAGACAATGGAATATGATAACAGTGATGAGCAGAATACAATAGTGGTCCTACTAGGCCTTGTGAACATTCGGAACGTGCAAGTGCAGAGAGAGAGAAGGGACAGGGGAGGGGGGTTAGTGCTTGAGGTTCCCCAGAGGGGGGGGGGGGGAGTACCTGAGAGCCAGTTGCAAGGCAACAGGTAAGTGCCAGGCAGTGCCCACCTGGTGGAAGAGGGCTCCTCAGCCAATACAATAAGTGCACGCCAGTGAGACAACACAGGCCAATTGGTGCCTGTATTTCTCTGTGAATAGCTGATGTGCACCCCACTGTCCCCTCCACTTTGAATATGTGATGTGCGCCCACTGTCCCCTCCACTGTGAATATGTGATGTGCTTCTCACTGTCCCCTAACCGGGGAAAATCTGATGTGCCCCTCACTGCTCCCTCCACTGTGAATATCTGATGTGCCCCCCTACTGTCCCCTCCACCATCTTTCTGGGATTACCAGGGGCCGCAATTTTTCTGTAACCCCTAATAACGTCTTGTGATCCCAGCATTCTCCTCCAATCAGAGGATGCTGGGGGCCTGGCTAAGGGAGGCGCATGAGGTCCTCGGAGTTAGTAGTTGCGCAGCAGACGTCTGTCTGGAGTTCGGCCTGATGGCCTCTTGGCGTCGTTGGAGAGCCGCTGAGTAGAGCTTTGAAGCACTGAAGCAGTCCAGCCTGGCTTGTGCCTATTGAGGTCCTTCCACCCCACGGCCGCCGCCTCAACCGGTCCCAGCACCTGAGTGACGACGACGACCCGCTCTGAGTATCACTGGGACTCAGAGAGGGTTGTCAAGCCCGGGTGAGGTGGCGGCCGTGGAGCGGAAAGGACCATCCGTCCGACGCAGAAAGCTACTGCTGGCTGGCTGCAGGCAGCGTTGCTTCCCGACACCTGCGTGGGCCAGCATGCCCACTGCCATTGCCCAACCACGTGCGTCGGTCTGACGCCCAACCACCACCGCACCGAGCCTCCGTTCCATAGGGGCCTCCCTTGGCTGAGGTCTGACCTGTGTACACTGCTCAGGGCCACGGCCCGCGAATCCGCTAAGACGGTGATAAACACTAGTACTTATTAGCAATGAGCAGGCAGTCCACTTGATTTGCCCCTGAAACGTTCCCCTCTCCATGAACATGTTTCGAGTCCTTTACTGCAGATGGTTTTCAAATGAGGCGCGAGGATCTTGCTGACAAGTCTTTTAGTGACCTCACTCAACCTAACCGTCTCTACGAACCTGAACCATGTCGCAAGGCTGTGTATCCGGGGGGCTGGGGCGACTCAGATTACACTAGTAACCTCATCTCATTTGGAACGAGTGTGATGAGTCTCAACGTGCCCACCAGTGTGTATCAGAACTGGGGTTTGTTACAGATAACACTGATCTGCTGCTCTGCCACAAGAGAGCCTGCTCTTGTATTGCCCCAGGGTAGTAGGACCTAGCAGAGGTGGCAACAGGTTTTTTTTGTTGGCAGAGATGGAAAGCGTACATCAAACATGTGATTCAGAGTGGCATCAAAGAGCTGTTGGCAGCAGGTGGCATTGCTAGCTGGCACAGGACACATCTGAATGCAAATGCTAGCTGTGGAGCACAGCAGCTGTGCAAACCTTGGGGGGTTGGAAAAATATATGTAAGGGGTTGGTGTGGTCGGGAATAGGTAAAAAAAATAATAGGGGATGGGGGTTGGAGGGAACCCCCCCTCTCAAAATAAAAATAAATCAATTTCGATACGTTTTTGAAAGAAAAATACTCTGGAAACAAAAGCATGGAAATTTCACCCATCGATGAAATGACATAGAACCGCTGACGTAGCAAACATTTTCGGGGGTTCCTCGTCCACTCGTTTTTTTTGTGGCTCAAGCTCGAATCTTATTTTAAGCTGGAATTCAAGAGTTGAATTAATTTTGGATGATTGTAGGCAGCCAGGCAGAATGCCAGGCCTTGCTTAGCCTCCTCTCAAGACCCAATGTATTCCTCACTCACTAAAAATAATGTGCCTCGCTGCCAGTCATTGCGGTTTTCTGTTCCATCACCAAAAAGATGTGTTCTGGACCTAGCGCGCGTGATTTTCACTTCCTTAGGGAAAGATTTGTTTCCCTTTGAAGCTCATCACTCGCAGTCCGCATCATAGGAAAAGAACGTGCCTCCTTCTGAGACCCTAGTCACTGTATCCTGCTCCCTTGGGGGGGCATCTGGGCTCAAACTCCATGATTTTCCGTTCTCTGGAGGGAAAGTGTAAAATGTGACTGTGTGATGTGCTGTTCTTGAAGGAACAACACAAGTGCCACCCCTCTTCCGGCCAAATCGCTGTCTGTTTTGATCTATAATTCTTCTGTAATTGTAATTCGCCTCTTACATGCTCTTATACTAAACCCACTCTAGTCTTATTCTAGAGCAATGCCCTTCTCAACACTAGCTTATCTTTGCTTTTGGGGCTGTTATGTGAATAAGCTGCATCGTGTTCAAATGATGGCGTGCAGCTTGGCTCCTGGGTGCCTTGTGAATTCAGTGAGACTCCTTCTTGCACCGGTGAAATTCGGTGAGTAAAATAGAAGCTTGGGGGCAAAATGCTAAATGGCTTAGCAGTAAATTATGAAGTGGTGCACCCCTGGCTCGATGCCCAAGGGCTGTTTGCACGCTATGTACGTTTAAATAAATAATAACAAAATCAAAATATGCACTTTTAAGGCCGAACGGGACCAGCAATGTTTCGCTCTGTGAAAAACGGCACTAGGCTTACTGTGGTGTGAACTCTGTGCCATGAATTCCACGCTGTGAATGAGTCCCACAACGCATGCCATGACTGTGCTGCATTAAGTGTCTGACATGCCTGGTGTACTATGAACACCAGGTCATATCTGGTGGCCGTGAGCGCTTTCAGGTGAATGCTGTGCAAAGTTCTCTGCACCATGCATTCCATGATATAAAGGTGCCATGGTTCTGTGCCATAAAGGATGCCTGTAGGATGAATGGTGCATTGAGAAAGAGCGGTAGGTCTTATCTGGTGCATCATGGGTGCTGGCAGCGGAATGCTGTGTCTTGGGTATTGTGCCATGAAGGGAGTGCCATGCATGGTGTACTATAAATACCATGCCATATACAGTGTCGCATGGCTGCTGCTGGATGAATGCTGTGCCCTAACTACTGTGCCACAATGTTCTTTGAATTTTCTGGCATGGATTATTATTTGTCATGAATTGTACCTGACAAGGAAGGATGGTCATCTATAATGGCAGTGATTTGTTTAACTATCCATACATTGGTGACAACGTTTATTATCAATAGTGTCACTGCAACCGCGTGCCAACGATACTCTGCCCTTCTGCAATGCACTGTTTGTGTTCCTTTGGTGCCTGCACGCGCATGCCTTGTAAATGTATAGTGTCTGAGATGAGTTTTTTATGTGCACGTGCCTCTTACTATGCAGGACCTTGGTTGGAAGTCTTTCTTCAGTGTCCTTTGTATTTCTACCAGGATGCAAACCTTGGCCTTCTGGTCAGGTCCAGTTTAAATGGGCAGTGCTAAGCTTCACCCTTGATATCCAGGGTAGCGCTAAGGTATTTCTACCTGCAGTGCCACTCCAATGCTTGGTTACTAATGTACAGGTGGGGTATGTCTACCTTTACATGTGTGCATGGTAAAATAGTTATCTGCACATGTATACTTCTTTTTAAGACAGGGGTGGTGCTGAAAAATGTAAACTGTGAATTACTATAATTCTAATATTAAATGTATTTTGGGACGAAATCACCAACATCTAATTGATCTTGAAACCCCATGTCCTCGTGGACCAAATTGTGAAAGCAATAGAAAATATTGAGGCTGAGTACCCCAAAAGGAAATACACCAAACACGGGTTTATAAAGATTCTCGGATCTTTATTCAACCAACTGTACAGTTTACAAAGAAACAAAGTATCAGAGAGCTATCTGGCCCTCAGTACATCAAAGTGAATACCAGCCCTTTCAGTGTGAGAAGTGAGAGGTACTGGACGTCTAAACATTTGCCTCTTTTATACAGTTTCCAATCATAATGTCCAGCCCCTCTGCAGGTTAATAATTTCAGTCTAGGTTCGTGCCGAGTTCACCTCTAATTTATCCAACTATATGCATGTGGATTATGTCCAGTTTGTACCACAACAGATCACAATGGCAACAGTATATCTTCGAATTTAACATTTAAGCCTTAATACACATCCTATACAATGTAGTTCCACAAGTGTTCACGTTTAGTATTTAAACAACATTGTGTTTGATGTATGTCCGCGGATCGGGCTTGTTGCTGTAGGTAATCCTCGATCTACAGGTCAAAACGTAGGACAAGGTCTCATTACACGGTCCTAACATTTGGCCTACGGGTAGTTTGGACATTAACTCTGCGCGAAGGTCAGGACGGCTAGGTTACAAGCGGGAAAACACTGTCCACCATTTTAGAACACAAAGTGACTTTGAAACAGGAATCAAAATGGTGGTTGTACCCAAAATGACGGCTAGGTCGATCTAAGGTCATAACCTTGCGACGTGTATTTCTTCGCAGAGCGACTAGGCTTAGGCCAATATATACAATAAAGGAGGTACGATATGAGATCCCGTTTAACAAAATGGAACTGCTTGTTCAGAGGTGAGCATCACTGAAGGGCATCTTAGCAGCCTTTTGCAGCATGCACCCACTGCAAGCATATTCCCTAGGAATGCTTTCCTAAAGTGTAGGTAACACTTGACGTGCAGAGCGAGGAGCCTATTTTTCTTCCCCTATGAATTCTGTGCCATAGATGCATGTCATGTTTGTGCGCCGTGAAGGCTCTGACATGAATAATAATGTCTCACACACGGTGTACATGAGTGCTGCTGCACAACTGAAGTTTGATGGATGGAAAGGGCTGGCATTGGCGACATTATTATTTATTTTATTTTATTATTTATTTTATTTATAAGGTGCTTATACATCAAGAAATTGTGTTTCAAAGCGCCCACAGTACAAAGGGAAGGGAACAAGGGAACAGCAAGACAATGGAATATGATAACAGTGATGAGCAGAATACAATAGTGGTCCTACTAGGCCTTGTGAACATTCGGAACGTGCAAGTGCAGAGAGAGAGAAGGGACAGGGGAGGGGGGTTAGTGCTTGAGGTTCCCCAGAGGGGGGGGGGGGAGTACCTGAGAGCCAGTTGCAAGGCAACAGGTAAGTGCCAGGCAGTGCCCACCTGGTGGAAGAGGGCTCCTCAGCCAATACAATAAGTGCACGCCAGTGAGACAACACAGGCCAATTGGTGCCTGAAGGCAAGTACAGGGGAGGGGGATGCTGCAGGCGATTGGACAGGCTAGGACCCAGAAGGACACATAAGGACCCAGGCCACCAATCACAGAGACTGTGGGGGTTTAGCACTGGAGGGAGAGAGGGAAGGAGGAGGAGGAGAAGAGGAAGGTCTTCAGGTGCTTGCGGAACTTGAGGAGATCCGGCTCAAGACAGAGAGAGAGGGGGAGGCTGTTCCATAGGAGGGAGCCACCGAGGAAAGAGAACGGCCACCCACTCTCTGCTTAGAGAAGCGCTTGACAAGCAGAGAGTTGGAGCCATGGGATCGGAGGGATCTAGACAGTTCTAGGTCATCAGGAAGTGATAGGTAAGCCCTGCAAGCAACAAAGGATTCGCCCACCACAACCCACCCATAGCAGATCAGACCCTTGCATCCATCGCTTATGGTTGAGGCCAGCCAAGCCAAGAGCCCTTATATTGGGGTAGTTCAGTCCTTTGTGCATGAAATGGATAAGGCGTGGTGTTGCTCAAGTGATTCTTCCATTCTGATATGTTGTTTGTATTTTCAGACCTGCATCTTCTCGTGGGAGTTCCTTCCTTTCTGTGTTCTCAGACCTCTGTAAACAGCAGCACCGTTGAGCAGCTGACATACAGCCTTATCTGTGACCACTGTGGCAGGTAAGTCAACACGAAGTACTTATTGAAAATGGACAGCATATGTTAATGTTCTATTAGTCGATGTCTATTTCTGCATTGCAGACTCAACCTCGGTGTTCCAACATTAAGGATTGCTGTGCCTCTTCCAATCAATCAAGTTATGCCACACAATTAACTTAAAACTGTATGACACTAAAGACATGCTTCACATCAGTCCAGGTCATGACCTAGGGGTTTTCTTATTTTTAGGGGCAGAGTTTAAATAGGTTTTATCTGCTCATCTCTGAAATCTGAACTATAACCCAGACATAAAGGACGGCTCTAAAAGTAAGGTGCACAAAAAGACAAATACTTGAAAGCACTGCTTAGGTATATACTGTTGAAACATAAATGTGCCCTTGCGTTTAAAGAGCGTTTCATACATGCATGAAGCCATGGAGGTAAGCTAATGGCCGGTATGCAGACCCATCCAGAATACCCTTTTACCTACCTTGTCTAACAAAACTCACAGCCCCGTTTCGTCACAAGTTGTCTTATCTGTCAGATAATTGATGCTTCCTGTTGACGTTCAGGCTTGTACACTTCTGTTAGTTATCATACGCCAAAGCAAAACACAAGAGGTGATGGCTGGAAGGTAGAGAATTCATCTTAACATCTGGCTTTGCTCTCGGCAACCCTCCAGACCATCGTTCTTTGCCTGCCAAGCTATCACCTCTTTGTTTTTGATCTGTTATCATACACCACCATTGTTCAGATGTGGTTATTGCCATTGATAGATAGGAAAGCAAACACACTTGTAACATGCTGCATTATCACCCAATGTATACATATGTAATCTATGAATGTTGGTTCTAAGCCAAAACAATGCACTTCAGATTTGTCTCCTCTTATTTCATACGCAGTACAAGTGGTCTCCCCAAGAAGAGTGAAGAACAAAGCAAGTGAAGAGGACACTCAGGAATCCAATATTGGCTTGAATAATAGCTTCCGGTTTAGCAGTACCAAAAGTAAGAACATTGTTCAGAAAAGCAGGGGCGAGGCGCGCACTCCAATTCCTGGCCAATATATTACCTGAACAAGTATCCAAAAACATTCACAGGGTTAAATCCCAAAGTGTCCAAAATAGTCACAGGGTTAAACCCCAATAAAGTTCACAGGGTTAATTCCCTTCTTGCACTGTTGTACTCCTCCAAGCGCTTTCATATCTGCATTATTCATCAGGGAGGCTGAGCTGCCATTCAATTCAGGTGAAACCAATATAAATGCAATTGCAGTCTCTAGGAATTAGGGTCAATGTAGTGAACCCATTTAAGCAATTCAGGTGACCAGTGAAAGACTCCCCTCCAACACACACATCATACCCTTAGAAGGGGAAGGGGGAAACCATGATTATGGCTCTCCAGTGTAGGGAAAAATAACCCTGGTTCTGCAGCGTCTGTAGCAAATGCATTGACCCCTGGAGCTGTCTTTACATGCACAATCATCAACAATGTTTTTTTTTACAGCTCTCTTGTACAAAACAATAGAAATCAGTTTCCATTGTTCTCAGTAGCACCTTCTGGATTAGAAGAGGCAGTGCTACTGATGAGCAGTGCTTGCAGGCAAGAAGAACTGGACCCACTTTATGTGCCAGCAACACGTCTGCCGATTCTCCAGTGACAAACAGCCTGCATGGCTGGTGTGCTATTGCTTTGAGAAATGTTTGCTTCCTATATCGTTATGGCTCTGTTAATCGGTACAGTCTAAAGATATTTGAGATCAATTTAGAAGCCTGTTTTTCTAAGTGAATCCCTCGAGGGGCTTGCTTGATACTTCTAGGCCGAGGAGGGACGCCATGTCCTGATTGATTCAGTAGTGTTAGTAACATGTTGCGCATCACTGCTTTTGTGTGTTAGTAGCATGTTGCGCACCACTGCTTTTGTGTGTTAGTATTATGTTGCGTATCACTGTTTTGTGTGTTAGTAGCATGTTGCACATAACTGCTTTTGTGTGTCAGTAGCATGTTGCGCATCACTGCTTTTGTGTGTTAGTAGCATGTTGCACACCACTGCTTTTGTGCGTTACTAGCATGTTGCACATCACTTCTTTTGTGTGTCAGTAGCGTATTGCGCATCACTGCTTTTGTGTGTTAGTTACATGTTGCACATCACTGCTTTTGTGAGTTAGTAACGAGTTGCACATCACTGCTTTTGTGTGTTAGTAGCATGTTGTGCACCACTGCTTTTGTGTGTTAGTAACATGTTGTGCATCACTGCTTTTGTGTGTCAGTAGCATGTTGCACATCACTGCTTTTGTGTGTTAGTAGCATGTTGCGCATCACTGCTTTTGTGTGTCAGTAACATGTCACGCATCACTGCTTTTGTGTGTTAGTAGAATGTAGTGCATCACTGCTTTTGTGTGTTAGTAGCATGTTGTGCATCAATGTTTTTGTGTCTTAGTGGCATGTTGGGCACCACTGCTTTTGTGTGTCAGTAGTATGTTGCATACCACTACTTTTGTGTGTCAGTAGCATGCTACGCATCACTGCTTTTGTGTGTTAGTAGCATGTTGTGCATCACTGCTTTTGTGTCTTAGTAGCATGTTGCACATCAATATTTTTGTGTCTTAGTAGCATGTCGCGCGCCACTGCTTTTGTGTGTCAGTAACATGTTGCACATCACTGCTTTGGGGTGTTAGTTACATGTTGCACATCACTGCTTTTGTGTGTTAGAAACGTGTTGCGCATCACTGCTTTTGTGTGTTAGTAGGATGTTGCGCATCACTGCTTTTGTGTGTTAGTAGCATGTTGCGCAGCACTGCTTTTGTCTGTTAGTAGCATATTGCACATCACTGCTTTTGTGTGTTAGTAACATGTTGCGCATCACTGCTTTTGTGTGTCAGTAGCGTATTGCGCATCACTGCTTTTGTGTGTTAGTTACATGTTGCACATCACTGCTTTTGTGTGTTAGTAACGTGTTGCACATCACTGCTGTTGTGTGTTAGTAGCATGTTGTGCACCACTGCTTTTGTGTGTTAGTAACATGTTGCGCCTCACTGCTTTTGTGTGTTAGTAACATGTTGCGCATCACTGCTTTTGTGTGTCAGTAACATGTCATGCATCACTGCTTTTGTGTGTCAGTAGCATGCTACGCATCACTGCTTTTGTGTGTTAGTAGCATGTTGTGCATCACTGCTTTTGTGTCTTAGTAGCATGTTGCATATTAATGTTATTGTGTCTTAGTAGCATGTTATGCGCCACTGCTTTTGTGGGTCAGTAACCTGTTGCACATCACTGCTTTTGTGTGTCAGTAACATGTTGCACATCACTGCTTTTGTGTGTTAGTAGCATGTTGTGCATCACTGCTTTTGTGTGTTAGCAGCATGTTGCACATCAATGTTTTTGTGTGTTGGTAGCATGTTTCACATCCCTGCTTTGTGTGTTTATACATTTTATTGCATGTCTTCTTGATTTATGTAGAAACCTCCTTAATGAATACAGAATGATCCTGCCCTCTGAAGCGGAGTATAGTCCCAGAGGAAAGCCCTGTGATTCTGGTGTTATGCACAGTATGTATTCATTGTGAATGAACACATTTTAGGCAGGAACACATAGGGACTAATTCACAAAAGAGGGTTCCATTTTACGTGAGCTGGGTTCTCAAGTAGTCTCAAAGAATGGCAGAACCTGCTTATGGGGCAGTCCTGAAAGGGCTTTTCAGTTTTCACAATTCGCGCATAAATTATATTGCACAAATACTCAGGGCTTTAAGTGGGCAGGGCCTAGCAGCCCTACCGGGGCTCAGTGATGTCCCCTGGCAGCCCCATATGCTAGAGGACAAGGTTGTTTGCCTAAAGCATGCAGCTCAAGCTCGTGTGCGAGAGCTTCAGGCTTCAGAAAAATAGCTTTGTCTCCATTATGGTGGCGCTTGCACCTGCTAGACATCCCTTTAATCCGGTGCCACCATTACAGAAGAAAAGGTGAGGGCGTTGGAAGGCAAAGCCTTTTTTTCCTAAAGCCTGAAGCTCCCGGGAGTGACTGGAAAAAAGGCCTCAGCTTCCAGCGGCCTCACCTTTTCAGACTTAATGGTGCTGCTGCCCCTCCCAGGCATCCCTTTAGCTAAGACATGCAGCGATCACCCTTAGCTAAAGGGATGTATTGCGAGGGGCAGCACTACCATGAAGGCGGAAAACAGGCATCTCCTTAGTTAACAAATGCAGGGATCAGTATCCTCTCCCAGATGGGGGTTCGGGGGGGGGGTGCTGATCTCAACAAAGGGTTGCCTGGTGGGGGTGCCTGTAGCCATTAAGCCTAGGCTCATCAAGGGGGCATGGCCTAACAAGTTGGCAGGCGACCACCAGCCCCTCACCGTTAGGCTGCGCCCCTTTGTTGAGCCCCGGCTCATTTTCCCATGTCACTTAAGGCACTGCCAGTGCTGGTCTCTGGAAATTCATACGAGTGTGGTCAGGGGTCTTGTCAAGGTCAGTTGTGAGTGCGTCCCTTATTCATCCAGTTATGCACTCAGACACCTACCCGCACCTGGTCAGAGATGGAGCAGACTACGCCTAGGGGAAGGTAAGGTTTGTAGCACCTGGGAGATGGAGCAGACTAGGTCTAGGGGCAAGGTAAGGATTAAAGCGCCTGGGAGATGGAGCAGACTAGGCATAGGGGAAGGTAAGGTTTGTAGCACCTGGGAGATGGAGCAGACTAGGGCTAGGGGAAGGTAAGGTTTGTAGCGCCTGGGAGATGGAGCAGACTAGGTCTAGGGGAAAGGTAAGGATTGTAGCGCCTGGGAGATGGAGCAGACTAGGCCTAGGGGAAGGTAAAGTCCTCTGTGTCCAAATTGCATTGTGTGATTTCCAAACTGCATTGATAGCAGGGCCTCTGTGCCCAAATTGCATTGTGTGATCCCAAACTGCATTCATAGGCCTCTCTCCCACTATACAGGTGTCTCAAACTTAGAAGGGCCTCTGTGCCCGAATTGCATTATGTGATTCCCAAACTGCATCAATAGCACTGCCTCTGTGCCCAAATTGCATTGTGTGATTCCCAAACTGCATTGATAGCAGGGCCTCTGTACCCAAATTGCAATGTGTGATCACAAACTGCATTGATAGCAGGGCCTCTGTACCCAAATTGCATTGTGTGTTCCCAAACTGCATTTATAGCAGGGCCTCTGTGCCCAATTTGCACTGTGTGATTCCCAAACTACATCGATAGCAGGGCCTTTATGCCCAAATTGCATTGTGTGATCTCCAAACTGCACTGATAGGCCTCTCTCCCACTATACAGGTGTCTCAAACTTAGCAGGGCCTCTGTGACCGAATTTCCATTGTGTAATCCCAAACTGCATTGATAGCAGGGCATCTGTGCCCAAGTTGCTCTGTCTGATCTCCAAACCACATCAATAGGCCTCTCTCCCACTGTGAAGGTGTCTCAAATCTAGCTCAATCGCAAATTTAGCAAACTCTCAAGTGAGACAGAAGCCACCAGCGAATTACGGTGGTAGATCACTCTGACTAGGGCCTCTCGCATCACAAGACGAAAGTCCAAGCTACGCCCATCCAAGCCACCCTCCAACCAGCAGATACCCTTCCCAAACCACACAGCCTGCTCAACATAGTGAACCGCGCTCAGGGAAACGGACAGTAAAGGGAGCCACCGATAACACCCAACTTAATAACCCCTACGACCCCCCTTCAACCCCTAGGACAGCGACTGAACGAGTCGCCAACTCCATCCGGAGCACTGCCCGCAGACAAGGCCCAAACTAGTAGCGGACACCCCCTCACCCACCACTACACCACAAGACCACAAGACAACCAGGCCAAAGCAGGACCAACTAGACGTCACCAAACAAAGACTAAACAACTCTCAATCCTACAATGCCGTGCAAACAACCCATTCCAAGGAAAAGACAAAGAGATGAAAGAACAAACACTCCAGAACAGTAACGTAGAACAACAATCATAGACTGGACACCCACAGACAGGAACACAAACCGAAGGAACTCTGAGAGAAGAGAAAAATCCCTATACTTAACTCCATACCTCACAGACGATCGGCCACCACGGCAATCCAACCCAACATTAGAAGCAACAACAAACAACCTAACACAAGCAAGTAGAATAAGGATGACCAACACAAACAACAGACAGACGACCAACCCAATAACCCCCTACATCACCAAAGCAAGAGGAACTTCCAATCAACAACCACAACTCCCGGAAGACGAACCCGATGAAAACACAAAAAACCCAAGACAAAACCTAGAAGAACTCTTTGAAGACGCTGACACCTGAATCCCACAGCCCAGCAAGTGACCGACCAGGAAGGAAACCTCAACACCGAGTGGAAGTCGACCTCGAAAAAGCTCAAACCAAACAACACCTCCAAACTTCATTGCAATCTAATAAACGCAAGATCCATGTCAAAACACTCAACAGAGATCTTCGACCTACTCGACGACAACGCATTGACATCCTGTTAATCACAGAAACATGGCTGGACGACAACTACAAAATCACACTCCAAAGCTGCCTCCCGACCGTCTTCAAATGCCTACAAATAAATAGAAAAAACAAAAAAGGAGGAGGCATCGCTATAGCATTCAAAGAACGCCTGAAAATAAAAACTGCCGAACCACTCAATATCCTCAACTGCGAAACCATGGTAATACACCTAACAGCGAACTCAAAAATCAACATCACATTCATCCTGGTATACAGACCACCAACATATGATGCAACATTCGTCGATAACTTCATAGAAGCCATCAAAAACTTAGCCATCAACCACGAACACCTAATCATCCTGGGGGACTTCAACATCTGGTTTGAAGACAGCCACGCCAGCTCCCAAAACTCACTAATTGAACAACTCAGCACCATGAAACTACGACAAGTAGTCAAAGGAGCAACGCACTCGGCAGGACACACCCTAGACGCAATCTTCGCCAAAGAAAAACTCATCACCACGGCACCTCCGATACAAATACTATGGAGCGACCATCTCATCATCCCATTCGTGATCACTCTGCCTACCCAAGCCTACATCCAACATCCGAAACTCACAACCACCACCAAAAGAAACTGGAAACACGTCAAAGAAAGCAACCTATTGGAACAACTGGAATTAACAAAACCCTCAACTACAGAACTCGAGCTAGCTAACCTAGACGGGAAAGCAGAGATACTGCACAAATGGATCACAGATACAATAGACAAGATCGCCCCAGAAAAACCATTCACCCCACTATTAAACGACATGAAAAAGGAAAACAAAAAAAGATGGAATTGGAATGGAGGAAGGAATACAACCCAGGGAAAAAAAACTACCAGAAACAAATCCGTGCATACAAGAAGGAAATTCAAAAGGCAAAGAGAAGACATTACGACGACAGAATCAACAATGCCACCAACACACAAAAAGAAATGTTTAGTATCATTGGAGAAATGAGAAACCCACCAGGCTGCGATAACACCCCAACGCCTCAGAAAAACTATGCAGCGACCTGGCAGATCACTTCAAAAAAATAATCAACGACATCCGTCAAACCATACAAAAGCGACCAACCAACCACAACATACAACCCAACGAATCTAACACGGAACCACAACACAAACTCCGAAGCTTTCTTGAAATATCAGCAGAGGCATTCGCAATGCTGGTAAAACAAAGCAAGAAAGCGGGATCACCCATGGACCCATGTCCCCCAGACATCTACAAATCAATCCTCACGCAAGGATCGCCAGCAGAACACTACAGAAACCTTCTAAACCTATCACTATCAACAGGGACGGTACCGAAGATCTTCAAATCAGCAGACATCAAGCCACTCTTGAAAAACACAAGTGGTGACGTAGATGACCTCTCCAACTACAGACCGATCTCCAACATCCCCTACCCAGCAAAACTTCTAGAAACCTAGGTATATAAATTAACCCAAGAACACATACAACAACACCATCTGCTGGACCAAGCTCAAATCGGTTTCAGACCAGCGAGAGGAACGGAAACAGCACTACTCTCCATCTGGGACAACCTCAAAACTAACGCAGACTCAAACACTACCTCAGCCCTTATTCTGCTCGACCTCTCCGCAGCCTTTGACACAGTTAGCCACGACACCCTGACCAAGACTAGAAGACATAGGCATAGGAGACACAGCACTACGCTGGACCAAATCATTCCTAGAAGACAGAAGAGAAACCGTATGGATAAAAATTTTCAAATCCACCCCACAAGTTAACGACTGTGGAGTACCACAAGGATCCTCACTATCTCCACTATATTTCAACATCTATCAGACTCCGGTCATCAGAATCTTCAAAAAATACAACATTACATGTTACAACTACGCAGATGACACTCAGATCATCTACAAAATCAAAGACACTGATGCCAACCATTCTTCCCTAACCGACTGTCTAAAAGAAGTATTCAGCTGGATGGTGCCAACAACCTGAAAATCAACCCAGGAAAGACCGAAATTATGATTGTATCCAAAGACCAAGAGAACGAAACCACCATCCCATGGCCTACGGAAATGGGAAACGCACCGACACCTTCGAAGTTAGTAAAGATCTGGGAGTCCTAATGGACAACAACCTAACCCTGGAACCACAAATAAATGCAACAGTGAAGAAATGCTTTTTCCTCTTCCACACGGCAAGAAGAATTCTAACTTTCCACTCCTTCACGCACAAAACACTCACTATCGTCGCCCTAATCATGTCAAAAATCGACTATGCAAATAGCCTCTACCTTGGAATACCAGAATACCTCCTGAAGAAACTGCAACGGATCCAAAATAGAGCAGCAAGACTACTCCTCAAACTATCCAGAAGAGCCTGCATCACTCTAGCCCTAAAAACACTACAATGGCTCCCAGTAAAACATCGCATCACCTTCAAAACAATGTGCATAACGCACAGGGCAATCAGCGGACAAGGAGCAGAATTCCTACAAAAGAAAATAACAGTCTACAAACCAACAAGACCCCTCCGATCAAGCAACGAAATCCGCCTGGAATTCAAACCATACCTTAAGAAAAAACTTGGAGGCACCTCCTTCTACCACTTAGCCGCAAAAACCTGGAACAACATCCCAAAAGAAATAAGAAACACAGACGATCACCTAAAATTCAGGAAATCACTAAAAACCTGGCTCTACAACACCACAAACTAAACCTGGAAACCAAAACTGGAAAAAGGATGACTGAACCGGAAAAGACACGGACATTCCTGACCCGAGAGAATAACTCTGACGGCACCTGGACGGGTAACACCGGATAGACTGGAACACAGGCCGCACGCACAGAGACTTAGTCAACTACCCAAGACAATACCACCAACACTTTCGCCCGCCCCTTAATTACCGCCTGGTACCACAATGGTGTGGAATTATCGAGATATTGGCAATCACCCCACTACCTGAGAGGTTGTCATTGGCAGGTGCACTGGCCACAGGCGTATGAAGGGAGGATAAGGGGAGCTATGAGAGAGCAAGTTAGAGGTGGGGGCCAGAGGAGTAAGGAACCTGTATGCCAGTCGGACCCAGATCAGGACAGAGCCGCATCAGGGGAGACTACGCAAGCCGAGTGCATCAATTCAGGATAGAGATGCAAACTAATCTACCCTACTAACAATTTCCCTTTCTGCATACACCTCTCAAACTCCAAACCAAACACAACCTAAACCTACAGCACAACAAACCGCACAAACTCCACTACATCGCAACAACAAAAAAAAACCACACATAGCCTTGCACAACAGTACACGACGACTACCGGCCGCAAACACCCCAAGCCTAGCCAACGGACCCAACGGGCTAAGGCCGCCAACAGCACATCACTGCTCTCTTGCACTTTTCCTGCTTTCTCCCACTAACTCAACCTACCCTCCTTTTTCAGAGCCGCCAGTACGCCAGGGGACCACTCCGGTGGTGATAGTTTGCAGTACAAATGTCCTTTAACATTAACATTAAAATTAACAGATCCCACTTGATATCATTCCCCTCCAACTCCACCACCCCCCAGACTCCCTTGGCCTATCTTGAACCCGTAGCAAGAGTCCCCAATGTCACCCGACATCGAATTCATCATCATCCCACTAGATCCTGAAGCACTGCTTCAAGATTTGTACATAAACCCAGTTTCTTTGAAAACATTTTTCAGAAAACAATGGCACAAAATGTCCTTCAGTCTTAGGCTTCTCTTTGTGCCTCCCACTCCCCCCTTTAGTTTTGGGCTTGATGTGTCGCTTGAGTGACGAATAAGAGCAAAATCTATTGCTAGTGTTTGATGGCAAGTGTGCACTAAAACACATTGGGCCTCATTGCGAGGTTGGAGGTAAGGGGTTACCTGCACCGGTAAGGATGCCGGTGCCGGTAACCCCTTACCTCCGTATTTTGAGGTCCCTTAGCGGGTCCCACTAAGGCCGGCTGGTTTTACCAGGCGCCCTTAGCGGGAGCCGCTAAGGGACCAGGGAGCTAATAACTAGCGGGCCCGTTATTAGCTCCATCCCCATTCCCATTGAGCCCTATGGGGGCTCGAATGTGAATGGGGAATGGTTCCCGGAATGGGGACTTACCGGGTCCTCCAAGGTCGGAATGATCCGGTAAGTCCCTATTCCGGGAACATGGACCCGGAATGCGGTAAGGGGGTAGCCATGGCGCTAATAGCGCCATGGCTACCTCCTACCCCGTAATGAGGCCCATTGATCTTAGTGATGTGCCAACAGTCGCTCCTTTTGTACGCTTCTGGCACTATTATTATTATTATTATTATGGTATTTATTGAGCACAGACACACCTTCAGGAAGCACTTTACAATCATAGGGGGAAGAACAAAGTGAGGGAAGTCGAGAAAAAGGAAGCAGGGAGCTAGCACGGGAGGGCCAGGGCAGGCAATTGGCAGCAATGGATCTACAGGCAGCCAGGGGAGGACACAGTCGGGAGCAAGTCACTGGGTCTCAGGTAGGGGAGGGAGTGCAGGGTGTGTGGCCTAGATGTTAGCGAGGAGCCATTCCTGGAAGAGGCAGGTCTTGAGCTTGTTCCTGAACTGTAGAAGTGATGGGGCAAGTCTGGTGTTGACGGGGAGGAGGTTCCAGAGTCTTGGAGCGTAGACAGATAAGGACTGTCTTCTGGTTCTTTTCTTCCTTCAACAGCAGAGCTCAAGTCCGCACATTTCCCTACTTCTGGCCTCCGGGGATTCTGCGTTTCTCAGTGAGGAAGCTTGGGAACCCCAAGGAGACAGCCTTGTAGAGGATGCAACAGGATTTGAAGATGATACAGGCTTGCAGCGGGAGCCTGTGCAGTTCAATGAGGGTCGGGTGATGTGGTCAAGTCTACGGAATGCTTTGATGAGTCTTGCTGCCGCACTGTCATTTTCTGAAAGGTGGAAGTTGGTGTGTGCCTTAGTTGCAATTGGCTGCCTCCGCTAAAGTAAAGAGCCCAAGATGTCTAAACTTGACCGAATAGTGTTTGCTTGGCTTTACATTTTGTTTGACATATGTGCCTATTTTGTGTTAGGCACTTCAATGATTGTTATCACTTGTACTGGTGTGAACTGTATTGCTGTCCCTCAGCCATTTCATGAGGTTTTATGGGACATTTCAGGTGGAAATTGTCAAAGCAGTCAACACCCCGTGGCTTTGCCAATGCTTGTTCCTTCATTAGCCTGGGTTCCTGTTGCAGCTCAGCCAAAACTCAGAGGTCACAGTGAACTGTCCGATGCCATTTATTTAAGTGATCTGGAATGTGACTGCAGCAAGGAAGAGGGTCTCGGGAGGATAGCTTAGGGGCAACACGCTCGCCTTGGAAGCAAAACGACACGGAGCAACACAGATTCGATCCCCGGGTTATGTGCTTAGAAACCTCTGGGTATTAAGCGCATTATAAATAACCTATCATATCATGTTGGGAACCTGAACCACAAGTCCTATAGCGAACGGGGGACCGATTATCAAAAGAAATGCTGCATGTTGGGAAACTGAGTCCCCAGGGTTGGATGCAAACCCAAGATCCTTCCTTTGAATTCATTTTTACGTAATGTGGAAGAGAGGCCCAATGACCCAGCAAACCGAGAAACGGTCAAAGAACGCCCCATGCTGTTGAAGTTATGTTAAGTGTTTTTATGCTGTGCAAGAAGTAAATTCAAACGCCCTCCAGGATTCCAGAAGCTTGTGTGAATGGAATGGTGAGGCCTGCACAAGACAAAAACAAAGAGGTGATGGCTGGAAGGTTTGGAATGAATGTTAACCTCGGGCATTGCTCTGGGCAACCCTCCAGACCACTGCACAAGAACCACAAATTCCCATCATGATAGAACACTTTTCTGCTTTGTTTAACAAACCATATTTCATTGGCATGTTTGTCATCGAGCCAATCCCAATTGTTTGAGCTCAGCCTCGGACTGGCTAATGGGGCAATAGGGCAATCCCCGATCCGAAAACGCAAAATGCTAGTGTGGCCCATTTTTAGGGGTCAAAGGGGGCCACTTTTTTGGCACTTGTGGGCCAGTTTGATGTGAGCTCACCATGTGGCTAGTAGTTTTGACCAGTGTTACTGAACACATATTCTTGAACACGCACAATTTGCATCACAGTTTATCGGAAAAAACTCCCCCTTGGGTGCTACTCAAACAGTGTCACAAAAGGAATGAACGGACATTTTCATCCGTGGGACACTTTTTCATTGGTGCCTGGCACAATGTTATGTCCCAGTCCGACCCTAATTCCAAGCACCAAAACATTTCAGCAGGTTGTATCCTGTGGGCCACACACGTGTATAGCAGGCCCTCTCATGGGTAAACACACTCATTTCCTACAGATCTCTTCCAAAAAAAGCTGCCCTCCTCCCTGTGTGTTTAGTATCTATTCCCCACTTTCCCATCCTCTCATCGTCCCCTCGCTCATGTTCTTCCCTCCATCAGGCTACGATCTGGGTACCCCTGGTAGCGGTACATTACGCCACTGCACAGACAAACCTGGCCTCTCTGAGACAACCACAGCAGTGATTTGGTGCTGTATAAAAGCATATTGACATTTTTTTTAATTTTATTGGATATTATAAAGGTGCTTATACAACAAGACAGCGTTTCAAAGCGCCACAAGATCAAAGAAAAAGGAACAAGGGAGAAAATAAACAATGAAATTGAATAGAAAGGAAAGAGATCCTACTAGGCCTTGTGACATTCGGAGCGTGCAAGTGGAGAGAAGAAATAAAAGGGTGGCGGTGAGGGAATATGGGAGGTAACTGCTGTTTGGGTCCCCTAGGGGAGGAAGTGCCAGATGTGCCCATTGGAGAGGCAACAGGTAAGGCGTGGGCGCAGACATCTCAGGTGAGGGAGGTCTACCAGCAAAGGTAAGTACAGAGCGGCTTCATCCACCCAGAGGACAGTGCTGGGCAAGGTCTGGGGACAATTGGTCAGAAGGCCCGGCCCCTATTGGACGCTTGAGGGACCAGACCGTTAATCTCAGCCACAAAGGGGATGGTTAGCACAGGAGAGGGAAGGAGGAGGAGAAGAGAAAGGCCAAGACGGAGAGAGAGGCTCTTCCAGAGGAGGAAGCCAGCTGAGGAGAGAGATCTGCCCTCAGCTCGCTGTTTATAGAAGAGTTTAACCAGCAGAGAGTTGGAGCCGAAGGATCGAAGGGATCTGGAAGGAGGGTATTTAGTGAGAGAGAGTTGCAGGTAGCGTGGTCCCAGCATGGTAGAGGTAGAGGGACATTTTGAATAGAGCTGGGAGGTTACTAAAATATGTCAGCCCTATTTCAGCCTCACATGCAGACAGGGAACCCTTAGAAATGGCCAGCATCATTCTCGGCTCAGTGAACCGCCGGATCGACATATTCCATATTCCCGTCTTTATCTGGATCACATTATTTCATTCCGAGAGGCCAACGCAACCGACACTATTGCTCTCAACTGCACTTCTGTCACCCACCTAATCTTTATTTGTTACTTTGCATTCTGGGGCTGGTGGTCAGGCATTTCTAATGCAAAACGTCAAACTACAACTACCAGATACCAGAATACAATGAATAAAAGTAGGACTGAGGGGGGTTTGCAGGGGTCTATTTGAGAGCTATGTCCTGCTGCAAGGCTTCAGAACAAATGTTCTGTCAACAGCTCTGCTTGCGGAAGCAGGGTGGCTTCCAAACTTCCAGAACAATTCGAATTTTCAAGAATTTTGCCGCCACCCAAAGGTTTTTGGCGTGTGATATCAGCAGCTGGAGACTGCCCCTGGGTGGTAGCGGCACGCGATATAAATCAACATAACATATAACATTTCGCATCATAATTTAGTCCAGATGGATAGCTCACACTTAAGCAGTTTCCTGCGAAATGGGGCAAGCTGGCCCTACATGAGTTCAAATCCTGCGATAGGGAGGACTCAGTCCTTCATCCATGCAAGGTCGATACGCCCACCGCCAATAAATAGGGTGATACAGCTATATCTGTATTTATGGTGCTTAGAAGCGAGAGCAATCTAGCTTGAAGCGCTATATAAAACTGCAGGTTTTAATTATCTTTCACTGCCACCATTTTCAATTCGAGGCCTGTGAATTCGCTACTTTAGTAGTTACCCTCATACTCAAAAGGTGGTGAATTATTCCAGTGAATTAAAAGAAGCAGCATTGTAATTTCCTTTTTTACGTATAACTTATTCATCAAACTAAACAAACAAGCCAGAAGCAGGTAATAAACCTTCTTGCACATTAATTGTTGTTCTCATGTTTCTTTTATTCCTCTTCAGTTCATCAGCACAAATTGTGAAATTAAGTCAGTTAAGGAAGGGAAAACTGAATCATCATCATTTTAAAGTTACTTTTTTCAGGGATAATGTGTTTTTTTTATCCAAATCAGCAGCTGTCAAACACAGCTGTACATATTCTTCTTCTCACAGGTCAAAACAAAAATATTCAGCTGAAGCAGGAATGTGAATAGCAACCACATTTCATGTGACTAGCTCTTAGAAGCCAGGCTTTGATGAAACCAGATTGCAAATTATTGTAGACGCGACAAGGCATCCATCTTCTCTAGATTTTAGCCTATCAGAGAAGCCAAGAGATGACAGGCGATTTATTGGATAGAGTTCACATTCTAACCCAATAACTCTAATGGATGCGGGTGCTCCCAAACAAGTTCCTGCTACCGAACAGTACAAGTCCCTTCCCTCCAGAAGTATCAAAAATGCCCCCTTTCCAGAGTGGTGCCCGTTTTGGCAATATTGCTAACATATTTCTTCTATCTGTCACAAATGATCGATTTTCAGACAAGCTCTCATAAAGAGTAATGCAAGTTGAAGCCTGCGCTGTGCACAGTACTTTGCTTATAGCTTTTTCTAAATGAAGAATCCTTTGGCTGGGGCGTGGGGGGCGCCGGAACATCACAAAGTATAAGGTTTCCCAAGGACCAACATCCAGCTGAAATGCACTGCATGTCACAGCAAAAGAAAAGGCAATGTTTTTGTTTTGTGTGTTAATGCATGCATACTACCCAGGTAATGGGGTGAGGCTTCTAATCATCATTACAACCCAATGGTGCTATTGTATGTAACCATGCTATCCACTTACATAAACAATGGAGGCAGAGGTTTCTTTACCTCTACTTTAGAGGCTAAAACTACACACCTTACCCTGTGCCTAGAGTGTGCCCAATGGATATAGGTTAAAGAGTTGGGGCGCTGTTAGACACCCGGATTGTAAGTTTTGATTGATATGAAATATAATGATTGGTTTCCAAGACTGGCTGCATCTCTCTTTCATTGAGTTGCTGGCATACAAACTTAATTTTCATATATTCCACATATAATTAATTATTGCCTGGTCTCTATTTGTGCCAACACAGATCAGTAAAAAAAGAAAAGAAAGAAAGACAGAAACAAATCGACAACAAAAAAGCTCCCTTTGCCATTACTTTTGTCTAGATGACATGACCCCGTTTGATGTAATGAGTGTCCCCCAACATGGGGGCTGTCATCTTTTTTTGCTGCTGCCACCAGCGGACCAGAAGGAGCTGTTTTGCCTCTTTATTAAAACGGAGATATTTGAGAATTGTGTACGATTGGGCGATTTCATGATTCAGTGAGTATTAGCGCCTTGTTTTGCACTCCTTCAGTCGCTGTCCACCTACAGCAGTGGGATCATTGCATCCCTTTTCTGTCCTCACTGGTTCAGCCTGGTAGGTCTGAACTGGAAGCTCATCGATTTCTCACAGATATTTGTCATTTCTTGGCCATCAACATCGAGTCTGGGCATTACATTCATTCATTCATTCCTTCATTCATTTGGGCATTTATAAAGCGCCCCAAGCCCGCAGGCATCCAGGCGCTAGCACATTCAAGCACTTCTCAATAGCCGGGAATTTACAAAATATCAAATTTCCCACAGTTCATTTAAAAGATTTCTTATTAATTATCTCAATCGTCAATATTGGCGCCGATCAATGCATCTTGTTCATGGCGGAGCGAGAGGCCTGTACTTGATGGAAACGTTCACTGTGTTAATACAATCGAATCTCCAAACGATTATTATTATGTATATTTCGCCCCCGACACAAAGGTGCAATATGAAGGGGTTAACGAGGGACAGAATATCACTCACCCCGCACTTCCCTTTAATGAATCGAGTGGGTGCCCAGAGTCTCCGCTGGGTAACATTGTAGCACACAGTGGGATAGTCCATCAATAACTCCGCGCAGGCACTCGCAACTCCAGTATCCTTCCCTTTCTCAAGCTGTCTCATTTCCTTTAACTGCCTATCTCCTTTTTACTCTCTTTCTCTTTCCCAAGCTGTCTCATTTCTTTTCCCTGTCCATCTCCAGTTTACTTTCCTTCACTTTCACAGGCTGTCTAATTTCCTTTAACTGCCTCTCTCCTTTTTACTCTCCTTCTCTTTCACAGGCTATATCTCATTTCCTTTCCTTGGTCCTTTCCAGTTTCCTTCCCTTCCCTTTCCCAGGCGGTCTCATGTCCTTTTCCTGCCCCTCTGCAGTTGAGTCTCCTTCCCTTTCCCAGGCGGTCTCATTTCCTTTTCCTTCCCCTCTGCAGTTGACTCTCCTTCCCTTTCCCAGGCTGTCTCATTTCCTTTTCCCGCCCCTCTGCAGTTGACCCTCTTTCTCTTTCCCGGGCTGTCTCATTTCCTTTTCCTGGCACTGTCCAGTTTACTTTCCCAGACTGTCTCATTTCCTTTCCCTGCCCCTCTGCAGTTGTCTCCCTTTCCCAGGCTGTCTCATTTCCTTTTCCTGCCCCTCTGCAGTTGACTCTCCTTCCCTTTCCCAGGCTGTCTCATTTCCTTTTCCTGCCCCTCTGCAGTTGACTCTCCTTCCCTTTCCAGGGCCGTCTCATTTCCTTTTCCTGCCCCTCTGCAGTTGACTCTCCTTCCCTTTCACAGGCTGTCTCATTTCCTTTTCTCGTCCCTCTGCAGTTGACTCTCCTTCCCTTTCACAGGCTGTCTCATTTCCTTTTCCTGGCCCTCTCCTTTTTACTCTCCTTCTCTTTCCCAGACTGTCTCATTTCCTTTTCCTGGCCCATTCCAGTTAACTTTCCCAGGCTGTCTCATGTCCTTTTACTGCACCACTGCAGTTGACTCTCCTTCCCTTTCACAGGATGTCTTATTTCCTTTTCATGGTTCTCCCCAGTTTACTTTCCAGGGCTGTCTCATTTCCTTTTCCTGCCCCTCTGCAGTTGGCTCTCCTTCCCTTTCCCAGGTTGTCTCATGTCCTTTCCCTGCCCCTCTGCAGTTGACTCTCCTCCCCTTTCCCAGCTGTCTCATGTCATTTCCCTGCCCCTCTGCAGTTGACTCATCTCCCCTATCCCAGGCTGTCTCATTTCCTTTTCCTGCCCCTCTGCAGTTGGCTCTCCTCCCCTTTCCCAGGCTGTCTCATTTCCTTTTCCTGCCCCTCTGCAGTTGACTCTCCTTCCCTTTCACAGGCTGTCTCATGTCCTTTTCCTGGTCCTCTCCACTTTACTTTACAAGGCTGTCACATTTCCTTTTCTGTCCCTCTGCAGTTGACTCTCCTTCCCTTTCCCAGGCTGTCTCAGTTCCTTTTCCCTCCCTTCTGCGGTTGACTCTCCTTCCCTTTCATAGGCTGTCTCATTTCCTTTTCCTGCCCCTCTCCTTTTCACTCTCCTTCTCTTTCTTAGACGGTCTCGTTTCCTTTTCCTGCCCCTCTCCAGTTAACTTTCTCAGGCTGTCTCATGTCCTTTTCCTGTCCCTCTGCAGTGACTCTCCTTCTCTTTCCCGGGCTGTCTCATTTCTTTTTCCTGCCCCTCTGCAGTTGACTCTCCTTCTCTTTCCCGGGCTGTCTCATTTCCTTTTCCTGCCCCTCTGCAGTTGACTCTCCTTCTCTTTCACAGGCTGTCTCATTTCCTTTTCCTGCCCCTCTGCAGTGGACTCTCCTCCTCTTTCCCGGGCTGTCTCATTTCCTTTTCCTGCCCCTCTGCAGTGGACTCTCCTCTTTCACAGGCTGTCTCATTTCCTTTTCCTGCCCCTCTGCAGTTGACTCTCCTTCTCTTTAACAGGCTGTCATCACTCCCACCTGGCAGAGCCCCCCCTCATCAGGAGGTATTGTGAAATAAACACTACTGTGTCCCGCTGCTGCCCATGAGGCATCATCACTCCCACCTGGCACAGGGTTCCTCATTAGGTAGAGTCGCCCCCACACCGCGTCAGAAAGTATCGTGAAATAAGCACAGTCCACCCGACACACTCACCACCTCCTTCAAATGCGGTGCAAATTTCCCATCAGACAACATTGTGGCTTCATCACTACACCAGGCAAAGCCACTCCTCTTCCCCATCCCTATGAGGTGGAGCCCCACCTAGTGCCTCACTCATCCCATGTGGGTAGCGCCCCCCATCAAGCAATTCTGTGGCCCCCTCATCAGTGTCAAGAGAAAGAGTTAACAAACGTGAAAATAAAATACACATATAGATGGACCGAGAGAGAGAGAACTAAGACCACCGAGGGCGAAGAGTGAAAGCGAAAGCAAAGGAGGCGCAGTCTGCAAAGTAAAGGGAGCGGGCGATAAGGGGCTGGGGTGGGGGGAAGGGGCAACCATCCAGGCAGACAGGGGGGAGGAAGGGGCGGGGGATTCATGACGCAATAGAGGAGATAGCAGGAGGGTATGGAAAGGAGGCGGGGGCGGCACAGGGTGAATGAGTGAGAACAGTGCTATTGGAGGTTGGGGGAGTGGGAGCAGTGGAGAGGGCCATTTCACCCACCCTTACCCACCTTTCAGGAGCACCGACATGTGAGTTGGTTCTGCCCCAGCCCTACCTGTGCTTCACGGTATCAGGCTGGTGAGACATCTTATTAATTAAATCTTTGCTCTATCATCTCAAACTGACAAACAGAAAGGGCAAGTAGACATAGAGCCTCATGCCGGTAAGCTCACCAGGACCCTTGTTTCCGGACTGGCAAACTGCGGTTTTGCCCGCCAGAGCCGCTCTGCCCTACAGGCTTGACCCTGCTGGGCACAGCCATCACAGTAGCACCGGCACCGTTAGCAACAGTGCTGTTGCTTCTGTGTCCCCACTCCCATCGAGTCCTACGGGACTCTATGTGAATGGGGATTAACTAAATTACCGACGCCCGACTTCCCGGCCCGTCAGACTTGGAATAGCCCAGTGGCACCTGGAAGTCAGGGACCAGTAACTTTTTACGGGTCAGGCGGCAACCCGCCGTTAGCACGCAAGGTTTACCGCTGGATCCGTAATGAGCCCCATAGTTGCAGCTTGACTGGTCTATCCAACAGACAGTAGGTGCCGGAGGAGCCAGTCATGTGATTTTTAATGACGTTGAGTGGTCCTCTCTTATCAGGCAATCAGGTGCGTTTGTATTCCAAGTAAACCTTTAGATGTGACTCCAGAGGTTGTTCTCAAATTGTAACAGTCGACATATGTTTCGTGCCTTAACAGGTCACACTTCTTCAGGACTGCAATTTATACAAGATGCTGGTGTCTCCAGCACCGGAAAATCAGTCGGCTGGCAGTGATGTCAGCGATGTCTGGGGTCTATAGAAAAAGGTGAAGGAACGTGTCGCACTGCAGCTCTGGATACCACCATCACTGCTACTGAGCAACAAGGCCCCCGGGGGCTGCAGACTTTTTGTATGTGTTTTGTGGAATTTGTTTCATTTTCTGTATATTTTTAATTTTGTTTTGTTCTACTGCACATGTACAGTAACGCCTAGGTAGGTCCACACACCCTGCACGCCCCCCACCCTAACTGAGACTGGTTGGTCTGCTCCCCACTGTTCCCCCCCCTCCCTGGTTGCTTGTAAATCTCTTGCTGACAAACTGTCTGCCCGCTCTCCCCACCCCTGTTGTTAGCTCCCCGCTCCCTTGTTTCTCTGCTCCCCTAACCATGTTCTTATGCCCCACTCGGGTAGTGACGCTGTGAAAGGCCCCTCTCTTTGCCCTCAAGGTGTTTCGCCAAAGTCATGGGGCCTCATCCCGAAAGCACCTCAATACGAAACGCTGCATACAGTGTTAGTCCTTTCTTCGTCTCCATTACGGTAGTCAAGCATGGCCTGAATTTGGCACTTAAGGGGTTAAAAACCCATTACAATAATAAATGATGAAATGAGAATATGCAAACAGTAGAAAGTCCGGAATTGGTGACACATTTCAGTTATTCGAGACTGCAGAAAAGAGGTGAGGTTTGACACTAGATTGCAAAGTTTTTCAAGGAGTAGGAAAGGCAGATAGAGAGAGGAGAGAATCCCAGTAGAGTGTGAAAGAGAAGGAATGAGAAGAAGCACAAGGAGGTTTAGGGACCGCAGAGTAAGAACTAATCCTGAGAGCGCAGCGAGGGAGATTAAAGGGATATTAATGAGGAAAGGTAGAAAGAAGCGAGACCATGGATGCATTTGCCAACAGCAGAAAGAAAATTAAAGAGTATGCGGGCATCAAAGTGTATAGGTGTATCGACCCTTCCCCCTCTTAACTGAGTACAGATAACATGATAAACTGATCAATGGTTCCATTATTGCAGAAATTAAGATTATAGCTCCTTTTTCTAAGGTAAAGACGAACACACAAGCAAAGGGGCGAAAGATGGGAAGAAAGAAGTCCAAGGAGGAGGGCCAAACAGTAGTCGATGCGAGAAAAAAAAAGAGAGCTGATAAGAAGCTGTGGCCTGAAAGTATAGATAAAGTGGGCGCAGAGGATATGGTAAAAAAGCGACAGGATTGCACAGGAAGAGAAATGGAGAGAGAACGATCAAAGGTAATACCTAGGTTACAGGCAGAAGACAAAAAAGAGGAAGAAGGGGTGAAGGAAAGAGAGCAAGGGGGGGACAGGTGGAGGAACGGTAGAGGAGGGAAAAAGAGGTGCTCGGTTTTGGAAAGTATTACCATGGAGAAAGTTGGAAGACATGCAAAGTTGGATGGCTGAAAGACAGTTTGAGCCAGTGGAATTAAGGAAGTCAGAGGAGGATGGCAAGATTTCCATGGCGTCGGCATAGACATGATAGGAGAGACTATCAGAAGAAACAAGAGCAGAAAGAGGACTGGTGTAGAGGCGGAAAAAGAGAGGGACAAGTACCGAACCCTGGGGGACACCATAAAGAAGTGGGCAGGAAGGAGAAGTCTTAGTTGACCAAGAGACAGAGTAAGAGCGGTTAGAGGCAGTGGACTGGCACGCCAAGAGATGTAAGAGAAGAAAGTAGAACAGAGTGAGCCACCGTATCAAAAGCCGCCGAGAGGTCGAGGAGAACAAGGACAAAAAAAAGCGCACAGAGAAAGGACAATGCAATTCCATCATTCTGTTGTTCTGTGTTGCAATTTGTGTGTGTGTGTGTTGAATTCTGTGGCTTGTAGTTTTCAAATATTTCAAATGGGAAAGAAAAAATGGCAAGTGTAAGAACCCAAAGGGAAAAAACAAGAGTGGGAAGCCATCTCACGCAAGACCTTGTCGCGCCTTGAAACACTTGTGTATAGGCGCGTTATAAATGCCATATCATACCAGGGGAGACTTGAGAGCTCTGATAATGTGGCATTTCAAGCGTAGATATATCAAACGCCCTCGATTTCCCAGGAATAGTCCAGGATTCGTGTGTACCGACGCTCACTATATCTGCCAATAAAGCCAAGCTCCCAGTTGTGGCGGTGGGGTCCGGTGAGGACATGGACCGGGGTTAAGTTGCTGTACTTGTTCACCCGTCCACTATCCCCATCCCTCTCGCAATGTCCCGATCAGCGGCATTGCTTAAAGCAAATAACTTCTGTGCTGCCTCCCTTTGCTGGGATGCAGCAGCAAGAGGGATCAGGCTCACAGCTGGCAAATTAGCTGAAGATAATGGCTCCTACCAGTGGGATGCAGTCTTTGTTATGGGAGAATCCCAGTAGGGCCCCTGAAAACATTCTCCTCAGGTGATGTCCCTAACCCTGCTTTGCTATTAGCAGAGGCCCTCCATCCAGTCCTGGTTTATCCTTTGCATTCTGGTACTTGTAGTTTTACTTTCGCCATCGTAGAAATCCCCGAATGCAGAACTAATACCAAACCGGAATGAGCCATTCACACGCAAGCAACGCCATTTGAGATCTGGGTCAGTAGGAACTCAAATAAAACAGGGCGCTTGCCAAACAAGGGCCCCAGAAATCAAATGCGCTTGGTTACAGGGGGCTTATCATTAAGGGCCTATTCAAAACATAAGAAGCCTCCACAATTCCGCAGTGATGATGGCTTCTAAAGCCACCATAACTATGACATGGTAAACCATTGCTCGGCCACAGCCATGAGCTCTGGGTGTCAGACATGGCAACACAAATGGCAGCCGCACTGAACTGAGCAGCAAGAAACAACTAGGGAACACGAGGTGCATGCCAAAACTGGTTCAAGTTCCATGCGATGATCGACACACAACAGAAAACATAACTGGAAACAAATGATATGATATGGCATTTATAACGCGCCTATACACAAGTGTTTCAAGGTGCGACGAGGCAAGGGAGGGGGGAACAGAGGGAAGACAGAGACAACGATCTTACTAGGCCAGGTGACTTTGAGATTGCGCAAGTGCAGGGCAGGTGGAAGAGGGAGGGGGCAGTGCATAGGATAACCAGTAAAATAAATAAAGACAATACATAAATAGTGCGGCCAGCTGGAGACAAGTGCAAGGAAGTGTCAAGTACTGGTAGGGGGCTGTATGGGTACAGAAACAGTCCCGGGGTGCTAGGGGACACTGCAGGTGTGCAACTGATGGGGAGGGGACCTGGGCCCCAGAACAGAGCGTAACCAGTGCAGTTTCAGTCAGGAGATCAGCCAGGAGAGGGGCAGAGAAAGCAGAAGCAAAGAGGAAGGTCTTGAGGTGCTACCAGAACCAGCGATGGTTCTCCTCAAGTTTCAGAGAGGCTGTTCCAGAGGGAGGCCCCAGCAGAAGAAAGAGATCTACCACCAACTTGTTGCCTGGAGAAGCAACTGACCTGAAATAATTGAAGACCTGATTTCCCACGGGAATCAGCACAACGGGAGACGTCACGTGCAGTGCAGGGCAGTGGAGTCATGGTTGGTTTTCAATTATGTGCTTTACAGAATAGACCTGGCACATGTTTTGATTTCTTTTTTTTGGGCTGCAATCAAAACTTTGTTTTAATAAAGTGTTTTCACAGACTTCAAGTGCTTTTTTTATTTTTTAAAGAAACGTATCCATAATGTCCTTTCAACCAAAGTTCTATTCACTGATATGAATCTAGAAACTATACAATTATAATATATATATATATATATATTATCAATCGTTTATTGTAAAACACTACAACAAATGTTAAGTACATAGAAACATTTGGTCGAATAGATACATATTTATTCCAGTGTATAAACTCCAAATGACAGGATTGCATTTAGTAGCGTCAGACAAAGTCACTTGCTATATATAACACCAAGATAGTTATGGTGGATTTAAAAAGGTTTGGAAAAAAATCCCTTTCACCTGAAATGTCAAAGTAAGAAAGTCCATTTGAGCCAAGTCACACATTCCACAAAGCCACCTAGTAGCCATTGCTGGAAGTTCACCTCCAGTTCTGAGCCACAATAGCAAGGCATTGTGGGTATGCAAATCAACTCAAATGCAAACCTTTTTCTCCAGGAAATTGTCTTTGTCTATGAGGGCAGTGCTATTTTATACATAGCTTTATGAACCCAAAACAGACATTTTGCAAGGCTGTCAGGACATAAGTACATTTGCATACCCACCTTGCCTTGCTGTTGTGGCTCAAAACTAGCGGTGAACTTTCAGCAATGGCTACTAGGTGGCCTTGTTGAATGTGTGACTTGGCTCAAATGTACTTTCCTATTAACACACACATATATATTCCCTTTAATTATGTCCAAATGGTTTCTACTGGATTCCGTTGCCATTTTGTTTTGTTTTTTACATCTTCTGAATTGGTATGAGTATGACAGTTCCATCCCAGATTTGATTTTGAACTTTATGCCAATGTTAGGACAGCCCTAAACATACAACTTTGCATACACAAAACTCTGCAGATGTTGCATGAACCCACTGAGCTATGACAGGGATTTTGAATTATGCTGCATCACAGACTTTTTCTTTGAGGGAGTCCATGTCCATAAGCAGGACAGTGGTGGGTGCTGCTGGCTCCAGCAATGCCTTGCCGGCCCCATGCCCTGTTACACAACCGAGGTGGTTCCTATTTAAAAAACGCTTTTATCCAAAGCGCTTTGTTTTTTGTTTCTATACAATTGATATGATATTCTGGATAGATGCTGATTTTCTTTCTTTAGCTTCAGCAGGACACCAAAGTCACACCACTCAACTTGCATGCTTGACACCCGCCCTGTAATCAGTTTACTCACCCGCCAGGACCCATAAACCCCATACGCTTCAATAGGGTCTCAAGCAAAAAGGCTATTGTCACACGCCCTGAAGACACAACAAGATGAGCGCTATGCAAAGGTACAACTGGTGCTCAACAAAGATCTGTGCACACATACATCTCTGCAGTAGCTGCATTAACACACTGTGCTATAAAGGTGCTGAATGCATGGTACACATGTTTACAAATGGTGCTGAACCCCCTGATCTGTGCTATTGGGAGTGGAGCCTGTACCCGGCAGGTTACATGCAAATCTCTGCAGCACAGAAATTTTACCCCCCCCCCCCACTGCCCGCCAGTAAGTAAGCTTTACATTTCCTATCGTCCCTCACCCCCATTTCCCTTACTCCCACTACCCCTCCAATCCAATCCCATGGCATTTAGGAAAAGAAAAAAACTGCATCTTTTCAATAATATTGTTCTCAGTACACGTGCGTCTCTGGTCTCTTTACTCAACATTGAATAGCGCTGAGATATCCGTCCAGGTAATTTTTGCGCTTAACAAAACTCATCTACAACATGGCATCCCTGTTTCCTTTGGCGCCGCTCTTTCCCCAGTCTCCTCGCGGACCATCTTTTCAATGTTTATACAAAATCCAAAACTATTAGCTATGTCAATGCTTGTGAAACAGCGGATCCTTAGGGAATCAGGCGATAAATGTCAACCCATTCCACCGAAAATTCAGGTGACTGGATCCGCCAGAGACCTCTGCTGCTCTTCCGGAGGAACTGCCCGGACCCGGGACTGTCTCTGTGGACCGACATACTGTTATGGGCACGTGAGTGACTCCACCCCAGCCCTACCATCCTCTCCAACGAACTGGACTGCCCAGTACCATCGCCCTAATTGCCCATGTTGTACTGCAGATCGTAGACCCATTTCTCCCAGTTTCTCCGCTTTGGAGGTGGGAGGAGTTGGCACTAGTGTGAGGAGGGCTGCTTCTGTTCTAAAAGTGCCGTGAAGCTGTTTAGATGGCGTGTGGTGCTATAGACGACCCCAGTGGCGCAACACCATTGAGAAGATCAGGAGCCATCCCTTCTCCTCACGCTCCCCGGACCCCCTGAAATGTTGGGCTATGTTGACACGACCTGGCTGACCTACTGCGGCTGGACAAAACGGGACACAGATGTTAAACGGCTGCTAAGAAAGGCCCTGCAATTACTAACATAAAGCAGTACAATGTTAGCACCTGCGTTCCTATGCACACATGTTTAGGCAATTGAAATAGTGATGTGGAGTTTGCACGTGCATGTCAGGGAGTGATTGGATGGGAAGTGGGGGAGGGAGAACTGGTAATTCTCACAGTGGTCCTTAAGTGAGTGGTTTTGAATGTGAAGAAGAGAGTTAACTGCTTGTAACATTAAATGTTCACCTGAATAGTCTCATTAGAATGTGTAAAGAAATGAGATGCCCCCATGTAAGTTTGCCCCTCCACCACAGTCCCTCAAGTTAGTGCCTCTCACAACATTTGAAGTGTTTGCCCCCCTCCCCTTCCCAGAGGCAGACGTTGCAATAAGCTGACAGACAAAAGGCAATAAGGTCCTGCCATTTCCTGGTCCCACACCTTCCCATCTCATTACACCAGCCAACACACACCCTCCTCCCTCCTTGCTGGCAGTAGGGCACATTTGAATAACAAAGAACAGCTTAATCAAACAAGGCTTAGCATTTGTCAGGGCTCCTTGGGGCCCACTTCCAAATAAATGCCCCCCCTCCTTTGCTTACAGTTAGGAGGGGTGAGCACAGTCTGTGGCACCCACGTGTTGCTTGAAAAAGAATGGATACAAAGGAATGCCCTTTAATCTCATGGGGTGGGCAGCCAGAAGGGAGCTGAAACACGAAACTGCCACTGAAAAGTTAGTAATTGCTCTTTGTTATCAGGTTGCTAATGCAGATGAAACCAGAGTAAAAAGCAAAGAGGCGTAAACACTGCTGGATGCCATGAAAGGGTGTCTGTAACCTGCGGCCAAGCACAGGTCGATTTAAAGTCTTCTTTTAAGGCAGTGGTCTTCAAACTAGGGGGCCCGAAGGATGTCAGGGTGAGGGTAAGGGGGGGGGGGGGGGGGGACTTTAAAATAAAACTAAGATGAATGTTGTCAATATTGAAAAGTATGCATGTGATTGCTTTTAATATAAGACATAAGCAGTAAAAAAATCTGCATATTTTTTAAAGAGCCTTTGCCCCCCCCTTGGACATCCTTTGCCCCCCCAACCCCCTAGGGCAGACCAACTATGAGGGCCCGGAAACATTTTTTTTTTTTCTGGGGGGATGGTGAGGCCCGGTTTGACAAAGTTTGAATATTGCTGAGTTAAGGTGACAGCAGCCAGAAGAGGGCAGCCTGTGACAATCACACAAGTCAAAGTGCACATTAAATGCCATGAAAGAAATGTGCTGCTGTGTAGTAAGACAGCCACAAAAGAGGCAGCTTCGTGCCGCCCCCCCCCCCTCTCTAAGGCTCTTGGACACACAGCACAACAACTTCACAACCCTGTGGGACTGTTAGGCATAAAAGGCACCACTATGTTCTAATTAATGTTCCGGATCTGACCAGCAAAAGATATGCAGAACCCAAATTTGCACAATATGGCTTGACATGATCAGTAGCGACATTACAGTAAATAACGTTACAAGCAGTGGCATCAGCCTTCACTACTCTGGGATATCTTTGCTAAAGACATTAAAAGAAGTTTTCATGCGTAAGCCAAGAGAATAATGTGCTGTGCAATATATAAATATTCACTATTATAAATATACAACTCAATAGCTTGGTAAATAAACCATGAGGGTTTTTCTTCATAGCAAACAATGCAAACTAAATCCCTTCTAGTGACACCCAATGTCAGCAGATCATGCACAGTGAGATTAAATAATTTGCCCAGGATCACACATTTCAGCAAAGAGGTGAAATCAGCATTTGGACGCAGGCTGTGATTCAAGCACGTGACTAAATATCTTCCCAGTGAAAGGTCACAAGTCTTGTTTAATGTTTGGGTTTCCAAATATGAAATAATTAGTTGTTCTATCAATGCTTTGAAAAGTACACAAATCACATAAGAAACCAACCTGACCATACATACATTGTTATAGAACTAGGTCAAGCAAAAATACATGTATAGCTTTATTATCACCACCATGAATGCACAATTGAACTAGTAGCATGCAAAGGAATGTCGACCAAAAAACAAAGTATTCACAGTGAAACAGAATTCAAAATATGGTCATCCGCTTGAGCCATTATTTTACACAGCCTGCATTGTTATACTCCCCTCCAAATTTATTATCACCCACCAATTGCACTTCTAAGGGACAACAGTCCTTATCCAGGCCCCCTTGTGTCTGGGTCATCAACTTCTAATCAGTATTTAAATTAGGTTGACACAAATCTGAAACTGGGGGTTCTTATCAAAGTTGCTGCATTTTAAGTGTTTTCCTGTTCATGTATCTTTTGCAGCTGTGACTGTGTATAGGTGAGCAGCCAGGTCAAGCACCTGCTGCCCTCGCATCACAAACATGCTCCCCTTTGAGTTCTTTCTCTCCTGCTTCCTTTTTCTCCCATAAAGCAGTCTTTTTGCCCCCCTCTTTTTTTCCTTACCAGCAATTTCCTCTCTACTATCCCACTCTTTCCTGCTCTTTTTTAACACTATGCCATCCTCTGTTCTTGCCTCAATCCCTTACTCCTCCTCTTGCCTTTATTTTCTCTATTTCTGCCAATGGTTCTTTGTTATAAAGATCCCACTCTCTTCCTCATTTGGCTGCTATTCGCATACTCACCCGCCTTCCTTCGCTCCATTTTTCCTCCCTCGTTTACCCACATCACACCAGTTGCCTTTACATGGCTGCCCCTCCACCGCCCATTCCTCACTCACTTGCCTCCCCTTCTCCCCCTTTCTCCTTACAAATCGTGCCCTGCACGATTACCCACATCTCAGTAGCTAGCAATAAACTCACTGAGCTATGTAGTCGAAGCACTCCTGAGACTCAGAGACTGGTCTTTCAATCAAGAAATGAATCGATCCCCGAGTTACAGGTCTCTGCAAACTCTGTAGTTGTCTCCCAGCAGGGCCAGCAAACATAGACGACACTGTGTGACTTTTACTTAAAGGATTATGGTAATTAGGCACACTCAAGCCCCCATTTACCCATCTGCGCCCCCTGCAACTTCTTTGATTTAGAACCCGACTTTCATCACGCTTTGCTGTGAGGGAGCACGCTCACCAGTTTCCCCAACGCACCAAGCTTTCAGCGGGACATCTTCCTCTAATGTCCAAGCCAGGAGTCAGCACCTAGGCGAATGGGAGTTGACTTCACTTAAAGAGGGGAGACAGGACAGCTAAGGCGGTTAAGGCACCTGCGGCTGAAATCTGTGTGCACTGTTAGGAAGGGCGACTCAAGTCTTTCACCCTTCCAAGGACAACGATTATCACCTGCTCTTGACAGCGCTTGAAAGACTCACAAATCTGGCAACAACTGCTACAGAAAAGCATACGATTATTAACATAACATGCAAGAAATGTGTGCCTGTCCCGCTTGTACAAATACTGAAATATTTTATAAGTGAAAACAAAAATCAAACTGCCGCTTTAAGAAGGGAGAAGCCTGCATGTGTGGAGCTCACACAGATATTTCGATAATATGTTGGGGAGCCCACCTGGTGTGGTTTTAAATGTGTAGCTTTAAAAGGTTGGGAATCGAAGTCCTTGTTCCCCAAAGTCTCAACGTGTGATCTTGGGACTGCTCCTATTTCGGGAGCTGGACACCAGTTACTGTGCATGCTCGGAGCTGTCAGGTATACACATAAGTTCAGGGCCCTCCTAAGGAACCGAACCACCAATGATGCAAGCTGGCATAAACCCTGAGCCTTAGCATCCCATCATTTAACCCCTCCAGCTCCCACCTTCCACCTGGCGGCAATGCAGCTCCTTAACAAAATAACCAACACTAAAGCAGCCGTCGAGGCACGTGTGAACGGGTGATCAAAATGCCTGAGCTGAAATCCCAGTTTACCGCTAGCATGTGTGATCTGCAGCAGGTGAAATTATGAATGAAAGAGTAAAATGGAAACAAGAAAAACAAATGCGCTTGGTTAAGTTATTCACAATGACAAGATACGGTAGTAGTGTGGCCAGGTGACTCCATGTTACCATGACACCTTATTTCCATTCCCAGACTTTTACATGAAAATACAATGCATTCTGGCAGTTGTAGTCTTCGTCAAATTGAATTGAACAAACTGGACTTAAATGCCCGAGAGGAAATATTTGGTAACGAAAAGCCCAGACTGGAAACGTGTTTTCCGCACGCCATAAAGCCACCTGGCCCTCTCAACTCTAATTGACGGCGTCAGCAACAACCACCAACGATAAGGGTTCCCGAGCATTTCTTTTTGGGAGGATTTCTGGCTCGGGGTTGTGACATCATTGACTAAATAGCCCCTCTAATCAGACACTTCTGGTGTATCTACCTGCACACACGGTGGTTCCTGTGAAAAACTGTCAATACGATGGCCACATGACACCCCTTTCCATACTGGTCATTCTTTCATATTAGAAACAAATGCATTCTGGGAGCTGTAGTTTTGTTTGTACTAAGATGGAACAAATTGGACTTCAACATTTGATGCCAGTTATCTGCAGAAGGAAGTCAAGGGGCGCATGTGCTACGCCAGTGACATAGTGTCTTCTGGGCACCTTAACCAGGGGTCACTGCAGGGTCTGCAATTGTAACACACAAGCCAATAGCATTCTTGAAAGATAGCCCGTCACCAAGCGCCCAGAGGCTCTTCAGTTTAAGAGAACGCTATACTTAATGTTTCTACCCACTCATTCAGCCACTCATTAAATCAGTGCTCATGGTTCCACCACAAAAACCCAGACCTGGACTGATACACCACAGGCCCCTTTCGCTCTTGAATGAGTGGATGAATGAATGGCAGCATGCAAGTGCAGCTCTATGGACTGACGCCTCTAGCGCTTATCCATTTCATTTGATAAGCTGTGAGTAGTGTGCTCTCATTGGCAGCATCTCAGCGCACCGAAAGCTAACTTACCCAATAAGGACCCCACGAAGATGAGCACCTGCACGGCAGTGGTGAAGTGCCGGTAGGTGAGCCCCACGCTGTCCTCGGCACCCAGAGGCCTGGCGCCGTGAGAGCTTCCGTTGATCCATGCCAGATGGGCATGCGACCCATTCTTTCCCGTCTCCAGCACCCGGCCAGCCGCCGCCCGGTAAAATCCCAGCTCGCTCACGTTGCTGGAGATCCAGCTACCATTGGTACCCATGGCGTGGGTGGGCTCGCCTGTACCCCCCCTCAGAGCGCCAACACTTTTTGGGTCCCCATACTACTGGCGGGCAAACATGCCCTTTCTCCTCTCCGTCTGCTGCCACCAAGAGTCTATGCTTCTGCGGTAAGTCATAGCAAGAGCTGAACGACTCAACCAATAACAACTAGCCAAACTGTGCCGGCGACAGGGTGGTCTTGGTCCTCCTATCCACCAAACATGTGAAAAACGTTGGCTCCTTGTTCCTCTACAGCCTCATCGCAACCAACCTATTGTCGTTGCATTGGACTCGGTCTTCTTTTTCCATGCTTAATGTCTCCAGTCGCTCTTAATGCCAGTTTTGCCCGAGGAACCGTACGCAAATTATGCTCCGCGCACCGACCGCACTCCATGTTTCCGGCTCCAGAGGGATTCCCCTCCACTGTGTCCGCCAACACAATCAGTTGAGCTCCAATCGTGGTTGCTGTAGGGGAAACGGATAAAGGCAATACATGGCTCCTTCCCCGGCCTAATCTACTGCCTCGCTCGTTCCCTTCCCGCAACCCCTTTCAATAGCGTGGACTGTGCGTGGCAGGTGCCCAAGGGTCTTGCCGCTTCGTGCTCATCGGTCGCCGCGATGCGCGTTGACTTGGACCGTCGATTCTCAGGACCATGGGCAGCGGCAGCAGGTAGCACCACGAGTAGGATCTTCGAGAAATCAATAGACACGCCACCAGCTGTTCCCTTTGGCAGGGCTAGGAAGAAATACCCAGCGCAATCCCAAGACGGATGGCTTGATGGCTTTTAATAACCCACACGGCACACAAAGAAAAAAAAGGAGAGAAATAAATATATTCAGGAGCGAGCAAACACACAGGCTGCTTTGTATAGGGGGGATGGAGCCTGAATAGACGCTGAGAATAGCAGTCAGTGGGCACTTGAAGCCTTTGTGGCGGTCAGGTCAGCTCCCAATGCACTGATTGCTGTGTATAAAGAGAGAGAGAAAGAAAGAGAGAGAGAGCGAGCGCGAGCGGAGCCGGCCGGTCACGTGACACGCAGCAGCCCACCGCCTGGCGGCCATCTTGCTAATGGAGCTGACAGCGCAACGTGTGCCCGTAAACGGGAGGTCGTAGGCGTCCAATAAACAAGGCCGGCGTTTACATGGATGGAAAGAATCGGGATGGATACATGCGCGCTGGGTGATAGGTGGGGAGAAGCCCCTGCGATCCCGCCTTTGCCGATGTTTGCTTCAGGGCGGGCTGTTTGTTTCGCAAATTAGCAGCGTCCCAGCCGTCCACCTGTAAGGCAACTCAGAAGGCTAATGCGGCTGCCGAGGAGATCCGTGTGTAAACCGAAAATAAAAGTATGCAATCGGTGTGGGTCACTCCCCTATGCAGCGCTGGGGAAATGGTGTGGAATTTGGTGCTGTATACGCTGTAGTGCTGGTAACACGGGGGGCGTGGGGTGGATTGCCAAAAGCAACAAATGCACCTTGCAGATCAGTAACATTTAAAGCTTGTGAGCTGAGATGACACACTGGACTGTATGAAAGCACCGTTTGGCTAATCAGGTTCATTTGCTCTCCCAGAATGTGCAAGTAAAAGCCCACCTGAAAGAGCTAGCAAGCTTCTAATGAACAGATGGGCATGGAGTGCAACCCCTCGGGCGACCCCGTGAGTCAGGTCACTCACCCTCCAATCCCCTCCCCGTCTATATGCATGAATCAGGGGCGTTGCTAGGGGGGGGCTAAGGGGGCTATAGCCCCTGATCTTTTGGTTGTAGCCCCGGATAGAATCTCAGGAGCTACAGCCAAAAGACTAGCTAGCCCCCAGTCTCAACAGTTCCGACATCAGCTTAGCCCCGGGTCTTTTCCAGACCTAGCAACTCCCCTGGCATGAATGCAGTGTTCACCCACAAAAACCATAAAGAAAATGAGCTGTTCACAGCCAGTCCCCCTTCATCAGGTACCTTCACGGTGCAACTCGCAGCTCCCTGAATGGCACCTTAGCTAAATGCCCATATCACAATTCCCACGTGACAGCACAACAGTTTCCCTTAAAGTGACCCCTCAAGGCTGTAAACAGACAACCCATAACGACGTTCCATCTAACCCTTCTCCATTATTTCAAGCTTCAAAATATTAGTAGCAATAACGGGGTTTTCTAGCTTTTAATGGTCGATATCTCCCTCGCTGTAGTGTTGTAATATGTGCCATAACTTCACAATTTAAAGGTAGTGTAATGTAAAGTGGTCTTGTACAGCACATCTGAAATGTGTGGTAACATTGTGGCGTGTGGCTCTGGCAAAAAGAGGGAGTGGTTATAATGAAGGGGCAGGTGGGGGAGTATGGGGCACTGATGAGCGCAGGCCAGAAGTACAAGATTCTGGAGCGCCAGTATGGTTCCATGTGGATGGTGGCATTGACTCTTGGGCATGTGTCTATCCAGTGGGAAACTCATGATCTGTTAGCTGAGGGTGCTGGGACCCCGGAAGAGGCCCCAGTGGGGGAACATTATGGGATAGGCTGTGCGATGAGCTCTGGACTGCTCCCCCAAAGTTCCTGCGTTTAGGGTGGTGCTAGCAAGCATACATCTGCCATGTGCAAAAGGTGATAATACACTGGAAGGTGTGTCAATTGTTTGGGGACGGAGAAAGGTGGTTCGGGGCTCCTATCGAGTGCTATCATTGGAATTTTAGGGATAGAGGGAATGGCGTTATCCATGGAGATGAGGTGCTGTTACTGATTTGGATTTTATTTTATGATAATTGTTGGGTTGTGCCAGTGTCTTATGTCTAATGGGGAGAAGAAAGTTGGAGAGACGGATCTCCCTGGGTACAGAGCTCCAATGCATTCTTGATGCAAGTGTCATGGAAAGGCGCGTTGCGCATGTCAGTGACATTGACCCAATTGGGTAAATCACTATTTGGTAGTGATTTGTGAGGTATGTGCTCTATCAGTCTGTGTGTCCTGGTTTGTGATGGCTATTATGGTGTTAACATGTGAGTGGTCCATCTCTTGGGTGTTGTAGGATCATGCTGGTTAAGCTTACCAAAAACGAACTCCCAAAAGCTGATCTTCACATTTCTTTAAACAATTATTTTAATTAAAATGTTACATACGACTAAAAAGAAGAGCACAGCCCTTAGCATTTGGGGTCCTTTTACAATATGAATGCAAAACAATGCAATGACGCTATAAGGAGTAGAAGAAAAGATACTGGGGGGGTCTCACTTGCAGTCCCCTGGAACCTAAAAGGGGGTAACAAAATAGAATACGCATGGAGTACTCGACATTCCAAATACTCGTAGCCCCTCTGTCTGGATTCAAAGTGTACAATTCCGGGCCGACTCTGTGGACTAATGCATCCCCTACAGGGGCCTGTGTTTGACCTCATGGTCGCAGGTTCGAATCCCGGCAGGTCCACTCAGCCCTGCATCCTTTCGAGGTCGATAAAATGAGCACCATTAAGTTGGTAACAATATACATTTGTTATCTGTCAATAGCGCCACTATGCCCCTCTGGGCGTGAACATGCGCTCGTTGTTACACCTGTTATGTTAAGTTATAATAGGTCCCAGCACATAAGAAACATAAAATACAAATTCCTTAGTGCAAATACATAGCAATGCTTGGAGCATCCTATCACCTGCCGGGGCCATGGGACGACGCCCTCCGTGGACATGGGATCGTCCACTGCATCCGAAAGACCTGCTATACGCCTTAAAAGCGATGCAAGTATACTCCACACTGTAAATATGTATAGATATCAAAGGTGAGAAAGGTTTGCAGTAGACCATCACCTACTCCCACCCCTTACCTATATGTATGACAGAGCATGTTCCCAAAACACTGTAATATAGCTTCAGACTACTGCAACGACGTACATTCTCAGTTTAAATTCCAACAATCAGGAGTCGTCTGTGTGTCATGGAAGTCCAGGCACAAAGGGAGAGACTGACTCTCTTATGGTTATTGCAAGGTTGCCCGTCTCCCTCAGATGGTCCATGCTCCTTCAGCCCTCGTCCACGTCTGCGTCAAGCGGCCTTTACGGGGATAGACTTCAGTAAGTCCTCTGCCCTCCCAACATCCCCGATGATGTGCTCCTTCTCCTTCCAAGTGACTCGTAGTTTTGCCGGTCCGAGCGGTCCCGCTTTGACTCCTTGTGCAAAAAAGGGATTTCCTTATAGAGTTCAGACTCCTCCTCCTTTTCTCTGCCTCTGAAGCCAGATCCGGGAAGAGCAGGATCTTGTGTTGTGGGTATTCCAGAGTCCCCTTTTCACTAGCAGCCTTTAACATTCTCTCTGTCACGAGCATCAGAAACCTTGATGATAAGAGCGGGTCCTGCCTTCGGATTGCTCATCTTCTCCACAAAGCGAATCCTGCTTCTGTAACATTTTTCAACATGTATGGGATCGTCCTCCACCTCCAAGGAGAGCATTGATTTTGCATTTTTTTTATTAATTCATTATCTAAGTTTTGGTTATTAGTGGATTCGTTAACATCACATGGAACCGGGCACGGTTTGCCTGATATGTGGTACACCATCCACTTAAATGCATGTCGTATGCCCTGCAGGTGGTGGCTGTGTCCACTCGCACACCTGGTAGAAAGATGTCTCATGGTCTTTTTTGTGGCTCTCCATTCAGGACTCTCCAGAGGGCTGTAGATGGAATTGTACCTTTGCCCAACCGCACCAGCAGACAGATGTTTCCATTGCCTGACACTGATGATAAGGGGCTGCCGAAAAAACCTTCACAATCACTCCCTCAACGACTCTCCTCAACGCAGTTAATATCTGGGGTCATGTTCGGTTGCACTAATTGCAAATGTCATGCCGGATTTAGGTGCAAGAAGCATGGCAACCTCCTGGCACAGCTTTTCCTTCCCGAACCTGGACAATGCTTGTGGAGATAGTTCTTCCTCTCCTGAGCCAGCACTTGGCGTCTTGACACCTGCAGTAGGTCCTGTTGTCACGTGGCAAGGGCGGCCACATTATGTTATGACATACTATGTTATACTATTGGTCTTTAATATTGCTCACATCAGCACTGTATTGGTCTTAAAGCACCAAGCCTTGTGGCAAATGTGATCGGCTTAGAGGGAACATCTAGGTATACGTTCCATACTAGTCTAGAAAGTGATAGGTTCTTCAACATCAGGTGGGACTACTAAGCCCATGCTTCAAACAAGTCACTATGAACGTCACTAAATACACAACGTCCTATTGTTATAGAAACTATAGGGCTCTTAATTACGCAGCTCCCTACAATTGGTTGGTACTTTTCCACCCACGTTAGCATCACGCAGGCTGGACTTCCAGGTGCTGGTGAGCTGGTCATAACCATAGCTTCCCATCAATTAGCATATCATCCATCATTACCTCAGTAGTTTGCACATCAATTAAGGCTTTGAACTTGGCCTTGGAAATATTCTTTGCTCTGGAGAATACAGGGGAGTGGGGGCACGCTTTGCCTCTCTGCGTAGGTGTGGTTCATCATGTTTGTCAAAGTTCATCCCTTCATGTGACTGAAGACCACACATTTGAGCTCTGGTGCACTTAAAATACTAATATTTAATGAAACTCTGACATCTTCCTTGTTTTCATCCATGTCTTCAGAATAGGAGTTTCATTCTTTCACGCGATTGTAACTAATGTCTGCTCATCCCTGTATGATTAGACCTTGGCTTCTTGGGGCTAATCCAGCCTCACCTTTCTGAGATTCACTTCTGTTATTTCATTGTTTTTCAACTGCGACACACTGGAAAAGGCCTTCCTTTTCTGGTCCAGCTCTGCTATAACACGTTGTGGAAACATTAATTCTTTACTTACTCCTATATATGTATATGTTGGCGCATGACGCAATCTATTCACTACATAGCTAGCCTCAATAATACTTTGTCTTCTTGCATTTCTTTGCATCTGTACACGTGTAAAATGACTTGATATCTTCATCGTTTTTGTAACATATGTTTCTTCATCTCGAGCCCGAGATGTCACTTATCTTTGATACTTTCTTGATGCTTTATAGAATATCTTGACTCTCTCGTCTCTGCATCTCTTCCATGTACATTAGTCTGACTTCGTGTGATGTCACCAATCTGCTCTTTCATTTATTGGTCCTGCTTCTTCTGGGATTTCATTCAAATGACCATCATGCTGTCTCGTATGCAAATATGGCTTTCTTAGTGGGCATCTTGCCTCCAGGATTCTCCTTGGTATCAGTTTTTTCACTGGCACTGCGCGTGTCTCAAACTCTGGTTCCCAACATATAGGCAATATGGGCGAGATGGTTGAGGTGGGGGTACTTGACTCCTTCTCTACACTCCCCCCTCTGGGCGATTCATCGACCACTCTCCCATCATTCTTCATATCTAAACATCCTTTTCTGAAGCAATGCTTCTTTGGGATCCAGATCTTGATTACTCCTTTCAGGCATCCAGCTGATTTCACATGCTCATCCTTGTTCCATTTCATGAGCATGCACTGACCACTTGGACTTCAATAGATCCATCTTCCTACATACTTCTTATGGTTCTTTGGATATAGGAATTTCGTTCCCACCAGTGCATGGATGCTGGCTTTCACGAAATCCCTGATTTCTTCATCTGTCAACTCTTTGGTCTTCCATCCTGATTCAACATCAATCATGATCTTCATCCCTATAGCTTTCTTTGCAGTCTTTTTGCATTGTGAGATTATTATCCTAACCACGCATAATCTAAGCAATACCATCACTATCAGGGCTCCAAGAAACTTGAACATATCTGCCATCCATTGTGGAACCCAAGAAAAGAGCGCCCCAAACCAGCTATCATAAGCAATGTCTTCCACTTCGTCCACCATTTGGACATGCAGCTTCGTCAGCATCTCTATGGCCTCTTTCAAGGTACCATTCTCATCATCATGAAAAGGTGTAAATGTGTAACATGATTCTCCAATTTTTGCACAAACACCTCCATACATAGCTGTGATCATGTCTAGGACGTATCTATTCTGAAGAGTCATCAGTCGTATGGCTCTCAGCTCTTTTCTGACAGCATTGAATCCCTTTATGGTAGTGTTGATTTTCTGCAACAACTCCCATCTGGTAATTTGCAACCATTTAGTATTTGCTTCAACCTGGATGCTCACCATAAAGATCAACGTAAATATCGATGAAGTCTGGCTGAACAGTCTGTGTTCATACGGAATGGCATCAAAAGCTTCTATTGATTTATCTGAGAAATAGTTATCTCTCTTCATTCTACTTATCATTTCCACAGATCTCTTCTTCCTCAGGTGAGCATCTGCTTTTTGAAAGCTGTCAATGCTCAAGTCACTTTTAGGAATCACCAACGCTGGAACATGTACATTTACTATGGAACATCTTCCTCCCCAGTCCTTGGGCAGCGTCATATAAGCTCTGGATCCACACACCCAGTAGTGATCCATTATCACTGCTGTTCCAATGCTCATTCCAGGTTCATCAAAAATTCGACCACAGTTCTGGTTCTCTACAACTTTCCTTGTGCCATTGTTTCTAAAGCACAGTTTTGCACTTCCCAAAGGCACTATCTGCAATGGTCCTCCTTTATCTTCGACCCATGTCAGCAATTTAGCCAGTTTTGGCCATAGGGGCTTGCATCCATTCTGCACTATGTCAATGGTTTGGTGATAGAAACCAATGGCCACCCAGGCTCTGCAGATGACCACTCCTTCTTCCCTTCCATCTGGTGAAAGCACTGATCCCCAAATATGCATCTGTCCTCTGTTCTTCCATCTACGAATTTCTTCTGCAGATTTTCCTAGACTCTCCAGTCTTCTGTTTGGCCCATGAACTGACCTCTTGTATGGCAGAGTGCTACATGTGATAGGCAATGTGCTGTCTGGATGTCTATTTCAATAGTTATGAAGTTTTTAGACTTCCCAGTGCTATAAGGCAGGAGTGCACATGCAAAGCATTCCTCCTTCAAGGTCCTCCTTCCCACTTCTTTCACATGCTGATACCAAATATTATTCCCCAAGTGTGCTGTACTATCCAGGTAATCATTTAACTCATGATCAACCTCCCGGGCACTTCTCTTGGGTCTCATTATTTTCTTACGAGTTTCTATAATCTCATGAAGTATGTCAGCATAATTCCTTCTCACTGAACCAATTACAGAAACATGTGTCAGTGAACTTGATGTTTTTACATGTACTACCTGTGTAGGAGAAAGTTCCAGAAGCCTCTTCCTATTAACATAGTATGGAGGAAAAAGGTGTCTCGTATAATCTCCATACGTGACCTTCCCCCAAAAGGAAGCCTCCGTTTATCTATCATAGGGCTAGGTGCCTTTGAATGTACCGCTAATGTAGGGACAATTACATAAGGTCTCGGTTGCCTGGTAGTTGCCACATCTGTACCCTCTATCTGCATAGGAAAATGCACAGGAATCCTTGCCTTATTTGGATCCAAATAGTAAGCAGTGCATACTCTGAGCAAAATAAGAATCACAATAAACAAGATGCATGCATAAACGATGTATAGGTAGGCCCGCTTCATGCAACAGTAGCTTCTTGCACATTGAGGGGGACTCTCATTGTTGCCCATGATATTATTACTGTTGATGCTGCCCATTCTTAATCTTTTTTAAGGAAGTAAAAATCAACTTTTATTCGGGAAACATCATGCAATACTCTGGTAATATATCTTAATCTCCTCAACAAGCTCCTTAAACATATGGCTGAATGCAGAACAATTAATAGGGTTCCTTGTGTATATAAAAGAGTTGTCCTTTCGCCAAACAAAATGTGGATGCCTCTCCAGCAAGAAGTAGAAGACTACAGATAGTAGGCTCTGGATCTCTCCCTCCAAAAGCATCATTCAGGACGTTTCTCGGTGTTCGCTCAGAATATAGATTAACTTGCTCAATTATGTCATGTAGCAATTCGTTAAATGCCACTGTATTCCTTGGATCTCTCAAGAAGGTGTCTTCCAACAAGATGTGGGCAATCCTCAATCAGGTAGTGGAAAACCAACCTTACTAGTCTATGAGCATTTTCATCAGATAGGGGCATTTGTATTTTCTCCACTGTACTCAGGAAGCTGGAGAACTTGCTCTATTATGGCTGTGAGCAATCTCCTCACGATTGGACCGTTCTTAGGATCTTGCAGGAAATTACGAACATCAGTAGTTCACCCCACCAACAAAGGACATGAACGAAGAATGTAGAGAAAAATAGCAAGGATGATCCGATGCACATTGTCATTGGGCACCACCATGGGTGCCTCCAAAGAGAAACTCAGTGAGAAAGGAATCTGGGAACTGTTCCCTTTTCCAGTCATCGAAAAGGAAATCCAGATTTGGCATTCTTTCCTTCCCGATCAAGACTTAAACATGTCTCAGTCCAATGTTTTAGCAAGCTCCTGTGGCTTAAGAACAAATAGCCTTATTTCACTCCTTTTTTTTAGCAGCTTAAAAGAGTGTCCCGAAACAAGCCATACTCCAAAGTATTCTGTATCTGTTTATTCGACAATTTCTGTATCCTTCTTCCTCATCACGGAACTCGTCTGAACGTGCTAAGGTTCTTCCCCGATGCTTGCTTCCAATGGGGGTGGGGGTGAAAGGGGTACTCCAGGGGTACTCTTTACGTCTCCAAGAAATATCCATGCACGTCTTCCTAGCACTTTCAATGTTGATGGTGTTAACGTCCTCCACGACAAATGGGCTGTTAAAATGTGGCTCGTGCCATCAAATCTTAAAGTTCCTGATCAGGATCTGATCACCGGGGAAAAGTTTGGGAAGATGCAATTCCTCAGATCCGGTTGTTAGATTTTCTCCATCTGCGTTCTGAGCCCCACACCCCTTCCGTTTGAGCTGATCTGAAATGACAGTGATACTTGTAGTCATACAGGTTAAGTAATCATGTAACTCTTTTCCTAACAATTCTGTTGTTGTCTGGGCATCACTTCTAGTTCTAGATGGAGGTGTGAGGGGTGTCCTCATCCGCCTGCCTGTCACTATTTCATGTGACGTAAGATGGTGGTCGGAACCTAGTTGATTTCTCAACGCATACAATGCCAGTGGTAGGCAATGTGACCATCCTTTCTACAAGGTAAGCTTCAATTTGGCTATTCTTTCTTTAAGCAAGCCAGTGAGTCTCTCACAGAGCCTGCTTGCTTGCTTGCAGGTGATAAGCTGATGAATACGTGTGCTTTATACTGAGCAACAAGCTTATCTATTCAAAGACTTCATCAACAAAATGAGGGCCATTATCTGATCTTAATACTTCACATATTACCCATCTAGGAAATACTTATTGTACTAAAAATTTCACTGCACAGGTGGAATCAGGATGTGTACATGGACCAACTTCAATCCACCTTGAAAAGGGACATACTACTACAATCATATATCTGTATCCATTACAGACTTGCAGCATGTCGACATAGTCGATATGTAAATGCTGAAAGGGACCATTAGGCCTAGGGGTAACTCTTCTAACTGTTTGCAGTGTGTGCCCAGCAGTAAACTTTTGACATATGATGCAGTTCACTACATAAAATGCAACGTGTTCTAAGAAATTTGGAACAAACCAATCCTCTGCAATTGTTGCAGCAAGGCTCTCTCTAGTAACATATGCAGGATAGTGTAGGTGTTCCAACGCTACCCTTAATAAGGCAACAGGCATCACCGGTTTACCAGTGCTCTCCTGTCACCACAATGATTCGGAAGGAGTTAAAGAACACCCCCTCCGCATCCACAGGTCTTTCTCATCCTGCGGCGCTTTCCCTTGAATTTCCATTAACTGAGTTTTAGACAAATTGCTATAACAATCAGGCACACTATCATTACCACCATACTTTCACTCACATCAGGCGTATAAAACTTCATAATATTGTCTGAACATGCAACACGTTTCACTTCCTCGTATGCAGCTTGATTTGCACGTGAGATAAAGTCTGCCCTTTTAGTGTGAGCTGCGCATTTCACGACTGCGATGGTTACTGGGAGTTGTAGTGCTTTAATAAGTCTGCCTAATGAGGCGGCATGCTGCACTGGAGTGCCGTCCGCTTGGAGCTAGCCCCTCCTTTTCCAACGTGCTAGTCATGCGTGTACCATCAACGTCGCATAGGCAGAGTCACTGTACACAGTAACTTCCTCGTCTGTGTGATTCTCGAGTGCGACAATCAGCATCACTAACTCTGCAGCCTGTGCTGAAAAGTGAGACGGTGGTCGTGCACTTACCAATACTTCAAACTCCCCATTGGCTTTGTGCTTCACCACAGTGGCACCTGTATATCTTTGTCCATCATTTTGATTGATTCTAGAAGAACGGCCCATAAAGAGAATCTCCCCAGCTGACAACACATTTTCTTTCACACTCGGGATCTCGTCATAGAATTCCTCATAGTTTGAGCAATCATGTGCATGCTCATCTTCTGCCAGTGGTTCTGCTATAAACATGGCAGGGTTCACTAGTCTACATCTGACTATTTAATCGCTGGATTTGATATGACCACCTCGTAGGCTGAAGCCCTTTGAGAAGTTAACATATCTTTAGTTTTTCCAAAATGGCAAACAAAGTATGTTCAACAAATAACGTCATGGAACATCCCATTAGTATGCTAGCAGCCTTCTGAATGGCGAATGCGGTGGCTGCCAAAGATTGTACGCAGGAAAAGTGACCCCTCATTACTGGGTCCGGGATCCCAATATAATATGCTAGAGGCGTGTTCCCCAATGTGGTTCTCTGTGTGAGTACTGCCATCATAACTCTGCCATTCCTATGCGAAAATAAGACGAATGTTCAGCAAAATTGGGAATCCCTAGAACTGGAGCTGTGCAAATTGCCTTTTTCAACTCATCAAACCCTTCTCTCATTTCCTCAGTCCAGACAATATTTTCCTGAGTTGCCTGTGCTTTTTTCAGAGCCTGCAACAGGGGCCTTATATATGAACTATAATCAAAGACCCATGCTCTCACATAATTGCATAGGCCCAAAAATCTTTGCATATGCTTTATCGTGTGTGGCTTTGCTGTTTTCAAAATAACCGCAGCTCTCTCAGGAGTAACTTTCTTTCCTTCATTCTTCCTCTTGGTAATACTGCAATTTCTCCTTATCTACTTTATATCCTTTCTCTGCAAGAATAATCATCAGTTGAACTGAGTCACGTCTGCACCCTTCCTCTGAGATGCTACAGACCAATATGTCATCTATGTATTGCAACACAACACTTTGCAAATCGATATTGCTTAAGTCCATTTGTAAGACTCTATTGAAAATCGATGAGACTCACAGTACCCCTGGGGTAATCCCGTGCTTTTCAACTTAGTCTGACGAAACGTATATGATGTTAGATCTTAGAATCTTTATGCAATGGAATGGAGAAAAACGCATTTTTCAAGTCAATCACTGTGAAATATCGTGGCTCAACAGGGATACTACATAACATTGTCGCAGGATTGGGAACTCAGCTTCTACAATCTGGTTCATCGGGCGTAAAACCTGAATTAAACGCCACAACCCCCCCCCCCCTTAGATTTTTTGATAGGGTACGCTGACGCATTACAAGGTGACTCTGACCACACTAAAATACCTTGTTCCATCATGACGGATATCGTCTTGAAAATACCTTCGTCTGCCTCTCGAGACATGGGATACTGTCATGCTCGAGATAAAATTGCTCATGGTTTCAATTTAATCTTAACTTCTCCAGCTCCTTTCAATAGGCCTATTTCATAGGGGCCTGTTGTCCATAATGAAGCTGGCACTTTTGCCATATCTTCATCAAAAAACTTGGGACATTTCAATGCTAGCATCATTTTTCAAGGAACCTCGTGTTTTATTGCTCTTACCCAATAAGTAATACTCATTTCAAATACTACTTTGCCATCTGACGGATGGTCTCTAAATATATCTTCATCAGTGACGTCAGCCAATCTATAACCTTCCCCAATGGCAATCACTCTGCACCATCGTCTTCCTTCATAATCAGTTCCATCAAGCAAAGCCCTTTCTCCCCGCACTATGGCTGCTTGTAATTCTAAGTGAGAAATGTGTCATCCCTCTTCATCCATAGGTATCTTTGACCGGAACAAAAACTCGTCAGGTATCCTCACAGTTTTACCCACTAAACCTAGTAGCCATGTTAACAAAATGTGTACCCCATAATAAAAAAACCTCTGGTTCAAGCGGTACTCCTCGTATGGCCATCTGTCCCGTGAATGCCATAATAAATTAATTCACGTTTAAATAATGCATTCCTGGCATTGAACATACTATGCATTAATCTGTAAATTAAATCATCATCTTGAATTTGTTCATTAAATCTCGACCTAATATATTCACAGGCGTCTGTCTTGAATATAATAATGGTACAGACATGTCACATTCTCCTATAGACACTGGCAGTTTTGCAGTAAAAGGAACTCTAGTTGTAGCTCCTGTGAAACCTTGAGCATTCATGGCATTCCCAGATAATGTACATTTTCTGTCTTGTATACACGAGCGTGTTGCCCCCGTGTCTACTAAAAAAGATTTGCCTCCTATATGACGTCAATCCTTGGTTCCTCTTGAGAATGGGGCATCACTGATAGTATGGAACACATCAAGTCTCCCAGTGAGCTGTCCTATTGTGGGTATATGATTATTCCTGTACCCGTGAAAGGATTTCCTCCTTTGACAGTGGCACCCCCTATCCTAGGAGTAACTGTCCTGTGCTTGTGCCCTGCTGTATCTGCATGGGTAAATGCTGTGACTGCCCCTGCAGCGGATGAATTGCTGTCTGCTGTGTTTTTAAACCTTACTGCATTCTCAGCGCTGTGTTTGCTGCACCGTCTGATTTTGGGTGAACCCCTCTCCATTCTGTTGAGTTTATGCAGCGGGGTATGTAGACCCCCTGTTGAGAATTGTCCATTTTACACAGTCCCTTGGCTTCTACACATGCGTGCAAGGTGTCCTGACATACTGCATGTCCAACATACAGGAGGTCTCCTAATTTGCCCTTTCTGCATGCCTTGACTATCATTCTGAGTGTTTTGAAACCCTCCCTGGTTATTCTGGAAATGTCCCCAATTATTCTGGAAGCCTCTACCTCAGAAGCCTCCCCTTCCCCGTGGCATAAATCCATTATTACCTTGATCGAAATGCATTTAATTATTCACCTGTGGCATGTCTGCCATTTGCTGTGAACTCGACCCTTCTCTGCTAAACAACATTGCCCCTTCTATGGTGTATTTTGAAAAACAATTTCTGCACTAATTTCACTTCTTCACCTTTCCTAGCATCATCTTTCTTTCGATTCTTCTCCTGCAGCCATCTGCAATATGCCCACCAATTGTTTGAGCTGCTTCTGTACTGGTTATGGCAAGCCTTGGCATAATATATGATAAACTACAGGTATAGATTTCCCCCAAGGCTCACAAGTTTCCAATGACCACTGCTCTTAGAAATGTTGAATGTACACAAGAGGATCATCACCTTCCTGCATCTTTTGTGTCATTATAGTTCCATGTCTGACGTGTCCGGATACAGAACTCTGGGGGCTTTTCAGACTGCCGCTCTACAGTTATTAAATGGTGCTCCATTGTGAGCCGTGTTCTGCATAGTGACACTCGAGTATCCTGCTCTCGACCAAACATCATCTGCTCTCTCCCAAGAATAGTGGCTAGAAGACTGTTAATGTCTCCTATAGCTAACGTGTTTCCTCCTGTCATTTTTTCTAACTCATGTATCCATTTCCCAGCACCAGAAGTAAATTATCTTTATCCATCTATGGCCATGGTATATATCGTGGTCGGGCTCCTCCTTTCTCTAACAAAGGAAACTGCAATATCCCAAACTCGCATTCATCCCCCATCGTCTGTCTGTCCAGAGCAGGGATAATGGTTCTGCACCGTCTAATTCCTGGCAGCGAGCTTAACCTGCTCATATAAAGTGGCGAGTCCCCCCTGTCACTATGGGATCGCCCTCTAGGTCTCTGGTCCTGATATCTCTGGTCCACAGGAGCTGCTGAACCCAACAATTACCCCAGAATGTCTGATTGTAACGCTCACCTGATTCCCACGGAGGCGCAGGTCTGGCTTCGAGTGCTGATGCTTCTTCAATGGTGAAGCGCAGGACTCTGAAGATGGACAGGAAGGGCCCCTCTACTCTGGCTTCTCCGGCTCGCAGGAATATTCCCCTGTGCGTGAAAAGGGAGTATTACCTACTGACTGAGTTATGCTCAAGCCTCCCACTCTCTTCCAACCCTCCACGATAACCTTCCACGATTCCCCGTGAAGTCTCACCTTAGGGTCAGGAAGGATGAGCTCTCCATCCTGCTTCTGATGCAGGGGCGCGTTGAAACCCAGTTAATTCACTGGATTGAGGATTATGGGAGTTCAGGTAAGCTTGACTATTCAGGTAAGGCTCTGTAAAAGTTCTGTTGCAAGTTCAAAAGTCCAAGCTTAATAATAATGTTCATTATCTTTTTCCCCTTAGGGGCCGGGGTTCGGAATGCTGGAGATATTGCGCCGACCCGAAGTGATACGTGCAGTTCCAGTAAATGACAGGTACGTTCTGGATGAGCGCTCGGGTAATGTCTTTGCATTTGCTCATTAAATGTCTTTGTCTTTTTTCCCCATAGGGGTCGGGGTCCGGATGCCTGGAAGCGGCAAGACCCGAAATGAAATGGGAATGACCCAACAGGTAAGACTTAGAAGGAAACTGAGCTTTTCCTATTCCCTTCCTTCTCTCACCTTGTTCTTGTCTTTCTCTCTAGGTTCTGGGAAGTGGCTGTGGATCCGGATGATCGCTGCTGAAGATGGTGGCGTCCAGGAAAGGTGAGTGAAATGCAGCGCTGCAGCGATCGTAGCGAAATGCTTTTAAAATAATGTCTTCCTTTCCAGGATCGTCGGTGTGATGCCTCTGTGGTGCTGATTTAGCAGGTAAGGTCTTTTGTCTCCCTTTGCAGGTGACCCAGGATACTGACAGGCGTGGCTGAGGTTCAGATGCAGGAGCTGACACGGTGAGCGTCCAGCTGCGAGGAGCAGAACAACGCGAAGCGTGAGTTGCTGATCGGGTGTGGTTTAAATAGCTTTGGAAGAAGTTCCAAGTGTGTATCCTTCCTCCGATCAGGTATGTATCCTTCCCCGACCACACCCGGGTGGAAAGTAATCCTACAGGTAAAGTAGTTCCATTCAGGCCTCAAGAGGGCCTGGATGTGGCAGCATGGTCTGCATCAGGTAAGTGCACATTAAAACACTTGAACACATGTCTAGCTTTATGAGCCTGGCGCCTAAGGCGCCAGGACAGGGGTCCAACATGAGCCTGGCGCCTAAGGCGCCAGGACTGCGCCCCAGCTTGGGCCCGCTGGCACTCCCCTGGGGGAAATGATGCCTGCCTCTGGGGTTGCTGGGTCGGACCTGGCTCCTTGGAGGTAGGCATCATGGCAGTACCCCCCCTCAAGGCCCCTCCCAAGGTTCTTCCCTCCGGGGGTTTTGGCTTGTTCGGAAATCTCCGGTGAAACCTTTGTACTAATCGAGGTGCATGGACATGGTTACTAGGCTCCCACGATCTCTCCTGAGGTCCATATCCCTTCCAGTCAACAAGATAGAAGAGTTTCGACTTTACCACCTTGGAGTCTAAAATGTCTTTAACTTCGAATTCTAATTCCCCTTCAATTTGAACTGGATCTGGAAGCTTGGACAATCGGGTTCCTGGTTGTACGGGCTTCAAAAGTGATGCATGAAAAACTGGATGTATACGCATGTTGGACGGTAGATCCAGTTTAAAGGCCACTGGGTTGATTATAGCTTTGATAGGATAAGGTCCTATGAATCTGGGATTGAAGGTTCGCGGGCCCTTGAGGGATAAGTGTTTAGTTGCTAGCCATACCTGGTCTCCTACTTGGTAAGGCGGAGTTTTACTCCGGTGCAAATCTGCGTTTTCTTTATACTTTTTCTTGGCTTGCTGTAAATGAGTTGCAGCTTCTTTGAAGGCTCGGGTTATTGTGGAATGCAGATGATTTACTGCGGGCATTTCCAGGGTCAGAGGTGGATCTAGGTCAGAGGTCCGAGGATGGTGACCATACAAAGTATAAAAGGGGGTTTGTCCGGTTCCAGAATGCACTGAATTGTTGTATGCATATTCTGCGATCCAAAGGATGTCTTTCCAATTTAACTCGGATTGTTGTAACATGCACCGAAGATATTGCTCGAGAGTCTGATTGGTTCTCCCGGTTTGTCCGTCGGTCTGGGGGTGGTGGCTGGTGGATAACCGCACATCTATTTGTGCTAGTTGGCAACACCTCTTCCAAAAATGGGAGATAAATTGACTTCCACGATCCGAGACTAATATGGAAGGGAAACCATGTATGCAAACTACATTCTCCAGGAATTCCTTGGCCAAGGTGGAAGCAGAAGGCAAACCCTTTAAAGGGATAAAGTGGGCCATTTTGGTGAATAGGTCCACAATTACAAGCATTGTGTTGTAACCAGCACAAGGAGGCAGGTTGGTTATAAAGTCCATTGACGGGGTGTGCCATGGTGCCGGTGGAATATCCAAGGGTTGAAGTAGGCCGGCTGGCCTTTTCTTTTGAGCCTTGTTTTGGGCGCAAATTCCGCAAGACAGAACAAAAGACTTTATGTCTTTTCTCCAAGAAGGCCACCAGAAGTGACGTTTAATTTTTTCCTCCGTTTTAGCGATACCAGGATGTCCTTCCATTAAAGATTCATGATGATGGGCAATAACAAGTTCTTGCAATTCTTTATTTGGCAGAAACAACCGCTCCTGGAAGTAGGGTAAGTCATCCTTAACGGTGTAATGAGGACCCTTCTGACTCCATTCCAGTAAGGTTGAAGAGTCTAGAAGTTGTTTTACTTGCGTTTGGATGTCCTCAATAGTGTGCAATGAAGTTAAGCCTAAGATTCTTTACTCAGGTATGATGGGCACAGGTTCTAAGCTCGAATTAGGTTCTTCCATGCCAATCCGGGATAAGGCGTCCGCTTTTCCATTCTTGCAGCCAGGGCGATAGGTAATTACAAAATCAAATTCCGCAAAGAATAGAGCCCATCGGAGTTGTCGTGAAGATTGAGCTTTGGCCGTCTTTAAATACTGTAAGTTTCTGTGGTCCGTAATTACGGTAATGGTGTGTCTTGCCCCGAGAAGATAGTGACGCCAAGCCTTGAAAGCAGATTTGATGGCCAGTAACTCTTTATCGGTAATTGCGTAGTTGATTTCAGGAGGAGAACATTTTCTGGACCAAAACGCCACTGGGTGTAGTTGGTTAGTTTTTGGGTCTCTTTGCGACAGGACAGCTCCAATGGCCGAACTGGATGCATCGGTTTCCACTATGTACGGGAGATCTGGGTGCGGGTGATTCAGTACAGGTGCAGAGGTGAATTTGGTTTTCAGGTCCTGGAAGGCTTGTTTGGCTTCAAGAGTCCATTCGAAGCGTTTGTTTTTCTTTAGGAGAGCGGTGATGGGTTGGACTGTTCGGGAAAATTCCAGGATGAATCTTCGATAGAAATTGGCAAAGCCGAGCATGCTCTGAACTCCCTTCACCGAGCTAGGAGATGGCCATTTGAGGATGGCGTCCACCTTTCGCGAGTCCATTCGGACTCCTTGAGGTGTCAGGATGAATCCGAGAAACTCAACTTCTGTGGTATGAAAAACGAGTTTTGCAAATAGTCTGTGCTGGCGCAATTTCTCAAGAACTGCCCTAACATGTTTTCTGTGATCAGATTCTGAAGAAGAGTACACCAGGATGTCGTCAATGTAAACAATGACACACACATCGATAAGTTCCCGAAGAGCATCATTCATAAAGTACTGAAAGGCGGCAGGTGCATTGCACAACCCGAAGGGCATCACCTGATACTCGAAGAGCCCAAATTTGGTGCGGAATGCAGTCTTCCATTCATCGCCTTCTTTTATGCGCACCAGGTGATAAGCTCCTCGGAGATCTAACTTGGTGTACACACAAGCGTCTTTCACCTGGTCGATGAGCTCAGGGATCAAGGGCAGAGGATAACGATTCTTAATCGTTATTTGATTTAGGAGCGCGATAGTCTATACACGTTCTAAGGTCGCCTTCTTTTTTCGGCACGAAGAACAGAGCTGAAGAGACAGGAGACTTGGACGGGCGAATAAAACCATTGGCTAGGTACTGATCTAAATACTGACGCAAATGCAGGTTCTCAGGTTCCGTAAGATCATAAATCCTACTACAAGGTAGTTGAGCATTGGGTACTAGATCGATTTGGCAATCATAAGACCGATGGGGAGGTAACGTGTTAGCCTGTTCTTTCTGAAAAACGTCTTGGAATTCTTGGTATTCTGACGGTAGCTGTACAGGGATGGAAGTTGCTGAGGCTAGACCCATAGCTGGATTTCTTGAATAACAAGTTGGTTCACAATCAGGAAAACTTATCTTCTTTGCTCGCCAGTGAATTCTGGGATTATGTGTTTCTAACCAAGGAATTCCAAGAATTACTTGAAATTGTGGGGCCTTGATCACATCAAACACGATTGCTTCCCGATGTCCATCCTGACCCACCAGAGTCACTTCAACAGTGGAATGCGTTACTGGCCCTGAGGCTATTTCGGTTCCATCTACTGTAGTAATGACATCTTGGGTTACTTTCGGGCGGAGAGGAAGCTTGATCCTGGAAGCCAATTCACGGTCTATGTAATTTCCAATAGCTCCACTGTCGATGTATGCTTTTATAGCATGCAACTGCTGAGGCTGTTTTGGGTTCACGAGCACCATTGGCATGACAAAATGCGAGGTCAAAGAGTTAGTTTTCAAGCTCGGCAAGCGGACCCCTACGCTTGTCGGGCTAGGTTGTTTCCCGAATCAGGTGTCAATAATTCGTTATCAGTAGCTCCAACCACCTTCTTAAGTGGTTTAACTGGACAATTTCGAAGAAAGTGACCGGAAGTCCCGCAATACAGACAAAGTTGCATTTGCCGCCTTCTCTCTCGTTCTTTCTGCGTTAATGGTCCTTTAACGCCACCGATTTGCATAGGTTCAGATACGTCGGTACTCTTGGAGTTAGCGTGGGTTTTGATCGGTACTCGGTTTTCATACTTGAACCGATCTGCTTTTCTATTTTGAAGTCTGTGATCAAGTTGAACCACCAAGTCTATGTAGTCTGCGCAGACCTGGGGTGGGTTTACTATCTGAGCTAGAACATCCTTTAGCTCTCCGCGCAGGCCTCGATGAAACAATGTGATCCTTTTGTTTTCTGGCCATCCAGTTTCCACAACCAGTCTGTTAAAGTTGGCAATGTAGGACAGAAGATCCTGATTACCCTGTCGTAAGGATAGCAGTTCGTTATCAAGGGCCTGTCCTTGAGAGTGTCGGGCGAACAATCTTTCCATGCTGGCCTGGAAGCCCTGAAAATCCTGGAGAATGGGATCATCCTGATTTACCAATGGAATAGACCAATCGGCAGCACTGCCACTGAGGTAAGATAGTATAAAGGCTACCTTGGTCTGATCGTTAGGGAAGGCTCCGGGTCTGCACAGAAAGTGTAAACGACCTTGGTTCATAAAGACGGCATATTTCTTGGGATCCCCGCAAAACGTTCAGGCGGGGCCAAAGGCATGTGTCCAGGTAGATTAATTTGTACCGGGTTACTCAAACCCATTGATGTGGAAATGTCTCCGGAATTAGGTAAAGGAGTGTGCCCTGCCTGGGCCTGTAATAACCTTTCGGCTAGGTCATCTGTTCTTTCCTTGGATAAGATCAGTTCTCTTTTGAGAGCGTTAGTCTCCTGGCGGGCTGAGTGCACCTCTGCCCGTAATTCCCCCAAAAGCTGGGCCAGCTGGTCAGTCTCGGAAGTCTCCATAGCGCCCGGGTGGGAAATTGTGGGGACGCTTCACGTTCTGTAACGCTCACCTGATTCCCACGGAGGCGCAGGTCTGGCTTCGAGTGCTGATGCTTCTTCAATGGTGAAGCGCAGGACTCTGAAGATGGACAGGAAGGGCCCCTCTACTCTGGCTTCTCCGGCTCGCAGGAATATTCCCCTGTGCGTGAAAAGGGAGTATTACCTACTGACTGAGTTATGCTCAAGCCTCCCACTCTCTTCCAACCCTCCACGATACCCTTCCACGATTCCCCGTGAAGTCTCACCTTAGGGTCAGGAAGGATGAGCTCTCCATCCTGCTTCTGATGCAGGGGCGCGTTGAAACCCAGTTACTTCACTGGATTGAGGATTATGGGAGTTCAGGTAAGCTTGACTATTCAGGTAAGGCTCTGTAAAAGTTCTGTTGCAATTTCAAAAGTCCAAGCTTAATAATAATGTTCATTATCTTTTTCCCCTTAGGGGCCGGGGTTCGGAATGCCGGAGATATGGCGCCGACCCGAAGTGATACGTGCAGTTCCAGTAAATGACAGGTAAGTTCTGGATGAGCGCTCGGGTAATGTCTTTGCATTCGCTCATTCAATGTCTTTGTCTTTTTTCCCCATAGGGGCCGGGGTCCGGATGCCTGGCAGCGGCAAGACCCGAAATGAAATGGGAATGACCCAACAGGTAAGACTTAGAAGGAAACTGAGCTTTTCCTATTCCCTTCCTTCTCTCACCTTGTTCTTGTCTTTCTCTCTAGGTTCTGGGAAGTGGCTGTGGATCCGGATGATCGCTGCTGAAGATGGTGGCGTCCAGGAAAGGTGAGTGAAATGCAGCGCTGCAGCGATCGTAGCGAAATGCTTTTAAAATGATGTCTTCCTTTTCAGGATCGTCGGTGTGATGCCTCTGTGGTGCTGATTTAGCAGGTACGGTCTTTTGTCTCCCTTTGCAGGTGACCCAGGATACTGACAGGCGTGGCTGAGGTCCAGATGCAGGAGCTGACACGGTGAGCGTCCAGCTGCAAGGAGCAGAACAACGCGAAGCGTGAGTTGCTGATCGGGTGTGGTTTAAATAGCTTTGGAAGAAGTTCCAAGTGTGTATCCTTCCTCCGATCAGGTATGTATCCTTCCCCGACCACACCCGGGTGGAAAGTAATCCCACAGGTAAAGTAGTTCCATTCAGGCCTCAAGAGGGCCTGGATGTGCCAGCATGGTCTGCATCAGGTAAGTGCACATTAAAACACTTGAACACATGTCTAGCTTTATGAGCCTGGCGCCTAAGGCGCCAGGACAGGGGTCCAACATGAGCCTGGCGCCTAAGGCGCCAGGACTGCGTCCAAAGGGCCCCAGCTTGGGCCCGCTGGCACTCCCCTGGGGGAAATGATGCCTGCCTCTGGGGTTGCTGGGTCGGACCTGGCTCCTGGGAGGTAGGCATCATGACACTGATCACCAACCAATTGAGTTTTCAGCTGAAGAACAAACAACTTTGGGGGGCAAAGGGGAAGTGGAGATAATAAAAAACGACAGACTTCTACTTCCTGGCTGGGCAGAAATCTGCAGAGGAAGAGATAATGACAAGTGTGCTAATTCGCTATTCTACACTCCTGAAATCCCAAAACAAACACACAATTAATATGTACCTTTATTCCTCCTCTGAAAGCAGAGAGGAATCTTTTCAGCTCTGATTTATGAAAAACGGTGACCTTGTCTTTAATGATGTCTTGCAGAGCTTGACTCTTCTGAGGTGAGCTCATTCCTTTGACTACAGACTTATCTGGCACCTTCTAATTAGCAGATTAATGTCAATTCCTACTGCTAAATCATATTGCCTTTTAAAGTTTTCAATGTAACTACTGAAAGTCTTATTCAGTCTATAACTGTAAGATTTGTGACAATTATTGCCACTGCAAAACTTTTACACAAGCGATATAAAGATATAGCAAGGATTGGACCCTCACCCAAGGACTCACCAGCGGAGCGGATTCTGGAACACGTCTGTGTCTGAAGTGTAGGAGAACTGATGCTATAGGAATCCCCCTGAAACTCCTCTCTCACCCCGTGACACAAGCCCCAGGCGGAGAGAAGAACTCCAGGGAAACCTCGGGGGGAATAAAACCCTGCGCGTCTGGATATCGTCTGCTTCATATGTTTCTTCTAGGCAGAAGGCTGGTTCAAGGCGGTGATGTCTACCCAGGGAAAGACTAAATGGACATGGTAAGTTGTTGTAAAATAAAGGGTATAGTAAGGTAAGTAAAAAGAGAAGCGGATGAGATTCACCCCTTTAAGTGTTGAAATCAGTGGGTAATGACACAAGGACCGAAGATCTGGATCCTTGAGAGGTTTCACTATCAAAGAAATGAGAGTTAGACCAAGATAGTGAGAAGGAATAGTGACTGGGTTTCTACCGACTGAAATGTACCTGGTACGCGAAACGGGATAGTGTCTGAGCTGTAAACAGAAAGTCGTATAACGCTTCTTGTAAGGAGAGGACTGAAAGATAGGAGATTACAGAGTTAGGCAAGAACTAGTAGTAGAGCAGAACTAAGAAGCTAACATGGTCCTTTACCTCCAAAGAAGCCGGAAAAGAATTGGAGTGGGAACGCGAATGAGAAGTCTGTGTATGTGAAAGCGTTCGTTCCCGGAAGTCTGTGGCAGAGTTTTCAGGTCCCCGAGTAAGAGTCAATTCGCTCTGATAATTTGAAAACAGAAACAGAAAGTGAGTTTGAACAGAGTTTGTAAGAGGGACAGGAAGACAAAGCCTAGGTCTGTACTTACGAAGCTTTGTTTTAGAAGAGTAGCAACGCATCTGCTTGTTGGAGAGAGCGCCAGGTATGCTGTGCGCGGTGTAGGGGGCGGAGTCAAACTGCCATTCGGGAGTCGAACATCTAGACTGCTGCAAGCGGGATGGACTGCCATTTTGGGAGAAAAAATGGACGCCGCATACAGTCGAGTCCACCGATGCCAGAGGGACCAGCGCCTCCTAAGGGGCGTGACAGTATGCCCCCTCCGAAGGGTCGGGGCACCCGGCTTACCAGGATGACAACGATAGAAGCGGCAAAGCAAACCCGGTGCATGGACAGCAGAAGCAGGTTCCCAGGAACGCTCCGCTTGTGAATAACCATGCCAATCAATCAGATATTGAAGGCGACCCCTGTAATAGCGGGAGTCGCAAATGCCAGCAACCTCAAACTCAGGGCCCGAAGGAGTAGGAACAGGAGGGGGATGAGAACCCTTGAGTCTAGAAAAACGGTCCACCACATCCTTCTTCAGCTGGGAAATGTGGAAAACGGGGTGAATTCGGGACCAAGAGGGAGGGAAGCGTAGACGAAAGGCACCGGAACCCACACATTGTACAATCGGGAAGGGACCGAAGTACTAGGTGACAGCTTAGAAGGCACCAAGTGACGGGGCAGAAAGCGAGAAGCCAACCATACGAGATCGCCTGGAACCAACCGCAGGGCTGGAGTACGGCGTCTGTCGGCAAAATGTTTGACACGTTCTTGAGCGGCCAGAAGAGTGGTCCGAGTAGATCGCTGGCCATCCCGAATATCCATCAGGAAACCTTGATGGGAAAGAGAGACCCACAGTAAAACAGGTAGGATGGAAACCAGAAGAGCAAAAGAAAGGGCTGGTGTACAGTGCAAAATGTCTAGAATTATTATAGGCAAATTCTGCCATGGGCAATAATTTGCACCAGTTGTCTTGGGAGGCCGAAATATAACACCGTAAGTATCCTTCAAGAGTCTGATTTAGGTGCTCTGTCTGACCATTGGTTTGTGGGTGGAATCCAGAACTCAGAGCCCTGTTGATGTTAAGACTCTTGCAGACCTGGTGCCAGTATCGCGAGGTATATTGCGGCCCTATATCCGAAACAATGGTCTCAGGGAGACCATGCAGTGAAAATATCCGTGCGATGAAGATCCTTGCCATCTGAGCAGCAGTGGGAACCTGAGGAAGTGGAATAAAATGAGCCATTTTCGTAAAGTAGTCCACGGCCACCATGATTGTCGTACAACCTTCGGAAACGGGTAGATCCACCACAAAATCGGTCGAAATAAGTTGCCAAGGACGAACAAGAATGGGCATCGTGGAAAGAAGGCCCAGTGAAGTAGAACGTGGGGTTTTGGTTTGTAAACAGGTAGAGCACGCTGAGACGTAATCCTTTATGTATCTGCCTAAATTAGGCCACCAGAAATGTTGTAGAACCAATTCTGTAGTGTTGACCATACCCCTGTGTCCAGCCATCTGTGAATCATGACATAATTGCATCCCAGTTCTTCTGAGATCTTCTGAAGGAACGAATAAACGTTTCTCACGGTAGGCACACCCTTGGAACAATACCAGTTTCAGGTTATCCAGAATATTCGGATCAGTTTCCAGAACGTGTTTTGTAGATTCTGAGACAGATTGCAAAAAAGTGGTAGCCACCTGTAGAAATACGGCTCTGGGAAAGAGGGGTTCTGACCGAAAAGGGCTAGAAAAGGTGTTGTCTTTTCTTGATAAGGCGTCAGCCTTGAGATTGATTCTGCCAGGAATAAAAGTAAAAACAATCTCGTAAGGAGAAAAAAAATGTGCCCAGCTGGCTTGTCTACTGTTCCGTGTCTGGGCATATTGTAGGGCACAGAGGTTACTGTGATCGGTTTGAACTTCGATAGCATGACTAGCTCCCAACAAAAGATGTCGCCATTCCTTGAAGGCCCGTTTGATAGCAAGCAGTTCTTTCTCGAGGTGTAATTCCATTTGGAAGGAGAAAGAGTCTTGGACATGTAAGCCACAGGACATTCCACTCCCTGGTTATTCTCTTGTAGTAGAACGGCTCCTAATGCATGGTGTGATGCATCCGACTCCACAATGAACCTCTTAGTTTGATCAGGGGTTATAAGAATCGGTCCGGATACAAAGCATTTTTTGAGCTCTTCAAATGACGATTGAGCTGCCTCTGACCAACTGAAAATCGCTCCTTTCTTGAGAAGGGCGGTCATCGGTAAAATCCTTTCTGAATAATTGGGAATGAAGCGCCGATAAAAATTTGCAAAACCGCGGAACTTCTGAAGTTCTTTAACACTGCCAGGAGCCGTCCATTCGGTAATTGCAGAAACCTTTTGCGGGTCCATGGATACTCCGTTGGCCGATTAAAATGTATCCCAGGTACGCCACCTTTTCCTTGTGAAACTCACATTTGTTCAACTTACAATACAGGTGGTTATCAGACAGACGTTGGAGTACCTCCGTGACATATTGCATGTGCACAGCCGTGGGGGATGAGAAGACCAGAATATCGTCAAGATATACGATTACAGAGTGGAGAAGGAGATCAGAGAAGATGTGATCCATGAAGCGCTGGAAGACGGCAGGGGCATTAGAGAGACCAAAGGGCATAACTCGATACTCATAATGCCCAAAAGGTGTACGGAAGGCCGTCTTCCATTCGTCGCCAGCTCGAATACGGATAAGATGGTAAGCCCCACGGAGATCCAGTTTCATAAAGACAACAGCCCCTTTTACTGCTTCAAAAATGTCAGTGATGAGCGGCATGGGATAACGATCGGGAATAGTGATCTTATTCAACCCACGATAGTCAATGCATGGTCTGAGTTCAGTAGTGTCTTTTTTCAGATCAAAAAATAAAGAAGCCCCAGCAGGCGACATAGATTCTGCAATAAGACCATGATGTAAGTTCTTTTGAAGGTAATCTTTGAGAACTTCTTTTTCTCTGGATGACAAAACGTACATCCGTCCGAATGGAATAGGGGCATCAGGCACCAATTCAAGAGCAAAGTCATCTCTCCGGTGAGGTGGGAGTTCGGCATATTCGGAATTCGAGAATACCGTATGAAAGTTCTGATAGATGTCAGGAACCCCCTGTATATGATTAAGGACAGTGGCGTTCGGCTTGTTTTCTTGGGAGGACAACACAGGATGAAAACCCAAGGCACCACTTGAAAGACAGTTTCCTAAACAGTATTCTGAACCTAAAAAGAGGGCTCCAGCCGTCCAGTTAATACATGGGTTATGAACCTGAAGCCAGGGTAATCCAAGTATGATGGGATAATGGGCAGTTTGAATGATATCCAATATGATGGTCTCACTATGGGAAGCTATGTTCATCAAAAGAGATTGTGTCTGTTCGGTAATGGGCATGGAAACTAGTAGACTTCCGTCCACTGACTCCACCGGAATAGCTAGGGATTTTAATGAACTGGGTACTCCCATCCGTTTCGCCCATAGATAATCAATAAAATTACCAGCAGCCCCGCAGTCTACTAAGGCAGGCACCTCCTCAGGTTCTGCAGTATTCCATACAAGGGTAATGCGTAGAACGACCATGGGGAGTTCAGGGGCTTCTGTAATATCAGAGTGCACATGTAACGGTGAGGAACCCTTCACTAATTCCCTATCTGTGGTTCCCCTGACTGTAGGGTGCGCGCGTTTCCCTGCCCCCTAACAGAAGCAATGGGACAATTTTGCACCGCATGATCCTTTTCCCCACAATACATGCATAGCTTTAGTTGACGATGTCTATTTCGTTCATCTGGAGTCAAGGGACCGCGTGTCTCCCCAATCTGCATAGGCTTGTCTGTGTGGGCTTTGGTGGTAGTGGAGAAGGGAAGATCAGAAGAAATGCGTGGATTTTTTGTTTTACGACGTTCCCTATGTCTTTCTTGTAAGCGGTAATCCATTTGCATCACAATGGAGATTAATTCTGCGAGATTAGGGGGTCGAGGCACTCTTGATACCTCATCGTTTAATTCCTCATTTAGTCCTCTTCTAAATATCGTGATTAGAGCATCATCAGCCCAGGATGTGCCTGCAGCCAACTGTTTGAACCTAGGTTTTGTGACCCTTGTTTGAATCTAAAAGCTGTTCTTGAGCTGAAACTGTGATTTCTTGCCTCCCGAACATGGTGCGAAGGCTATTCAAAAATGCCCGGTAGGAATCCAACAAGGGATTATTGGTGGTAACCAATGGGGTTACCCAGGCTAAGGCGGGGCCGGTTAGATTTGAAATCATGTGCCCTACGTTGTCCCGATCATTGTGAAAGAATGCAGATTTAAATGAAAACTGGACAGTACAAGCTTCTATGAAAGCTTTTAATTTATGGGGATCCCCATCATATAAACCCATAGGAATTGGACCGGGAGGCAATTCGGAACAACTAGGAGCTCTTCCCTATGTTGGCGAAACATTGCATTTTCCTGTTTTAAAGCCTGAACTTCGGCAGTCAATGATTGAACAGCAGTCAGCAATTGTTGTTGCTGGGCTGGGTCCATTTTTGGGAATCGACAGTCCGCTGGAGCCCACTACCAAGGGTCCAAATCCTGTCCTACTCAATATTTCTTCTTTGGGCGTTGCTAGCTGTAAAATCTGTGACAATTATCGCCACTGCAAAACTTTTACACAAGCGATATAAAGATATAGCAAGGATTGGCCCCTCACCCAAGGACTCACCAGTGGAGTGGATTCTGGAACACGTCTGTGTCTGAAGTGTAGGAGAACCGATGCTATAGGAATCCCCCTGAAACTCCTCTCTCACCCCGTAATACAAGCCCCAGGCGGAGAGAAGAACTCCAGGGAAACCCTCGGGGGGAATAAAACCCTGTGCGTCTGGATATCGTCTGCTTCAGATGTTTCTTCTAGGCAGAAGGCTGGTTCAAGGCGGTGATGTCTACCCAGGAAAAGACGAAATGGACATGGTAAGTTGTTGTAAAATAAAGGGTTTAGTAAGGTAAGTAAAAAGAGAAGCGGACGAGATTCACCCCTTTAAGTGTTGAATTCAGTGGGTAATGACACTAGGACCGAAGATCCATATCCTTGAGAGGTTTCACTGTCAAAGAAATGAGAGTTAGACCAAGATAGTGAGAAGGAATAGTGACTGGGTTTCTACCGACTGAAATGTACCTGGTACGCGAAACAGGATAGTGTCTGAGCTGTAAACAGAAAGTCGTGTAACGCTTCTTGTGAGGAGAGGACTGAAAGATAGGAGATTACAGAGTTAGGCAAGAACTAGTAGTTGAGCAGAACTAAGAAGCTAACACAGTTGCTTACCTGCGAAGAATCCGGAAAAGAATTGGAGTGGGAACGCGAAGGAGAAGTCTGTGTATGTGAAAGCGTTCGTTCCCGGAAGTCTGGGGTAGAGTTTTCAGGTCTGCGAGTAAGAGTCAATTTGCTCTGATAATTTGAAAACAGAAAGTGAGTTTGAACAGAGTTTGTAAGAGGGACAGGGAGACAAAGCCTAGGTCCGTACTTACGAAGTGTTGTTTTAGAAGAGTAGAAACACATCTGCTTGTTGGAGAGAGCGCCGGGCATGCTGTGCGCGGTGTAGGGGGCAGAGTCAAACTGCCATTCGGGAGTCGAACATCTCGACTGCGGCAAGCGGGATTGACCGCCATTTTGGGAGAAAAAATAGACGCCGCATACCTTCGAGTCCACCGATGCCAGAGGGACCAGCGCCTCCTAAGGGGCGTGAGAGTAACTTCTCCCTAAAACTTCTAGTGCTCATTTCTTCTTTATCTTAAAAAACTCCAAAATGCCTTAAAGTCTCTTTCTTGTTACTAGCAAATAACGTTCTTTCACATTTTTTAACGATAGGAATACTCATTGGTAAGGCTTACCTTTAATACAGACTTCAAAAATGAAACAGTGTCAGTTCTTAAGTTAGACAGACGCATAACACGTAACAACTGGAGTGAACTGCGAATCGCATGAATTTCTTGCTCTGCTCTCTGCCGCGTGCGCTGTTCAATCGGAAAACTACTTTTCATGACATGCGCACCAGATCACCTGAACTCCGATATGGGTGCACCACTCTGTCTTTGCCACTGGTGTGCTAGATCCAAAAACAGTTCACTATGACATGCGCACTTCGAGCTATGAAGTTATGGACACAAATAGAGCGTTGCTTCAGTCGCATATGCACAGTGGTTACCTTCATCAACGTTATGATGGGTTCTGTGAACTAGTCCCCTTGCCGCATGCGCAGATAAAAGGGAATTGCTAGGCAAGTTCAGGTAAACGGGGACAAACTCAGAAGGGAAAGCGTTGCACGTGATCTGGTGCCGTTTAAACAAAAACTGAGACTTTGCTCCCCACAGAGTTGACTCTCTACCCTGAAATGACTGCTTCCTCCTTCTGGCTCCAAAACTATGCTGCGTAAAACGAGTCAATATTAAACAGTCTCAAACAGAAGTGTTGATCAGAACTCAACCTGAAACACTCCTGGTTCAAAATGTATTAGTTTACGCAGCAGATGCAAAATTAAAGTCTTTCCCAAACAATTATGAAATTATCCAAAAACAGTCCTAAATACCTTATTAAATACCTAAAGATAATTTAACACAAGAAATCCTTTAAACTTGCTCTGCTTGTTTCTTAAAAACAAATGAAGCGCTGCGCTCCCACCAATAATCTGGTTTTCTTGTCCCACGCAGCTTGATGTCTCCAAAACCTCCTGTCACAAATCTTCTCTTCCTGTTAACCTATTTCGTATAGTTTCTCTAAGACTGAAATTGGAGCTAAACTAAAACAGGACCTTCCTTTAGGAAATGGATGATGAAAGGCAGTTTAGAATGCTAACTGCATTCAGAAAAGGAGACATTAACCAATCAGCTTTTTGCTCCATTGCCACCATGCTGGATTGGAAAAGTCTCCTACAAATAGGAAGGTTAAGGACAAACCAACTCTTTAAAACATATTATTAAAATGACACATGATAATAAACACTTGAAATATATTACCCTAAAATAAATTAAAAGTCTAAATCAATGTACTGCTTTTAAATCAGTTTCTTAGCGCTCTTAAAGCAGTCTCATATAGAGTATATACACACTATACACCATTCACACAACCCAGGCCTGACAGTACCCCCTCTTTAAGCCCTGACCACAGGGCCTGGTTTTGTCAGACTTCTTCTATGGAACTTAGATATTAATCTGGGAGCATGAACATTCTCAGCAAACTCCCAAGATCGTTCTTCAGGGCCAAAACCCACCCAGTCAATTAAATACTGCAACCTCCCTTCAAATTCCTCAACACCATCCACAATTAATGACTGGGAAACTAATCTCAACCTAGTACCTTTGATTACAGGCTTCACCAAACTAACGTGAAATGTTGGATGGACTTTCAAACAAGGGGGTAACTTTAATCTGAACGTAACTGGTTCCAGAACCTTCTCAATTTCGAAAGGAACAACAAATTTGGGACTGAACTTGCTCCTACCTTTCAATCTAAGAAATTTAGTAGACAACCAAACCAAGTCCCCAACAGTATAACTCGGACTATCCTTGCGCCTTTTGTCAGCAAATTTCATACAATTAATTTTACTCTTTTGCAATGCCTTAGTTGCCCTCTCCCATCTTCCCTTCACTTCCAAAACCCTTTCTTCAACTGCAGGTTTAGAAATTTCTTTAGGCAATATCTACTGCAGGAAACAAGGATTAAATCATCTACCACACATAAAAGGGGACATAAGAGTAGAGTCTTTCTTAAAGTTGTTATAAGCAAACCCTGCCACCCACAACACATCAACCCGACCTTTGTCCTCATCCCAGAAACATCTCACATATTTCTCTAGTTCTTGGTTAATTCTCTCCACCTGCCCATTAGCCTCTGGATGATAACCTGAAGTCATTTGAATCTTCATTCCCAAGACCTCAGTAAAAGCTTTCCAAAATCTAGAAACAAATTGCGAGCCTCTATCAGAAATGACCTGACTTGCTAATGTAACCGGACTATTTCCTGAAGAAAACTTTAAGCTAACTTAACAGCTGTGAGCTTTCTTTTAACAGGGACAAAATGACCCTCCTTGGTAAAATAATCAACTACCACCAAAATAGCTGACAACCTTGATCATTAGGAAGGTCTACAATAAAATCTAACAAAACTGTATGCCATGGTCGAGGCAGAAATGATAAATGTTTTAACAGACCCACAGGCTTTCCCACATCAGTTTCAGATTTTGCACACGTTTCACAGGTTTTAACAAACGTCAAAGTTGGATCCCACCGGGATGCCCAGTAAATATTGATTCATGACATTCTGTAAGAACCCTTTGTCGTAAAACTTAATTTGGAAGAAATAATTTAGAATTCATATATGGCAAGCCTTCAGACACCTTGCGAGCTAGATCTGGACTCTTCCAATCATTTCATTGTTCAGACGAGAAACTCTGCCGAATTTCTTGCAACAAATTCTCTTCAAAAAATGTGTTAGCCAACACGAAATGCTCCTCTGAAATGACTGGTATTGGACGTAGCTCTAGCTCTTGTTCACTTCATGGAAACTGTCTTGAAAGAGCATCTGCCTTTCCATTTAACTTCCCAGGTTGAAAGGTAACAATAAAATCAAAATCGGCAAAAAACAAAGATCAACTTAATTGCCTAGGAGTTAAGGTCTTGGCAGATTTGAGAAAAAGTATGTTCCTATGGTTGTTGAGAACTGTAACCGTATGATGGGCTTCCGTCAAATAATGCAGCCATTCCGCAAAGGCTGGCTTGATCACTAACAACTCTCGAGCCATAATTGTATAATTACATTCGGCTGCTGAATTTTCTTTCGAGAAATATGCCACCGGATGCAATTGCCCTGTTTCTCAATGTCGTTGCAACAAAATTGCTCCCATCGCCAGGTTGGATGCATCTGCTTCAACAAAAAATGCCTTGGATGAATCTGGATGCAAAAGAATCGGACTTGAAATAAACCTTTCCTTTAGCATATTGAATTCATCCTCCGCCTCCTCACTCCAACAAAATTTGACACCCTTCTTCAGAAGCTTAGTAATTGGAGGTATGATCAGAGAAAACCCTTTACTAAACCACCTGTAAAAATGTGCAAACCCTAAAAAGCTTTGGACTTCTTTCATTCGAGTTGGTGAAGGCCAATCTCTCACAGCTCAAACCTTCTTCTCATCCATCTCTAATCCTCTCTGACAGATACCAAAACCAAGAAACACAACAGTTTCCGTGTGCAATTTACTTTACTCTAGTTCAGCTAAGAGATGGTGCTTGCAACTTCATTAATACTCGTCTGACATGATTTTTATGTCGTTCTAAACCCTGAGAAAAAAATCAATATCATCAATATATACAATTACGAAGATATCTAAAAACTCCTTTGAAACATTGATAAAAACTGGAATGCTGCTGGGGCATTACATAGTCCAAAAGGCATGACTTGATATTCAAACAAACTGAACCTTGTCTTAAATGACATTTTCCATTGGTCATCTTGTCTAACTCTTATCAAATGATAGGCCCCTCTTAGATCCAATTTGGAAAACACTGTGGGACCTTGAATGCGATCAAACATTTCAGGTATTAAAGGTAAAGGGTATCGATTTTTTTTATGGTGACCTTGTTGAGAGATCTATAGTAAATGCAAGCTCGTAATTTCCCCTCCTTCTTGGGTACAAAAAATAAAGGAGAGGCTGCCGGGGACTGTGAATGTCTGATAAAACCTTTTTTCAAATTTTCTTCAATATACTCTTTTAAATATTTGTTCTCATTCTCAGTCAGAGCATAAACTCTACTACTGGGTAGAGTAGCTCCATCTACCAGGTCTATCTTGCAGTCATGTGATCTATGTGGGAGCAACTCTTCCGCCTTCACCTCATTAAAAACATCCTCAAATTCCCCACAACAATCTGGTAATACTCCAGTCAACACACCAATTGAAAACCCAGCTTCACACTCCCCCGCAAAAGCTAGAACCGTGGCTTGATTTTCATCTTCTGCCTGCACCTCCCCACCAAAGTTAGAACAATGTTCCATACAAAATTCAGATTTTAGTTCCAGAACCCTTCTACTCCAGTCTATTGCGGGTTGTGGAAAGTTAACCAAGGCATTCCTAGAATGACCTGCAATTGCAGGGCGTCAATTAATTCAAAGACAATCATCTCACCATGATTTCTTGCCATAATCATAAACAATGGAACAGTTTCATGAGTGATGGGTCCAGAAGTCAAACGTGACCCATCCACTGCCCTCACCTAACCAACGAACTCTTTCTGAGCCAAAGGAATATCCCAAACGTTAGCTGTTCCCCGGTCCATGAAATTCCCTGTTGCCCCTGAATCAATCATGACTGGATTCGTCCCTTTCAATTTACCCTCAATGCGTAAGGATATGTTAACAGTGATATGTGGTACTGCTGCCTGAAGTGTATTTGCGACCTGCTGGAATCTGTTGTTGGAAGATTGAGCTCTTTTTGGAGTACAGGGACAGTTTCCCAAAAAATGACCACTCCTTCCACAGTATAAACATAAATTATTTGCTCTAGGCCCCTCTTTCTCTTCCTTTGATAGTGGACCACAAATCTTTCCTCCTGATTCTGACACTTTGGGTATAACATCCCTACTAGTCCACTCATCTTGGGCCTATCATTCTTTTGAGGAATCCTTGCCTCACTCCAACCCCTTCTCCACTCCCTATTCCTCTCTCCCAATCGAAAATCTACTTGCATAACTAGATCCATCAACACATCACAAGTTGTGGGTCTGTCCACAATAACAGACAATGCATCCTTTAAATCATCTCGCAACACCCGATAGAACAAAGAAGCTCTTTTTCTTCCAGCCACCCACTTTCCAAAGCTAAAGACTTGAATTGGGTAATATACCCTGCCAAATCCCTGGTCCCCTGTCTAAGCTCCAGCAACTCTCCCGCTACCTCCTGGGAAATTTGCCTCTTGCCAAACATCTTCCTAAACTCTTCATTGAATAACAGAAAAGTCTTCAAAACCAGATTCTCATGGGCAACCAGCAGAACACACCACGATGCCACCTCCCCAGTCAAATGAGACAACACAAAAGCTACCCGAGCAGTCACAGAAGGAAAACCTTTGGGTCTACTCAGAAAATGCAATTCACACTGCATCAAAAAGGTCTGACATTTTTTTTGGATCCCCTCCAAAACGTTCTGGGGAAGCAAGCGGTACAGGTACTTGATAAACCTGTCCACCTAAAGCCCCTCTTCCAACATCTGACCCCTCACTAGCACCAACTCTAACCAAAACTGGTGGTTGAGGCTCTCCGGCAGAACTCTCAGCTTGCTGCTGTCTTACGGACCCCTGAATATGTAACATTTTCTCTCCCAACTCATCCACCTTCTTACTTAATTTAGTGTTTTTCAAATGCATGACTCTCAATTCTTCCCTCAACTCCTGAATCAACTCACCCAAAGACTCCATGTTAACCTACTACGAGATTCAGCAGCTCAGGCAGATTCAGATTGGCCTTTCATACTCTCTGGTCCTGATATCGCTGGTCCGCAGGAGCTGCAGAACCCCACAATTCCCCCAGAATGTCTAATCAACAACCAATTGAGTTTTCAGCTGAAGAACAAACACCTTTGGGGGGGAAAGGGGAAGTGGAGAAAATAGAAAACAACAGACGACTTCTTCCTGGCTGGGCAGAAATCTGCAGAGGAAGAGATAATGACAAGTGTGTTAATTCGCTCTTCTACCCTCCTGAAATCCCAAAACAAACAGCACAATTAATATGTACCTGTATTCCTCCTCTGAAAGCCGAGAGGAATCTTTTCAGCTCTGATAAATGAAAAACTGTGACCTTGTCTTTAATGATGTCTTCCAGACCTTGACTCTTCTAAGGTGAACTCATTCCTTTGACAACAGACTTATACCTTCTAATTAGCAGATTAAAGTCAATTCCTACTGCTAAATCATATTGCCTTTTAAAGTTTTCAATGAAACTACTGCAAGTCTTATTCAGTCTGTAACTTCTCCCTAAGACTTCTAGTGCGGATTTCTTCTTTATCTTAAAAAACTCCAAAATGCCTTAAAGTCTCTTTCTTGTTACTAGCACTTAACATTCTTTCACATTTTTTAACAATAGGAATACTCATTGGTAAGGCTTACCTTTAATACAGACTTAAAAAATGAAACGGTGTGAGTTCTTAAGTTAAACTGACACGTAACAACTGGAGGGAACTGCAAATCACATGAATTCCTTGCTCTGCTCTCTGCCGCATGTGCTGTTCAGTCGTAAAACTACTTTTCATGACATGCGCACCAGATCACCTTTACTCCGATATGGGTGCACCGCTCTGACTTCGCCACTGGTGCGCTAGATCCAAAAACTGCTCACTATTACATGCGCAATTCGAGCTACAAAGTTATGTACACAAGTGGAGCGTTGCTTCAGTCGCATCTGCTCAGCGGTTATCTTCATCAACGTTATGATGGGTTCTGTAAACTAGTCCTCTTGCCGCATGCGCGGATCGAAGTGAATCGCTAGGCAAGTTCAAGTAAACTGGGACGAACTCAGAAGGGAGAGCATTGTGCGTGACTTGGTGCCGTTTAAACAAAAATGGTGATGTTGCTCCCCACAGAGTTGACTCTCTACCCTGAAATGACTGCTTCTTCCTTCTGGCTCCTGAAACTATGCTACGTAAGACGAGTCAATATTAAACAGTCTCAAACAGAAGTGTTGATCAGGACTTTTAACCTGAAACACTCCTGGTTCAAAATGTATTTGCTTACACAGCAAAATGAAAGTCTTTCCCAAAGAATGCTCAAATAATCCAAAAACAGTCCTAAATACCTCATTAAATACCTAATGATAATTTAACACAAGAAATCCTTTAAACCTGCTCTGCTGGTTTCTTCAAAACAAATGAAGCGCTGCGCTCCCACCAATAAACTGGTTTTCTTGTCCCACGCATCTTGATGTCTTCAAAACCTCCTGTCACAAATCTTCTCTTCCTGTTAACCTATTTCTTATAGTTTCTTTAAGACTTAAACTGGAGCTAAACTAAAACAGCACCTTCCTTTAGGAAATGGATGATGAAAGGCAGTTTAGAATGCTAACTGCATTCAGAAAAGGAGACATTAACCAATCAGCTTTCTTCTCCATTGCCACCATGCTGGATTGGGAAAGTCTCCTTCTATAAATAGGAAGGTTAAGGCCAAACCAACTCTTTAAAACATTTTATTAAAATGACACATAATAATAACCACTTAAAGAAATATATTACCCTAACATAATTTAAGACTAAATAAATGTACTGTTTTTAAATCAGTTTCTTAGTGCTTTTAAAGCAGTCTCATATACAGTATATACACACTATACACCATTCACACAACCCAGACCTGACACTAGGTCGATCTAATAATGCCAGGGATTCTGATGCCCTCGATTTGGGTAGATCTAGATCTGACCCTCTCACTTCTTTGTCCGCTGGAGAACATCCCTCAGGACCAAATGAGTTACCTCCCTCCTCCCCACGGAAGGTTTCTCTGTCTTCGTCTGACATATCCTATCCCCAACTTGTGTGGCTTCCTTCCTCTTCATCTCTATTCAGAGTTAGTCTGTCTAAAGTCTACTCTTTAGGCTCAAAACTACACAAGCCTCCCTCTCTGTCGTATAACTGTGTACTCTCAAGTCAAATGTTTTTACCCTTTCCTTTAGATTCCTGCTTTGTCCTCATATCATGATAGACTATCGATTGCGTCCTTAATGCTTCTAGAGTCAAACTCATCCTCTAGATTTGCTCTAGATGGACCTGGCATCGGTTCATATGCATGGAAGAATTCTTCTATGTCCTCCCATGCTACTACTGGATTAGGATCCATTAATTCTTTTTCTACATTCTCAATGTCGCGTGCTCTCTGTCTTCTCTTTCGTTCTATCTCATCATCAAGCTCTCTTTGCTTCCTTGCTTCTTCTCTCGCCCTTTCTTCTTCCTTTGTTTTCTTCTCTTCTCTCATTTGCCCTTTGTATTTCTTAATCTCTACGTCTTTGTATCCTTTTATCCCTTAATTTTTGTTCTTCCTGTTCCTCTCTTTCTTTCTAGCCTTTCTCATTCTTCAATTGCCCTCTGTCGGTTGTCATATTTCCTCTTTTCTTCTGCCCTTTCTTGCTTTTTCAGTTGTTCATCTTGATACAACTGTTCTCATCTTTGTCTATCCTTCCTTCTTGCCTCATCTTCTTTCAATCGTTCCTCCCTGTCCCTATCTTTTTTGTCCTTTTTGTATCGATCTTCCTTTTGCCTAACTTCCTCAATGATCTTACCATCAAGTTTGAGCAAATTCTGGCCACCCATCCATTCGTTCTGTATGAGCGCTGCCTCATCAGCCTTATCTTTTTCTCCCTTCCACCTCTTTATTTCCCTTCCTATATAGAAGGATGTACTCGGTCGGTAACTTCTCTGCTTGTCCCTTCTCTCTTTGCCCCTCGGGACCTTAGAGATCGCATCTCTTTCAGGAATTTTCTCTGCACCCTCGTCGCTGCGATGCACAGGTGCCTCAGACGCCGGATTGCTGTACCCTGCCTCTGCCTTAAGTTCTCTTAATGGGTGCACTCCATCATCTTTTAAACTATCACCTTTTACATCAGGCACAGTGGGGGAACAGAAGGCTCCTCACCCCCTCTTTGCATATGTTAAGTATCCAGTCTTCAGGATGTGGCTCTTCTATTTCCTCCTGGTACATTTTCCAGAGCTCTAAGTGCGCTAGCCTTTTGTCTAACTTTTTCTCTGTGTATGCTGGGTGCAAATATGTTGTCATGGGTTGCAAAACTGCCTTTGAAAGTGATCCCCTTTTTGGCCATGGCATGAACATCTTTTCTGCCGTGCCCTTAACCCATTCCGCACTTTACTTTTTGGGTTTAGGTGCAGGTTTCAGCAACTTCTTGCACAGATGTGTAAGTGGAGTAACATCCTCCATTTTGACTCGTCACACTTGACTGTCAATACTCACCTTTACACTTTTTCAAATATACGTTTTCAGAAACATAATACAATATGAGCGTGCACCAATCGTCGCAACTCCAAAAGCTTTGTATCACGTTTTATTCCAATCTATTTATTCACTAAACACCAAATCAATTTCAACAAAAAATAATTAACTCTTAAATCTCATGTTTTCCGTTTCACATCTCTTAATTAGTCTAATATTTCTTAACCACATAAATATCTATAAAATACATAAAACACACAAACTGACATACTCGACCGTCCACATATATCTCAGTCTGTGATTCTCGATACTTATCTCTACCCCTAAAAAATATCCAGATTGTGATACGAATCGTTCTCTTTAGACATATTTTGAAACAAGTCCGTAGCCTACGTCATCCACTAATGGGACTCTAGATACAACTCCTTCTGTTAGATGCTATGACGCAGGACACTGGGCTTACTCTACTGTGACATTTCCTCATCTCACAGTTTCTTAATTGCTTGGCTCCTCTCCTCAAGTCAATTGCTTAATAACTTGACACTCATCGTCTCGAGTTGTCTTTTACCCCAACCTCCCTCTGTTACTTGTTTCCCCTTATCACTTTCTCCACTCGCTGCACATTCACAATTTTTCCACCTCACTCAGTTTTATTCACCATTTGCTTTTTCAACTTCCGACTCTCGGGATCGATGCCTCTTTATCGGCTGCTTCAACTGTCCATCTGTTTAGCTTTCTGTAGAAGTCGGAAGGGGATTTCATACAAACTGAGGGACCCGTCTCACCTACGCTTGCAAGCCTTAGTTTAAAAACTATTTCCGCTATCTTTAGGGAGCTTCATACCCTTTCAGCCGAATGGCAGTGAACATTCGATATTACCGGGACACCAAAGCTTTCTTAGGTCGATGGCTCTTTAACCATCATCTCTACTACCACGTGAACCGGGACAGCCGACCCAGCCCTTTAAGATGAGGTAGCAATACCTTGAGATGAAGGGGGATGCAGAAGTTACTCAAACAACAATAATCAAAACAACTCAGGAAGTTGGCAAAGGTGACCGTTTTATTATCCATTATCTAAAACAGGGTGTACAACTGACATCAACGGACGTCTCATAACATGGTCTCTCAATGCTTTTAACAAAAAACATCATACTAATAGTAAAAACTTGTCATTGATGACGTTAACCTAGGTATTCACTAACGTTATCCTACGTGGCAAACTACCAAAACCTAGTGGCAAATGTGATAGGCTTAGAGGGAACATCTAGGTATACGTTCCAAACTAGTCTAGAAAGTGATGGGTTCTTCAACATCAGGTGGGACTACTGAGCCCATCCTTCAAACAAGTCCCTATGAACGTCACTAAATACACAACATCCTATTGGTTATAGAAACTATAGGGCTCTTAATTACATGGCCCCCTACAATTGGTTGGCACTCTTACATCCCCACGTTAGCAGCACGCAGGCTGGACTTCCAGGTGCTGGTGAGCTGGTCATCACCATAGCTTCCCACCAATTAGCATATCCTCTCATCACCTCAGTAGTCCACATGCCAATTTAAGGCTTTGAACTTGGCCTTGGAAATGTTCTTTGCTCTGGAGAATACAGAGGAGTACAGACACGCTCTGCCTCTCTGCGTAGGTGTGGTATGTCATGTTTGTCCAAGTTCATCCCTTCATGTGACTGAAGACCACAAATTTGAGCTCTGGTGCATTTAAAATACTACTATTTAATGAAACTCTGACGTCTTCCTTGTTTTCGTCCATGCCTCTGAACAGGAGTTTCATTCTTTCACACAATTGTAACTAATGTCTGCTCATCCCAAGGGCTAATCCAGCCTCGCCTTTCTGAGAATCACTTCGGTAATTTTGTTGTTTTTCAACTGCGACACACAGGAAAAGGCCTTCCTTCTCTGGTCCAGCTCTGCTATGATACGTCATGGAAACATTCATTCTTTACTTACTCCTATATGTGTATACGTTGGCGCATGCCTCAATCTATTCACTACATAGCTGGCCTCAAGAATACTTCCTCTGCTTGCGTTTCTTTGCATCTGTACACGTGTAAAATGACTTGATATCTTCATTGTTTCTGTAGCATACGTTTCTTCATCTCGAGCCCGAGATGTTACTTATCGTTGATACTTTCTTGATGCCTTATAGAATATCTTCACTCTCTCGTCTCTGCATCTCTTCCAAGTGCATTAGTCTGGCTTTGTGTGACGTGTGGGGTACCTTTACTCATCCAGCAGAATTCCCCTGCATCACCAATCTGCACTTCAGCATTTACCAGCAAAATGGCTGCGCTGGAGCTGTTGAGCACTATTACCTTGCCTTAAAAACTGCATTTTGCAGTGACCAAAATAATGGCTGTGCTGTCATTGCCAAGCACATATGGGGCAAGATGGAACCGGGAACAAACCTAGAAAGGCTGCCAGTGCATTTCCTGATGTGCACCAAAGAAGAGAGTTGAAAAAGCAGCGCTGCTTGGCTGCTAGCTCAAAAATTTCCCATGAAAAAGGAAATATGTTGCATTAAAATGATGGTGCCTGATGCCCTTTTTCGTCTGTTCAACAATACACAGTCCTGATCCAGTGAGACCCAGCTATGCCCAGCCATATTCAGGTTGTGCTCCAGCAAAAGAAAGCATTTTTCACTGAATGACAGGCTGTGACAGGCAAAAATCTGTGAAATCACAAACAACTTTATTCCCAACCGTATGGAAAAATGCTTGACTTTTTGCTACAACAAATCCCAGATGAACTCTTCAAAAGAAAACCTATATCTCTGTGCAGATGTCAGTTTCAAAGGATCTTTATTTGGACAGATGCCTATGTATTAGAAACATGACTGGGGCTTTGAAAAGATTCAGAAAATAAATGTAAGAAGGCTGCAATTGAAAGTGACATCCCAGCAGAATTAACCATGTGTAAAAAGGGTTGCTTTTGCAAACAAGAAAAATGTATTTTTTAAAAGTGTAATGTTGACTAAAGGCCTGTCCTTGCCTAGAAATGTAAGGGGGGTTGGGTTTGTTTAAAATCTAATATAATGTTTTATTCCAACAGCGTTGCCTTTTTGGGCTCAGGAAAAATAAATAAATAAATGCATTGGCTGTACTGGGGAACCAGCCAAACAGGTTTTCCTGCTTGGCTTCAAAGGACATTGGTGTGCTTGCAACAGGAGTGGCCTTCACCCAAAAGGAGCCACCCTCATGGAAACTTCCAGGACACTTAGGTGTGAAATTGCAAATAACACCTCCCCTCAACTTCAACTGGGGGAATTCAAAGCCAACTCCAGAGCAGCCATGGAAGTTATGCCCTTATTTGGGAGACAATGCTGGCCATCTGGCTCCAAAGACTATTTTATTAATAATCTTTAAGACTTTTTATCTCTGCAACCGGACCACGCTGGAATGTAAATGTTTTACAGTTTATATGCAAATTTGGTGGCTTTAAATTAAGACGTGGTAGCCTTCTCTAGCATGTTGGGGACTGAAATGACGGAAAACTGTGTATTCTGAGGAAAGTGTATATGGTGCCACTTTGACATCAATACTAACATGCCTTATAATAGTAGGTATACATGTATAAAGTTATAGAATTTTAGGTGAAATATTTCTCACTGAAAATGACGAGAAATTATTAAAGGACAAAGCAAAGTCCTACAAACTTGGGAGTGGGAGTATTATGCTCTGTGTGGAATATGCAATTTGCCTGTATGATTTGTGAAAGCGCCACCACTCTAAAAAGGTGCCATGTATGTCAGAACTGATTTTTGGCAAAAAAGACTGGGGGTGGCTTTGTACCTCATAAAAACACATCCCATAAAACTCAGTCCCCTCTTTCGGTTGAATCTGCCCCTAAGGAGGAGGCAACATAACATAGGATGACCTATCCTGCTCTTAGGGGGTAGGTCTAGCTTAGTTCTGCCCAAAAATAAATCCTGTGATGTCACCCACCTTATAAAAGGTAGAGGCTCACAGAGACAAGACACACTCTTGAGAATTTTCCAGCTGCTGCGTATCCAGACTTTTCATATTCATCCTGCTGATTCCAGATCCACACTGCAGATTCCAGACTCCACTGCCAGGAAAGGGATAGTTGGTTCAAGCCCTCCTACCCAGGCAGAACCACCCTTCAGAACTAAGCCCCATAACAAAATCCCACTAAATTCCAGGAGAAATAGAAAAGGTGGCTGGGCCTGCTTTGGGATTCTCCAGTGCCACCTGCTTGCCCTGCTACCCGCTCTATCCAGCTGAGGTGCTGCTGTGACCAGATCCTCTGAGTCCAGAAACCCGGTTGGCTGTCCCAAAATCCCAAACTCTAGCGCTGATTGTGAGTATTTCCCCCTCCCATAGCAACACAAAGTATTCCCCATCTTGATACCTTATCTTTGTTCCACTTTCTAAGTAATCCCATCCATACCCTGATAGCTTGTTGAAGGTTGTCTGAATCCTCTGTGTATTTTGTTCCTTGATTTTCTAGTGTTAACGCAATACTTCCATTCATTTCTGTCTTGCGTAAGTCCTTAGTCATATTTTGAATAATTGAATTAATTCCCACATAGAGCTGAATGCGGGGTGAAAAGGTTAACCTTGCAAATTAACCTTGGAGCCTACCGTGTCTTTCTTTAACAATCTAGCCACTAAATCTAGTTTAAGTGAAACTTGTCCTTTCCTTTTTCTTTTAAACCGATTTTCTTTTTTAACTGCTTTTATTTTTAAAACCGAATTTCCTTTCACCTTGAAAATCTCATCCAGTTATTCAGCTAGAGTCACTCTTCCACTTTCCTATCATCCCTGTGATGTGCATCTACCTCCCAGCCTTAGAACCGCATTCTGATTCTGTCAATTTCACCTTTTTTTTTTCAAAACTGTTTTGACATTTAAAACTGTAAAAGGCAGAAAATGCAACTTGCCAACGTGTCATTTTGGCTGCACTGTGTTCTTACTTTCAAGTTGATTTTTGAACTGTATATCCTCTGTTCATACCTTGCCTTATAGTTGCTAGTGTTCCTACATCGCTGATACGGTTAGAAATCACATTTACCTCATTTATTTAACCACACGTGTAAATTAATTATTTGCCAATTCCAAGTGTCATTTATGCAATTGCAACGGTTTTCAAACCCGATTCTGCCTCCCATTTCGTCAGGGAAGGTCGGATTTTCATTCTGTTTGCTGCATAGTATCCCTGACTCCTTGCTGCTCCTTTCTATCCACCAGAATTCGATTAATTGGGGTTTGAGGGAGCATTTCAGGGGGAAAACTTAATTTGGGTGCTATCTACCCAAAAAGTAAAATTGCTCCTATTCATTTGTGCTTTGGATGTGTTCTAGTAGACGGTCAACCAAGTGTATTTCCTGAGTTTACATTGTAATTATCACCCCATTGGTGATTGCTGCCCAATATTAAAATTATGTGATTTTCTTTGAAGTTAAAATAAATATTGTATTCCCACCAACCGGCCTGGTTCATGGTCCATTGTGACCCGGGGTATTTGTAAAAGGAGGTGTGATACGGGTTGGGTGCCAGCTCAATCTGAATTCGAGGAAATAAAGGAAAAATCATTCTAATTGAGCGCTACATTCTAGGCTAAGGGTAAGGGTCCTGGTCCGGTGTGTGATTCCCGATTAGAATCCTTAACAGACGTCACCAATCTGCTCTTTCATTTATTGATCCTGTTTCTTGTGGGATTTCATTCAAATGAGCATCATACTGTCTCGTATGCAAGTATGGCTTTCTTAATGGGAATCTTGCCTCCAGGATTCTCCTTGGTATCAGTATTTGCACTGGTACTGCATGTGTCTCAAACTCTGGTTCCCAACCTATAGGCAATATGGCCGAAATGGTTGAGGTGTGGATACTTGGCTCCTTCTCTACAGGTGCATGAGTACTGGCCTTTATGTAGCCTCTGATTTCTTCATTTGTCAACTCTTTAGGTTTGAATCCTGATTCAACATCAATCACGATCTTCATTCCTACTGCTTTCTTTGCAGTCTTCTTGCATTGTGTGATTATTAAACTGATCACACAGAATCCAAACATGATCGTCACCAACAGGGCTCCAAGGAACTTCAAAATGTTCGCCATACATTGTGGAACCCATGAGAAGATTGAAGAAAACCAGCTGTCATCAGCAATGTCTTCTACTTCATCTTCCATCTTGACGTGCAAGCTTGTCAGCATCGTTATGGCCTCTGTCAAGGTGCCATTCTCATCGTCGTGGGAAGGTATGAATGTGCAACATGATTCTCCGATTTTGGCAGAAACACCTCCATCCATAGCTGTAATCATACCCAAGACATATCTGTTCTGAAGAGTCATCAGGCGTATGGCTCTTAGTTCTTCCTTGATAGCATTGAATCCATTTATGGTAGTGTTAATTGTCTGCAGAAGCTCCCATCTGGTGATCTGCAACCACTTGGCATTTGCCATTGTCTGGATCCCAGGCATAAAGATAACAGTAAAAACTAAAGCAGTCTTGCTGTACAATCTGTGTTCATATAGAATAGCATCAAAGGCTTCTATCGATTTGGCTGAGAAATAGTTTTCTCTCTTCATTCGATTAAGGAGTTCAGCAGATCTCTTCTTCTTCAGGTGAGCATCCGCCTTTGGAAACTCACCAATGTTCAGGTCACTCATTGGAATCGCCAACGCTTGAACATGAACAATCACTATAGAACACAGTCCTCCCCAATCTCTGGGCAGCTTCATGTAAACTCTGGATCCACACGCCCATTAGTGATCCATTATCACCATTGTCCCGTCTTTCATTCCTATCGAAGACTCGACCGCACTGCTGATTCTCTGCATATTTCCTCATGCCATTGTTTCTGAAGCATAGCTCTGCACAAACCAAAGGCACTATCTGCGAAGGGCCTCCTTTGTCTTCTACCCACGTCAGAAGCTTCACGAGCCTCGGCCAGAGGTGTTTGAATCCTTTTTCCACTAGTTCCGTAACTGACTTGTGATGGCCAGTTAGTGCCATGGCTCTGCATACAACTATGCCTTATTCCCAACCATCTGGAGACAGTACTGTTCCCCAGATTTGCATCTGGCCTCTTTCCTTGCTGCTTCGAACTTCTTCATCAGTGTTTCCTTGGCAATTGAGTTTCCGGTTGATCTCCCATCTAATTACGGCTCCCATCATGCCAGGCTGTTCATATCTTATAACTTGATATCTGGTGTGTGTTCTTTCTCTTGTCTTCAAATCTTGGACTTGGTCATCTTTTTCTGGAACTGACCATTCTGTCACCCATACCAAGGATGCCGTTCAACCCTGCAATGTACCTCTTGTATGACAGAGTGCAAGGTGAGTCAGGCAATGAGCTGTTTGGACATATATTTCAATAGCTATGAATATCTTAGACTTTCCCATAGCATAAGGCAGGAGAGCACATACATAGCAATCCTCCTTAGAAGTTATTTTTCCCACATGTTCCCCAAATGTGCTCTACTGTCTAAATAGTCATTTAATTCATAATCATCCTCCCTTGCACTTCTCTTGGGTCTCTTTCTTGCCAAGTGAGCTCGCATAGGCAACTCATAAAATAAATCAGTATACATTCGTCCTACTGGGGGAATCATAGGGACACTTGTCAGAGAAATCGGTGCCTTCACATGTATCACTGGTGTAGGAACAATTACATATGGCCTTGGCCTTCTTACAGTGTCTACTTCTACAAAGGTGACTGGGGTGGGCAGGATCAACGGAACGCCTTCCCTTTTGGGACCATTAAAGTAAACAGTGTGGATCAATAAACTATAATAGATGCTGAACAGGCATATATTATGCACCAATACATTAGATTCCACCATCGGTGTCTCTCCACATGTCGTTGACTCTGCTCCCCTCTCTGGAATTGCAATATGTTCAATAGACCACATCATGCCTCCAATTACCTTTAAGGAAGGAAAAACTCTTTCTTAATCAGGCAATCTCGTTAAATGCTCAGGTAACTGTTTGATTTGCTCTATAATTGCTCCCAATAATCGTTGGGCCATTTTTAGGATCTTGGACAAAAGTGCACACATCAGTGCTGTGCCCAACAAGGGCTCTTTGGTACGTGGCGTTCTATAACTGGTTGGCACGCGTGTACCCTTCTAGCAGCACGTAAACTGGTTACCCCAGGTGCTAGGGGGTTGGCCTGGTCATGCCTCCCCACCCAATTAACCCAACATCTATCATCACTCCTGCGGTCTGGCATTCAATTAAGCATTGAACTTAGCCTTATAGAGGCTCACTGTGCCCAAGGAATAAAAGGGAGTGTGGCATGGTCTTATCTTCTGGTTTCGATGTAGCTCGATCCGCAGTCTATTTCTATCTGAACATGTCACTGGAGGCCACGTTTTCGAGCTTTTGTTGCATAAAATACTATTAAATGATGAACTCTTGGCATCTTCAGTGCTTTTCCATTACACCTCAAACAGAGGTTTGTTTCTTTCTCACGTTCATGTAGCTTCTTGACAGACAACCAGGCTCACAGTGGACTCGACTCTTGGTGCTGGGCCAGCCAGCCTTTCTTGAATTCTCCTTCGCCATCAGCTATTTTCAACTGCACCACACTCAAGCCCTTTCCATTTACGGGGTTCAAGTTTGCTATTGCATAGTAGAACATCCAGAGTCTATACCCTCCTATGTATATACATTGGCGCATCGCTGCAGTCTATTCACTACGTAGCCAGCCTCAGGATTACTTCGTCTACTTGCATTACAGCATCTGTACAATTGTAAAATTACTTTGCATTTTCTTCAGTGTTTCTTCGCAAGAGCATCATCATTTCGATCCGGAAATGTTGGTTTTTCTTCGACACCTCATCCTCAGATCTTATAGAATGTCTATATTCTTTCTTCAGTTCTGCCTCATGTGAGGTCACAAGTCTTCTTTCTCATTCATTTTCATACTTCTTCTGGGACTCTTTCCAGAAGACCATTATTTCTTCATGAATGCATATAGGGTTTTCTCAATGGATACCTTGTCTCAAGAATTCTTTGCGGTATAGGCATCCTCACTGGTACTGCGCATGTCAGAATTTCTGGTTCCCAACATATAGACAACATGGGGGAGGAGCCTCTGGTAGGGGCATTTGGCTCTTCCTCTACACATTTGATATGTTTCCATTATTTTTATTTGTTATAAAAGTTATTAGTTGTCAATTTGTTAGGATCACTGTATACCACTGTGCCCTACATGCCAACATCTACATGCCATGTACGCGGCAGCTAGACTGCATGCAGGGGTGACTCAGGCAACTTGGAAAGGAGTTGCAGTGTGAGACATCATCTGCTGTGATTCCAGGAAATTGCAGAGTGACCTGTCCCATTCTCTGTGAGTCATTCTCTTCTGCCATGCCCAGACCCTGTGCTGTTTCACCCTCGCTATGCTCTGCTTATCTGCAGGGCTTGCAGGGTGCATGGATTGTCAGGTGTATTGACCCATGTTCGAGTTATTATGCTGCAACATTTGGTGCTGTGGGCTTAGAAAATCCAAGATGGCCGAAAAGCACACATTTGCACCAGAATCCAGGAAAACTTTGCAGTTTTTGCGCACACCAAAATGGTCACCTGACCTGCCACCCACCAGTGCGAGCGTGATGGGCGAGAAGCGCCATGAGTGAAACGTGGTGCCAAAGGAAAAACAGCATTGCCTGTTAGCTCAAAAAGCACTTTGAAATCACCTTTGTTTCTCTGAATGCAAGCTCAAAATACCTATTTCAAACATTGAACACCAGCAGACGTCTGGTAGAATGAAGTCTTGTGTGCATACAAAATCTGGAAAGATGAAGAGCCTAAAATAATGTTCATAACAAAACTGGCTGAGCTGTGGATGTCAGCAGCTTAAGTGAAATTGGATTTAAAGCCACTAAAATTGAAATGTTTAAAATAAATGAGTGACCTACTTTTGAGTGTCACATAGGTTGCAACTGTTTAAATGTCATAGTTTTGAACTTAGAATCAGCGTTCTAGCTGCATGTGTAAAAATTGTAAGTTTGATTTGAATGAAGAAAAATTGGAACAAGAGTGACATTTGGCTGAAGCCTGGCTTAAAGTGATTGAATTCTGCCCGGAAACTACCCCCGACAGTAGTTGAAACTTGCCCAGCAACTGCATTCTCAGGCCTGTCCTGCCTTCTGCTGCCCCACCAAAAGGAGATTACACCTGTCTGATTGAATCAGGGGAGGGGTACCCGGGACTGCAGGGAAACGGAACAATGAACTTCCCTTGGCTCAAAGCATTTGCTAAATCAGGAGGTCATAAATGGCTTCCTCTTGGAAGGAACTGGGAGGGGCACTGCCCCTGTGAGACAGCTGAGCTTGGAGGCGGGGACAAACAAGAAATTCCCCCATGTGCTTTGGGACTTAACCCCACCCATCTGGGCCAGAGCATAATTTTAAAAAGATGGATAATTCATAGTTCAAAATTGTCAAAATTATATAAATAATATCATTATTCCTGTGATTTTTCTGTGCACATTTTAAGAGGTGTTAGGACTCTGTGGCATGTTCTGGGGGGTAGTAGCGGAAAATAGGGTATTACACCAAATGTCTGTATGTTAAAAATCTGACACTTCATCATCTGATGCCCATATTCCTTGGGCACATTTGTGTAAATTCTGGAAAAATTTAGATATTGTGTTCTGGATGAAAAGGGCAGAATTCTGTCAGAAGTGGACACAACATCTTACAAAGACAGGGATCGGATGGTTTGGCGCTACAGAAAATATGTTAACTGGACATATAATGTTAGAAAAAATGTACATAGATAAATATGCATTTGAATCAAAAATAGATTTGTGTGCAAAGTGACAAGGGGAGGATTCTCTGACCCATAAACATACCTCATCACGATGACACTCCATTTCCTTTCCCCAATCAAGGGAGAGAGGAGAATTTGGCCAATGATAAGTTGTGAGGGGCAGGCTTAGTTATGCCCACGCACACACCCATTTTGGTGATGCAATTTCTGCTATAAGTAAGGATGGCAAGCCTTAGTGGGAGGACTTCCAGATTCACTCATCACCAGAACATTGGCGGGACGCTCTGCACAAGAAAACCATACTCCAGATTCCTGAACTTTGAAGCAGAGGGCCTACTGCAAGCTGAACTCTTCTCAGCTGGCCTTCCAATCTTGCAAATGTATTTTACCCCAGACTTCCAAGGGGCACATCAGAATAAAACAGCCGGGCTGTGCTGTTCTGCTTCTGGCTAGAACTATGTGCCAGAACCAGACCCAGAAAGCAGAGCTGTATCCAGAACCCGTCAGACCCAGACCAGAGGCCACCCTGTGAGCAGAACCAGTGGCAGAGACCGTCCCGTGGCGAGAGTGCAGTCCAAGGCCCATTCCGGTCCAAAATTAGGAGTGAGTATCCAGCCAGAACTGTGCATAGTCATCTCTTAGTCTAAAATAATCTCATCCCATCCATTTCAACCTATTTAGAATTGCATAGAAATCGTGTGTCCATTCTATGATTTCAAAGCTGTGAAAGTGTCATTTGTCATTCTGAATCTTTACTTCATTTCTGAAAATCTACCTCCACAAAAACGTCCGCATCTTTTGAGCCGCACGTCCTAGAAGCAGAACTTAACTGTCATCTTAAAGCTAAGAATCTAAGCTTTCCAACAAACCCAGAACGACATTTCAACTCCTTATAGTTTTTCCATAATCGCGATCGACGCACTCGGAAAAAGTGCCACAAATTGCAATTTGACTCCATTTCACCACTTGTTAAAAAATAGCTGCTTCTTGCTTGCAACTGCTGAATTTCGTTTCACTCTGATAATCATTCCTGAATCATTGCTAGTGTTGACCTGAACTAATTCAAAGTAGCTGTCACCTACCCTGAATCTCCTATAGGGAATTAAAATCATGTTTAGCGTCTTTTTCACTTCATTGCAAATCACATGTAAAAGTATTTGGCCTGTGTTTTAAAATCATCCCTGTTTCTCTAAGCTTTCTGGGGGGAAACGGGAACTGAACTGCTTCTGATTGGATTCCGGAAAACCTGTGTGCCCTCATTTCCATTTCTTCATATTGCATAGGGGGGGTGGGAGTGAGGAAAAAGTGATCAGATTATCTCTTGTTGAAACCATATCCAGTTTATTCTGTGCTGCATTCTTTCCATCATTGCTTTTCCTTGAAACCATACAAAGTATTCTCTGCTACCTTATCCTTTCTATGCCAACTCTTAAGTAATTAAAGAATTGTGCTACTGTAATATCCCCTGTTAATCACTGTTATATTCATAAGAGTGCTATCAAATATTAATGTATTCATAAAAGTGTGATATATGTATATTGTTTAATTTTTCAAATAAATCTTTTAATTTGCAAAACAAACCTACTTCTTGGCTCAGTGAGGTCAGGGGGATTCAAAGAGAGGGGCGTTATATAAGGGTTCATCATCCAGATTTATGAACTTGTCATAAAAATATATAAATAAGGGCTTCCATTGGGCAGCCCAGACTAGGCATTGACTTAGTTGGAGTGCTGAATTGAAGTCACTTACAGGATTACCAGGAGGCTGTATTTCTAATGCTGCCATGCAGTGCTGCATTGTTTGTACACAGGTATCCTGCTGGGGTCTGCTTTTATACTATTGCCCTAGGTCTTGTCACCGTGTTGGGTATGAGGTAGATCACTTTCTCAGTGTACTCTGTGGTCTCACTGTGGCATTTGTTCCAGTGCTGGCATAGCAGTGCATGCACAATCTTTTGATGTTCCTTCTTAGTTTACGGAGCAGACGCTGGTAGTCCTTTTCTACATGTTCAAATCAGCGTATTTTGGGTCACTCTTGCATTTTATGTTTGGGCCATGTTTTTGGGGGCTCTATATCAGGTCATAGGTATAAATTGCAAGGCAATGTGAGTGGGTGATGTTGGTAAGGATGGATAAGGGGACACATTGGGCCCGGACCCCAGTTGTCCCAGGTCAATCAGGAACAGGTGGGTTCAGGAGACCATCAATCCCAACCAAGACGGACATAGCTGCTCCGGTGTAACAAGAAGCAGCTTCAACCAAAAGAACAGCAGAATTCTAGAGTGTAGTTGACTCAGTAGTGGCTCCTACCTGTTCAGCACTGTAAGGAAGGCATGGCATCAACAGTAAGACAGACACAAGTGACCACAGTTCAAGGGTGTTTATTGAACTTTAACAAGGGTGTGATAAATGCCTATCTAATCCTAAATCTACAGATGGGAGCAAGGGACGACCATCAAATGATAATAATGCAGTCCTAGTGGAGTTTCAAAATAAAAGGGGCCTGTTCTAAAAATAAATGATTGCTAATCCTTACCGCTAAGCATACATAGTGAGTGGTAGTGTCATGAAAAAGAAAGAAGTGTTCACAAAAATGATATGTCAGGATGTTCAGGCCGTTGGCCTTTATTCCCCATGTTTTCAGCACGGGACAAGGCGGATCACTCGAGCAAACCACACACTCTGGCTTCTTCGTCACAAGGACACAGTTCTATTACCAGCATTAGGGCCTTCTGTGATGCAAGTTTTGTTGCTTTCCCAAAGTCTCTTGACTCAGAGGGCCTGATGTACAAGAACAAAATAAACACAAAGTTCCTTTACTCTTTCGAGTGTTAATTTGGGTGTCTCAATTGGGATCTCCCTCAGCCGTGCTCAAATCCCTTTTTATCTCAGAGTCAGTATTGTGGATCCCCCTCTTATGGGCTCAGATCCCCCTTTTACAATGGTCAGAGAATACTCTTTCTCAGGTGACTCACGGTTCACCCTGGCTGTCCCTCAGCCGGGCTCAGATACTTTCACTATCACAATTAGTGTCCCTCCGCCGAGCTCGGACCAATTGTAGCATACATTCAACTATCAAAGACTTTCGAATGTGCATGGGATTTAGCTTGACCCGTTGCAGGACCACTTCAATCTCAAAATTCCCCTTTCACTAGTTGCCAACTAGTTGGATACCTGACAGAGATCTTCGAGTGAGCACCCATGTGGCGCCGAACCACTCTGTCTACGGTATCTTTTTTGGCCTCACAAAGTTCAATTACTCCTCTGGTTTTCAATTATATTCACGTTATCACATTTGTTTCACACACTATTCTCTTTATATTTCTTCGTACAATGTTGCCACTGGCAACCTTGGTAGTAACACAGGCTGGTTTGGTGTTAGTCTCCGACTCACCGGCTGTGCTGCCTTTACTGGCGCTGCTTTGTTCTAGGAGCCAAGGACAGTACCACAGCAGCAGGCACTCCTCCCCACCTTGGTTATCGACGTGAGAGAGCCCCGGGTGCCCCTGACACACAATGCAGGTTTGTTCAGCTTTAGTTCATGGTCTTAGGTTTCTTACTTTGCAAGGTTTGCGAAAGTAACAGTCTGAAAAAGTTAAGGGCACTTCCCTCCATGCAAACCTCTCTGGTCTCACCATCTTTCTCCTCGTATTAAACTTCCATCTTGGAACCAATGTTTCCTTGTGTGTTTTGCCTCCCTCGGAGTGTGCTTTCGTGCTCCACCTTTTACCCTTGTGGGGGAAGTGTGATGATCAGTAATTGCCTGATGTTGCCTGACCATTGTATTGGGACATGTCAGGTATACAGCTCTGGTGTTAGTCCATTTTCGCTCATGGTGAGCTGTCCATGAGAAAATGTTTGTGTCGGTAAAGAGGGTCAGGGGGTTGAGTTCCTAGGTATTCTGCCGGGTAGGATGAAGAAAGGTGTTTACAGGGAAGGGGATACTGCATCTCCCCTTCCGGTGTCTCACTTCCACTACCCGAAGACCCCTGCTCCAGGTGATCCTCCCGCACTGGTCCACCCCCAGGATCTGGATCCAAAAGCGATGGGCATGTCCTGGACACCTGGATGACAGATCCCCGGGGACTAGCGGGTGAGACACTTTCAGGTCTCTCACACCACCCATTGCCGTTCCAGACATCTTCCTGTGGAACTCCTAAGGAGACTAGCCGTTGGCAGACTGAGATTTGGCTATTGTGTGACTTCAAGATATTGTCATGGGGGGGTCAAATGACTGGTAGGCAATGTGGCTGGTGAGATACAATGTCAACTAGAGCTTACGAAGAGCGATGGTAGTGTGGGCGAGATCTGTGGACAATGTCTTATACTCACTCAAAGGAAGGCTTTCAGTGGAGATCAAACAGCTGAGAGGAGTCTAAATGTCAGCAGAGCATTTGATATTTCACACAGAAAAAGGGCTGTTTTGGCTGTAGATGTGGCAAACCATTTAAAGAGGTGGGAGGAGGTGGTTAGGAAAGGAAAGAAGACAGGCAGCGGAGGATGGTTTCCATAAGTGCTATTGGGTGGGAAAGAAGATCAATGTTGGAGGTCGAGGAGCTCTCACGCGGAGAACATGCTATGATTGTGATAGCCAACAGGTGAAGGATAAGACGTCAGTGAACCACTGGTCTGGGAAATAGAACGAGGAATGTGAAGGTGGAAGGACGAATGATTGCAGGAATTGGAGACATGACCGATTGAGTGTGAGAAAGAACTATCAGAAATAGAGTCAACAGAAAGAAGGGACAACGGAAGATGGTTGTATCAATGATCCAGCGAGCATGAACTGGCAAAAGTATGGCCTGCATGCTTTACTACTGCCCTGACCAGGCGCCTTAACCAATCATCAACCGTGGAATACACGCTGTACCTCTGTTCTAGGCTGGATGTCAGCTACTCTCTCGGGTTCTCTAGGATTCCCCGATTCCCCATTTTTTGGAAGTACAATTTTAAATTGACCTCTTGCCGCATTTTTCTTTCACTACCGCCCCGCTCCAGATTAATGGATTGAATGAGCTCCCTTTGATGTTTCCATGGACGCCATCTTTTGTTTTGTATCCTTTATCCTCTTTTGGTAAATGGGTTGGCTCGTTGTGTGCCAACCCATTCACCAAATGGAAATCTCCTTAGCAAACAGATGCCAATGGTGGAAATGGCTTCTGTGTTGGGCTCTGCTAGCTGGTAACAGTTCCGCCAGCATGTAGACTTTGAATGGTGGGCTAGTACGTACTGGGCCCACCACCCTGGGGATATCAGCAAACAAAATTCAGAAACTCTAAATAAATCCTGAAAGAACCAATTGCTTTCAGACATGGACACGCACACTCCATCAAGACAAGAAAAATAATATAAAAACAGCTTAATTGCACAAATAAATTTGTGTTCGCAGACTGAGAATTGCCCAACAGGGGAGATCGCGTTGAAAGAATTTGTAACTTTGCAGCGTAAAAAACTCAGTAGCTCACCTATTGGTTAAATGCAGTCCATGCACAAAGGTAACTTACCGTGCCTGGCTCCTTTACTGCACTTTTCAGACCACATTAAACATTCACATGCTCTGCAACATACACCCTAGCGAGAAGCTCCAAAGGCTATCCCTAAGAGTGGCCGGTCCTCAACATTGAGATACCATAATTCGGTTGGTCATTTGGGAGAACCAAGCAAGGCGAAAAAACTAGATCTGAAGGCAGTAGGCGACACATGTTATGGCACAAGCTTTGTGACATTATCATGAATAAAGGAATCTCCAGATCGATGTCATGCCATGATGAGAGCGGCACCAGTTAGAACATTAGCAAGCAGTGGAGAGAACTTGTTTCTGTGATATATCGTGAGAACAATAGACATAGACATAGCTTTGGGATATTGATCTACACAGTCTATGGGAGGAGCATCCCTATTGTATAATCAGTATCCCTCCCAACCAATAGAAAGCAAGTGGTCTCGCTGCCAGGCGCGTGGGTAGGCGCATGAGACACGGAGCAGATATGACTTACCATGAAGTTATATGAACATTAGGTCAAACTCGCCTTTAGACACAAAGAATATTACCTGCATTCAATAGACACCAGAAACATATCATAATCAATGTATACGCCAACACGCAAGATGCATAAGAATACATATTAAAGCTTGCTTAACGCAGAAGAGCAACAGGGACAATCGACCATTTTGGAGAAAATGGGTGGTGCCGCTACGCTAGAATGAATGGAGAATCCAAGGATGCCTCAAAGCTGCAGAGAAATTCAGTTTGCTGAATTTGCTGAAACCGGGACCAGCACAGACCAGATAAGGGCTACACGGCCCCCTTTCAAAGTTATTGCAGAAAAGGGAGGGTCGGCCAGCCATAAAGTAGAACAGAAGATAACAATTCCCAAACGGAAGACATATTTCTCTTATACTAAGTAAAAGAACAAACAACCAGGTGCTGACTTATTAAAGGCTTGAAATTGCAGGAAGAGTAGGTCGACTAAGTCTCTAGAGACCGAGGAGGGTAATAGCAACTATGTTAATAAGAGCTAAATTCATGGTATAAGCCGAGCAGAATAATTCAAAACGTGGTCTCCTCACACGTGACTCGCGTTTAGAGAACAGTGCCCATTCATAAGCACCAGACGCAGAGACGCACCTGCTTCAATTCCCTAAAAATTCTCAGAACAAGAAATGTCAAACATAGTTAAGTTCAAAGTTAGAAGCCCTGCCTATGGCCTAGGGAACCAGGGTTGGTATCTCAGGAAATTGGAAAAAGCAGCTCCTTGGTGTCACTCCCCCTAGCACCATATTTTGCTTGTGTGCTGATGACCTACCAAATGTCCAAGGTTGGTGAAGTTAGTACCAACCAATCCTTACTTTCCAATAATGCTGACCTTTAACTATTGCATAAACAAATTAATTATTGTGACCTTGATTTATTTCCTCCTGTATAATTTTAGGGGTGGTCCAAGGTGGAGCCACCAGAGTTCTATAACCAATGAAAACACTGATCAGTATAGGTTCTATATGTAGATAAGTTCCAACCATCAATCCCACCTTCCCGTAGATTTTTGTAAATGCAACATCAATCATGATGTATTTTGTGATTATAAACGGATATCCGACCTGAAAATCGTTCGTTCAGAGCATGGAGACATTGAGTGTTTACTTGTGTCCCTGTTTTATGCTGCTTGTGAATAAAACAGGCCCTTATCAATTACCTTGACTCTTCTGTTTTTGGGCCTGGGATTTATTGGCCTGTCTGTTAAGCTTAGGACTGGGGATTCCCAGCCCCTCCATTACAGGCTAATATGGGAGGAAGGTCCCTTAGATTAATATTGATATGGCGCCTCGGCTGCCGGATGGCACTCGATTCTGCTGGCACAATGGAAACCAATGCCAGAGCTGCACCAGGGACTAAGTCCACAGGTAGGTGAAGATTCCACTTCCTGACAAGTGACCAACATATAACATGTAATCTATGCCTGTGCTAAGCACTTGGCTATGGATAACCCTGGGAGCAGGTGTTCTCTTGATGGCTTTGGGAGGATAGCTCAGGGGCAACGTGCTCGCCTTGGAAGCAAGACGACACCCGGGTCTGCGCTTAGAAACCTCTGGGTATTAAGCGCGTTATAAATAACCTATCATAGCTTATCATATCCTGGTCTTGCTGGTCCAGTTCGTCTATGCCGACAGTTGGTGCTGTTTGCAGGATTTTCTGCACTGAGAGTTAAGGTGTTAAAATATGGCTTTAGGCTCCCATGATGGCCATCTTGACCGTGGAGGGCTTGATTAACATGTGTAATAGAGATTTGGAGTAGCTACTTCCCTGACCCTAACCGCGTCACACGTCACAATGGCATGGCTGTGGGGCCAGGACTCCTCAGAGTAGGAAGGTGCAGAGCAAGAGTGTGACATCATGGTGGTCACTGCTTCACAGGCGCCCCCGGCAGGAGAGAGCAGGCGGGTTCAAGGCCAGTCAGCAGCATAGGTCCTTCTCCATTGTCATAAGGGGGTGCTTGGGAATAGTGCCATGTCTTAAAGAGCCGAGAAAATGAATGCAAATGATTAGGCGAAAGGCTGGATTGGCTTCCTGGAACCGGAACCGCAAAGGTCAAATATCACACTCCATAAATGGTAGGTGGAGGGGAATATGGGCAGGTAAGTGGGTCAGAGCCAGAAGGTCAATGGCACCGACACTGAGACATGTCTCCATCGCAGAAGCAGGCTATGCAAATAGCAGTCGCGGTCTTCAGAAATGTGCTGGCCGTGGAACCAGACTCAGGAGAAGAGTTTCCGGAAGGGATTTTTCCATGGTACACATCTGCAGCTCTGCAGTAACCCAATTTTCCCAGTTTACCAGCATCAAGCTATCGGTAGCAAATAGGCTTTCTGCTGTTCTTTTATCAATCAACAAAGATTTCAAAACATATTTGTATACACTTGCCTTTTCCTTTGCCAGAGGGTAACCTAGCAGTTTGTATCTTTTGCCAAAACCATGAGAGATCCCCTGTTGAGGATGAACATTGCCAGATAAACCTATTTATGGAACAGTGCCTACTCAGGAGGGTCTGCATTCTTATTTTCCTTCTACATTGGAAAGACTAAGGAGATCTGTTGTCGTCAGTTGAATGAACAGACTTCCACCACTAGATGGCAGCATTCACTATCTGCTGCTGCACTTTCAATGATGCATTTGCAGAGTTTGCAGGATATACAAAGTAGCTCATTCACAATGTCAGTCACTCCTTCAACATGGGTATTATAGCTCAGTGGCAACGCGCTCGTCTTGGAAGCAAGACAACCAAGAGCAATACAGGTTTGAATCCCAGGTCCACTCTTAGCAGCCGCTTCAGTGTTATGCGTGTTCTAAAAAAAAAAAACAATGATTATAAAAATAATAATAGGATGAACAGAGTATTTGAAGAGAGTTTAATGTTGAAGGAGTCCCAGGGAGTACCTCATTCATGGAGTCAGCCAGAAAAACACTGTGTTCACAGGAAGCAGCGCCCACTCTAATCCATCCAGATATGTCTGGAGCCCTCCAGGGTGAGGAGCTATACAGCAGGCAGCTTCATCAGCCGCTAACAAGCGAGTTCTCCTATCATACTCCATACAGCCAGCTTACTCAGGTAGCAGGCAGAAACAGCTGCAGGGCACGGGCACTCTGCCCAGATCCACAGTGGGCCAGAGCCTCACCGCTACAGGGCACGGGCACTCTGCCGGGCCAGAGCCTCACCGCGACAGGGCGCGGACACTCTGCCCAGATCCACGGTGGGCCAGAGCCTCACTGCGACAGGGCATGGACACTGCCCAGCCCCACGGTGGGCCAGAGCCTCACTGCGACAGGGCATGGACACTGCCCAGCCCCACGGTGGGCCAGAGCCTCACCGCTACAGGGCGCGGACACTCTGCCCAGATCCACGGTGGGCCAGAGCCTCACTGCGACAGGGCATGGACACTGCCCAGCCCCACGGTGGGCCAGAGCCTCACTGCGACAGGGCACGGACACTCTGCCCAGCCCCACGGTGGGCCAGAGCCTCACTGCGACAGGGCATGGACACTGCCCAGCCCCACGGTGGGCCAGTGCCTCACCGCTACAGGGCACGGGCACTCTGCCGGGCCAGAGCCTCACCGCGACAGGGCGCGGACACTCTGCCCAGATCCACGGTGGGCCAGAGCCTCACTGCGACAGGGCATGGACACTGCCCAGCCCCACGGTGGGCCAGAGCCTCACCGCTACAGGGCACGGGCACTCTGCCCAGCCCCACGGTGGGCCAGAGCCTCACTGCGACAGGGCATGGACACTGCCCGGCCCCACGGTGGGCCAGAGCCTCACCGCGACAGGGCATGGACACTGCCCAGCCCCACGGTGGGCCAGAGCCTCACCGCGACAGGGCATGGACACTGCCCAGCCCCACGGTGGGCCAGAGCCTCACCGCTACAGGGCAGGGGCACTCTGCCGGGCCAGAGCCTCACCGCGACAGGGCGCGGACACTCTGCCCAGATCCACGGTGGGCCAGAGCCTCACTGCGACAGGGCATGGACACTGCCCAGCCCCACGGTGGGCCAGAGCCTCACCGCGACAGGGCATGGACACTGCCCAGCCCCACGGTGGGCCAGAGCCTCACCGCTACAGGGCAGGGGCACTCTGCCGGGCCAGAGCCTCACCGCGACAGGGCGCGGACACTCTGCCCAGATCCACGGTGGGCCAGAGCCTCACTGCGACAGGGCATGGACACTGCCCAGCCCCACGGTGGGCCAGAGCCTCACTGCGACAGGGCATGGACACTGCCCAGCCCCACGGTGGGCCAGAGCCTCACCGCTACAGGGCAGGGGCACTCTGCCGGGCCAGAGCCTCACCGCGACAGGGCGTGGACACTCTGCCCAGATCCACGGTGGGCCAGAGCCTCACCGCGACAGGGCACGGGCACTCTGCCCAGCCCCACGGTGGGCCAGAGCCTCACCGCTACAGGGCACGGACACTCTGCCCAGATCCACAGTGGGCCAGAGCCTCACTGCGACATGCCCAGATCCACAGTGGGCCAGAGCCTCACTACGACAGGGCACGGGCACTCTGCCCAGATCCACAGTGGGCCAGAGCCTCACTGTGACAGGGCACGGACACTCTGCCCAGATCCACAGTGGGCCAGAGCCTCACTGCGACAGGGCACGGGCACTCTGCCCAGCCCCACGGTGGATCAGAGCCTCACTGCGACAGGGCACGGATACTCTGCCCAGATCCACAGTCGACCAGAGCCTCACTGCGACAGGGCACGGACACTCTGCCCAGATCCACAGTGGGCCAGAGCCTCACTGCAACAGGGCACGGGCAATCTGGCCAGATCCACAGTGGGCCAGAGCCTCACTGCGACAGGGCACAGGCACTCTGCCCAGCCCCATGGTGGATCAGAGCCTCACTGCGACAAGGCACGGACACTCTGCCCAGATCCACAGTGGGCCAGAGCCTCACTGCGACAGGGGAGGACACTCTGCCCAGATCCACAGTGGGCCAGAGCCTCACTGCAGAGCGTCACTGCGACAGGGCACGGACACTCTGCCCAGCCCCACGGTGGATCAGAGCCTCACTGCGACAGGGCACGGACACTCTGCCCAGATCCACAGTGGGCCAGAGCCACACTACGACATGCCCAGATCCACAGTGGGCCAGAGCCTCACTACGACAGGGCACGGGCACTCTGCCCAGATCCACAGTGGGCCAGAGCCTCACTGTGACAGGGCACGGACACTCTGCCCAGATCCACAGTGGGCCAGAGCCTCACTGCGACAGGGCACGGGCACTCTGCCCAGCCCCACGGTGGATCAGAGCCTCACTGCGACAGGTCACGGACACTCTGCCCAGATCCACAGTGGGCCAGAGCCTCACTGCGACAGGGCACGGACACTCTGCCCAGATCCACAGTGGGCCAGAGCCTCACTGCGACAGGGCACAGGCACTCTGCCCAGCCCCATGGTGGATCAGAGCCTCACTGCGACAAGGCACGGACACTCTGCCCAGATCCACAGTGGGCCAGAGCCTCACTGCGACAGGGGAGGACACTCTGCCCAGATCCACAGTGGGCCAGAGCCTCACTGCAGAGCCTCACTGCGACAGGGCACAGACACTCTGCCCAGATCCACAGTGGGCCAGAGCCTGACTGCGACAGGGCACGGGCACTCTGCCCAGATCCACAGTGGGCCAGAGCCTCACTGCAATAGGGCACAGACACTCTGCCCAGATCCACAGTGGGCCAGAGCCTCACTGCGGAGTCTCACTGCAACAGGGCACGGACACTCTGCCCAGATCCACAATGGGCCAGAGCCTGACTGTGACAGGGCACAGGCACTCTGTCCAGATCCACAGTGGGCCAGAGCCTCACTGCGACAGGGCACGGACACTCTGCCCAGATCCACGGTGGATCAGAGCCTCACTGCGACAGGGCATGGGCACTCTGCCCAGCCCCACGGTGGATCAGAGCCTCACTGCGACAGGGCACGGACACTCTGCCCAGATCCACAGTGGGCCAGAGCCTCACTGCGACAGGGCACGGGCACTCTGCCCAGATCCACGGTGGGCCAGAGCCTCACTGCGACAGGGCACGGACACTCTGCCCAGATCCACAGTGGGCCAGAGCCTCACAGCAACAGGGCACGGACACTCTGCCCAGATCCACGGTGGGCCAGAGCCTCACTGCGACAGGTCATGGACACACTGCCCAGGCCCACGGTGGGCCAGAGCCTCACCGCTACAGGGCACGGGCACTCTGCCCGAGCCTCACCGCTACAGGGCACGGACACTCTGCCCAGATCTACAGTGTGCCAGAGCCTCACCGCGACAGGGCACGGACACTCTGCCCAGATCCACAGTGGGCCAGAGCCTCACCGCTACAGGGCACGGACACTCTGCCCAGATCCACAGTGGGCAGAGCCTCACCGCGACAGGGCACGGACACTCTGCCCAGATCCACAGTGGGCAGAGCCTCACCGCGACAGGGCACGGACACTCTGCCCAGATCCACAGTGGGCCAGAGTCTCACTGCGACAGGGCACAGGCACTCTGCCCAGCCCCACAGTGGAATAAACAAGAAAAGGTTGGATCAGTGGAATCGGATGACACTGGCTATTTTCTATTTAAATCACATATTTTAATTTCAAAAAGTTATACAAGTTCATCATAAAATACATCACAAATCATTCTAAACCACTCATGCCTACTTAAGTATTCACATTCATAAAATTCATTCAAACATCGGACCATAAAACACCCTAATGTGAGAATAGCACCAGATTTTGCTATTCAGTACAAATGATTACAGAAATGATTTTGTTCTCATGTATATTAACATTTTAAATGATGACCCAGTCCATAGTATCGGGTGTCACTTCTTTCTTGGTGTTTTAAATCACCAAAAATTCTCTCATAGAGATCACGTCGACACGTGTTTCGGTCAAAAGACCTTCTTCAGGACGTCGGGCAAGGAGCACTTACTCCGCCCGATATTCCACATGTAAGGGCCAGGCATACATCTAAAAAATAAATAAAAGCCAGATTGTCATCCCTATTTCTTTTATCGGTGATACATAATATCACAGTGTGCTGTCAAAAAATGGGCACAGCGGCCCTAACTCACCCCCACGTTGATTACTGGCGGGATGGCAAGACAGGGCGTGGGAAATCTCCTCCCAAAGTACTTCAACTAGCTGTAAAGCCTATGGGATATATAAAAACCAAAGTGGAATTACCTCTAGGTGTCTATCGTGTGACCAGACACCTCTCTATTCAAATTCAAGATCAAACACTTACACTAACACTGTTGCTGGTTAAGACTTCTTTTCCACAAATATCTCCTCTGTTTAGTTTTTTCTCGTGTGCCACCACATCACTGTAGCACTGTGGAACAAACAGAGACAGAACGGAGAGTACACTGAGTAGAATGTCTAATTCACAAGGGGGCTGTGCCCCACCTACTATCAAGCAGAATGAAGGCGGCACAAATAGTCTCCTAATAGATGGAAGTACCCCATTATAACTATGGCGCTTTTCCCCGTGCTTAAATGGAAAACCGATCTAGCGGTCCCAAACAGTCACGACCGGCATGCATCTTCTCTTTCTCTCTATCTCTTGCCTCTTCTGTGTATCATAGAGAAAAGGAAAAGAAAAAGAAAAAAAACCCTTAATAGCGTGCAGGATATCTCGGAGGGATATGTCCGTGATGCATGCACAGAACCATGTGAGATCGAAGCATACGGCCACCACCGCCAGCTCCCGCCCGTGAGCAACGCTCATTAAATGCTTACCGCGTAATTCCATACGAAGACAATGAATCCTTTCAATTCGGTCGGCAGACAGCACGATACTTAATGTCTCGCCGCGGACACCGGTGTTTGAAGTAGTAAGATGCCAGGTGTCCCTGTGTAAGTATCGCGTATGTCCTCGACCCGCCTCTCTTCATTCACATAGACGAGGGACAAACGGATCCTGACTGTCATGGACACAAAAAAGGGGCTACAAGTACGACACAGTCACTGAAACTAACCGCGTTGCACAAAAGGCCCAGCCACTAAAAATGGCCACTCTAAATGGGACTTGTCATAGGACAAATGTCCAGAAAACACCCAAATAGTGTAAGTGAATAGTGAAAAGTAAACGTAAAAAAGTAAACACAATGAAAACGATGAAAAAAAAATAATAGAAATGAAGAAACGAAAAAACCAAAAATTAAATAATTGGAATAATGAAAGAGCAACATGTTCCTAAACCTAAAAAGACCCAAAAAACAACCAAGAATAATTAGAGAGAGAGAGACACTATAAATGATGAAGTAGATCTTACAGCTTCTCCATATGCTGCCCATTGCTCTGTATGTTACCGAGTTGTAAATAGCACCTCCCTAATTCGCAGAGAATAGCTCAGACAGGGTTATGGGGAAGGAAACACTCCTAATCCAGAGAGAGTAAAAACAAGTGGCAAAAGCAAAGACAACACCTACATTGGTAAATATCAATATTTAAAGAGTCTATAAAGTTAGCCCCCTGATAAGAGGAACTGGGGCACCATCACATACATTGCATATAAACAATATATAATTGTCATACATACGTAGAATTTACAATGGATTCGACAGCACGGTGGCATCAGTGTCTGCTACCTACTTCATGATGTATCAGCAAAGAGATATGTACACACACATGATATTTTATATAAACTCATGAGTGACAAGGGGATAATTGAGAGAAGATGACACCACAGACAGACACATAGTGGTTAACTTGACCTAGATAGTAAGGTTAGGCACAAAATATGGTGTCTGAATCCATCCCCGCTACTTACTTAGTATTTGTACTTAATTCTTTATCAGATTGTTCCATTCAACGGATATATTCAATCCATTCTTCACAGTGTCAAGAGTGTGTATCCATCTCTGTTCAATACGGTGTAATGTGTGGGCCAGAGCCTCACCGCTACAGGGCACGGACACTCTGCCCAGATCCACAGTGGGCAGAGCCTCACCGTGACAGGACACGGGCACTGTGCCCAGATCCACGGTGGATCAGAGCCTCACCGCCACAGGGCACAGGCACTCTGCCCAGCCCCACGGTGGGCCAGAGCCTCACCGCGACAGGGCACAGACACTCTGCCCAGGCCCACAGTGGGCCAGAGCCTCACCGCTACAGGGCACGGGCACTCTGCCCAGATCCACAGTGGGCCAGAGCCTCACAGCTACAGGGCACGGACTCTCTGCCCAGCCCCACAGTGGGCCAGAGCCTCACAGCTACAGGGCACGAGCACTCTGCCCAGCCCCACGGTGGGCCAGAGCCTCACCGCCACAGGGCACAGACACTCTGCCCAGCTCCACGGTGGGCCAGAGCCTCACCGCGACAGGGCACAGACACTCTGCCCAGGCCCACAGTGGGCCAGAGCCTCACAGCTACAGGGCACAGACACTCTGCCCAGCCCCACGGTGGGCCAGAGCCTCACCGCTACAGGGCATTGCAAATGGAGATGGTTTCCTTAATGCACCTTTGGATCTGCTTGATCAGTGTATGTTCTGCAATGGAAGGCTGATATTTTTCTTCTTTTCCATTTTCCCTTTTTTCAGTTTTGTAATTTCTATTTAGAAGGCAATTTCTTAATTTCCTAATTTGTTTTGATTTCTCATTATTCCTTTTGAAAATGGCTCAGATTGTCTTTGTAAAGTGCCTTGGGTCGCTTCACAGTGAGTAATAAAGACAAGTTTTGATTGAAAGCGGAACTTCACCAGCCACCATGACCTGGTCCAATCACTGGGCAGATGCCCCCCTCTGGCCGAATGGACAACCCTGGTCCCCCAGGGGATCTACAGTCCCAATATGAGCGGCCAATCAACACAGCAACTCCATCATCGCAAACCTACACCCCAGTCCTGGCAACAGCCGGGCAGCCAGGGGGTCCTGGGCATGGGGGTGAGCTGCCCATCCACCCCTCCAGGCATGCCCACAGATCCACAGGAGCCCTCCCTGGGTCTAAGTAGCGCCAGTAGCTTCCAACGCGCTTATGGGGTCGTCTTTGGGGAACAGAGGGGAAAAGGATGGGGTGTTTTCAATTGAATAACCAAATAGCCACAGAAAACCTGTTTATCAGGAGGAGTCTTTCCAAGAGGTTGGACATTTCTCCTGCTTATGATGTAGTCCTAGACTTCTTCCACAGTCTAAGCTGCACATTTTGAGGACCACTTGATCTAGGCTCGTCTTGACCCAGCGTTGCCAGCAGGGGACATGGGTGAAGGGGGGGGGCGCTGGCTGGGGTTGCCTTCTTGCACATCTCATAATTATTGATGCTTTCTCACGTAGTAAGCTTACCCCCACTTGCAAACTGAATCTGTTCTTCCTGGACTTTATGGGGTGAGATTTGTTTTTACACATGATATGATAGGTTATTTATTACGTGCTTAATACCCAGAGGTTTCTAAGTGCAGACCCGGGGATCGAACCTGTGTTGCTCCATTTCGTCTTTCTTCCAAGGCGAGCATGTTGCCCCCGAGCTATCCTCCCGAGTTCACTGTTACTCATAAATCCCCACTTCTGGGGTTTCGCTGTGACCTTTCTGCATATCTGCTGCTTGCCACCTCTCGGGGTCCCAGGGGTTAGGCGTTTATGCTCCTCTCTGGGTTCAAGGGCTTTTCTTGCTAGCTCGGGGTTCGATCGAGTTCTCATGGTTTCATCACTTCTGGGGTTCTCAGAGGGCCTCCTTTTTTGTTCTTCTGTATTGCGACTGCACTGAGAGTGTGTGGGGCTCCTTTTAATATGTACCCGACACCGGTTATCCTCTTTCGCTCATCCTTTGGATAGGTCATCCATCTTAGCGTTTACACCTCTTCTCTCTGCTTCTCTTTTGGCTTTCACTATCACGTCTATTCGGATGAGACTGACATTCCGCTCTCTTTTCCCTCCCATCTCGAAATGGATTGCCAACTACCTCACTACAATCCCTGAATGGGTTGCTTTCTGCTGTCTCGTGCAGAAGTCTTGAGAAACATGAAGACCTTTTTCTCCTGGCTTCCAACGCCTTCTCTGTCCTCCCCTCTCCGATCTCCTTCCTGCCTGGCGTCTTGCTCCCTTGCCCAAGGCTCACAACCTTGTGTGTCCTCTTTGAGAGCGACCTTCAAATGCAAACATTCACCAGTGCCACCACCTTTGCTGCTCTTATTAACCATCATAACATTTGGAACATTCGTCAATTTCTCAATCCCCGCTCAATGAACACTCTTCTCTCTGCCCTCATGCGCAGGAAACTAGATCAGTGCGCATCTACTTGTCTACTCCTTGGCCTTCGTCTTTACTCCTTCCTCCACGCTGGATGGTTCTCCATGCACAGCGGCTCCCTTTTCAAGTTCATTCTCCTAGTTTACAAAGCTATCCATGGTCTACTCACACTGTTCCCTCCACTCCTTCTCTGCACTCAACCTTACTGTCATATGTTTCACCTGCACCTCCTAACATACCAGGACTCCTAGCAAAGGAGTTGATGGCCAGCAGGGCTAGTTGACCCCAAAACCAGCCAAAGATAGAGGGACCATATACTCTAAACTGGTCGCTGTGACACAGACTTCAGTAGAATTCAATTGATAGTTTATTTATATCGCGCTCATACACAAGTGTTTCAGAGCGCGAGAACCTCTGGCCATGAAAAAATAGTTCAGAGATGCAAAACGGACCACGATGAAGGCGACCAAGGTATGGGTGTCTGGGGTTGGGGGAATGGAGGGGTTGGAGCGGGAATAACCTCCTAATGCTCTTTTTCCATGGAATTTTGAGAGGATATGAATGATCACAGTAGCAGGCATGAGTGCATCCAGCAAAGTAAGGCGGTAGATTCTAGGTGTAGGAAGACCTAGACCACCTGCTGGCCCTCGCAGTGCTCCAGATTAGATTTGGAAGTGGGGGTATTTTACTCCATGTTTTCTAAGGTTGGGAGAAAAATAATTTTTTAAGGAGTAAAAATGCAAGTCCAATTTCCAATGGGAGTATTTTTTTTATAAACCTGTAAAAATGTTTTAACTAGGAAATGTAAATGTTTTTGTAATCATTATTTCTTTGCACCTAGTTGTTCATGCACATTAAAAGATATGTTTACTTCTTTCGACCAGGTCATTATAATAGTAGTTTCTCCATGGAGTTGCGTGAGCGAAAGCAGGGGCACAAGGTTCTTCTATGTGTCCGTTTCCTACTTTTTGTTGGCAGTATTTCTACTCCCTATTTTTATTATTTTTGGGGGTATTTCCTATTTTTAGGGAGTAAATGTGCCTGTTACACCCCTTATCGGTAGCGCCGGGCCCTTGGGCAACTCTCTTTGTTATGTTATGTAACTGGGAATTGTATTGTGCGCTGTTACACTTTGCATATCCTCCAGGGGATTTGGCTGATCTGAAAGAGAAGGGAGTGAGTGAGGTTAGGGGGGAAGAGCAGGAAAATGCCAGTTAGCTTTGCTTCTGTGTTGATAAGTGCAGTATAAAGTATTGGGGTCCGGTGTGCAAGAGCGCGTGTGTCAGGGGCATGGAGGCATGTGTGTCCACATTGGATCTGCGTGTGCCACACACCATACGGTCTTATGGTCATTCCAGGGCTACTGGAGAGGTGAGCTCTAACTGCACATCAACGGCTCTGGTCGGATCAGGCATCTTTCCATTCTGGCTCTGGCTCTCAAGCCCTGGAATCTGCTCCGGACACTCGAACAATTCATTAATCAAGGTCGTGAGAGGACATGCGGTGTGGAGCTGGAAAAAAAAGATACTTGCCGGGACCACCCCCTTTCAATGTGGAGAATCAAGTGACCTGGAGAGATCCACCTCGCGTCACTGGAGAGGATTCTAGTCTAAAATGAAAGCAAGTCTTCCTCTGCGCCCCGTAGTGCTCTTCTAAAAAACCACGGAAAGAGTTCAAATTAAAGTTTGATATTTTTAGTCAGTCACGCTGGCAGAGCGGTGTTCCAGTACTTTTAGAATGTCTGGTGTACTAACTTTTTCCATGATGAATCATAATCCAAGATCGCTAACACTTTAGGGCCTCGGTGAACCAGAATGATTCACTCGTGCACGTCAACTTTCCATCAAAGATCATAATCCAGGAAGTGGACGCTCCTATGAGGGTGGTGCACTGGATTGTCACTTGCATCATACCAAAGCAGAGAGAACCACAATCATACAGCCAATTAAGGCGACTATAAAGAACAGATTCTTCCAGGCATGAGTGTCCTCGCCTATAGGGTCTAGACCAAGGCCGAATTCCTACTCCTCACCAACAACACTGTACAAAGACATGCAGACCTGGCTATCAACTATAAACCTCGAGGGCTTCATACCCAAGCTCACCTCCTGCACCAAGCCCCTCGGGTTCCACAATCGACAAACACCTCTACCTCAAGACACACATAGCTAAGAAAACTCAGACCGCTTGGTATCTGCTCTCCCTCCTGTGGAAAGTGAAGCCCTTCCTCACTTGGGACAGCTTTAGATCCACTGTTCAAGCACTGGTTCCAACCCACCTGGATGGGGACAATGCGTTCCTCGAAGGCTCTGTGTCATCCTCCCTTGTGCCCATGAGAAGCATCCTACACATGGTTGCACACCTCATCACAGGTCTACGCAAATACAACCACATCACCCTGGCTCTCACTGCACGCATAAATAACCTCCAAGTCTTGCTGCATCATCTATAAGGCAGTCGCCCTCATGTGACCCAGCTACCTCACAGAGAAACTCAGCATCTCCGGCAGACAGCACACCACCAGAAGCCAGGACACGTGCAGACTTGAAATCCACCGCTGCAAAAAGGAAAGGACCAGAAAACAAGCCTTCTCTGCCTAAGCCCCAAGACTATGGAACGTTCTCCCCATCAGCATCAGACTCGCCCCCATGCTCCTACAATTCAGAAAAGAACTCAAGACCGACCTCCTCAACACCTAGGCCATCACATCGCCTCCCGTGCCAACTAACTTGCGAGTCGCCGTCTGCCCCTCTCTTCCCTGCCACCCTGTACAGCTCTGCCCCTCTGAATCCTACCCCCTTCTGTATATCTGCTTGGTTGTTATCTCTGAAAAGCACTCCAAAGCTCTCTGTTATACATCTGTACTGTTGTATTCCCTTGTAAAGCGCTCAATTGTGTAACTGTATTGTATATCTCTGTAAAGCGCTCCATTGCTTCTCGAAGGTAGGTCAGCGCTCAATAAATACGGTAACAATAATAGACACAGAAATGTGCTATTAGGGCAATGTCTCCCACTCATGCCTGATTGCTAAAGGTTCAGGAAATCAATGCAATGTGTTAGAGAGTGGTTTTTTGGTACATTGAATGTAGAATCGGTATCCATTATAGAGTGCATATCGCGTGAGCCCTGTTCAGATGGATTCTCAGAATCGGCCCTCAGGATAGATTCTGAGAGGTCACCCTGTTCTGGTGAACAGGGAAAGACAGTAAGATCTAGCCAAACTCTATCTGTGTAGTGTGACTGAGCAGCCATGCTTGGACGTTTGAGAGTGGGGTAGGGTTCTGTTAAGCACACACAGAGCACACATTTGGCAGAATATAGACAAATGCAATTATTTATGTAGGCCTTAGACAAACACTTAGCAATGAAAACCCACGTGGTAAGTAACACCATCACATTCACTACTATTCTATACACATAATAGTGCATCTATTATGCCATGGGCACCACTCACCGTGCCCTCCACGAGTACCTTCAACAGAAAATCACCCTCTACCAATCCAACAGGAACCTGCCCTCAGGCACTGCACTCCTACTGGTCATCCCCTCCTTCAAATCCACCAGAATAGGAGGCTCCACCTTCTCCGCCCAAGCCCCCCTCTCTGGAACTCAATGCCGTTTAACATCCGACGCATAGAGGACCACTTGGCCTTCCAGAGGGCCTTCAAGGCATGATTATCCCCCCTCCACTCTAACAAACCCTGCCCTCTTGAGCTAGTCAATCATTCCAGGCAGGCTGGGGCAGCAAAGAACTTCCATGTAATCACTGAATGATGGTAAGAATAATCTAATCATGAGAGTCTGTGCCGCAGCTACGACACCAAGAAGCCTGCCAGAGCAGACGGTTATGTATCACATTCCATGTTTATGGAAAATAGCCGAAGGCAAGGCCACTCGCCCACACACATCTGCAAGCCCACTCTCTCCCAACGACACATTGCACAACACCTCCACCATTAGAATGCAGCTCAGCTATCCCCCACGACAGAAATGTGGTCTAGCTGGACACATAATGAGTCTACTACTCTCGCAGTCTCTCTTGTCAACTGGAAAGCACCCATCCACTTTCCAGCTCGATATCGGTGGCTAGTAGGGACCTGGCCACCCCTACCCAACTTTGCTTTGGCTAAAATGCACACATGCATTCTAAACTCCACTGACCAATTTTTCCATACCTTGGACTACAGTCCGCCGAGGGCATTTACCTAAAGCGCTTTGAGGCCATACCAATGGGATAAAGGTGCTATACAAATGACAAATTACATTATTTTACATTTACATTTTTCTGTGAACAACTAATTGAGCTCAATTCTTCCGCATTTAATGCAGTAATCAATCCTTTGATCGTTTATAGGTCATGTTCATGCCAGAAGCAAGAAGGTGTGCGACATGGTTGCCCAGTTTGGCATACAGGCCACTGCAGAAATCCTGTTCACTGAGGGGGAGGGGCTTTTGAAAGATGGTTAAAAAACAGGCATACCACAGGTCCATGTGTAGATCTCTAGAGGCCATTTAGATGGTGGGAATGTTCTCTGTTGGGGTCAATATGCTGCCTGCACCACATGTTTATGCAGAGGTCTCCAATGGGCCCAACGAGTATGCTCGTCCTTTTTGCTTAGACTTGCATAATAGCCTGGCAATTGAGGGTATGCGCCCTATAGGTGCTGAACCACTGCCATACCTCGCAGATATGCATAGATTGTTAAGCTTCATCTTTGTAATTAAATATTTTTATTAATCTTTTTCAACATCTTCAGCAAGTACATCATATATTGTACAAACCTAAGTAAGTATACATTACATTAAAAAGGTAATAAACACAAACACTTCAGCGGAGATACAATATATTGACAATTTGATCTTCCGTTCACCTTATTAAATGTGCCTTGCTAGTATGACGTGTGTATTGGGGCACCACTAGGAGCATTCCAGCAGGCCGAAGGCCCTCAGCCTCGTTGGGTGGGTAGAGTCTCTATTGCGTGCTTTAGCGTATCGCAAGTAGCCCCCCCCCCACTTCGCAAAGAAGTCTTGTCTCCTGTCCTGCACAGAGGTGACCTTTCTCTGTCAGCAAGGAAGACCAGATTCGAACCCACCCGTCCTCCACCTAAGCTTCATTTTCGAGGAAGGGCACGCTATGTGCAGGTGGCAATACGCTGCCGTACCACGTGCATGCGGGTAGATCTCGTGCAGATCCTGCATTGACTCGTTAGACGCCATTTTGAAGGAGGGCATGCTGTCTGCAGGTGACCGATTTGCACTATCTGAAACCCAGCACATACATACATGCAAAGTCAGGGTACCTTTTTTAAGCTCTGCAGACGTAGCCCGAGGGCTGTATCGGGAGTTATGGGCCCTAAAGACCGAGTTAAAGGACAGAGCGCAGGAAGGGCATTTAACCAGATTTACTGGGCCATAAATCCAGGTACGGCCTGAAGGCATGATCTATAAGGCTATTATGTCCCTTTCTTTGGGGGTAGGGGGCAGTGTAAAAAAATGGAAGTGGTTGCCCACCAACCACACACAAACGTGATGAGGATGGAGGGGCAGGGCTTAGGAGCCAGCTGGGCCATGTCTGCCTGGTGAGGCCAGATGAAGATTGCAGCCACCTGCCCCCATCTTAGCAAGGTAGCGAACAGGGACATCATTTCACCAAAATGCCTGGGGTAGCAGAAGTACTATGTTCAAAAAAGAAACTGATCGCAACACAATACTCCATTATAAAAGCAATCACCCGAGCAACCTAAGAAACAACCTGCCTTATGGCCAGTTTCTCAGAGTATGCAGAAATTGCACCAATACAGAAGAGTTCAAAATAAATGCAGCAGCCCTTACAACCAAATTGAAAGCTCGAGGCTACCCCAAAAAACTCCTTAGAGACACCCAGAAGAGAGCAAGATTTACACCAAGAGAAGTGCTCCTCACACCCGAAATCCGGGACATCCAGCAAGACATCATGGCATGTGTCACCACTTTTTGCCCAAGTACTACTAAACTCAGAGGAGCTATTAGAAAATTCTGGCCACTTATACAACTGAGCCTACCCCAGGAACCGCTGCCAAGAATGGCTCTCAAAAGGTCCAAGAATTTAAGAGACATACTTACGCATGCCAGAATAACCAAAACAAACACTAGATCCACCCTATGGAACCTGAGAGAGTTGAATGGTCACCACCCATGTGGTAACTGCACTGCATGCAAGCAGACAAAGAAAATGAATTCCTTTATGATTGGCAATAAGGAATGGAAGCTTAAGCATTTTTCCAACTGTAAGACCAGCAATGCAATTTACATCATAGAATGCCCTTGCAAATTACGCTATGTGGGTCAAACTTCTAGACCAGTGCATAAAAGAATTGGGGAACATCGCTCGAGAATACGTTGTAAAACCATGGCGGCCCCTCTGGTTTCACATTTCCTGGAACTGCAACATAGCCCAGACAGCTTCATGTGGTGGGTTGCAGATAAAGTACATAATACCAGCAACACCACCAACTCTCTTAATTTCAAAGAAAGCTGGTGGGTATACAAACTTCAATCTATTACCTCAGGTCTTAATGAAATAGAACCCTACCACCACTCTTAAATACCCGTTTATGCCGCCGTAGAGGGCCTCCTATGATTCCTTGTGGGCATTAGTAGCCCCTCCCGCACGATCACCTCGGGCTTCACATAAATTGCCCCTCTGACAGCCATTGGCCTCCCGACCCGCCTTTGCTGTGGACCATCTGTGTCACAGGCACAGAGGCAACCCTGTCCCTGGTATGCTCGGCCCTTTGCGAGCTTATTGTTGCTAGGCTACTACTTCCCAGGCGCTTGCGTGGAGAGATAGTAGCTAGTGACATCTGGGCATGCGCGTTACAGCATGTCTATCACAGTGCCCTTCGTTGGCCCTTCGAGCCTACTATCTTAGGTGATGCCGCAGCTCGGAACTTTTATTTATCTATGTTCCGTTCTTTGAAATAATTGGATCGTCCGCCTCCACGCGATCATAGTATTGTAAGTGCACTTCTCCCCACGCGCATGCTCAGTGATCCAGGAGTTTGTTGCATCTGAGCATGCGCGGGTCTACACTGCGTACACAGCTTCACTCTGTGCTACACCGAACGTCTAATCGAACGCGTCTGTTGCAGCTCGCACTATACAGGTACTTGAAGTCTCTCCTTTCTGCCTAGGCACTAGCTATTAGTGCACCGCTCCCCTTACCATCTTTGGGTGTCCAGTTGTGTTGCCTTATTATTCTTAACGTTGCCACAGACTTGATCTGTCCTTGGTATTTACCCCACAGACTCGAACGGTCCCAGCCCACCGTGGTCCTTCAGTCTCAGTAACCGGCCACTCGGGCCCCTCGATACCTTGACTGCCCAGGCGCCGGGGCATTTCTTGCGACTCCAGGTAATTGCGCAGACACTATCCCTGCCAGCCTGTTTTTTCACCCGTTCATTTCTTGTCAGAAACTACACCGTGGGGGTTCCCCCCCACGCATGAGCTTATCTTTCTTTTGTACTTGCTTTCTTGCTTTTCAGCTCCACCTTCTAAGAAGCAAGCACTATCCTCCACTAGTCTTCCACTGGAACTTCTTTTCAGCCAGTTGGCTAGTACCCAGGACCTTGTCCTATGTAAGGTCAGTACATGACCAACAATATGAGTTCACTAGAGTTCACCAGAGCGTCCTTATTTTATCTTTATACACTTGTGTATGCAATTTTATTAACTGTTTTTTTGGAGTCTGTTTGTATACCATGCCCTATAATCACATAAGGTGTTTTAACTATAACACCCCTTCCTTTCTTATAGGGGTTCTTCAAACCTTGGATCCATGAAGAAGGCTGTGATCCACTGTCTAGCCGAAACGTCTAGGGACCCTGCCCCACCTTGGGTCCAATAGGTCCCATTTTTACAATTGGCTTTGATTTATGTCTATGACGTCGATCTATTTTGGTCACCCTCTAGCCTGGCTTCTGTTAGACCTATTCAAGGTCCACTGTTACAACAACAAAAATGCACTGTTGGTCCTATTAGATAGAGGTACACGTGTTACGTACCCTTTATCACCATCTAATGGTGCTCAATGAGAAGAACATGAAATGCACTAAACATGTCAAGTCATTTGTGTGTATATAGGCTCATTTACTTAGAATGTCACCTGATGGTACACTTATGCATCAATCTGTTTTCGTTTTGTGGAATTGTATTATGTAATCCCTGTATTACTTATGAATCTATGCAATCTCTGTCTGTTGAATAGTAAATATTAGACTGAGGAGTGAAAATAATAAATAATAATTTCTCCTAATTTCATATTAACAAAGTATTTGTGGCATACTCTTTCTCCTTGGTGCTCTCCCATCCTGCCCCTGTATATGTACAAATAAGAGAGATAACAGAGGTTCAGATACACTTCACATTTTATTTGCATCCTAATAATTTGCAAGTAGCTTTGACTGTTCCAGTCAGGACAACCCCCCTTGTGTTCTTTTGTCACTGATAGCCCTTTGTCCTGAGCTGTATTTGGGCTTTCCCTCCCGTACACTATGGGGTAGCAGAAGTGACATCACAACACCCTTGACCTTCCCCTTACAGGAAGTGATGTCATTTGACCCCCCTCCCCGAAGTGACATCATGGGAAGCGATGGAACGCAACCTTTCACCCATTGACAAAACAGGAAGTGGCATCACATAGACTCTATACGAAAAATGTGGTTACGATACCACTGTAAAGTGATATAAATTACATACAAGAATGGATCACCTTATCAGTGTGTAAAGGCCCATGTTACCAAATTACTGTGAATGCAAGCAGACGTCCAAGGCCAAAGGATAATGACGAGTTATTATATAGCACTTACGCTTAAGCACTTCATATAGAACAAATATACATACAATATCACCCAACCTGTGTTGGTACTCATTTATCAACCTGAGAAGGACGAAAGGCTGAGTTGACTTTGCTGGGAGCAGAACCTGCAACCGGCAGATCACACACACATTGCTGCAGCAGGCGCTCAACCCACTGAACTATCTAATTGGCTATAGCCATTTTTGTTACTTTTTTTAGGGGTAGCAAGGGAGACCACAGGGGTTGCAGTTGCGACCGCTGGTGACCCCTAAATGACGTCCATGGTAGTGAGTGGGAGTGCAGGGAATTTCAGTGCCTGGGACGCGCCGTCGGGTACGGAGAGGAGGAGAGTGATGCTGAGGGCAGGGCTCTGAGCAGCACTCCAATGACAAGAGGAAGCGCTGTGCTGAGAGCGCGACTACCAGCGCGCACACAGCGGGTGGAATGATGTGGTACACCCATAATGGCCTATTCCCTGGCCATGTGGGATTTCTGAGCCATAGCGCCTGGAAATTGGTCAGTGGGGGACTGTGACGTCACTCGGCCGGGCTATAATCTGTATTATGCATAGTAGTAGCGTCGCTGAAGGAATATTCACGTGACTCGAGTATGTCATAATAGGAAGGCCTCGGTAAAATGAAATGTTTTGCTACATGGGAGCCTGAAATTCCCCCTCTGTGGAATTTTGGCAGAACATACAAACATATTTGCTAATTTTTTAATGAGAAATCCCAGTAAGTTTGAGTTCTGAATAAATGTCCATGGAATTAAAATGCCCTTTGTTCACTTGTATTCTCAACATTCTGCCTATTTTTCAGCAGACATTATGGGAAAATATGCAAAAATAAATACTGAACTTGGGGGAAATACCACATTTTGACACAAGTTCTTTAAAATGAAACCGCCTTTTTTTTTGGAAGTCGAAGCCGCCGAGCACTTTCTGGGGTTGGTGTCACTGCCATGGATTGGCGCGATGACCCTTGACCTGCAATTTAGTAAATCTTACAGTAGTGTGTGGACAGCTTTCTCAGATCGCAGGCGAGAAGGGATTGGATAAGCAGGCTATAACAGGGAGAGCGTGAGAAATTCCCTGTTCGTTCTCACTAGAGCCCCCCCCCACACCCTTGTATAATAGGGAGACACTGTGCATGCGTTATATGTGTACTGCAGGCTTCCTGTGCGTTGAGTTGCATTTTCTCTGCAGTGTAAAAGGCGTTCTGCGTAGCACGCAGGGGCCACTTGCATGGCTTTGCAGTGCCTTTTCCGTGTCTGAAATAGCATTACCTGCTGCAGCTCAAATATCCGACAGGTGGCAGTGTCGCATCAAAAATCAGGGGCTCATTTTATAATAAGCGTTTATGGCATGGAGGGGGCAGCCTGCGGTAGCACTCATGTGCCGTTGTGTTCCCTTCATGCAATATTCCAAAAAGGGTCGGACTGGGCCATAAAATTGTCTCGGGCACCAATGAAAAAGTGGGCCACAGTGGCAAATGGATTTTCATTTCTTTTGTGACACTGTTTGAATAGTAACCAATGGAGAGTTTTTTGATAAAGTGTAATTGTGCCTTTTAAGGAATATTTATTGTTCAACACTGGTCAATACTACTAGCCGCAGAGTGAATTCACTCATCAAAAGGCCCCAAATCGAGAAAAAAAAAGTGGCCCACTTTGTCAAAAAAAAAAAAAAACGGGCCCACACCAGCATTTTGGGTTTTTGGTTCGGCCGTGGGCCTATTGCCCTATATGACAGTCCGAGCCCAATTCCAAATGTATCAAACGGAGGGCAACAGCGAAGGAGAAAAGCAGGCTGCCAGTGTTTTTTCAAGACTGTCTTCTGAGAGTTAATGACTTCATTGGAGCTGAATATACGCTACTGGTGTAATCAAAATGTCTTGACCAGGTCTGCCTTTAGCCACTTTATTTATAAGCAGCATGCATGTACTTCACTCAAGTCCTGCTAAAAGCAAGCATTAGCAAAGCCAACAGTTTCCACTTGCTTATAGGTATTAGATAGGCATTTGCCAGGCACTGCTATCGTAGGCCCAGGTGGGCACATCATTTTCAAGCTGCTACCATTAATGGGCATTAGGGACCATTACAGCAATGCCAGGCAAATATCTTTCCCATACTACACAAAAGCCCAAACTGTTGGCATTGCCAATGCTTGTTATTTAAGGTTCTGATTTCTCTGCTAGCACTCAAGTTCACCCTGTCACTTTGTGTCCTTGTATGATTTTCATAATTGATTGCATCTCCGGAAAACGTCACCATTCCTGTTTTGTCATCACCTGGCATATAAGGTTTAGGACAGGACTCGCTTAGTCGTTACCGTGGTATTCTAGTTTTCAACATCTAGTAGTAAGCCTGGCTGTACAGTTGTTCTTTTGTTACATACTGTCAGCCACAGCGTTAGGTACCTTTGAACGGTAAGGAGGGACACAGGCGTCTACTATGGTTGGCGCTTGGTCCCTCCTCCGTTCTACACTCACTTTGTTTAGCGACGCTCCACGAACACAGTACTGAATTTTAACGCGCTGACTTTTGCGTAACAGGCTTCAGGTACACGCAGAGTTATTTGCAATGGCCAGCTGCAGGGAGTGGTCCCAGCGTGTGTTGACGTTGCCGCCGTCGTGACAACACACATTGTTGCCCCTACCATCATGGCGTCAGGGTGACGTTGTGCGCATGTGCACCATTGGCGTTGACTCTTTTATAAACATTTGGCTCACAGCAGCGATACATCGCTTGCAGCCGGACGCCCAGCGCTGATACTATGCAATGTAAGTTGGGCTTTTAGGAACACAGTTACAATGACCAGCAGGTGATATTGTTTTGCTCGTGATGTGCACTCCGTGAAGTGTAGTCCATGTACGAGCATGTAGTCATGGCTTATTTACGTGAGGCGTAGTAGATTGTGTTATTGGGGAGTGTTTGTTGTGGACATTCTTTATATTTACAAGTGATGTTGTTCACATTATGGTGCCCTGTAGGATTTAGATATTTTGCTTAGTTCGTACAGGCGCGGGATGTACTGGATAATTAGATTTTTCTATTTTTTCCTTTTTAGTGGTTTACCATTTGACTCTGAGCTGGTTTTTGACCGTTGCGGCCACGCGAGGTCCTGTCCTCAGCCTTGAGTGCATTCTATCGTATTCAATCATATTCCAGTACAGCCTTCGGCTACACCATTGTGGCCCCCGTTTGGTGATTGACAGAAGGTCAGTTCCGTGTTATTCTTGAATAGTGGGATGATCAGATGCTTGTCTGTTGAGAGGAGTAAGAGTACAGCTTGACTCACCCTTACACATTTTTGTATTTATTCACAGTAACTCAAACTGAATTTGAATGAAAATGTATGTACAGCAGTAACCGCCCTGAAGAAGGATTTTTTCCGAAACGCGTTGGCATTATAATAAAGTGGACACTGCCCACTGAATTGGAACACATGGGGACATCAATATAGGGAATCTAATTGTTTGTAACAAAGAATTTCCGGAAGTATCATTGTGATATTTACATTCTATATGCCTATGATGAATGTTACAACTCCTTAAATTTCCATATGAAAAATATGTGCTCAGTGTGATCTAACATTTGACTTGATTCAACCCTAATCAATGTGGAGTTGTTGATTTAATGTATTACAATTTCATGTGAATTCTTGCTAGTTAGCAAGAAGGAGTGTTGGTGTTAAATTTAATTGTCTGAAATTAAGATTATGTTGGTGTTACATATCCAGTCTGCAATATAGTTCAAGTCCAAGGTTTATTAACCTTGATAAATTAATTTACTTTACACGAACAACTAATGCTTGGTGTGATTTATATTTATTTAATAGTGAATGTACTTACATCTAATATTGTAGGGGTTTTGCTTTCCCCTGTTGGAGTGCCGTTAGGGACCACCTGTCAGCAGATGACAGGTTCTGTTTGTCTACATTACTGTACATGTCTCTGGTGGTCTTGAGACACTTTTCAGTCCCTGTGCACCTGAAATATATTTATCAGCTAAGAGTGTGATCACTTAATTCTCCCTCTATGCTTTTTGTAAACATAGTTTATTTACCAGATTTACCACTTTTCTGTACTTTGGAGTGCCCCTCCATCCTTCGTGATTTGTTATCAAGTATATGGTAAAATTCCCACCATAAATCTCACAAGGATTTCAAATGGGGTCTACTAAATGAAACGCGTGTGCCTGGGGCAGGTGATGCGGTCCACAGTGGCAACAGTATTTAGTGTGCAACCAGCAGGCTGCAATCTAACCCTGCTTCCCCACTAGCCTGACAAGGGGGTTCATGGTGTTTCCATCTAATGGAATTGCATCTAATGCCATTCCATCACATTTTTTCCATCTAAAAACCTTTCATCTAATGCATTTTTAAACATGTTTATTTATTTATTTTTGGGGGGACGCACCGCCTGTTTTTGACCCTTTATAATCCACCTAAACAAAAATTAACCGGTTACACCCCCCCCCCCCCCCGCAAAATACATTACATGCAAAGTTTTTAGATGGAAAGACCAGATACCGACAGTGGTGGTCCTGGGTAAATCAGTCTCATCTCCCACCTTCCCCCTCATCCCTGTAGTTGCAAACAATTGGCAGCGTTGGGGAACAGCTTTCCCACTAGTACGAAGCACTTTGCACAGACTGGACATGTAAATATTTGCAGTGCAGGAAATGGGCAGGAACAAGATGGAGCGGCGCTCCGGGAAAAAATGTCTTGCCAGAGCCCCGCTCCATCCTCCAGACCCAGAGGGTCCCAGGCACGACTCTGCGTTCTTGCAGTCTTCTGAAAGCAGTCTGCTCGTTGTTGTGCAGGCTGGTACGCTGCACAGCCCATTCTTACTGGGTTCTATAGAGAGATACTGTGTTGCGCAATCTGGCCGGGGGCCACGCCCCTTGGCCCCGCCCTCTCCCCCGCAAAGCCCCACCCCTCCTAAGAATTGACGGTGCCAATGTTTTCCATTCCCAGCAATGAAAATATGATGTATATAAAATCAGAAGAAACAATTCAATTACCGGCCTTGGAAAAAAACAAACGTTTAGGCTTATTGGAACTTGGACTTTTCTTCTTACAGAGTCATTCGTATGTTTAATATTAACATATGTTTAATATCTAGGGTGACCAGACGTACCGGTTTTGCCGGGACTGTCCCGGAATTCGGCAGTCTCTCCCCCTTTCTCAAGATTGTTTCATTGGAAACTGCAGTGGTGCCGGTTTTTGGCAGTGGGTCTTCATAGCTGGCAGGCAGGAATACACAATCTCGCACAGAAGAGATGCTGCATTTTACAATTTAAGATACTGTTATTTTTTGATATATTAATTGTATGTATTTATTTGAACAGTAACACTCAAACCCCCTTCTCCTCCGAACGCTACTGAAGTGTAGTGCCTTGAAAGCCACTTTTAAGAGTTAGTCCTACTTTTATGTTAGTTGCCTCTCCCGGTTTTTTACTTTTTAAATCTGGTCACTCTATTAATATCATCAATCAGAATCGAGAGTACGGGCTTCAGCGACTCTTGAAATACTGTAAACACAAAAAGCACAAATTCTATGATCGTAATTACCACTAGAGGACAACATTGTCCCACTGTTCAGTGCTGTTCCTTGAATACAGCCGCACTCCGGCACTCACCAAAGCGATTCAAGACGCACTAATCCAGAGGCTCCAGATACATGAGGGCGTTGCAACACGGAAATGCGTCTGCGCCGTACGTTGTGAAAATGCAGTTGACTATTTTGCCATTTGCAAAAAGTTTGTAATGTATCCTAACAAAGCCCTTAAAGCTTTGCCAAGGTTTGTATCCGTGCAGGGTCGCACTCAGGGCTATAAGTGGGGTAAGAAATCGAGGAGGAGGGGCTCATTTGGGGGCGTGGCTTGTGGGGGGCGTGGCCTAAAAAGTACGCAAATCGTAAGGTATGCACACAAATATATATAAATGTTATATCTGTGTGCTTACCTTACTATGGTTTGTGTACTTTGCAAGCCAAAAGTACACAAACCGTAGTAAGGTACGCACACATTTATATAACATTTATATATATTTGTGTGCTTACCTTATTATGGTTTGCACAGTTTTCAAGCCATCTTTTTAAACATTTCGGGTTTATAAAAGGTGGCTTTGAAAGTGCACAATCCAAGCCATCTTTTATAAACCTCGAAATATGTCGAGGAATCCCCAGGTTCGCTGAGGGTTAAAGACGCCTCTGCGACCTGGGGAAACAAAGGCACAGTAACTGCCTCTGGTGACCCCTTGCGCGAGGGGTCACCAGAGGCAGTTACTATGACGGACAAAGTGGCAGCCAGGAAAGGCATCGCTGTGGTTGGCTGGCACTTCTGTCAGCTCGCCTGACTACATGGCAGGTGCATGTCCCGTCGCGGCTGCGGCCGTGATGCGATAATTAATTCTGCCAATGTTGGGGTGCGACGGGGGCCCCCCCATCAGCCCCACTTTTTGGAGACTGCTGGGGCCCAGGGCCTGGCCCCTGCAGGCCCCGGCCCACTTAAAGCACTCGTCGCACTCTAGCACAGAAACAGTCCAAACAACAATGAAAAAGTGTCCCCGACGGGCCTAGTCCTAAAAAAAAGTTTGTGTGGGGAGGCTCAACCACATACATGATGGGATGTGATCATCAGAAATTAGCATATCAAGGTGAAATATGCAAATTTCATTCAATTGGCTTTCCCTAACCATACAAATAGCACAAGCCAAATGGGCATTTGCCTTTCATGTAAGCAATATGCACAAAAAACCAAGAGAGGATATTTTCTTCTAAAAGGGTCTGAAAATGTTAAAAAAAAGTGTGCACGTTTTAAACCGCAAGAATCGATGCCAATGTTTTCCCTGGAGAGCGCAGTCCTGGAGTGTGACATTTTACTGTTTGTTATTTTTCCACCAGGTTAGATGGTGTAGTGCCTGACCTGTGAGCCTGGCGACTGCGGGATACGCCTTAAAATCATGCTTCAGAAAAAGACAAAGTATCTTGCTCTAAACACGCCTCTAAAATGCCTTGGGTGACAGCATCTGCCCTCTGAAAAAAGTGGGTGGGTGCCGTCCACCCGCGTGAATTCACGATTTGAGCCCTGCCACAAACACACATTACATAATATCCAGAACAGACAGTTTTATTACCCAAGTGGATGTTCTTGGTCGGAAATAATGCATGTGAAGCTTAGTAACATTGGTTAAAACTAGTGTAGTAACTTATGAAACTGTCCCACTGTGAATAAAAACGTGCCCATCTGAAACTTCCGGCATTGCCCTGTAGGCCAGTCTGAGCCGGAATCGATGACGTCAGCTTCATTTACCATCAAAGGTTGCACACACACGCCTGACCTCAACACTGAACTCCTATCTAAAATAAACAGACCCTTCCTAAGGTCCTCTCGACCGCAGTGCACTCCCAGCTGGTCTGCACTGAAATACACACCTGCCTACATTTGACAAACCCAGCCATTTCTGCTGCCAGTAGCACGTGCATGCCTCACTCGGCCTATTAGTACTCACAACTGCTCGGGGCGCTCCCACACGTGTGCAGAGACACACATTCAAACACAGACACACACTCACACCAAATTACACAACGTTTCTAATTAAGGAGGAATCTGAACAAATAAATGCAGAAATTGCAACTTGGTATCAGCAACTTTCATTTATTTTCCATCTGGAAAAACACAAATATTGCTGTTTTGCTACTTTAACTACTGTGGAGCAGAGTCGAGCAGTCTCTGCAGTCCTCTCCTACTTGGTGTTTGCAATTGGGAGTCTATCTACAGTGTTTATCATGAAGGAGGAGTGATCCAACTGAACACCCTGTCGAGCGCGGAGCGCACAGAGTCGAGCAGATTTGCGCAGTGTCTGCAGTCCCTGCAGCCCTGCAGCGACCCGGCTATACAACTTGGCCTGATGCCGAGCGGTTGGCCTGATGCCGAGCGGTTGGCCTGATGCCGAGCGGTCCATGCACTCGCTGCCAAGGGAAACGACGAGAGGAGACTCTTTCAATGTCGACGTCGAACTAAGTGAATTAGGTGAGCAATTCCATCATGGCAGATAGTGAAAATGTTGTGCAGGATAATATAAACGCTTCGTGTAAACCAGACATTGACCCCGCCCTTCCCTCGTTTGACCAAAGTGTTTTGAATCTTCCACATCCTGTCTCAAAAATGTTGACAGTTCCCCCCGTCCTCCCCGTTATGGTTGAGAGTCAACATCGAGTCGGGGAGAAAGTTGGGGGCCAAAGTTTGGTATGGAGTTTAATGAATAAATTATCACCAATACTTGCCACACCAGCACTAAACATTGAACTTAGTCAAACAAAAACTGAGGCTGTAGATACCACGCATTTACAACCTTTAATTAGTCTATACATATCTACGCATAATGACGTAAACAAATCCAAAGTGGAAGTGCAGACACACAGACAGAGTACGTCATTCTATACAGAAGATGATGGTGCCTTCATGGACGATCTATGCTCGTGACACGAGTACCCCGAATGCCAGTCTCTTAACTCACACAATAGATCCGTGAATCTCCTGTTGTCACTTGGCAGTACTACCGAGCAGCCGCCTAGCTTAGCTCAGCACTCAACAATGAAAATAATGGTATTGAGCAGTGCCGATGCAAAAATAACGCAAAAGAAGCATGGCAGATCGGCAATGAGAAGCTAGAGAAAGCGCATTCCATCACTCACCTGGGAGTCCTCATCACCTGGAACATCAATGAAAAATGGACATCTGTCTTAAAATCTAAATGCCAAACTCTAGCCTCTCAAGCGAGGCTGAGGAAGAGGAAGTATGGCAGGTTCCCCATGTCCTCTATATTGATATTCTACAAACAAAAAGCCACACCCATCCTTACATATGTAGCTGAAACTGCTTTAAACCTGCCATGGCAATTCTGGGATTATCTAGAGGGCGTTCCTTGGAAAAAGGTCCTTAACCTACCCCCCTAGTATCCCAATAACATTGGTAAAATATGAATGGGGCTTGCAATCATTACAGCCCATCGTTCTATGGAAATTGATAGCACTGTATCGTAAATGTATCATGACCAATGTTCTTCCTCAATTTGAAATTCTGTGAGGTTCTTCACACGAGGAAAGGGAGTGGTTGTTTGACTCATGGAAAGGGAAGTGTCAAGCGTGGTTCTTTTCTCTAGATCTGAATGAAGAGGCACTGATAACAAAATCACAGAAAGTGACAAACGCTATTCGTACTCAAGATTAGATAACTACTCAGGACAGAAGACGTTCCTATAAACTAATACTGCCCCTAGAACAAGAGTAGGTCACTTGCCGACCTATTTATACAAATTCCCATGTGCCGAACTAAGAGATTTGTTCATTCGTGTACGTTTAAACATACTGCCAACAAGAGAGGTGCCGAGCTTCCGGGGCCTAATTCCCAAAACGAGGGCCTTTTGCAAAAAACAGACAAAAATTCCTTGATTCTGTGAAACATCTACTTCTACAGTGCAAAGCCTTCATTCTAATGTGGACTAAGTTCTTGGCTGACATCTGTGTAGACTTGAAGTCTCTGTCAGTAGACGAGTGGTGGATACTATTTTTAACTGAATATAAGGTAATCATTGATTTTCACTAGGATGACATTTTTTCAAGAAATTTTAAAGGATCTGATTGTTGTATGATGAATCTGTGAACATTTTGATGATTGACCGACCACATGTATTCATCTGTAGAACCTTTGGAGTGGAACAAGTATGACAAGTTGTTTTAATAAACTAAACCATTAAAAAAAGAAATAACTACTGCACAAATGTATTAGATCACCATCAATTTAGCAAAACAACAGGACTTAAGATGTTTTCATTACAACACTTGCAGATAAACCAGAGTGAGATAACGCGATTTGCCCAGGATTGCACACTTAGTTAAATGCATGGAAGCCAGGATTTGAGAGCAGTCTGGAACTTAAGACCTGACCACACATCTTAGGTCTAGTTGTAGAGATGTGTGGTACTAGAAGCCTAAACATGTCCTTTAGGCTTTGTAAATGTAATCTCATGGCTTAACAGCACACAACATAAGATACTGTGATAGAATATCCTGCTTATTGGTTCACACTGGCATTCTGTTTGCCCTCTACATAGAGTGTGAAGAAAGTGTCCAATAAGAACAGAATTATGAAAATAGGAGATAGCTCTAAACATTTTTGTATGTGACTCACTGATCAATTGTCGTGAAAAAGGGCATTGATTTGGATATCTTACTCAAGCTTTATGTTTTCTGAAGGAAAATAGCAGACCACCCCGCCGCAGCTATTACCACCTAAGTCATGACAAAGAGGTGTTAAGCGCTTAGACACCCCAGTGGCTGCAACTTGCTGGCATAGTGTGTTCAGTAACCCGTCTCTCACAGGCATTCTCTGATCACTGTTGCCAAGGCAGCAGGCGCAGGTCAGTATAATGTAATTTATTGTAGGCCTGGGCAATCCCAGAGTTTTCAAGATTTCCCCCTGGGACACTGAAAAGAGCACCAAAATAACCCAGAGACTCCGGCCCAGTCCTGGAGTGTAGGCACGTCTGGAAGGTAGGCCCATCTGGAGGGTAGGCACGTCTGGAGGGTAGGCACGTCTTCTGAAATACCACCAGCAATCCATGCTGCAAACTCAGCGCTAAGAGTAGGGCTCAGGCTCTAGAAAAAAATGGCATGATTGATTGATTGATATGTTATTTCTATCGCGCTCGTACACAAGTGTTTCAGAGCGCGGCAAGGGCGGGGAACAGGGGAGAACAAAACAGCGATCTTAATAGGCCCAGTGACAATGGTAATGCAGCCAGCAATTTGCAAGTGCTAGGTTTAAGGCAGTAGACAGGGTAGGTCCGATAAGTGCAGGAAGAAAAAGGGGGGGGCTGTATGGGTACAGATACAGACCCCAGTGCAAGGGGTGGCCCGGAGGCAGTGCGAGAGGGTGACAGGATGAGCAGTTACCTGGGCCCAAAAGACAGAGGATGGCCAGGTGCACGGTGCCAAGAGAGAACAGATCAGCAGGGGAGAGGGGGAGCGATAGGAAACACAGCCAGTGTTGAAGTGAGAGTGAGTGCTTTTGCAGAATGTGCCAGACATCCTCAACCAACCTGGCCATTCGCTGCAGCAGAGTGTTGCAGGGGATATAGGCAGTGGGATTGATTGGTGTATGGGTCGTGGTAGGGTGGTGTGTGATGTGTTTCTTCACCCAAGTTTGCTGATCTTTTTCCAAATAGCCAACATTCCACCCAATTCAGAAGGGTATAAGTCTGGGCCTTTTTCCCCCATTGAAACCTTGCAACTCATTGCTGATAAGATGTACTGTATCTATGACACAACAGTGTTATCATGCTTCTGTCTCCAGCAGTGGTCATCAACAAAAAACATGCCCACAAAGGATACTCTTCCAGAAGTACTTTTGGTCATAGGGAGGATGTCGTGCAATAAACTATCCATGAGAGTTTGAGATTTACCACACATCAACATACATGTCCCTCCTCTCAATAGTGTGATCCTAAGATTTAGTGAATTAGGAAACCAAACGGGGCCTGGGGCCCACCCCTCATTTCAGGGATCCAGCAGCCCACTAGCTTCCCTGCCATCTCAGGGGTTCAGAGCCAGCACACTCCTGGTTTTGGTTATATAATCATAAAGAACAAGAGCCTTGGGCAGGAAATACCCACTCTCTGGGATTCCATGCTTATAGCTCCTCTACCAATCTCAGGGTTATAGTGCTGCTCGCTCACCCTTCTTTACTTCTCAGATCCAGGGATGTAACTCCCAACATGTAATTTGCCTTCACAGACTCTGGGAGAATAGCGCTCTGCTTCTTCTCTTCGCATCCAGGCATACAGTGCACAATTAACTTTGCCACCAAGGGTAACGTGCCCAGCTCACTCTCATTCTGCGGCATCCAAGGACATAGTTCTTATCGCACTATGCGACAAAGAACCTTCAGCTGTGTGGCGCCCCAATTTACTATTCATCACTCAATGTGTCTTGTGAGGAATCTGAGGGCGTTATCCCTTCATTCCACAACATATCCTCCTCCCATGTGGCCAGGCAAAGACTGTTGCTTTCAGATCCTGACCCTGGGGGGTCAATATGCAAGAGAAGATCACCTGGGTGAAGGAGACACCCTTGGGTGAGACATGGTAGCCCCCCATTTCCCTTTTCCAATGAGCCTAATATTCACCAGGTCTTTGTAAGGCATTATCAATCCCTTCTCTATTCTTCTAGAAAATCCTCTCCCAACACACACTATTTAGGTTGTGAGATGAGGAGGACACCATTAACACAGAAGAAAGACTAGAAGAAGAAATATGAGTGGTCTAGTTGTTGGACTCATTATCATGGAGCCGGGAACTTTAAAAACAGGCTCAGCTGAAAGGTTTGAGAGGCAAGGCAAGTGCAAAGGAGAGTTCTCGGACAGAAGTTGTGGCCAAAGACAAGCACCTTGCCGAGACAGTGGGAGGTGTATGGAGTGCGATCCGGTGCAGCGCGCGAGGCGTGCTTGTTGGCAGTCTGAGGAGGAGCAGAGAAAGCAGTGTGGCACCGGGAGTATTGGAGAGACTCCTGAACGCTCACAGGTGCAGGACCACTGACTGCAGCTTACCAGAGTTCCACAAGAGGCAGCGGGGAAGCGTAGAAGCTGTGGAGAACGCTGTCTGCCAGAGGGAACCAGGGCAATCAGACAGTGAGCAGAGACAAGTCTCTGGAAAAGCGTCAGATAGTGGAAACCTGACCGTGGGAAAGCCGATGAGTCCACCTGGGTGAAAAGGTGGCTCCGGATACGATGGATGGACAGTTTAAGGCCGGAGACATTTGATTTTCAATATCTGAATTGTATGTAAGGATATCAAAATGAAAACGTGATATTAACAAGATTGCCAAGAGTCAAATAAGCTAGCATTGCCAAGAGCCAAGAATAATTGAGCAAGAGAAACATAATAGTATTAAAGCCTGCATGCAAGAGAATAGGTTTTTATAGCAGGTGGATGGACTGGGAAGCTCATGATGGATTGTGCAAATTGAACTATAACAGCAACTGTGTTTCCTAGCAGGAGAGAGTACAGGGAAGCCTACGTTGGTCGTGCAAGTGAAAGCTACTGAACAAGTGAATGTTTGCAAAACCTGTGATTATAAAGTTTCAAGGGCTTTTGATAGGATACTGAGTCAAGCCTCATTGTGAAGCTAAAACTGTGACAAGAAAACTATGAAGCAAATCCAAGTAAGGACATTCGGTTACGTGACCTGTAATGGGTGGACCGTGTGGTCCGACAACTGAACCTAGACCAAATACACCCACCTAAAGAAAAGGCGAGTTGTGATTGAATAAAGGAAACCTATGTGAACTGAGATGAATGAGCTGAACTTTATAAAATTGGTAACAAGTAACCAAATCCCAAGAAACTGCGTTATGTTGGAACATTGACTACCCCAAGGAATTGTGTTATTTTGAAACAGTGGAAGACTTGAAAGCTTGGGGAAAAGAACACTGGTATTGTAAAGGGAACTATTTGAATCATGGGGAAGGGAAAAACCCTCCGCTTAGGAGCTGGAAGAAGCTGTGAACCTTTATTTTGAACACTTCTCACATGATGATGACATCCCTACACATTGCATACAATTAGATGTGAGGACAAATTTAGGTTTTGGGGACAGAGACAGACATTTTCCTTGGACTTCCTGATACAGACTATCATTAGTTTTGCGCCTTGAAACACTTGTGTATAGGTGCGTTATAAATGCCATATCATTTCATTTAGGTAGGAAAATCTCACCTTAGCTTAGGGCAATTTAGGCCTTTTCCCAACCCTCCTTTTTAGTTAATAAAAGTTTGTACATCAAAATTCTATCCAGTTGTCTGTGTCTCATTCATGATGCCTTCACAGTCACCGGGGATACAGTGCCCAGCTCACTGTGTAGCTTTCAATGCGCCACAGAGCATCACCAGGTATATAGCATTCTGCTCACTATGCAGCATTTCATGCGGCACATTTTGCTCCAGGGATCTAGTGCTCAGCTCTGTGTAGCTTTCAAAGTGTCACTATAGATACAGTGCACAGTGTGCACTGTGGCTTCTACGCACGTTGTGCCATGATCAATATATCGCTTTCAATATGCCATGGAGCCACAAGAGATACAGCGTGCGGTTTCCAATTCTTACACGGTTAGAGCGCGCAGCTCACTGACCCTCTCCCTCCTCTTATTGCCTCCCAGCATGCTCTATGCCTCACCCAGTCTCTATATGCTTCCCAGCATGCTCTCTGTCCCTCCCAGTCTCCATCTGCTTCCCAGCATGCTCTCTGCCTCTCCCAGTCTACATCTGTTTCCCAGCATGCTCTCTGTCCCTCCCAGTCTCCATCTGCTGCCCAGCATGCTCTCTGCCTCGCCCAGTCTCCATCTGCTTCTGAGCGTGCTCTATGCCTCTTCCAGTCTCCATCTGCTGCCCAGCATGCTCTGTCTCTTCTCATTTTCGTCTGCTTCCCAGCATGCTCTCTGCCTCTGTCGCCATGCGCTCGTCCAGCAGTTTCTCTGCCTCACCTACTCTCCATCTGCTTCCGAGCATGTGCTCTATGCCTCTTCCAGTCTCCATCTGCTCCCCAGCATGCACTCTGCCTCTCCCAGTCTTCGTCTGCTTCCCAGCATGCTCTCTGCCTCTGTCGCCATGTGCTCGCCCAGCATGCTCTCTGCCTCGCCCAGTCTCCATCTGCTTCTGAGCGTGCTCTATGCCTCTTCCAGCCTCCATCTGCTTCCCAGCATGCCCTCTGGCTCAGTCTTCATCTGCTTCCCAGCATGCAGTCTGCCTCTCCCCGTCTTCGTCTGCTCACCAGCATGCTCTCTGTCCCTCCCAGTCTTCATCTGTTTCCCAGTATGCTCTCTGTCCCTCCCAGTCTCCAACTGCTGACCAGCATGCTCTTTGCCTCTTCCAGTCTCCATCTGCTTCTGAGCATGCTCTCTCTCTCCCAATCTCCATCTGCTTCCCAGCATGCTTTATGCCTCTCCCAGTCTCCATCTGCTTCCCAGCATGTTCCCTGCTTTGTCGCCATCTGCTTCCCAGCATGCTCTCTGCCTCACCCACTCTACATTTGCTTCAGAGCATGCCCTCTTTCTCCCAGTCTCCATCTACTTCCCAGCATGCTCTTTGCCTCTCCCAATCTCAATCTGCTTCCCAGCATGCTCTCTGCCTCTCCCAGTCTCCATCTGCTCACCTGTATGCTTGCGTCTCCCCAGTCTCCATCTGCTTCCCAGCATGCTCTCGGATTCTCCCATTCTCCATCTGCTTCCCAGCATCACCCACTCTCCATTTTCTTCAGAGCATGCTCTGTCTAACCCACTCTCCATCTGTTTCCCAACATGCTCTCTGTCTCTCCGTCTGCTTCCCAGCATGCTCTGTCTTTCCCACTCTCCATCTGCTTCCCAGCATGCCCTTTGCCTCACAGTCTTCATCTGCTTCCCCGCATGCAGTCTGCCTCTCCCAGTCGCCATCTGCTTCCCAGCATGCTCTCTGCCTCTCCCAGTCTCCACCTGCTTCCCAGCATGCTCTCTGCCTCTTCCAGTCTCCATCTGCTTCCCAGCATGCTCTGTCTCCCATTCATCTGCTTCCCAGCATGCTCTCTGCCTCACCCAGTCTACATTTGCTTCAGAGCATGCCTTCTTTCTCCCAGTCTCCATCTGCTTCCCAGCATGCTCTCTGCCTCTCCCAGTCTCCATCTGCTCACCTGTATGCTTGCGTCTCCCCAGTTTTCAGATGCTTCCCAGCATGCTCTCTGCCTCTCCCAGTCTCCATCTGCTTCCCAGCATGCTCTCGGATTCTCACAGTCTCCATCTGCTTCCCAGCATCACCCACTCTCCATTTTCTTCAGAGCATGCTCTGTCTAACCCACTCTCCATCTGTTTCCCAGCATGCCCTCTTTCTCCCAGTCTCCATCTGCTTCCCAGCATCACCCACTCTCCATTTTCTTCAGAGCATGCTCTGTCTAACCCACTCTCCATCTGTTTCCCAGCATGCCCTCTTTCTCCCAGTCTCCATCTGCTTCCCAGCATGCTCTCTGCCTCTCCCAGTCTCCCCAGTCTTCAGATGCTTCCCAGCATGCTCTCTGCCTCACCCAGTCTACATTTGCTTCAGAGCGTGCCTTCTTTCTCCCAGTCTCCATCTGCTTCCCAGCATGCTCTCTGCCTCTCCCAGTCTCCATCTGCTCACCTGTATGCTTGCGTCTCCCCAGTTTTCAGATGCTTCCCAGCATGCTCTCTGCCTCTCCCAGTCTCCATCTGCTTCCCAGCATGCTCTCGGATTCTCACAGTCTCCATCTGCTTCCCAGCATCACCCACTCTCCATTTTCTTCAGAGCATGCTCTGTCTAACCCACTCTCCATCTGTTTCCCAGCATGCCCTCTTTCTCCCAGTCTCCATCTGCTTCCCAGCATGCTCTCTGCCTCTCCCAGTCTCCCCAGTCTTCAGATGCTTCACAGCATGCTCTCTGCCTCTCCGAGTCTTCATCTGCTGCCCAGCATGCTCTCTGCACGTTCGGGCAGGGACAATAAATGGGCCCGGGCACCCAAAAAAAAGTGCCCCACCCCTCGCCTCACGACCCTTGACCTCTGATGACATCACCAGAAGTGATGTCTTTTGACTGCACCCCAAAGTGACATCCCAGGAAGCGATGAAACACGACCATTCACGCCTTGACAAAACAGGAAGTGGCATCAAATAGCATTGGTCCCGAGTACACTAAATTACTGTGAATTCAAGAAGACGTCCAAGGCCAAATGATAATATGTTATTGTATAGCACTTACACTTAAGCTCTTTTTTATAGAACAAATATGCATACGATATCACCCAACCTGTGTTGGTACTCATTTATCGACCTAAGAAGGATGAAAGGCTTTTTGGTTTTGAAAATAAAAATGTGATTTTTATTTTTTTTCTTCCAAAAACGGCCCAGGCATGGCCAAAAACTGGCCCCCACTCTCCGGGGACGATTTCGGCACGGCCACGGGCCAAAAGGCCAAGGGCACAATCTGACCCTGGCTCTCTGCCTCTCCCAGTCTCCATCTACTTCCCACCATGCTCGCTGCCTCTCCCAGTCTCCATCTGCTTCCAGCATGCTCTCTGCCTCTCCCAGTCTCCATCTACTTCCCACCATGCTCTTTGCCTCTCCCATTCTCCATCTGCTGCCCAGCATGCTCTCTGTCTCTCCCAGTCTCCATCTTCTTCCCAGCATGCTCTTTGCCTCTCCCAGTCTCCATCTGCTTCCCAGCATGCTCTCCGCCTCACCCAGTCTCCACTTGCTAACCAGCATGCTCTCTGCCTCTCCCTGTCTCATCTGCTTCCAAGCAGGCTCTCTGCCTCTCCCAGTCTCCATCTGTTTCCCAGCATGCTCTTTGCCTATACCAGTCTCATCTGCTTCCCAGCATGCTCTCTGCCTCTCCCAGTCTCCATCTACTTCCCACCTTGCTCGCTGCCTCTCCCAGTCTCAATCTGCTTCCAGCATGCTCTCTGCCTCTCCCAGCCTCCATCTACTTCCAACCATGCTCTTTGCCTCTCCCATTCTCCATCTGCTGCCCAGCATGCTCTCTGTCTCTCCCAGTCTCCATCTTCTTCCCAGCATGCTCTTTGCCTCTCCCAGTCTCCATCTGCTTCCCAGCATGCTCTCCGCCTCACCCAGTCTCCACTTGCTAACCAGCATGCTCTCTGCCTCTCCCTGTCTCATCTGCTTCCAAGCAGGCTCTCTGCCTCTCCCAGTCTCCATCTGTTTCCCAGCATGCTCTTTGCCCATACCAGTCTCATCTGCTTCCCAGCATGCTCTCCGCCTCACCCAGTCTCCACTTGCTAACCAGCATGCTCTCTGCCTCACCCAGTCTCCACTTGCTAACCAGCATGCTCTCTGCCTCTCCCTGTCTCCATCTGCTTCCCAGCATGCTCTACGCCTCTCCCATTCTCCATCTGCTTGCCACCATGTTGCAGCTTTTCCGATCTTGCTTTCCCTATCTGTTTCCATGTGATGGCATGACCTGCAGGGATTTCCTTCAGAATGTTCCCGAGAACTCAACAGGTCCAGTGGGCAATATGAAGTTTGGCAGAAGTGCCCCCTTGCCTTTGGTGCCCACACGGCTCTGCAACACACCACTCTGGCTCTGCATGTATGTCCAGGAAGCTGCTACCTGTCCTTTCCCAGTTACGTGAATGAGGCTTTCTATGTCGGCTCATTCAAGGGATCCCTCAGATGAAGGCCCATCCTCCTCAGAGGAAAGCCCATCATTGACATTGGTTCCAACTTCGTAGAAGCTCCATCAATTACATAGTTCACTGACAGGTGCAGGCCCATCAACGACATAGGTTCCCTCTCAGGCGAAGTCTTATCAATGGAACTGCTTCCCCTCAGAAGAAGGCCCATCAAGGACATTGGTTCCCCCTCAGACGAAGACGCAACAACTGTTTCAGTTCCTTCTTAGGCGAAGGCCTATCAGTGGCACTGCTTCCCATTAGACAAAGGTCCATCAGTGACATCAGTTCCCTCTTAGAAGATGGCCCATCAACATCATTGCTTCCTCCACAGATGAAAGTCCATCATCAACACTGGTTTCCTCTCAGACAAAGGTCCATTAATGCACTGGTGCCCTCTCAGCCAAAGTCCATCAATGACATTGAATCCTTCTCAGGTGAAGGCCCATCAACGAAATTGGTTCCCTCGTAGACGAAGGTGCATCGTCGGTATTGCTTTCCCCTCTGACAAAACTCATCAATGACATTGGTTCCCACTTAGTGGAAGACACATCAGTTACATCGGTCACTCACAGATGAAGGCCTGTCAACAACATTGGTTCCCTCTCAGCCAAAGTCTCATCAATGACATTGGTTCCCCCTCAGACGAAGACGCAACATCAGTTCCTTATCAGATGAAGGCCTGTCAGTGGCATTGCTTCCCCATAGAGAAAGGTCCATCAGTGACATTGGTTGCCACTCAGATGAAGGCCCGTAAATGACAATGGATTCCTCTCAGATGCAGGCCCATACATGACATTTGTTCACTCGCATATGAAAACTCACCAATCCCATTGGTTTCCTCTTAGTTGAAGGCCTATAAGTGGCGCTGGCTTCCTCTTAGGCACCATCCTATCAATGGCATTCCTTCCCTCAGAGAGGGAGGGCCCAAGAACAAAATCTGTTCCTCCTCAGATAGAGTTGTGTCAATCCCAGCAGCAGCAGCAGTTCGAAACCTGGTCTTCAAAGCGTCTAAGTGACAAACAGGCCAGGATATTTCCTTTTCTGTACCTCCTCGTCGATCCTCACCATCAAAGGTCTGAGCAGAGTATGCGCTTCCCAATACAAACATTTTTAAAAAATGAGCAACAAACACTTGTAAAGCTGCGCTGGCTGATGCCAATCTCTTGTCTTCATCTGTATTTCCACCGGTATCACTATACCCTGAGTCATCCATAATGTACAAAGTAAGGAAAGGTTGCTAAAGCTATGCCCACGTTGCCTGGTATACCACAACAAATGGCCACTGTTAATAATGTTGCTGCACAGTCGTCTTTATTAGTACGCCCTGAACGAAGGTGACTGGTTAAGAGCCCAAGATCCGACACGTGTTTCAACCAAAGGTCTTTTTCAAGCTCCATGCAAAAAAGGACGTCAGAGGAAAAAGTATTCATGAAATACAAACAATCAGTTCCCCATTCAGCATCTCCAATGTGCCATGCAAGACTGGGGAAGCAAAACACCCAAGGCCTTGCATGGCCCATTGCACATGCACGGTTTAGCAACAGAACAGTTCAGGGAAACCATGCATCCCTTTGACAGTTCAAGCCAGCCCAGAAGCGCTCCCTCAGCTGCACAAAGCAGCCGAGGGAGCGTTCAGTGTTTACACTGGGCTGGCTTCTCCATAATCGGCAAGGGTGCCAGCGGGTCAGCACCCCCTCACAAATGATGGTTGAGCCGCCACTGGTACATCCTCAGTTAATCTATGTACAGTTTTAGGGTGGCTGGAGATGAAATACTGTTGACGTTGAAGTCATGTACATGAAGTGTACTGTCAGTAAAGCAGTGATTTCAAGCACATAAAGGGATCCATAGACACACGCTACAGCAAAAGGCCACCAAGGTCGCTGGGCAGGTTGAGTGACTGTTGCTGAGAGGTTATATATTTAAAACGACTTGTTAATCATATGAATTTTTGCAATTCCTTGTAAAAACAAGTGCTATAAAATATGTTCGGTCGGGGGATGGGTTGGGCTGGTTGCTTTCTTATATTCATGGTGTGGGAATTTCTGCCCCCATACTGCAAAGCAAAAGCTGGCCCCCATGAGAACAGTTTAGTTTCCTAATAAGTGCTCAGCACAATTGAAGCATTTATTTGTGATTAAGCAGTTTGACAAGTATAGACCATCTTTAGCAATACAGCCTGGGGATAAAACACAAAGTAAGGAGCACAAAAATCACAGGGTATTTGTGCGATAGACAAAAAAAACAAAACACAATTTAAAGAAAACCAGAGAATGTAAACTTAAGAAGCATGTTTCAGTTTGGAAATGCCTTCTTTGTTTTTTCTTTAAAAGCATAAGCTCCACATTTGCTCCACATTTGGAAAACAATAGTGTGCCCAGCATGTAGAAAGCCTGCTTTTAACAGTGATGGCCCCCACTCCAGTGAGATTCAGGTCCCATTGATTACCATGGTGTCCTTATCAGGCCAGAAGAAAGAACACCGGTTAAGCAAATAGACCCTGCAAATGCGCAAATGACAGCTGGGCAAAGCAGCACCTTGAAAACTCCCAGACAGAAGTATTTGCCAAATGGGAGCAGGCCACCAATAAGGAGGGGGAGGGGGAAAGCAGCAAATAGGCAAGGTAATTGCTCCCCTTTAGCCAGTGGTCGAAGTGTACATATAAAGTAGTGGAACGATGTTCCTCTGTCCTGTCCCCTTTCATGCCCCGCCCCTTTTTCTTCTCCATTCAATCCCCCATACAGTAATTCGCCCCCCACACCTCCAATTCAGACCACCCACCTAGGTCCTTCCAGTCCTTCCCTCTACCCCAAAAAGCTGTGATTTACAAAGGTTCTCCCAAGACTAAAGAAAACGCAGTGAAAGAATATACATTTAAATGACCACCATTAGTGTGTCATTGCCCCCTCAGCATGCAGCTTTGTGTAGCCTCCCCTTGCCTTCACCCACCATTCACACATCATAAGGGGCATGTACATGACAATAGCCACTGATACGCCCGCCCCTCCCATTACCTGCAAACACCTCTGTGCCTAAACGAGCCCCTTGTGCCTACAACAATTCCCAAATTGCTGAGTGACTGCCGGGAATAGGCTTCATTCACAAGCCGTCCATTTAAATGAACAAAACTTAGTAAGCACTTGTGAGATAGCACAATGTCATTTAACACAGGATTTTTAAACCAAAGCATAGGTTCAAATCACCAGCAGGGGAACTGTTATTTTCTTTTTTTTTTAAAGTGGCCTTTCCTACCGGGAACGGTACTCCAGGTCACAAAGTAAGGGAACTATGACCAGAAGTAAGGGAACGTCATACCCTTTAGTTCCCTCCCAGTTTCGCTTAGTACTCCGGGCTTAGCACCAGAGTTATACAGCGCACGCAGAAGGCTTTTTCTTTTACTAGTTCATTGTCCTGCTCTTAAATCTTTTAACCGCAAGCTTAGCGTGGGCATCCCAGTGCCTTGTCCTCCCCCCTCCTCCATGCCTGGCCCCTCACTCCCCCCCCCCTCCTCCCCTCATGCAACCCAGCATATGTCATACATCACATGTTGGAAAAAACAACTCAGACACTTTGTAAAGTTGGAAGATTAAAATGCCTCAGCAGCTTTATTTTGCATAAAGTCTTGGAGTTATCTTACAGGCGATCCGTAATTCACCACCACAGGTATACTACTCTGTGTGCGGCTACCTAGGTATCCCTTGTCCTCCCCCCCTCTCCCTTACCGTCCTCGTCCGGTGGACGCCTCAGGTTGAGCCCGGCCCTTGCTAATAACCTCTCTCTACCCCCGGCCGTTTGTAGATTTCCCATGACCGAGTTTTTTCATATGCCCCCCCTTTTGCTCTAGGTCTTTGTTGGGAATGCCCTGCCCCCCCCCACCTACCCCGACACTTACCCCGTGTCCTGGGTCTGGGTCTAGGTAAAACCGGCAGCCACGCGGTGCCTCGCTAGTATTCAGGTTCCTATACCGGCACCACCACAAGTGCCCCAACGTTACACATATCCCACATCCGTTGTTAAGGCCGACACCGCCCTCCGGTGCCGGCCCACACCTTTCTGCCTGCCTATATGGTCATCGCTTTGCGATGCCCGTCTATTTTGAGTCGTTTCTACTCTACTCTGTCCCCCCCTTCGTCCCCCGATTGCCGCTTGTACTGGAAGCCCAATCCTATCTATGCTGCCCCCCATGTCTCCCTTCCGTCTTGCCGAGCCCCTGAGAACTTCCCAGTCCCTCTCCCCCAAGGCCTCCCTGTGAAGTCTGACCCAGTGCCCCCCTGCCATAGTAATATCTCTTCCGGGTACCCTATCCCTTCTCCTTCCTTCCTTTCCCAAGCTTGCTCCCCGACTCACCAAGTCCCCAGTTTTTTGGGTCCCGCCAAACCCCCCCTCCCTGTCGTTTCTGCCCCTCCATATCCTAGCTCCATTTCCCCCCAGAGGCAGACTTCCCAGCCCTGTTCATCCGTACCCCGTCTCCTGTCCCCCCAGCTTTTGGTCCCTGCCCCCCCTTTCCTTCCTTTACTTGGGACTGTCTTCCTCCCCTCTGTTCCCTCTATTCCCCTTGCCGCCCTGTCTTGGATCCCCCACCTCCCTCCCCCTCCTTCCGTGAAGACTTCCCCTTGCTGGTATTTTGTCACTGTTACCTGACCCCCCGTAGTCTCCTCTTGTTCCCCCCCGACCGACTTCCCTTGATATCCTTGTTTGTGAGTTTGTTATTCGTTCCCCCCCCACCCCCCCCCCGCAATTTTGGGCTTGGAATTGGCTCCCAAGTCCCCTACGTCCCTCCCCTTTTTTCCCAGGGCCTCCCCAGAGCCTATTACTCTTGGGGCGCCGTAAATCTAATCTGTTGGCTGGTCATTCCCCTATGGGTCTGCCAGTGTTTCGTTAAAGGGATTGACCTGTGACACCTCCAAGACTCTCTGCTGGCTGCCGGCGGCGGCGAGTTCCCCCCAGCCTGCACAGGGCACTCCCCTCCTAGTATTCGTTTTGCTTTAGCATGCGCCTGCGCCTCCACCTCTGCTCGTTCGTGTGGATGTTTGGGAGATGGGGGGTGGTAAGAGGAGGAATTACCTCCCCTTTACTCCCTACCCCCCACCCACGCCCTTTTGATCAGTACCCCCTCACGTGCATCATCTGCGCTCTAACCCTTGCAACCCCCAATTCGCAGTGTCCGGTACTGCCTCCCTTGCTCCCCGTTGCACCAGACTGAGCACCCCACTCCCCAGCAACTCTCTGCTCAGGGTGTGGGGGCTCAAAGCGAATGTGTGATGCTTCGTGTTACCATCCGGGGCCTGCTGCCCAGGTCCCTCGTAGGGATGTAACGGTATGACGTTTAACATACCGTGAACCCCTTAATTGAACAATAATAACCGTCCCGTTGATTATATCGTTATAACGGCCATCGCAATAGAAACCACATGCTGCATTCCTCCACTCATAATTAATATAACTGCATATAAAGGCCCGCCCGCACGTACAGCCTGTGCAACGTGTTCCTGACTCTGGGGGGCCATGTGAGGCCCACACCGCAACGTACCGTTACCATAACGTAACCATCAGCATTGGGCCTTAGCATTTTGATGTTCCCCGCACCTCCTTGCAAACCTAATCTAACCCTGGTCCCTGCCGCCCCCCCCCAAGCTGTATTACTGTATTTACTTAAATAGACGTATCTTAGTCCCAGAGGACCAATAGGAGCAGAATACGATACTGCCGGGTCGCAGGTGCTCGCGCACGACCTTCCTTTGAAGTACGATTGCTTTATGATGAACGACTTTATAGAAGTTACATTAGCGAATGATCAAAGATCTATTAACCATAGATGCCACGAATAAATACGCGATGCCCTTGCATATAGTTTGTTTGCACATTGATTAGCTTCCTTACCATGTGGATTTATAGTGGATTGGAAATTAGTTCCCGTGACTTCTCTACTGCCCCCTTCAGGCGATGCCTCTCCATTAATCCGCACTTTGCCCCTGCGGCACGTTACTTTGTGATACTTACTTGTTGGTTTATTTGAACGGTCTTGCCCAACAGATCATGCTTGGATGTGTTATTGGTGCTCTACCCTTGCCCACCCCAATTCGCGATGTCCAGTTCTGTATCCCTTAATATTGTGCCCCCCTTACTCTCTGTTTCGCCGGACCGAGCACCCCAATCCCCAGCCACTCTCTGCACGGGGTGAGGGGGCTCGAAGCGAATGTGTGGTGCTCCGTGTGGTCTTACCCCCAACACTGGTCAAAACTATTAGCCGCACAGTGAAGTAACTCGTCATCAGTGCCATGGAAGTGGTTTAAAATTGAATTCATATATAAAGAAATTGAGCTGTTTTAAAATATTATTTTGTCCATTTCCTTTGGTTGGAGGTCAACCTAATTCAGTCGTAACACTTACCCACAAGGCATTGCAAGCTCTTTGTCCCCCCACCTCTTACCCTCGTCTTCTCCCATGACATAACATTTTCCTATCCTACAACGCCACGCGCCCCCTGAATTATCTCCATGACAAGTAATTCACCACAAGCCCTGCGCCGTGCCGAGTTTGATCATTTTAATTCTCGTACTCCCTCTGGGCGCTAAACCGGGCCTTGATGCTGCCTTGAGGACCCCCTTCTGTCCTTGCATGCAACTACCAGCGCCTTCCTCAGCCTATGCGTCCGAAGCCACAAGATCCTTGTAGCCACTCCAACAAGGTTCCCCCCCACCCCCATCTTTTACAATCCCCCCTTCCCCCCACATTTCACCCCAAATAAACGCCCGTCCCTCTATTCTCCATTCCTTCTTTGGGCCCTCTGCTAACGCCGCATCAACGTCTTGTACCCGCCATTTGACCTATACCTCTACACAAATTGGGAATTCTTGGTATTCTGACATTCCTAAATTAAAGAATGGCGCATCCTAATCTTTAATAAAACTATTGTGCGCCCATAATATCATACTTAAATGCTGCCTTTAGTCGAACCTATGAAAACGTGGCGCGGCAGCCTAAAACCGTGAAAACATGCCACCCATACTCGACTTTAGTACCCATGGCGTGGCGGCCATTGGTTTGGGCTCGTGAAAGAAACACCATGCTAGGACCCCCCAGTAACTTCCCTACAACACACAATTAAAACATGTGGCGCGGCGGCCAGCCATCGCCATTGAAAAGAATGTGTTGCACTACCTCCGCACGGACATACTGGCTTTGCTTTAAACGCCTGGCGCGGCGGCCATAGAAATTGGAAACGACCTGCTGCATTCAACCACCACCGGAACACCATGCTTTGGCTTAGTAGCACGTGGCACGGCGGCCCTCGCAATAACAACAACATATCACATACCTCCAATGCATAGTTAAAGTTACCGCCTACAAGGGGGCCCGCCCGTACGCACAGACTATGAAACATATTCCTGACGGGGGGGGGTGGCCGAGTATAGCCTAGGCCGTGTGAGTCTGACGCACGTAACATATTGTTGCCACAACTTTGTTACCCCGGTGAGCGACCATGGATCAAGACTGCCTAAACAATAGCTCCCCACTATCCTGGTCTGCCCTTAGCCCCCGATGCGACTGCGGTACCCGTACCCTCCACAACACGTTAATGCTCACCCACACACGCGTCTATCTCGGTATTACCAGTGCCGCCCTCTGTTCTACCCAGTACCCATCTATTTGATCCCCCCCACACCCTTTTTGCAATCCGACCCACTGTACTACAAATTCCCTAATCCCTTTCACATACTGGCCCCTCTGGTCACTGGGTTAAACTGTCCCCTTGTCCCCACCTTTACACCGTGATGCCCCCACCGATACCCCTCCCTCTCCTTGCTTCGCAGCCGCCCTGCTACCTTGCACATTAGCCAGCTCTCCCCGCCACCCACGACGCGCTGCAGTCTGTCCTAACGGCCGACAGGGCTAACACGAAGCTAAAATTCCTATGCGTTACCTTATCACCCCCGACCGGAACCGACAACAGCTGCCCTGGAACTCTTGGAGCAACCTTCCTTGCACCGACTGGTCACCTTCCCCCGGATCCGGCCGGAACCTGTGCTATGGGGCAAGAAGGGGGAGGGGTGCCTCCCTTGCCTGTGCCCCCCAACCTCACCATCCTGCAGTCCTTGCGCCCCCCACCCCTCAACCCACCCCTGCTCCCAGCCACTCTGCGCCCCCATAACCATTGGGTCAGACTGCCCCCCGGCACCGTGGTGATCTACTCCCCCGACCGACGCTGAAATAACCGCCCGGCTGTGGCATCCCCCATGCACCGTGTTAATGGAGCTTCCTGCAGTGGAACCCCCCCACTCTGGCCGCGACCGTCCGCAATCCAGACCACAAATCACCCTCGCTCTTGGCCCCTGCATTTTTTTTTTTTTTTTCCTCTCTCCTTGCATTCGCTAACCTCACCACCTGCATCTACCGGCACAACGTTAGTAGCCCGAGGCCTAAGTCCGCCCCCATGCATCAACTACATATCCTCTGCATCACATGCACCTATTCCCCATATTCATTACCGCCACCCGCAAGGCTGTTCCCTAAGGCAGTGCCCTCACCGACCCTACTACTAGACCCACCGCCAACTTCTTTAAATACCCGGCGCCCAGCCGCACAACAAACACCCGCGAACCCCCCTTACCTTCCTATCTCCGTCCAAGGCCGTACCTTTTCTTCCACTGTTCAGCGACACAAAACCCTCCGGCTGGAACGGGGCCCTCTTTCCAGAACAAAGAAACTGCTCCTGCACACCGGAAACTCTCCTCCAGACTCCTTGGAAACGCCACACCACGATATCCACTCTGCAACATAATAGGCCACCCGCTGGAAACTTTCCTCCTTGTACTCCTGCAACAAAACAAAAACACGATCCGGTGAGGCAGGAAACCGAGGGAGAATGTGATGGGGTCTGAACAAACCCGTGCCTTTATGGGGCCTGCTTCTCCCTCGGTTCCCTGCCCCTCACGTTTCGCGCGCTCCCGTCCTCTTCCGGGGGCGGGCTAACGTGTTCTCCCCCCCCCATCCCTGCCCCCTGACCTGTTTGAGTCGTGGGGGGAGGAGGTAGGCTGGGCAACCCCCACTAAGGGGCGGCGCCCGCCATGCCACCTTCGCTGGCGCGTTCGCCCGCCATTACCCAGCTCTGGTGGAAGTTTTCTTTCGTCGGCCCGTTTACGTGAGAGCCGGGCCGGGGAAGCCAAGCTGGCGGAACTTACTTGGGGGTCCGTGGACAACGAGTGGAAGTTTCAGCGCGTTCAGAAGGAAGTACAGCGATGCCGGAATCCAGAAAAACCCCGGTCAGCACAGGAATGTCGTTTTGCGGACAGGAAACACAGTGAAACATTACGAACCCAAGCAGGAGAAGGGCCACCCATAACGAAGCAAAAGGAAGAGCCGAGCCAGGGTTGCCGGGCCGACGGCGTCGTGTCAAGAGGGTGTAATGAGGATATTGACATCAGAGGTGAATCAGGGGAACGCCAAAGTTTGTCAATTTTACAGACAGAGGGGAGCAAAGCCGTTTCAGCAGCATGTGCCACGCTGTGCAAAGCAGAGCAGGAGGAGGCACAGCCAGGCTGTAATCACTGTCAGAGCAAGAAATAAATACACTGGCGGATACAGTTGCCATTGCACAGCAGTGGGTTACTTACAACAAGGTAACGGCGCACGCTGGTACGGACGGCACGAACAGGGCAGCAGCTGTGCTTTTAAACCCACCGGAGCTGTCGGTTATCCAAACGAGCATTGGGAAACAAAAGCAGCCGGGGCATAATTGCAGAGTGGCACACAGAAACAGCTCACAATGATCAGCTGCAGCGAGGAACCTGCATGGTTTTCAGCAGTGCAAACATTCATCTTAATTAGAGGTAGTCAAGAAAATGGCCGACAGGGGAAAAACAATTACAGCGGTTGCAAGAAGCCGCCATAGGACGTCCCATCTGAATGAACAGAGTGAACGAGTGCTTCTAAGAACACACATGCTCACGAGGAAAAGAAGAGGGAAGGAAAGCAAACGTTGGCTAAGAGGATACAGAAAATTCAGAAGACAGAAAACGACCAGCCAGCAAGAAACCGTTTGCAGAGAGGAGCAAATGCACAGAGAGGTCATCGAGCATAATCAGAAAGGTTGCAGTTCACTGAGCAGAGTGGGAAGCAATCCGGTCACGGCGAAATCAGATGCAGCGGCGTTAAAAGCACATGGAGAAGCAGAAAGGAACTAGTCCGGCCAACATTCTAGTTGGCAGAATAAGGAAGGCCAGGATATTTTGTTTACTGTAGCGCCTTTGCCGATCGGGGCTTTGTGGCTAAACCGCGACAAGAGCACCATACGGTAGGACTGCAGAAAAACACATGGTCTGGTGGTCGGAAAATTTGCGACAAAACCGTGAGAAGTCTTGATAATTATTCAAATAGCTGAAGGTTTCTGTTACCAGGGTCACGCATGTTTCAATTACAGAGTTAATAGGGGATAATTGCAACAGAATAAGCTGGGGAAATCAGCCCTGGTGCAGCGTGATGGCCACAAAGCCAGCCTCTGTTGGAGGGCCACAAGGTCTGATCCCAGTCACTCAGTGAGGGGTCCCGGCATTGAAGGGGGATCTAGAAGGGGTTTGTGAAGCATTTTAAAATGGAGAAAAAGGGATCACAAAGCATCCCGGTTTACATCGATCAAAAGAGGACTGATTATGGCTGTATAGAGGAGCTATATAAACAGGGGCAGCGGGTAGTAATCGGGATATGCGCCACCCCGCCCCAAGCAGCAGCAATAACTCGGAGCACTGGGCAGCCCTGGGCTTGTCAGACCTATTTGCCATCATGAAAAAAGCTTGTATAGGGAGTGGTGAGCTCTCTGTGCTGTTGTAATTACATTTTGCTTTATTTTATTTAAGGTATAGAACAAAAATAGCAACAATTAGTTTAGGCTAATAAAATAGCTCAGCTGGCTGAGTATTTGCTGCAAAGATCAGCAGGTTACAGTTTCAGCCCACAGCAAGGTAAATCAAGCAAGACTACCCACTGTGGCTCAAATTAGGAGGATCCCAATAGCCAAGGGGTAAAACGGAGCGCTCACGCATGGGAACACAAAATGGGGCAGTTTGAAATACAAAACGGAGGTACAAGTAAACTCAACATATTTAGTTTGAGAGGACATTATGCGGGTAAGGAACCGGAGCGCAAAACCAAGTCATCGCTCAAGGTCAGAGTAGAAAAGTAGCTCAAAATAGTGGTTGGGGGGGGGGAACCATGCCAGCTCCCCAATTTCTTGAAGAGGGTGCCGCTCTTGCTACAAATAAGGAGGCAATAAGAGACTGGGACAACAGGAAACAATTGCACCAGAGGCTGAAGGAATGATGCAAGAAGTGGGCTGCAGTAATGTTGAACAAAATGAACTACCAAAAACTAGAGCAGAAGTCAGCTACAACATCCGCAACATGGGAACAAACACGTGTCAGAGATTTCCTGGTCAAGCAGGGGATTGAAAATTGCGGAGAAAGGCAGCACAGGAAGAAAAAGAGAAACAGCAGCAGGGTAGATAGCCGCAAGGTGAGCCAGCCAGTAAGGTGAGCCAGCCAGTAAGGTGAGCCAGCAGCAAGGTGAGCCAGCCAGCAAGGTGAGCCAGCCAGCAAGGTGAGCCAGCCAGCAAGGTGAGCCAGCCAGCAAGGTGAGCCAGCAGCAAGGTGAGCCAGCCAGTAAGGTGAGGTGAGCCAGTAAGGTGAGCCATCCAGTAAGGTGAGCCAGCCAGTAAGGTGAGCCAGCCAGTAAGGTGAACCAGCCAGCAAGGTGAGCCAGCAGCAAGGTGAGCCAGCCAGTAAGGTGAGCCAGCCAGTAAGGTGAGCCAGCCAGTAAGGTGAGCCAGCAGCAAGGTGAGCCAGCCAGTAAGGTGAGCCAGTAAGGTGAGCCAGCCAGTAAGGTGAGCCAGTAAGGTGAGCCAGCCAGTAAGGTGAGCCAGCCAGCCAGTAAGGTGAGCCAGCCAGCCAGCAAGGTGAGCCAGCCAGTAAGGTGAGCCAGCCAGCAAGGTGAGCCAGCCAGCAAGGTGAGCCAGCCAGTAAGGTGAGCCAGCCAGTAAGGTGAGCCAGCCAGTAAGGTGAGCCAGCCAGTAAGGTGAGCCAGTAAGGTGAGCCAGCAGCAAGGAAGGTGAGCCAGCCAGTAAGGTGAGCCAGCCAGCAAGGTGAGCCAGCCAGCAAGGTGAGCCAGCCAGCAAGGTGAGCCAGCCAGCAAGGTGAGCCAGCCAGTAAGGTGAGCCAGCCAGTAGGGTGAGCCAGCCAGTAGGGTGAGCCAGCCAGTAAGATGAGCCAGCCAGTAAGGTGAGCCAGCCAGTAAGGTGAGCCAGCAGCAAGGTGAGCCAGCCAGTAAGGTGAGCCAGCCAGTAAGGTGAGCCAGCCAGTAAGGTGAGCCAGCCAGCAAGGTGAGCCAGCCAGCAAGGTGAGCCAGCCAGCAAGGTGAGCCAGCCAGCAAGGTGAGCCAGCCAGTAAGGTGAGCCAGCCAGTAGGGTGAGCCAGCCAGTAAGGTGAGCCAGCCAGTAAGATGAGCCAGCCAGCAAGGTGAGCCAGCCAGTAAGGAAGCACAAGAAAAGCAATCGAGAGAGGAAGAACAAAATGTTGCAAATAAAAGGAGAACCCGAAAGAAGGGGCCTCCAGTTCACACAACACTCTGAACTGAACGCAGCAAAATGACTCGGTTTACGCAGAATACTGCAAATACAACAACAGGGCCACCGCACAGTGTGGTAGCAGTCTGGCAAAGGCTCACGAAAATCAACCCGAGATCTGTCAGTCACAAGGCGGTAGCAATCTAAGAGGGTAGTAGCCAATTATAGTAGGGGCCAAGTGGGGGGGTGCAATCACACCCATCACAAATGTGCCTGACTGAGGCAGGGCCAGTAAAGAGAGGCTAGTAGATAACAAAATAATTAAACAGATAAGTTACACAATGCTTGAACAAGATTGTTTGCCAATCAAAGTGGATCAGGCAGCGATTACAGGGGATAGTACCAGAAGATTGGGAGGCAAACTATACCCCAGATGACAACATTTAGGAACGGGTTATCGTCTATGGCAGAGGGCAAAAATAAATGTGCTCAATCCAGCCATTTAAGGAAGCAGCTGAAGGGGAAGCTTTGCCACCGCAAAAAACACACAAGCAAGTCAGGCTTTCTATCGGGGAAGCAAAAGGAGTTGTTGCGCAGGGGCCCAACCCAGCTAAAGGTAAGAGCAAGTCGGGGAGCAGCACTGGCTGCACAGCGGTATCTGGACTTTCCATCGAAAATGAATCCATCAAATTCATTTCCATTTAATTTTATTCATTGAAAATACTTTCCATCGAAATGCATTTTCCTTGAATAAAATTCGATGGATTTCAATGGATTTTAGGCTTAGGGTTAGTGTTAGAAATAGGGTTAAGGTTAGGACAAGGGTTAGAATTAGGGTTGGGTTGGGTTAAGGTTAGGGTTAGGGGGGGCATTGGAGGAAGGGGGTGTACCCCCTCATTAAATAATAAACACTAATACGTTACATGAAGCTGGCCAGTGCCGAAATACTTTGAAGTTTTCAGCACAGCTCCATGTAACGTTTTAACGTGTAAAATAAATGCATGGAAATGCTATCTTTTACAATTAAAAGTACAGATCCATTGAAACCTGTCCATTCCTATATTCGATGGACAAGTTTCGATTGATATGTACTTTTACATGTAAAGAGAGCAATTCGATGCATTTACATTCAATGGATTTCCTTCGATGGATTTCCTTTTCGATTAAATGTTTTCGTTGAAAAGACCCTAAACCCTGCACGGCAGAGTGAACAAACAGCCAGTAGCAATGATGGCAGCTTGTGTTGCCAGACGCAGCCTGGGATCTCCAGCAGGGAAATGATGGGGGGGGGGGAGGACCAGCACAGGGGAGAATGAAGGAGGCAAAGGGCAACAAGGTCTGCCCTGAGGCGTTTCTTCACGAGCAAGGGAGCTACGTACAGCAATACCAGGTATCGCACTATTAAACACGATAGATGTATTACAGTTAACCTTACAATCTAACTGGTGCAAAAATACGTAGGGCAAACAGAAGTACAAAATATTTCTTGCAAGATAGTGCGCACCGGACAGGGCCACATACCAACTTAAAAGGGCCATGCCGTACCATTGCATTAGTGTGCAACATTGAGTACATTTGTTTCTTTTTCTTAAACTACATCTGCCAAGAAAGACGAGAATGGTCATGCCAACCCCCCCCCACACTCTGCAAGTAGAATCCAGTTACGGCAGACGGGCGGGTGGGTGGCTGGAGAGCATTTACACACATACAGTTTCTGTCCAGGCAAATCCAGAGGACGAGTCGTTGTCAAGGATAGGACAGAGGGCAAACGAGTGCAGGGGGGACAGTTTGGAACTAGAAACGGCATAAGACAGGTCATTTAGCAGCAACATCTCACAGAAACACATGGAAAAGGGGGCATGCATGACTTTACCAACACTGGCAGGCATAAGCAGGGCCCACGTTGAGGCAAAGGCACGCTGCAGCACCAGGGACGCTCAAGATGGCGCATAGAAGCTCTGCATGGTAGGGACGGGTAGAAGCAATCCCAAAACCAACTCACTTTGGTGATGAGGGATAGCTCAGAGGCAGCACGGTTGTCTGGAATGCAAAACGATGCGGCACAACATAGGTTTGAATCATAGAAACCAATCCCTGGTATTAAGCGCGTTATAAAAGTACTATAAATAATAACAATAATAAGATAGGGATAACTATTATGCAAGAGGAAAAGGTAGTAAGAGACCTGACACATTCTATTCTATGAGATTATTTTATAGCGCCAACACGCCCGCAGGCCTCAGGGCGCTCACAGAACAAACAACAAACAACACAAGCAAGGTCGCTAGATGCAGGAGGCAAGCATCAGAGAGGCACGAGGGAAAGAGCGGAAAGAACCAGGTTCCGCCTCCGTCAAACGTGTTTTCAGAGCCTTTCTGAATCGGGCGAGTGAGGGCAGCTGCCTGATTGAGTGAGGGAGATCATTCCAGACCCTCGGATCCCACACATCAACACTCAAACCTCCAAAACTCTTCAGTTTAAAACGTGGCTTGCTCAATAGATACTTGTCATTAGAGCGTAACGTTTGTCTATATGACAAACGCCTGATTCGCGAACTAAGGTAACCTGGGGCGTCACCTGAAAGGCATTTATTAACTAAACAAGATGCCTTGAAGTCAATCCTCTGCAGAACGGGGAGCCAGTGCGGCTTCCTACGGGCGTCAGAGACATGATCTCTACGTCTAATACCACAGACAGGTCTGACTACCACATTCTGAATAGTCTGTAGCCTTTTCACATTGGCTTGTGAGGTGCCCACCAACAGCCCATTACAATAGTCCAGCCTTGTGTTTTTTTGTGGCTGTGGCTATCATGGCCCTGTTTTCATCTGACAAATTAGGTTGTATCTGCCACAACAATTGCGTCATAAAAGTACAACTGCAACTGACAAGAGATACATGTTCATTAAAATTTAAGTTGCAGTCAAAGACAACCCCCAGGGTTTTGACATGCTTGGAGACCTGTATCCTGGCACCCCCTATTGTGAATGCCTCATACTGGGAATCTAAGTTCTTCAACTTTGCCGAACTTCCCGAGAATCAGGATCTTGGTCGTCTTGTCGTTCAGGGCTCGAAAATTATTTTCCACCCACTTCTTGATAGCATCGAATATCCTGCAGACCATCAGTGAGTCAGCTTCATAGGATCCAGACAATTCCAGGATAATCTAAGTGTCCTCAGCATAATTTGTGAATTTGACACCCAGACCATCCAAGAGATCAAAAAAGGGTTTTTAGTAGATATCACACAGCAGGGGGGAGACGCAGGATCCTTGTGGCACTCCACAACAAAGTAGGACCTCTTTCGACTTGGCGTCTCCCCTTGCTTCCCTAGCTTTGCTTGGTCCAAGAAAAGAGCTGAACCAATTCACTGCCGATGTGGAACACTTTCTGGCCGCCATCCTATCATGGTTCACCAGATCAAATGCGGCACGCAGATCCAGCAATAACAGCATCGCCAGTCCGCCCTGATCTACTTTTTCAGCCAGACCGGACTTAACGTCCACTACTGCCGTTTCAGTCCCATACTTCTTTCTAAAGCTGGATTGACCTTTAGGCAAAAGCCCCCTTTATTCCACAAAGGCATTGTACTGAGTACAGGTGACTTTATGATCTTTAACAGGAACGGGACGTTTGTTATGGGGCGGTAGTTAAGGGATTCGTTGGAATCTAAACCCTCCTTTAGCAGTGGGGTGATCCAAACTTCCTTAATATAGTCAGGAACTAACCCCTCATGAAAAGATCCGTTAAAGCACTATGTGACTGGTGACGCAAAGATGGACAAGTATTCCTTGAAAAATGAAGCTGGGAAGACATCACCCTTGCATGATGTAGGTTTCCTTTTTGCAACCATTTTAGCCACATCGAGAACTGTAACTTGCTTGAACGTGAAACCATCAACCTCACTATTTTCCGTTGGCAATTACCCCCAACATCCATACCCATCGCTTGATCTGTATAGGGGCATGTTGAAGAAGTCCCTTGATGTCAACTGACCGTCTGAATGAAGCTGTTATGTATCTGTTGGCACCATGCATCATTCAGTTATATGTGTCTCTGATGTCTTCCCTTTTAACTCATTAAGAATGTTAAAGAGCTCTCTAGGGCTTGATTTTGCCCCTAAGATGCGTTCTTCCATTTTATCTTGTTTTGCTTTAAGAATAGCATCTTTATATAGCTTAGCTCCCTCTCTATATAAAGCCAATGTAGATTGTATACGTTTTTTCCACCATACTCTTTCGCTGCACAATTTAGTTGCCGAGCTGCAAGAACATCGGGGGAGAACCACTGATTAGCATTGTTTTGCACTTCTTTTTTTAATAGAGAAGGCTTAAGAGGTTCAAGTTTATCAAAGGCATCATTAAGAATGTCTCGTAAACTGAGCCGAATATAACTGAAGTGCACAGTTTCCCTCCAGAGCTAGTAGTTGGGTGGATATAGTAGAGTTAAAAGCCTCTTTGGAAACATTTTCAGTGTTTCTACGCAAGATGGTTTTTGGATATGGACATACGCTATCCACTGCTTGATCTGGTAGAAGGATCAAAAAATGAATAAAATGGTGATCGGACCAGCAGCAGGTTTGCACATATAATAAGGAGATAGACTGATTCCTAGATAAGACCCAGTCCATTATATTCCCTCCTTGGTGAGTGGGCACAGTAACATATTGTTTCAGCCCAATACTGTTAAGATGGATTTCTGGACTCTGTCCTGGAGGGGCAGAGGTTCAGAAGGCCAGCCTAGTTTCTTGGAATAGGGTAAGCTCTGGACAAGCCAGACCAATCAGGGTAGCGATGGCGGCAGTCAAGACTTAGAGGGTAATTCATAGAAATTCGCACAAAAGTGGCGCACGCGGCTGGCGCACAGCGTGCCCGTGCGAATGTCTGCGCCAGCCGCGTGCGCTAATATCGATTTCCGCGCACAGCATATTCATGGATTTTCGCATCCAAAACCAGCCGTGGCGCAGCGACCCTGCAGCAGCGCCAGTTACGCCCCCAAGAACGCCCTCGCGCAAGGAAAAGCCTCCAAAATCCCCAAATAATCGCAAAGGGCTGCGCTTACCCTGGACCAGTTCACAGGGCTGGCAAACAGCAAACGCCAAGCGGGGAACGTGTATTTCAGTGGTTCGCGGGAAGTTCCACATGCGATTGTCCTGTGTACGTGTGCATCAGGGGTGCGTGGGAAGTAACATGCAAAAGCAGCAGGGTACGTGTATTTCAGGGGTGCGCGGGAAGTATCACACGCAAAAGCAGCAGGGTACGTGTATTTCAAGGGTGCGCAGGAAGTATCACATGCAAAAGCAGCAGGGTACGTGTATCTTTGGGGTGCGCAGAAAGTATCACACGCGATTCCATCAGGGTACGTGTATTCCAGGGGTGCGCGGGAAGTATCACATGCAAAAACAGCAGGGTACGTGTATTCCAGGGGTGCACGGGAAGTATCACACGCAAAAGCAGCAGGGTACGTGTATGTCAGGGGTGCGCGGGAAGTATCACACGCGATTCCATCAGGGTACGTGTATTCCAGGGGTGCGCGGGAAGTATCACACGCGATTCCATCAGGGTACGTGTATTCCAGGGGTGCGCGGGAAGTATCACACGCAAAAACAGCAGGGTATGTGTATTTCAGGGGTGCGCGGGAAGTATCACACGCAAAAGCAGCAGGGTACGTGTATCTTTGGGGTGCGCGGAAAGTATCACATGCGATTCCATCAGGGTACGTGTATTCCAGGGGTGCGCGGGAAGTATCACATGCAAAAACAGCAGGGTACGTGTATTCCAGGGGTGCACGGGAAGTATCACACGCAAAAGCAGCAGGGTACGTGTATTTCAGGGGTGCGCGGGAAGTATCACACGCGATTCCATCAGGGTACGTGTATTACAGGGGTGCGCGGGGAGCACCACACGTGAATTGCACGTGGGTTTCTCCCAGGTGTACCCTCTACAACCTCCACGGCCCCTGCAGGTGGCCCACACCACAGGGGCCTACCCTGCACATGTCCTGCAGGCACCCCATCCACCATGGCCATGCCCCCCAACCAACCCACATGTTACCTTGCACTACTGCCCACCAACGCATGTCCCCCTGCACCCCCAGCCACCAGGGGCAGCCTCCACCAGGCCCCCACCCATGTCTACCACCACCCCCACCCCCCAGCAGTGCAGGGGCAGCCTCCACCAGGCCCCCACCCATGTCTACCACCGCCCCTACCCATGTCTACCACCACCCCACCCCCCAGCCACCAGGGGCAGCCTCCACCAGGCCCCCACCCATGTCTACCACCACCCCCACCCCCCAGCAGTGCAGGGGCAGCCTCCACCAGGCCCCCACCCATGTCTACCACCGCCCCCACCCATGTCTACCACCACCCCACCCCCCAGCCACCAGGGGCAGCCTCCACCAGGCCCCCACCCATGTCTACCACCGCCCCCACCCATGTCTACCACCACCCCACCCCCCAGCCACCAGGGGCAGCCTCCACCAGGCCCCCACCCATGTCTACCACCACCCCCAACCCCCAGCAGTGCAGGGGCAGCCTCCACCAGGCCCCCCACTCATGTCTCCCATCACCCCCATCCCCCAGCAGTACAGGGTCAGCCTCCACCAGGCCCCCACTCATGTCTCCCACCACCCCCACCCCCCAGCAGTGCAGGGGCAGCCTCCACCAGGCCCCCACCCATGTCTCCCATCACCCCCAGCCACCAGGGGCAGCCTCCACCAGGCCCCCACTCATGTCTACCACCACCCCCACCCCCCAGCAGTGCAGGGTCAGCCTCCACCAGACCCCCACTCATGTCTCCCATCACCCCCACGCCCAAGCCACCAGGGGCAGCCTCCACCAGGCCCCCACGCATGTCTCCCATCACCCCCAGCCCCCAGCCACCAGGGACAGCCTCCACCAGGCCCCCACTTATGCCTCCCTGCACCCCCACCCCCAGCCACCAGGGGCAGCCTCCACCAGGCCCCCACTCATGTCTACCACCACCCCCACCCCCCAGCAGTGCAGGGGCAGCCTCCACCAGGCACCAACTCATGTCTCCCACCACCCCCACCCCCCAGCAGTGCAGAGGCAGCCTCCACCAGGCCCCCACCCATGTCTACCACCACCCCCACCCCCCAGCCACCAGGGTCAGCCTCCACCAGGCCCCCACTCATGTCTCCCATCGCCCCCACCCACCAGCAGTGCAGGGGCAGCCTCCACCAGGCCCCCTCCCATGTCTACCACCACCCCCACCCCCCAGCCACCAGGGTCAGCCTCCGCCAGGCCCCCACTCATGTCTCCCATCACCCCCACCCCCCAGCCGTGCAGGGGCAGCCTCCACCAGGCCCCCACTCATGTCTCCCATCACCCCCACCCCCCAGCAGTGCAGGGGCAGCCTCCACCAGGCCCCCACTCATGTATCCCACCACCCCCACACCCCAGCAGTGCAGGGGCAGCCACCACCAGGCCCCCACCCATGTCTACCACCACCCCCACCCCCCAGCCACCAGAGTCAGCCTCCACCAGGACCCCACTCATGTCTAACACCACCCCCACCCCCAGCAGTGCAGGGGCAGCCTCCACCAGGCCCCCACTCATGTCTCCCATCACCCCCACCCCCCAGCCACCAGGGGCAGCCTCCACCAGGCCCCCACTCATGTCTCCCACCACCCCCACCACCCAGCAGTGCAGGGGCAGCCTCCACCAGGCCACCACTCATGTCTCCCGTCACCCCCACCCCCCAGCAGTGCAGGGTCAGCCTCCACCAGGCCCCCATTCATGTCTACCACCACCCCCACCCCCCAGCAGTGCAGGGGCAGCCTCCACCAGGCCCCCACTCATGTCTCCCTGCACCCCCACCCTCCAGCCACCAGGGTCAGCCTCCACCAGGCCCCCACCCATGTCTACCATCACTCCCACCCCCACCCCCCAGCAGTGCAGGGGCAGCCTCCACCAGGCCCCAACTCATGTCTCCCAGCCAACATTTCACCACAATGTAGATCGCTGGCCCTTATGGTCAGCCTCCAAATGGCAATCACCCACCCAAGTATTGCATCCACCCACTTAGAAATGGCAAAAACATGACAGAAGCCCAATTGCAAGTTTGGAAATGAACACATGTCCCTCACATACACCCAATGGGTGTCAGTGAATGTCAAAACCCATATCATGATATGCATGAAACCAATGAGATTATACTACACATTGAACTTTGACGAAAAAATATGTATTAAAAGCAACATAAATTGAATCAAAAATAAACAAACAATAATAGAAATTAAAAAAAAAAACTACAGCAGGTCCGTGAAATAATGCTAAACCACAAATCATAATGCAAAGGAAATGTGTCCAAAGTCACAGTCCACAAAAGTAAATCCAATGCAAAATTAAAATCGAAAACCATTGCTCCATGGTGAAATCATAATAAAAATTGAAAATCCAAAGGTCAACTATGTACAGATAAACTATGCAGGGTCCATGATCCCAACCGAAGAAATGAAACCTATCTAATAACACTACCTAAAAAAAATAACTATCTACAAAAATGTGGCCCATTGTCCAAAAGGTCCAAAAAAAAGCTAAACCAAAGGAAACCTAACACTAACTATATAACTATTTACAAGGGCAGCGGGCTAGTCCGACGGCTCACTTCGGGATGTTCCGGGCCAGGGCATCATCGAAATCCTGCTCAATGTCCCGGAGGCGCTCCTCCTCCATGGCCCCGAGGGTCCGCAGGGCCGTCCACATGTTCCCCCCCCAAACTCCCTGCGGATTGCCTCGAGGCACTCGGCACGCCTCAGGGCCCTCTGCATGGAGTTCTCTGCCCTGACCATCGTGAGCCGTGCCTCTTCCGCCCACTGCTGCTCCGCATCTATGGCGTGGCCCAACCGCTGCCACACGGAAGACACTTCCCGTCCTGGGTCCTCCTGCCCTCCGGCCGATGCCTGCCCCTCCGATGTCGAAGGCCCCGAGCCATCATGGCTCCCACCACGTTGCTGCTACTGCTGCTGCGCCTCTGCCCGTGCACTGCCTCCTGCTGCCTGCACATCCTCCGCTGGTTGGGGTGCAGTCGTTGATGTGGCCACCCCTGCTGGACGTCCGACTCCCGACTGTGGCAGGGATGCCTCCTCCACCAGCCTGGCCGCACCGTCAGAGGCAGCTCCACAGGGCACCCAGGTGACTGATGGATGTGAAGATGGCACGGAGGATGACTGGCGCATAGGGGGTTCAGTTGAGGAGGGGGTCTGAGCAAGCCCCATCAATCGGAGGAATCCGGCCTGGGTGACCTGTCCCAGTAGGCCGACGCGGTCAACGAGCCATTCGAGATGACCTGCAGTCTCCTCATGAAAAGACTGCAGGTCACCTCGCATGGCCCGTTGACGCAACGCCACACCAGTCAGGACAGGCTCAACCCGGACCCGGATAGCCACGTCCGCAGGCAGAGGAAGGCCAGTTGTCGTTAGCTCATCCCCAGCCTGAAAACGGGTCTGAACGTAGGCATCCCTGCTGGTGCAAGATGATGCAGTGACAGGATCAGAGACAGGATTGCACACAGGCACCTCCGCGGCGACCTGTGCTGCCTCCTGTCCCTGGTCCTGCACTGCACCACTAGCACCAGTGGAATCCCCACCTCCAGACCCCGTCTCTGTTGCTTGCACAGCCTCCTCCTCCACCAAACCCCCCACCAACCTGGATGATTCCATGCCATCTTCCCCCGTTGGGCCCTGTGGGGTCCCAGCTGCCCCTTCTCCTGCCGAGGAGTCCAACTCCGACCTCTGCCTCTTGGGCCTCCCCCCGGCAGCTGCGGCCTGGGACGCGGCACCGGACTCCTCACTCCCCGATGAGATGACAACCTGGGAGGGGAGCCGGGCCTTGCGTTTCCGGCTGGCGGTGCGATCCCCGCCGCTGTGCTCCACAGCACCTTCTCCGCCCTCTTCATCAGTTGACGCTGCAGACAGAGAGAAATAAAACACAGGCATCAGGACACTGTACAATGGACACATACACACATGACAGTTGCACATGAGTGGCATTGGCAAACCTCAGACATGGCATCACAATCGGCAACACACGTCATTTCATCTTGCACACATGAGCCATACCACAGCCACATCGCAACTGCCAGCACCATCCATACATATACAACAGCATGAGCAGGCAAAGGTGAGCCAGACATCACATGCAACACAGGGAGTGCACTACACATGCACGCACACCACCACACTTGCATGCATGTGTACACCTCAGCCAACTGTCGCAGTGTTCCGATGGGCATCCATGTCACATCTGCCAATCAGGCTTCCACATGCAGCCATGTTGCCTCACTGTTGCACCCTTGTCAAATACACACACATGCACATGTACACAGTGCTGATACATGCAGCTGAAAACAACATACATGCGTGACATCACGAACATGCCCACTTACATACACATTCATCCAAACATGTGTGCCCACACAACTGCATTTGGCATGGAAGCCTACACACACAAGCACCATCCATGTCTCACACATGACAGCCCTCGCATGTGTTAGCCTCACGGTCCTGTACACCGCCACCCATACTCAGCCCCATACAAACACATGTGCAACCGGCACACTACTGGTACATCACCACACGCACAGTTTACAATCATGATGCATGTACACTTACCGCTCGACTCCAGACGGGTCTGCCTCTCAAGGACCTGGACGTGGAGCTCAGGGGATATGCGTTCCAGGACCCTCATCTGATCTTCCGACAAGTGGCCCCGGCGCCCCTTAGCATGCGCTGCCTTCAAGAGGCGCCGGGCCTTGTTCAGGGTCCTGGACCTGAAGTCCTCCCAGCGCTTCTTGACATGTTGGTAGTCGCGGACTGCCACCCCCTCCGCGTTGATGGCAGTCACGATGTCCGTCCAGATCCGAGTCCGTCCTTCCTTGTCGGCGCGCACACTTCCGTAGAGGGCATCATACTGCCCCAGGACTTGCTCCACCAGGACACCAACTTCCATGGCACTGAAGTTGGTGCCCCTCTGGCCGGGGGTTGTCAGTGGTGCCAGATGTTGCAGTGCCCGACATGACAACCCCAGAGGCAGGAGTGGGTGGGCAACTGGGTCCTGGGGCTGGGCTGTGGAGCGATGGAATCCCAGTCGGGAGTCTTCGGTTCCAGCAGTGGTGGTCACAGCAACAGCACCCCTGGCTGATGTGCAGGCAGCAAATGGCAGGGCACGTGGGCAGCAGGCAGTCAGGCAGCAGCAGATGGCAGGTGGGAGCGTGCTCGGGGCTCTGGGGGGCAGTAATTCGGCCTTCTGGGCAGGAGCGTGGTCTTCTGTGTGCTTACGCGTGGCCAGCTTGATACGGAGTGATTTGGCACGTGAAAATCGTGCACGTCTGCGTGTAAATCGAGGAAAAGCCCTTAGCGCGTATGCACGTCAGCACGCATATGTGATTTCATTGGACCAAAGGCCCTTAGCGCGTAAGCGTGTCTGTGACGTGACGCGCGCCGGTGTTTCCCTCATTACACGTGATGACAGAGCACACATGGACTTCCAGCAATCACGTGTGAAACTTCCTGCGCACCCCAGAAATTCACGTACCCAGGCCAATCGCGTGTACGCTCAATTCCCTCCGATTACACGCGATGACACTCGGACGTGCAGTTTTACCACGTGTGCTCGCATATGCGATTTCATTGGCCCGAAGGCCACCATGCGCAGCTGTGACGTCATGCACATGGCCGTAGAGAATGGCGCTTGTAAAAATGAAGAGATACACGTCCGAGTGTCAAAGCGCGTAATTGGTGGAAATGGCCTCATCGTGTATGCGCGTCTGTGACGTGTGTATAAAAGGTACGTGTAGAACGCCATTTCCTTGTACGTGCTTTTCGTGGAGAGCGAGTGGGTGAAATCTGTACTTCTTGTCGGTTCACACGCGATTTACTTCACAGCGTTTCCAGTTCGTACTCCCTGTTACCTCCGACAGCTTTTTCTCTTTTCCTCTTTTTCCTGTGCCTGTTTCCTCAAACAGCGTTCCCTTCTACCGTTGTCCTGTCTCCTCAGACAGCGTACAATTCTTCTTTTGGCGGGGGTGTTGCCAACGCGCACACGCGCTTATTTTTCACGCTTTTGTTCCTGGCAGACGGTGAGTCGCGCACGTATTTTACATCTGTGCTTGCCCCGTGTGTCACGTACCCCTTCAGAGGTCATTCTAGGCTGCGTGTGACACGCATACGTTCATTCTTGTGTTTCTGGGTGCCACAGCGTAGTGCAGGTTTATTTTTCCACGCACGTGGTCTAGGAGGGGTTGCGTGCACCTTACTTCCCTTTTTTGGGGTGCCTGTCCGTTGCGTGACCCGTCATCTTTCCCCAGGGGTGACATACAGCCTTGCTAGAGCACTAGGGTACGATTACGATTACCATCTGGTACCCAACCCCTTTGACCCCCAATTGCCCAAGACAATAGTTCACATCGACTCCCATACGCACAATAACATCAGTGCCATGGCTGGGAGGCGACCAAGCCGTAAGGGTGGCAAAGGTGGCCGAGCCCCAAGTGGTGGCCGTGGTGGATCCAGTAGGGGACGTGGCCGTGACTTGCAGAGTGCCCCTAGCCCCCCATGTGTGGAGGAGCAGTCAGGGACACCCATGCCCCCCCCCTGGTTGAGGTTAACGTGGCTGACACCATCCATGCTCAGCCCTTGTTGGACCAGCCCACTGTGGAACCAGACCTGGCACAGGGTGACTCCATGGCTGACTTCAAGGTCAGCAGGTCTAGGCCACGTGCGCCGGTGAATGTTGGTGTCATCAGGCCACGTGGATCAGGGGCAGCTAGGTCATCTGCTGCCCCGCGTAGGCAGGCTGGGGAGGCTGCAGGGGCAGCTGCGGCTCCATCCACCCCACCTCTCACACACCCAGCCAGGACAGTGTCGGTCCAAGTCCATCATGCTGACATTCCCCCTGACACCATCACACTTGAGCTAATGCCTGCACCAACTCCCATGCTGAGTGCGCAATTCCACGCTCCTGCCCCTAGTGTCCAGAGCGGCGTAGGACACTCAGGATCCCCACCACCTTCCAAGCGGAAGAGGAAGAGTGCTCGTCCAGTAGAGGCTAATGCCCCAGACACGGCTACACAGTCCGGCCCGTCAAGGAAGCCCAGCTTCAATGAGGCTGAACTGAATGCACTTGTAGAGTATGTGTTCGTACATGACCGCGAAATGGTGATTGTTGCAGGATCCAAGACCATACCTGCACAACGTCAGGCACACTGGGAGACCATTGCGGACATCATAAGTGCCCTTGGAATCGTGAGGCGCACAGCTAATGAATGCTACAAGCGCTGGAATGATCTGAAGCGCAGGGCAAAGAATAAGCTGGCCTCAAGTCATGCCGCAACTCTAGTGACTGGAGGTGGGTCTCCAGCAGACGACATAGAACTCACTCCACATGAGCAGGTTGCTGGGACCTACGTCACGGAGGAACAGATCCAAGGCGTGGGAGAACTGGCAGATTACGAGGCATTGTCCGGTGAGTGCACATGCATGTGTGTGTCATCCATGTGCATGGTGTGTGTGGGAGGGCTTCTGTTTGGGTGCCAGGTGAGGGTGTGTGTGCCTGAGTGGTTCGGGTCACACATGTGCCTCTTCCTATACATTCTTGGCACCAGCATTTGGGTATAGCAGCATCCCTTCTGCCAACATTAGACATCCAGCCCAACACCACGCCAGTTGCCCTTGGAGTGTCATCTTGCCACAACATTGTTGCTTATTTACCTCTGTTTATTCAGGCAGATTGTTTGCATACCACCACTTTTACTCAGGATTTCTCAGTCCTATTTTCACATGTATGACATGACTATGGTACAGTGGACTGGCTTAGTTTCCTGGACATGATTAGTTTAGACATGTCCCTGTGCTATAGTACCATTTTGGACTGGCAGCTGCAGGTTAAACATTTTAACCATTTCAATGAAAAGATCAATTATATGAGCAAACTGGACTGAATGAACAATTGGTGACCTCCTCTCCCTCTTCACTTCATGGCTAGGGTACATGCCATCTGTGTGATGGCATGTGTATTTGACCTGCCAATCACTGGCCTATGTGTGATGCCACTGCTAGGCAGCATGCAGCAAATGTGTTCACCTTCCATCTTGGTGTCATCAATGTGTGCCATCTGCCTCCCCATCACACGCAGTGACGCTGCATGCATCGGAGGGTTTTAGTCATGTGGGACATGTGTCAATCAAGTACTGGTTCTGTAGCCTCTCAGCCCTAATTGTGTGCCATAGTGCTAATGCCTGTTTCCATTTGTTTTCTTTTATGTCTTTGCAGGGGATGACGCACTTGATACTGCTGGGGTTGTGGAGATGGTGCAGACCCAGGAGGGGTCTGAGGGCCGACCGACCACCAGTGAGGGACGTGGTTTGGTGGTGGGTGAGAACCCACAACTGCTGCAGGTCGTGCTCTCAAGGGGCGTCTCTGGCTGCACCTCCCCCGAGCTGTATTCAGGTGTCGATTCGGATGATGAGACCTATGTGCCGTCGCAGGTGAGTGTTCCTGGGAGGGATTCTGTTCTGTCCAACCCACCTGCACCAGGGTTAGAACCCTCAATGGGAATGTCAGTGTTGGCAGGTACGCCTTTGGTGGTTACGGATGCAGGGTCACACTCCGCGACATCTGATCCTGGGCCAGCAGATCAGAGGGGGAATGCAGTCCTGCAGCCTCAGGCAGTGCCGGCACAGCAAGGCGCAGTTCGCCTTGCCCCAGACAGGTGTGGTGCCCACCGACGTGGTGGCCGTCAGCCACCTGGCAATACTGCATGGGAGCAATCCATATATGGTATGGCAACCCAACAGGCAGCATCATCATAGATGATGGCTCAGGCCATGGATAGGGTGGCCACTTCCATTGTCCCCCCCGAAAGGCTGATGGAGCGACTACAGCAGGCAACCGACTCCATCTGCCAGTCACACAGGGAGGACATGTTGGCGTCTGACAGGGACAGGCGGGCGGCACTGGCGACTCTGCAGGAAGCCATCTCCATAGAGTCCCAGGGCCACAGGGAAGCCCTGAGGGTGGAACTCCTTCACCTCAGGACGACTCTTGTTGAGCTTGAGGCTTCAACAAACAGAAGGACAGAACAGCAGCTGGAGCGTCTCACCCGTACGCTCTCAGCTGAGATGCAGGCAACTAGGGCGGAGATCCGGGCATCCCGTGAGTTGTTGCATGGGGACCTCTGCACACTTATCCTCCAGAACGAGACCTACCACACCTGCATGCTTGCAGCCATGGAGGAACAGACTAGGGCTTTGCGTGGGCTGCCTCCCATAGTGCCACCACCTCCTGATGCAGCTGCAGAGGGTGAGGAGAGCGACAGCAGTGATACTCCCACAATAGGGTAGCCGTATAGGCCATGAGCCCATGGAGGTGTTTTTTTTTCTCGCAAGATCCACACAGGTGGGTTTTGGTGTGCACCCTGTCCTCGGACCTCCTGGGTGGCCTCCCCCACCCCCCCTAAGCCCATTAATGGCCATTTTTGATTTTTTTTTTTTTGTTGGGGACAGTGTGTTGCCTTGTGTGGCTCCCGTGGGCATACGATGCATTGTGGCTGGGCACATGCAGGCTTGTCATGGATTTGGTTCAGATGCTTGGGTTTTTGTCACACACACCCCTCCTGCTTCCCGTTTCCATGGGCTTGCAAAGGGTGTGCCCAAGTGACATTGACGTACATGGTGACATTGGACTCCCATGAGCTGTGTGGGCAGTCTGTAGTCAATACTATGTATACATTCATAGTGCATATTGTTGTATTTTAAACTGCATGGTGTATTGATATGTGCCTCTGCATCCATCTCATCCTCCTAATTTGCAGGTCCATTCCTCATGTCTTCGCAATGCGGTCCACCTTGGAACTGGAGTCCATGTTGTAAGCAGTGCACCTACACTCTGGCGTGGCGCTAAAACTGTATACTTGGAAGTGTTCGGAGGGCTGTCATCATCAGGTAGTGAGGCTAGCAAATTTTTAAGTCTGTAATGTCATGTTTAAGGTAGGTTGGAGGTTGTGTAGGTGATTGGTATTCTTGGTAAGTATTTGGTAATGTGGGTTGTAGGTCCTGAATTACTGTGAGCATTTCATGTGTGGACATGTTTCCATTAGGGACACTGTAGCTGGTGACACTTGGGGCATGTTGTGGGGATTCATTTCTTTCCTCTCACATTGCATGACATGCCATGGTGTGTTGTGTGGCCGTGCCGGGGAGGGGTTGGGTGACATGGCACTGTTTTCATGTAGTATTTTGCGAGTGGGTATTCATTTCTGCAGCATGGAAGTGTCTTTTGATGACACTGCATTGGTGGTGTTTGTGTAGGTAGGGATGCACACATTGTGACACTTCCACATGAACAATCTCAGGCTGCTATGGTTCTGACAGTTGACTGTCCCTTTGTTCGTCTTAATTGTCAGGCAGAGTCATCATTGCTTATCAGATGGTATGTGCCAGGCCTGTGTGCACTCCACTGGGGTGTGATTTCAATGTGAAGTAATTAGCCACCAGCTGTGTACGGGCTGCCTCACCCCGTGCCCTCTCCCCTCCCATGCGCAGCGGGCGTGCATGTGGTTGGGGATGTGGGGGCACCACCATGTCCACAGCCACGCCCTGGCGTGTTGCAACATTGTGCAGGACACATGCTGCCACTATGATCCTGCACACTACTGGGGGCGCATATAACCGCTGCCCGCCAGAACGGTCAAGGGAGCGAAAGCGTGACTTGAGCACTCCGAATGTGCGCTCCACTATGCCCCAGGTTGCAATATGGGCTGTGTTGTATCTTACCTCTGGAGGCATGATGGGGTTCCGAATTGGTGTCATCATGTGGGTGCTCAGAGGGTAGGCACTGTCCCCTGGTGAGGAGGTGATGGGTATCATTAGTGGGGTAGTGACATAACTCTGCATCTGACATGCATGCATGTGCCGTGGCATTCATACTCACCAAGCAGCCATGTATTGCCATGCCGCCCAGCTTCTAGGTCCCGGTTTAGGGTAGACATTCGATAAATGAAGCTGTCGTGGGTGGACCCTGGATAGTTGGCATATACTGAGGTGATGATTCCCTTAGCATTACATACTACCTTCACATTGATGGCATGCCAGTGCTTGCGGTTCCTATAGATGTGCTCAGATGCCCTGGGGGGACGTAGTGCCACATGGGTGCAGTCAATGGCACCTAGCACTTTTGGGAATTGTGCCATACCGTAGAAATCGAGGGTGGCAGCCTGCCTTTCTGCAGGTGTCCTGGGCAGGTATATGTGCCTACGGACTGATGGACGTGCAGTGATGATGTTCAAGACCTGGTGTAGGCAGCGTGACTGCGTGGCCTGTGACACCCCACCCACTATGGCACTTGTCCGCTGAAATGATCCTGTGGCCAAGAAGTGCAGTACATTGAGGACCTTCTCCAGGGGGCTGAGTGCTTGGGAGCACAGGGTGGGTGATGTGAGGTCATCCTCCCACTCACTGACCAGGTCCAGTATTATGTGTGGTGGAAACCTGTACCTCCCATACACCTGGTCATCAGGCATCCCAAAAAGGCTGGTTCTGGGAGTGAAAATTCGGGCCCTCACTATCCTCCTCCTCCTTTGGTAACCCACGGCCACTGCTGCTAGGAACGGTATATTCATCCTGGCGTATGAGCTTGTTTGTTGTTTGCGCGCACTTTTATGCTGTGCGGGTCGACATACGCCTGCTTCATGCTGGCGTACGTGTGTCAGGATTGGACCATTTTTTTTTTGGGCACGTCGTAGGCGAACGTGTATCTTCCCGCCCACCCCAGGAATACACGTAGCACGCTCTCCCAGGCCCAGTCGCGGGTAAATATTCCCACCCACCCCTGGAATACCTGTACCCCACTCTCACAGGCCCAGTCGCGTGTGGAACCTCCCGCGCACCCCGTAGTACACGTACCCAGGCCAATCGCATGTGGAAGTTCACGCGCACCCCGAAGTACATGTACCCGGGCCAATCGCGTGTGGAACCTCCCGCGCACCCCGTAGTACACGTACCCAGGCCAATCGCGTGTGGAACCTCCCGCGCACCCCGTAGTACACGTACCCAGGCCAATCGCATGTGGAACTTCCCACGCACCCCATAGTACACGTACCCAGGCCAATCGCGTGTGGAAGTTCACGTGCACCCCGAAGTACACGTACCCAGGCCAATCGCGTGTGGAACCTCCCACGCACCCCATAGTACATGTACCCAGGCCAATCGCGTGTGGAAGTTCACGTGCACCCCGAAGTACACGTACCCAGGCCACGCGCATGTGGAACCTCCCACGCACCCCGTAGTACACATACCCAGGCCAATCGCGTGTGGAAGTTCACAAGCACCCCGAACTACACGTACCCAGGCAAATCGCACGGCTGGGGGGTGGGGGTGATGGGAGACATGAGTGGGGGCCTGGTGAAGGCTGCCCCTGGTGGCTGGGGGGTGGGGGTGGTGGAAGACATGAGTGGGGGCCTGGTGGAGGCTGCCCCTGCACTGCTGGGGGGTGGGGGGGATGGGAGACATGAGTGGGGGACTGGTGGAGGCTGCCCCTGCACTGCTGGGGGGTGGGGGTGATAGGGGACATGAGTGGGGGCCTGGTGGAGGCTTCCCCTGGTGGCTGGGGGTGCAGAGAGACATGAGTTGGACATGAGTGGGGGCCTGGTGGAGGCTGCCCCTGGTGGCTGGGGGGTGGGGGTGATGGGAGACATGAGTGGGGGCCTGGCTGAGGCTGCCCCTGCTGGCTGGGGGTTGGGGGTGGTGGTAGACATGAGTGGGGGCCTGGTGGAGGCTGCCCCTGCACTGCTGGGGGGTGGGGGTGGTGGTAGACATGAGTGGGGGCCTGGTGGAGGCTGCCCCTGCACTGCTGGGGGGTGGGGGTGATGGGAGACATGGGTGGGGGCCTGGTGGAGGCTGCCCCTGGTGGCTGGGGGGTGGGGGTGGTGGTAGACACGAGTGGGGGCCTGGTGGAGGCTGCCCCTGCACTGCTGGGGGGTGGGGGTGGTGGTAGACATGGGTGGGGGCCTGGTGGAGGCTGCCCCTGGTGGCTGGCGGGTGGGGGTGGTGGTAGACATGAGTGGGGGCCTGGTGGAGGCTGCCCCTGCACTGCTGGGGGGTGGGGTGATGGGAGACATGAGTGGGGGCCTGGTGGAGGCTGCCCCTGGTGGCTGTGGGGTGGGGTGGTGGTAGACATGAGTGGGGGCCTGGTGGAGGCTGCCCCTGCACTGCTGGGGGGTGGGGGCGATGGGAGACATGAGTGGGGGCCTGGTGGAGGCTGCCTCTGGTGGCTGGGGGGTGGGGGTGATGGGAGACATGAGTGCGGGCCTGGTGGAGGCTGCCCCTGGTGGCTGGGGGGTGGGGTGCAGGGAGACATGAGTTGGACATGAGTGGGGGCCTGGTGGAGGCTGCCCCTGGTGGCTTGGGGGTGGGGGTGCAGGGAGACATGAGTTGGACATGAGTGGGGGCCTGGTGGAGGCTGCCTCTGGTGGCTGGGGGGTGGGGGTGATAGGGGACATGAGTGGGGGCCTGGTGGAGGCTGCCCCTGGTGGCTGGGGGGTGGGGGTGCAGGGAGACATGAGTTGGACATGAGTGGGGGCCTGGTGGAGGCTGCCTCTGGTGGCTGGGGGGTGGGGGTGATAGGGGACATGAGTGGGGGCCTGGTGGAGGCTGCCCCTGGTGGCTGGGGGTGGGGGTGCAGGGAGACATGAGTTGGACATGAGTGGGGGCCTGGTGGAGGCTGCCCCTGGTGGCTGGGGGGTGGGGGTGATGGGAGACATGAGTGGGGGCCTGGTGGAAGCTGCCCCTGGTGGCTGGGGGGTGGGGGTGGTGGTAGACATGAGTGGGGGCCTGGTGGAGGCTGCCCCTGCACTGCTGGGGGGTGGGGTGGTGGTAGACATGGGTGGGGGCCTGGTGGAGGCTGCCCCTGGTGGCTGGTGGCTGGGGGTGGTGGTAGACATGAGTGGGGGCCTGGTGGAGGCTGCCCCTGCACTGCTGGGGGGTGGGGGTGATGGGAGACATGCGTGGGGGCCTGGTGGAAGCTGCCCCTGGTGGCTAGGGGTGATGGGAGACATGAGTGGGGGCCTGGTGGAGGCTGCCCCTGGTGGCTGGGGGTGGGGGTGATAGGGGACATGAGTGGGGGCCTGGTGGAGGCTGCCCCTGCACTGCTGGGGAGTGGGGGTGGTGGTAGACATGGGTGGGGGCCTGGTGGAGGCTGCCCCTGCACTGCTGGGGGGTGGGGTGATGGGAGACATGAGTGGGGGCCTGGTGGAGGCTGCCCCTGCACTGCTGGGGGGTGGGGTTGGTAGGGGACATGAGTGGGGGCCTGGTGGAGGCTGCCCCTGGTGGCTGAGGGTGGGGTTGCAGGGAGACATGAGTTGGACATGAGTGGGGGCCTGGTGGAGGCTGCCCCTAGTGGCTGGGGGTGGGGGTGCACGGGGACATAAGTGGGGGCCTGGTGGAGGCTGCCCCTGGTGGCTGGGGGGTGGGGTGGTGGTAGACATGGGTGGGGGTCTGGTGGAGGCTGCCCCTGGTGGCTGGGGGGGTGGGGGTGATAGGGGACATGAGTGGGGGCCTGGTGGAGGCTGCCCCTGGTGGCTGGGGGGTGGGGGTGATGGGAGACATGTGTTGGTGATCAGTAGTGCAAGGTGACATGTGGGTTGGCTGGTGGGCATGGCCATGGTGGATGGGTTGCCTGTGGGACCTGAGCAGGGGTGTAGAGGGAACACCTGGGTGGACCCACATGGCCAAATCACGTGTAGCATTCCCCGGCACCACCAAAATACACGTACCCTGCTGAAATTGCGTGTGAATCTTCCCGCGCACCTCGGAATACACGTACCCAGGCCAATCGCGTGTGGAACTTCACGCGCACCCCGAAGTATACGTACCCAGGCCAATCGCGTGTGGAACTTCCCGCGCACCCTGTAGTACACCTACCCAGGCCAATCGCGTGTGGTACTTCCCGCGCACCCCGTAGTACACGTACCCAGGCTAATCGCGTGTGGAACTTCCCACGCACCCCGAAGTACACCTACCCACGCCAATCGCGTGTGGGACTTCCCGCGCACCCAGGAACATGCGCACACGCTATCTTTCACACAGCGGGTGTCCGTGTTTGTCGGTGCCCCTTTGCACCTCATTTGTCCTAGAGGGCCACTGTATGGCCCATTCATCATGGCTGTATATGGGTGCTTTTTGTTAGCGCACATTTTGGCGCACATTTTTTTCAGTCGCAGGGGCGCTACCACCTGCTTTCTTGTGGCGTACTTGTTTGGCCCTGTGCGCGTCTTTGACCGTTCGCTGGTTTGCCCTATTCGATTCCATGAATACGGGTTGTAGGCGAGCGTGTGGGCGTTCCGCGCACTTGCCTCCTGTACTTCCCCCCGTGTCGCCCATATTTTCACGCGTTGTTCCCCATTCCGAGTGTTACGCCCCGTGTTCCGCCTACTTTTGTGATGTGCGCCCCGCTATGTGCGATTTCGCAGTGGCCGTGGCGCACGCTGCTGGATGACCTGTGCGCCGGCGTGCGCGGCGCACATTTTAAGCGCACATCCAATGTTTTTCTCGCGCATGGACTTCCATGAATCGATGTGCGCTGGTTTCCCTGCGATTTTCGCACTTGCACTGCGATTTTCGCACTTTTACTGCGATTCGCACGTTTTGGCACCTTTTCGGCGCACATTATTTCCATGAATTGACCCCTAAGTCTCAAGAGGGGTGAGGGTGACTGAAAGCCTGCAATGAGCACACAAAGCAAGGACACTTACAAATTACTCCAGACAGGTGTTCTATTAAAAATATAGACACATTTATTACAAGGCCTTTGTCACATCGACCATAGCAAAGAATCACAATAATACTAAAGTAAACCAACACATCTCAATCAATACAATATATATACAAGACCTAGGGGTCCAATGAGTTAGGAGCACGTAATATGTAGAGCACCTAGATGGGAAGGAAAACAGATAGTGCAGTAATCATTAGGCCCAATTCGACATCCGAAATACACCTATCTAGGAGGAAGTCTGAGCCCTACGAAGAGAGGAGCCTTATGCTCAAAAGTACCTGCATGCACTGGTGCCAATGGACAAAGGAGGGCCTCTTCAAGGATATCAGGCAGTTCAGGAAGGTGAATGAAGTGATGCAGAACAAGTCCCCATTACTCAAGCAAGGCCTCCACTTGTGGGCAGTGACAGGATGCGGGATAGTGAGAGTGAGGGAGAGTGCGGGATAGAGTCGCTATTTCTCAACAGCGGTAGAAAACAAACTGGCTCCTGCGCGAGGGGCCACCGGTTGGGTTATGGGCTACTCACCGGTCCCCGACGCAGGCAGACCCAGACTTCTCCAGTTCAGTTCACGATGCTGGCAGGTTCAGCTGCGATCATCAGGACGTCTCGACACCGTGTAGATTCTGTGTAGCAGGATGCAGGGTCGAGGGTGTCCCAAATGCAGCGGACGTGCACAGGTGGTTACCACAGCAGGGCAACATGGAAACCGCGTTTACTCTGGTCCGGGCGCACTCGTCTCACTTCAAACCTGGGAATGCCAAGTGTACGTAATTCGGTGTGAGGGTGCCGTGGACGCAGAGCAAGCGGTAGACCAAGTTTCGAGGGCTTCCCTGAAACGGCAGCGGTGACAGAGCAAAGCATCCTGTGTAAGCTGGTCAGCCCACTGGTTGGCCCAGGGACACTTCCGAAGAGGCTTACTTGCAGGGTTTGATGAAGGTGCCGGGAATAGTTGATCCCACTGTTCCAATGGGTCGAAGCGCCTTTTCAGACCTTCTAGGGCAGTGGTATTCAAACTGTGGGTCGCGACCCCCTAGGGGTCCGCGGGTGCATCCCAGGGGGGCCCTGAGAGCTCAGCATGAAAAAAGATTTTTTTTTTTTTTAGATTGGAAGAAATGGGCAGGGGTGGCCCACATGGGCGGGCTGAAGCATGAAACTGTCTCAGGCAACAATGAAAAAGTGGCCCACAGTTGTAAATGGATATTCATTCCTTTAGTCACAGACTGGGCCTCATTACTACTATGGCGGACCAGTAACAACGGTGCTGGTAAGCTACCGGCACCGTTGCTACCGTTCCGCCATAGTAAGAGTTGTGCTCGTGGGTGCTTGACAGCCCCCGCCAGGTCTGACCTCAGCTCGTCGGATGCACCAGCACCGTTATTAACGGTGCCGGTGCATCCGAGCTCCCCCTTCCCATTTGAGCCATATGGGGCTCAAATGGGAATGGGGATCTACCGGCACCTTCGAAAGGGCAATTATCATGTCCGCCTAACTCGGCATGACCTAGTAATTGCCCATTCGCGGGTGCCAGACCCGGATGCAACTCCAGTGGCAGCCGTGCCGGTTTTACCGGCACAGCTACCGCCAGAGTAGTTATGAAGCCCACTGTTTCAATAGTACCCAAAGGGGTGCTTTGTGTTAAAATGTAAGTAAATTGTGATATATTCAGCAACAATGGTCAACATTACTAACTGCATAGTGGCCCCTCACCCATTATGGAGGAGCTAAGGAGCCAGCCCAGTGAAACAGTGAGCACTCCCTCAGCTGCTTTATCCAGCTAATGGAGTGCTCCTGGGCTGGCTGAACTGTCAAAGGGAAACACTGTTTCCCTTTGACAGTTCAGTTTAGTTCCCCAGCCGCACATGCTCACTGAGCCATGCAAGTGCTGGGGCGTTTTGCTTCGCCAGCATTGCATAGCTCATTGGAAATGCTGGCTGGGGCACTGCATGTCTGTATGTCCGAGGGGGAGCTCCTGCGCCTCCTCGCACATACGGACAGAGCAGCTGGAGCAGCACCCACACACAGGCCAATGCAGAAGGTACGTTTATGTTCATTGTTTTTATTTAAACATGTGTATGGATGCGTTATGAGTGAGTATATGGTGATGGATGCTCATGTGAATGATAGAGTGATTGCTGTATGAATGTGCAGCGCCTTGCACATACGCATAATCATGTTCATTGTGTTAGGACCAGTGGGGCCCAGGGGACAGGGATGGTGTCTTTTTACCGGACATCTATCATTCAAAACCCTCTGCCTTGTCCACAAGGCTTTCTGGGGCCTCGGTCCAAAATACCTTCAGCTATTCCTCCGCAAATACCTCCCCTCTCGAGCTCTTCACTCCTCTACCTCCAACTCCCTCAGGGTCAGTCGTTTATCAAAGAAACGAGCTGGGGGTAGATCTCCGTCTTCGGCTGGGGCCTCCCTCTGGAACAGCGCCCTGCCACTCTAAAACTTGAGGAGAACCATCTTTCTTCCTGCACTTATCAGACCTACCCTGTCTGCTGCCTTAAACGTAGCACTTGCAAATTGCTGGCTGCACTACCACTGTTTGTTGCCTTTATTATTTATTTATTGTTATTTATCTGTTTCTCCTCTGCTTCGCACTTTCCACTTCTCCCCCCTTCCATGCACTTTTCCCCTCACACTTGCGCGTTCTCAATGTCACTGGGCCTAGTAAGATCGCTGTTTTATTCTCCTCTGTTCCCCTCCCTTGCCTTGTCACGCTCTGAAACACTTGTGTACGAGCGCGATAGAAATAAAATATCAATGCCTGCCCCCTGGACTCCCTGCAACAATTGCAAACTGTTTGGCTATTTACCCATTTTTTGTTAAAAGTATGCTCTACAATGCAACATTTTAACCTATTATTTAAAAAAAAATTCACAGGGGGAAACCCCCCCGAACCTCCCCTTAATGCCCCTCCACTTAAAAAAGATTCACCAGCCGCCACTGGCCCTCAGACTGTGTTGGGAACGGGATGGGGGAACCGAGGGACTATGGTGGGAGCACAATGGGCGGGAACCATGGGATAGTGATGGGAGCAGAGTGGGGAGAGCCCTGGGTGTGTGATGGGGTGGGGAGAGACCAGCGACTGGGTAGGAGTGGGATGAGGGGGCCCAGCGACTTTGATGGGAGCAGGTGACGGCGCGCAATATATACTGTCCATTTGGCATTTCTGGGGGGTCCCGACCTGCCCAAATTTTGCTCAGGGGGGCCCTGGCCAAAAAAGTTTGAAGACCACTGTTCTAGGGTGATCAGATGCAGAGGGGCCTCACAGGACGACAGCGGCTCAGGGTGCCAAACTTTCAGTGGGTCACCAGCGGTTCCTCGACTCAGCTTCTTGTTGCAGGATACTTGGCTCCTTATCCCTTGTTTGGTGTGAACTCAGGAGATTGACATGGTAGTGGTGTTTTCAGCCTCCTCTTATCCAAAGTTCCCTCCGCGCCAAAACGGAGAGGACCCAGTGGGAGATCTGCTCACAAACACTCACACCATACGTGGTCCTATCACGGACCACAGAGGTCCCAGGCATTCAGGACACTCTAGATTCTCTGGCAACCAAGATGTGTATTGGGAACAGACATCCCAGGCCACATCCTGGAGACACACACAAGGCATGCAGAAGCCCACGAAAGCTTTGGGGTTTTGTGGGAAAGTGCATGACCAAATAAGGACGGCCCAGGGTCGGCTCAACCTGGGGGAAGGTGAAGGGGCAAGACGGTCAGCAGACAGGACAACGGACCTCGTGGCATGGCCATTTTGGAGCCAGGCCACTTACTCCTGCCAAACGCGGTAAGCGCAGATAACATGACAAAAGAAATGATAGCTGCCAACAGTCCTGTCCGTGACACATTTGCACGGTTCATAATAAGTCCAGCGAGAGTGGCTAGGGCCTTTGGAATGACTAGAGACCCAAGAGCGCGGTAAAGTAAGTTACAGTGCACTCTTGTTTCATGTTGCACAAAAGCTGAAACATGAGGAAAGGACTAAGGGAAACGAAGTCTCCCAGTACTGACTGTCTTAAGGGCATGTCAGTTTCCCCAGAGAAATTGAGCGAAAGCCCAGAGGAGTGTGGCGGAAGTCTGCGCTTCTCTGGCAAAGTCTAGATCGGGTTGTAAAACAGCAGCAAAACGTTTGGGGGTTGCCACATGGAGGGAAAATTACATACAATATGAAATCTTTCCTAACAAATACTCTACAGGAGATTCAGGAGAGCGCTAGCCTCAGGGTCAGACGAATCGTAGGCCCAAAGATTAAAATCACTTAACACTATTAGCGGGGCATGTGATTTCACATGGGATCCTACAAAGGCAAGAAGTTGTTCCTGAAAGTTTTTCTCAAAGAGGCCGCGGGATGATAGAGAATTAAAAAGCTAAGAGTAGTAGTGTGACTCAAATACAGTTTTACGAACAAAGCCTCACAGGCATCAAGCGCTGGTGTGCTAGACGTAAATATTTTAAGATCATCTTTAAATATTATTGCAACCCCTCCCACCCGCCACCTCTTTGTCCCTCCCGATCTGTATGCAAGATCCTACAGCCAGCTGGTGTGGCTAAGTGTAGGGAATGTAGTTTAGCCTCACACAGCCACGTTTCTGTTAAAATTACAAGATCCAAATCAGCAGTCAAAATATAATCTGCCACCTCTGTGGCATGTCCTGCCAACAATCAAGTGTTTAGCAGCAGTATTTTAAGAGACTTGTTGGCCAGGAAGTGAGTACTACCACTTACCTCTGGGCCTAATTGATGGGTATCGACATCCCCCTCAGTGTCCTCTGTAATAGTGAGCGTATCAACCGCAGGTTAATACATCTCAACTGAATTTCTACTAGTGTGGGTATCTCCTTCAAATAGGGGGGAATAATCTCAAGTATCATCACATGTTTGTGCCTGAATCCTCATTTTCCAATTCTGCTGTCTTCGCCCGATTAGATCACAGCGCGACATACTGTATTGATTTAAAATACACAGAGCAATATTTTTGTAAAAAGTTCTATAGTCCTAGAATCTTAAAGGCAAGTAAAATTGTTTTTTAAATTGTTTTTAAAATAGCACACAGATTCTAAATCTCTCTCTCGCGAAATGAAGTAGCAGCAAATTAAAGCTATAACATGTTGGATACCGTATCTCGAGTTTAGCGGAATACGATCTGTTAAAATGTCCCCAGGCCCCGAGACACTGACAAATACTCGACGGAAGTTCCAAGAGAATGCTGGGAGGTACTCATTAAGAAAGGAAGGCGGCATCAATGCCACCGCTGGATGGCCAGGGCCCAGACCCTGCATTTAGGTTATTATGATGGGGTCTCGCTAAGAGTGCATTGGCGAACAACACCCCGCACAATATACTAAGTGGCTGGAAACGGTACTCCTAAAACTACTACAGGTCACAAGTCTATCACTGGTAGAAGCAGCGAAAACCAAGGTGGTTCAGACCCAGCCCGCAACGCATTAACAACGTACGCACTGAAAGGATAGGGGAAACATGGAGGACCCGCAGAAGGACAAAAGGCGTCCTTTGAGTTTTGAGAAAAGGGGAATTCTAATAAGTTTGCTACATACAGGGTGCTCACACCCGTATGAGACAGAACTGTTTAGAGCAGCATTTACCATTGCATATTTCGGGGCTTTCAGGCTAAGCAAACTCAGCGCTTCAAGTACTAAAGCCAGCGATGGTTGGGTACATTGGATATTTACGTAAAAATAGACAGTATGTCAATAGAAGCGCAAGACAGGTTGCAAAAGAGAATGTAACATATATTGCATAAATTCATGCAAAGCTATAGACATTGCATGGAAAAGTCAATAAGGGGGTGGAAAATTGCTGCACAGATAGAGGAATTCACTTCATCTGGCACTACCATTTCATGACAAAACGTTAGCTGTTCCTCGGCAATGGGACACATTTACCAGACAAAGGAATTGACAATTTCCATTCGGAAATGGTGAACAGTCTGGCCGCAGGTAGATAGGTACCTTTTGGGGGGAACCTGGGCGGCCGATAACCCATCCAGGTGTGGCGGCACGGGCCAGGTGCACAACCCTGGACTTTGTGCCCAAAATTGTACAGTTGTTTATTATTGTGGATTTTGTGATACTATACAAAATACATTTCCTACAATGATGTTATGTACAATGCAAAAACCACAGCCTTTTATTGCCAACTTACACTATGTTTCAGTCATTGGGTAATCATAATTGGGGAACGGCCACTGCCTCTTGGCTCCACCGGTTATGGCCAGTGCTGCGGAGGGGGGCACCCTCACAGCTAGAGAGCACAGGAAAATAATCTGAGGGGCAAGGTGACAGTGGCACAGAACGCATGCTGCCACACGCAGCATGTACAAACAGGAGGTAATAAAGAAACCCGCTTCCCCCTGCCACTACAGTTTTGCATATGGCATCACAGGCGGAAAGAAGGCAAGCGGCACATGAAAGGGGGACAACAAGGTGCGAACGACCATCGGCACCAGCCGGACGGGGTGGTAACAAAGCCCCCACATACACTTGTTAGGGCCTCGGGCAAAACTAGGGGGATAAAAGAAGGCACCAGAGAGGGAGAATTCAGTTTTGCTTGGTACTCCGGCCAGAGCACCAGAGTTAATATGCGCACGCAAAAGGCTTTTCTTTTCCCAGATCCCACATACCCGCAAAACAAAAGGGTGAAGAAAGGGAAAGCAGGGCAACGGACGTGGCCCAAAACGTTGTGGGAATCGGTTGGCGGCACGGGCCAGGGGCACAACCCTGGACCCTGTGCCTAAAAGTGTACAGTTGTTTATTATTGTGGATTTTGTGATACTTACAAAATACGTTTTCTACAATGATGTTATGTGCAATAAAATCCCCTGCCTTTTATTGCCAACACTTACACTACGTTTCAGTCATTGGGTAATCATATCATTGGGGAACGGTCGCTGCCTCTTGGCTCCACTGATTATAAACAAGCCCCTTGTGCCTACAGCAATTCCCAAATTGCTGAGTGACTGCCGGGAATAGGCTTCATTCACAAGCAGTCCATTTAAGTGAACAATTCTTAGTGGGCACCTGTGAGAGAGCACAATGTCGTTTAACACAAGATTGTTAAACCAGAGCATAGGTTCAAATCCCCAGTAGGGGGAACTGTTATTTTCTTTTTTTTTTTTTAAGTGGTCTTTCCTACCGTCTTGGAACGGTACTCCAGGTCACAAAGTAAGGGATCTATGACCGATTTCCCCGAGAAGTAAGGGAACGTCGTACCCTTTAGTTCCCTCCCACTTTGACCTCTGCTTTTAGGGATGCCTACACACATACCTGGTGCTTCTTTACTATGAGATAAATCAGATGTCACGGATCAGCCTTTCTGGTACCCACCAACTTCCCACATCGTTTACATGTGGCTAAAAATGTTACATTCCTGCTGTACTCAGGCGCGCCGAGTAGGCGGGTGCTCCAAGGCTCGGGCACCCCCAGGGAAAAGCCATCTGCGCTAAATACCTGTATACTTTCAATGGAAAGTACCTTAAATCTGTCCACTGGCATCCGCAGGGAAATTCAAAATTCAGCTCCCCTTGCTGTACTTTAGAGAAAAGCATGGCAGCCTTTGAGACACTGGATAGCCATTTCTGTAGCTCTGTCACCTCATCCTGGTGTGAGCCTGGCGCAGACATGCCCGCACAGGGTAGGGCGCCGGTAACTGGAAGCTCAGTCTTTCCTTCACCAGACTGCTGGAGGCGCCATGCAGCACTCGAGTTTCCCTGTGTCGGCCATCTTGGGATATGAGATTCGAGGCCCACAGCAAAAAGGGCATGAAAACAATGAACAGGAAAAGAGAGAGACTTGCAGAACCAAACTGCAGCTCACACCGGCGGCAGCAGTGACAGTCCCGAAAAAAAGACACGTTTTCTCCAGACAGACTGAAACATATCCTGCAACCGGAAACTAGTGCTTCTATCTCGGCAACAGAAACGTGCCTGGACAGTAAGTAGAGCACAGTCTTTATACACGCTTTGGGGACCGAAGAGAAGGGGGGCACACACGTGCAGTACAGTCTGAAGTGCAGTCAGATGCTCTGCAAAAACAGCACTATTTTCATCATCTGTTTGCCACATTGTTTGCAAGTCAAAGAGCTCAGCAAGTTAAGTGCTTGCTGTGAATCCTGTACCAAAAGTCGCGCATCCTGAGAGGCCGACACAATCCGTACTCCTTTGGAGGCTGAGAACTAAGAGAGTGCTTACATTGGGTAAAAACCAGTGCCTTAAGTGGCACTGCTAAAAGAGCCGGGGCTCACCAAAGGGGCGTGGCCTAGCGGTGGGGGTCGCCTGCTGGCCAGTTAGGCCACGCCCCCTTGACAAGCCCCAGCTCAATGGGCTATTGGCACACCTGCCAGGCAGCCTTTGAGAGGGTGCTTGGCACGATGCAAGGTAACTCCTACAGTCACCCCACATCGTTATGTGGGTGGCTCTAAGCTCAGGTCTTAAGAGCTTCTATGGTACTGTGGGCTAGGGAGGAGGGCGGGGCCAGAGGGTCACATGGGTTTCAAGGTTCTGCAGTTGGCCATTATGTAGTGAAGGAATAAAGAGGTTTATTTCCCCATCTCCTTGGGTGCGTGATCCTTGGCCTTATGTGAGCCGGCGCACAGCGTTGAGACCAGGACCCTCGCAATGCATGCTTAAATGTCCGGGCAGTGCTGATCAGCATTTATTTTCTATAGGCTTGCCTGGCAGGGGACAGCGCCTCGCCTATTCATCTTCAATGGTGGTGCTGTCCCTCGTCAGCTGGGGAGGGACAGCATCACCATTAAGGTTGAAAGGGTCAGGCCGCTGGAAGCGGAGGCCTTTTTCCTAAAGACTGAAACTCCTGTGAATGCGCAGGAGCTTCAAGATTTAGAAAACAAGGCCCCTGCTTCCAGCGGCCTGACGTTTCTCTCCATGATGGTGGGGCAGCCCGCTTGAAAGGATGCCTTGCAGGTACGGTGCCACCATTATGGATGAAAGGCATTTTTTTTCTGAAGCCTGAAGCTCACACGAGCGAGAGCTTCAGGCTTTAGAAAAGAATCCTAGTCATGTAGTGGCCGGGGCTGTCAGGGGAGACTAGTGAGCCCCGACAGGGTCCTGCCTCAAAACAAGATTCCAGACCATGCCAGGGCTCAACCCAGCTGGCACCGGCTCACTTAAAGCCCTTCTGCCATTATACTTTACACCATTGTCTGGCCATGGCAAAATGCCAAGGGTAGAGAGCGAAGGGAAGGTGTTGGAGAAATGCCCTCAACCACTTCTGTGCTATGTTCCTGCTCTATTTGTGTTCACATACATATATTTTAGTATGATCAAGTGCCTGGTAGGGCACGAAGCGCATTGCTGGCTGCCTCCTAGCCTGAGCATCACTTTCAACTTGAAATAAAGATGACTATATATATCACATATACAATCCCTTCTTCCCAATCCACTCCTTATTACCCATGGGAGTAATTTTAAGGGGGGGGGGCGCAAGGTTGTTTGCACCCCACCCAACTTCCTTGGCACACCATTTTGTCCTGTCTCCCCCAACATTTCCAGCAAAGTTACTCCACTGCATCTCCCCCACGGTTTCCCCAACCAACGGGAGTGTGTGTGTGTGTGTGTGTGTGTGTGTGTGTGTGTGTGTGTGTGTGTGTGTGTGTATGTGTGTGTGTGTGTGTGTGTCTGTGTGTGTGTGTCTGTGTGTGTGTGTCTGTGTGTGTCTGTGTGTGTGTGTGTGTGTCTGTGTGTGTGTCTGTGTGTGTGTCTGTGTGTCTGTGTCTGTGTCTGTGTCTGTGTCTCTCTCAAGGCCCCGTCTGGAGCACTGGGTCTAGTTCTAGAGGTCACAGCAGTAGTAGAATAAAGACATTGCTTACTGCCCGGGGGAAGGGGAACCTAACGATTCCATCTTTAAACCACCTGTTGTAGGAGAGACACATAGGATGTTCATTCATCCCCATTGTTTTAATTTGGGCTACCCACCCTCTCCTTTTGTTTTATTCCCTATGCTCCCATCCCCCCCTTACTCCTTATATACCCTTATCCCCTGCTGCACCCCATATTTTTCAATTTGTTTTTTCTGCCATCATTTTTCAGCAAAAAACAGGCGATGAATGAACGTCATACTACACACATAGCCATGTGAAACACTAGCGAAAGACAGGAGGCACAATCACATTTATTTTTTTAAACTTCTTTTTATTATACAGCGTGGCAGTAAAACACAGGCGAACAGCGACAGGCAGTTACAATGTGAATACAATGTACACAGTGAGGGTGCGCAGAGGTTGCTTCACATAACAACTCAATCAATAGGCACATTTACAACATGCAGAGGGCAACAGAGATCTATGATAGGGGTGGAGATCCGAGCTGGTGGAGGGGAGCTGGTGGGGGAGAGGCCTCCGCTGTCGTGTTGAGATCGAACATGTAAGAGCGGAACCTGAGCCAGATGTTCCTAGGTCTGGAGTGGGTGGGTTGCATATGGGACCAGGTTTCCTCGGAGTCCGAGGCCCACGTGACCGCTCTTAGCCATTGGGCGTGTGTGGGAGGTGAGGGGCGAAGCCAGCAGAGCAGGATGGATCGCACCGCAAGAAGCAAGCAGAGGCCAGCTAGTTTTTTGGAGTTCCGGGAGAGGCCTGAGAGGTCATGGAAGAGGCATACCACCGGGAAAGGAACAATGGGGTGGTCGAGCACAGCAGACACCGTTGAGCAAACTGCCTCCCAAAACTGAGAGGCGAGGGCATGACCAAATCATGTGAATGTAGTTGGCATCATCTTGACCGCATCTAGGGCAGCTAGAAGGGTGATCCCTGAACATGCAATGCAATCTGATCGGGGTGTAATGGATCCTGTGTAATACTTTGAACTGAATAAGTTTAAACCGGGAGTTGAAGGACACACGATACGTGCGCTCGCATAGGTGTGCCCAGCGCTCATCCGACATTTCAACACCAAGGTCTACCTCCCATGCGCGCTTCAGTTTAACGAAGTCTGGGACAGATCTGGATTGCAACAGAGTATAACCTGGAAATATTGCCCCTCATGGGCAGGGGGGAGGTGAGTTCCTCGATGGCAGGGTCGTCAGGTGGTAACGCGGGGAACGTCTGGTAATTATGCTTAAGGGTCCTGCGGAGGGATGAATAGTGGAGCCATACGCTCTGGTCGCTCCTCCAGGGCAGAGGGAGATCGGACTATTCAACAAATATATCTCGGTCAAACATCACGCAACAACTCGTAGCCAGCATCAGCCCAGCGACGAACCATGCCCGGTGGAACTCGTGGGACCCCCGGGAGGAAATTCCAAAGAGAGGTTGCCATGGAAGGCGTGAACAGTTCCGGTCAGCCTCCACATCCTCGACAAGGCGAGGGACGTGCAGGCGACCGGGTTCTGCGAGTCCAGTGCCAGGGGAGCGGGTTGTATCACCAAGGAGCGGATGTCGCGATCACAGACCGCAAGTTTCTCAAGTCTGACATGTGGGGGAAGGTCCGCTGTATTAAATCAGTAGGAAATGTATTGGATCTGGGATACCAGCCAGTATTTAAGAAAGTCGGGGGTGCCGAAGCCCCCGTTAGTCATGGGGTAGACAAGGTATCGATTTTTAGGCGGACCGCACCCGAGTGCCAGAGAAAGGAATTAACCGTACGAGTCAGCTCTCGGAAGAAGCCCCCCCCTGCCACAAGGGTACATTAGTGAACCTGTAGAGCAGCTGGGGCAACACCACCATCTTCAACAGCCCTATTCTGCCTGCGAGGGAGATCGGGAGTTTGTCCCAGACCCGGATCCTACCTGTCAGGTGTGTAAGATACTTCAGATAGTTCTCCTTGAAGGTCAGCGCTTGCTGGCGCGTTACCTCTATCCCCAAGTAGGTAAATGTGGATTGAGCCCATGTGAAACCCAGGGTGTCAGGAGGGGGGGGAAGTGCATTCCGTAAGTGGGAAGAGAGTGGATTTCGAGCAATTCACTTTAAGGCCCAAGATCCGGCCAAACTGAATGATGTCCTCCAGTATTGGGGGTAAGTTGATGGAAGGAGAGCGTACAAACAACAGTGCGTCATCCACATACAGGGACACTATGTCCGCCTGGCCCGCGGTACGGAGGCCTCTAGGAGCGTGGAATTGGCGAAGCATATCAGCGAAGGGCTCTATTGCAATAGCAAAGATCAAGGGAGAGAAGGGGCACCCCTGTCTCGTCCCCCTGGCGATCTCAAAGAGGGGAGCAACGGTCGTCGGTACGGACCCTAGCCACGGGAGCCGAGTAAAGCAATCTGACCCAGGAAAGAAAGGAGGGGCCGAATTTGCAGCTCTCGAGGACCCGCCACAGATACCGCCATGAGACTGATTCTGTTAATTATGTTAAATAGTCGCCTCAGGTTCAGGGAGGTGGAGCGGCCTGGGATGAAGCCCGCCTGATCTGGATGGATGATAGATGGCAAAAAGGGAACTAACCAGAGCGCCAGAGCCTTGGCGTATATTTTGACATCACAATTTATGAGTGAGAGCGGGCGATATGAAGCACATTGCGAGGGGGATTTACCAGACTTAAGTAATACCGTGATTGTGGCCTCTCGGAGCGAAGGGGGAAATACACCGGCCTCCACCGACTCCTCCCAAAGGGCAAGCAAGTGAGGGAGCAGCTGTGACTTATAATGTTTATAGAATTCGACCGGGATACCGTCCGAGCCAGGGGCTCTCCCCGAGGATAAGGAGTCAACAGCGGCTGACAGCTCCTCAAGTGTGAGTGGAGAGTCAATGGAACCCGCGGTCTCCGGAGATAGGGTTGACAGAGGGAGGGCATCGAGAAAGGAATCGATCTCCGCCTCTGACACCTCGTCTGAATTAGAGTATAGGGTTTCATAGAATGGGAAAAATTCCCTGTTAATGTCCTGCGAGGAGACAACCATGGAGCCGCCAGGCCTCTCAATGCCAAGTATGTGTGGGGACCCCGTCTCGTGACAGATCAGTCTCGCCAGAAATCGACCAGGTCGCTCACCCTCCCCGTATCTCCTCGCCATGCCAGGATTATCCAAAAACCTCTGTTCACGGTCCGCAAGGGATCGGAACGTGTCCAATTCCATTCCGATGTCCGCCAGGTTACTCGGGTGGAGTGAAGTGAGCATGTAGCTTCCAGGGTCGATAGCCTGGATTCACTCGCGGCAAGATCTCTCCGGATCGACTTAAGGACCCCATTCTCCATGGACAGCGCAATCCCTCTAATATAAGCCTTAAAGGACTCCCATAAAGTGGCTTGAGATGTTACCGAGCCCGTATTTGTCTCGAAGAACTCTTCAATTGACACCTCGAGCTCGGAGCAGAACTCCGGGTCCAGAAGGGAAAGGGGTTTCAACCTCCAGCTACGGGCCCGGCCGGGATCAGGACCCCAGCCGATGGTAACGGTAACCGGAGAGTGGTCAGACAGGGTCCTGGGAAGGATCATTAACCGTGTGACGTTCTTAACCAATTCGTTGGAGATCACCCATCTGTCAATGCGGGAATAGGAATCGTGGACTGAGGAGTAGAAAGAGTAAATGCGGGAATCTGGGTAAAAGAATCTCCACGCATCTACCATGGCCAGGCGGGGTAGGGATGATAGTGCAGCGTAAGCAGCCCTGGAGAGATGGCGGGGCTTGGAGCCGGATCTATCGAGGGCTACATCAAAAATCGTGTTGAAATCACCCCCCCAGAGGATGGGGACAAGGGGGAAGCCTTCAAGGAGGGACGTGACCTGCACATAAAAATCCGGGTCGTTTATGTTAGGACCGTAGATGTTCAGCAGAACCACTTCCTTGTGTTGGAGCGTGGCATGAAGCAGTACATACCTGCCTTGGGGGTCAATTTGTGAGGAAATGAGGGTGAACTTGAGACTCTTGTGAATGAGGGTCATGACCCCACGGCTTCGAGTAGAGAAATCAGTGGAAAATCTATGGGGGCCCCAGGTTCTGGCGAAACGCATGCATTGTTCCGTGCGGGCGTGTGTCTCTTGTAAGAAAAGAATCTTGGACCCGAGGCGCTCGGTCTGCAGCTGGAGCTGCCTCATCTTTTTATAATTACCCAACCCCCATACATTCCAGCTCATAAAGGTCAAGTCACTCTCGATCCCAGAAGTAGTAGCGTTGGAAGCAGAGAAAATGTCAATGACCAGTGGGTCAGATTCGCAGCCCTGCGGCAACAGTACCTGAGTGCCACATCACAGTCCGCCTTCGCTGCCAGCGCCAACTTTTTAATAACATACCCCCAAACAAGTCCCACCCCCACCCACATCCCCCCCAAACAGAGGGATGACAATCCCAATTCCCCTCAACCAAACCAAACCAGAGGCATCAGCGCCTGGGGGCCTGCGGGCCGGATTGGACGCGTCACTCCGCGCTACGGCAGATCCAGTAGAACAAAAAGTGCCCGCAGTAGGAGTAACATGTAACTTGGGCAAAGTACTTGCACATAGCGGTAAGGCACGTGTTTGTAGAATGAGCAGAAGTCGATTACAGGATAGAGGATCAATATGGCCCCGAACGGGAAGGCGGCCGGGCCTGGCCTCTCCCCGTCGGGCCCAAAGGGTAACTGTAGAACCATGGTCAGAGGGGGGGGGGGGATCAGCCAGGGAAATGTTCGTCTATAAACTTGGAGGCCTCCTCAGGGATCGTGAAGAAGAACACCCGATTCGCGTGCTCTATGCGAAGTTTGGCGGGGTAGAGCATAGCGCATTTGATTGAGTGGTCTCGCAGCCTTCGTTTCACCGCCTGGAAGGTCTTGCGTTCCCGTTGGACGGCTGTTGAAAAGTCCAGGTAAAGGTGAATCCTTGCGCCGCCCAGTAGTAGCTCACCCTTGAGCCTTGCGGCCCTGAGGAGGGCGTCACGGTCGCGGTAGTTCAGCACACGAGCTATGATGGGCCGAGGTGGAGCACCGGGCTTAGGTTTAGCCGTCAGGGCGCGATGTGCCCGCTCAATAGCGAAGTGCGGGGAGAGCTCGGGTGAGTCAAGGAGCGACAGCAATGTGTGCTCAACAAAGTCTTCCATTGGCTCATGGACTTCATTCTCGGGAACCCCGATAATGCGGAGGTTGTTGCGCCGTGAACGGGATTCCAAGTCCTCGTTCTTCTTTTCCACCTCGAGGACTCGGCTGGAGAGAGCAACAACCTCGGAGCGCAGGGCACCCAGCGCATCCTCAGCGGAGCCGACCCGTGTCTCGACTTCCGACACTCGGCTGTCCGTCCTCTCGATGTGGGCCTTAATGGAGGATATAGTGCCGTTCATGTCGTCCAGTTTTGAGTGAAGTGTAGTGAAGCCCTCCCGGATAAAGTCCATAATATTTTGGGATTCCGGGGCAGCTTCAGATGAGGCGGCAGGGGCCTGTCCAGCAGCCTCCTCCGGCAATCTCACCGCAGCCTTCGCAAACATATTGATGGAGCTCTGTTTCCTCGTGCCCCCCTTGGTCATCCCGGCGGCGTCGGAGGACGGGCGGAGAGAGGGGGGATCCCCAGCAGCTCAGGGAGAAGGCAAGGGGAACTCGGGTCTTGTACCTCGTGACACAGTGTGCAAGGTATGGTGTGAAAACAGGAGGTATCACGTAGAAACCAGAGGCTGTGGGTCAGAGAAAATAAAATGATACGGCTGCAAGAACAGAATGTGGAGGCTTAGCAAGTCCAGGGGCAGCCGGGGGAGAATGCCAGGGGAGCACAGATGCAGGAGACCCAAGGGCGGCGATGTCCGCAGTCCCAGAGTCAGCGATGTGAGGCCCCAAGTAAATAACAGGTCCCGCAGGAAGTGGTGGCTCCAGGAGCGCCCACGCCCACCCAGGAGATAGGAGATCCCCCAGTGCAGAGATGCGGGTGGCCAACAAGGATTGGGGTGCCTCCGGGAGGGTGGTCCGGTGAAGATGCAGGGGGGCCCAAAGCCCAGGCACAGACAGCACAGGAAGGGGCCAGTGTCAGTGGCTGCCCCAGAGTCTCAGAGTAGAGCGGGGGGCCGCGTAGCACCCCCCCTTGACGTACCTTTATCTCCTCCGGCTCCGTCACATAAACCCGCAGGGGGGCGCGGTACCCGGCGTCCAAGGGCGCGCCGCGGGAGGGGGGCCACTAGCAGGATGCGGCCCAAGATCAGAGGAGGCCAGGCCACGGCAGCGCCGAGGGAGTCCTCCCGGGAGGCCCAAGCCGCCAAGCAGCGGCGGCCGCAGCCGCGACACCCCCGCAGCAGCCGGAGGCAGTCCAGGGGCCAGCGCAGGGCCGCGGCTCCAGGGGGTCAGCTCACGTAAGATGGGCCCAGGTGGAAGCAGGCGGTGGGGGCCGGGACGACGGATTACAGCCCCAGGCCCCCCCCAGAGTGGTCGGCAGTCCATGATGTGCAGGGGGGGGGCTGACAGTCCAGTGGGGACGAAGAGCCGCCCAGCGGCAGCGGCACAGCTGCGGCACCCCAGCCACGACAGGGGGTGGCCCCGGGGCAAGCGAGGGGCCGTGGCCCCGGGGGGGGGTACGGCCCCGCACGGTGGGGCCGACAGGAACAGGCGATGAGGGCCAGGGGCCCGGGGCGTATCGCAGGCCCTCTCCTGAGCGGATCGCAGCCTCAGGAGCTCAGGGAGGCAGACGTGTCTTCCACGGCCAGGCCCAGTATTGGCGCGAAACCGCGCCGACGGTGGGGGAAGGGCGAAGGGGCGCCCGAATCTCAGGCTCCCCGGCTCCAATCCAGACGGGAGTAGGATCCAGTGGTGCAGGTTCGCCTCAGGAGATTAGTCGTGCCCTCCGGGGCGAGGTGCCAGAACGGGAAAATGCCCAAAAAAGGATCGTGGGATCTGCGAGCCACGGAGAGACGCGTTCAGCCGGCCATCTTGTTCGGCGCTCAACAGCGCCCCCCCACAATCACATTTCTAAAGGAAATAAACACAATACGGTGGGCAGCAAATTCCAGTGGAGCGCCCGCCTGGAACGAGGAGTCATATTGGGTAGTGGTGGTCTGAAGGCCTTGCTGCACACATTCTACTGGTTTCACAACCGCTGTACCACACCTAGCTCTAGAATGCAGCTACACATCACCTAATCTGCACTGGCTGCACACATACTAAGTGCACACAAACATGTTTTACTACATTACTCTCTCCACTGACCTGGACTATGGTCCCCGATGATGTTCAACCCACAGCGCTTCGGAACCATACCAATGGTAAAAGGCGCTACACACATGTCCAATAACATATTTTAAAACATCTATTAAACCAGGTGTTCTGTCCTTTCAGTGCACATATGTAAACTCGCAAATTAGCAAGTGGGGTCCTGGGAGTCCCTCTGCCAGACATTAGTCCTGGTTGCGAGAGACTTGCCCAGAGTCTTTAGCTCACTATCTTTCACAGAGAAGAAATATCCCAAACATATCAGTCTTTGTCCTGCCCTGGGGAAGTCCAGCATCAAAATGCTAGGCAATTCTCTGAACAAGAGTACCAACAGCAACCCCAGACACGTGTTTCGGTCTGGTTGGACCTCATCAGTAGGGAGGAGCTGTGCCTCTCTAAGAGTAGTGAGCAAGGGGTCCACGTCTGGATTCCCCTAGTAACTTAGGGTGAGACCCAAAGATACATATGTAAACTCAACTGGCTCAGTTAGGCCACTCCTTTAACTACACAAGCCACTCCTCTTGTAAAGCTTTATTAGCTACTTGGGATTTGAGGCTGCACAAGACCCTTTTTTAGGCCCTGCCCCCAAAATTGCATCACAATGCATTAGAGCCACCCTCTATTTCTTATCCCATTTAAAGCGCTGGCTAAAGGCCAAAACTATAATAAATAATAACAAAAGTGAAAGCTCATTAACCAAACGACCAAGAAATGATCACCATCTCAGAGGGGGGAGAATGAAGCTTACAGATAGGACAGGAGCAAACACGTCAAGTGGCAGAGAAGCCCAGAATACACGAAGCATCAAAGAAGGAAGCTGCAAAAAGATTGTGGTAATAGCACGTTAGAATAGAGAACTGCTATTAAGAAAGAAGAACATGCCCAACTTCTAGAAAGACTGCTCCGGCGGCTCCGTGCAGCTGCCACCAAGCGTAAGGCGGATTGACAGCAAAGCCTACCAGTATCATGGAGTATAGTTGCATGTGTCATGATGTGCACATGATTTCTTTTCTTGAGAAATATCCCACATTTTTATCCAACAGTGTATAAAAATAAAAAAAAATGTAAACGAATAAACAATTATTTTCTTTGTTGGGTGTCGCCACTTTTCTTAGTTGGTTCCTTGTGGGTGTGTGGTAGACTGCAGCTCCCCATAGCAAAGCCTACGTCTCACACCCCTGGTGGTTTGGGTGCATTGTCCCTCCAGTTTCAGAGCCAGTTGAGGGAATGTGAGTGGCTGGAGGATGTACGCTTACCTTGATTCATGGTTGGGTGTATCCTTTTGCATGTACCCACACAAAGTAATTTACAAGGACTCTTGTGAATGAACATTGAGCCCTTTGTTTCCTGCCATTACCTGCTTTTATTCCATACGCTTTATTGCAGTGTCTCGATTTGAAGTTAAGGGGATTTCCTAACACTGTGCTTAAAGGAGTGGGTGGAGCCACAATGCCCCGATCCAATTACCCTGTCCTTAAAGAGTTCAGGGCGTGTAGCCCCAGACCCTTGTGTGGTGCGGCTACTGCTCCTTGATTAGGGTCCATTCACCAGGATTGGACTGGCCTATAGGGCAATAGGGCAATACCCGAACCAAAAACGCAAAATGCTAGTGTGGGCCAGTATTTTGGGGTCAAAATGGGACAGACCCGCAGATCCTTTGTGGAGAAGAGCCTAAGATTGCAAACAGCATAAGGGTCCTGCAGCAGATGTCAAAGGTACACGGGGCAAACCTATGCCGATAAGCAGGAGCGAGGGAAGCTCCCACGCCCGTGGTACCGACCTTGACTCCAAAGAGGCAAAAGCCAATCGGTTCATCACAGCTGGTGAGTCGAGGGCAGAATCGATAAGAGCAGGGCTGTGTTGAATGAGAATTGCAAAGTGACAAGTTTGAACCATGTTTAATGAACTTTGAATGAACTATAAAAAGGTTGAAAGGGAGACCAGCTGCAAAGGGAAAGCAGCACCACATGGGTGCTAATTCGAGAGACTTTGGTCGCGCCCCATATGAGAAAAACTACAAGTACCAGAAGGCCATAGGAGGGCAACCGAAATAGGTCAAAGTGGTCATACAGAGGTTAGAGCAAAATCCCTGTACAATTGAAAAACTTTGATCTACAAGCACTTTGAAAGCAAAGGAAGTGAATCCCGCATTGAGAGAAAGTAAGTGACGTGAATCCCGCATTGCAACAAAGGAAGGGACGTGAATCTTGCATCGAGAGAAAGCAAGGCAAGTGAATCCTGTAACACTTGAGAGTAAAGTGAATAAGAAGTCAAGAAGGGTCCACGCCCAGAAGAGGGGGACCCTGGGGTGAACACATCACCCAGTGAATATTGGAAATTAACTTTCATTGTTAAAGGAACTTTTGTATTTGTTAGCTGAATACACCAGGCCCTCGAAGGCAAGAGACGTTCAAGTGAGAAGAGAATTAGCCATCGAAGGTCCTGCCAGCTGCCATTGGAACTGTCGTCTTGTTCTGGAGAGGTCTGAGACTGTACTGTGCTCCAAGCTCCCATCTTACCCTGCGGTCAAAATGTGGGGAAGGGAGATCCAGGCCACCACATCCTGACATATTATTTTGAGAACACTTCTTTCTTTTCTTCAGAAATATCCCACACCCTTTTTTGTACTAGTTATGAGGTTAGTGTAGGCCCTTCTTATTTTGACGCCACTAGGACTGCCTTATTTGTCATTTGATGGTCCGCGCTTGCTCCCATCTTAGATTTAGGTTTAGATTAGGCATTTTTCCACCCTGCATACAGCATTCATTGTTCAATAAACACCCTCGAACTGTGGTCACTTGGGTCTGTCTTACTTGTTGTCACCATGAGTTCCTCACAGATTGTGTTCTTAGGCCACAGACTGATCAAATGAGATTGTGTTGATGGCTTCTAGCTCCCTACAAATGGAAGACCAAAGATACTCCTGGGGAGAGCAGTCTCCCAGCATAGTCGTGGTCCCCAGTAATGCCCCAGACACTTGTGTCAGTGGTGATGACGGCTGAGGCAATTGGCAGACTGCACCCACCATTTAAAGGCTGATTATATCAGAGCTGGGCCTGGGAAAGACCCCCCTACGTTGGGCGAGCTTAGGGTCCATGAAACCCTGGATCTGCAACCACTTCTGCACAGAGGCCCTCTTCAGAAGACCGGTCTAAGAAACCTCCTGAACGATGCGAAGGGCACCGGTGTCTGTGAAACAAACATGGTCTAGGGTTGGTCTGAAATTATGCGCCGAAGAAAAGATCACACAAGGGTGCAGGGCAAGACCTCTTGATGTGGGGAAGGAGGCCGTGGACCTGGAAATCATGGATAATGTGGACACCAATTCTTGCCGAAATGAATCCTGGATCAGCAGGTCATTTAGGTAGGGGTAAACAACCAAGCCCTCCTCATGAGGACAAAGGGTCCCATTGGGGTTTAACAAAGGCTGTTTGGCACCTTGGGGGTTAGCCAGCCTTGAACACCTGTGTGTTAGCAGCCTTGCTGAAGCCATTTATTTTACTTTGTTGCATATGTTGTTGAGCAGCAAGGAGATACTATGGTCTGCAGATGTTTATGTGATCTCTTGCGGGACAGGGCTTGATTTTACTGGCAGAAGAAGGTCCACAAATGTGTTTGAAGCCATTGATTCACTGTGCCAGATTCTGGTGCATATGATGGTAGAGAGTATCCATATGGGGTGGTTGGTCTCAGCAATGCAGCAGTGCTGTCCTTTATTTTACCGATTCTGAAGGGCTGCACAGTCTACAGTTAAGACTGCGTTCCCCTAGTTTGACTGTTATATAGTTGCAATTGTTAACATTGACAAGTAACAAACTCAACAACTAAAATCTTTAAATGTATAACAGTTTTCTTTATATTATCCTGGTTACAACAGCCATACCAGATTCATAAATTGCCAAAAAAGAAACCTTTGATGTATTGTGATTCTCAAAATAAAATGTGGATAGATTTTCAAAACTGTTTCTGTCTGCCTCTGAATGGCTATGTGTGTTTCACTCCTTAGGAGATTCTTCAGGGCAAAACTAATTTCAAGCCAATGTATAGTACATCAAACAGGGTGAGAGCCAGAGGGCACTGGCAACACCTTGCATTACTCATTAATGTGAAATGCTAAGTGGGAGAGGCATTTGCAACCTTTGGACGTGAAGCAAGGCCTAGACACCGGTCTACACCACTGGTGGACACCACTCAGCGCTCCATATCAGGCCATCTTGACAACTGGAGAACACCTGGCCACTTCAGAACTGAGCTTTTCCACATGTGATAAAGATGTGATAACATAAGCTGTATCGGGTTGGGAAATCCAGTGCACAAATACGCGTCATGATTGATGGATGCTGCATGACTATGCAGTGACGAATCAATGGATTCCCCCACTTCTCCCCAGGGGGGGAGCCCTTCCGTGTTAGGCTAGGGAGGTGAGCCTGCTACACAATACCCTGCCCTAGGGGTAGAGGTAAGCGGGACCTCTCCGGGAGAGGCAGGGACAAGGACTCACGTTCTTATGAGGAACTGCCTAAGTAACATATCACTAACCCACCTTCAAAAACTTTTAGTGAAAGAAGATATGAAGAACAAACTAGAATCTGTTATTGTCGGCCAAACACACTGATTGTACCTATGAATGAACATTTATATGGTACGAAGAAAACCACTGGAAGAATACTGAGTATAAGTCAAACAGAGATGAAGGACTTTGACCCTATGCTTGGGAAGTCCCACAGCAGTGTTATAAATATTAGAGGCGTATGCCTTGAGTGAGAGAACCCGCAGGCTTTGAATCCGCTGGCAGAGGAATACTGAAGGAAACTTGGATGAGTGGCATCGACGATTGAGAGAAGCCCAAGTGCACCTTCTGATGCGTGGTGTTGGAGGGCAGGGGAGAGGAGACGGCACGACACGACAGAGACTGAGGTGGATTCAAGGCAGCCTGAGCATGACCGCAAGCAAGTCGCGGCGGACCTGGAGGTCTGTGACCAACACTGATTCCACTTCCATTAAGGTATCACAGAGCAAACTGACAGAGGAAGAAACGAAGAAACAAAAAAAACAACCTGACAAGCGAAGGAGAGGGTCCAAGCCTGTTAGACACCTTAGTGATGTTATCCCTGAACAAACAAGGTAATGGGGAGAGTGGGAGACCCAGGAGGGGGAGCGAAGATAATTACTGGAACACTCATACTCGTCCCAGTCAATATAAAGTGTCAAGGTTAAATGGAGAGAGTGAGAACCATTACTGGAACACTCATGCTCGTCCCAGTCAATATAAAGTGTCAAGGGTAAATCCCAGGGGTTATTCACCCAAGAACAAGTCATTGGGCTGTGTTCGTGCTGGTAGAGAGATTCCCAGACCCCCCCTTTGTTTTGAATAAATTAACTTTGGGTTTCACCCTAAGTTAACAGGGCGATCCAGACGTGGACCCCTTGCTCACTGTTCTTAGAGAGGCAACAGTTTCACCTCACTGATGATGCCCAACAAGGCTGAAACACGTGTATGGGGTTACTGATGGTACTCTTGTTCAGAGGAGAATTGCCTAGCATTTCGGCGCTGGACTGCCTCTGGGCAGGACAAAGGCTGATATGCAGGGAAATTTCTTCTCTGTGAAAGGGACAGTGAGCTAAAGACTTGGTAGAGTCTCTCCCAGGGGTTATTCACCCAAGAACAAGTCATTGGGCTGTGTTCGTGCTGGTAGAGAGATTCCCAGACCCCCCTTTGCTTTGAATAAATTAACTTTGGGTTTCACCCTAAGTTAACAGGGCGATCCAGACGTGGACCCCTTGCTCACTGTTCTTAGAGAGGCAACAGTTTCACCTCACTGATGATGCCCAACAAGGCTGAAACACGTGTATGGGGTTACTGATGGTACTCTTGTTCAGAGGAGAATTGCCTAGCATTTCGGCGCTGGACTGCCCCTGGGCAGGACAAAGGCTGATATGCAGGGAAATTTCTTCTCTGTGAAAGGGACAGTGAGCTCAAGACTTGGTAGAGTCTCCCCCAGGGGTTATTCACCCAAGAACAAGTCATTGGGCTGTGTTCGTGCTGGTAGAGAGATTCCCAGACCCCTCTTTGTTTTACATTACGCGTCTAGTCACTCGATCAGTGCTTTCATGAAAATATTAAACAGAGCGGGAGACAAACATGACCTCTGCAGAACCCCCACACAGAACATTGAACTCATCAGCAGCGGCTTCTCTACCAAACACTCTAGCTGTACAATTTGCACACAAAAAAATTGGATGCAGAGCCTGAGAACGAAGCAGAGTGTACTAGGTTAAGACCTTGATAAACACATGAATATGAAGAACCAAGTGAAAAATCTCGTATCATCTTCATCCTATTTTATTAAACTCTTTCGCCACCTTCGACCGTTGATCTCGCAGAAAAATGCAGAAACTCTGGCTAGAGCCATTATTGGCTCAAAATTGGATTATAGCTGCAGTCTCCTAGTAAGTATTCCGAAAGTAGAGAGTCAACATCTCCAAGTGATTCAGAATGGGGCGGTAAGAGTGGTAAAGGGCTTAGGTAAAAGGGACCATGTCTCTGAGGCTCGCAGGAGCCTTCATTGGCTGCCGATTGCAGCAAAAGCCCTGTTTAGGCTCCTTATCACTCATAAATGCATTATGGGTCAAATGCCTTTGTATCTGAAGGAGGTAATTGTTCTAAAAGACAATGTGAGGACTTTAAGATCTGATCACACCAATATTCTTAGAGTCCCTCGGAGTAACTCTAACAAAGCAAGAATGGGCTTGTTTCAAATAGCGGCTCCCATTGCATGGAATGCCTTCTCGCCCACTCTCCGAACAATGGCATCAACAGAACACTTCAAGAAACTGTTGAAGACATTGCTTTTCGCTTAAAATCTTGGGTTCATTTGCTATCTCATCTTATCTGTGATTGTTTTTTGTCCTACGGGTACCAGGTGCGCGTTACAAATGGTTTAACATATAACTAACCTGTTGAGAAGCATGTTATGATTCACTAGACCGAAAGCTATGGATAAATGAAGGAGTATGGGTAACAAAGTGTTACCATTCTCCACTGCGTGCATGATATTAGACTTCAGGTCGAGTAGTGCTGTCTGTGCTATGTGCAGAGCTAAAACCAGATTGCCGCTGGTCTAGAGTGTTATTTACAGTAAGGAATTCCTGTACTTGAAGGTAAGCCACACGACCAAGGATCTTAAGCAAGAAAGGGACGTTAGTGATTGGCCTGTAATTGGCAGGATTATTAGCGTCCAAAGTTGGCTTCTTTAATGGCGGGGAAATCATCTGACACATGACTCCCAGAAAGATTTATTATTCGCACCTGAGAAAGGCAGATTGGCCAATCACAATCCGCCTTTCCTGGGCACAATTGTGCATTCACCACCTGCGCTGTTCTTGTCAAACAAATGTCATAAAATATGTAACAGTCCTTTCTCTATTTTAATGGTGGTGGACATGTTTTTACTTTTTTTGTCCGACAGGAGTTGTGCTTGCGCTGAGCGCATCTCCCATCAGAAGGAAAAAGAAAATGAAAACTATCCGCAAATAGCTTTCAAACCATGGCTGAGGGGCAGACATGGCGTTCACCGCCCTGCAGCCCGAGCTTTGCTCAAGCCTACCAAAGCTTGAGCTGGCGGGCTGTTAAATGCCATGTCCGCCACCCGCTGCCTGGGCGTGAAAACTTCAATAAATTTAGTAATAATAGGAAACCCGGGGCAGAGCATGCTCCTTAACCATTGCCGGAGGGCACTCATCCCTTTTACAAAAGGTGGGATTAAATTGGGCAATAATACAGGAAATGTCCATTTCTATAACTGATCTGAACTCAATATCTTTGAGGTATCAACCAATGGGGCAGCCGCATCAAATAAATGGCATGTTGTGCCAACTGCTGTCTGTGCCAAGGCAATGCTTGTCTCGTGGGCAAAGTTGGATGGATCAGAGACCAAATATATAGCCAATAGACCAAAAGTGCAGCCTCTAAGGAGACCAATGATGGCGGCGCTCTAAGGGCATTTGTGTTTGTTTGTTTTATTATTTATAATGCACGCCAGGGCACAGAGCGCTACAAATACATTTTCAGCTTGGTTACAGTGCTGTACAAGTATATACAAAACCAATACAAATACAAAGTATGCAATACAGAGGTAGTCAGAGGGTATATACAACAAAGATACGGTCAGTAGGTACAGAGCGGTCAAGTGGGTGATAGATAACATGGAGAAGTTATATACAGGGATAGCAGAGTATTGCAACAGGCCATTGAGTAAGTGTACAGAGATGCAGAGTGGTCAGTATGTTGCAGGGAGTCGACAGTATATACAGAGTGGGGTGATGGTGGTTCATCGGTCATTTTCTTTAATCCAGTTAGTGATATTAAATCTGAAGTGTGGGTAGGTTTGGTCTGCCCTTAGGGCCAGCGGTAAGGAATTCCACAGCTGAGCAGCCTTGACTGGGAAGCTGCAACTCCAGTTTTGGCGCATTTAAATCTAGCTATTGTTAGAAGGTTAGAGTTGGCCATTCTTGTTGGGTGATTAGATGATTGTCTCTTGAATCTGTCTATCAGATATCGTAGGGCAGAATGGTTTAGGCGTTTGTGTGTGAGTGAGGCCGTTTTTAGCAGGATTTTATTTTTAGTGGTGAGCCAGTTGTGCCTTCTCCTTATCTCTGAGATGTGTTTTTTTTTGCTATGCCCAACGCCGCTCTGAGGGCGTTATTTTGTAGAATCTGGATTTTATTAATAATGTGCTTGTTGGACCCCAGATATAGGGCATTACAATAGTCCGGTTTCGAAAGAATTAGTGCTCTAGCCAAGTGAATGCAGCTGTGTGTGGAGGCGAAGGGCTTGGCAGCTCTAATTAGCTTACAGGTGTAAACCGTGGCTGAGGCCATAGCGTTGACCTTTTTGGTAAAGGAGAGGGTTGCGTCCAAGTAAAGGCCTAATCTTTTGACTTCTTTGGCAACTTTGATAGGTATGCCATTGATATTGAAGCTGGAGTATTTGTGGCCTAGTTTGTTCAGATTAGGGGTGGTTCCGAGGGTAATGAGTTCTGTCTTGTCATCATTCAGGCATAGACCGCGAGTGGTCATCCATGCCTGGATGATGAGGTACACCCTGTTCACCAACGCCAAATCCTTGTCATAATCTCCCGTCAGCGGTAAGAGGATCTGGGTATCATCTGCATAGTTAGTGTAGGTGATACCAAGATCATCAAGGTCATCGAAAAGGGGCTTTGTGAATATGTTGAGGGGGCTCCTCGCCACTTTCCCATGGAAGATGAGCTTGATAGAGAGGGGCATCTACATTTAGCAATGTGACTTTTCCCCAATTTCAGAGCAGCTTTAAATGATTCTTTCTGTGGCAAGTTCAACCTCGGACATCTCAGAAGGTCAAAGCATTAAATATCACTGATCTCAGAGCCAATTGCTCCATTATTTGGGTGCCGAGGGGTTTGGAAAGGTCTTTTCTAGTGGGCTTCACCTCGGTTGTCAACATGCTGCGGACGACACCATCTGCCAGTGAGGTTGCGGCCACTCTTTCCGAGAACCTGAGACGGCCATGCTGCCATTAACGCAAAGGATGCAATTGCCATCTTGCCGCCGATGCGTGGCAAAGTTGGAGTATTTATGAAGTATTCTAGGAGCTGTCATTTAGCCCAAAGATGGTTCTGGCATTATTTTTAACTACAATACCAGCACCATCGGTATTAACCAAACTGGTAGTTGACCGTATGGTACAACTGCCCGAATTCGGCCAGTAGAATTTGGTCGTTTTGAAACGACCAATTTGGTTAATCACTACCAAACATGGGGAGCTGGGGGAGTCTACCACTACTCATGTTTGGTAGTGATTGCCTTTGGGGGTAGCAGGGGTGTCCCCTACTTCCGGAGGACTTGAGGCGGTGGACCAAAAAAAAAAAAAAGAAAAAAGAAAAAGAAAAAAAAAAGGAAACCGGACCCTGCGCCGTCAGATCCAACTTGCGTAAACACATGCACGGACAGCCAAAAGGTAGTTTGGTGGCAGGGAGCGTGAGGGGGGTGGGGGAGGTTAGGGGCTTTTAATTAGGCCCGTTTAAGCTGCAGCAAAATTGGTATCGCGGCCGAATTGAACATGGTCAATTTGCCCACGAACAATTGTGCCACAGCCAAAACATATACATCTGCACCATCAGCCAGGGGCTTTCCATACCAGGAGTAGGGTACCTACAGCAGTGGCTTTTCTACTAGTTGTCCAGGTCCACCTATGTACAGACTCCTACACATCACAAATGGTTTGACACAAGCTGAAAACTCAGCCGCAGTTTGTATTCCCATACATCCCCTATGGGTCAATATACACACCAGTCCTGAGCTGTTTTGAAATACACACTTGCCATAGATCGTCTTTAAGTACTTTGTTGTTCTAGTTATGCTCCTAAAATCCATGGCAGCCTGCAGTACCCCTCCCTTTAAAAGTCTATAAAGAATGTCCTTATTACAGGCTAGATGTGACATTTCTACTGCCCTGTAATAAAAGCAAGCACTGGCAATGCCAGCAGTTTTGGCTTTTGTGAAGGCATGGGAAATGCATTTGCCAGGTGCTGCCATAGTGGTATTAACTGGCCATTGATGGTAGCAGGTGCAAAATGGTGCGAGTACCTGGACATAGAATGGCAGTTCCTGGCAAATGCCTAATACATATACACAAGCCAATGTCTGTTCTGAAGAGGAGTTCAGTAAAGGACACACAGTGCTTATAAATCGAGTGTCTGAAGGCAAACCAGGTAAAGAATTTTTTATCACACGAGTAGCATTTTTACATCTCCAATTAAGTCGTTAAAACTAAGAAGAATTGCACGTTTCCTCGGGCTACACGTGATTTTTAAATATGTTTAGCCACTCCCCCCCCGAACTCGATTCATTCAGAAGCCAGCAAATGCCGACTGAGCAGCATCGCTATATCGCTTGCACGAACCAGTAAGGTGAGGAGCAGCGCCCTCTCTTAGAGCAATGAGTACTATTCCACGCATTAGCCTCACCATGTAGCGAATAAGACCGTCTGGTCCTTGGGATAGTATCACTCACAGGAACTGCATGAGTAACGCGTATAACCTGGCGCATTAGCCTCGTATCTAACGAACAAGACCGCCCGGGCTACGCGGCAGTATCACCCGCAGCTACCCCGTATTCAGAGCTAAGTTCCACCAGATGCAACCCCGTACTCACACACGGGTATTATAGGTTCCACGCTAGCCCGTTTCAAACAAACTTTAGAAGGGTAATTCAGTGAAAACCCTCCTTACTTTTCTTTCTTTCTCTTCCACAGACACCACGAGGTTTAGTGTCGAAGGAAGTTACTCCAATCTGAAATCGTTTCATGATACGAGTCGGAGGCACCGAACTCTGAAGCTCCACCCACTGTCAAAGGGGTAGCTGTAAGTTTGCTTTACAATGCCATTTGATAAAGTAATGTCCAGTAGTTAGTTAGTGCTACAATTTATACACAAGGTAGTAAACTTTCCTTGTTGTCTATCCTCCTTTCGCTAGGGCTATAGACCGGGGGAATACAGAAGATACCCTACAATTTCATCTCTGTGGTCTACAATCTTTTTTTCGGCCACAGGTAGGTGCAGTTTCTTTGGCTTAGCTACCCAGCCATCACCTTGAGACCATCTAGAAGAGACCAGACCGCTACACATTGTAATTTCTGTCTAATTTATGTTTTTAGATTTGGCTTTTCATACGGAAAAAGGGTGAAGACGTTAAGCTTTTAATAAATCATCATTGTCCTGAAGATGGCCCAACACTGACTATTTAGACCATCGCAAACAACGATGGGACTATCGAAAGGGGCCGAAACATATGTCGACCTATATAGAAAATTTAATTGTGTATTTTCTAATTGTTTCACATATGAATAACAACCAATTTGTTTGAAGAAATTGTTAATTGCCGAACCCGACTGTCACAGAATGATTGCATTGATATGAATGGTATGAGTGAGATATGATAAAGCCTATTAGTATATATATTTTTCTACAAAAATTCTTTTATTAGTATCTATTAAAGAGATTTACACATTTTGCACGGTTCTGTTTAAAAAACTGTCTCTTCCTCTAGGCACCTGCTGTTGATTCATACATCAGCTCTCTAGCACCTATACCTGTTGTGTCGTGAGACTTTAGAGAGAGGGGTAGTCAGTCTGTTACTTGTTTCTTCTTCCCTTTACCCTCCCTGTCTACAGACTTGACCCCCCGATAACAAAAAATTTGGGAGTACCCATTATTATATCTACCTTTGGACAACCCTTGGTTGTTGGGTTTCATTTCCGGTATCACACATTAGCAGTGTGTTAAGAAGTGAGAAAATGGACATTGAAAATTTAGTGTCTTTTTCTGATGAGTATTACAAAAAACTCATCAATCAGCCTACACTGTTGGGAGATACCCCTAACGAAGCTGTAAATGCCCCGCAGTCTAGTGACGCAGAACTTCTAACTCAAAAAAAGAAAAAATTGATTCGAACTGAATCTCATGGGAAACTTATGCTGGCATATCTCAAAGCCGGAACAATTCCAGAGGGATTACAGATAAAAAATATACCGCGAGTGTTTACCAATAACATTAAATTTAAGTACAGATTCAGCGGTGTAAGCAATAAATGCTCAAGAGATCTATTAATTCTGATTATAGAAACATCAGAAGAAGAGGTAGCAATCCAGAAAGCAGAAATAGAGACTCTGGAGGCCAAAATTAAACATGAGAACATTATAAAAGATTTGAAAGAAACTTTGGCGAAAATTGAAGAAGAAATGGTTACTTTCAAGAAAACAATCCTCGACAAAAAAATCTGGAAACTGAAAAAAGATGTGGAACAATACAAGGAGACTAAAACTTACCCGTACCTTGTGGAGTCTTATTATGATGACATCCAAAAAGCTAGCCAAACAAGACCCTACAATAAGGGTAACAGAAGACCATATGTGAGTTTCTCTAATTCATCCAATGCATCCACAAGTAGTGGATCAGACTCTGGGCAACAAGGCCCCGCAGGACCTCCCCCACAACAATTTTTTCGAGGGAGGGGACAACGCGGACGCAACAAATCACAGGGCCCCCCCCCGGATGAACACCAGGAACTGGCCAGGACCAGGACAAACCTGGTAATTCCTATCTACAATTTGTCTTCCTACGAACTCTCCCCCACGGAAATAAGTGTCTTATCAAAAGGACTGTCATTTGTTCCAACAACACAAGCCAGGCCTTTCGAGACAGAAGTTGAATTACAGAAGTTCTATAGACTTATACGCCTAAAATATTTCTTCAGAAACAAAACTTTGACTCCAAAAGCCCCGACCATCACAGGACTTAAAACATCCTCTAAATTCGTACCCACCAACGCTATGGTCAGCTCGGCAATAATAGCTTTTGAACAAAAGATCTCGTGGGAAATTCAACAAGTGATTAAAAACCAAAATAATTCAAAGAACAATCTATCAAAGGCAGAGAGAGAAGCACTAAAAGCTCTAAAAACCAACAAGAACCTGATAATTAAACCAGCGGACAAAGGAGGGGGGATAGTGCTGTGGACCAAAGAACTCTATGAGATTGAAATAATGAAACATCTCAATGACACCTCCTCATACAGAGAACTCCCAGCTGACCCTACCCCTCGGCTGCAAGAAGAAATTAACAGCCTTATGAAATATGCTTTGGAAGAAAATTGGATAGACCCCGAGGAACAAGAATTCCTGGTGAATCAACACCCGACCATTCCAGTTTTCTATCTACTTCCAAAAATCCATAAACATGAGACACAACCTCCAGGTAGACCAATTGTAGCAGCCATTAACTCTGTCTTAGAACCCTTATCAATGTACTCTGATTGGTTCCTGAGACCATTTGTTTCCAAAATGAAATCCTATGTGAAAGACACAACGAGCATGATCAAAATGCTAGAAAACGTTCATTTAGATCCAACAGATATCTTGGTAACTCTAGATGTAGTGAGCCTTTACACCAGTATCCCACAAGATGACTGTCTTAAGGTGATGGCTGAATACCTAGAGCGACGCACAGAAACCTTACACCAAGTCCCGACTGCATTCATTGTAGAATGCATCAGGTTAGCTCTTACTGAGAATTATTTCTTATACAAAGAGGTTTTTTAATCAATTGAAAGGTACAAGTATGGGAGCCACTTTTGCCCCTGACTTGGCCAATTTGTACATGGATAATTTAGAACAACAATCCATCTACAGCTCCCGAAATCCCTTTCTAGATCATATTAAAAACTGGCTACGATATATTGATGACATTTGCTTAATATGGAGTGGCACTTTAGAGCAACTATCTTTGTTCCATCAGTGGCTGAATTTGCAGAATGCTCACATTCAGTTTACAATGCACACGAATCCAAATAAAATACCGTTTCTAGATCTAGAAATTCAGAAAACTTCAGGAGGTTCAATTGCAACAGTCCTCTATAGAAAACCAACTGATAGAAACACTCTGCTCAATTATACGAGCTTCCATCCTTTGAGCTTAAAAGAGGGTTTACCCTATGGCCAGTTCCTGCGTATTCGCAGAAACTGCACAGATGTACAACAATATAAAATACATGCTAAAAGTCTAAAGTTAAGACTTCAAGAGAGAGGTTACCCTCATAAAACGATACATAGAGCTTACAAACGTGTGTTACACACAAATCGCACTAGGACGCTAGAATCCACACCTAAACACCAAGAAGACAAGTTAACTTGTGTTAGCACCTATAGTCCGATCAGTAACACCTACCGAAAGATCATACGCAAGCACTGGAAGATGATTTATACCGAAGATTTCACCCCCTCGGTCCCAAGGTTTGCCTTTAAAAGACAACCTAACATTAAACAATTTGGTACATTCATATCAACCTGCCAAACCCAAGAAAGTTACACAAACATCTTTGTGGGGCCTTCCGCCGCTCACTGGTCATCATCGGTGCGGTCACTGCTCAGTGTGTGCACAAACAACCACTCTTAAACAAATCACCCTGTGTCACTACACCATCCAGTTGAAAGAGTTCACCAACTGTTTAACACCATGGGTGGTTTATGCCATTATATGTCCATGTGAGATGGTGTATATAGGCAAAACTAAACGACCAGTCCGTCAACGAATAAATGAGCACAAATCCTGCATTCGTAATGCAGTTGAAAATAAACCATTAGTGGCCCATTTTTCTAAAAAACAACATAAATGCACAGACTTTCTCTGGTGTGTCATCCAAGTCATACACATTCCTCGCCGCAATAGGGACAAAGACAAAATCCTTACTCAAGCTGAACAAAAATGGATATATAATTTAAAAACAGTCAAATATGGACTAAATGTAGCTGTGGAATGGAAAGCGTTCCTTTAACCGACTCAGATTAAGAGTCTGCTCACTCCACTCTCCCAATCGTAGGGCGAGATTATATGAATAATGTCTACTGCCTTTCCACCGTGATACCTGCATCAGAGTAGGAAATATACATTCCACTCACATATGTGTACAAAATACATTAATACTACACATTTCATATTAAATATACATTAATACTATACATTTCATATTAAATCGTGGTATTCTGATTTCCGACGGCTTAAAAAGGAAAAAGAAGAAAAAAAGACCTTCTTTTATGACACTACTAATGCATTGTCATTTCATTATCATACATTCAGTTTGTTATATTTAAGACTACAGTGTGGTCGATTCATTAGAGCAGTGATACCGTGTAGTCTTAGCCACCTACAAGGTAACCTCGTTACACATTCACGCTCCCGGGCAACACAAAAGACACGTTCGGGGTCCGCGGGAAATCGTAGCCTTTCTGCTACTCGCGTTGCCTTTCCAGCTGAATTGCACGTTTCCTCAGGCTACACGTGATTTTTAAATATGTTTAGCCACTCCCCCCCGAACTCGATTCATTCAGAAGCCAGCAAATGCCGACTGAGCAGCATCGCTATATCGCTTGCACGAACCAGTAAGGTGAGGAGCAGCGCCCTCTCTTAGAGCAATGAGTACTATTCCACGCATTAGCCTCACCATGTAGCGAATAAGACCGTCTGGTCCTTGGGATAGTATCACTCACAGGAACTGCATGAGTAACGCGTATAACCTGGCGCATTAGCCTCGTATCTAACGAACAAGACCGCCCGGGCTACGCGGCAGTATCACCCGCAGCTACCCCGTATTCAGAGCTAAGTTCCACCAGATGCAACCCCGTACTCACACACGGGTATTATAGGTTCCACGCTAGCCCGTTTCAAACAAACTTTAGAAGGGTAATTCAGTGAAAACCCTCCTTACTTTTCTTTCTTTCTCTTCCACAGACACCACGAGGTTTAGTGTCGAAGGAAGTTACTCCAATCTGAAATCGTTTCATGATACGAGTCGGAGGCACCGAACTCTGAAGCTCCACCCACTGTCAAAGGGGTAGCTGTAAGTTTGCTTTACAATGCCATTTGATAAAGTAATGTCCAGTAGTTAGTTAGTGCTACAATTTATACACAAGGTAGTAAACTTTCCTTGTTGTCTATCCTCCTTTCGCTAGGGCTATAGACCGGGGGAATACAGAAGATACCCTACAATTTCATCTCTGTGGTCTACAATCTTTTTTTCGGCCACAGGTAGGTGCAGTTTCTTTGGCTTAGCTACCCAGCCATCACCTTGAGACCATCTAGAAGAGACCAGACCGCTACACATTGTAATTTCTGTCTAATTTATGTTTTTAGATTTGGCTTTTCATACGGAAAAAGGGTGAAGACGTTAAGCTTTTAATAAATCATCATTGTCCTGAAGATGGCCCAACACTGACTATTTAGACCATCGCAAACAACGATGGGACTATCGAAAGGGGCCGAAACATATGTCGACCTATATAGAAAATTTAATTGTGTATTTTCTAATTGTTTCACATATGAATAACAACCAATATGTTTGAAGAAATTGTTAATTGCCGAACCCGACTGTCACAGAATGATTGCATTGATATGAATGGTATGAGTGAGATATGATAAAGCCTATTAGTATATATATTTTTCTACAAAAATTCTTTTATTAGTATCTATTAAAGAGATTTACACATTTTGCACGGTTCTGTTTAAAAAACTGTCTCTTCCTCTAGGCACCTGCTGTTGATTCATACATCAGCTCTCTAGCACCTATACCTGTTGTGTCGTGAGACTTTAGAGAGAGGGGTAGTCAGTCTGTTACTTGTTTCTTCTTCCCGTTAAAACTAAGAAGACTGCTTTAAAAAAAATACTAGCAGGCACTTTGAGCACCAAGTTTGATAGCAAGACTTGATGAAGCAAGCACAAAGAGATCCCAAGTGGATATGCTTTGGGCAGAAAGGAGCACGAAGTGGGTGCGACTGGCCATAGGGATTAGCCTGGCCATGGACAGTCAATAGGCGGGTAAAAGACCAAACACCTACAAGCTTTGGCTCCCTCCTCACATGACATTTCTCTCCAGCTGTACTCCAGCGCAATAGTTTTGGCACCAACTAGTAGCGCCAAAACTAAAGAATGACATCCGATCTGCTGTGTAAGGAGTCATTGCAGTTGAGTTGTAACATCACAATGCCTGCTGCTTGAGCCAGCACAGAGCAGAATTCAACCCGTCACTGCACCACTTGAATCGGTGCCAAGGACGAATATGCTCTTCCTTTTTTGCATACACTTGCATAATAGCCTGGCACTTAAGGGGTTAAAGCAAAGGCAACACTTGGCAGTCACTAGCTCATAAGAACATGTTTATAGAGATATGCTGGAGTTCGAAACAGGAGAGCAAAAATCTGCTTATCATTGCTAACTTTAAAGCACAAAACAAACATTTTTTTTAGATGTACTTTACTAAACTGCTTAAAATATTACTCTGCAACATATTAGGAGTTGCACGCTAGTCTTTCTATAATGCAAACTGATTCTACATTGATTAGATGTAACAGCATAAGGAAAATATTTTAGATTACATTAATTAAGAAGTCCAGTATAGGAGGGGAATACAGTGTGGCCAAGGGTTGTAAGGAATAAAACATCCCCCACCGTTCGTAGAAAGGACATTGCAAGTCGACTCAGAGTTTGCGATCTTATGAAGCAACTTTGCCTTCGGTCTCGTTCCTCTATTTGGTCACAGAACTCCTCTGCGATGCGCAATATCCGTGGAAACTACAGTAGAGTGTACTTTAGCTCATATATGTATATTGCACAGCTCTCTGCAAAAACCTTTGGTACAAGTCTGCAAGACAGTGAGCATAGCTTGCAACTTTCTTTCTGACCCATGCAATGGCTAAGCATTTCTGTTTTACTAGTTTGAGTGTAATCTGCATATACCTCCAGCCCTGCTTGCTTCAATTAGTACCAGCAAGTGAGCCCATCACACAATGTTCCATAGTGCAGGCCAACCTCTTGGCCATTACCTCGGACACTGTAGTCCAGGAGAGGGCTATATCCAGACAGTCGGTCCCATAGAATGTGAATATACGTGCCGCGCCCCTAGCAGACTGAGGTCTCAGAAAAACATCCATATCTTCAACATTCAATTTACATTAAACAGGAGCTAGAAATACTCCAAATAAATACTTCAATTTTCCACATTGTAACCCAGTGCCACATACCATTTAATAAACGTTACTCACTGTAGTGGCCACTGTACTCCTAGTCCATAGTCACCCTTCCTCCAGACAGATGGGAGCTCCAACATGCGGGAGTGGCACAGGATCCATTGTTCAGCAAAAATAGTTCCTCAACCGACTTGCTAAAAACATTTGAGTAGGTGCCAACAATTGGACTTATTACACACAGAGATCTCCTATAGTAGATGGCAAGTGACCTTCTTTCAGAGATGGAACCCAGTGGGATCCAGGAGTTCCTGGGTTACAGGAACCACACTGGAAGAAGTGGCAGCCATGGCATACTGCTGTCGGCCATCTTGCAAATGGCCCTGATCGTCTGAAGCACATTGCCTTACAACAGAGCAGGAGCTCCCCCTCAGGTAGAAATCAGGGAGCCTTGGTATGAAAGCCAGTAAATAAAGATGGCTTGCCCTCACTAGAGAAGAGATGGCCTGCCCTCCATAGAGAAGAGTTGGCCTGCCCTCCTGAGCCCCTGATTTTGATACTTTCTGGGAGACCTTGAGAACCTGCCTGGGCTCAGCCATTTACTCAGGTGCCTTTCACCGAGGTCCGGACTTAGCCCCTAAACAGGGGATCCTCTGATATGAGCCCAGACTAGACTCTGTCCCTAAATAGGGAGCCTTGGGGCGAGCCCAGGTATAAGTCCCAGCAAGTAGAACAGATCAGCCATTGGCCAGTAGAGGGGCCTGAATTCCCAACCTTGTCTTCTTGAGCTCCAATAACTTTTTCAGGTGCACAGAAGGCAGCCAAAATCAAATCCCCTCCAGACACAGAGGCATCCTTCTGAGAGTGCAAACTGAAGGAGAATCCCATTCCCAGCAGCAGTGCCAGTAGCACTCAGGCCCTCATTGACATGGGAGGAGAATCTAGGATCACACAGCACAGGCAGTAGGACAATGCCACACAGCCAAGGGGCTGTAGGGAAACATAGCAGAATTAGAAGAAAAGAGGGAAAGCACGAGGAGCACAGTGTAGAAGACTGATTTGTCCCGTGCAGAGGAAAGGATTGGCAGGCAAGGGCAGAAGCCACATTCGGCTGCACATGTGGTAGTTATCAAGGCATCATGAAGCAAGATACAGAAAACAGATTCAATATTCAAATAAAAATGCTTATTAAATTAAATGTCAGGTTGGTGTAAGGCCTAATTTGCCCTATGCAAAGGTGGGATTTCACAACCTAAAGAAACTAAGGACAGCCTGAGTCAGTAAGTTCAACTTAAAAATCTGTGTCTCCAAAACCTTTATTTGCCCTCACAACTAAAGCTAAACAATATTAAGAGAAGTCGGCACCAAAATAAATAGTGTTTCAAATAAAGGTCTGAGCTTCTTTCAGCTTTTGGCTTGTGTTTCAGCTCCTTCCCAAAATTCAAAACAGTTCCACACAAAGAGCTTGGGGTTCCCTTCCCCAAGTTCAACACAGTCAAGTTCTCATGGCTTTCAATAAATGTTACGTCACTAAACTTGTTATTTTCAATACTTGATAGGTACAACAGCTTTAGTAATTCACCTTTTCTTGCTTCACTCCAAGCAGGGGTTACTCTGTCCAGACTCAATTGTCAGACCACACGGTCCACCCACTACAGGTCACACAACTGATAACTTTTGGCACTTTGTTATTTTCACTTGCTCTCATTGGACGTCCTTGTTAACACAGACTCCCTCCCTCTTTGAACCTGTGTCAATTGTCCACTTGCAGTTCTTTTTTTATCCTGGGTGGGTTTTGCTTCTGCCACAACGTGACTTTCACACCATTCACTTAGTGGGGTGCTTTCCTTGTCACCACCTTGTTTTCACACTTCACCACAGTGCTTCTCATTTGCTTTTCACGTTGTTTCCTAAGCCCTTGTCACTGGCTTTCATTCGGTTCATACTTTCACATTGTCAATTAGTGCCTTTTTACTTGCGTTCTCTGTATTCAAAAATGCATCTTACTTTCATTTCACTTGGTATTCAATAATGCATGAAACACTTTGTAGCTCGTTCTGCATTCACAAAACGTTCCTTCGGTCTACCGACCCTCTTATCATGAGTTTTCATCTGATCGGCATCTCCTTGTGACCAAGCCGAGCCCCTGGAGCGCCCCGGCATGACTATTCCACTTTCAGTCCCTCACCGGTCTCCGGCAGCTCCTCTGGGTGCTTTCGACTTTCTCCTGTGCAGCTTCTTGCTCCCCGCTCACTCACCGGGAGCTCTGACGAGCAGCGATTGTCACTTCCAAACATTCCTGCTGCTTGTGACAGCTTCCTGGAGTCTTCAGTGTTCCCCAGCTCCAGCAGGCAATACACGGCACTGGATTATGCGGGGCTCCCAACCTCATCACAGCCAACTCGGGTCGGAGCATCTCTCTTGCTCTCCTGCAGTGCACAACGACCCTTCCACCGGCGCTTCTCCAGCCTGCTCCATAGCGGGTTGCTGCATCCTTTTCCCCAGGGCTTCTTCCTCCAGATGGGTCACTTGGCCCAGGTAGCTCTCACCCCATGCAGATGCCCCCTTGCCATTGGCTGGCTTCTCCTTATATACAGCTGCAGCCTTTCAACTGGCTACAGTTCTAAGTCCTTTCCTGACCCCATTTAGTGGGACATTCCTGACCGTAGTAATGTTTCACAGCCCTCTTCTTCATCTCAGTACCAGAGTGCTGCACACCAAAAAAGTGTGCATTACTCCTAGTTACCTCTTCCTCGTCCCAGTCTTCAAAGGCATATGAGTGTGTGTGAGAGAGAGGGGGAGGGTACGAGGGAGGGGGAGAGAGGGGGAGAGAGAGAGAGAGAGAGAGAGAGAGAATGTATATATATATATATATAAAAGACTGAAAATAACCTTTAAAGGTAGAGGGAGGGCAGGGTGCATTTTGACAAGGGAAAGGGGGATACCATGCCTCATCTGAAGACATCCTCTCCCCAAGGACCCTTCACCCAGGTGGTCCTCCCTTGCATATCCACCCCCAGGGTCAGGACACCAAAGCAATGACCTTTCCCATGCCACCTGAGAAGAGGATCCAATGGGAGTAGATGGGCGGGCACCCTCAGGGTCCTCGCACAGTGCAAACAGAGCAATTTTAGGGGCTATTTTTTGTTGAAAAAGGCTCTGGTCCTGTGCCCATGATCAGGAAAAGGTGCAGGAGTAAACCCAAATACTGTCAAAACAGACAGCATTGTATGTATTCCTATAAGCACTGGCCATGCACGAGCAATGGGCAAAGAAGCACCACAGTCATTATTAGGGCTATGACGAGGGTGGGCTCTGCAGGAATGTAATCGGTTGCCTGTCTCTGGCTGTGACATTACCCTCTGCTCGGGGCCCAGACACACCCATTGATGCATTACACATCATATGTCAGGTTGATTATTATACCACGCACTGCTGCCATTTGCACGGTCTCCAGGTATTCTTGCCTGGGAACTGGGAGAGGGAGGTCATGTGTGGGGCGTCTCACCAGACCAAGGCCTGTAGCATATGATGGAGAGATACGCAGCAGGGAGAGATGTCACATGGGTAGGCAGAGTGGAATTGTACAGAACTAGCAATGTTGTGCATAATCATGCCCCTTAAGGTTGAAGGATGCTCTGCTAGGAAGTATTGTTATTGAAACAAACTAAACATATCTTGTTAGAAGTCTGTATGAACCTCATTGTGTAAAACGTTATAAAAACCCAGGGATACCTGTTCAAGGGCCTCTTTCTGGGATGGGGATACTCTGCCCGTTTCTCTGTTCATTTCTGCACTTCTTTATGGAAATAAACCTAACTGACTGGTTTCCCTTATTGTCAGGTTTCTACACGGTTATCAGTTGCCCTGTGGTCCACCAGACATACCGGAGTCTGCCATACAGGATCATCTACCTGCTGTTTCAGGAGGTGTGGACTCATTAAGGATGTTTCAGTCATATGGAAACATGCACCTACTATAGACCCTGTACTGCCGGGAAAGGTATGCAAACACAGTACGAGTGGTGGTAGATAGAGGAGAATGGATTGTTCCATGTGCAGCAAGATTGGTCTCATCAGCCTGTGATTTTGCAACCATGACAGTCGGGAGATGCAGTCTAGGGTGTCCCCTCCCCCACACCCCCACCAAATGGGATGAATATCAACCTCTAAAATCTCTGAGAAACAAAATGCCTTTTCACCTGCTCCTACAGGCAATGCCTGGAAAACCAGTTATTGCCATGTTGGAGCTGTGAAGCCAAATGGTACCTCTTAACACAGCCACCACCGATATTCTTTATCCATACCAATTTGCAAAATTGCCACATTCACCATGGCTTACACCCCTGTGTGTATGAACCGTGTAACTAACCCATACTATGCACAGAACATCATTCTGAATATCACCCACATAATATAGCCTTCATGGGCCCGTCTTCTGCATCTGATTGGGCTAATGGATCCGCGTTATGGCAAGTCCTAAAAACTCTGGGTGCAGAGGGGAAAACTCCTAGGCATCTTGATTCAGCTCAATTCTGATTTTCTTTTATTGTTATGGTATTTATTGAGCACAGACCTAGCTTCGAGAAGCAAGAACACTTTAGAGGGGTATTCAGCAATACACAACACAGCGCTTTACAGAGGTATACAACAGTACATATGCATAACAGATATACAGCGAGGGTAGGATACAGAGGGGTACAGCTGTACAGAGTGGTGAAGTGGAGAGGGACAGAGGGTGTCTAGCAAGTCAGATGCTGAGGGGGCGACGTGATGGCCTAGGTTTTTGAAAAGAGACTCCTGGAAGAGGTGGGTCTCGAGTTATTTTCTGAATTGTAGGCCTCGGGCGAGTCTGATGTAGACAGGGAGGAGTCTTGGGGCACAGGCAGAGGCTTGTTTTCTGGTGGTTTCCTTTTTGCAGCAGCAGATTTCAAGTCTGAGCATGTCCTGGCTTCTGGTGGTGTTCCAACCCGCCAGAGATGCTGAGTTTCTCAGTGAGGTAGCAGGGTGAATTGAGGATGATTGCCTTGTAGATGATGCAACAAGACTTAAAGGTGATTTGTGTGTGTAGTGGGAGCCAGTGAAGGTTGATGAGGGCTGGGGTGATTTGGTCATATCTGCGTAGAACCTTGATGAGGCATGCGGATGTGTGTAGGACACTTCTCAGGGGCACAAGGGAGGTTGACGGGAGGCCTTCAAGAAGAGCATTGCCCCACATCCAGGTGGGCTAGGACCAGTGCCTGAACTGTGGATCTAAAGCTTTCCAGAGAGAAGAAGGGCTTGACTTTCTACAGGAGGGAGAGCTCATACCAAGCTGTATGAGTTTTCTTAGCTATGTGTGTCTTGAAGTGGTAGTGTTTGTCGATGTGGAACCCAAGGTACTTGGCACAGGAGGTGAGCGGGTGGGAAGCCCTTGGAGTTCATGGTTGATAGCCAGGTCTGGGTGTTCGGTGTTGTTGGTGAGGAGTAGGAATTCGATCATGGAGGGGTTGAGCTTCAAGTATGCAATGGACTTCCAAGACTGGATCAGCGAGAGGCAGGTTTTGAGCCTGTGGATGTTCTTGATGGAGTCAATCTTGAGGTATAGATGTGTGTCATCGGCGTATTGTTGGATGTTGTTTGTAACTAGGAGGGCTCCAAGAAACTCCTTGTATAGATTGATTATCACTGGGGAGACGATGAAACCCTGCGGTGACGGGTAGCATTGGCGATCTAGTGGAGTCCATCTGAACAAACTACTGGCAGTTGGCGAGGTAGGACTTTAACCAGCATAGAACAAGGTCACTGATCCCCAAGCACTGATGTAGGATGTCTGAGCACCTGGTGGTGTACTGTGTCCAAAGCGGCCGAGAGATTCTGTAGAACCAGGAGGCAGGGGGGGCCGCCGTCGACCACCTGTATGGTGGCCGTCTCCATGCTGCCCCTTGGTCTGAACCCAGATTCGTAGTTTTGGAGGAGATTGTATCAATGTGCAGTAGCACGGTACCGCTTTCTCAATGATCTTACCTAGGAAGGAAAGATGGGTGATGGGGCGATAGTTACCCATGTTGTCATGATCCAGAGTGGTTTCTTTAGTAGGAGGGAGGATTTGTCCCGTCTTTATGGTCGATGGGTGGATGCCTTGAGTTTGGAAGCTTCTGATGAACTTCAGGTAGGGAATGAGAGCTTCTGTGGGGAGGGTCTTGAGGATGGATTTGTCTGTATATGATGTGGCTTTGAGGGCAGCCAGGGTTTCTGCCAGGTCCTCTGTAGAGAATGGCTTGAATGTTGTCGAGGGTATGGAGATTTTGAGAGAGGGGGCCGTGAGATGGGTCTGTGAATTCAGAGCTGGTATCTACGTGCTGGCGAATATTGCCGATTTTGTCGATGAAAGTGTTGATGGCGGTGGATTCTATGAGGATGTGGTGTGGAAGGGTCAGGTAGTGGGTTGATTGCTTTGAAGAGGGCTCTGCGTTTGTTGTCTGTTTCTACTATGGTGTTTTGATAATAGGAGGCCTAGGTTGTGTGGATTAGTTGTCAGCAGGTTGCTCAGAGTTCCTTGAAGAGCACCATGACTGATGCGATCCTGGCGCATCACCAGGTTTTCCCTCATTTCCTGATGACTCTCTTGCTGAGCTTGAGTTTTGTGTGTACCAGGGTGCTGACGGTTTCGGATTGCAGGTGAGTGGTTTCAGAGGTGCATGTCGGTCAATGGAGGCTGACAGTGTGATGTTCAGTGCTTCCAGTAGAGAGTCGCAGTTCATTTGGGGATGTTTGGTCCATGTAAAGTGGAGGTTGGCAAGGGCTTCCGTAAGGGCTTCCACCAGGAAGTTCCTGAAGGAACTGAAGGTTTGTCTAATGGGTTTCTGCTGGCAGTGCTTGACTGGTGTCATGTGCAGGATAATCAAAGGCACAACCAGGTGGTCAGACCAGTCAAGCGGGAGAGGAGAGCTGTAGTGGAGGGAAGGTAGTACAGTGATGATTAGGTCAAGGATGTTACCTTTCTCGTGTCCTGGGTCTTGTGTGCTGTGTGTGGTGTAAGGTGTCAAGAAGGCTGAGGAGAGCTTCCTTCACCAGTTTGGTGGTCTTGTTGACTGGGAGGTTGAAATCATCTAGGAAGATGTTGGCATGCGTGAGGGACATTGTGGTGACCAGGTCTCGTGAAGCCTCTGATGAAGGCAGCATCGGGCTTGGGTGGTCTGTAGAGGAGATGCAAGGCAACTGTGTCCATCAGGGAAAGCGGGAAGTGGCAGGAAAGGACTTTTAAGGAGCCAATGTTGTCCACGTCACGTCTGATGCAGACCCACAAGGTCTTGTGGATGACTGCGAGGTCACCGCCTGTCTTGTTTGGCCGGTCTCTGTGTTGGATGCTGTAGCCATTGGGGAGAAGGACATCTAGAAGGTGGGTGTAGGTGGGTGTCAGCCAAGTCTTGGTGATGAAGATAGCATCAAGGTTGTGTGTATTGATGAGGACGGCGATGTCTGGTACATGGGTGATAGCTGTGTGGACGTTGGCAAGCATCAACTTCCATGTGGTGGACAGTGAGCGGGTGCTGATGTGCTCGAGGCTGATGCGGGTGATGTTGCTGCAGGGTTAGGACAACATTACCGAAGTAGAAAAGTTCTACCACCAAAAGAACAACCCCCATTTATTTGCATATGTATATGTGGGGGGGTAAAGTTAATAAAAATTGTATAGGTGTAAGGTGGGGGGAGCTGTGGGGGGCCTCCCCCCACACATATGTGGAAAAATGGAGGGAAAAAAACAGGCTTTTGGTGGTCGGACATTTCAACTCTGTAATTTCATGCAGATCCGTTGCTGCATTGCGGAGTCCATGCCCTAGAGGAGGGGCGATGGTGTTGGCATTGCCTGGTGATGGTGGGGATGGCCTGTGGGGAGAGAGGGAGAAAACACATGTCGGTGTGCGTTTACTTGTTTGAGCACAGGTTCTACCCCTAGTTCCTCTTGTTCTGAACCGGTCCAAACAGGAATTGTCCTTTTCTCTGCCCTTCACTTCGGACACTCGGGTGAGAGACGCCCTTGATCTAAGAGTTAAGATCAGAAAGAAGGAGGCAGGGCAAGAAGGTGGGTGCGGCTTAGGCCACGTGAACTAGATCCACTTGCACATGCTCACTATCTGCAAAGTAAAAGAGGCTGGAGGTCTGCTTAAGTAGGGGAAAAGGGCAGCAAAAAAGGAAAGCACCACCAGTTTAGCAATGATTGCCAGGTTGGGGGCGGGGGCGCTTAGGCCACATGATCAAGATCCCCTTGCACCTGCTCACCAACTGCAAACTACTAAAGCTTTCATCACTTATAGTAGATAAGGAGACACATTTAAATGGACTTGAATCACATTAATTGACACTCACATCTGGTATAGCACATGTTATGAAAAGATTAATTCCTAGTTTTGCATATGCAGACATGCTGTTAACAAGAACCCTCCCAGGCCCTGCAGTCTTTTCTCAATAGGTATTCTGATTTCATGGTATCGCGCTACACTCAATGGATATTCCAATTTTAGGGTGAAGATTAACATTGATGAATCACAAGTGATGTTATTTCAAAAGACTCTAGCATTTCACGCAGACAAGACACTTTTATCGAAAACTGATAATTTTGGCTATTTAGGTATTGGGTTGTAATTTAGAAGCCCATGCCTGCCCTAGATAGAAAAGGTGGCTACATGTATTGACCAGGCTAATCTGGGATTACTAAGATTCTCTGCCAATCGTAGGGAAAACAGTATTTTGTCCTGTGTTCAACTATTGCATTAACTTTGTATAATATCTATTATGTATAAATGTACCACGGTAATTTTTCCTAGAATGTCTAAACTGTATTCATGTATCCAATTGTCTATAATACGCCTGTAACTACTAATATTCTCTAGCGCCCAATTACCTCCGGGTCAGGTGCGCGATATAAATAAACAAACAACGCTTCATTGTGCTTGGTCCCAACATTGCCTGATCACTATATATTGTACCTTCATAATCTTATTTCTGGCACAGCATTGTGCTGTGTTAAGACAGGACATCCTGGCCGTGGCACGGTCCTCTGCCAATACCGCCATCATGCAAGGTTCGGAATTGCAAGGAGCTGGGATCTATTTAGTTCCTGATTATAGCCAAGGGGAACCTGGTTAGCTTAAAACAAACAGCTATCAGGAGTTACTTTTCCTCCTGAAGCAAGTGGTGCCATACAGTGGTGCCATACAAACCTAGCTATGTGATATTAACCGAGTATGTTTGGGAATGTATATAAATGACAAAGAACACAATGACATTTAGAGTATATTGGATAATATGAAGTGGACAAAAAGTTTGCATTTTGCGCAACGTTAGATTTGCTGCACATTCTTACTAGCTCCTGGTTCTCCAGAGATAGCTCCTGCCGAAAAGGTTATGCCCGATACCCAGGAGCTGCTTTCTGCTCCTGGTCCACACATCTCACAACAGAAGCCCAATTCTAACACCCATCGCCTATTGCAGGACCTCAGACCCATTAACCTTATAGTGGAGCCCATGACGGCCATAACCCCCAATCCTGCCACTCTTAGCTATCATCCCTGTGACTGCTTCCCACTTCAGTGCCATCGATCTTTGCAGTGCCTTCTTTAGTGTTCCCTGCATCCAGACTCCTGGCATATGTTCGGCTTTTCCTTTAAGGGTGTCCAGATGATTTGGATAGGAATGCCAATGGGGTAGATCCATGCCCCTAGTGTTCTCCCAAATTCTCCACCAGGACCTCTCAGAGATGGTGCTGCCCGGCTCCAGCTAACTTTTGATCTAAGTGGATGATCTGCTCTATGACAGAGGAACTGTGCACTCTTGACAGAGGTCATCTGCTCACTGGCTAGCCGAGGCCACAAGGTAACAAAGGCAAAGCTGCAGTTCTGTGAAACTGAGGTGATGTATCTGGGGCACATCATCCGCAAGGGTTGAATGTTCCTGGATCCAGAGAGAGTAAAGGCTATCTCAGCCCTACATACCCTAGTGACCCAGAGCGACCTGCACTCCTTTCTACGTGCAGTGGATCTATGATTATGCCATCTTAGTAAGACCACTGCAGGAGGCCATGCTGTCTGATACGGTAGACCCTGTGCCTTGGGCCCCTGAGCAAAGGGAAGCTGTTTTACGAGTTAAAGCAGCCCTGTGCAGTGCACCTGCATTGGGCTTGCCAGACTATGACAATTGATTCATCCTTTACTGTCATGAGAGGAAAGTAATAGCATTAGGGGTACTGCTTCAAGATCATTGTGGTGCACTGCATCCTCTGACCTACTATAGCACTCCGCTTGACCCGGTTGCTGCTTCCCTACTTTCCTGCTTGCGGACTGTTGCAAGCTCTGCATCCCTAGTTCAGAAGAGCAAAATTAGTCCTGGACAGTGAGCTTGTTGTTAGGGTACCCCACTCTGTGCACACTCTCTTGACACATAGCAGGACCCAACATATTTTTACAGCCCACAAACAGATATGAGGAGACCCTTTTCAACAGTAACATCACCGTAGAGAGGTACCCCAATTTCGACATCGACTTCCTGGTGCCAGCGTGACCTCGAGGAGCAGGACTGCCTCCAGGTAGTACATCAGCAGGTTACCGCCTGCCCCTACCTGCCCGCCGCTCCAATCCCTGGGGCACATACACTATTTGTGGACAGGTTGGCCCAACAGAGAATGTCTAATGGGGCCCTCATATCCGGTTATGCCGTTGTGTGCTGGGATGAAGTGAACAACACCTTCAATGTCCTGGAAGCAGAGCACATAACTCCCCTTTCTTCTACCCAAGTGGCAGAGCTTGTGGCCCTCACCAGAGCCTGCACACTGATGTCAGAGAAGCAGGTTAATATCTTGACTGACAGTAGGTATGCACTAGGTGTGTGCCTAGATTTTTGGCATCATCTGGCAGAAAAGGGGCTCTCTCACATCAGCTGGCAACTGCAATGCTTCCCATGTTGCTGCACTCTTAGATGCTTTGCTCCTACCAAATAGATCTCAATAATGCATTGTACAGCGCACCAGACTGGAACATCTTGGCAAGCAACAACTTGGCAGACCAGGCAGCAAAACAGGCTGCCCAAAGCACTCCTGATGGGACCCAAGACACAGCTCTCATACGCCCTAATTTGCCAGTACAAGATCCTGCCGCAGAACTGACAACATTGCTACAGACATTGCAGGCTACCCTAGGGACACAAGAGCTAGAGAAACGTAGAAGGATAGGGTGCACTCAGGATGAACCAGGAATATGGCACTGTCCAGAACGGAAACCAGTGGCACCAAGTTTTGCCCAGGAAAGCCTGGTACACAACACTGCACATGTGGGAAGCAATGCCATCACTAGCTATATAAGGATTACCTGGTTTGCGACTAGGGTGGGAGAGAGAGCAAAAGCTTTGTTCAGCAGTGTCACATCTGCCAGCTTCATAACATTGGTAAGTCAGTGTAGGTTGCTGCTGGCACCGCCCACGCGCCCCTTGTTGGGCCCTGGTATGAGATCCAAATGGATTTCCTATGCAGGATGATGCTATGACAGTGGCGCAAAGATTACTCAGGGAAATGTATTCAAGGTGGGGAGTGTCCTCTGTTCTTTCTAGTGACAGAGGCACACATTTTGTTAACTAGGTGATTTACACATGAGGCCGTAGGGAATATCCAAACGTTGCATGTACTATACAGACCACAAAGCTCAGGGAAAACGGAAAGAAGGAATGGGTTGATTAAGAATAAGCTGGCAAAAGTGTGCGCACAGACAGGACTAAGCTGTCGAGACGTGTTGCCCCTTGCCTCATGTACATAAGAGGTATGCCCAGCCACTTTGCTGGACTCGCTCCATTTGAGATCCTGCTGGCGAGACCAATGCCCTTGCCCACTGCAGCTCCTCCCTCTGTAAACAGGCTACCTTTGGCACAGACTGCTAATTCAATTCTGGCATATTTCAAACACCTTACTTCTGTCATGAGACCCATGTACCGCCAGGTCTGCGAGGCACAACCCGTGCCAGGCCAGCAAAAACTACATTCAATACAGAAGGGAGAACTAGTGATGCTCAAGGGCTTTGCTCGTTAAAATAGCTTACAACCCAGGTGGAAAGGACCATTTAATGTCATGACCACAGACACTGCACTGAAGCTGCAAGGTGTAAAGTCCTGGGTTCACACCAACCATACCAAGAAGGTGAGGACCCCTCCTGCTCCTGAAGTAGAACCCTCAGTGATGCCTACTACAAACCTGGGACCCTGCCCTGAAGGGCCAAGGCCTTGACCCAGTGTAGCCCCGCTATAATCTGAGGCCCAAGAATTATCCCGGATCCTAAACTATACATTTAGTAATAATCTGCCCTCAACCCCACTCTGAAGCATTGCCGGCATGGGAACAGTGCACCTTACCTCCCAGGGAAAGTGACCTTTGCTCAAACAGCCCGAACATCAATATTTTTATTTGCACCTTTTTTTGGGAAGTGTGATTTTTTTGGTTTTATTTTTAAACAAAAAGTTCCTTTTTGACTTACTGTTTTTGGAACTCCGTTTTTGGTTCTGGTCACTTGAATTGCAATCTTATTGGACATTTTTGTATTTTATTTTTTAACCTTTTGTTTAATTTATTTTCATATGGTTTGGATTTTTGTTTAATTTTGATATTTTAAACCTGTATATTTCATATTATATTTTAAATGTTAGGAATAATGTAAGTTTAAAATTATAATTAGTTATTTGGGATTTTAATTGTGAAGCTTTCAATTTGTGGTTTTATCTCTTTGAAAGCAGATATCGTTTTTCTATTTTTTGTCAACATTTGTCACTTGAAACATTTGGAGTTTTATATGTTTGTAATTCAACCTGTGGTTTTGTAATGCCCCCTAGTATCGCAGTGTGACCACCATACAGCTACAGTGTATCAAGAGTGCTTTTCTTTAAGTATATCTATTTAAATGTTTTGTTCCAGCGGACCAGCCTTGCCTGTCATCTTTCGTTATTGCACTATGCCATCGTCGCGCCTTTATATTCAAATTCTTTCCAGCTTGCTCTCTTGTGAGATCTACGCTTTCCCCTGGAACAAGTGAACTCTTCATCTGCTCCCCCAAAGGATTTAAAGGACAGAGACACTCCGACTCATCTACACACACACTCTGCACCAACCGGGTGTTCATCCCTGAAGCCAATCCGTAATGTCTGCCATCAGCCAGTTAATCACGCTTGCTCTGCTCCTCCCTCCTATGCTAACGGACTACCAAGAGAAGTCTTTCTTCCAGATCTGCCATTTGGTGGCCCACAAACTCAATCAAACCAACTGCTAGGCCTGTGCCCATATGCCTCCCGATCATGCACAGAGTTCCTGCTCCAAGCCGTACCTGCTAGCGTCTCCTAACTATTCCTTCTCCATCCCGGGAAGCCCAGTGCACACCAGGAAAAAGCAGCTCTAACGGTGCGGTACAAGGCCACCTTCCGCTTGTGCTTTGAGTGGGTAGGTGAAGATGATGTGGGCACCACCACCAGATGCCTGTCCACAGTACTCCAGTTGCACAAGCGCCCCCTGGTTGTGAAGAAACTGTCATAATCTAACATGGACTGTCCTTACAATCCAGCTAACCTAACGCCCTCTCCCTGTGAGAATGCCCCAACTAACCTTTCAACAATACAGCCCCGCCTCCTACCTTACATTGCCTGCCGGGTATGGAAGCTACCCTTGCCTGAGGGCCATCCAACAGACACCTGGTTGGCACCTGAAGACCTCTTCTGGATCTGCAGCAGCCAACAAGCAGCAGCCTGAACTATGGAGTGGCAGCTGCACCCTAGGACATGTGGTGCCCGCCATCAGGGTCACCAAAGAAAGACCTCCCAGCAAGATCTGAAATGCCTGTGACCTCCAACAAGCACATGACATAGTGAACACCTACACTCATCTAACTGACGCAAATGTGTATGGCACCACATTAGTACCACAAATGGGTGTAATGAGAGTGGGGTGGGTGTCTATCGGTTGCAAGCAAATCTGGAGGTGGTGGCGAATGAGACTGTTGTGCCACTGGAAACATTAGCCGCAGAGCAGGAGGAGTTGAGAAACCTGGCTCTCCAAAATCATATGGCCCTCAACATGATATTGGCTTCCCGTGGTGGAGTGTGTGCACTTGTTGGGTCAGAGTGTTGTATGTGTACCAGACTCCGCTGTTGAAATCTTTGACCATGCTGCTCACATCACCTCCTTTGGGGCTACATCCAAAGACTTTGTAGAAGGAATAAAAAAAACTGGTTGAGCTCTTTCTGGGGAAAACTGCTTTCATACATCTAGTACGATGTTGCTTGCACTAATTGTCATCTGCAAACTACTCTGGTGCCTCAAGTCAAACCCCCGACCCCACTTGACCATGGTTCATATCCCCATCACATCCTGGAATCCAGACTCCCTAAACCAAGAACTTTACAGACACTCCCAGAACAAGGTGGGATGCTGATCCCCAGCTCAGTAGATGTGAATCCTTTTGGGACCAGAAGGGGGCTATGGAAATGGGTGTGTGTGACTTTCATGTTTCCCAAATGTATTTTCCACCTTGCACTGCAGAAGGACTGTATATTCACTGCACTGTTTATGCTAGCTGTTTATTTCTATCAAGTTCTTGCATGTTCCGGTGTTTATTTTGTCCTGTGTTCAACTATTGCATTAACACTGGACATTGCTCACCTGCAGACTCCACTCACAGCAAGTAACAAGGGATCACATTCCTTCCAAAGGCCTGGCCAACTACCCTGTCAGAAACACTGTTCAGCAGCCTCCTTGAGCCAGAAACCAGCCCTACTGTAATCTGCTGCCTAGGGCTGAAGATTTCTTCCCCTTCCCGGAGACCCTCCTCCACTGCACAGTGACAGTTGGCCTGCCCTTTAAACCCTGCCAGTCCACATGCTGTGTCCATCATGGGGGGGGGGGCAAGCTCTGGAAAGCCACTTGTCCCATGTAATTGTCCAAAGCCCCCAAGCTTGCACCCTTTCTGGGAACATTCCTCAGTCCTGCAATTAATCTTACCTTGGGGCCAAACTGCCCTGCACTCTCACGCATAATCTAGCTTCCCCTATTGTGGGTGGGGGTGGGCTCTAGAAGTCCTCCACCTTGTAATTACCTGAAAATGTGCACGCATCTCCCCTGGAAACCACAATAAATGTGCAACAGCCCAACAAACCCGTTGCCTGGTCTCCCTCTCCCTGGAAATCACACAAACCTATGCCTGGTAACCACATGTTGTGTTTCTGGTGGGAGCGATAGCCTTATATAAGGCCTGTGGAGAGAGAACACGGGGCTCTTCTTTGGCTGCTGGCAGTGTGTGCCGACCGTGGGGGTTGAGGGCAGAGAGGCATCCTATCTAAGGTACCCTTGTTCCCAGTCTACCCTTCAATTTCTCCCTTTTCCCCAAACTGTTTTATTTCTCCTCTCTACAGTGCTTCTCCCCAGTCTGTGTCTCCGTCTCCCTGGGTCTCCGTCTCCCTTTGTGTCCCTCTGTGCCTGCCCCCTCTCTCTCCTTTTCCGCCTCACCGTCTCTACCTACCGCCTTCTCCAACCCCCTCTCGAACTTTTCCTTTTCGCCCTTGGTGTCTCTCCCCCACCCCTCTTTACATCCAAGGGTACTCCCCAGGCCCCATTCCAGTAAGTGTACCTAGCGAGTCCAGTGTGTCCAATTTATCCTGCTGGCAATGGGTTTACTCTTCCTGTAATAAATATGTTCCTGTTTTCTACAAAGACTTTGTTGCCTTCATTGTGTTCCCACTCTTTAGAGCAGCCTGCCTGTTATAGCCAGAAGGGGGGGGACCCAGTCCGTCTGTGTACACAACAGCCCCCGCCCCACAGGTTCTGTTGACTCCCTGGTCTAAAACTGTGGCTCTGTCTTGGGTCTCCCTAACGGTGTCCCCCATTTTGGCCTGCCTGCCACTTCATACATCACTTTTACTCAATGTATTGCATTTGTTTAGTACTCTAGAATCTGTGAGGAAAAAAGATAAAGCTTTGGTTAAATTAGCAATTGCTGGGTATAATGAAAATGAATGATTAGCCAGTGAAAGGAAATCGTACCCTAGAGGTGTTTTAATGTTAAAAGCTTGACAGAACAAGTGGGCATAGGGGACCTGCTTGACAGAAGAAGCTATTTGACCTAGAGGCCTTGACAGAATACCTTTGACCTAAAAGAGGTGCCCAGAAAGCAGAGACAACCGTCCTCAAGGAATCTAAGTGTTCTTCCAGAAGAACAGCAGCTTATGTGTTATGGTCGGCAATGTCTGTACAGAAGAACTACAGCTAACTATTTTCTGAGTACAGACCTTTTAAAAACTCCTTAGAAATTATATTCATTTTACTTTCTAACTGTGCGATATAGCGGTCAAATGTTTCAATAATAGGCTTTTAAACAGCACCAAAGTGCCACTATAGTAGCTTGAGAGTCCCTAGGTTTGCTGCTGGAGAGGCTTTATGTGCCCCCTCCAAAGTATCCAGACCGTAGTCTGCGAGGTGGGGAAGGGAAAAGAAAAGGGGAAGTTCAGAGGATGGGAAAGTGGGAAATCGAGGCTACAAACACAGGTATGGTGGAGATGCAGCGGGGAAGAATGTTTTGTGGTAGCACAGCTGCATGTCAGACCTGTTAGATGGACCATAGTTCTGCAAGAGGGAGGAGAGGTCTCAAGTGTCGGGATGATTGGGTTGTTTTTCCAAGGAAGATTTGGAGAATCTTAAATTAGTATACAATGTAATCATGGATGCAAGAAGGGCTCGAGAGCACGCTTGGGCAATCCTGGAAGTTCCAGTGAATTCTTTCTTGGGCATCTCTATAGCTTGTACCGCAGGTTACACTCCGGAACGTCAATTCTGGAACGGCGAAGCCGAAGCCAAGAATGCTCAACCCCAGAATAGGATGTGCATAAAAGGTGAACTTTGTTGCTAACCAAGCATAAAGAGATGGACTGGTCCAAAATATGGTAAATGTAAAGGGCCGGACAGAATAAGGAAGCTAATATTGAACGTTGCAAGCATATCCCTATATTGCTCAACTTCCCAGCTGATGAAACCTGGTACCACATGCAGCAACAAAAAACATTTTATTCAATAAACACAGCCATTGTCCAGTACTACCAAAAACCAACAAGTCATGGGAAGCCCTTATTTTGTGACAAACGTGAAAGCATTAACACTGCACATAATCAATAGTCATAGAAATGAGCATCAATTATCTACTAGTTTCTGCTGTATCCTAATATCGAGCATTCATCAGGACAACATGCGTCAAACAATGCTTGCTCATGGTGCTGTGCCATACAGTGCGCACAACATTCAACTGATGTGAACAGCACAGTATTAAATGAATGGCAGTTAGTGTGCGCCAGCCAACACTCCGGTTTCCTGCATTTGCAGATACAATAGTCAATGAGGACTCAAAGAAGAATGGAATCCAAAACAGTTCAGAGAATACTGATCGCTTCCAGAGTTTGAGATATCCGAAGTAGAGGAGTTTAGAAATAAACCAGTTGGAGTAGTTGTCTTGTTAGCCCTTTATGGTCCCGAACAATATCTAGAACTGTCTAATCAACAATAGTCAACTTCTATTGTTTAAGCAATTCTCTTCTGGGTCCCTTAGTGGAAGCATACAGGAACTGAACAGATTCTAGAGCGGTTGATTTGTAGCAAATTGTGCTCTCATTCTACAGAGCAGGAGAAGCAGACCTTTATCTAGTTGGTTATTGTGTCCACCTCCCCTCTACACTGTGTATAGTGAAGCAGGATTCTAGGGTCTTTTTTAAGCAGAATGATCACAGGGTGGTCTGTGGGGCCAGTAGATCCTGCAGAATTCTCCCAGCTGGGCACTGGCAATAGGAAACATGGGTTCTACATAATTATCCATCATGGAGGTACTAAGTCACTTCCACCTTGTGCCTGACAGAGGTGGTGTGCTTCAATCACGAGGCAGGGATTCAAGGTTGTACCTCCAGACTAAAAGGGATAGTTTACCTGGTTTACACTGTTCCCTCCAACTGCTGAAGAACATGTCCAGTCTTTAGCGACTAGCCTGGCAGGCGCAAAAGGCCAGATTCTTTTGACTGACCAGAGGTGGAGAGGAATTTGCTGAAAGGCTTGGATGACACACCCAGGGACCTGGCACTTGCTAAGCTATATCACACCTAACCGTCCTTTGTCACTAAATGGAAGGTTGGGGACCAAATTGTGGGCCTCCTGGAGGATTCTAGAGCTCCATCACCCCAATGTTTGTACTCCACGAAGACCTATCCATGTGTAAAGGATGCTGCCCCCAAAAACGATGGACATGTTTCTCCTCATTAACCACGGTCTTGTTCTTTTCATTGGAAGATCAGCTGTAAATACCAAAAGGTACTTCTTCATGGGGTTCTTGCACCTCCTGCAGCAATGTATTAGGGTCCATCTTCTGTACGTGAAGAGGAGCATCTCTGGTACATCATGTTATCTGTTATCCCTCCTCTTGGGGATAGCTTAGAGACAGCAAGGCATTTGCCGTTGGGCGAGTATGACCTAGAACTGGACAGAACTGCGAACAGCGGGACGGTCTAGTGACATGCATGTGCAGGGGCCCCAGTTAAATATCGGTCACTCTGGTCACATTCAGCATATCTTGCAAGGGGGAATGGGGCGTGTCCAAAACTGTTGTGGGAAGGTAACAATTGAATTAGCAAACTTAAAATTCAGACAATTTATTTTCATCTGATAGAGTATGCTTGAGGCAAGTCATGTTCTCTGAGGGAGGTCACCTTTTCATTCTACCTCAGGATTGGTAGAAGGATGCTGCAAGATGTGAACAGCAGCGTCTGCAGAGCCAGATCTCCCACTGAAGCGAGCAACGTGATCAGTGGAATCCAGGCAGAAGAGAGTCCTTGGTTTTGATGCCCTACTAATAGTAACCTCATGAGTGTCAAAAAGATACCCGACACCCAATTCTCATCCAATGTCATCCCCAATGACCAAGATCAAGATCCAATGTCATCGCCAATGACCAAGATCAAGTATCACTTCAGATGTGGTTGGTTTATCTGGCCCAAGTGGTATGCTTACCCCTCTGTGACCTTACCCCCACTGTGACCTCAGGTTGGGCAACCACCTTCGAAGGGTCCTACAAGGAAGAGCAGGAGCCCATTCTAGCAAGTGTTTAGGTCCATGCATAGCGCGGACAAGCAAAGATCGGAAGGCCCAAAAAGAATGGTGGCTTCATGACCATCAAGGTGGGTGGAAGCCTGAGTGTAATGTGTATAGATGGGCACAAAGGACGACGGGGTAACTGCTGGCACCGAGGTCCGTTCGAAAGCTTTTATACTGTGTTGAATCAACACTGTAGTGGTTTCAAAGTGCTACTGCTCGCCTAGTGCCGCAGACAGGGGATATCCAGACTGTTGTCTATGGAGATACCTGCAAAGAGGGTGAGGTAAAATGGGTACAGGATTAGATCAATGAAGACTTTGGGGCATGATCAGAAGGGATGGGTTAAGGGGTGCATGCTGATGCCAGAGCAAGATCAAATTGAGGGTGCATAATTAGATTACGAGTCGTAGAGTCTGTATTAGTAAATTAGGCAGCTTCAGTTATAAGCGTGTAGTGCTGGAAGCGGTGTGCAGGCTGCTTCATGGCGTTGTGGTGGACCCTTTAAGGGTGGAGCGCAATTTGCTCAGGCTTGCACTTACTGAGCTGGAACACACCACAGATTAATGATTCTGGGATCTGCCCAGCCTTGCTGCCAAAAATAGCAGTGCCAAGAGTAAACTGTGGGAAAAGACATTTAGGATAAGTGGGGATGGGATGGGTTTGAACTCTGTCCATCTATGTATCGTGAATACATGGCACCATAATAAGGGAGTGGTGCTAATCGATGAAAGACTGTCCGGCCTGGTGTAATACCGTATGATGCATGGGCTAGTAAATGTCAAAGACCTATTATAAAATGTCTAGTTGACCCAATTTTGCATACATGTTGGTGTGGCGGCTGCATTTCAGTATTGGAGTAGTACAATTCTACTTGGTACATAAACACTAGTGAAAGGGCGCCCTAAAACGTTGATACTTAAATGAGTTGGGGATCCACGATAGACAGGGTGGCTTCTTGTAAAGAGATTGCATCAGAACCTGCCCATATCCTTAGTCTGAACAAATGAGGAAGCTATTATGTAAACTGTTTCAAAATATGTCAAGATTCAACATTGCACAGAGTATTGCCATGGGGATTAGGCACATTTAAACCACAGGAGAGGAAATGTACACTACACAGAAAAGGACATTTTAGTTACAGGACAAGGAATTGGAAGAAGTACTGAAATATTTAGATCACCTATTCCACGGCTATTTAAAGGGATAAGGCGCTTTAACATGTGTAAACCTGCACGGATTCGGCTTTAACGGCAGTAGGAACGTTTAATAGCAAGGCCTTCAATTTTGACAAGGAAAGGAAATGTCCCGTATGGGTTATTCAGCCTCCGAGGACAATAGGGATAGCCAAGCTCTACCTCAATCTTTAGGTCAAGCACTTTCTTGTACATGACGTTTCATGGAGGTCTGACAATTTGGCATACCCCCATGGCCCTCTTCCAGTTGCCAAAAGCCTTTCAACTTCCCATCTTAGAGACCCAACAGTAGAGATGAAGGTGTGCTCCCCTCCCACTTTACACCTGTTCCAGTTCCCACTTTGTCTTTGCTGGTGGGTGCTAGTTAATTCTTTACACCTCAGAGGTCATCTGCTTTAGACAGCCAAACGCAGATTGTGCTAGCACTGTCCCCAGATGTTGAGGGCCCCTCATAGAGGGGTGGAAAACCAGGGAACTGCCTTTGCTGAATCACAGGCATGCGCCTTGGATTTCAGTTGATGCTCAAAAGATTGATAGGTTATTTATAACAGGCTTAATACCCAGAGGTTTCTTAGCGTGGACCCGGGGATCGAACCTGTGTTGCTCCGTGTCATTTTGCTTCCAAGGAGAGCATGTTGCCACTGAGCTATCCTCCCGAGAGGATAGCCCAGCGCCTTATCCCTTCAATGCAAGCCTTTGGCCTGTGCCTCAAGGAAGAGGAGGGTCCCGGCCCGACTAAGGCGTAAAGCTGGATGTGGAGCTGAACACCCGCAGTATGAGGTCTGGTGGAATTACCACTGGACAGAACTTTGGAGTGCAGTACGGAGAGGTCTTATTGTTCAGAGCCTGCTTAGGCTCCGCAAGAGATTGGCACTAGCCTGAGCCTCAGGAAGTTCCCCAGATGCAAGCCGTGAAGCATCCTTGGAACATGCTCTGGGAGGCTGCACCCTACTTGAGTCACATAGGAACCATTGACATGAGGCTACCAGCGCACCTCAAAATGTGCGCTTCATTCAGCTACAGCTTAGGACAGGGGTCTGCAACCTTCGGCGCTCCAGATGTTTTGTACTCCCATCAGCCCCAGCCAGCCTAGTCAATGGAGAGGAATCTTGAGAGTTAGAGGTCCTAAACATAAGACGGGCTGCAAGTCGCTGACAGTATGCTTTGGGCAACAGCCAAAGTAACGGTTGTTGGTGAAATGGCTGGAAAGAACAAACAATTGAAACCCGTAGAGGAGAATAGTAGGTGTACACACCTGCTGCTAGCTACAAAGTAAATGACGCCATTGGATCCACAATGTCGAGGACTATAATGTGCAGTTGAAGCCCTGAGTTTAAAGGGATTTACAGAGAACATATCTGGGTCAATGATGACTGGTAGGCGGCACAGCAGGCATGCACTGTGTGGGTCCACTGCAGAAAGCTTTGCAGGATAGCCCATGCATGGTAAGAGTCAGACAAACTAATAAGACCAAAATCGAAGTCAGTGGCCAAAGGGAACGTTCTGCCCTTCCCTTTAATAACACCAAAACAATGTTCATACTGCTGCTACCAGATGCAGATCCAAATGATGAGACAGGTCAAGTCCTGCTGCCTCCTCCATCTGACTATCTACAAGTAGACTCTTCTCGGCAGAGGCCCAATACACGTGGCTTTCATGGACATGAAGCAGTCAATTGATTGGCAAAAGCTTTATGGGTCCTATGTACACTCAAGGGACTACATCTCCAGCAAGGATCCTTATTGTGGTAACCAGGTGGCTATAGGGTCTGGCCTTGAGAGGCTGAGAAGAGAGATCAGCAGATCCCAGCGTAAGAATCCCCTCCCCCAATGGAGACAGGTGTGCAGGTGTCTTGCCTTATTTTACTCTGTACATCAATGATCGGACAGGTGCAAACTTTCTGATAGTGGATAGTCAGCCCTCTCCTCTTTGCAGACATTGCTGTGTGCCTTACCCACGCTCTTGCCTTGCTTCACCTGTCGAGCGCGCACTCTGCAGGCGAATGGAGTGAACTAGGACAACTGCCAAATCCAGGCCCCTTACTGGGGGAAGGGTCATACTGGTGCAGGGATTTATTTTATTTGGAGGGTCTTCCCCTGAAACCTGTGCGAACCTTTCACTATTTGAGGCTTCCAATTGAGGTCTGATCATGGGCTGGTCCAGAGTCTGAATGGCATGCAGACTGGGCCCAGGGAGCAGGAGGTACAAGCATAGTATACAGAATTGGATGGCGAAGTAAAAGGGGAAATGCTGTCAGTTAAGAAGACAAAGATGAGTGTTGGATAAGGATATGGGGAGAAACGCTGGTATGGGGTAGATTAGACCAACCCTCATGCCCGCGATATGTACTGAACAAACCTGCTAATCTTCCATGAGGCAGTAACAAAAGCAGGAACTAGAGTAGCAGGGCAACTGATGAGACTCAAGTCAATCGTTTTTTCATGTCAGATTTCACACCACAAACTATACTACAGAGACTTTTCAGAACAAGCTAAGCAAGAAGAGCAGTTCAGGATAAAGAGGAAAGCACAGTTCACCCCCAGCAGGGACTACTTAATATTTTATCCTACACAATATGGGACAATGTCATTAGATAATAATTGTTATACTGACTTAAAGTGCTTAGAAGTCTACACCAAGACATGAATCTTTATCAGTAAAGGGCCAAAACCCCATGATTGTGCCTTACTTATTCCATGGCTGAATTATGTCACATTAATCCTTTTAACAGCAAGATTTTGAATGAATCAAATACTACTGGGAAGGGTTTGGCTAGGCCTCCAGGTCCTCATTTGTTGCCATGCCATGCCATGCCATTACAGGAGGAGAAAGGCAATATGCAAACTACGCTTGGACCCACTGCAAAAGAGGCAGTCCAGCCCGGACCGCTAAATCGCATACCTTCTGCACCAGACCGCCAACTACCCCAGACATGTTTCAGCATCATCAGTGAGGTGTAGCTTAACTCTGCACCCCAACATTGGGAAATTCACTTCCGTTGGGGGAGGGGGTGACTAATGCTAAACAGATTAGTCCTGGATTTTCCAGTGGTTTGGTTGAATCCAGGTGCCCCCTCCGACCACATGCGATTGTCAGCCATTAAATGAAGGACACAGGCATAGGATTCCTTTACTCTTAGCACTAGTAAGCCTATACACATACAACTATGGCTAAGTAGCTGTTGTGCTCGCAAATTGAAGGACTAGAGAACTGTGCACACCCTGCTGGTTGGGTGTGTTGCTGCTTGGAAGCTTGGCAGCAGCCTGGAAGATTAAGAGGCCCAGGCTAGTTTAGTATAGTGGAAAGAACAGTGGCCTCTTTCCTGTTCTGTGAGTGGTGCGCCCACATGAGGCCAGAGTAGCCATCTCTTGTGTTTAAAACCAGGGGCATATGCAATAAGCATGAGGCACTGTAGCAATATATCTAGCAGCGGGCCCAGAAGATGTACTGCCCAACCAAGCTATTGAAGATGGGCGGCAGCAGTGCTCTTGCACGCCCTGGAAAAAGGAAGAATAGATTTTGGAGGTTTTGTGGGGCTGGGGTAAACATAGGGGTGTACCGAACTTCGGTTTAAAGTATTTGTCTGAATACTATGCTGGAAAAATGGCTATTTCACTCCTGCCAAAAACCTTTGTATTCTCATTTGAACACAATATATCAAATCAGATGCAAATATGGAGTGCAGATTGCAAAAGGGGGAGTGGTGAGGATGAGTGAGAGGTGACAATGGTTTGTTACCATGGAAAACCTGAATTGAACGCATAACAGTTATAGTTGACCAGCAGGACTGAGTCAGTTTTATGTTGGGCAGGATGATATGCCACTGCATAATAAGCCTCTGAAGACCATGTTGGGAAATCTTTCCAGATTCCCTTTGGGCCAGGCTGCCAGATGGACAACAGAGAGACAGGGGTGAGGACTCTGTATGAGGACACAGTTATGGAGCTTTGCCCTTTTGGTGAAATTGATAGAACAATGATTTGTAAGAGTCTGCAAAACATAAGAATCGGCTACCTCAAATCTTGTAATAGTGGTTTTAACTGATGATTTCTCTTCAGTGTGGCCAGTGTTTATAAAAGGTTGTGACCATATGATAAATTATCTAGTTACGTTTTATTGGAAATGTGTTGAGATTCTTAAATTACTAACCAGCTGTGGCCTATTTCAGTATTTGACATGTCTATGATATCCTGTCTCTAGTTGCAATGTACCATCCATTTTAACTATGCAATTTTGAGATCATGGCCATGTTCTTATTTTCGGTCTTAAGTGCCCAGGACGAGTATGCTTGTCCTTTTTGCATAAACTTGAATAGCCTGGCACTTAAAGGGTTAACTTAGACATTCTCGTATGTTGATGGTTTTTACTTCACGTTAGGTAGAGGTATTTTGTTTTTGTTATTTTTAGAATTTCTTTATTCTTAAATGTTTTTATTGGCATTTATAAATATGCATAAACAGAAAACTGTTGGGCAACTACCTTAGGTTGTATCATCTGATGCACATATTGTGTGCCAATTAACTTGCAAAAAAGAAAAAAAAAGGTAATAACAAATAAGTAAACAAAGTAACAACATTGACTGTCCCACCATTTACTAGGGCCTCGTGTTCCATGTTTCCAGGTTGGGGGCGCGGGTCCGAAGCCAGTTCTCTGCGTTTGCCCACCCAGGGCGGTGACATAGTGGAGCACATGGGTGTGACGGGCTGCTCTCTGCTGCTTGTTGTCTTCTGGGGTTCGGGGGGGACAGGTTCAGGGAGGTTTATAGCTCGTTGAAAAGATCATGTTTCTCAGAAGGGCCCTCCAAGCCTCTAGCGCGTTGCTCACGTCGACGCCTCCCCGTCTGTTCCCCTCCTCCCAGGCTCTGGTTTCAGCCGTGGTCCACCTCTCCATCGCTTTAATCCAGGGCTCATACCTGGGGCCTGCTGGGGATTTCCAGGCCATGGCAATTGTCCTCTTGGTTAACACGCAGGCCATGTCCATAAGCTTCGCCAGGTGCTTGATTTTACTTAGTCTTGGGTAGGTGCCCAATAGGCACTCCTTGGGTGTCCACTCGTATGTCTCTAGGCCAGCGTTCCTGCAGGTTTGTTCAGCAGCCTGCCAGAGTTTCTGAGATTTGGGACAGGTCCAGAACATGTGGATCATATCTGCCTGGTCTGAGGAGCACCAGGGACATTTTGGGTCGGCTGTGTTGTTGAACGTGGATATCCTGTGTGGGGTCATGTATGTTCTGTAGAGTATGTTCAGTTGGATCAGTCTAAACCTGGCATTCCTAGATATCTCCTTTGGGTATATCAGGGCTCTCGACCATTCGCCCTCTGTGATTTCGATCCGCAGGTCTGTCTACCATTTTTCCTTCAGCCGTGCGCTCCTTGGGTTGTGTCTGTTTATTTGGGTGTACAACCTTGATGTCGGTCTCCATCCGTCGCCGAGTTCATATGTTTCCCTCAGGAGGGGATGTGTCTCTGGCTCCTCGGGCCATTCGACCCAGTTCTCTTTGGCTACATGTTTCACTTTTTGGTACCAGAGGAATTGGCCCGGTGGAAGTCCGTCCCTTTCTTGGAGTGATTCAAAGTCCCTGAAGAGTCCGTCGCAGAACATGTCCCCCCCATGTGTAGAGGCCATGACTCTCCCATCTCCTCATTGTTGCTAGGTCGCTTGGGGTTTTGCAAACGTCCGCCAGCATGGGAATGTCGGGTGTGTATGAATGCTGCAGTCCGACTATGGATCTCACCTTGCTCCATACCCGTCTCCCCACCTCTAGTATCAGGGGAGGGTTGGGCGGCCCTACTCGGGTGTTCCAAATTAACTCTTTGGGGTGTAGCGGTGCGGAGCATTGGGATAGAAGATTCAACTCTGCTGTAGGTTCGTCTGAAAGCCATTTTACTAGATGTGTCGATTGAGCCGCCAAGAAGTACCTCTGGAAATCTGGGAGTTGGATGCCACCCTCGGCGTGGGTGAGTGTGAGGACATTTAGTGGGAGTCTGTGCCTTGCTCGTCCCCAGAGAAAGTCTCTAATCAGGGATTCCAGCTTCCTGAAGAAGGATGGGGGAATGTAGTATGTCACGTTGGTGAAGTAGTAGAGGAACCTGGGGAGAATTATCATTTTGGATATTGCAGCTCTGCCCATCATGGAGAGCGGGAGCTTTGACCAGAATTGTATGGATCTACGCACTCCGCTCATTGCAGCCTCCGTATTGGACTTGTGGGTGGATATTGGTGTGTGTGTGATGTAAAGGCCTAGGTATCGAAAGGCGTCCACCTGCCAACGGATCCCGATCTTAGGGAGCTCCTCCACAGGTTTACCCCTTAGTCTTGCAAGTGGGAACGAGCATGACTTCTGCCTACTCTACTGAATCTTATCCCAGAGTATCTCGGGAAGTTATCCAAGACATCAAGTACAATCGGGGCGTTTTCCAGGGAGTCACACAGATATAGGAGGACGTCATCTGCGTATAGAGAGATAATGTTGTCCGACCCACCAATGCTAATGCCAGCGTCGAAAAACTGCTTCCTAAAGTATATTGCCACTGGTTCCAGACCTAGGATATATAGCATTGGTGAGAGTGGACATCCCTGTCTGGTACCCCTCTGAATGGGCCAGGCCCTCGATACCACAGCGCCTGTTTTTACTCTTGCTACTGGGTCACTATAGAGGACCTTGATCCAACGGATGAAGTGTTCTCCGAGCCCGAACTCCCTCAGAGTCTCAATCAGCCATTCCCAATAAATAGAATCGAAGGCTTTTATGGCATCCAGTGAGAGTACTGCTAGGTCATCCTCGCTTTCGGTCGTCTGTGCAATTATGTGTTGGAGCCTCCTGAGGTTGGCGGAGGTGTTTCGTCCCGGAACGAAAACATTCTGATCTTCGTGCACCAGAGATCCGATCACCCTCGAGAGCCTCTTGGCCAATATGGTTGTTAATATTTTGCCGTCGTAGTTTAGGAGCGCCAGTGGGCAATACGAATCGCACTTGTCGGCTGGTTTGCCTGGCTTGAGCATTGGGACGATGAGGGTTTCTCTCATGGTATTGGGGAGAGTGCCCGACTCATATGCCCCTGTGTATACTGCATGTAGAACAGGGGACAAGGTCTCCTCATAGGCCTTGTAGAATTCTGGGATGAGGCCATCTGTCCCGGGGGACTTGCCTGTGGAGAGGGATCAGATCGCATCCGTGATGTGTTCTCCCAGTTTGTCCCGTTGTTCTTGATTCAGCCTGGGTAGTCCTACTTCGGCCAGCGTGTCTTTTATATCTGCCGTGGGAATCTCGATCTTGTGAGTGTATAGCTCATTATAGAAATCCGTAAAAGTATCATTGATCTCTTGTTGTGTCCTGCGGGTCATATCGTTCCTGTCTTTGATCTCCTTGAGGGCTTGTCTCCGGTGTTCCTTTCTGCATAACCATGCAAGTATTCTGCCCGGCTTGTCTGCTTCCCTGTGGGCCTTCAGGGTGCGCACAGAGAAGTCGAACTTTGAGAGTCTTTCCCATGCCGCCCTGCAGTCTTCCCTGATCGATTTCAGTTCTGATTCCTTTTCAGTGGTCAATGGACCGTCATTTGAGTTTTGATTTTCTCCTCCACTGCCTCCAGTTCCCTTCTTAATTGCCTCCTGATCCCGCCTGCTTCGGCGATTATCTCTCCCCTTGTCACTACTTTCAACGCCTCCCAGAGTGTACTCCACTTCCCGACCGAGCCCTTGTTTATCATTAAGTATTCTTCTAGCTTTTCTCCTAAGGTTTCCTTGAATGCGGGGTCGGTCAGGGCGTCTACTGGCATGCGCCACATCGGGATAGGTGGGCGAGGGCCCTTGAAGCAGCGCTGCAACAGTAAGGGGGCGTGGTCCGATATTGATCTGCCCATGTATTCTGCCGATTCTACTTGCGGGGTTAGCTCATTGGCGATGAAGAAATAGTCTAGCCTGGTGTGGAGGTTATGGGGAGCCGAGTAGAATGAGTATGATCTGTCGAAGGGGTGGAGGTCTCTCCAAATGTCGGTTAAGTGTAGGTCTGCCACCATCCTGGAGAGGGGCCCTGGGGAAGCGCTGTTAGGTATGCGTGGCGTTACTGATCTGTCTAGTTCAGCATTCATGACAGAATTGAAGTCTCCCCCCCCATATGAACGTATATTCTCTGTAGTGCAGCAATCTGACGCATAGCTCCTTGATGTGAGAGGGTATGTTGTGTTGAGGGAAGTAGGAGTTTACTGTGCACAGGGGGGGGGAGTTCTCAAGCATGCCCCACACTATTGCATACCTGCCCTCTTTGTCCAGTTCAGCCCCCATTTGTTGAAACAGTGTTTCCAGACTCACCCACGTGTAGACTCCTCTTGCGTATTTTGAGAAGGATGCGCCGTTGCCCTGGCCCCCCCAGTAGTTCACCATCTTGTCTGTGGCCTCCGTGGTGAGGTGCGTTTCTTGAAGGAGGGCCAGTGATATTCTTTTTCTCTTCAGGTATGAATATATTCGGTTTCTCCGTATGTATGTTCCCATCCCTCTGACATTCCATGTGATTAACTTGAGTCTTGCTGCCATTGCATGAGTGGGTTTCTTGTTGCGGGGAGCACCTCCCCTTCCTCCTGTGTTACATGTGTCGCATAATATGATACATGTTGTTCCGCCTGTGTGGGATGGGCAGACCTAGCCTCTGGTCCGAAGTCCAGACCAGACCATCTACTGTTCATCTGAGGTGGGGCAGTCCAAACAATAACAACTTGAAAAAAGTAACTAACGCACCCAGCTTCTGTCACCGGGGTGCAGTGCTCGGGGGCTCTCGCGCTGTCTGACCTAGTCCGGGTCTCTGGCGCGAGTGGTCGCGTGCAGGCAACCTGCCTGCACTGGTCATCTGCGGGTCCGTGGTCTGTGTCCATGGGCGGGAGGTCAGGTGAGCCCTGCAGTCATTTAGCATTCTCACATAGTAGTTTTGCTTCAGTAGAAGTGTAGCTTCAATCTGGTTTAGGGTGCGATGCAAGGGGCATGGGTGCCCTAGCCATGTTAGTAAGCGATCAAACCTTGGCTGCTTTCGTTATGTTTCTCAGATGTGGATTCTGTGGGGACCTCAGCCAGGTTGTTGTGTTCCATCCACATGGTAGCTGCTTCTGGTGACTAAGAATATTGCACGCCCTTTGTGGATTATTTTCAATCGTGAGGGGTATAGGAGCATGTATTTCAGGTTTAGTTTCCTCAACCTGGCCTTGATGGGGACGAAGGAATTTCTTGCTCTCTGCACCGATTGGGTATAGTCAGGGTATATGGTGATCTTTGAGTTGCCCCGCTGAATTTCTCCTCCATCTCTTGAGAATTTCAGGATCACCTCGCGGTCGCGGAAATTGAGGACCTTAGCGATGATGGGGCGGGGATAGGATCCAGGAGGGGGCCTCTTCTGAAGAGATCTGTGAGCTCTCTCTATGGCAAAACCCTGTGAGAGGTTCGATGCCCCTATTTCCTGCTGTATTAGGGATTCTACATAGGCTGTCGGGTCCATATTCTCTGTCCCCTCCGGTACGCCCAGAATCCTAATATTATTTCGTGTGGCCCGACCTTCTGCTTCCTTGGACCTCGCCTCCAGGGAGCTCACTTTACGTTTGAGGTCTGCAACCTCTTTCTGCAGCGACGACGTCTCGTCCGAAATGTCTTTCTGGGAGGATTCAATGATGGTGACGCGCTCCGTTAAATTGCGGGCGTCTTGCCTTATGAGTTGGATATCGGCCTTAACCTCCCCTATTTTCGTGTCGATGAATGTTCTCAGGGCTGCAATCGCCTCAAGCAGTTGGTTATGCCTGACCTCTTCCTCTGGGCCATCATGATTTGCTGAGCTCTTCGGGGTGGATTGGGCAGTGGGGTGAGGCTTGGCTGTTATGAAGGGGTCTAGGGTGGCGTTCTTGGCTTTGTTCCTTGCGGCGGCCATCTCTCCTTTGCCTGGTCGCGCTAGGTAATGCAGCGTGTCTGTAGCTCCCCTTGAGAGAAGTAGCGTGTGTGGACTCTCAGAGCTTGTTTCGGCCCAGTGTACGATTGTGTGGTTCTGCCGTTCACCGTGATGGTCTGGACCTTAAGGCGTGGTAGTGTCTTGCGTCAGTGGCAGGAGCGGCATCAGGGACCATGGACATGCCCCTTCTGGGGTGGTGTATGATGCTGAAGGGCCTCTGTGGGGGCTCTTGAAATGACACTGTTCAAGTGGTGTGATATACGGTTGGAGCGGTGGGGGGGGGGCTCCTTAGCGTGGGTCCACGGGGTCCGGTTGATTAATTCGTCCTCTACGGAGTGGCCGTAATCCTTGACGGCTGTGGGCTCACTTGGCAGGGAGAGGGGATTGGCAATGGGACCTGCGCAGGCCCCAAGGGGGATTGTCCGTGAGTGCCGCGGATGGGCTCCAATGTTCTGGTGCTGTGGGGCTGTGTGGTTGGATGGTGACCCCGGCCCAGTCGGTGAAGCAGGATCTTCTTCAGGGAGCGGATGCTCGGCTCCCCTATGCCGAGGTGACCGTCCTGGAACCCGGTATCATGATGCAGTGACGTGAGGCAGCTGGTCGACGGCCACTTGCACCGCTGATGGAGGAGGCTCCGTCCCGGGGAGCGGCTCCCCGATGTTGAGGTGGCTGTCGGATGGTGGGGTGAGTGGTCCTGGTGGGGTCCGTCACCGTGTGTTCACGCGCTGCCTTGGCACGGAGCGGCGTGCCCCCCCCCCCCCCCCCCAACAGGTGCACCGGGCTCTCGGGTCGTGGATCGGGGGGACACTCACCAGATGCGTTGGTGGGGCGCCGCCTCCCGGATGGGGGTCGGCGCCGCTCCTCGGTGCGCAGTCGGTGTGGTCCGTCTGAATCGGTCCTCAGGCGCCGCCGGCTCCGTCGTCTTTGTATGTGCCAGCCGCACAATGATCTTCCGTAGCGCGGGCCCTCGGCCGCTATCTGGGGCACTCGGGTCGTGGGGGGAGGGGCGCCCTACGGTTCCCAATGGCGTCCTTGTGGGCTCTAGCAGCCGGCCCGTGGGTTCACCCGTGCCCCCAGGGAAGGACATCAGCAGGGGGGCACTCGAAAGCAGCCTGGGTCTGCGGTCCCTGGTTCCCGGCCCCGATATGCGCCACGGGTCCGTCAGCGCGAGGCGGCCGCCATCTTGTGCGCCTCGCACGGGGAGGAGGGGGAGCCGGGCCGGATCGCGGCAGAGGCTTCTCAGGCTCCGATTTTTGTCGGAGTAGGGTGGAAAGCGTGGTTCTTCGCCTCGGTCGTCGGTGGTTTGCAGTGTATATGGTGTCTGTGGGCGGAAGCACCCAGAAAAGGATCGGACTGCTGTGGCTTAGCCGGAGCTCAGGGAGCCTGCGTCCTCACTCCTCGGACATCAGGCCACGCCCCATGTTATTTTTAGAAAATACCTGTACCTACGTGACCATGACGTTTGTAATCATTGTTTTAATGTGAACATTGTAAGTTGTATATACAAATCCATTCGGCTGAATGTGTATTCATAAATAAATGGGTAGAAAGGGAGGACATTTAGAAATCAAACATGGCAACAGTTGGACTGCTTCCTCAACATCAATAAGGACTGGGGCGAGTCAGTTACATGTCAGGTAGTGCAATATGTGTAACATTTCCACTCCTTTACTGGCCTTTTGGGAATACGTGCTTATTGGAAAAATCTCACGAAAAACATTATAGACCAGTCTATACCAACAGAGATCGTGTGGGAGAATGGAGTAGATGGCATTGCATCTGCTAGTGTTAATGGCTTGAGCGTTGACGAGTGAGAGCCATAGAAAAAGCTACGGAGCCTGGCCTCCAAGTGGTGGGAGGGCATGGATTGAGATTTGGTGGAAATGATTGACTGCCCAACAGGCAAGTGCTTTCTTAGAGCGATTTGTCATGCCAGAACTTCTCATGTGCAATTACCTCTGCTCCAACCCCATTTGCCTCGGTCTTCTTCCATGATTGGAATATGGGGGAAGCAGTCCCTTCCTTAAAGATATTGGGGAGTTGGAGCCAAGTTACCTCACATGTGCCCTTGTGTCCTCCTTGAGTGAAGAAAAACCATGTACACATTTGTGTGTGAGCTAGAAGGAAGGGTTGGAATTCTATTCCCATGTATGCAGTCTTACAACTTGCAAGAGATTGCAATGTGTGGGATCGCAATGGCAGCACTAAATTGCAATAGCCATGAAGCGCATTGCAAACTAGAACGTTGCATTCTTGAAGCCAGCCGATGCTTATGCAACATTATTCTTGCATATTGTCCCCATTTTCTGTGAAGCTGTTCTTTGCTGGATTGTGTGCATAACATAAGGAAGCAGTTGATTTGGGAAATAAATACATGTACAATGGGGACCAAATTATAATCATGCTTTCACTGATTTTTTTTAACATGTACTTTTCAAGTTTGGAATAGGATTTATTAAATGAAACTTTTAAGCTTTAGTCGAATACATAACATGGTATTGGGTGCACCCCCAGGTAGATAAGCACTTTTAGGCTATTTCTTGTAGAGCAGAGCCATGCGCTTTTATAATTCTGGGAAAACATATGCATATATTTTTGCTCAAATACATCATTACAGAACTATTACTTGACATTTGTATTGAGACCTACGTGCAGAGGGTAGCTCTACAAGAAATACAAATACTACTCACCATTAATATTCTTTCTGTAGCTCGTATCAGCTTTGAATCACATGCTCTGCATAGTCCGTATCTACCATCTAGTGGTTGGCACAGAGTAGAACATTTGTTTTTTGGAAGTCATAAAAAAGGCAGACAGGGGCGTTCCTTTCGCACTATCCTTCTCCTATGTGTACAGGTACTCATGATTTTTCTGTCCCGTTTTCCTGCAGCGAGCCAGAGTAGGCACATGTTATTATAACCAGATACGTTTTAGAAAGACTATTACTGTGAAGTAGTATTCGTCTCCTGGAGCTTGTAAATCTTCTTGGATTAAACGCGTTGCATAGATTAGCAAGCAGCACCTGAAGCAAGAGGTGGGTAATTTTGGATAATAGAAAAAAGGTGTTTATGTACTGCCTTTCCCACCTTTGGGTCTGACCTCACCTGCATATCCCCAGTGTTGTGTGAAGGTGTGAACTGAACTCCAAGTTGCCACTTCGCAGATCTCCACTGGTACATTGGCTATAAAAGCCAGAGTAGCTCTTCTGCTGCATGTGGAGTGTACCCTAGGTTTGAAGAGTAGTGTTCGATTTACCAATGAACAGCAGAGCTGTATACACTGAACAATCCATCTAGAGATGGTGGGCTTTATAACAGGGTCACCACACACACTAGTAGCAAACGACACAAAGAAAGAACTTGTATTGTGCAACTGTTTTACCTTCTGGAGACAGAATGGGACTGTTCTCACATACAGTGTGTAGTGCTCCCCCCTGTTTTGTGGATTCAGGAAAAGAGATGGAAGTTCAATGGACAGGTGAAGATGAGATTCTGATATAACTTTGGTGAAAACTCTGGGTGTGTGAAGCACTACCTTGTTTTTGAGTATGATGATGAAAAGGCTCCATCTGACAGTGCCTGCAGCTCACCAACTTCTTATAGGATGTAACCACTATAAGGAAGGCCACCTTATAAGAGATCTCCTAAAGTAGCCCTATGCATAGGCTCCAAAGGTGCTCAAATGAGTTTATGGATCACAACGTTAAGTCCCAGCCCGAGAGTGGGTGAGCAACAGGAGAACGTAACCGTTTGACTCCTTCCATGAAGGCTTTGAACAATCGTACTCTCCACCAGGATACCTTCTGTTGTGAAGTGGTATAAGCTGCTAATGATGCTAGGTGTACCTTCAGTGAGTTGTAAAGTAGACCCAAGTCTAGAAGATAAAGCAGGCAAATGACAATGTGTGTAGGTGTGTATACCATGGTGTTAACATACTCCCTCTTGCACCACATTAATAAAAATGCATCCACTTGCATTAAGTGTCTTGTGTTCGGTTTTTGTGCCTCCTCAAGTATTTCCATACACCTTGGGGGTAAATCAAGCACTTCAGGAGCCATGCTGCTAAATTCAATGTTTAAGGGAAAGGGTGAATAAATGTGCCTTGTTGTACGAGTAAGGAACAAGTTACTTACCTGTAACTGTTGTTCTCCAGCATGGGTCTGGCATGGATTCACATGCTCATGAATATTCCCAGTCGTCAGGCTGGGAATCCTCAGTAAAGAAAACATCAGTTTGTTTAATTTCTGAATGGTCTTTCTCCTAACAACCAATCACTGAGCTCTAGGTCATACTGCCTCCAGCCAATGACAGCCCTCTACCTAAGGCCCTCCTCTGGCAGCCGTCTTCAGATTTGGTAGCACGTAAAGTGGCAGTAGGACAAAGAGAAGAGTTGCAGAGGTGTAGGCGGGAGGGTTCGCACGTGAATCCATGCCATACACATGCTGGAGAACAGTTACAGGTAAGTAACTTGTTCCTTCTCCAGCATGGGGTCTGGCATGGAGTCACATGCTCATGAATAAAGAATACATAGCAGTACACACATGCACAACCACGGGAGGTGGCAAAGGCTCAACATAAGCATCTCTTACCTCCTCACCAGGATTACCTTTGAGCATTCAGGTTTGCGCAGCACTGCTTGGGCGACTCTGGACTCCTCCCTGGAATCTATTTCGACGCAGTAGAATCTTGAAGGTGTGCGTCGACCTCCCTGTAGCCGCCCTGCAGATGTCCAGCAGCGGCACACCAGAGAGGAACATCGTAGTTGCAGCGATTGCTCTGGTCGAAAGGGCTCTAGGGTGGCCAGGCAACGGTCGGTTTGCCAACCGGTGATAATGGGCGATACAGCCGGAGAGCCACCTGGAAATGGAAGCCTTGCAGAGGGCCTTCACATGATTCACAGGGCCAAAGTTCCCGAAAAGTTGTGATGTCTTCCAGAAAACTTTGTGCGGTCCACGTAGAACTTCAGCGCTCTAGCCACAACCAGCGAGTGCAAAGTCCTCTCGGCCGGCGACGAAGGAGTCGGAAAAAACACAGGCAAAACCAAGGGTTTGTTTTTCGATGAAAGTCTGACTGTACCTTCGGTATGAAGGAAGGGTGAGTCTGCAGCACCTCCGTTGTGTCATGAAAAGTTTTAAGGTGGCTTACAGGACAGGGCCTGAATCCCACTCACTTGTGCAGATGTGATGGCCACGAGGGACGCTGTCTTCCACGACAAGGACTTCAGTGGAACTGTCTGCATAGGTTCGAATGGAGGGCCCATGAGCCCAGTCAGCCCGACATTGAGTTCCCACAGCAGGATTGGAGCCTTCACCGGCGGGAACGAGCTAAACAGTCCCTTAAACTCCTTAACCAGACAGTGTGACCACAATGACAACCGTCCCAGAGATCTGGTGTAGCGGGAGATAGCTGCCAGGTGAACTTTGATGAAAGCATGGGCCAGTCCTGCTTGGGCCAACTACAGGAAATACGGTAGCACCTGTGGAGCCATGACTCGCAAATGGTTGATGTTCCATGCACGGCACCAAATGGTGAACCTCTTCCATTTATGTCCATGGCATTTAAGAGTAGATGATGCCCTGGCCTCGGCAAGCACCTCCTTGCAATCTGCTGGGAGATCGTAACCCCAGAACTCTAATGCTGCAGGAGCCAGGCCTTCAGGTTCATCGATCCTGGGCCGTGGTGCAGAATTGCACCTCCTTCTCTGGCTAGAAGATCTGCAACCACCGGAAGCTTTACTGGAGGGGACGCTGACATGTTGAGAAGGTCCGGGTACCAGCTCTGCTTCGGCCACACCGGTGCAACGAGGAGCATGCTGGACCAGGACCGTCTGAGTTGATTGACTAGACGAAGAAACTACAGCGGGAACGCATACAGAAACGGGCAGTCCCAGGGGAATGAGAATGCGTTCCCCATGCTCCCTGGCTGGGGAAACCTGCTGGTGAACCTCCGACACTTGGTGCTGACTTAAATCCGAAGGGAAGGGCCTTGAATTGGTAGTGAAAAGTTTCAGATGCTCTGGCAATCGAGTGGAACAAGCCAATCTCGTCCGGCAGTGAAGATCTGGGCGGTGGAGACGGGAGGCCTCCTAAACCGCCGTCGTCGTTGTGTCCGTCTCATCCCTCGGGTGGGAAAGGGGGGCGACGGAGGCGAAGGATAGCCTGGAGGTGGAGGGTGTAGTCTCTTCTTGGCCACTGGTTCCCCTGGGGGGGGGTCAGCCATCACTGGTGCCACGCGCAGGGCCGCTGGCACAATAGGCATCCATGTCTGAATCTCGGAGACCAGCGTATGCAGTGTCGAGAGGATGTCCACCGAGAGGTCTCTAGGGGGTACCGAGGTCGGGGTGGCAGCAGAGGTGCAGGCGGTATAGGCTGCTGGGGCACCGGCTGGGAGCCCTGACCCTTGTTGCCTTGCTTCTCTTACTCGATGGTGTCCTCACCATCATCATCTTCGTCAGCACGCTCGTCGTAGAGCCCGCTTCTTAGGTTTCCCTCCTCCTGGATGGTTTGCAGACCGGTGAGCTCCTCCTCAGAGGTGATATCCATACCCTGGAGGGCCAGCACACCACCCCCACCCTTTCTTAGCCTCCAGCAGCAAAGGTCTCGGGGGAAATGATGGGCATCCTCTTCTCTGGGGTCTTCTCTATGGGTTGGAACGCAGCCTCCCTCCTGGGAGGAAGGGACATCCTGCGGGACCGTCTCAGCGGCCTTCACCAAAGACGCTGCCTCCCCCTCTATGGAAGGCTGGGCCTTCGCCGGGTGCACCTGGGCCTTCACGGTCAGGGCCAGAGCCTTGTACTGCTTGGCCTTCTCCTTAGGGGGAGGGTCCGAGCCCCGCTCCCCCTTGGACTTCTCCGGTAGGACAGACTTGGGCCTCGTTGAGTTTGCCTAGATGGTCAGACTTCCTTTTGGCCAAAGATGCCGAGCGTGGACTGGTGAAGGAGCCTGTCGCAATGGCGCTCCCAGTGACAGTGGACTTGCAGTGCTTAGCCTTCTGTTGGACCCCTGCGGGAGGGGCGCCCTCAAAGGTCTTAGAAGCCTGTTCAGCCTTCTTGGAACTGGGAACCACCCAGAGCAGGGGCCTTATCCTGTAGCCACTCGTTCAGCCGCCTGTGACAATCCTTCGAGGTACCATCTCCCGGCAAAACACACAATCCTCCTCATTGTGCATCGGGTACAGGCAGTAAAGGCATTCGGCATGCTTGTCGTCCGAAAAGACATTCCGCAAGCCGCAGCTGGAGCAGATCTTGAACAGGGGCGTGGAATCCTTCTCCTCCAACATGGTCCATGTGGCGCAGGCCTGAAAGAATCTTCTGGAAGCCTCTACGAAGAAACTTGACGAAATTTTCCCTTCAGGGGCACTGAAGAATCCGAAAATGGGTCCCTGTGAATCAAATACATTGATCGATGGAGCACAATGCCAGATTGACCAAAAAATAGAGTAATACTCTTCAGAAAAGCAAAAATCGCAGTAAAAGCTCGAGAGCTAAACACAAGGACTCCCAACACTTGAACCTGCAGTACAAATCTGAAGATGGCTGCCAGAGGAGGGGGATTAGCTAGAGGACAGTCATTGGCTGGGGACAGTATGACACAGAGCTCAGTGATGGGTTCTTAGGAGAAAGACAGTTCAGAAATCAAACTGATTTTTTTCTTTACCAAGGATTCCCAGCCTGACTGGGAATATTCATGAGCATGTGAATCCATGCCAGACACCATGCTGGAGAAGTTATGTACTGGGTTTAGCTTGAACGGTAGCTGACCCACCATCTTTAGAAGTGGAGGTTACAAAGTTTGTCAGGCCCACATTGGCACAATTAGTATTACTGTTGCACTCTTGTATACTAGTTTGTAAATCACCTTGCGCAGAGGTGGTGTCAGAGGAAAAACTTAAGCAAATCTCCCTAACCAATTCACCCCTAGGGCCTTCCCCACCGATTCATGGGAGAGGGCAGGGGAAAAGTGCATGGAAGGGGGAGAAGTGGAAAGTGCGAAGCAGAGGAGAAACAGATAAATAACAATAAATAAATAAAGGAAACAAACAGTGGTAGTGCAGCCAGCAATTTGCAAGTGCTAGGTTTAAGGCAGCAGACAGGGTAGGTCTGATAAGTGCAGGAAGAAAGAGGGGGGCTGTATGGGTATAGATACAGACCCCAGTGCAAGGGGTGGCCCGGAGGCAGTGCAGGAGGGTGGCAGGGTGAGCAGGTACCTGGGCCAGGACGACAGAGGGTGGCCAGGTGCACGATGCCAACAGAGAACAGATCAGCAGGGGAGAGTGGGAGCGAAGGCAGAAGAAAAGAGGAAGGTCTTGAGGTGCTTCCGGAACCGGAGATGGTGCTCCTCAAGTTTTAGAGTGGCAAGGGGGCTGTTCCAGAGGGAGGCCCCAGCCGAAGACAGGTCTACCCCCAGCTCGTTTCTTTGAAAAACGACTGACCCTGAGGGAGTTGAAGGTAGAGGAGCGAAGAGCTCGAGAGGGGAGGTATTTGCAGAGGGATAGCTGAAGGTATTTTGGACCAAGGCCCAATGTGTGTTTGCTCGGCATCAGTTGGCCTCGGGAGCCAAAAGTAGCTGTTGGTGTCAAGCTAATCAGACACTCCTAGGATACAAGGAGCTAAATCGCTCCTAGCGCCCCTCAGATCCAAACCCTGTGGGAGTATGTGTTTACTTCCCACTCGTGATCTTGGTGAAAGTCCCTGCTCAGACGGTCTGCCAGGTGATTTTCCTCCAGTGACATGATGTACTTGTATGTGAAATGCATTCTTGATGCACAAATGCCATATCTCCAGTTGACAGTGTTGCAGCTTGTCTGTATGCCATAGCTGTGGTGTTGATTAACGCTTCCTTGTTGAGTAGTCTTGTCCAGAAAGATAGCATGCATTCCTTATCACCAAGAGCTCTACAATGTTTATGTGATGGGTAGATGGCCTTGAGTTTGTGACAATGACCCCCCCCCTCCCCAACCTACCATTGAAGCATCTGATATTGTTACCGGGATAGTTGAAGGGCCTGCCTTTTAAGAGGTTCTCTTTTGTCCATCCCTGCAGAGCATTTACAACCTCCCTTGAAAACACCTCTAAATCATTGCATTGGCCCAAAACATAGGACCATTGTCTTGATACCCATTGATGTACTTTGGTGTTTATTCATGCATTTGTTACTATGTAGATGCATGAAGCCAAGCAACTTCATCACCATTCTTACCATTATCTGAGCTTCTTTTTTGAAGCAAGGGAAGTGAAGAAGAGCCTGCACACTTTCTGGGGCACGGGTAAGTGATAGCTTTGTTTGAGCTAACAATTGCTCCCAGCAATTGTTTCTTCTATGTTGGTACCAGACTTGAATTTCATTTATGGTGAATACTCATTTGAAAAGTAAATGTTTTCAGAGCGTTCTCCTGGCATTCTAACTGCAACCCCCTTTAATGAGCCAGTCACCCAGGTATGGGTGGACTGGGATGTTTTCTCTGAACAGGTAAAAGGCAACGATAACCAGCACTTTTTTTAAATTTTATTTGCGAAATAGTTTTACAATTATGGAAAACCTTTATCACAAGTCTTAACAAAATTTTAAAGAAACATGAGTCCGCACTTAGTCTTTCTACAAAGTCCATCTCTATCTTTGTGCTAGTGACAAGTCTACTCTAACAGAGTCCTGGCTTTGAGTACGCAGTCTAAACTTTATTCCATCACATGTGAATCGATGGTTCTTTCCTAAACCAAATATTCCTACCATTCCTCTGCGGTTTTTACTTTAAACGGAGCCATAACACTATGGAGACTTTGTACTCTTATGTCTCAAACTGCTAAGCATTCCAATAGTAGATGAAGTCGATTCCATCTGGTTGCTTCGCTGACAGAATCTACAAGTCCCTTCATTGATTCCTCTTTTCCCTGTGATAGCTTTATATTCATTTGTAGGATAGACCCAGAGTCAGATTTTCATCAGCCTCTCCCTGTAGTGCTTTGAAGGAAATGTCATCAAGTATTCGGGAAGTGTCTCCCTTTTACAATGCTCATTGGACATATTTTGACGGTGCTTAAGTGATTGTTTTGCTTCCCTTGTTTGAATCCAATCCTGCCTATTTAGTTTTTCCTTAACTCGGGTCAGATTGGTTTGCAACTCTTCCTTTGATGAGTCTAGGTCATGTAGCACCTTCGTCCATTTTTCTTTCCCTGTATTTAATAGGATTGCACTTTTCCCTAGTCCATTACTGGGGAGAATGTTGTACCCTTCTACTGGTTTCTCTTCTTTGATTTTTCTTAAGAGAGCTAGTGATTTCCATTTCATTTTTTACTCCAGTGATTCCAGGCCCAATTCAGCTCTTATCGCAACTATTGGTGTGTTGCAGGGCAATCTAAAATTGACTTCCAAAAAAGGCTTTAGAGTTTTGCCCAGATACACTATGACAGGTTCAACTCAGCCTCACTTCCGTAGGATAGCACTGGTACCCCTTTTTGGGTATAGAATATTCTACCATTCAGTATCGAGCCTTGAGAGCATAGCATCCTCGCTTTGAAGTAAAGCTCTTCCTCCCAATTTTTCTCAATACATGAATTGCTGAATCTTAAGCCCAAGTAACGTATCTCTGCGACAGAAGATCTCTCCCCCAATTTGCCAGCAGAATCATTTCACTGATTGTTTCTTTCCGCCACAAATGGAGATGATTTTGGATTTACTGATGTTAATTTTTAAGTAGTTTGCCAACATATAAATCTGTAGCTTGTTTAGGGGGCGTTGGAGGCCAATTCGGGTTTAGTCAATGATGACTATATCATTTGCATAGCAAATCCTCGCCACTTCTTGTTTGTTGCTCTTGGGAGTGAAGTGCCTTGTATTGTGCAGCATTTCCGGAAGGTCCGCAATATATAGCTTAAAGAGCGTAACTGCTAAGGGGCAGCCTTGTTTAACCTCTTTTTTGATGACTAGGTCTGTTAGGGCACCCTCATTAGAAATTTGTATCTGGTTTGAGGTGTGCTGATGTAGAGCTTTAATTGGTTCTAGGAGCTCATCAGGGCAATTCCACTTTTTTAGTTTTGCCCATAAATTGTTGCGATTTACTCCGTCGAATGCTTGGCTTAGATCTATAAAAGCCAGATGTATCCCCTTTTTGTTCCTGCTCAAATTTAATTTTAGCATTGACAGGAGAAAAAGATTTAGTTCAGTGCCAGTTCTCTTTTCTGTCCAGTCGGTTAGGCAAATTTGAAGATCTGAGGCAAATAATTTCCCTATTGTTGCTAGAAGTGAAATTGGTCGGTAATTTTTTGGATTGTCTCGTTTTCCTTTCTTAAATATGGGCACTGTTCTACTTTTGTTCCAAGCTTCAGGAATTTTCTTTTGTTTCTCAATCAGCACAAATAACATGTTCATCATCTTTGACCAATTTGCCGGATCCTTCTTTAGACGTAGATTTGTCAGACCGTCAGGACCTGCGGCAGAGGAATCCTTTAGTTTCCTTATGGCTGCTTCTATTTGGGGTTCGTCCATCATGATTTTCCAGGGTTTGTTGAAAGCTACTGTGCTCTGCTCTTGGATTTCCTCCAGGATTCGAAATATTTGGGTATAATGATTTGTCCACTTGAGTTACGAGACACCACTTATTAGCCACTTCTGTTGATTAAGTGTTACATTGTTTATTATGTCCCAGGTTTCTCTTGCGTTTGCCTTTGCTATGGCCACTAGCATTATCTCTCCTTGCTCCTGTTCTCTCCATTGTCGGAACGCGGTGAGCCAATTTTTATAGTGTTGCTGGGCCTTTTTTCATTTGACTTAAGCAAGACTTTTTGTTGCACCATTTTTTTATTTGTCTAATTTCTCGATGTAGTTTTCTCCTCTCGACCAGTTTAACACTATACTGATGTTTTTCTGTGAGCGAATCCAATTTTATTCCAGACTTTCTGGCTTCGTTTACCTTCAATAGTGATTAATATTCTATCTGCGGATTAGAGCTACTCGTTTAACAAAAAATGACATCAAGAAAATAAAGATTTAGTCTTAGGCGGTTTCCTGCTGGACTTAACTCCATGTTGTCGAGTGTTGGTTTCTCAATCTGAATAACTTTCTGGTAACTCATTTGCTGAGTCAACTTTAGGATTTTATGATCACTATCTGATTGTGGTAATACTTCAAAACTTAATATCGTATGTAAATTGGATTTTGATACCCAAATATAGTCAATTGTAGTGCTCAAAGCACCATTTGTCCAGGTTAGTTTCCCCGGAATATTGCGGTTTGCCTGTTCAGCATCTATAGGTGGTTCTCAATGGCCATTTGTACCCATTTTCCAGAGTCTGTTGACCCCATGCTTAGAAGATCAAGGTTTGCAATTCCTTGATTGTTCAGACATTTTATGTTAAAATCTCTGCATATGATGTTTAAATGGGGATTTGTGGTGGATTGATTTTTTTATTTATTTCCACAATTTCTTTTAATAGAGTTTCAGATTTGATTCCCACTTGGTTCCAGTATACATTCAACAACAGTGATCTTTCTTGGATTCTCGAGTCCTGTGATCTCGTTTCAAGAAGGGCCCATTGCATATAATGATTGGGATTCTCTTTTTTAATGATTAGATTGCCTCTGTCTAATCAATGTCAAGACTGCTGCAGAGGATCTTCCATTGTTACCCTTTATGGGAGGATTTATGTGAATATCATAATTTTCGCAGGCCGGTAACTCTTGCAACCAAGTTTCTTCCAAGCATATTATCGAGGCTTGTTTGAGGTGGGGGTTCTCTTTATTCAGCAAATGCTTGTAACCCCTTTTGTTCCACGAAATCACACTCTCCTGGTCAAGTCCATCTGATTGGTTTTGCTAGTTCTTCTTGATCTTTGTTGACAGTGATTTAGCTAACCACGACCTATCATCTGTTGTCCTTTTACTCCTGTTAGTGGTTTCCGCAGTTGAATTTGTTTCTGCTTCCTGGGTCCGGTTGTCAATCGTTATTTTGAAGCTCTCATTTCTCTGGACTTGCCTCTTGGAGACATTACGCTTGTGCTCGTCAACATCTCGACATGGTCGAGATTTTTGCCTTGTTCAACCTGCGTCAGTTATCCACCCATCATGATCATGCAATTCGTAGCTTCGTTTTATCACTTTTGAACCTTCCTTCAACATAATTGGATTTTGCTTTTATCGAATTCAAGTGAAGAATCACTGTTCGGCCATGTATTTGACTGCTATATTGCTTGTTTTTATACTCCTTAACTGGGGCGTTCAATGCAGTAAATTAATCCTGTTTGGTTGATTCAAATTTGTATCCTCATTGCCTGGAAGAATATTTTCTATTCTTATTTTCAGCTTGTGTTTAGCATCCCAGTGTTCTGTTGACTTCTTTAACTTTGATTGCGCCAGCATCCCCGGCTGGCTTTTTTGGATTCCAGTTTGTCTTAATATTTGCCTCGTCATCTGAATTCTTTGTCAATTTGATTGGTTGTTTGCATTCCCGATGTTGATTTCTTTTTTGGTCCATCATAAGGAAGATCACCCTCTAGCGAATCGTTGCTGCTACTTCCATTTTCCCTTGTCTCGTTCATGGAGTTATCAGATGCCAATGAATCTTTTGACGTCTGTTCTAGGTCTTCAAACACACTTTGCTGTGATTTGTTCTCAATCTCCTCAACATAGAAAGACACATTATCTATTAAATCCTGCGAGACATTGGCTCAGTCAGACTCACTTCTACCGTCATCTACCCCGAATATTCTTCAAGAGGTGGCATGACTTCCACTCACTTTGTTAGATACTTTTTCTTCATCGTTTTCCATCATTTTTTTCCTTTTTGCAAGTTCTGTTATTTTGGACTTTGTATGTTTCTCAGAAATGCCCTTGCACCAGTTCCTCAATTGCGCAGTACACCTTTTATGTTTTTTTTCTTCTTTTGCTTTTCTGGCCACCTTGATTATTCCAGCTGACTGTTCTTTTGTTTCTTCCGTATTTGAGTTTACCTTAAGCCGTCCTTGAGAAGGAGCAAAGACTGGATACATACATTCAGTGTTGGTCAACATTAGCTTTTTCAGTTGTTCCCTATTAATGGTGGTGCAGGCGCTGTTTTCGTTTCCAGATTATTTTTTCTTGCATATAGGCCTCTCTTTATTCACTTTTCCATTATCAATCGCTTTATAGTTCTTTTTTAGAGCTTTCCCTCTATTTAGGGAACTGCTCACTTATTTTCCGTCCATCAAGGAAGATGACTAAAGTTCATTAGCTTTAATGTTGGATATAGATTTGGAGTCTTTTTTGGCACAGATTATTTCAGTCACTCCATTTGAATCCACTTGTTTACTGTGTCCCTTAGTCGTGACTAGAGGGTTTGTAGGACCTTCTATGGAAGGTTTGAATGAGCCTCTTTGTTTCAAGTTCACATTTACTAGCAGAGCTTGCGTCTCACGATCTTTAGCTTCTACTGTTTTCCTCATCCATTGTAATGAGTCTAATAGGGCGTGAGTCAATGTTGCTTTTTCATCTGGTTTGCCACTGGCTAGATCATAAAGCCTCATTTGCCATGCGGCTAAGGTTTCCGCCTCTTGATTTAGGCAAGCCTCCAATTTCGCTGATGTAATTTCCTGTGCCGCAAGTTTTGAGTGAATCAGCACTAGCAAGGTGTTATTATCCTTTAGGCTATCGCTTATAGATTCATATAACTTTGTGTAAGGCGCGAGTGAGAGGGACAATGCTGCCATAACGTTATTATGAATCTGCATGCCTGCGTCAATAGAGATGATTTTTTCCTTAAGGTTGATATAGTTCTTCCTCACTTGTATCCTTTTCACCACTGTTTGTATTTTGTTTACAACCTGCGGTATTCGCAAGTTCTTGTTCACTTGAACCAAGCTGGTTCTTGTCTTCTTGTAAGAAACTGTTCTCTTTACGAGAGGCCATTGTTAGGGTTGTTTGTGACACAACAGTTTCGCTCGGTCAACATTGTAGTGTCTAGCCCCTAAGTGCAGATGTTGAGCAGATGTATGTAATCTTTCACTGTTTTGGTTTGCCGACTTGTCTTACCCATTGCTGGTGTTGATATTGTCTCAACTCCCTTCGCCCCTCTGGTCCGTTTTGCTTTAGAGTTTGTTTGGCTCAGATCAGGATCTTGTGTAGGTGTTTTGCCCTGATGGTAAACACCACTTCTCTCTCCTGTTGGAATGCGTTCGGTCATATGTAGATTAGGTTGTTGTCTGCACTGCTTTGTGCTCGATGGGTTTAAATTGGCTCTCGCTTTCATAATCTTGATGAAATGTTCCCTCCAGTCAAGTTCTCCAATCTCTTCTGCTATTGAGGTTTCATAGATGCTTGTGTTGCGGCTTCTGGTCTTTTTAAAAGGAGTCAACATTTGGATCTTTGCATCATGTAGCAGTCGCTTTAGTTGTGCGTGCGGTTCCATTCCCTCCCTTTGCCTAATATGACCTTCCACCGCGTTGCTGGGGGATCTACTATTGCCATTAGAATGCCCCACTTTGAGAATGTCGGTCGATAAGATGACATTTTCAGAACCGCCACACGGTCCATTTGGTGTGTGAGACAAATACAATTCAGAAGCATCATCGCATCTTGTGCTCTCCTCCAGTATCAGGTTTGTCGATGGCTGAGCCATATGATGTGCAAGGCATTGTGCAGCTGTTTCTCTATTCATAAGGCCAATACCAACATGCTTGCTGGAGATGTGTCCATTGTTCTTCTCTGATTCCAGGCATAGTTGCCACGTGGGAAGAGTCATATTGCCTATGCAAACCTTGGTTTCGATTGGCCCCTCAACGCCATATTGCGTTTGTGCATCCTCTTGAATTTCCTGATTTTCAAGTCGTGCTTCGGTCTTGTGAGTTTTTGTGCACCTTAATTCTGTCAAAGCGCACGTTTCCTCACTATGAGCCTTCTCTTGAGCCTCAGCCCACTCAGACCTTTTGATTACATCGATTGAATCCAACGTGTCTGAGTAAACTGAGTTGTCCGCAGCATTCACTGTTGTATCCACGTTATCCTCATTTAGGTCATTTATAGCAAAGTTCTCAAACTGCTTATCATGTTTGAGTGGGCCATTTTTACTTTGTCAGCGATCTGGTCATGCACTCACAGACCTCACCATCGGACGTTAACGATCCAGAATTTAAGGATGGTATTACAGTTAGTGGTTGCATTGGGCTGGGAACATTATTGCAACTCGCATTCAGTTCAGTGACACTGTCGCTTGCAGCGTTCCATCGCACACACGCCTTACCTTTGCTTTTCAAAAAAGGCAGCTTTGTCTCACGTGGCTGTGGCAGACGCAGCTTTGCTTGTGTTCAGCCTTTCTGTTGTAGACGAGTCTCCAGACACCATAGCTCGGGTCTCCTGGCTCCTCCTGTGCTAGAACTGGGATTCGACTGGACTCTCCCAGGGACACTACGCGCCAGCAGTCAGGTTATGTAAGCTGTCCTTAAGTGACAGCGATGTTATTCACTCCAGTGATGAAGTTACCACAATGAAAACAGCATTACTCCTCTGTAGATCCTGGGATTAGACTGGACTCTCCCTCGGACTCGAGCACTAGTACGTTCAACTGGCAGTGTACCTTTCCTATCTTAAACTCTGTGTTTGGGGATCATAGAAATATGAAAGTATGAATCTTTCATGTGTAGTGGTCTTTAAATAAACATTTTTTGAAGAAGCACAACTTCCTACAACGCTGCCATCCTGAATTTTTGAGGCTTTACATTTTTTTTGCTGGCCTCAGATTTAATACTGGTCTCATTGTTTTGTCTTTCTTTGGTACTAGGAAATGGAGAATAAAGGCTCCCCCCCCACCCCCGTTTACCTCGTCTGGATGGACTCTTTCGATGGCATCTTTTTGAAGAGCCTCAACTACTCTTTCTAGGGGCTCCTGGTGTTCTGGTGGCAGATTTCTTGGGAGTCCCTATTAGCTTGATACAATACCACACACTACTGTGGCCAGCACACACTGATCTGATGTAATCCCTGCCCATGTGTAGTCGAATTAGGTTATGCAACCCCCCACAGACGTGGATGCCGGAGTCCTCATTTTGAGATGGACGCACCTCCAGTGGTCTGTCTTCTCCACCTGGGTTTACCTCTATGCTGCGGTCTATAGGTGGACAGTTAAGAGTGTTGCTGTTGGTTTCCTGAAAATCAGCGGTTGCCCCGATTATGTGTGAATGTACCTTGCAGCTGTGAAAAACTGTTGGGACGAAACGACCAGCGGTTTATTTGTCCCACTTTGGATTGGAAATACCAGCCTGAAATTTGGCCCAGTGTCTTAAGTGCATCATGGTCCTTCTTTGCTCCATCCAAAGTCTCAGCTACACGTTTCCAAAAAGAAATGCTTCCTCGATCGGCTTGTCTAGTAATGCAGCCGGAGTCTCCTGTTTAAAACATCATGAGCCTCGGAGCCATGCATGGTGTTTTTTTCTGTACAGTTGTCCCTGCAATTTGACATCCTATTGGGCTTGCTGCACCAGGGGTGTTCTCTATTATAACGTTTGCTTGCTTCTTCCCCTCTGGATTAGTTTTCCTGAAAGTAGAGTGCACCACTGTCCAGACCTGTTTAAGCAAGTCCTCCATGTCATGTGTGGTATCTTGACGTTAGTGCAGTGGTGTTGACTATTCTCAAGTTATACGCAGCATTGGTTGCTACCTTTCTCCCCAAACTATACATCTGCCTACTTTCTTTGTCTGGGGGATATTCTTTATTGGTCATGGGTGTGTTTGTTCTCTTCCGAGTAGTAGTGACCACTAGAGTCTGGTGCCAGTTGACCTATGATGTAAATTGGGTCAGAGTTGGGAGTCTTGAGGTTCTCTCGACCCATAGGTTAATAGGTTTCATACGGACCGGTCTAATTAACAAGGCGTTCGCAGTCTTCATAATAGTCGATAGCAGTGGGATGCAATGGGACTCCATCTTCGCCTACAGCACATCCTCTGATCTTCATCTGGTTCCTCTATGGAAAAGAAAAAACTTTCAGCATCTCTTTGTAAGAAGTCTGAATATTGGAAATTGTCCTCTGTTGGTGAAGAGGAAACTGGGAGTGGGATCGACCTCGAATAGCATCAAGTATTCCTCTGGACCTAAATCCTGAAACTCCTGATGAGCACCAGTCTCTTCAAACTCCTTCTGTTCTGTGAAGTGTTCGGACTGTATCCCCTTGGGGGTAACCTTTTCAAGGATTCCCCCACGCCCACAGTTTTGCAGGTAACGTTGGACAGCAGGGGGTCCATGACCAGTCTGATACAAACTAATATTGGTGTTAAGCAGGGGTGTATTGTGGGGCCCCTGCTGTTCAACCTGTAAATTGCAGATCTGTCGAAGTGTTTAAAACAGGTCCTCAGTTGCCCACCTACGGTTGGATCCACACATTACTATCTATGCAGATTTAGTTGTCTTTAATCATACCTATTCAAAGTGTCAATTGGTGAACTGTGGCGATTTTCAGCCAAAAATAATTTAATCAATAGAAAAAAAAAACAGGATTGTATATGGCAAAAAGAAGGTCAACACAATCCGGTTCATTTCACCAGACGTCCATTTGGATTATACAGATAACTACAGGTATTTTGGGCATTCTGATTCTGCACTTGTATATGGTGAATGTGTGACTAGAAAGGAATGCAGCATTTCTAATATAGACCATATCAAAGCTCAGTACTCAGGCAGCAGGTTTTAGTTTAGATGGAATTCTGCGTTCATACAGAGCGTTTTTGCCCCCACAATAATGTACGGTGTTGAAGCACTACCCATGGGGGATTTCGATTGTTTAAGCATAGTAGAGGGCAGGTTTTGGAGAAGAATTTTAGGCCTTCCATTCTGTGTACTTGTGGCTATATTAAGGCAAGAACTGTGCCTCATTTCACTGAACAGTAACATGCTAAAACAAAGTCTATGCGTAATCCCATATGCCCCCTGTTGACATTGCTTGGTGTCGCCATAAAGAAAAACATTAGTGAAAGATTTGTTACTGTTGTAACTAATTACTTAGATGCAATGTGTTACCGCCAAAACTGGAAGAAGGACTTCTTACATTGAAATGTTCTTGTGCAAAAACAAAAAAAGGCAGAGAGATGGGACTGGCTCCAAAACGTCAAACATTTGACACAGCTGAAGAGCTATGAAACCATATTAATAGATAGATTATATGATTTTAAAGTTGCGCAAAGAGATCTGCTACTTTGTCCCTCGCCTGATATGAGCACATTTCTTTTGCTGTTCCTTTTAAAGCAACTTACATTTTTGTCTGCATTAGGTCCAGAATTAAAACTAAAGACAGACAAGAGACCTTGTCGAATTTGTAAGATTCAAACTGTGCTTGAATGGGGAAACATTCTAAATGAATGCAAGGAGCTTGAACCAGTCCATATGTGCAATTTAGGTCAATACGTTCATGAGTTAGAATCCATCCAGAGCGAGTCCTTTTGGAATTATTGCCTAAACACCAATAAAGGAATACAGATGGCACTTTATAGAGCATGGAAAGTTGCCACTCAACGCCTAACAGAAATTGTGGCATGTGACACATGTAATGAAATCTTGAATGAATTTTAATGGTATTTGGTTTTGTGTAATTATGGATAAGAAATTTGAAATCTTGTTTCATGACATGTTTTAATCTGATGTTGATGTGTATATGATCCACGTATGTGATTGTTTATATACGTAATTTATGGCCATATTAAATGTGTATTTCTTAATTTGTATGTGAAAAATGTTTATATAAACTAAATAAAATAGTTTTTTCTTGGAGTTTCTCTTGCCTTTGCACGAAAACCATTATCTTAGGCATAGCGTCTTTGATCTCTTGCCTGGACCTTTCCTTTTGTCGCATCAGTGTCGTTTCCGAGGGGGTAGAACACTCAGAGCGGATCCGAAAATGGCGATGTCGATGTCCTGGATGCACATGTTTTTACTCCTCATCTCACACTTCCTCAAAGTCCGAGATATCTACACGTGTATTACGTTTCAACACAGGTAGTGGCATCAGTTTTGTAAAACCCTTGTGTAAAATAGTCTGTTTGGGAAGCTGTTGCGTGCCACTTTTTATCTTTAACCGCGTGTGCCATATCCTTTGTTGCATGCATCGATGTTGAAGACTCAATGCTTTTACTACACTCTGGTCTGTGTTTAGGGGTGTTTGCGGTCTCTAGGTCACCAGGGGACTTCTGCATACCTTGTCCTGAGCTCAAGCCATTGGAGCAGGGGATCTCTGTGGTTCTCTTTGAAAGCACCTCCGTTCGGCGGCTGTTGGGGGATCAGATTCAATCCCTGCATCAGAAGCCCTGACCTAGAGTTCCGTTGCATGAGTGCAGGACTACGCCACCCCTCCTCAACACTTGTGCAGAGCGTAAAAAGGCCAGCACTTTGAATGGCGCTCTTGAAGAGTTCTCAGTGTGAACTGTTGGCACGGTCAGCAGAGGTCTTCGGTGTCACCCCTTGGGAGATGGTTGTTACACACCCTGTGTGTGTGCCGACAAGGACATTCCAAATTGCACCATGGGCAGATTTTAAACAGTATTCTCCATATGAGACTCTGGGGAAAAACGCTACCATGTGTGATTTAAGGGGGCAAAGACATCCACTAGGCCTTAATATAAATATATTTACATATCCATTATATTCCTAAATAACCCCCCACTCTCCTCCTTGTATGCCTTGTGTCGATTCAAAGGAATCTCTCGTCCAACTCAGACTTTGGCAATACGCATGTGATGGCATGACTGTTTCTCTCTGCAACAGGTTTTGCTGGCAGAAAAAATAAATAACATGAGGGATCATGGGTACCAGCACACGTAGGACAGGGATAGTGTGACAGCAATGCCCCTGTCAAAAACTTTTTTTTACTTTGAAAAAACAAACACATTTTACATTCAGAGACAAGCACTAGATGGCAGAGTGCAAAACATGTGACTCCAAGCAGATTTACTAGCTTCAGAACATTTGATTGGTTCAAGTGCAGGGAGTAGAGGGGAAGGTTGACTGCAGTAAGGTAGGAGGATGAGTGGGCCTGCATGCGGGTGGAAACATGTTCGCATGCACATTCTTTATATCTTGCAACAAGGCTCAACATAAAAAGTGCCTGTGTGCTTAAACACATTGATGAATTAAAACCTCAAACCAACCCCTCCCCCCCTTCATGGATTGTTAGTTCTCTTCAGGACTGCTATATAAATAACCAATACAATACACTCTTTACCCACTTGTGTGGCCTCCCTCAATGTGCTTTTTCTCATTTGGAACGCCCTTGGTGACCATAGTCGATGTGGTGGGAAATTCTAGGTAGTTTAGCTTAGGAGATGTGTGTGTGCATGTTGCCGTTATAAGACTTGGGTGGCTGGCAAGGCTTGACTAAGCAGCCCAAGAGAGGTCAGACACGGGAGTGGGTCCTGTTGGGGGTTTGAGATGGATGGCTACTGTGCAGAGAGTCTATGTGAGGCCAGCTACACCAGGCTCCTGTCGGGTGGTAGTCGCTGTATGCTAGTGGCAGGGGTGTTGAGGTACGTCAGGTGTTTGTCTGGTCAGCTATGCGTGATGCTAAACTGATGTGCATAGCCACAGCCATATTCTATTGTGCATGGATGGTTGGCCGGGCCTGCAGCCTGTGTCCACACTAGTGGTTGAGATATACATACCATATGCTGCTAATTGTTCGGCTGGGGTGACATTTGTCCAGGTCTAGAATTGGGAATCCTATACCAATGGGACTAGGTTTCACAATGTAGCAGGCTTCAGCATTTATTAAACATACATGGCAGCTACACCTAGATTTGAGAATCCTGGATAGTGGTAGAGAGGCCTAGGTTTCACAATGCAGTAGGTTTCAGCATATAGTAAACAAAGATGGCAGCTACACCAATATTTGAGAATCCTGTATAGTGGGAGAGAGGCCTAGATTTCCACTGCAGCATGCTTCATCATAATAAACCAAGAAGGAGGCTACACGCAAAGACGGGGCTACAACTAGATTTGAGAATCCTGTATGATGGCAAAGCGGTCCAGGCCTCACGAGGCCATAGGTTTCAGCATATAGGACAGTAGGTTTCTGTACTAGAACAGTCATCCATGGTTTGTTATACCTAGATTTGGGAGTATATTTGTAGTCTGCGAATGCTAGTATTGAGAATTCCCCGAGTGAGAATTCCCTGAGTGAGCGATGCTGGTTAACCAACTCAGTTATTCCTTAGTGATGGGCGTTTGCTAGCCTGGGCTAATTATCTCATGGTCTCGTGTGTGTGTGTACCGGCGGGGGCAGTGAGAATGTTGCAGGTGTGAAAGCTGCTGGCTTACTTGTAGTGGTTTTTGGGCGAGTATTATCGTGGGTCAGTTGGTGGTGTTTCAGGTGTGCCACAACAGCTGCTAGCTTACCTGGAGTACTTGTCGGCTGGCAGTGTTGAGCAATTGGTGGTGTGTCAGGTGAAACCACTGAGATAGCCGCCGGCCCCTGTGTTGCGATTGATGCAGTGAAGCTTATTGGTGGTGTATTCTAGGGTGTAATGCATTAGGAGAGTATTGGGAAAAGCCAGGTTTTAAGGGCCTTCCTGAATTTCAGGTGGCTTTCCGCCTTGCAAATGTGTAGGAGAAGGGAATTACAGATTGGTGCTTGTACGGAGAAGGAAAAGCCAAGCCTTTAAGAGCTGTGGGATGGGATCACTAGGCAAAATGCTGTGCGAGATCTGAGGTTCCTGAAAGGTTGGTAGGGGACAATTTTGTCGCAGAGGAATTCCAGGCTGGTGTTGTGGACTGCGTGGTGGGTGATACACATGGCTTTGAAAGTGGTGCGTCGAGCAATTGGGAGCCAGCGGAGGACTCTCGGGTTGGGACTGATATGTTCTCTGGTGGGTAGATTAATGAACAGGTGTGCTGCCACGTTTTGGATTTTTGGGGGTTTCCATAGTTGGGATGCCGGGGCTCCTAGGCAGAGGCATTCTGCGTAGTCTAGGCGGGACATGTTGATGGCTGAGAAACGATTGGGATAGGTGAGGTAGGGGAAATCTGCCTAAAAATCCGTAGGTGGAAGAAGTAGGTTTTGGATACGCTGTGGGTGTATTGGGTGAGGGATAAATCTGAGTCTAACTTGCATCCAATGTTTTTGACCACATTAGAGGGTGCCAGTGTTTGTCCTAGTGGTTTGGCCCACATGATTAGTTGAGGGAGGAGCAATGTTTTCCCACAGACTAGGATTTTGGTTTTCCCTGGGTTGAGGATGAGGCAGTTGGTCATCATCCAGTGGTCAATGCCAGAGGGACGATGACAGGTCTGGGCTGCCCGAGCCTTTGGAATTTTGAGGATGATCTGCGTATCTGTGCAGTTGTAGCAGGTAAGGTTGTACAAGCAGACGTTTACGGAAATGGGTTGCATGTAGAAGTTGAAGATTTGGGGCGCTGGACGCTCCTTGGGGACACCTTTACATACAGGTAGTGATAAGATGTGAACTGGTTGAGGTGCATGATTGGCAACCGCTTAGAGATAAAGGACGAGGTCCACGAAAGGGCTGTACTTATGATTCCTTGCGTTTGTAGTCTGACTAATAGATTAGAGTGATCAATGGTATCGAAGGCTGCAGAGAGGTCTAGCGGGATGAGGACCATGCAGCCGTCTGCTTCAGCTGTTTTTTACCTTGTCCCAGATAGAGACTAGGGAAGATTCTGTTCCACTTAGTGGTCTGAAGCCTGATTGCGCTGGGTCTAGGAGGTTGTTGGCTTCGGCAAATTGGCCAAGCTGTTTGAAGGCCGCACGGTCAATTAGTTTGGCGATGAAACGCATGTTGGAGATAGGACGGTAGTTTTGGGGGAGGAGTGGGTCAAGAGTTGGTTTTTTGAGAATGGGTTTGATATAGGATGTTTTTAGGGCTTTCGGGAAGGATCCTGATGTGAGTGATTAAGGATTGCACATGCGTCGTTACCTGCACAGGTGGAAGTTAGTATTTTTTTAGCATTGCGGGTGGGCATGGGTTTCCAGGGTAGCCTGATGGGCGGGTGACTGCTACAAGCAAGAGTAAGTCTTGGTGTGAGATGGGAGAGAATGACTCAAAAGAAGATTGTGGGGGGATTTGGGCGGAGGACAGTGGGAGGTGGCGGTAAGAGTTTTAGTTTAGTGATGGTGGTGTGTCTTTCGTTGGCTGCGTTGTAGAAGTGGAGCGAGAGGGTGTTTCATAGGGATTGGGAGCTTTGAGTGGGCAGGCACGTGCATGAGGGGGATTTGAATGCTGCTATGATTTTATGTAGTTCCTTACTAGGGTTGCGAGCATTTTGGATTCGGTTCCCATAGAATGATTTCTTGCTTTTTCTGATTTCTGATCTGCAAATTCTGGTTGTCCTTGCTAGTGCGGTTTTGTTCTGGGCTGATGGGCCGGCTCGCCAGCTCCATTCCAGACAGTGCTTGAGAGTTTAGTGTTTTGAGATTTGGGGTGAACTATCTTGGTGTTTGTCCAGATCTCTGCGAGGTATGTTTTGACGGGGTGAGGGCATTTGTAAGCCAGATGTCGAAGGAGTCTATTGCTGGGGGTCCTTCCGCGAGGAAGAGTGAGTTGAGGGAGTTGCGGAGTGAGAATTCAACATCAGGGGTGATTACTTTGCAAGACGACCATAACCGTTAGGGTCCATTTGAGTTTTTTTGCGCTGGCCTCAAATTAATATAAGCAGCCTGGGTGTCAGTTTTCTGTTCCTCAGGTACTGGTGGAGTTATCTGTAGTTGCATCTGCACTCTTTAAATAGACAGCTATTGTGTTCCTATGGAGGGGCACCCCCAGGTTTAGACTAATGCTAGATTTCCTGCCACTGTCAGTTGAGCATTTGCTCGGGTAGACACTGCTTTTTATGAACGCCTATAATATTAAGACGGTTCCTGGTATTCTACCAGCAGTCCCTTCAGTTGTTGAGTTCTTCTCTATTCTCATTTTTTTCCATTTGGTTTTTAGTTTGTTTTGTAAAATGGTAGAGGTTGTGTCTGATGTACCCCCACCATGTAGATTGAATTATTAGGTAGTACTTTAGTGTCTGCTTTAAACTGAAACTCGTACAATGTAATACCGATAGAAGGGGTCGGGATGAGGAGTGACTCAGCCTCAGAGGTTTGGCTTTTTAATCACTCATTGACTGTCTATAAACATGCTAATACCTATGGCTATTCCCACCTAGCCCCTCAAAACCTAAAATGCACCCCCTTGTGTGATCCCTATGACTTAGCTATCACAAAGTAACAAACTTTGCACTGTGCATGGTCAGAGTGTTATTTCTAACCAGTCTTACGCCAAGTTGTGTGTCAATTGCCACTGTAAATGAGGTCCTTGTGTAATTAAAGTCTTAATCAACAGTCTTCATCCCCTACATTCATAAGCAATGTGTGTGTTCCTGCATTAGTCCCTTGCACCGCAGAAGTCGACAGTTTCGGACAAGTACTAACACTATTCACCTGCAGTTGCCAACTTGTGGCCAGGTAGTATACCCTTTATGGCAGTGTCTGGAAAATGCCTATCCCATGCCTTCACAAAAGGAATTGTTGGCGTTGCCAGCGCTTTTTTCATCCACTTCTAGTTCCTTTATCCGTATTCCTATATTTATTTATTTTTAGACTTTTGATTACCTATTTTGAAAAGACCATTGCAAAGACACACCTTTAAGTTTCTAAGCATGAAAAGAAAAGCTACCGTTTATGGATAAAGACAATTGCAGACTCAGACTGGATAACAGGCAGGAGTCCAAGAATAAAATGGCAATTTTGATATTCACTTTTTTGTGCAGGTCTTCTCTCCAACATGGTTGAGTTATAACCTTGGGAATGGATTTTAGGCCTGGCTCTAGATGGGTTCACGATTTGATATTTGGATACAAAGGCTTGTCTTGATGAAGTTCAAACAGAATTGGCAATAGTGGGAGCAAAACATTTTTTTGAAAATAATGCAATAAAAGGATTTCTATAAAGAACTCCGTACAGTGTGTGGTGGAATATAAAATGGTAGTACTCGTCCAACGACTGGTCTCTGCCAAATCCCAATTGAGGTCCTATGTAGGATTTCTTTCCTCGAACAAGACCCACAAAAGCAGAGTATGTGTCATGAGCTCTACGGCCACCACGAACCTGCAATCCACGGATCAGACCTGCTTTAAAGATACATCCCTGAAACTGCAAGAGACACCCCCAAACATTTCATTTTAAAAGAATTCTCTTTATTCTTTGATAAAATGCAGTTATATACAGAGAATAATTAAAATTAAATTAAACTTTGTACAAATATTAAAAAACTATTTTCACACCCACTGCAATGTACAGGAACACATCATCACCCACCTCCCAAGAAGAGTAAAACAAAATTGAAAGGATAAGGTGACCTGCTGCAGGTGCCATTGTGAGACTTCATTCTATTTTGGTTCATTTTTTTTAATCTGCTCACAAGCTGGCCCCCAGCACACACCACACACGCACGCACGCACGCACGCACGCACACACCCACCACCCACGAGTACCGCCCTGCATTTGCACCACATCAGCACTATTGTCATTCAATACAGAGCACATGAGTTGGCCAAAGCTGCTATGCACGGACAAAAGAAAGTGAGAAAAGGCTGCGGCAGAGCAAAAGTTAATGAAAAGAAGCAAAACCACTCATAATTACCTACTCACTTATTACATGACCCCCTAAGAAGTCACTTTGGTCAGGTTGTCCCTCTGGTGGATGGTGGCGCTCTAGAGAGCCCAATAGCAGCACATGAGCACTCAGCAAGGAACCAAAACTGTCCAAAAAGCATCATTGCACACTTGCAGAGTGCGAGTTCAAGACATCAAATCTCCAAATGTACTGGTAAACAATACATCCAATTAACCATTATTTTTTTTAAACTTTGTTAAATTGCAAATTTGGAAAACAAGATAATGACAATGTACTCCAGTTCTGTGGGGAAAACCAACAGTATGATGGAAAGGAGGCAGGACGCAAGAGTAGCAACACATCCAAAAAAGAGCTTTTTAAATTATAAACGTAACCCCTTAACGTCCAAGGGTGTGAACATTCATCCTGAATTACAAAGGAAATCATTGTAAACGCCACCCACTCAAACACCCTAAGTTCTAGATTAGAGCTACCAATCAGTGTTTTCTTCAGGGGGAGATGCCCCTCCACCCCCAAAAAAATAAGGTTATGCTACTGGGATTTATACCGCGCACTGCTGCCATTTCCATGGTCTTCAGGTGCTCCAGCGGATCTGAAAAAGGTGTGGGTGGGTTAGGCTATACCGCGCACTGCTGCCATTTCCATGGTCTTCAGGTGCTCTAGCGGATCTGAAAAAGGTGCGAGTGGGTTAGGCTACACCGCGCACTGCTGCCATTTCCATGGTCTTCAGGTGCTCTAGCGGATCTGAAAAAGGTGCGAGTGGGTTAGGCTATACCGCGCACTGCTGCCATTTCCATGGTCTTCAGGTGCTCTAGCGGATCTGAAAAAGGTGTGAGTGGGTTAGGCTACACCGCGCACTGCTGCCATTTCCATGGTCTTCAGGTGCTCTAGCGGATCTGAAAAAGGTGTGAGTGGGTTAGGCTACAGGGAAGAGAGAATGGATCCTAGATAGCGTTGCTGTTCTGGACTTTCCAAGCAGCTGTACCCAGTCTGACGCAGGAACCGAAGATCATTTCACAGCCAGCACAAATGAACCACACCCACCGTTCCCACCACTGAGCTTGCAGCAATTGATGTAGATGCTGAGAGGCATACAACCCAGATAGGTATTGCTGTGAGTAGATGACACGTTGCTGATCAATGAGGCAGATGTTAACTGTGAGCTGTGGAACCAAGGCCTGGACCCTGGCTTAGCTAATGGATCAACCTGTGACCCTTGCCAAATAGTTCTCAATGTGCCCTTGCTTCCCAACATCCAACCAAATTGTCAGAATTTACAAAGACTGAACAGCAGCTTAATGAATTGTGAACAATTCCATTTAAAGTCAGGCTTTGGTACGCTTGTTTAACAGTGGACCAGGTGTATGTACCCTTTGGCTCTGATGCTTTGGACTGATTTCCCCCCACCCCCCCTCAGCCACAGCCAGAATAGGAGGGATTGCAGCAGTCGTAGTCCAAAACAGCAGGAGACCTGCAGTTTGCAGACCCATCTCATCGAGAGAAGAAAGGTTTCCACTTGCACCATCACCTGGAATTGCAAATAATGTCGCCCGATGCTGAGGGAGTCTTGGGGAAAGAAGTGAGAGGATGAATGTGAATGCAGGGGAGGACAACAGTGGGATGAACATTAAACTAAGTTCCTTTTTGCCCAACTTTAACACCCAAGTGGAGCCCAGCTGTGAATCTTTTAAACCATTAACTTTCGTGTGGCATCCATCACCTTTATGACTTGCAAAACCTGCTGCATTTTTAAAATACACTTTATTTTATTTACAGTGCTTTCATACAAAGCCCCCTGCATATTTTCTATATATGTACACATTAATTTACATAGATATAATTACAAAGATATATCGGCCACTCTAAACTGGTGCTCCTTTAATTCCCTCAGGACGACAGAACGCCAGGTCAACCAGAATGAAGCTGCAGCCCATCACTGAGGTTCGCACATATTGCAGTCAGACGTATCGACCAGCTAAGCTATAGCGGCAGCTTCTTCTGGAGAAGGCTGCGTGGGAGGATTTGCTAAATTTAAAAAAGCATGGGAATTCTGGGAATATCAGCGTTTGCAGATATCATGTCATGACCTACTGCAAGATGAACTTTGTGTTCACTTGCAGAGAAGCACTTAGGACAGTTTTATTGTGCTTCGAAGACTTAACTGCACACGTAGGCAGGCTGCCTTTAAGGGCATATGAATAAACATCAACATTACAGGCCCTAAAATGCATGATCAAGGCAACAAACTACTAAGCGCAAGCACTAAAAGATTATCAAAAATGGGGCTGCAGATCTTGTGGGAACTGTGCTTGCACAGACTTTGGAATTGTCCAATCCCCATGCCAGCATGTCAAGTATAGGATTCTGAAACAAACCATTTACCGGAGCCTCGCTTTCCTCATCTGTCAAAACCAGGAGGGCTTAGAAATGAACTAACCTCAGCATTGTGGGTTTCCTGAAAGCCTTGGTATGACTGACATCTCGCCATTCTGTGGGAGCAAGCAAGCACCGAATAAATATATTACACGCATTTCTTTACAAGCCATACATCAGCGTGAAATATTACCTTACTAGTATTTGGGGATACCATGATTCTTACAGGTATGCTCCCCAATCCAGACGGTGGCCCTCTCCCTAATTGTTTACTCGTGCTCACTAGCAACCTACACTCACAAAGTGTTTCCTCATTCACTGCTGAACACCTCATCTTTCCAGTGGGGCGGAGGAGGGAATCTTTACAGAGGCAAAATGTACAGGGGGGCGATGGAAGGACTCGTCAAATGCGGTTATAAACAAGCAAGTTCATTGTGAACAAAGCTTTTGGGAATAGAAGTAACTTGCTGCCTCGAAACACACAGCTGTTCAGCTTGGAGCAGATTGGCAAACAAGAAATTAGCTTTGAAATGATTAACCCAAGATCCCTTTTGGGTTACTCCGTTTTGGGAGCATTTGGGCACCAGGGTTGTGTGTTAGTCACACAAAAGTGCATGGAAAGAGGATGTACAGAACACCCCCACCCACAGGTCCTTACCTCGTCAGGGTAATCAAGAGGCAAACTAACTTATTCTTTAATGGGTCTCAGAAATGCAGCCAAAAAGCACAACATTTTCCACCCGACGCCCCCCATTTGAATGAACGAAGGGCAACGTTGAATAACTGAGCACTAGAGCATTACGTAATGTCTCACTCACACTTGAGCAGCTTACTTTAAATCCAGGAGAGCCTGCCTCCAGAATGTTTCAACTTAAGTGTCTTAAGAGCTTGCATCCAGCTCATGTGCATTGCATCACTAAGGGCAGTTCTTGGGAAAGTCTGAGGACCTTTATGCAAAGGACAGGAAAGCTCCTTGATAAGTAGGGATGTTGGAGACTTAACCTGCCCAATCAATAGTTGGTAGGACTCACGGCACACAAGCCTGGAATGAACCAGTGCGATGGGAAATCCGGAATACGTTCCTTCCAAAAGTTTCCCCTCTGTGTTATGGGTTACATTGGGAAACAAAAAAAGTGCACCAAGACAAACAGTCCGCTATCAAAGAAAACAGAGCAAAATAAAGAGGCAGAAAAAGACAAGACCAGGGCAGAGGATCAGGTCCATAACGGACAGCAAGTAAATACCTGCTGTGTGAAGCCAACAGGGAGCACTCGAAACGAAATCGCAGCTAAACATACAGAGGGGTGGATGGTGTGCCCGATCACAGACTGAGGTGCAGTGTCTATACCCATGCACAATGTGGTGTCAACTATGACCAGGTAGAAGAGAGGCGCCAACACAAGTGTTGCACAATACAAAATAAACGTGGCATAGCGGAACTGCAGTAATCACTGGTATATATTTATTTAAATAAATATTTCCATCCTCCTCTACTTCCTCTAGAATTATTTTCAGCTAAGAAAAGGAAGTCAAATTCTCCAAAAAACAAAATAAATCCCCAAAACAGTAAGACACAAAATGTTTGAACACTTCTGCTGCCTTAGTTTGCCCTCTTGAAATGATCCCCACAACTAGGAGGATGTATGCAGACACTGGTCGCAAGCAGCAAAAAAAACATTTATAGAGAACGGTGGGGAGGGGGACTTTGCTATTTGGTAATTCAATGTGGTAGTTGTCACAGGGACATGGAGACAAGAAAAATTAAAATGGCCCACGGGAAGTGGGGTGGTTGTTTGCATGCCACTGGGGAAGAGCCATTTTTATTTCTAAAGGTGGTTTTCAGTAAGGTCAGAATGTGTACCATTGAGCTGTACTTTGGGCCCTTAAGACTTTGGCCATCCCCTAACTCTTTGGCTGTGCCGCCTCCAGCCTAATTTGTAGTCCGTATACACCGCTTGCATACAGGTTCCGTCTGAAGTGTAAGTCAATAGAGTACACTGGTGGAAAAGGGGATGCCATTTTGGAGCGGGACAGAGAAAACGGGATACCTAAAAAAAAAGGGACCGATGGAAATGCTTGAGCCAACGCCGAACTCCTAGGAATTTCTCCAAGTAGTACCACATTGCACTGCTTAGATCACATCTGTGTTGTTAGAGAAAGGGGTTAAGAATATGCAAATAGGTCCCAGTGCAGCTCAGTACGGCTGCCACAGGGGCCCTTTCAATTCCTATACATTAGGGAGGTAGCCTAGTAGCAGTTTGTCGGGACAGCCCCCTCTAGAGGGGGGTCGTGGGGTCGGGGGGGGGGGGGGGGGGGGAGTCCATACTTATTTGTTTATGGCTGTTCTCCGTCTGCAATGGCAGGGAAAAGCTGAACAAAATTAGAAGTCATGGAATGCTACACAGAGGACATCCCTGTGTTTTACACTAGCATTTCCAGACATCACTACAATCCGAGGGATGAGAACTCAATCTCATCCCCAGTGACCTTTTACCACCATGAGGCTAATGCACACTTCCCTGATCCTTGCAGGGAGTAAAGGGGCCCATTGAAGGCCCATGCGTCTTGTCCTATAAAAATACATTTTTTCATAAACAAAGCCTCAAAGAGAACATGCCAAATCTCCGCTCCCCAAAACAGATAACACTGGGATAATATGTTGGTGTAGTGACCGTGCAATTGCACTAAGAGCACCGTCAGCCCCACAGGTCAGCAATTCTGAGGGTTCCCCATTCCTTCTTGGGGTTCACCACACTCTGTAATATGCAGCGTGCCGAAGCTCGGGGGCGAAGGATTAAATGACAAGATTGCCCAGAGTGGGGCACGGCTCGGGCACAAGTAAACCAAGTGCTACGTACCTGCCCTTTAAACCTTGGTGCTCGAGTATCACCGAACTTATTCCAACAGGAAAGAGGGAAGACACTTCATTGACCTCTGTACGAAATTACAAAGTGAGCGACAAGGTGCTGCCTACCTTGAAGGACAGTCTTAGCTATATTCCCAACGTCCCTAGCATCATCCCTCTCGATACTATGCCCCTTGCCAAAGGGTAAAACATAGGATACATTTTTCTTTTTTTTTTTACAGAGTAGCAGAGGCTGTGCCTAATGTTCATTCAGGGCCATGGCGGAAACCCCCATTGCATGAAGTTACATTGCATGGACAGTATACATTCTTCGAACACCGAGCATTTGTTCAGATGGATAGAGGGAATCGTGGGGAGGGGGAGGAGGAAAGTGCAGAGTTGGGATTCAATTTTCACAAAGCCCAACATCTCCCCCACCCAATATTAAGAAATGTCCACTGCTCACACACGTTCAAATCCAGCAATTAACATTCAGGAGACGGCTGGAGAAATTGTGCTTCGTGGCTGCTCAAATATGCCAGGCCCCTTCCCTGCGGTGCAACAGTGAGCTGGGAGGTGTGCCACTCAGGGTGCGTCTGCTCAAGCCACTGAGGAAGCATGGAGAAGAGACTCTCCAGCATGAACCCTGATGTGGCCATTCTTCAGTCTAGGAAGCTGGGGGCAAGGGAACATCGCTGGCGAGAGAAGCAGGCACAGCAGCGGGCATGGGGGAAGGCACAGTGAAACAGCAGCTCCATGGCCACAACACTGGGTGCTCGCCATCAATTGAGCCGCTGGATCGGCAAACACGACCCATCTCCATCTTGATCTTGAAGAATCAGGCGAAATATGCCAGCCAACGGTCTTCAAGTCGTTATCCGGGTCTCTGTTGGAAATTCCATCTGGTGCTCATGTCCAGCTGTGGGAGAGGAGTGCAAGGGGAAAGAGCTGGGTGGCCCCAGAGAGCACGGAAAACTAAAGAAGGGAAATGGTAAAGAGGTTAACCCGCCGAGTGGCACGGCAGCTGTGAAAGATTTCATGCTTCCTTCAGCAGGGGGATATCTAAAAGGAAAAAAAAGGAAAACTGTTAGATTTACACCCCATTCGCCCTCACAAGTACACTTTACAAAACATCAGTGCGCCCAGGAAACAGTCAAGCCAGGCAGCGACATTGCAGAGGCTGCAGCTCCAGTTAGCAGCACAGCAAGGAGTCATCGCTCCATTCTAAATTTGGTTTACAAATATAACCCCGAATGTACATCTATGACTGTGCAGAACTCAAAACCACTGAACTGATCTACTCGACACTAGATGAAGCCGTGAAATGTGCTTATGTCTTTCTTTACGATTCATAGTATATGGCGCCAACTTAAGCACTAGAGCAGCAGAACGCTTGAAATGATGTAACGCCACCAGGGAAGTGCGAGAAGAGCAAACTGGATTTAACAAGAGTGCTTGCAAACCCACTGGGAAATTGCATAGCAATAGCGAAATGCCCAATCAGGAGCGAGCTTTGTGGTGCACTGCACAGCTAAAGGTATAAAGATCCATGGGAGAGTTGCAGGACAAATGTGTGAGGAAATTAAATACATGCACAGAAAAAGGAAATCATCTTTCCCAGCCCTACAGAAAAGGGGTGTATTGCCACTTTTACTCCCTAAAAATAGCCAAATCCTCCCAGAAAAGAAAAATTGGGAGTAAAATGACCACCAACAAAAAATAGTAAACGGACACACAAGGTGCTTGTCCCCCTGCTTCCACCCACACAGCTCCATGGATGTGTTTGGAATAGTAGTACATGTAGTGCCACAGGAAGACACTGCTATCATTACTGCCTGATATGAAGAGAAAAATAGATCTTTTAATCTGCATGCATTACTAGGGGCAAAGAAATATTTATTACAAAATTATGTATATTTTACTATGGCTAAATTTTTATTCACTAAGAAAATATTCTAATTAGGAATTGGACATTTTCACTCCAAAAAATGATTTTACTCCCACACTTTCAAAAACATGAGGCGTAAAATACGTCCTTCCAAATCGTATCCAGAGCTGTGATATTTCCAAATCGGGAACGTGACAATTGAACACATGCTGGTTAGACAAATTTGGGGTATCACTTTACTATGAATACGTGGCATGGGGCTTTCTTACACCATCCGTGGAGGTTTTCCTGCAGACCAGACGACATCCTCATGGTATTCTATAGGGTCACGCTTCCGGGCCGCCAGTCCATAGCGGGCCCAGATTACACCCAACAGGATTTTTCACACCAACGTATACCCTTTGACACACAGGAATAGACAGAAGCTCTGAAGCAGCAGATATACATGTAAAGCGTGAACAGTTACTAATAAGAGTCCCATGCCAGGGTGTGAACTTGAGGGGAGTTTTTAGCTGCTGCTTGTGGCCTAGAAGAGTGGGATTAGCTTGACACCAACAGCTACCAGGAGCTACATTTGGCTTCCCCGGCTAAATTATCCCGAACACACACATCTATGTGGTAGTGTGTTTGTGACAATCTATAAATAAGCTTTAGGACACATCTATAGAACAGTTAAAGTATAAGGGGTCATAAATAATGGACAAAGCGATAGGTTTGCATTTTATGCGCAAGTTAGATTTGTGTAACGCTATGTGCTAGCTCCTGGATCCTCAGTGGTACCTCCTGGTAATTGGTTAATGCGGGAAACTGAGGAGCTGCTTGCAGCACTGGCTTGTCCAATCTTAATTTCCATCCCTGCTTGCCAACTCATGCATCTTTTTTATGTTTGCAATTTATAGGAGTGCTAAAATGTGTTTAATACTCTGTCACCTTAAAGCAAATATCTGATAAATCTTACTGTGAAGTGCAAAGAATCCACATTACTACTATACTAGTGGGATATAATATGTATTGGGTTCTAAAAAATTCATAACCATGTTAAATTCCCTTTCATTATCAAGATCCTTTAGTCTGGCAAGAATATCGTCTCACCCATATAGTAATATTAACTTATTATCCTTGATTGGATGAGGTCAGTAAGTGTTCTAATCTTCATAAAGGTGTTAGGTCTAATGACATTAATGGCACTCATCCAAAAAAAGGATACGATTACTGTATTTGTTAGTTGATAGTCTTTGTCAGGAATCATAATAATGAAATAGAACTTCAATGGTTTGTTTTTTTATAAATCCGTAACCATACAATAGGACCCATTCGGTTAATATCAAAATATCTTACAATGACCGAAAAGCTTGTTATGCGTTTGCTTTAAGTTCTCTTTTTTCACGTTAATTACTAGGTGTTATCGAATGTTTATTTTTTTTTTTAACTAAAACTTAAAACGTTCAACTGGAATGTGGATGGCGTTGCGTTCATATGCCAAGAATGGTAGTTTAAGCCTACAAGAAGCCCCGAGGGGCAAAACATGAACACATGTTAAACCTCTGCAAGCGCCTCTTTCCAGATGCCTTACTTGACTAAATATGGATGCTATGTAAATTGGAACGCAATATGGATTTTTGGATTATAAACGGATTTCTCAGCTATAAACTTTAAGGTGTCATTATTAAAGACATTGTGCACCCGAACGGGCTGAAAACAAATTATTTACTGCATGAAATGGCACAGAACTCTTCTCAGAAACTGCTCATGTTTTTGTTAAAAGGGTGGCATAGGTTGGTAGTGGCACTATCTGAAAAAAGACTTCACTGGTGATTGATGGGGTTTTAGGATTCCAATGAATAGTCTAAGCATGGTTAAAGAGCTGCTATCGACCAACTGCTTAGATCTAAAGCAAGCAGCTGGGAGACACCCACACACTCCCCCAACGAAGCACTGATGAACACACAACATGGTGACCAGTCAGGCTCTAATGCTCAAAGGAGGAGAGTTTGATGAAGGGCCTAGATATTTCCAAATCTCTATGGTAATAATCAAGGAGCTCACCGTCTGTGTAGTCTTCCGAGGATGATAGCGATGAAAGGCTATGCACATCTGCATTTTCTGAGTTTGCGTGCACTTGCCGGCTGCCCACGCCAGCGACCCACGAGGAAGTTGTTGCTTGGTGCACTAGAACAGTCTCAGAATGTCGGGAGCCGCTGGCTTCACACAGGCCAGAGTGTCCTGGCACTTCATCGTCTCCGCTGCTGTAGGGTGAGGGGTCGTGCCGAGCCACTCGCGGACTGCTCTGCCCAGGTCCTTCTGACATGACTATCTGTACCCGGGAGTCTGAGGGTGGGATGCAGTTCCCAGCACTGCCATAGACTGCTTCCTCGTAGGATGGGAGGGCCACTTGAACACCGTTAACCACAATAGATACCGGATCCCCAGGCATGCCCTGGTCACGTCTGTATTTGCAACAACAAAAAACAGGGAAAAAAATAAAAAATAGGAGTCAAGATATAGAAACTATTGGTTAAAATCATGGTCTCCTTCCTTGCCCCTCATTTCGGTTACCTATTCACCCTATTTGCAATGACTCCCTGCCCCTCCCCCCAACCACTCCCCGGTACCACTCTCTCGCTCCACGGTAACATAAGCGTAACGATTATAAGAGCTTTAGATAAACAATTTTCAGGACACTGCGCATGAGTGAATGTGCGCGGTGTTAAGAAGGGGAGAGAATGGCCCTGAACTAACCAGTCCATTTCCACTCAAGATGAGCGGATAACGGCAGGATGGGGGTTGGGACTTTGGGCGTGGGGGTGTCAGTGATAACCTCTGAATTTGCATTATTTGGTCTATTATCCTGCCCACATAATGTGGTCTCCATTGCTGCTCACGAGAGGATAGCACCCCCTTACTTACCAGGTGGGGTCACTGTTCAGCCCCACTCAGAGCAGCGCACAAGAGGAAGTTACAGTCCTCAGTCACGACCCGGTTTATTTATGCAATGTTTGTCGGATACCTGTATCCGACAAACATTACATAAATAAATATACAGGTATCCGACAAACATTGCATGAATAAATACCCCTATTAACATTGAAATAATCACACGATGCAGCCACCCAACTGCTTTCTGAGGGAAGCCGCAGAAGCTGTGGTGGGTGTGGTTCAAGTAAAAGAAAACGTTGCTTATGGCGAACAGAAATCACCCTGTTTGAATAGTACCCAAGGGGGAGAGTTTACCTAAAATAAAATCGGATGCAAATTGTGCATTTTAAAGTCTATTTACTCCGCAAGATTGGTCAAAACTATTATCCACATTGTGAAGTAACTCATCACCATGGAAGTGGTTTAAAGGGGAATTGATATATAGTTTGGAAAAGAAGCAGCATGAAGGAAATGGCGACAGTTAAAACTATTATTTTGACATTTCCTTTGATCGGAGGTCAACTGCCAGCTCCGCCCTCCTAAACCCTGCTGCTCAGGCAACGCCCCCACCGCGGCCCTTGTGGGATCCCCGTCAATTCTTTTCCCTTTCCACCACTGAGCGAGAGAAAAGCCCCAGTCTGTATCATGGGAACGGGGCTTGGGGGGACGAAAACACAACATCCTGTGAACTCACCTGCTGTGATGGAACGACTTGAGCTTTGGCTGCAGCAGAACAAAGAGAACCACAAGGAGCAGGATAAGAGCCACAGAGCTTGCGGTGGAGGCCACGATGGACAGGGTGGGAATGCCCATACTCGAGTGAGTGTCCTTTTCTGTCACAGGAAAGGAAAGAGATAATTAATGGGGCACTAATCCACACAATGACACTAGCAGACAGTAAAGCATGAAAAACTGAAAATTCACAGAAACCGGCAGGGCGGTTGGGGGGTGGGGAGGTAGAGGGGCTACTAGAAGTTGCCGGGTCAGACAGTGCACTCTAAAGACCAAGTGTATTAGGAGAATTAATTTGCAGGATGGGAGTGCATTGCACTTTTGTGGCTTTTACGCAGGACCCACAATGGTGCCTCAATACTAGTCACAATCTGCATTTAAGTCTACAGTTTCTAGTAGCAACACTAAACTCAATTTAGCTTTGTTAGTTTAATACTTCTGAGCAGGCAACAGCTTCTTCCACAGCCATACTCTGGCAGGGTTGTCCAACTCCAGGCCTCGAGGGCCCGATCCATGTTGTGGTTTCAGGATACCCATAATTAATATTCATGAGATACATTTGCATACAATGATTCTAAATGTATGCAAATTTGTCCTCACGAATAATGAGGGAAATCCTGAAAACCCAACATGGATCCCAGCCCTCGAGGCCTGGATTTGGACAGCAACACCAAAAGCTTAGCAAAGAGTGTCAATTCAGAGGCAGACCACCCCGTTCCCTGAGAGGCAGAGTCTGCCACTAGCTCAGAGAACCAAATTGGGGCGTTTATCAGCAATAAAGGAACATGTTCAATGCAACCGGATGATGGAATAAAACATTAGCTGCCCCCCTATGTTTCATCCTCTACAACAGGGCACCAATCAGAAACCACACGCTGCCATCAGGTTCGGATGGGTAGACCAGGCCCTGAAGCACCTCTCCAGTCCCAAGGACAGGCACTGTTTGGCAGAGGCGGTTGTGTGCCCACCTTGGCTGAGCCGGCAGCTGACTTCCATGGGTTCATTCCACTCGCCGTTCTTGCACGTCAGGTACTTGTAGTCGCCCTTCAGCATGTAGCCCTCATCACAGAAATACTCAATGACGCTTCCAGTGGTGAGCGACTCCTTGCAGGGAGATGGGTGGCAGAGGAAGCCCCCATTTTCAGGCTCCGAGGGCTGTGGGCACACTGTCGAAAAAAACAGAAGAAACAAATGTGACAAATCGCCTTTAGGAGTAGAAACGTCATACGCGTATCGGACAAGAAGCGCAGGCACACAGACTTAATGTTCTCCCAATTGAATTGAGGCAATTTCCAGCTGTGGTTAATACGTTTTGGTACTGTATAGCAAACAAGGCAGGCGTAGTTCCAAAACTCTAATAATTAGACACATTACATAATCCCTGTGAATTACAAATTTAAACCAATCGGAAACCTGGACTTTTTATTTCACATGCAGTCTTTTTTTTTTTAATCACTTTATTTAAAGATTCTAACAACAAACAAAGAAAAACAATCTCCAGTACATCGTATCGTGTTCAGATTGCAAAATCTAAAAGAAACTTAGAAAGAAACAAAATAATACTGAATACATGGACATCGAAAATATTTGTAAAAAACAAATACAATTTGAACAAAAATTCCTGACACTCAACCATTAAGACAAAACAACAAGAAACCAAAACACACAACAAACACAACGAAACAGCCCCCCAACTCCAGAAGTATCAAAGTATCCCCAACTCAAGGAAGGGATTATCCCCCCAGGTTTGGATCCCAACCTTCAGCCAAATAGGTCATTAAAGGGTCCCCAAAGTCGAGAGTAACGACCTTCTCTACCTTGTCCAGTGAGCAGAACTTTATCAAAGTTCGATAAGACCTGCATATCTGATAACCACCCATCCACACTCGGTTTCTTCCTTGACTTCCAGACCCGTTGGATTTGTTTCATTGCCAAAATAAGCCCTTTATTAATCCATTCCGTACAGTCCCTAGCTCCGTCTCCTCTACCCCTGTTGGATAACAAAATGGTTGAAAGGAAAGAGCGAGGAAGATTCTCTTCCAATACAAGGTCCAGTCTATCCAATACCCCAGTCCAGAAGTCGGAAACTCTCGGACACGTCCACAGCATATGTATCAAAGAGCCCACACCACATCCACAGCCCCAACATGAATCAGTGTCCGAGAGACCCAATCTGGCCATCTTGGACGGAGTCCAATACAGTCTAAAGAGGATCCTTTGCCTGATATAACGCAGCTGCAAGTCCATCTTTGCCTGTACTCCCACATGAAGTAAATACGTCCATTCCCGAACCGAGATGTCCGCCCCAAGATCATCCGCCCAGGTCTGACGATGCTTATCCCATGCTCTCACATCACCCTCATCCGCCAGCATCAACTTCAGATAAGTCGAAACTCCATACGACGCTGAACGGAGAAGTTCACACAATGCAGGTCTCTCATTTATGCCTCCGTCTAACATCCCTGTCCTTTCAATCAGGAGCATCTTTAAGGCCTCATAACGATTTCTTTCTCTAGCTTCAATACCAAAGGAAGTTCTCAACTGTTCAAAGGAGATCATGTCACCATTATGCCACACATCACGGACTCTAAGTATGCCCTTACCTATCCAGCTTTTCCAGCATAAGGGCCTATTTTCCAATTGCAAACATGCATTTTGCCATAAAGACGCATCATAGTGCAACCCATCATTTTCACCTCCAAAGTCCAGAAAGCGCAGCACCGCTTCCCTAGTCGCACTCATTGTGGGCAGCTTCTGTACTGAGGCAGGCAATTTAGACATTGAATAGAGGTCTCTCAACGCATAAGGCGAAAACTGATAACTCTCAATTATATACCAATTGGGAACATATTCATGAACCTCAGAAAAATATGGGGTCGATTTTTTCAAGAGAAAACCTGTACAATAATTCATCAAGTTCGGGAATCCAAATCCTCCATCCTTTACTGGACCATGCAAAATAAATTTAGGAATTTTGGGCCGCTTGCCTTCTCCCCAAAGAAAATCCCGAAAGACTTTATCAATAGGAGCAACAACTTTCCTCGTAAACTTCAATGGAATGGACTGTATGATGTAAAGAACCTTCGGCAAAAGTACCATTTTAACGGCATTAACCTTGGGCCAAATTCCCAACTGCAGCCGGCCCCATCTCAATATGTCCCTTTTAATTACCTCCAGTATCCTTGACACGTTGAAAACGGCCATCCTTTTCAAATCCCGAACTAAATGTATGCCCAAGTATTTCATTGTTCCCACCTCCCAGCGACAGTCCCAAGAGTCCAAGACATCACGCGGGACACTAACATCCAAAGGAAAAGCTACAGACTTCCCCCAATTGATCCTATGGCCCGATAAACGTCCCACCTCATCAAACATCTGTTTAAGTAGTACACAACCCTCAGCCGGATTAGACAATATCACTGTCATGTCATCAGCGTAGCATAGCACTTTCATTTCCGTATCTCCAAATCTAAGCCCCCGAAGGCCCTGCTCTTGTTTTAAGTATAGGATGAGAGGTTCCAAGGCCAGATTGAACAGATACGGAGACAATGGACATCCCTGCCTAGTTCCCCTAGATAACAAGAACGAGGAGGACATAACCCCATTGACCCACACCTTTGCACTAATATTAGAATTCATTGCCCTGATCTTAATAAACGTGTCCCCAAATCCCATTCTCTTGAGTGTGTGGTAAAGGAGGGACCAATTGACCCTGTCAAAAGCCTTTTCTGCATCCATAAATAACAACAAGGTATCCCTCGTCTTCGGTAGGCCCATCAAATCTATCAACGTCCTAATATGGTCATAACCGTATCTGCCTCTCATGAAACCAACCTGTGATCCACTGATCAGTTTGCCTATGCACATATTCAACCTATTAGTCAGAATCCTGCTGAAAATTTTTAGATCCACATTCAGGAGCGAAATCGGCCTATAATTCTCACATCTCTTACCATCTTTCCCCGGCTTCGGGATAACAATTACACAAGCTTCCTTCATAGTGGGACAAAGCAAACCAACCCGCATAAAACCATTATATAGATTGCACAGGTGCGGGACGAGAACCCCACTCAGTGTCTGATAAAACTCCACCGGAAGACAATCTATCCCCGGTGATTTACCCTTGTTGAGCTGACCAATAGCTACTGACACCTCCTCTTCCTCAATAGGGCTATCCATCATCACAGCTTGGTCCACACTCAAATTTGGCATAACAATGTTATCAAAAAAGGAGTCCATGTCTACCTGACTTGGGAACTGATCTTCTCGATATAAAGTTTCATAAAATGTCCGAAAACCACTACATATCTCATCTTTCTTACTAATATGAACACCATTGTCATCGACCAGTTTTTGGATAAAAGAAGCATCCGATAGTCCCCGTAACCTATTCGCCAACAGTTTCCCACTTTTGTCACCTTGTTCCCAAAGCTTTTGCTTCATAAAAAACATACCCTTCTCATATTGGGCATCCATTTTTTGTTTAAGTAAGTCCCTGAACCGTCCAACCAACAACTTATCCTCAGGTCGCTTGGACACTGCAAAATCCTTCTGCACTTTTTCTAGTTCCCTTTCCAACTTCTGAATCTCCGCCAAGGTTTTTTTCCGCACCCGCGATGTAATATTCATCAGTTCCCCTCTCACAGTCGCCTTGAAGCTCTCCCAGACCATGACATCAGATGCAGTCCCAATATTAATATCAAAGTAATCCCTTGTGAAACTGTTCAGAGAATCAGCAATCCCCTGCTCTTGTAAAATATGAGTTTTAAGCCGCCATCTAGTGAACCCCGACCTTTCTTGTCCCATACTCAACTGCATCATAATCAACGAATGATCTGAAATACTTTCTTTTATAGTTACCTCCCGCAAACCCTCAGCCAACCGTTCAGAAATAACAAAATAATCAATCCTCGAATGAGAGTCATGTACCGGTGAGTAAAAGGAGAACTCCCTCACAGCAGGGTTAAAAAATCTCCAAGCATCAATTAAATCCAGATTATCCACAAATTCTTTAAAGTATCTACTATTGTTCCCAGCAGTAAATCTACATTGCGCCGAACGGTCCATTTTACCGTCAATCACACTATTGAAATCACCTCCTAAAATTACATGTTCCCCTCTCATCTCCCTCAATAGCGTCGATAGCATCCTGAGAAAAGGGCCACCACTACTACATGGACCATAAACCGAACCAATTGTGATCAATCTACCCTCATATGTAACATCAATAAGAAGTATCCTCCCCTCATCATCCATCACCACTTTCTCCACCTGAAACATTAGGCCTTTGCGCAGCAGTATACCCACCCCCCTAGATTTAGAACCATAGCAATTAAAAAAGGTCTTAGTAAACCATCTATTTCGGAGTAGATGCACTGACTCGTTCAACAAATGAGTTTCCTGGATGAGGGCAATATCCGTCTTTTCCCTCCTCAGTCTGTTCAGCACTTCCTTCCTCTTCCTCAGAATATTTAGGCCCTTAACATTCCAGGTACATATTCTCAAATCACTCAACGACATTTGAACTCAAATCAAAACCAGCCATATTGACCATTCATATTAATCTTGGACAGATCCAAACCAAAAACTAAAGGGGAGCAAGCCAACTGAAGTATGCAAACACTACAGAACAACACGAAACAATACAAAACAAACACAGACATAAACCCATGAACACACAATAGCAAAACAAATGATACACCCCACAAAACTGTAAGGTGGTGTTGAGTGCAGTTATTTACAAAAAACAGCAAAGTCTCGAACTGCAACCACCCCAGAATCCACACCCAATGCATATACAGTGACAATCATAACTAATATTCCACCCCTATAATCCCTAACACTATCCACAAGAGCCCCAGAATAGCATGGAGATCAAAATAACCCACCAACCTTCCTTCAAAAGTATTAACCCATTCAAATCCGCCACATCAATTCCACAGTGCGTGGCCCAGTAACCACCCCAATAACATAGAACATATAGAATTCGTCCTTACAATCCCATTAACCCAATTACCCATACTAAATAATAGACCATAGGTGAATGACTACACTTATGATGCCCGACATCCACTTATACAAGTCAGTGAGAGACACTGTATACCATTAGGCTTAATACCCACGTCAGACCAAATGTCATCTCAGAATCCACAGCTGACGAATAGTCCCAGGCCAGGCATGGCAAGGTCCACAGAGAGTCGTTTAAACCATTGAAGTCATAAAATATCCATAATTCCCATTCCACCTCCTATACTAACTATGCACAACCATGGTTACCCCCCTCCAACCCCAGCGAACTCGAATCAATTAATCTACCATACTATTACCGACCCAGTTGCCATCAGAATAAAGGAATTCCCATGACCCATCACGTTCTTCCGAAGCCATAACAGTATTAAACACTCCATTTCAGATATGTATTTTGCGTGCTGTGGATTTATGATCAGCCAATTATGAAATGTCCTGTACTGTGTACACTAAGAGAAGTGATACCGTACATGAACCACACCAGGCAGGATGATATCTGATTTCCAACCCATTCAGGTGTGTAGCCACAGAAGAAAACACCCGCATGTAACTGAGGCCAATAATGTACGCCTGTTTGCGCTTCTCCTGTTTATGCTTTAACACATCTCATTCCATTCCCTTCAATATGATCCTTTAAGGCTGCAGTCACCAAGAGAAAAGCGATCAAGGTCAGATAAGATTACAACTGTTTATGTTGTAATGAATGGCAATGCAGCGTTAGAGGGGGAGGCGCTGCAAGTCTCCATGAGCGCGTTGTTAATCTCTGCCTCAGCCACCATAGTCCATATAACAGCTTGCACTGAATTTGGTCTCAGATCCTAGCGTAATTAACCATGAAATGAAGAAATGCAACCATGGGGCTTATCGCGGCGTTTTTCGAGTGATACCCCAAGCAAGCTTCAACAGCTGCTCCAAGCATCTGGCAGTGCCCATTGACCATCATGGGCAGAGCAGGCTGTCAGAACAATTGGAGGCTCAAGGAAGGTCACGCAATCCAATTGTAGATGCGTGTAGGCGGGAGACACGGTTTCAGCTAGAGGCCGCGTACAGGCGTCTCCGGAGGCAGGATAGGGGAGGGAGAAGGCGGAAGAAACTCGGTCGCGGATATTCCGAGTACCTCATTCATTAGTGTGAACTGTTACACCTACCGCCAGTCCGCTCCCCCAGCACAGCGTCCTCCATTCACATGCGTATCCTTCGTAACACGCACTGGCATCCATCAATCACGTCTCCGTGACATGAAACGACATGCGGGAGCGTCAAAAGTACTATGGCCTTTCCTCTAATGGCCCGTGACTGCGTTCTCAAACGAAAACATCTATCCCAACTGATTTTAACGATCGTTATATCCAAAATAATTGCAAGTGGATGACAATTAGATAAAAACAAAATAAATAAAACACACTAGTAAAAAAAACAACTCCACCGCTTTCTAAGCATCCACTTTGTCTCTCTTCTTTTTGGCTGGTATTCTCTGTGAAGCAGACACAGTAGCCTCCATAGGTTGCTCAGGATCATTCCCGTTTTCAGTCCCTACCAAGTCACTCAAAAAAGCCTCAGCTCCTTTGCTGTCATTGAAGGAGAAAACCGGCCATCCTTGATCACCCTGAAGATGGCAGGGTACACCATGTAGTATTTGAGGTTCTTCAGTCTTGCTTTATCTTTGGCTGTATTGAATTCTCTTCTTTTATCCAAGACATCCCGACTGAGGTCCCCGAATATCATCACTCTTTGGCCATTCCAAGTCAGGTCACGTAATTCACGGGCCTTCCTTAACACCATTTCTTTGGTTGGAAAGCGCAGGAACTTAACCCCAAAATGTCTAGATCGCTGGCTTGAGTCCCAAGCTCCTGTGGGCCCTCTCCAATTCTACGTGTATCTTGGGATCCAACTTGAGGACAGAAACCAAAACACTCAATAAATTCAAGGGGCTTGCCCCTCTACAAGTCCTCAGGAAGGCCAGCCACCCTCACATTGTTCCGCCTGGAAAAATGTTCCTGCTCAGAGAGCTTCAGAAACAGTCTTTCATTTTTTGATTGTAAATCTCTGATTTGGTTTCCCATCCTTTCCACTGTGTTATCCACATTAGTCAGATGAGACTCCACTCTGTTAAAGTTTGAAGTGAGTTCCAAGTATCTCTCTTCCGCACTGGACATCTTATCCTTGATCTCATTTACATCCAAGGTCAGCTTTGTGAGCATGTCCAGAATTTTATCAACTCTCTCATCTGAGGATTTCTCACCAGTCCCCTTCTGCCTCTTAGCAGGTTGTTTTGTATCAGGTGAAGTTGGTTCAGCCATCACAGTGTAGGGTAGGGATTCAGTCCAGGTGCAGGAGCTCAGCCTTCAGGCAGCCATCCCTGAACCTGACAGTTCTAGAACCTTCACATGCAGTCTTGAAATGTGTGACCGGAAGATTAAGGCTGCAAAGCAAGACCTAAAGAAATCAAACATCTGCCCACTGAATAAACATAACCGGAGCTACGCCAATGGCTCGCGGCATCAACTTGCACACAGAGTGGACACTGCACACACACAGCCTTCAGGCGTGAATTGCGGGTATAGCTCCAATTCAGCAAAGGCCACTCGCTATATGTGTACTGCTCAGATCAATCACACAATCTACAGCCAAGGAATTTAGGGTGAGCAGGGGAGCACAAGAGAACTCGGAGACACTAAACTATGCATATCGACCTTGACTGTGGGAATTAAAGAGTGTGAATGTGAGTTACACAAGGCAACACTAAAACCGCGACTGTTTTGGAACTATACATTTGAAAAGAAATGATGGAAAGCTATTTAGCTCCTGCTGGTTGCCTAGAAGAGACGGATTAGCTTGACACCACCTCGTACCAGGAGCTACTTTTGACTCCCCAGTTCAACTGGCGTGATACGTTTTCAGAAAACACACTAACCCTGTGTATTGAAATGCATGTAAAAGGTGCAATAAGTCTTATGCATCAGTTCGTCTGTAGCTCAAAGGGAAGTTAGAACGGCTTCAAACTACACATGTATCCTTTCCGAGTGGGAGCTCCCACTCAATCCGTGGAGAGGTCTGCTGGTTTTAGAATAGCCAGTCGCTTGGATAGGCACGATGTCTTAGATTGTGCAATTTGTAATGTCATTCTTAGTTTACCAGCTTCTAATGATGGTTCATAAATGTGAAAGGCACTTTATGCGGGGCACAGCTGGTTTTGCATGAGATCAATTATGTTCAGTGTTCAGCAAGCTGTGAGCTGAACTGCGTTTTCATGTCAAGGGAGAGTGAGGGGGCTGGGGGGATTCTATGAGGGGGAGCAAGGAGCACGGTAGTCAGCATGTTGAGTACAATCTCTTAATGTGTTTTTTCATCCCCTGTGGTGGCTTCTGCGCTTTCGGTGGGACAGAACTCAATTGGTAGCCCTCACTAGAGGAGTCCAGCTCTCGATATTCGACTCGAGTCCCTCAAGACTCCATATTGTCTCACCTGCTTTTTGATCATCATCATACCGCATTGGCTTAAATACTTAGGCCCTTTGTTGATGAATTCCGGTGTGTAAAGAGTATATTGTCCACCGTTTTATAGGGGATCCAACCAAACCCATCTCCAATTTTGAAATAAGCATTCAGAATGTAATATAGCGGTTGCACAATACTCTCAAATACAATCTGCGAACAGATTGTATATTTGAATGCACCCCTCGTAGGGGATAGTCTACCTCTGGCCTGAAAACTTTGGCTTGCTCCCTTCATCAATTTCACAAGTTTGCAAGCAAAGCCATTTCAGACTCCAGGCAGTAAACTGCCACCAGGCCAGGATTTCTCCATCACCTGCGGCGCCTAATGAATTTACTATCACAAAATCGTGGAAGTACAACTATGACATTTAAAAAAAAAATCTTGGGCCGATTATTGAAACTGTTAAAGTGGGCATAGTTAGTCTACAAGAAAGTGCACCAAACTTGCATAGCCAGCCAGAGCAGTCTGGACGACACAATGGTCACTGAAGGATCCAGCACCCATGTTTTTCTCCACACTCTAACCGATATCCTCTGCATCAACCATCAATGCTTCTTCAACCATCCTAGGACTTCTGCTGTCAATGGTTCTTTCCTTTACCCAATTACACCTTCACCCTCCCCACTTGCAACAGCTAAACTGTCATAGCACCACAAATCTCGTCACACCGACATCAGCTGTTGGCACGCCATCCACTCATACCTTCATCCTAATCACACTGGACATGTTCAATAGCCACAAGAACAGCACTGCCATTCCTTTCCACAATGTCAAGCCGTCTAGTATTCTGGTACCTTGATTCAAACATCACATGGTTTTATGTCAATATCCATCAACCCCATACTCGGCCATAACCCCACACATGCTACGCGGACTCATCGACTCATCCTGCGTACATTGTCCAACTTCACATTGCACAAAGGTTTACTATCAAACAACCAGGATGAATAATAAACAGGCCTGGAATTTGGAAAAGTCAATCCAGTAATTGAAATGTGGGTTGGGGAGGCCAACGAAAAAGATTTTTTTCTCTTCTCCAACATTACCTATACCCAAATGGATGAATTCCACAACAAGTCTATTAATCCGTTCCACCCGTCTGATTCACCTCTGGATGACTATTCAAACCTACTCTCAATGCAATGTCTCTAAAAAAGAAAAGCCTACTGACAACTTGAAGACACTGTTCGCCATGTGTCACTACTTAATCAAGAAACTTCCAATACATGAATCCCTCCCTCGATAAAATGCGCTTAGATATGGTTATTTTACTTCTATGTAAATATAATATTGCTGTGGCAGTCTAACACCACAAACTTGTTATCCCCAGGCAAGTTAAATAATGGTCCTAAGAAATCAATTGCCAATATCCCCATGACTTAGCTAGCAACAGTTTAGGATTCAAAGACAATGAACCATTGTGCTAAATTTGCAGACAATTGAAATGAAGAAAATAAGTTTGAAGCCATTTAATGAATGAATCCTTGGCGTTACATAAAACAGCAACTTGAATGGTGACACTTGGAAGTCATGTACAGAAGCCCTCATTCTCCCAGCTGGACTGCAAGTCTTACACAATACTGTAACTGTGCAAGTGAGACGTTCATGGATACAATCTGGCATGTCTGGTGAATGCTTTGCAGGATTACGTCAGGCACCGCCATCTTGGGAGGAATTACAGCCATGCCATTGTTCCCAAAGCACGATTGGATGGGTGTGCAGACTCCTCCTACCCAAGAACAGAGAAAGATGTATGCCATCTTGAAAGATCTTTTAGAAAACACCATCGTGATAAAAGCAAGAAGCTGATGCATTTCCTTTGCAAACGGCACTGATTGTATCAAAGTTTCCAAGAATGAAAGGCTGAGCAACCCATGCAAATCACATACAAATGGTTGCAGAAGCACCTCCACCGCTCTTAACTTACTGGTTTATAATGAATAGCAAATAGAGCAGAGATTGGGTGCCAGACCGTGGGGGAGGGGCCCTCGATGCCTCCTCCGGGAGAACGTGGGATCAGGGCATCGAGTCATAGCTTGGGCCACGGGTGCCCATACCATTTCCCATTAGGGAACCGTTTAATGTAAGCACCCAAACGTCAGAAAAAGACGAACGCATCAAAATCCAGCAGATTCATTGATCATTAGGTGTGGCTCAATAATACGCATTTGGCAATCACGTTCAGGATAAGCACTGGCCAATATGCTAACTGGACAGGTAAAGTCTAACATACATGGGAAGGCGCCTGCAGTGCAGGTTTCAACGAAAAGTATTTTTTTTAAATGCATTCCCACAGAAGCACATAGAGATGTTTTTATGAGTGAATCAATGCAAACACACTCTAAATAGAGACTGCATGTGGGGGCACGCTTGAAACCCTGGGATGAAGGACTACACCGAGTTATGGTACATTACGCTCGTCAGTGACTATTCACTGCAGAGAAGTCGGATTGGTTAAACAATCCCATAGTCTCCACACGTGGGCCATGCAATGTGGTAATGCCTTGGTAAATCGGATGGATTAACATCAGAAGGTCTAGCTAAGCTAAAAGCATTGGATTTCTGCATGAGCCACGGACAGAGCAAAACCAGCGCCACGATACAAGAGGACACTGTGCCCTCAGCCATGTTTAGGGAAGTGGCGTAGTGAAGAAGCAGACTGGTTGCCAGGCACCGGGGAGCTCTCAAGGCTGTGCGAAACTCTCGTCGGACTACGTCCAGGGATTATGTCCAGGGTGCAGGTACGCTCACTTTCTGCATCAGAGTAACTGGAGGTGGTCCATGGAATCTGAGACCAGAACAAGAGTTCCATGTGCATTAGGTACCATGTGCAGTAGGAAGAGACCAGTTGGAGGCAATAGCCATCATGCGTAGGATGAGGGCCACTGTTCAGCCCTTGAACGGGGCTGTGAAGCAACGCCCTCCAAGGGAGGAGGCACCATTAAGAGGTAAATTGGCAAAGTAACAGACTAAATTCATTTTACAGATTTTCTGTACAAGGCTCATTGAGTCAAACACTATAAAACACTGACGTTTCTATGCCCCGTATCCTTGTCCCAAAATTGTAGCCTTAGAGCAGTTTCTCTGCCTATTTCTGCACCCCAGTTTGGAAATATACCTTCCCTCTACCTTTGCTGCCTGGTTTTTTATGGGGATATTTGGTGATGGGCTGCAGATTCTAAAGTTCAGCAACACTTTGTTAACACTGCAGCTCATACTCCAATGGTATTAACTGTATTATTGTGTAGTAGTCATTAATATAGAACCTTTTCTGATTACTATGGTCTCAACGTGCTTGGGGTGGGAACACCCTCAGGGACTGCAGTACAGAGTATGGTAAATTCTCAGAAAAGGCTTAGACTGCGTGTCTGCATTTGTCCAAGTTAATTAGGTGGGCTAGCCGGGCTCCAGTAAGCAACCCAAGAGATCAGGCATGTGGACGGGTGCTGAGGGAGGGCAGGAGAGAGAGCGTACAAGAGACTGTTGTCCAGCTGGACTGAATTCTGGTGGCAGTAAGTGTGGAGGCTTATTCTGGTGTAAGGAAGCAAAAACGTTATGTGCCCAGCTAGGCCGAATTTGTCAAAGGTTGTCACTGCATACTAATGCCTGCATGTAACCATGCATGCGACAAATGTCCATCAAAGTGGTGCATTTAAAACGTACCATGAGGCACGCATGGAGATTTGTATTGATGCCACTGCTCAATCAGGTAATCTCTGCGAGAGTCTCCTATAGGCGCACATCTAAGTGCAACACATTTCCCTCACCCCCAATGTATCTAATGGTACATGTGCAGTGATCTTTGAGTGGCAGCGGGCGTCTCTACCTAGAGCAGTGGTCTTATTCAATTACAGTCCCCCTATACCAAAACGGGCCAACAAATGCACGTTAATACAGGCTGATTAGTCTAATTGATATAGAGCGCTTATGTATTGATCCAAGGGTCGAATTCCTCATAGATGACACAGGTGAATGGTGTCAACAGTTTGACCTCAATAGAACACACTTTCATCATGATGCATCTGGCTTACAAGTACGTCTGTGCAAAGAGCACGCCCTTGCAGGTTGCCTTCTTGGACTTTATCAGCATTTTATTTGGTAGGAAGAGGCGCTTTGGGCCAAGCTAGCAGACTGAACAACAACAAGAGCTTGGCAATTTATTTTGTTTATTGTATGCTGGTTAAAAACAAACTTAACCTTAGCACTACACAAAAGTAGAGCTAAAACTTAATAAGCAACCATAAATACAAGATAGTAAATACAGTTCAATCTAAAATAAAAACATAACCAGACAGATTGAAGACTGATTAGTACCCGGCGAGGGACAATGAGATTGTAACATGCAATCTCATTGGCCCTCGCGGGGGCGTTACCCGACCAGGAATCATCCTCCCCACAATGTTCCTTCCTTTCTGTCCCTGGTGGGGGTGGGGGGCAGCCACTGAGGAGGCTCAGAACGAGGTAATCCCAGCTCCAAGCCACCGCACAGCTGGAGGCTGCCATCTTCCCCCGCCGGGGATCCGGACAAGTGGTGTTCCCAATCCAAAGAATTCTTGCCCTCCCAAACCCACTTACCTTATTTTCTGTCCCAGCACACCTGCTCCCAATCCGCGGCAGGCTGTCATGGAAAGGAAGAAGGGACTACTTTGCCGCCATCTTGTTTACTCTTTGACATTCATTTTCAATGGCCGCCATGGAAAGGGAAAACTGACTTAGGTTTCCCTTCCCTGCTGGCCATTTTTGTAATTTTTTTTCCTATTCCGAAACATCGGAACAGAAATAAAATGCTTTTAGTACCCCAGTCTTACAGGCCGGGCACTAATAGCACTAGGCCCCTCTCAGGTGAGGTGGGCCGTTGCTTCGCTCTGGCATGCAACTATGGGCCCTGGCCATTACCTGAAATGGTCATGGGTACCAGGGCATTACCGGCAGTGGTTATTGTCCCCCCTGCTCAAGGCCTATTGCTTAATTGACGGTAAAATACAAACCAAACCAAAGCCTACAGTATTCATACCAACACTATGGATTAAAACTCCCCAAGTGCATGCATTTAAGGAAACCAGTAACTGCTACAGATGTAGATCTCCTAGCAAGACAGGTTAACCAAATATTTTCCAGCTCACTAACAGAGAGCCTATTCCAGACCTTTATAAACTGCGTTGAGCGTGTCCCCTCTAACTCCGGAGAGTAGATTAGGAGATGCTTCAAGTTTAATAAGATCAGAGGAGTCTTTGCAGAATGTACAGTTTCTCAGTACAGATGGCATCTTTCTACTATTTTGGACCTCGCTAATTGCAGATTCCACCAGAATTGCATTAACTCAAGAATTACATTGATATTTGGACTCAGCTACAAGATAGATGTTAATACTCCAAGACTTGTATTCTCATGTGTAAGGTGACCCAAGGACTTCAAACTGTGGAAATCATTCACACTTCAACATCAGTTGTTTGCAAAAAGATGTTCACCCTTTCCGGATCCTGTAACAGGACCTCCAATTTAATAATAAAGTCTGTCAATATTTTTAGGCAGCTGGCTGATTCATGGCCTTGTAATTCCAGGTTCACTTTGACTACAGTGGGAGTAACACAAGGATGCCTAGTAGCATCAATCCAAGCAGCATCGCAATATGTGCCATATTTAGCTGGCAAACCAGTACCAATTCTTCTATATGCGCACTGTTACTTTCTCGGACTCTGAATGAGCTGAAAGCTATACTAAAGGCAGTAACAGATTAAAACTAGAAGATTCTTTTTGCAGTAAACCAGGTCAAGTCAAAAAGGTAAAATCCTGAGCAGACGACTAAGCAGAGCGGCCAAACTCAAAGTTAAGCTGTATAGGAACCCATTGAGCAGGTTAACCTTTTACCTATTTAAAGGTCACTGTCAGAAAACCTCTTGGAAACCCCACAAAGCACTGTAAAAAAGGCTGATACTGCGGTCTGAGCCATTATCAAACTGGTCAAGAATCACAACAATAGTGGCGCAGAAATAGTTTTCACAGGCACAGCACATGAGTTTGGTGGGATATGGGGCAGAATTAAGGGGCCTGGACAGAAATTGTCAGTAGAGGAGTCATTAAAAGACATTTTTGGAAGCTGCTAATCTATCTTCCACAACATTTCCCAAGCCGAGCGCTGCAAGTGGATGTCTGCTTCATAATGCAGCAGAGGCGAGTCCCAGACCTGCACGATAAGCAGAAAAAAAGGGAAATGTTATTTGAGGAAAATGTGTTTGGTCTAGTCAGCCTGCTCTTTTCATCCATTGTCCATGACTGCGTTTGCATACACCCTGTAATTACCCTTCTTGTCATGACAAACTGGTCCCTTTCTAGAGAATGTGCGCCCACCTGCCCTGGAATCTATTACTGTGCTGTTTTTACTGCAACCTCCCCTCCAAATGTTGACCCCTTTTTCACCCCATATATATGCGGGTGAGACCCCCCGCAGCCACCCTATATTAATTATATACTATACCCACCCCCCACATTTATATGGGGTGAAGGGGGGGTCGACATTTAAAAAGTCAACATTTTGGGGTGCAGTAAAAACAGCACAGTAATTGTATAATCCCCCTGGCCCTTGTAATTTCCATCTCCCATTCCCTGGGAACCACACAAATGGTTGTGCGAATGAGCGGGCAGGCAGGCTCTGAAAGACTTGTCCGACAGTGCCCTGTAAGTAATCACCCTTTTTTCATGTCACCAAGCGTCGTGTGGTGACATGCCTCCAGCTAATCGAGAATAGGGCAGCAAGACTTCTCCATGGCCTCAAGCCCAGGGACCGCATCTCTCCTGCCCCAAGAAGTCTACTCTGGCTCCTGGTTGCTTCACAGATTACATTCAAATCCCTCTATCATACATAAGGCTATCTGGGGCTGGGGACCACACTATCGGAAACTCTTACTAAATATTCCCCCGCTAGACCTCCCTGCTCCTCTAGAACCAGCTCTGTGTATAAAGCATGTTGCTAAACAGAGGACAGGAGGTCGATCACTTTCCTCAGCTGGCCCCCTTCTTTGGAACAGCCTCCCCCTCCCTCATCGTCTTGAGCAGGACTTTCTGAAATTCTGGAAGCTCAAGACTTTCCTCTTTACCTCCTACTCCCTCCCCCCAGCCCCTTTCTCCTGTGCTTATCTCAGTTGCTGGTTTGGTTTTCAGGGCCCTTCTGCATCCTCATGGCCCTGACCTCCCACGGCTCCTTTCCATCCTCAGCATTTGCCTCGGCACACCCTTCACCCTGGAGGCTGACACTTACCATACATTGCACTTAACCGGTTGCTTACCCATGAACACCCCAGTACCTTCCCATTCCCTCTCCCTTCTGCACTTGCATGTTCTGAGCACTCAAGGCATAGTAGGTTCACCCCCCCACTGTATTCATATTTCTTATGTATTTTAATGTTTCTCATCCCCTTCCTGTTGCCCTGTGTGTAGAAACAGAATGTACTTGCTGTAGTGCTTAACAAGCTAACAAATACAGTTTCCCCATGTGTCCTACACCCTGTTGCCCTCGCTCCCCTTACAGCCACTAAGCCCTGGCAACAGCCAGAAACCAGCTCCATATGACATGCATTACTCACCGTAATAGCATTTCTGATTATTGCATCTGCTTAGCTTCACATGCTGTGTATATAGTCTGACATTCAGTGGTAACTGCAGAGTATTGCATCTAGTCTTTCGAGGATCAAAAGGGGACGTCGACATGGGCGGGCCTGTAACACTATCCCTAACGTGACGAGTAGTGCATCCAAAATCACTCACGCATCGAGGTCCCTTCGATTGTATAAGGGAGCCTAATGACCATTGTGAGTACATAAAGAGAATGTAGTAAGGAGTCTATGTTCCTTCCACCCGAGCAGGGAGGAAGGGTGGGTGCATGTGAATCTAAGCAGATACAATAATCGGAAATGCTATTATGGTGAGTAATGCATGTCTTCTGATGCTTGTTAATCTGCTTAGAATCACATGCAGTGCATAGACTAGCGAGCAGTAGTGGTTTGTGAGAAGGAACAGTAGTGAAAAGATGTCTTAGTACTGCTTATCCCACCTGAGAATCAGACCTAGAATGAGTGTCTAGGCAATAGTTTTTTGTAAAGGTCTGTACAGAACTCCAGGTTGCCGCTTTGCAAATGGACTTTAGGTGAACATTTGCAATGAATGCTATGGAAGTCCCAGTGCCTCGACTAGAATGTGCTCTAGATTTGAAGGGCAGTTCTCTCTTAGCAAGAGAAAAACCGAGTGCGATGCAATTGACAATCCACCTTGATATGGCTGATTTGGAGACAGGATCCCCTTCTCTACCAGCTGCCACTGAAATGAAAAAATTATTTGTTTCTCAGTGGTATAGTTCTTTCCAGGTAAAACATGACTGCCCTGCGCACATCTAAAGTGTGTAGGCTTCTTTTGGCCATGTTAATGGGGTTCTGGAAGAAAGTAGGCAGTTGGATTGATTGGTTCACATGGAACTTGGAAATAAATGTATGCGCAAACCGAGTGAGAGTGCGCAGAACCCCCTTATCTCTGTGGACTGTAACAAAAGGGTCTAGCAGCGAAAGTGCCTGTAGTTAACCAACTCTAATAGGTAAGATCCTTGAGGCTTGCATTGTGCATGGGCTCAAAAGGAGACCCCCCCACAAGTCTAGTCAATACCACATTTCGGTCCCATCCGGGAGCCAGGTTAGAAATGGGGGATGCATTATTGTAACCCCTTCCATGAAAGACTTAACTGGTACTTTCCACCACTACACCTTCTGTTGTGATATGGCGTAGGATGAGAGGGCAGCTAGATGAACTTTCAGGGAATTCGAAGTCCAGTAAGTGTGTCAGGTACAGCACAATGTGTGTAGGTGAGCAGTCAATGGGATTGATGCCCTCTGAGTTGCACCAGAAAAAGCGCTTCCATTTACTGGAGTAGCAATGTAGGTGTTCGGTTTCCTCGCCTCCCCAAGTATGTCCATGCATCTCTGAGGGAGTTGTAGGTGCCCGAACTCTTTGACCTCAAGAGCCAGGCCGCTAAATTCAGAGTTTGCGGCCATGGGTGAAGTGTTTCTCCCTTGTCCTGAGATAACATGTTATACGACAAGGAAGTTTCATTGGAGGGGATAGGGACATCTCCATCAGATGAGCGAACCATCTTGTTGAATAGGGCAGTCGGAAGGGAAAAGCATAAACTAATTTCCCTGACCATGCAATGCAGAGACTGTTCCCCTTGGATGCGTTCTGGGGGTACCTGGAGGCGTAATCTTGGCATTTAGCGTTCTCCAGAGTTAAAAACAAGTCTATCTCTGGGAAGCCCCATAGCGTGAAAACATTGGAGACCATGTCTTCGTGTAGTCGCCATTCGTACTCTACGGGCAGTGGGAAGTCTCTGCTGAGCGCGTCCGCCAGAAGATAGAGTTGCCCTGGAACGTGTTGGGACAACAGGAATATTCTGTGTTTGAGCGCCCATTTCCAAATGTTCTGGGAAAGCTTGGATAGCCCTGGAGAGTGTGTGCCCCCTTGCTTGTTCAGATAGTACATAGCTGTGGTGCTGTCTGTCAGGATCAGGACGTCTTCCCCTGTAACTGTCTGGAAGGCCATCAGTGCTTTGAATACAGCTAATCACTTCAACAGATTTATGTGGTTGGATGCTACTTCTGGGCATCACATGCTGTGCGCTGTCTCTCATGTGAGATGAGTGTCGTGAGTGTGTCTACTGCGGGGGTGGTGAAGGCTTTCCCCTTCAAGAGGTTTTTCCCATGACCACCACAGCAGAGAGAGAACATGGGCTGGCGAGACAACTCTAGATCTTCCCATTGCCTGCTGGCCTGACACCACTGGATGTTGAGCCACTCTTGCCTGATACTTATGCGCAGACACGTGTGAGGGACTAAGTAAATGCAGGACGCAATCATTCCTAACAGTCGTATGCCCGTGCGTACCGTCACCTCCCGACTGGCTAGTTTGAGGGGAAGACCAGGCAGTCTGTCCGAATTAGAACCCCCCTAGAAGCTGTTGGACTTGACTGGGGTCTAGGCTGGATTTCTTCTCGTTGATGGAGAATCCCAGGCTGAATAAGACGTCTATCGTCTTTGAGTGTTCAACAGGCATGTTCAGTAGGACCCCCGTTATGAGCCAGTCGTCGAGGTAAGGGTAAACCGGGACGGATTCCCTGCGCAGGGGCGCTGCTGCCAGTACCTTGGTAAACACCCTTGGCACTGAAGCAATGCCGAAGGGGAGTAGTCTGAACTAATAGTGCTTGTCCTCTATTCTGTGCGCCGGCAACATTGAAATATGAAAGTATGCATCTTTCATATTCAATGTTGCCATGTAATCCCCCCTGTTTCAGCAGCGGGATTACTTTCTGTAATGTGACCATATAGAACTTTTGAGGTTCGACAAATTTGTTCGCTGGGCGCTAGTCTAGCACAAGGCGCATGGTGAGATCCTTTTTGGGTACAAGGAAGTACACTGAATAAATACCCTCATTTACCTGTAGAATAGGGACAACTTTTATGGCGCTGCTTTCCTGCAGCATCTCGACCTCTTGCAGTAGGATGCGTGGGTGTTCCACATCAGGAGTCTTGATTTTGGCAGTCTGTATTGAGGTGGTCGGCAAAATTCTATGCAGTACCCGTGGGCGACAGTCTCGAGTACCCACTTATCTGGTATCCCCTCCCATGCATGAAGAATGTTAGATGCCGTCTGACCAGGGTGGCGTGGGGGGGGGACCCGGATCCGAGGGTCATTTCTGACCTAAGGCTGGGGAGCCTCTGGGGGTGGAACTCCGGCCTCTACCTTTTCTACACCGCTGACCTCTAGGTGGATATGCAATGGTGGTGTTGGATCCTTGTCCTGAATTCCAGTTGTTTCCCCGAACCATACACTTTTTGAAGGGAGCGAGATTGCCTACGAAAGGAATGAGAGCCGCTCCCTCTGTTGTGATGGCTTCTGGGTAATCTGGGACAAGTGTCTTAGGTTTTTCTTTGGCTGTCTCAAGTGCTTCGTTCACTGCCTTACCGAACAAGTTGGTTTCCTGAACGGGCTTATTTATTAAGGCTGCCTGGGTCTCTGGCTTAAAGCCAGAGTTCTTCAGGCAGGCGTGCCATTTAAGTAAGGTACCCTGTACCAAGGTTCCTCCCTCAGTCTCAGCAGCGTCTAAAGTGCTCTAAAGCACATTCTGATTCACTTGCTTCCCTTCCGAAACAATTGCATTGGCTCAGGTACCTCTTGAAAGCCTTCTTGCAGCAGGTTCCACTGGACATTGGGTTTAGAACGCAGCAGCAGTCGTGACCCTCTTCGCCAGTGCATACAACCTCTTGGATTCTTAATCAGGCGGTGCTTCACCTGTAGACTGGGGTACACCTGCCCTTTTTCTAGTGGTAGTAACTACCAGTATCCGGAGTGGCATGGCCCTTGATGTAAGCAGGGTAGGTAGGAGAAGGGCGAAACAACTTCTCTACCCTAGGATTAACCGCTCTTGTCTGAGCTGGGGTCAACAATGAAGGCGCCAGTCTCCTCTTGATAGAATTCAGCAAAGGATTGGCCTGGCTGGCAGGAGGCTTTTCTTTCAGTAGATTCTCTACAACAGGCTTGTCCAACCTTTTTGAATGTGGGGCCGAAGCATTAACTTTGTCACCCGGTGGACCGGCGAGCCAAAAGTGAACACCCTCACCCAAAGCAATATATTCAAAAGCGATGGTGTGTGACCTTTTACACAATAGCATCACAGGCATAGCCATGCAGTCCCAAAGATAGCTTTTGGTGTCGGGGGCAGTGATCAAAGGTTAGTTTCTTGTGATTTCTTCCAGTGTGTATGTGTGGATATTTCTCTGAAATAGTGGGGGCGACGGAGCGTAGCAAGGGAGCTATAACGATCTAGGGAGGGTTTGGGGGTCCCCCCCCCTCCCCCGGATTTTTTTTCCAGATATGGGGCTGAAATTGTGCATTTTACAGCAGGAAAAGTGACCAAAAAGATATAAGTTTACAATCGGTTCAAAAGGGGGACATGTACATTCCATGTTACCAACAGCAGACCAGAATATTGTAGAACACAACACATTTTAATTATCAAAGTGTCCACAGTGTGAGACAGCACTGTCACTGATTTAACACATTGGCATGCTGGTTGTGCCCAAAATATGCCTCTGTAGCAACATGTCTATGCTGGCTGTTCTCAATTTAGGCCAGCATTGTCTTCTACAAAGCATGATTGATGCTGCCTGAGCATGTGCAGTGTGAGGGGGCACCTGAGGCAGTAAAAGTCCTCAGCCACGGCCCGGTTTATTGGTCGGACCCAACATTGCAGAAATAAATAAATGAATCGTGTCCACGGACCCGACAAACATTGAGCAAATAAATCGGGCAGGGGAGCAGACTTATGAATTTACCGGGGGGTGCCCAAATATAGGAAGTGACATCACCAGCAGTTCTATGACTGCATTTGCACATAGTCGCCAACTTAGTGCAAGGGGGGTGGGGGATGCAGAACAGTGGACACATTGGCTAGCATGTACTGCATATAGTAAAGTCAAGTAAGAAGGAGGTTTAAGCCTTCCAGTTGCATTCCAGTAGGCCAATACTGCCCCTACTCCACCCCTCTATAATCATCCAGGTTGTAGTAGCCCTCAAAAGGCAGAGCAACACAACTAGGATGGGAGAACGAAATGCCATCCCATCCTGTGAGTGCGTCAAACCTCAGAGCAAAGACTGTGCGTGTGCCTCCTACCTTGGAGCACAATCTCACTAATTTGGTGCAAATCTTACAAGTGGGAGCAGGGGAAGTGTGTCTGTGTGTGCGTGCGCGCGTGCGTGTTTTGCAGACCCTGGATCACTTGCTCACTTATTCAGTGTGAAACTCTGGCCAAAGCAGTAGTGTCGTATTTTCACGATAACTATGCTTAAGCACTTTGGGTTATTGAATAGTGCTGCTACATTCTGAGTCATTCCCTCCCTTTAAATATATTAGCTCTTGTATAACCACAACGGTGTTGATTTATTCTGATGATGATGTTAGACTTGCTCAATAGTTCTGGTTCTGTATCATTAAATGTACTTCAGATCTTCAGAGTCTTGGGAGGATAGCTCAGGGGCAACGTGCTCGCCTTGGAAGCAAGACAGCATGGAGCAACACCGGTTCGATCCCTCTCTTGCCAAGAGGGATGCACAGATGTACAAATGCACCCAACTCAAAACGATTTTTAGAAATTGAGGGACAGATGCAAAACAAGAGCATCTTGCTTTGCATCCGTCGCTCAATTTTTAAACATCGTTTTCTACCCGGCCGCCAGAGAGACAGTATGGATGGAACAAAGGGCCATCCATATTACATCTCTTCTCTCCGTTTGGGGGGTGCGGAGCACCCGCGTACTCGGCGCCCCTGAAACCGGGCCGTGGCCTGTAACTACCTCTGGTGCCGTGGGCATTAGAGGCAGTTACAGGTCACGGGCTGATTTATTTATTCAATGTTTGTCGGGTCTGTGGACCCGATTCATCCATTTATTTCTGCAATGTTGGGTCGAACCAACATTGCAGAAATAAATTAATCGGGTCCACGGACCCGACAAACATTGGGCAAATAAATAAACCGGGCCGTGGCTGGTTACTGCCTTTGGTACACCCCTTTTAGGGGGCACCGGAGGCAGTAACAGTCCTCTGCCACGGCCTGGTTTATTTATTCAATGTTTTCTGTACAGCCTTGCGGGCCACATGAAATGGCTTGGAGGGCAGCATTGTGCCCGCGGGCCGTATGTTGGACAACCTTGCTCTACAAAGTCTGAATCCGGCAAAGCCTCCCGTGTGGCGATGTAAAAATGCTCAGTCGCCTTTTTCAAGAAGGCATTAAATGCCATCTGATCATCCACAGGTGAGGCTTGGCGGACTGGAGTGGAGGGGGGAATCCATACCCAGGGCGTCGGGGCCCAGGGTAGGAGGAGGGGACGCCCAAGGTTGACAATCAACCTGATGGCTGTCTTCCCAATTTTCCATTGGATCCGCAGGATCATCAATATTGTCCCAAAAGGGAGCATCATCTTGTACATAGGTGTGCACGGGTACTTTGTCATCAGTAAGGAGGTCATAAGTATATTCGTCATGAGGATGATCAAAGGTCCTCTGCAACTTGGCCATAGGTGTAAAAGGAAGGTCCTCACAAGGCCTTTTGGGAGCCAACCTCGCAGGAAAAAAAGATTTCTCTAATCTGTCCATACACCCCTCAAACTTCTCCCTTGTCCATGAAGATGAACCAGAGGGGTCCAGGGGAGGAAAGGGGTCAGTTCGACCCACTTCTTCTGTAGAGTGTAGAGAGTTGTCTCCTAAAGCACTGGACAAAGGCAAAGGGCTCTCAGAAGTCCTTGCAAGGTTCCAGAGGTTGTGACGGGTCTCTCGGCGCGTCTCGAGGCCGTTCCTTCTGTTTTGCCGTCTTTCGACCATTCCTTATGTTTAACCGCCGAGGCGATCCTTGCGATACCATCGCTGATGCTCGGGGTAGTAGGGAGGTGTGCCGGTTGAACTGGTGGCTCTGCAGTGGATTTCGGCGTCACCGGGGCCGTAAACTGTGTTGGCGCTTCCTTCTGTAGTGTCTTGACGGCCGCGTGTGTTTTGGTGCTAGCGCCCTTTACTTTAGATTGCCCAGACACATACCGCAGTTGCGGGGAAGGCTGCCGATCATAAAGATCAGTGGATCGCGTCAAAGTATCCGACAAGCCCGTTGGTGCTTTGGAACGCTTCGACTGTACCGCCGAAGCAGAACCTTGGGTTGTGTGTTTAGCGTGGGATCCTTGTGCGTCCCCGTGCGTCTTCCCCATAGCATGACTTGCGTCGTGCCCGTCGGGGACGGACGCTGCAGATCGAGAACTGTCTGCTGTCAGGTCAATGGCCTCCAAAACAGAGCCTTGGTCATTGCTAGTCCCTCACACTGGGTGGCTGTGGCGGCAGGGGAATTTCGGCCTGCAACATACCATAGGCCGCCCACCGATTCAAATGGCGCTCCTTAATAGTCTTTGGATTCAGGAGTTTACAGGCTGCCTCGTGTTTGAGGGGGGAGACAATTATTGCACCAATGGTGCCCGTCTTTCCACGGAGGACAAAATCTAAATAGAGTCCTGTCCATAGGGCAGGATTGGTAGAGACACAAAACCCAGGGGAAAAGGAAAGGCATTCTTGAAAAGAATATGACCACCCGACCCCACTCTCCCTACTGTACAGGCCGGCCAGAGGGCCTGGTGACACGGTCGGCAGCGCCAGCCGGATCAACAGGCGTTGAAATTCCCAGCAGTCTTCGGCGGTGCGCAGAAATCAATCGTCAAAGTGACTTAACGGGATTAAACGACCAAAGGTCGATAAATACAATAACGCAATCTCTTATGAAGAGCTCTGGATTAGGGCGACCAGATAACTGGGTGGAAAAAAACTGACGGACCTCGACACGAGGGATTTTGGGTACACTACACGTCACATTAGGGATAGTGTTACAGGCACGCCCATGTTGACGTCCCCTTTCGATTCTCGAAAGACAAGATGCAATACTCTGCGGTTACCACTGGATCTCGGACTATATGCACAGCATGTGATTCTAAGCAGATTAACAAGCATCAGAAGTTATGTTCTGGGGGGTTGGAGCGCCAGCCTTATAAGTGGACAGAGGACCTGGGCTCTGTCTTTTGGCTGCTGGCAGTGCTGACCGTGGGGTTTGAGGCATAGAAGCTAATGAGCCCCTTTAGCAGGTACCCTTGTTCCCAGTCTGCCTTGTGCACCATTCCCTGTTCCTCCTCCTCCCCCAACCTGCTATATTTCTCCACTAGCCTCCTGGTCTCAGCCCCCGCTGCCCCTCTTTTTTTCTCCTGGCCTCTCTGCCCTTTTCTCCTGGCCCATCTGCCTCTTTCTCCTTCTCTGCGTTGCCCTTTCCTTCTCTTTCCCCCTTCTCTAAGCCCTCAACCTCTATTAGCCGGTATTATTCTCTCCAATCTACCACAATCTCACCACCCGCTATTCTCCTAGTTCCCCACTATCCCTCTCACCGCTCCCCAGTGCCTATCCTTTCTTCACTCTTCCCTTTCCTCCTTCCCAACAGCCTCCCTCACTCGAGCTTTTTCCTCTTCAACACTTCCCTTTCTCCCTTGGGGTCCCTGCTCCCTCCCTCTGCATCCAAGGGCACTTATCCCGGCCCTCGGGTACCATGCCAGCAGGTGGGCCTAGCTAGTATGCCTGCCATGAACGCCCCACTGTGTGCCCAAAGCCCATTGCAGACAATGATCCATGTCCAGGGTGCACAATGTACACTGCTAGCAACAAGTCTCCTTCTCTGCCTGTAATGAACCTGTTCCTGATTTCTGCTAAGACTTGTGCCTTCTTTTCAGAATAGCTTGCCTTTTATTGCAAAGAGGGGAGACCCAGCATGTTTGCGCACACAATACACCCTCACCGGTCTGTCAATTCCCTGGCCCAAAACTGTGGCTCTGCCTGGTGGCTCCTACACGGCCTTGCCCATTTTGGACTGCCTCACAAGTCCACATTACTAAAAGTTCTAAAATGTGTAAAGTATGTTGAAGTATGTGAATGGGCACATTTAAATTATTTGTAATTTTGTTTTAATTTTAACAATCTAAAAATAAAAAATGTAAAAAATCTATGAAAATATTGCCATAATCAGAACCACAAAAATCTAAAAGGAGCCGAAAGTGAAAATAAATGCATCCAAATCTATAGTGGTGATGTTTTTTCAGTGATCAGATCTGCACATGTAGAAACCGATCAGGTCATTTACCTCCTAAACATCCATGTAATAAAACTAATGTTGGAGAAACTGAAACAGCCGACGAAGATCCTGGAGCAGAAATTTAACATTTGCATGGATACTACCAATTCTCCCAAGGCACACTTCAACCAAAAGACACATTCAATTTCCCAATTAAGAATTCACAATAACTTAGTACCGTTTCCACCAAGAGGGCTCATGATGCCCGAAGGTAATTACTGGGTTACCCAACTGGATTGCATTCTAGTTTTCACATTTATGGGAAAATCATGGGGGCAGAGGACAATGACAGTGATTAGAATGGTGCAGGTCTGCATTCATGAACGTTTTACATCCGAAGGGAGTGAAGGGGTGATATGCTGGAAATGAATCGGAGGGACAGGGCCTACGTATCCTTGTCCTTTACTGCTTTTTATCGTGTGTTCTGTCGTGTTTTCCGAGCAGGAGTTCATGTGGGACACCTGGCGGTGCAGCTCTCTCCCCTTTGGTTTGGTGAACGGACCCATGGGATACCCTTATGGCACCCATGGGTAGGGGTACAACCCTGTGCCCCTAGTGTATGTTTTTGGGCAACTGTGTGTGACCCACAGCATGGTATGGGCTGGTGGCAGCTCCGTGCTGAAATGACTGGTGCCCTGAGCGTCCTCCATTTTGGGATGCCCAGGCCCTGTCATTGGAATCTGTAGATTCCTGATGGAGACAAAATGGCCCATTGCATCTTGCCTTCCATCACCTGTTACCCTGATCTTCCCGAAGTCCCGGGAAGCTCTGCCTCTGTCCCTTCCCCCTGACTTTGCTGTTGGGTGCAAGTTCCGTATATGGTAGTGTGGGGAAGTGCCAACCAGACTGACTAGAGCCTTCTCAACGACCGTATGTTGTGGGTACGCCTGTGGGAGGGACCTGGGTGAACGGAGTGTGTGACGAATATACATTCTATGTTGTAGCTGTCTAGTATCTCGTGGTTGACCCAATGGTTGAGACAGCCCTGCCCGAAACCGGTATGAATGCAGGTTGGAGTTTTGAATGGCTCGGTACTTGTCCCAATACACATATCTTGTTGTGAGTGTCTGGCGAGAAGTGAATTGCCTGAATACCTCGCGTGCCTGATTGGCTGGCTGCCTGCACGAATGCCCGTAGTCGTGATTGGATGCTTGAGTGCGACCCAGCGGAATTAATGGGAGATCAACAGTATATCTGGGGACCTCTCGCTGCTAGGAATCGTATTCAGAAGCTGAAGTCCACTACGACGAGTAACTGGAGTGAAGCTTAACCTTGAGCCCTGCTGGACGAGAAGAATTGCTGTTGCTCTCCTTCACAATCGGAAAGCTGCTGTGCTTCAAGAACTGACCCAGAGAGGACCTGGAAAGGCACCCTCTTCCCGAGCTACGCGGGACCATCGTGCACAGCTGATCTTTGCCTAAACTCCCTGGTAGACAGACCTTCGACAGGCTGCTGACCCGATACGGGGACTGCTGCGGAACTCCAAGGAGAAGTGCCCGGACTGTTGTCCGCCACTGTCGACGACTGCCATCGTCGACTGGAGCCGCCGTGCTCCCGTTGCCCAAGAACTTCATTGATCAAGGACGCTCTCGTCTGCATCATCGCCGCTGTATCCTGCTGAAGAAGGCCTGACCGTCGACGCGCCGAGGAGCATCCACCGGTGGGTTTCCCACCACCCAAAGATCAGACGCCGACGACTCAATGCCCTTGCTGGGCCACAGTTCTTCAACTCTTTGCGGTCCAGAACTATCAACACCGAGGTGCCCCGCACGCCTCTTCCTTGCAGGACATTTACGCTTCCCCCGTCAACAAGCACCGCTAGGAACGACGCGGCCACTTCACTGTCGTAGCTCGACCTATTCTCTGTCGGACGTTACGGCGACTATCGTCTCCTGCCTGAAAGGGAGGACACTCAAGAAGGGTTGTCGATTTTCCCGACGCGGAACGCCACAACACCAAGGTACTTTGGGGTTGCCGAACTACTGGGAAGTCTAAGGGTGAATATATGGACTGGGCTTGTATCTTTCCTCTATAGGTTGCCCAGGTGGGGTGGGGGCGGGGGGGATCTCCACACAGAGCTGTGTTTAACGGTAGTGACCAGTATTCTGCCAATTGCTCAACCATCTTGCTTTCCTTCCTCTCTCTACTGCTGGTTTCCTCTTTATTTTGATCTGTGTGCCATTCTGACCATATGCACTTGAATAAGATCTAATAAGGTTAGTGGTACCACTTTAGAACTGTACATATTTACCATTGTTGATTTTCGGAGTACAAAGTGATTGTTTGATTGTGTATATGACCTTAAACATTAATTATATAAAGACTGTTTTAACCGATAGTGTGTGGACATTCCTTCGTGGGTGCTCGGGGACTACACTGTACTTAAGAACCAGCTCGCATCACCTCCTGAGAAGCTAGGCCTGGATTGCTCGATTACGTCCACCAATACTAGAGAATCTTGGCAGGGGTCTCTGTGCCCCCCCTCTACCATATAGAGAGCGGAAGTGCAGACCCCCCCCCCCCCGGTCTTTACAAGGGGTCACACCTCTGATTTTATTTTAGAGCATGTTTCAGGCATGAAATGTCGCTGAAAGTAAGGTTTGCGAATTTGGCACCTGAAATCTATCGATATTGAGTGGTGGATACAAGAATGGAGTTTAAAATTCAACTAGATATTGGACATTTTGTATTAGTCATTCGCAAAGAAATCTATTTCGGTGCAAAACTCGTCAAGTCCTGGTGACTTTGGGAGCAGCCCTTTGCACTCCTCTGCACAAATAGTGTCAGGCACTATGAAGTAGGAGGGTACTAAGCCACAGACCCACTGCAGGCGGGCACCCACTTAAAATGATGCAGAGTGCACGTTTATAAGAGGTACGGTTCTACTGCATGCCAGCACTCCACATTTGTTCATCAATTGAAGTTACTCACTGTAGTGACTGGAGTACTCTTAGTCCCCTTTCCTCCATCCTTGTAGGTGTCCAACATGGGGACGGTAATGAAACCTTTGGCAGTGAAAAATTAGCTACCCCTTTAATTTTAGCATAGAGCCCGAAGGCGCGGCCCCAGGTGTGGGAACGTCCCCGAGGTTCCACCCTCCAGTGCCTCGCCTCAGTCCCCTTTCTACATATTGGATGCTTGAATACCTGGCTATGCTGACAATTTAAGCCCCTCGCATACTAGCGGGGGACGGTGGATGGGACATATGGAGGAAAGGGGACCAAGGACTACGAGTACTCCAATCACTACAGTGAGCAACTAATTACTCATACGGCCCATCCCTTTTCCTCCATCCTTGTGGGCCATTCCGCCAAGAAAAGACAAATTGGTGGGGCTGTGACAACCTGCCTCATGCTTAAGAAGCAGCAAAAAGGTTCTTCAGAACTGCCAGACTAAACTCTACATCCTGCCTAGAGCTGGTGTTCAAGGAATAGTGCTTACAGAACGCAGACTGAGTGGCCCAAGTAGCTGCCATGCATGACTTCCCAGGAAGCGTATCTCTGAGAAGTGACCGCCATAGCCTTTGTTCTGTCCACGTGGGCATGAATCCCTGCAGGAACAGTCTTAGCCATGGCCACATAAACCTCTGAAATGGCCTGGACTATTTAATGGGCTATGGAGGCCTGGGAAGCCTGGGTGCCAGGATCCAAAGCCCCGGAAGGTAAAATGGAGCCTTAGATTTCAGGAAAGATATCAGAGGTAGATCTTGAGCACTCTTCTCAAGTCCAGGGACTGCAACACCCTTTCAGCCTCCGACTGCAGGTTTGGAAAGAGCACCAGCAGGCAGATTTCCTGGTTCAAGTGGAACAGAGAGACCACCTTTGGCAAGAAGATTGGATGAGTGTGCAAGATGACCGTGTCAGGGCTCACACGACAGTGCTTGCAGCTCACCAGCAGGATTGCCTTGAGCATCACCAGTCTTATGCACGGATGTCATCGGTGCAAACTGTTTACACTTAAAGGCAGCAAACATGTTGAGGTCCCAGACGGGGTGTGGTCTCAGCACCGGAGGAAATGCCTGGACAAGCCCTTTAGTTGGACCTTCACATCAGTTTAACCGCTGAAAATGTGCGATCCAGTGAGTTGTTGTAGGCCCCAATGGCTGCCAAGTAGGTGCGACAGGGTACATGTGATTTAATCGAATCCCCAAAAAACAAAGGAAACTTCAACAAATACAAAACTAATACCAAAATAACACATTTCTTTGTTTTGGGGGCTGGGGGGTGCCCCCCCCCACCCAAAGTAATCACTGCATACCGGTGCAACAGTATTGAGTGGGACGCTGGACCGAGCTAGGTGTGTAGAAAAAGAAAGCATGTCGTCCAGGGAACAAGTGAGGGGGATCCAGCCCCCTGTCGTTAGCCCAGTGGCAGAACCTGGTGCACTTACTCTTGTACTGAGAGCGTGTGGATGGCCGCCTGTATGGTCTCCCAGTTGTCTGAAAATTGGGAGTTGTGCAGTCTCAGCTGATCAGGAGCCAGGTCGAGAGGGCCTGCCTGGCCAGGTTCTCCACCGCCCCGCCCTGCTGCATAAGGAAGCCCTTGCTGGGGATCGGAAGATAGATAGGCCCGGGGAGCGCAACTATGGCAGGTCGGCGCACCCTGCCCTTGACAGCCAGTGGGGGGGGGGGGGGGGCAATCAGGATGAGGCTGCTGCCCATCGAGGCCCGGAACTTGCAGTGGGTCTGCTGGAGCAAAGGAAGCAGTCGAGTAAATGCATAGCACCTGCGGCTGTGCCAGCAGAGCTGGAATGTGCCCCCCAAGAGATCCTGGACACGCCCATGAAGCGAAGGGGGGGGGGGCACTTGGAATTCAGACAAGATGCGAATACGTCCAGATCTGGAAACCCCATTTATGGAAGAGGGACAATAAACCGCTGGCTCGTCCGCTTCCGTATTGTTGCCTCCCACGAGATGGACAGCGGAGATCCATACACTCGACAATGCCCAATCCCAGATCAACTCCACCTCGATGCATATGAGGGGCGAACGGGTCCCCGCCCAGCTTGTTCAAGTAGAACATCGTTATGGAATTGACCTGACCAGAACCGTCTTGCCCCGGATGACGGTAAGGAAAGCCCTGAACTGTAGGCCCACCGCCAGAAGTTCCAGCAGATAGATATACATGAAGGCCTCCGTCCTGGACCATGCACCATGAATCCAATAGCTGCCAAATGAAGTCAGTCCCCCCCACACCAAGCCTGTGAGGAAGCAATCAGTCGTCACTACCACATAAGGCTCTGGCTGAGTAAAGGAGGCTCCCACTGCCACATCGCAGTCCATAAGCCACCAGTGTACATCTGAAAGGAGGAATAGGAATCTTGTCTGACTGCACCCATTCTCCTCGTCCCAGATGGCCGCCAGGAGAAGCTGGAGAAGTCTCATCTTACGGTTGGCATGCTACACTGAGCATGCAGGACGCCATCAGGCCCAGAAGGTGCTGGAACCACCATGTAGAGGTGGTTGTGTTGGTCAGAAAATGCTGAATTTCCTTCCAAAGGGACTGAAGCCTTTCACTCGTGGGGGTTGGGGGAGAACACCCTCTGAACAGCTGTCTCATATCGAACTCCAAGAACAGCAGATCCCTGGAAGGGGTCAACTGCGACTTCTGCTGGTTGAGGGCAAACCCTAATTGGTGACGAACATCCACTAGCAGGAGTGCACCACCCCCTTGGGCGAGCTGCCACTCACTAGTCAGTCCCCCAGGTAGAGATACAAGTGGTGGCCCTCCAAGCGAAGGAGGCCAGCCACTGAGTACACAAGCTTTGTGAACACACAAAGGGCTGAATTAAGGCCAAATGGCAGCACCCTGTACTGGAAGTGGTGTGGCATAATCGCGAACTACAGGAAACGCTGGTGCATTTTTGTAGATGGGACCTGTAGGTATGCATCTTTGAGGTCTAGGGAACACAATTGGTCCCCTGCGCACAGCCTGGTTGTTCTTGGGTAACGTATGCATTTGAGTAGAACCCGTAGCCCATCTGATGGAGGCACCGGCTCCACCGCCTGCATTTTCAAAAGAAGGATGTCCCACAACAGTGCAGGTGACCCTATGTGCAACAGAGCAAGAGAGGATTACACGGGAAAAGAGGAAAACTAAAGCCCATGGAGACTACTGAAAGAATCCAAGGATTCTTGAAAAAATGCTTCAAGCTGTCCACAAAGAGATCCTGTGCGTCCTTGTCGTCCCGCCCACCCCTTTTTTTGTCTGTCAGACAGAGAGTCCAGATCCAGCCTCTGGGCAGTTAGGGGCGGGCGGGGGGGGGGGGGTCTGTCACACCCTGTCATCTCTCAAAGGTGACTGAGTCTCGACTGAGGCGGCGTTAGTGGCACCAGTGACACCGGAGATGGAAGGCCCAGAGGCACTGGCGGAACCGGATTGGAGAGGGAATCTGCACGGTACCGGAACCCCCAGAGGGCCCAGAGAGGAGGCCCTGGAGGCACGACCTGCAGGACTACTTCCTTGATGAAGTTCTTGAGGAGTTCCAATATCTGAGGGTAGCGCATGGGAGAAAGCGCTAAAAAAAAAAATATATATATAAAGTGATCTTCACATGCCGCCAGGTCATGAGATGGAGCACAGCACTCCGCTGCACTGGGCCTTCTGTCCTGGTCGAAGTGCCAAGGAACCTGGGAAGGTAATCCAAACGGCTGAGACGCAAATATAACTCTGCATGTACCACCTGACTGAGCCATGGGGTCATACACAACAGCCCAAAGGAAGAGGGCTGGGACTGCCCTGAGGGGCCCATTCTCAAGGCAATGAGGCCGCCTGAAGCCTAGAGTCAGGATCTGAGATGGTCGCCGGCCGTGCAAGCTCCACCATGTGCTTGTCTGCCATTTTGGTACTTGTGCCACGTCCTGGGTGGGAGGGTGCAAAGGCCCTGCACTCTGCAGGACCCAACATAGCCAGAGACTGTTTGCGCCCAGACACTCAAGCAGGAGCACTGACTTCAGATGGCTCCTGTTGGCCTACGGCCCTCAGCCAGCGGGCCAGTAGTCGAATGGTCCTCCTGCACCACAACCTTGGCGATGGCTCTGGTAGGCTTTAAGCCCTCAGCTGGGTAGCCGCCTGGAACAAGAACTTGAAAGCCTCTTGCACCCCGGTGCAGAAGATGAAGAACTGGAGTGCCCCTCGGATCACCCAGAACCACCCCTGGGCCCCTTGGCTTGGGAGTCGGTAGCCTTAACCTCAGGTTTGCTGCCAGTACCGGAGTCCACACTTCCCCTCTCAGCCAGGGGTCCTGGAAAGGAGTCGCTGTATGCTGGCGAGGCCGTGGTGAATAAAGGACCTACCTGGTCCTAGCAACAAAGTCCTTGAGATGATTGGGTGGTGAAGAATGGAAGATCTCTTGCCAGAGCAAAGTTGATTCTTCAAGGATCGGTGACCTAGAGATCTGCAAGCCGCACAAGCGTGCCAGCGGTGGTCAGGCCCCAGGCACTCAAGGCAGGAGGGCGCATGGGGATCGGAGGGCAGGAACGACCAATTGCAGGATGAGCATCTCGTAAAGCCTCCTGCAGCTGACATGCGCTGGGGAGGCAGGGCACCGAATTAGAAGAAAAAACAGGGAGCAAGCAGAACCATGAAAAGGTTTCTGCGCCTAGCTGCCAGGTCTGACACGTCCGTGTGAAAAACTGGGGAGGGGCGAGAAGGCGGTGCCTCGGGGGCTTTGCCACGCCTCTGCACGCTATGCTAAACTTAAAGGCTTAATTTTTTACTGACAAATGTTGAGGTACTGTGCCCATGTTGGGGGACGCCCACAAGGATGGAGGTAAGGGGATGGGACGCATGAGTACAATTAAATTTGGAGTGATTTTGGGAGTATAACGCAGAGGCTGTTTTATCTGGCACCAAATCCTCTACTGCCAGTGATAGAATGTGCCTGGTTAAACAAAAATTGCCAGATAAAGTTTCCTTGCAGGATAATCAAATGGCTCGATGGTAAATGCCAATAAACAGAACAAAAAGTATAGATAGCTGGCTTTTTCCTCCTTTAAAGGGCTACATGTCAACTGGATAAACGACATTCAGTTATCTGGCATATTGCATACATGGCATCATGGCAACTGACTAACAGGAACGCGTAGACCGTGGCACCTTCGCGATGGTGTTTTTCATATCGAGGTGAATGGAAATTTGGATTGTATAACACCACAACTTGTATTACTCATTCTGCACCTGTGGGGGAACAGAATGCCAAGAATGCTGCTCTTTCTTTCCCAGCTGGTACAGAGCTAGAGATCAGCCAAGCAGGGTAATTTGTCCAATCAGAGGCAGAAGCAGGGCCAACCAGACTTCACCACACCAACAGGAACAGAGGTGGCTGTGGATCAGACAGCGAATTACAATTTCCAGTGTACCTATTTTTTTGTGCACTGCTGGTCACATCCTTGCTCCCATATTTCTCACATTGTCCTATGCTCATGCATGTGGCATGGTGGCTAATACATTAAGGGGGGAGAACCCATTTTAACTGGGGTTGAGCGCGACAAATACTCATACTCAAAATTATTTATTTCGAAAATTATAATGTTAGAATAAAACCTTGCTTGCGAGTCCTATGACCCTGGGGTCATACGATTCCAAGGCGACATTGATTATGTTTTGTTACAGACTGATATATCATGTGCACATCCACAAATGTACCTTTACTGTGTAGGTTCTGGAATTCAGGCGCAACCATTTTAGATGTCTTTATACTTCACACGTTAGAATCTACGAAAGGGCCATTTCACAACTTGTTTTTCGGCCAAATCTGCCCAAGATGACTGAAAATGAGCTGTGAAATAGTCGTTCCAAGAAATGCAAAATGGCACCATGATCGCACACGAACACCAGAACCATGTGGCAAACGTACCGAGCCCATTAAGATTTATTTAGGTCCTTTGCTGGTACCAAGTCACTGCGACAGGCTCATAATAAGGGGAACCTAGAACATATTAAATTAGGACATAACATGCCATTAGTGTGCGAAATTCCACTATAGAGTGACATAAATCCCTTCACATAGCAAAAGGAAAGGGGTGCAACGCGAAAGAGGCCAGCTTTAATAATTCACCAGTAGCACAACAGTGAATGAAAATGCTAAATTCTCTAGCGGTCATGTGTTGATATTTATAGACAATACTGATTCAGTGCCCCCCCCCCCCCCCCCCCCCTTGCCTTTCGGTTGATCGCGCGGTGAATAGCATGGAAAACTTACGTTCACTGGTCACTTGATGAGTGTTTGCCACATCAATTGACAGATTTTAAGTGTCATTCGTTCCCTGGTGCAAAGACGCATAATTGCAATGGTGCAACTGAATGTCTTACCACTGAGGGCCCGGATGAAGTGGTTGTTCAACCAAAGCGTTGCACTTGTGGAAGTGGGGCTGATTAGGATCGAATCCATTTTTTATTTATTTGCCGCACATTTTTTGATCTGAGACGCCCATGGTTGAAAGTCATTTTAGCTCCAATACTATCAGGTATGTCTCTGATGCTGTGAATGTTGTCTCGTGTTGATGCTAGTTTTATTAATGATGTATGCGAGTATATTACTGTGGCCTTTTAACGTATGACAAGAAAGTGTTTTAACTTGTTTATTTTTTTATAAATTTTACTGTATATATTTGAACTTGATTGTTAATAGCTGGAAATATATTGTATTTTAATTGCTGTTAATGGTGTAAACCGAAATAAAATATTTATCAGGTGATAAGTCATGAAACACGACTTTTTTTATATAAATCAGATGATTAAAACATTTCGAGATTTAATAGACCATCATAAATTCCCTATAATTTTAAGAAGGTAGGGCAAATACCCAAACATTGGTGATAAAATTGATTGCATTGACATAACATGATACACAATGTTACTTTGTGTGAATTACGCCCCGAAGAAACAGTCAGGTGCGATACACGTGTAGGTGTGTGTTCGGGTGGTGGACAATCAGCAGGGTGATAAAATATATAGCTATGATGAAAATTATGGCTCTGCACATATATTTTACATTTGTGTCAATATCAGATTAGCAACACCTCGTCAATGTAAGCTTGGGATCTTAATGATCAAGGACATGATTTGCAGATGAGGGTTGATTGCAACGCATTGCTATTGCTGTTTTTTGGAATACATTGTGAGTATCAGATCAATGGTCTAACTCAGGGACAGTTGAAATCTGAGGCGAATGCAGGTGTGAGGACTCATGACCGCCACATCAGCATTGAGATTCCATAGCATAGTGAAGCACAGGACAGTCTGATGCACTCGCCTTTTAAGATTTGGTACACTGAAGACAGCGCAGGGATGTTGCCTTTTGGAGACCCAATTGCAGCATTCTCAAGTGATAACATTGCAAACCCGGAAGCAGTCTGATGCGCTTGTGATTTAGGACTTTATTCTACCAAAGGGGTGGGGGGAAGCAGGGGTGCTGCCTCCTGAACCAACGGCAGCATTCATAAGTGATAACTTAGAATCCCTGGAAGCACAGTATAGTCTGATACACCTGCCATTAAAGAATTTGGTGAACTAAAGGGAGACCATAAGATTCCTCGAACTAAGCCACTCAATGTTTCAGGAAAAGTGTCTCAGTAAACAATGATACAATCATGCGAAATGAGCGCCAGGGCAAAACCCTCCATGAACTAATGCGTGGGGGGAGGGCTATATCTCACACTGGAGCGAGATCTATTTATTGCCAATTTATAATGAAGGCTGATAAGGAGGTGGAGTAGGGGAAAAGCTGGCAGGGTACCAGAGTGCTTTGTAGGAGCAGCAGAAGGCAGTTCTAAGCAGCACACCATTGTCTCCCAGGGTTCATGACTTGCAGGATGAACAAGGGGTTGTGTAGCCTGAAGCAAATCGTAGCCGGCTAGCCAGCAGAGGATGGAAAATAACTAGGCCCATGATCTTGTACAATCCACTTTTACTTCCTAAAAACAGGCAATGACTCCCACAAAAAAAAATGAGGGTACAAATACGTCCAACAAAAACAACAACGCCACTCACCCAGCACCAATCAGTGGCACCACAGGAAAGAAGTGCCACATCATGTCCAATATGGTTGATGCAGACTCCGGATTCCGTGTAGACATTTAATAATGACCTGCTCATAATTCGGGATAAAATCCCTCCCACCAAGAAAATAATGTTAAGGGAAAATTCCAATAAAAAAAAAAGGAGAAAAAGATGTGGAACAACTTTGGCTTAAATTTCCTACAGCCCCTAACAAAAGCAAAATGGAAGGCACTTCAGTGGGATTATAAAACCCAAATTATCAAAGCCCTAAAAATAATTTTCAAGGAGAAATGGCTTGGGCCAAAACCGACTATAAAAAGCTTTGAGATTATGAACATTTTCAAAAGCCGTAAAGCCTTAACTCCTCCCATCTGCCCTCTCAGACCAGGACTGCGAAGACGTCAAGCAGGCCTTCGCAAACAAACTTCGGATTGACCAGAATAAAATTGAAAAAGGGCTATCAACTCAAGCACCTAAACTTTGCAATCATCTACAATCCGAGATATAGAACCACCAACATTTTCAATTCAACATATCACCAACATTCGAGATGGCTAGAATCATTACCTCCATGCACCCCCTCTTGTTGAAAAACATTCCTGCGAAATTCACTTTGGAAAATAAAAGTATCTTAACACCTTTCCTCACCAGACTCATTAACTCTTGCTTTGACCATAGCTCAGTCCCTTAAGTCATTAAAGTAGTCACCATCACCCCCCTGGTGAAGGAGGGTTTGGATCTAAGACACAATTTGAGGCCAATTCGAACTCAAACTTTTGACAAGAAATCTTGGACAAAGTAGCAACTAACCAACTGCTGGCATACCTGGAATCATCTTCCATGGCAAAACAATCTTGTTTCAGAGCTGATCATAGCACGTGGACCACCTTAATCGATTTATAAACCAACATGCTTGAGATGCTGGACCAGGAGAAAATAGGTCTCCTAGTCCTCCTAGACTGGTCTGCAGCTTCTGAACTGCTGGATCGCAACTGTTTGATCTACACCCTATCTGATCTGGGGAATTGTGCCCCCATAGACAATCCTCAGTATGTTGGGAACCCCCTCCCCCCTTAAATTAGCTCCCATTCTCTGTGGTGTTCCACAAGGGGCTTGCATCCCGCCCACACTTTTTATAGGTCAGACCTCTTTGTAATCTGCTAGAGACCCGAGGGATCGCTTACAAATTACGCAGAGGATACTCAACTGATTCTAGAAATCAATGGGGATCACGACATCGACTCCAGGAATCGGAATTCCATCTATGAGGTCATTGAATGCTGGATGACAGAGTTGGCTCTAAAGGGAGCTAAAACCAAACTTTTGCTATTCGGAATCTCACTGGCAAGAGCAAAACTAGGGAAGGAGTATCTGTGCTTCAGTATCAAGGATTGTTCCATTCTCAGTAGTAGGGACACAGGGGGTCTGTTTCAATTCATCCCCAAGTGGCGAGACTCAGATCAAGTGCATCACAAAGAACTGCCACTAGTATCTGAAACTCCTGAGGAACATCAAGCCTTTTATCTCCAAGGCAAACTGCTCCTCAATCGCTCGAGCCATTATTCCATCACGGCTTGATTATTGCAATGCATTATTGGTGAGGGCTAGCAAAAAATGCACACAACTGCAGATCCTCCAAAATGCTGTTCGCATTGTTAAAGGTATACCCAGACACAAGCATATATCTACTAATAATCGCTACACTGGCTTCCCAGCTCTGCCCGGATTCAATTCAAGACGGCATCTCTAGTGCACAAGTGCCTGTATGGCAAATTCCCAGCCTGAGAGCCCATATTACCCTGTATGAACATAAACGCTCCCTTCGCGCTGCCAACCTTGCACTGATCAAAACCCACAAGTTAAAAAAGGGCCTAGGAAGGGCTTTTCCGGTGCTGGCAGCACAGGAATGGAACTCACTGCCAAGTACCCTACGTTTGGACAATAATGCAATACTTCGCGGTCAACACTTTCATCTAGTACTTCACGTGGCTAAGAACCACCCCACCATTCTGACCAGACATCCTTGGCCGAGTCCCGTCCTTTATCTCTGTATATTTGTGTTTGTGCGCCCAGATGCCTGCAGGTTCCCGGCGCAATACAAGTAAAAAAGTTAAACAAATAAGTAACAGTAAAATTACCACTGCCTGTTCTGAAGAGGAACTCGAGGGGAAATGATTTTTGTTGGCATGATTTACTAGAGGAAAAGTATTGATTTCAAAAAGATTATGTTAAGATCGAAATGTTAAAAAAACAATGGGGCGCAAAATACCATTTATCCACAATTTAAAAATGTTACTGCTTACCTAGTCATATTTACGATTAAGGGGAATCCTCCTGTAGGTTTCTAGTATTTTTATATTGATGTTACTGTGACATCATAAAATGCTCCCATGTGTGTGCAGAGGACCTATTGCCTGTCCTCTACCAGGCGTATTCTCTGGTTTTCGGCCAATCACACGACAATCAATTTCAAAAAGCTTTGAAGGCCCGGGCGGCCCTGCAGAGCACGAGTGCTACGCCTCGACTCACCAGTAGATGGTGACGCCGCATTAAACACGACTTGCTGGAGTGAAAGGGTGCCAATAAAAGGGAAGGGAAAATGCATGAAAGGGGATGAATAGGATGTAGCGGACGTGATTAGGGGAAAGGACGGAGTTAAATGTAAGAAATATATGCAGGAGATGATGGAAACTGGAGAGCAGGAAAGAGAACCGAAGCAAGTAAGTGATTTCGAGATGAACGTGGGAAGGAAAGGGTGGGGTGAAAGGAAATGAAGTACCGGAGACTAGAGACCGAGACGGGGTAGAAAAATGAAGATGGAAGCTGGGGAGGGAAAAGGCCGGCAGGAAGGGGGGCGGAGTAGAAGCGATGCGTGAGGGGTAGGAAAGAACTAGGAGGGGTAGAGGATGGAGGAAGCTGGAGAGGCAATGTAATGGGGGTTTAGAAGGGTGCATAAGGGGAGAACGGAAGGAGCTGGAAACCGGGAGAAGAACGCGATGATCTCGCCAAAAGGCACAAGAGGGAAGGCCATGAGGGCGAGAAAAGAACGTGTAAACTGTGGGCATAGGGAACGCGGCAGGAAGAGGAGCTGCCAACTTTCCCAGGCAGCCGACAGGAAGCGCAGGACTAGGCTGTGCCCTTTCCCTCCCCCACAGGCGGCTCGTGGGCAGCTGCCAGGCGCTTACTGGGGCTGAGACCGAGAGCGGCCCTTTAACCCCGCCCCGCCTACACATGCTACACAGACACGTGCTGGAAGACTCCTTCCCACGAGCAGAGGATGGATGCAGACTCTGGCCCAAGTAGACGTTCACTTGGCCCTTCATTCAACTCATCCAGCTTAAGTCGATAGAACGTCGCTGCCAAGCTGCCAGAAGCCACAGGCAAAAGTGCTCCTTGTTACTGCTAGTGACCATTTTAAACTTACTACTACTATGGGGGCAATCTTTACAAAATGTTTGAGACACTTCAGACATGGAAGCACATCAGAAGCAACCTGCAGTGCGCGTGGTTCCAAACGGGTTCATTCACGTGCATCCTCACCTCCCCATGAAATGTTGTAACATTAGTGGCAGATGCCATTTTAATACAGTCACAGCACACATAAATCACAAAACTGGAGGACCATCAAGCATGCAGGGCACAGACATGTTCGTGATCTGTCCAGGCCCTGTGGGCTAAAGCAATACGCAACCCCTAACTTTCACATGTATTGACATTATCAGAAATGACGTAATCGGGGCGCTGCCAGGAGCAATCAAACTTTGATGCTCAGTGCCATCATGGGAAGGGACATCAGTGGCCACCATTGAAGGGGGAGACAAACAATGTGCTGTGAAATACATGAAAGGCCACAATTCTATATGAAGCAACTCTACCATGATTGGGGCCTTTTAATTTTAGCATACAAAACCATAATCTAGTTCAAAATTAAAATTTGATGAACAGGAGCTAAAACCAGCTCCTGGGTGCCGTGCATCACTCTGTAGGCCGGAGTTATTGCTGCAGAACCAGGAGCGAGTACCCAGAGCATCGCAAATATGACTTACCCGGGAGATGCAAACTAGTGTTTGTCCATTGGGAATCACAACTCGGGCTCTGGTGTTAACCTCCTTTCTTTCCGACCGCCCATCCCAGGTCAAACTGAGCCTTTCTATCTACTGTCGCTCTTTCAACCTGTGGTGCTCCCCATGGATCTAACCAACCCCAGTGGTTCTTCAACGTCCACCTACATGGCTTGCGTGGCACGTGAGATTGCTACTTTCACATCCAACATCGTGTTTTTCCGGATGACACGCAACTTTTTTAGGCTACCCTCAGCCACTTTCTCCTCCTCTCTCATATCTGACTGTCCACTATTCAGTCATGGTGTGTGGCAAACAACCTCTGGCTCAACGCCAGTAAGACTGAGATTGTTCACATTAGGACCCCTGTTTCCGCTTTCCCACTTTCACTCTGGTCTACCTCCCTTGGCCCTGCGCCCGCACTCACCTGCTAGGCTAAAAACCTTGGGCTCATCTTCGACTCCACTCTCCTTCTCTTACATTTTGGACATCTCTAAAAAGTCTATCAGCTACACCTCCCCAGAGGTACTCTACCTTTTCTCACTTCCCCCAGCTGCTCACTGTTTCCAGAGCCCTGGTTCTCTCTAGGCTGGACTACTGCAACAGCCCCTTTCTCAATCTCCCTGCTTCTGCACTACGCCCACTGCAACTCATCCAGAACAGAACTGCAAGACTTATCCCTTGGCCTCAAGCCCAGGGACCGCATCTTTCCAGTGCGGAAATCCCTCCACTGGCTTCCAGTAGCTGCAAGGATCAAGTTCAAGACCATCTGCATTGTCCAAAAGTTTTTCTGGGGCATGGGACTTCCCCCATCTGCAAAAATAACTATCTGGATACTGTCCCTCCCAAGCCGTCTGCTCATCTACCTCCAACCTTCTCCGAGTCAGCAGTTCTCCAAGCAGAGATTTGAAGGGAGATCCTCATCTTCTGCAGGGGTCTCCCTCTGGAATAACCTCCCTGCCGCCCTCTGTCTTGAGCCGGATTTCCTTAAATTCCAGAAACTTCTCAAAACTTTCCTCTTCTCTTTCTCTCTCCCTCCCTCCTTTACCCAGCTAACCTAACTCTCTGCTCAACGCTCTCCCTCCTTTTCCATACAGCTTGCCAACAGGCCGCCTGGTGTACCTCCGTCTCACAGGTCCCTTGCACCCCCGCCAGTCCTCTCGCACTTGCCTCCGGGCCCTGCACTCGCCTCATCATTGCTGCACTTGGTCAATGACCCCAAGAGAGTGGCATCCCTCTGCACTTACCCCAACCTCCACTGACTGGCTGCATTAAGCTCATTATCCCTATAATAGCTCACAAGGTCAGAAAGTGCAGAGAGGGCGCAAAGTTATTCAAATAAAGTTTTTAGATGTTCCGAAGATGCAGATGACATTTTTCTAAACGCAGCTCTGTAGATAAAGCATTCCATGCTTGAGCTGCAAGGACAGGGAAGTAACGTCCCAAGCCTCTAGGCTCTTTTACATCTCGGAGCAACCAGCTGTCCACTAGTGCTGGAGTGGAGTAGTCTTGGGGGAAGGGAGCACGTAGGATTTCATGTGTTCCTGGAGATCAACTGTTGCGTCTCCATTGACGCATTTATGAACCAAGGAGAGGGCCTTGAAACGTATTCTTGCAGATACAGTTAGCCAGTGGAGCTTCTTTCTAGCCTGAGACATGTGCTCGTTCGGAATGTTGCAGATAATCTGAACTGCCGCATTTTGAAGTATTGGAAGTCTACTTGTGCAGTTTTTATTTGCTTCCAAAAAGAAGGGCCTTACAATGGTTCAGACATGGCATAAAAATGGCTCTGACCATGGTGTCACAGTTTTTAGGGGACAGGAGTGGTTTGGCAATTCTCAACACCTTCAAATGGTACTGCAAACTCCCAATCACACCATCCACACGTGTGTCACAACCAAGAGAGGCTTCAACGTAGACACCATGAGTCTTAACGTTGTCCAGAATATTGATGTGTTTTCTTCAATATTCATATGGATGTATTTGGAACCTATCTTGGCTCTGGGTCTGGTGGAGACATATCAGCAGCTCGGTCTTGGCACTGTTCAAACACAGCCAGTTTTTGGACATCCAACTTTTTACAGAGCCATAGATGTGGTCTAATCTAGCGGAGTCAACATTGTAGTTTCCACTTCGTTTCATCAGAAGTTGGGTTTCACTGTATTCGTAAAGTGGATTCCCACGGTGGTCAGAAGTTCAGAGGTTTGATGTAGAAGTTGAACAGTGTTGGTGATTGCCCATTACTCAGAAAATAGCAAATCCACTTTGTGGCCTTTCTGGAAAATATGCTAATGGTAAACAGTGTGTCCAATAGGTGCTTATGAGCAAGCAGGTCAAAAGCAGCAGACAGATATAAAATGATCAGCAGCCCTGACCCACTATTCTCTAAGACCTCAAGCATATGTGTCTGGAGGTCCAGTAAAGCACTTTGTTCAATGGTTAGCTCGAAAACCAGATTTCTTTGGGTAAAAAATACCAGAACTTTCTAGATGATGTTGGGAGCTGGGAGGTTCCTACCTTATCTACAATTTTCAACAGAAATAATGTTAGGAATAGGGTGCAAGTTGTTCGAGTCTCTTGGACTTAAGCCTGGTTTCTTTGGCCAAGGTGTAACAACCTATTCGATAGTGTCAGTGACAGACATGGCTGAAGGATGCATTAACAAAGCGTAGCAAAAAAGGGGCAAAGGTTTTGGGATTGAGGGAAGAATATCATCCGGGCAAGAAGTGGGGCGCATAGATTTAAGAAATAACCACATCTCCATTACCCTTGTTTGCTTAAAGATGAAACTCAAATCTTTATCTTCCAATATCGGAGATTTCCTGAGGGCTGTCACTGTTCAAGGAGTTTGAAATTTTGGCACAGGCGGTAGAGATTATATTCGCAAATGACTGTTGCACCACCCTACAATCCTCAGTGGATGGAACGAAGGACTGGAGCTAGAACATCGTCTGAGGTTCCTATAGATCTCCAATAGCTTCTTGGTATTATTCCCGGCCATCTCAATTTCATCATTGTAAAAATTCCTTTTTGCTTTGTAGATTTGATTTTTATCGTCTTCTTGTAGGAATTTCTAAGTTACCTTGTTCTCGTTGGTTTGATTTTTGTCGAAAATCCGCTCTGCCTGCCTTTTTAAACTAGCCAAGGCAGGGGTAAACCAAAGTTGTTGGCATGTCTTATCTCAGACAGTCTTTGAATTTACAAGGAGCCACTCTTTCTAGAAAGTAAGTTAATTGGGCATTGTAGACGTTTACCAATGTCTCAGGGGTACCCGTCACAGGCGTTATTCATTATATAGTTTAGGCATTGCTCTAGTGGGACCTTTTCGGAAAATTATGCACTCTCAGGGGTTTATTTGGAAGATGAATAAGGCACTCCCACAAATAAGTGACGAGACCAAGCGCAGGCCTTGGTATTCGTAAACCTCAGAAATAATGAGAAGTCCAGAATATTTCCTCCTCAATGAGTCGATTCAGTATTGAGGATTGTAATGTTCACATTTTTAAAGGAGTCGCTCTAAATCTAGTGCTTCCTTGTCCACAGTATTGTTCAGCCAAGGATTAAAGTCTCCAAGCAAAAGAGTAGAACAGTTTGGTTTATTTAGAGGGGCTAAGATGTGCCAAGTCCTCATTAAACTACAGCATTTTCTCTGGTGGCTGGTAAGTCAGTATAACATTTATACAATTGTTCTCGCTAAGAAGAAACTTCAGATGGGTAATCTCGTAACGGCACAGTCTATGGATGATTCAAAGAAATGTAGATTTGACTTTACTAGGAGGGCAAAACCTCTTCCATTTTCCCTGAAAAATGGAAAGCCTGGAAGAGTAGCCAAACTGATTTTAGGGCTGCATGAATCTTTAAGCCAGGTTTCCATAATACACATGACGTCCAGGTCTTCTTCCTGGGTGTAGTCATGTATATTAATGGCATTTCTATGTAGTGAACGGGTGTTGAAGAGTGACATTTTGATAGAAGGGGGTTTAGATGGAGTAATACACGCTACATTGTTCAAATCAGCTTTAGGGCGATTGCTAATCTGCACTGTAGAAATAGAGTTCACAGGACACTTGTTGAAAGTCCAGAGGGTTAAATGTGTGGTGACATACCTTTCTTGTAAGTCTATTTGTGAATCTAATACCGGCGCATCGTTTCCTACATTTTCCTGAGATGGCAAACTATCTACTATGACTGAACAACTAGGAATGGCCGCAAAGCAAAGACAGGAATGGGTGACTTCAATAAGTCAACTGGCCCAGAGCTTTGCTCTTTGGCACATTAGACACATCTTGTAATAAGAACTTATCTGCACAACGCATATTAGTAATATAGTTCTCAGCAATCTTCTCAGGCCGCAGTTTCTGGGCAGCAAGTAATAAAGCGAGTTTGAATGGGGTCCCATAATTTGGAAAAACAAGCAACAAACAGGGAAGACGTGTCGCGAGGATCATGTGGGTGAAAGAAAAACTTCTGAGGTTGCCTAAAACAAAAAAAAAATGAAAATTGCGTGGAAATGTAGAACCTTGCCATCAGCCAAAACAGAGCAGCATTATGATTCATTAAGTTTAAACGTGTCCCAATTCTTCACTAACATTCTCAAATATCCAACGTTAGTGTGACATAGGAATGTTTGCAAGGTACCAGTTGGCTTGGGAAGCCAAAAGAAGCTCCTGGTAGCAGCTAGTTTTAAGGTCACCAGGGTTTCCTAAACTAGAAGCAGTACTAAATAGCGCCCGACAATTTCAAATCCAGGCGTATAACAAGCGATGAACGGAATCATAAAACAATTAGATAAAAGGAGTTGCCCAAGATCACATGGTTTGGTTAAGGGTTGGGCAATTGAGCACTTGACCACATCCCAGGTTTACTTGATATACATATGGTATGAGGTTGTTTTGTGCATCAATAGTACTCTGCTTTTAGCAATGCATTGAAAATGACACATTACATAATAAACTATCCTTTCATTAAAAAAAAAAAGCTTTACACTATACATCGTCCTAGAAACACATTCAGCAGAAAGAGTATAGCTTTATTTTCCCCGTCCTGCATGGAATTCACAGAAGCCCCATCCAAAGTGATGTGGGCCTAAACATGGTCTTTATTTTATACACTATGCTGCATTATACAGCCCTTCTATTTCTCATCACCCACCATTCGCATTTCCTAAGGGACATGGGTCCCTGTTAACGGTCCCTCCCATAGCCGCCCACCCCTCCCCCCGTCGCCCGCCATCATGTCTTCTTGCTCTTATTATAGCGCTATGTTGCCAGAGCAAAGTGTTAAGCTGTGGGAGAGCCTCTGTCGCCCTGAGCTGGATCTTTTACACGAAAGTGTGAGCAAGAGCTTGAAAGGCTTTGATCAGGCCCGAAGCAAAGCGGGGGGGCTTGCCCCGTCCCGGAGAGGGGGAGTGGGGGACTTGGGACACAGCCCATTAATTCAGGACAGTGCCGCAAAACACCGGATGGTTGGCAGTTTTATTACCTGGCAAGACGATTGCTCCAACATGGTAACAAAATAAAGCGCTTCTGTGGCCTTCGACACTGGAGAGAACTGCCAAAGCAAACAGCCCTGAGCACAACATGAAGCAATGAGGGCTGGCCAGATTTGCAGGGCGTGTCCCCAGAACACAATGTATACACTCATTTCCTTACAAGAATAAATGCGAAAGGGGGCAAGAGCAGAACTGGAAACAAAGCGGCATATCGAAGAAGAAAGGACCCGTTCATCAAGCCTGGCTCGCAGACCAGGACCGCGCTATTCCAGGGCTTTTTGGCACCTGTGAAGACGCTTGTGGAGTCCTCATGCGGTTAGTAAGGGCCATCTAGACCTGGACCTCTTCACCTGTGCCTAGAAGCAAAGCACCCCAACGATGAGCCCAAACAAGGCGCGTCTTCTGTGGAATTTCCTGCTACTATGGTGCTGGACTGTCCTTGAGCCCAGGAAAAGAAAGCTGGCCAGGCACACAGAGCAAACACTTGGTAGCAGGCCTTTGTGAGGAGAGAGCAGGGGGAGGGGGAGGCTATTCGCAGAGAACAGTTCATTTGGCTTTGTTCTTCCTGGTAGAGGGACTCCTGTTGGACAACATTCTAGATGAAGCTTTCCGATCTGTCAAGGGGGCCCCAGCTTTGGGCGCAACACTCCATATGGGCCTTTAGGGATGTACACAAAACTCCAGATTGGGAAGGGGTTGGGGGGTTTTAGATCCGCTGGCTCCATCGTCGTACCCAGTTTGCCCCCCGCTGGCACACCTTCATTAAACGCCCCCGGCACTAAAAAGATGCCTCCACTACTGGACGAGGCTTCCAGAGTACTCCGGACCTCACGACCAGAAGGAGTGCTGCAGACATGTACACTGTAAGGGAACAGCTCCCGGGCAGCTGACCGCGTTATAGTGACGTTAATAACATGGGATTGGCTGACGTGGACGTCAGGATTAGTGTTGTGTTAAAGACTACTACACTGATGGGGGTGGCAGGGGAGAGGATAGAGAACAGCGCCCAGTAGAGGTTTTCTTCAAGCTGAAACATGTAGCAGGTGTGTGGCATGACGGCCACTACTCTTCTCGGTTCCAGTGAGAGCAGCACATCCTGCCAAGAGGGGGCAGAACAGAAGAACGCTCCTGGAGTTGGCTTTGTGCACTACATAAGCTTGCATCACTCCTGGCACCATCCACAGCTTTGCTCACCTGAGCATAATCTGTCTACAGAGCCAAGTCACTCGCGGATGATCAACACTTCTGCCAGACTGGACTCTCACCCAAGAGGCCAAAGACTGCATGGTCGCATTCCTTGCCTCTCACTACATTGCACACAGCACTGCAGAACCAAGGAATACTTATGCAGGTCTTGCAAAGGAACTTGGTGAGCACAACGTTTACAGGACCTTTTCTGGACTAAGGGGGGTCGAAATGTGTGCTCTTGCTAGAGCTTTAGCTGGAGTACGCAGAGGGGTCCTAGGTGAAAGTGCCGTTTTGTGATGTAGAAAGGGCCTCATGGTGAAAATACTCGCGAGATTTGTTGAATGGTGACTTTAGGAGCTTCTTTGGTTTCCATTGTCTCGTGCATGCGGTACAATCGCCAAGCTCCCCATTTACCGCCAGAGTCCTAAAGCACACGGTCGTGCATGAAGCGGTTTACCTGCACTTTCCACCTCTGACTTTAGTGTGTATATTCCTTGTGGGTAGAAACTTTTGAGCTTCCACACGCAACATACAACAGTGAGTAGTACTAGTTCATCAGTCCATACGAATTTCTGGAAACATTTCTGCTCAAGGTGTTAGGCGCACTTACCCTTTTGGCTCGGCCATCAGCGCCGCCCGTGATCACGAACAATACAAGTGTGCGGGTTTAGGATGACGCTCTATTTAAGCAGTACACGGGCCACACTGTAAATGGACGCTCAATTCACCTTAAGTGAAAACCCCTCACACATAGGTTGCTGTGCCCCGCATGCTGAGAGATCCGGGACACAGCATTACATGTGTGAATGGAGCGTTCACACTTAAAGTGCAATAGCCAAAAGAGGGCGCACCGCTTTGAGTCCTATATGTTTAAGGAGGGTGGGGGTGGGGGGGGGGGGGGGCTTACCCAATATGTGTTGGTGATATTAGACCCCCCAACCCTCCATGAGCATGCACATGAAAAATTAAAAAGTGATTGGGAAAGTAACGCACCATACAGTACCGCATTTAATGCGAAGCCAAGTGCATTTATTTATTGGGCTTTTTAATGCGTCAATACACAATGTGTTTCAAGGCACAACAAGGGAAGGGGGACAGGGATGACGTGACAAAAACATTTCCTACTAGGCCATGCGACATTCTGATCGTGCAAGTGCAGTAGAGAGAGGGAGGGGAGTGCTAGTCAGGGCGGAAGGGCCCGTGGGTTAAGCGCCAGGAGAGGCCGGTGCAGAGAGCCAGGGAAGGTGTGTGTGCGCTTGCGTGCAGGGGAAAGGGGGTTCACGAGGTAAGTGCGAGGGTTGGAACTGGAAGGATTAAAGGATGCAGACTTGGTCAGGCTAGTTCAGGGTGAGTGGGTCAGGAAGGGCAAATGCAGGAAGGGGTGTGGAGCTCGGGTGTCAGGGGAGACCAAGTGCTGGGGTAGACTGGTCACGGAGGGCCTGGTGCCCTGTAAGAATCCAAAGGAACCAGGCAGCCAGCCAAGAGGCAGAGGGGGCATTAGCGAGAAGGAGGAAGAAAAAGGAGGGTCTTGGGAAGCTTCGGGAACTTAAGGAGTTCCGGCTCAAGTCTGAGATGGGCAGGGAGCAGGGCTTTAAGTGGGGTAAGAAAACCAGGGGGGCCCTCATTTGGGGGCGTGGTTTGTGGGAGGAGCGTGGCCTAAAAAGTACGCAAACCGTAGGGTATACACACAAATATATGTAAATGTTTTATATCTGTGTGCTACCTTACTATGGTTTGTGTATTTTGCAAGCCATCTTTTCTAAACATAGAAATATGTAACATTTCTACGTTTAGAAAAGATGGCTTGCACAGTACACACACCATAGTAAGGTACGCACACAGATATATAACATTTATATATATTTGTGTGCATACCCTACGGTTTGCCTAGTTTTCAGGCCATCTTTTTTAAACATTTCAGGTTTATAAAAGATGGCTTTGAAAGTACACAATTCAAGCCATCTTTTATAAAGCTTTGACTACGGACAAAATTGTCCGTCGGCAAAGCTTTATAAAAGATGGCTTGAAATGTGTACTTTCAAAGCCATCTTTTATAAACCTTGAAATATGTCGAGGAATCCCCAGGTTCGCCGAGGGTTAAAGATGCCTCGGCGACCTGGGGAAACAAAGGGACAGTAACTGCCTCTGGTGACCCCTCGAGCGAGAGGTCACCAGAGGCAGTTACTATGACTGACGGAAGTGGCAGTCAGTCACAGTGTCGCTGTGGCTGGCTGCCACTTGTCAGCTTGCCTGACTTCATTGCAGGCGCATCACCCCGTCGCGGCTGCAACGGGATAATGCATCCCGCCAATGTTGCGGTAGGATGGGGCCCCGGCTCAGTCCCACTTTTTAGAGACTGCCGGGGCCCAGCCTCGGCCCACTTTAAGCACTGGCAGGGAGGCCATTCCAGAGGGAGGCACCTGCAGAGGAGAGAAATATACCCCCACACTCTGCTTGGAAAAGCGTCTGGTCTGCAGAGAGTTGGAACTAGAAGACGGAAGGGCTCTAGCAGGGAGGTATTTAGGTAGAGAGTTGGAAGTAGCAGGGTCCGAGGTCCCAGAAAGCCTTGTGTATGATGCAGAGGGTCTTGAACTTGATCATCGCAGCAACCAGGAGCCAGTGGTGAGATTTTAGGGCTGGAGATATGCAGTCCCTGGGAATGAGGCCAAGGATACATCTCGCAGTCCTATTCTGGATTAGTTGAAGGGTTAAAGGGAGGAGTTCAGCAGCAACAGTAGTCCAGCCTGAGAAGACCAGGGTTCTGGAGACACCAAGTTCCTGGGTGAAGGTGAGGAAATGGAAAATGCCTCTTAAGAGGTGCAGCTGTAAGTGGGCCTTCTTGGCAATGTCTGATGTGAGGCAAGAAGCAGAGAGGAGTCGAAGAGGACACCAAGGTTTTTTATCTCATAGGAGGGTGAGGGAAGGGGGCCCATGGAGGGTGGCCAGAGTAAGAGGGAAGGAGGGAACTGGGGTCCCAATGTGAAGGATCTCAGCATTATTGGCATCAAGGCAGAGATGGTTAGCAGTGCACCATGCCTGAACACCAGACAGTCAGAAATGAGAGGAGGAGGCAGGGGAGGGAAGCTTGAAGGAGAGCCAAGTGTCGTCCGCATAACACTGGAAACTAAGAGAGAAGGCAGAGATCAAATGGGCTAGAGGTGCAAGGTAGATGCTGAAAAGCCAAGGTGGGAGACTAGAGCCACAAGGGACACCACAGGTGGAGAGTGAGATGGAGGGGAGAAAAGGGCCCACTTGAATCTGGGAAGGTCGTTCATGGAGGAAAGAGGTCAACCAGTCCAGAGCCAGGTCCTTGGTGCCAAGGGGATCACAGTCGATTTATAAGGGTGGCATGAATGAGCATATCAAAGATAAGAATGGTGCAGGAGAGTTGGAATCAGGATTAGAGAGCAGATCTTCACGGGTGTTCAGGTGTGCAGTTTCCATGCCTCTGGCAGCTCTGAAGCCAGACTGGTGGTTATGAAGACAAGCAACTGATTCAGTGTGGTGGGTAAGCTGGGAGATGGCCAGCTTCTCCAAGAGTTTGCCCAGGAAGGGGGAAATGGACATAGGGTGGTAGTTATCCAGACAGGAAGGGTCAGCAGAAGGCTTTTTTAGGAGAGGGTGCACAAAGGAGGGCTTGAGGAGTAACAGGAAGGATTAGTGGTGAAGGAGTGTTTGCAGAAATCCACCAAGGCTAGAGCAAGGGAGGCAATGTTGTCGTTGATACTTCTAGAGGAGCAGGAGAGCACCTGTTTGGATGACACTTTCATAAAGTGGACTTGTCTAGAGAACCATCAGGTGCAATGGGAGAAGAATAGGAGCGAAGGGAGGAGGGGGTGGGGCAAGGGAGGCCTGAGAGCGGGTAAAGGAGAAGGGAGTGGTGTAGAGGAGAGCGAGGACAGGATGTCCCGAGTTTCAGTAATGAAGTGAGGCCAGTGCAGTGGTCCAGTGAAGGCGGGACAAGAAATTGAGACTGCAGTAGGTTTAGTGAGTTCCGTGCAGATTTTGAAAAGTTCTGCCATGTCGTTAGTGGCCTCAGATGCAGGCATGGCTATAGGCCCTCTTCAACGAGCAGATGGAAAGTATTTATTGCCTTTGAAGCTGGCTGCAGGCCAGTTTTTCAGAGGATGTGCTCGAAGCCTGTCACTTCTGCCCAGCACTTGCGTTTCAGAGAGGCCAGGTCGGAGTCATACCAGGTGTTGCGCTTTAACGCAGGCTTCATGCAGATCCTCATGACAGGGGAAAGGATGTCCAGAGTGTTGGAGATGGAGTTGAAGGTAAGTAAGAGCTTTATCAGAGTGAAAATCAGTGGCAGGAGTTGTAGGGGAATGAAGGTGGTGGAAAAAGCAGCACCGGACACTCGCTTCATAGGTCGAATGAAGAAGGAGAAGGAGACTGGCAGTGCGGGCAGGGGCTTAGCGGGGGGACCTAGGAGGTCCAGGTGAGAGGACTGAAGAGCATGATCAGACCAAGAGTAGTGAGAGGGTTGGGGATGTCTGCAGAGAGAATATCCAAGGTGTGTCCGGCTGAGTGCATCAAACCGGAGGAAGAATGGAGAGGGAAAGTCACAAAGGCTGTGTAAGAGTCCAGAGGCCGCATCAGAGTCGTCAACGTGAATATTGAAGTCTGAGGAGAAGGTTAGAGGTGGAGGCCAGGAGAGAAGAGGTCAGCCCACTCAGAGGGAGACTGGGCGAGGGAGCCTGTAGATGGTGGCCTGAGTCAGCGAGAGGATCAGAGACACCAAGCCTGCAGGCGAGGCATTCAAAGGAGGACTGAGTGGTTATGGTAGTAGCACTGACCCACTGAAGGAAGATCTGGGCCTCTCGACCCCTGGACAGGTAAGGCCCGAGCTTCGAGGATCGTGTAGCCCTCTGGGAAGAGTGCCAAAACATGTGATACAGCTGGCTGTGAACCACGTCTCGGTGAAAGCTAGGACATCAAGGTTGAGGTCTTCCATGAGGTGGCAGATGTCAATTGTTTGATGGCAGAGCAAGAGTTGAGGGTAGCTAAGTGAACCAGGTTGCCACTTTTGAAGGGTCTTGGGCAAACGCTTCAACATTTTTATAAGTCTTCTCCATCCCCCACTGCTACTCTCCATGCACCCCTCTCCCAGCCACTTTATTTCTGAAATGCAGTACGGGAAATATAGATAAGGATTTTGGTAATTCTATTGTCTCGTTCTCTTCCCATCACTGCCTCCCCAAATCACCCCTTCCTTTCCACAGACTAAGGTATGCAGACGCCCAGGCAGGGTCACACTATGTCACCTTTCGGACGAGCCGGAAGAGAACTACGGTGGTGATGGACGCAGTAGAATATCGGATAACATAACAGAAGATCAACAGGGTGAGTACATTCCAGACATATACCTGGCATGGCAACCCTCCCACTCCAGCTATCTCCATTTGGCGCTGTGCCCCAACACAGTGGAGTCCCACAATACATTTGATCCAAGTGTACACATAGCTGATCCACCTTTTTGTGCCTTCCTGAGCATCTTACCCATCCTCTGCCCTCTTCCCAACTATCAACCTGACTTTTTTCCTACCTGCTACTACTACATGCTCTATCACACACTTCCTTTGCCTCCGACAGGAAAAAAAGCTTTGACATAACCTATAGCAGGAGGTGGTATACAAATGCAAGTTAACATCCAGCCGGGTCTGCTGCTCAGAGAACTAATGCATCCATTACAGAGGCCTTCATTTGATCATGGTCACAGGTTTGAACCCCGGCACGTCCACTCATCCCTTCATCCTTCAGAGGTAGATACATGGAGTACCATCGAGTTGGGTAACAAACATCCATCTGCCAACAAGCCCAAAATACTCCTATGGGGTGAACGTACGCTATACAAACACACCACTTATGTTTAGGATTCACTTACTGCCTGTAACAAACGCTGTGATACCCCCTGGGTTTGGGCACTACACAAATGCCATGAATAAATAAAAAACTGCCTTATGTTTATGTTATGTATCATAACACATCTAAGCATCTTTGGGACCGGGGTACTCGCGTCTGTCTAATTTTTGTTTAAAACTACTGAACAGGCTTCCAACCAAGAAAAAAGGAATATCCAAGACACACTGTTTGGTACATGGTGAAAATCGCTCAAGTGGTTTGAAGTACACATTCTGGCCACACAGTAGCTCTGAGGCTCAAGACCGACACAACTGACCGAGTTGCTGCACCACAAGCAACAAGCTCATCCTGGGCCTAACTGGGTCTCTGCAGGAGGTTAAAAGGAACACCAGAACTGGAATGGGGAGTGTGTGTGTGAGAAATGTAAAGTTAGGTTAACACAAATGTAGGATTCCATGAGCTAAAACGAGCTCCTGCGTATTATCGGGCATCAGTTAGTAGGCAGGGGCTACATGTTTGTTCGGTACCATAACCTTCACTTTTAAGTGAGTTGCAAACTTGAAACCATTATGTTAAAAATGTCTTCTGGATGTCTAATGTTTCTTCGTAGTCATTCCCAAATACAGAAAGAAATTAATCGCATATAGGTATGTTTGTTCGGCATCAATTGGCCATCAGAAGCCAAGATTTCAGGCTCACTAGGGCTGGAAGCAGCAGCTAAATAGCTTGCAGCAATTTCAAACCCTGCAAAGCTATTCTGACATCACAGTGCATCCGCTCAACTCTCCAACTCAACCCCCTGGAGTCCATCCAGGGTTTTACTATAACCAGATTTACAGGGAAAAAGGCAAACCGTAAGATACAAACAGGTTTTTGTGAATATGCAAAGTAGACCTGGCAGATTTCTGCAGCATGCATGAAAAGTGCCTTCACGGAAATTAAAATAAAGGCTGCAGCACAAACAGGAAGCTTGGCCATCAAGCAGACATGAAGTGAAAGCAATGAACATTATTTTCAAATTGCAAATCCACAGTAACAGGTATTGGCAAAGCAAATGGGTCTGACCCATTAGCATTGCTCAATCGTGATTTTAGCCAAGCCTGAACATTGCACTCTTTTTCCGCCAGAGGTAATCATATGGAGCTGTCTGGCCCATCAAAAAGACCGAAAGAGAGGCTGGATAGTCACACCCCTATTTGTACATCAATACTAAAGACAGGTGTTGAGTATTGAAGAGAGAAGGCACTCTTTGGCTAGACTTGCTATTCTGGTAACCCTTACTGGGCATGAACTATCTAGATCAGGCAGTTCCTAAGGTCCAAAAAGAAGCAACGGGGGCAACTTGCAGGACTGCCATCTATGCCCAAGGCTGAGGTTTACTGCCCCCACATCTTATACGGGAGGTCTGGTAGAAGACCACCAGTGGTCACAAGTAACACCTACGTGGGGGCGATGTGGAGTGATTCCCGACACAGGATCTTGCTTTGGACATAGTGAAACCAACCAGAGAATACCCTAAAAGACAGGAAGTCAAACCAAACAGCGCGCACGTCAGACGCAACAAACCTGTTGATGCGCAGTAATCTCTCCTCCTGACACAAACCTATGTTTCACCTCTTTTCTTAAGCAAAGGATGTGTGCCTTCCACAGTCAACCGTCTCAGGGGTTACTTGTGCTTCCCTGGAGCCACAGAAGTGCCATTCAATGGAGACGTGACAGCGAAGAACAATGCAGAGTCAGATCAGAAGCTTTGCCGCAGCCAGGTAGCCTGGCGGAGGCACAGCTTTAAACTTCCGCGCTGCCGGTGGCTCCGCCATATCGATTCTCCGCTTTCTATACCATCGATCTTAGCATCTTAAGGGGAAGCACTGAGATGCGGAGTGTGCGTTGGAGCTCGCACTGGATTCGGTTTTTTCTAGAACCAAGCAGAGGTTGCAGGGTTTTGGGTCTTGCGAGCAGCTGCTGTGTAGTGTGAAGCCAGTTTCTCTGCACATTACCTTTCAATGCATGTTTACAGGCAGAATGCAAATGTCCGGCTCTTGCATCTCAGAATGACCAGGTCAAATGATAAAGAGCCTCCGACGTCTTCCTGTCCCCTTGGGCAACGCCAAGGTTGATCAAGTTGATCAACAGGATCTGCTTGAACCATCTTGTGTGCTGGGGATTCAGCACAGGCCTGCTGAGAGCAGGCCTTTTTGCCATTCTCCGAAACACAAAGCTGAGGTACGGAACCCTGGAGCGAAGCTTCATCTATGCGCTGCACAGATGGAGGTATTCTCATTTTTTTAATACCCAACTACTAATTTCACTGTAGTCCATCAACCCCGCATCCCTTATCTACACATTCCCAGTCCCTGGAACCAGTTACCAATGCAGATCAGGAAGTCCTCCCCGCCCCCACACCTACATTTCAAGAAGGATTTCAAGGCCCTACTCAAAGAACATCTCGTCAATGACTGTTGGCTCCACTCAACCCTATTTTGCCTCTGGAGCTCCCCTTACCTATCCCAACAACTCTACCCCTCTCCACGCCCCCCTTTCTAGTAACCCTGTACTGGCATCTCCCATGTACTGGACTGTTTATTCCCAGATGGGTTTATATTGAATTAAAAAAAATTCCATTACATACCCCTGGCCACAACCCTGGCAAACCGAAAAGCTATTTTTGGTTTAAAAGAATTTTGCTGATTTTTAAAACTATTTTTCAGGAAATAGTTTTAGACTCAGTGGCACTTAGCTGGTCAACACATCTGGATTTGTACATCTTCAGGCCCAAGTGCTCTCCCAGGAAGGGATTTGAGCCTTACCATATGCAGTTGGCCTTAAATGCCTTTGAGTTATGGGCTCCAGATACAGTTGTGGTGGAAGGCTCTTACCCACTGACAAATCATGGGAATTTGTCCCCTCTTCGCAAGGTGGATCCCTCCCCTTTGGGACTATGGAGGTGAGCCCTTTCAGCTCAACAGCCCCTAGAGAATAGAGCGAGCAGGATCCCACTGGGGTACACCCTCCGCCCCACCCTCTTCGAGGACAGGAGGACCGTAAGAAAGGGATATTATAAACCATCCCTCTCCTCAAGATTCCAGTACTACCATTGTTGGCTACATGGCAGTTGAACTGTCTAATAACTTCCTGAAAAAGAATACTGATGTATTGTAGTGCATTTAGTTATTTATACAGCGCCCTTTCCTCATTTGTATGGCCTAAATTAGCTTTTTCCTGGTTGGAACGCCCTTGGTGACCGTAGTCAGTGTGTAAGGAAAGTTTAGGAGGTTTAGTTTTACGAGATGCGTGTGCGCATTTTTGCCGGTCTAGGACTTGGGTGGCTGGCTAGGCTCGACTAAGCAGCCCAATGGTGCAGGCACGTGGGAGGGCACAGTTGGAGGTTGTGATAGAGAGCTGTTGAGAGATTCAATGTGTGGCCGGCTAGCTATCGTTGGTAATCGCACAATGCAAGCGGCAGAAGTGTGAGGTACATCTCGTGTTTGTGTGCATGGTTATGTGCACTGCTAGACCAGAAATCGTAGCCATAGCTGCATTCTATGGTGCCTGGGTGCTTGGTGGTGCCTGCGGTCTGTGTCCTCAGATGTGGTGCAAGTATACGTACCAGAGATCTTCAGGGGATATTCGCACCTTGGTCTTCAGAGTTGTTTGGCTGATGGGATCTACGTTCCCGAGCGGTCGTGGTGGTCTCATCATGGTCTTTCTGGTGATAAAGGGTCCTAGGACATGCCTGTTGTGGGTGGGTATATTGTAATGTGTGTGGGCTACTTATCTCGTTGTGGTCTCTTGTGGACGGTCTGGTGGGAGGGGGCGCGGTGAGAATGTTGCGGGAGTGCCACAGCAAAGGCTGCTGGCTTACCTGGAGTACTAGTCTGGTGGGAGTGTTGTGCATGTGGTGGTGGTGTCAGGAGAAATCGCTGCAAGAGCTGCTGCCAGCCCCTGTGTTGTGGTCGATGCAGGGAGTTTGTTCAGTGGTGTAATCTCGGGTGCCATGGATCAGTTGAGTATTGGGGGGAAAAGCCAGGTTTTAAGGGCCTTCCTGAATTTCAGAAAGGCCCTCTGTGTGCACAGGACCAGCTGAGACTGCCACCCCCAACAGAGGAATAGAGCTCATCCTTAACACGAAAAACAAGATACCCACAGAGCAGCAGGCATGAAGATCCCCTCCCCCTAGGAGGAGTGGCAGGAAGAAGGCTGCGCCAGCCAAGCCAAATGTATCCGACTGAGGCCGAGCCCACGAAACACTGAAACCTGCCAGGGGAGTAACTGGAACGCCGGGCCAAGAGCAGCTATAAGAGGTCTAAACCGCACAAAAGATAGACCGGAGAACGATAGTCTCCATGGCGCAGGAAGCTTGCAAAAAAGAAGTGCAAGTATCGACAGCAGCTGAAGACTCAGACGCTGAAGAGCCAGCGATGCTTGCGCTGAAACGGCTGGTCCTCCAAAGGAGCACCACAGTCAAAAAAAGGTATGCAGTGGCTCCGGGGAAAGCGGGAGACAAGGTCCAAGCAAATCCTGAGGAGGGTTGAAAGAGACCATACCCCCAAGACTGGGAGAAAGACCATTCCGTTAAGGCACGGTGAGACCAAGCAAATCCCCCAGGGCAGGGTGAGAGGCAATAGCCTAAGGCTGTTTGCTAGAGACCATACTTCCAAGAAAACAAAGGCAGCGTGAGACTACGCAAACCCCAAAGCAGAGTCAGAACAGTGAGCGCAAGGTGGGCTGCAAGCATACCATAACCGAAGAGGGGGAGAACGAGTCCACACCTCAAGGCAGGGAAAGTCCAAGCAATCCCCAAGGTGTTGAGGCAAGAGGCCACACCCCCAACACAGGGCAAATGAGACCATACCTCAAGGTGGGATACAGCCAAGCAAGCCCCAAGAAGAGCTGTAAGAAACCATACCTCAGGGTAGGGCGAGTTCCACGATGCCAAGGCAGGGTGTGAGAAGACAGACCCCATAGGGGCAGTGAGGGTGAAACTTGTCAGAATTATGTAAAAGAATTAGACTGAAAGGACTTTCAGAGACACTCTGGCACAGAACCCCATTCAGAAACCAGAACCGGGGGAGATCCAGAAACCAGCCACCAATGCTGGATTTCTTCCGTTTTGTTAGACGTCAGAGACAGACTAGGTTAGAATGTGTTTCTGGACGAAAAACTCAATAGACCTCCTGAGATGCACCAATCTTTTCCTTTTTAGAATAGAATCTTAGACATGCATAGGGAGAGCTTCGGTTTGGTGTAAAAAGGTAAGTTTCTCACGATGCTGCGTTGGGTTATTTTTTTAGGTTAAGTATAGCTATTTGTTTAAAAACAGTAACGTAACCTACTTTTATTATGGCAATTTCCATGAATGCAAATACTTGTTTGCCGTCTTCTAGGCCCTCTTCAGATCATTTAGTTCAGCCTGGTTAAAAAAGCACAAACTTTATCAGCTTCAGGATTCGTCCACTAAATAGAGGCAGCTTTGTTGATAGTCCCACAGTCCCATCTATGCACTAAGCTGAACCCAACAAATTTTGTTTTAGATAAACAACCTATAGGTAGTGTAGCTTGAATTACAGGTAAATATGTAAGGTTTAGCATTAGACCCAGGCACGGTAAACAGGCCTTGAAGCTTGCTTTCATTAGAAATTAATTTGCAAGAAGCCATAGAAGCTAGCTGCACATTGCAAACTACACATTTCCAAGATCAGGTTATAAGAGGTGAGCAGTCTGATAATTCCGAGGTCAGGAAGTGAAGATCATGGGTGCCAGGGAAGGCTGTGAATGCACAAGCATTTTATAATTCGGCATATTAGTTTATGAACCTGGTCTAATTACGGTTTTCAAAGTGTCCCATGGTGGTTTCAAATTGCCCCTTTGCACATCTCAGCCTGGGAAGTGGTCCAAAGAGTTCCTGAGATGCAACATTACACCAGTAACTTGTCAACAGTTCAAGCCTCTTGTAGCGTCATAATCTATTGTGTTCCCATAAGAAATGGATGGAGATGACCAGCTGCAGATGAATAAAAATCTGCTGGTCATCTCAAATGTTTTGGCACCAAGATGTGGGAATTGTGGGCTGGGTTGTGATGTCACAGAGGGGGCCAAGGGTGGTGTAAGGTTTGCAGGACCAACTCATTTCAAGATAATGTATGCCGAGGGGAATTATATGGCTTCGCCAATAAGCTTCATATAGAGGACTATCCTAATGTTGCAATATGTGTTGATGCCAATTAGTTTGTATGATTATAAAAGCATTCTTTTTTGGGGTGTATCTTTGACAGCAGTTTTCATGCAGTTCTGTATTCTGTTTGAATTCTGCTTTCCCAGCTGTATCCGAGTCCAGAATAAATTGCCTTACTTCTTGCCTTGTGTACACTGCTTTTTAGACTACTTTTTAGTTTTTACTGGCGAGTTCCGAGGCAACCTGCAGTACAGTAGCATGTACATCTGATGCTTGTGGCCTAAACGAATCAACCCAGTAGTGTAGGTGGAAACAAGGGGTGCAAACTACTCGGTTGCTCAAGGAATATTTTATGGGAGAAAAACAGGCAGGAACACGTCTTAACCGGAGATGTAGAAACAAAGTGTCTTAATGAAACCTTGCTCAAAATGAACTGCTTGATGCAGAAGACCTTCCACACTGGTAAGCGTGGCGCTCTAGCGAGAAAGGGCTCACTTCAGGTCAAAGCAAGAAAAGGACCCCAATGCTCTCCACTGTTCTAGGGCTTTGAGGGGAGGGGTCCACTCTGAGGCTGAAGTTCTAGCTTGCAGACTCTGGAGTATACAGGCGGTTTGCAGAAAGGCGCCATGGTTGGTTCCTTTTCTCAAACAGTTGAACATGAACATCAAGGAAGTGTAAGTTATTTCTCATTAGTTGGGCCAATATTTTGCAATATTGGTAAATGCCTTTCTTAATATTTCATGTTAAGCTAAAAACATGTTCGTGATTTGGTTTCAATGTATTCATGTTGCAATGCGGTGGGTAATGCATCATTTTACCCAACTGTATAGCACCTAAATCCTAACATTTTAAAGCGCGGAGGAGAGAACAGAAGAGCGATAGATGGGGACAAAAGAGAAGGCGGTAACTTAATGGAGGTTATATGCGAGAGAGAACAAGGGACCGTAATGTTTAAGAGAATGTGCCACCATTATGTTGGGTACTTGCATAGCATGGATGTGGCTTCAAAGCTCCAAGAATGACAGAAAAAGTAATGGGAAAAGTAGATGGAAAGATGTTGTGTAGCGCTTTACAGCACAGTAAAGCACACCCATAGTAAAGAGCAGAGAAGGAGGATAGAAGAGCACAAAATAGGCTTGGCCGAAAATGTTAAGCTGCAAACTACTAGCAAGGCATAGAAGGTGCTCGGCCTTACTGCAAGTACAGGTGCAAACATGCGCACAAAATATATGTCCTATTCACCAATAATGAATCAGCTGTGAATGGCTGGTCCTTTCAAAATGGACTTTTACAAAAAGTATATTTCTCTTTTCCTTTTTCTCTCCCCATTTCCTCATTGGCCCCCACCAAATGGACCCTCATGTAAGGACGCCTTCATTGAGGCTTCTGCCCAAGCAGTCACTGAGCTCTGCCGGCGGCATGGCCTTTCTGGCCAATAGTTCTAACCCCCTCACAGCCAAGGCACAACAATTATCAGCAGACCTTTTAGGTTCCCATCACACAGATGGGGTCAAAGGTACAGCAATGGCCGCCTATAACTGACAATTAAGGTTACGCAGCATTTGCCAAGCACTTGGCTGGTAGTGACCTGGCTTCCAAGTGCCAAGACAGTCTGTACCGTCATTTAAAAAGGAGAACATTGCATAATGTAGGACATTGGAGCAGCAGAGGTGACTAAGGAGTAAACCTTTTTATAGTCATGCATTATGTACCTGGCTGTGATGGGCTGTGGGACTGCAAGCACGAGCATAACAAGAGGTGATGGTTGGAAGGTTTAGAATAAATCTCCTCTGGCATTGCTCTGAGCAACCCTCCAGACCATTGTTCTTTGCATGCCAAGCCATTACAGAAGGGGAAAGACCATATGAAAATAAGGCTTGGTTCCACCCGAAAAAGGTTGTCCATCCCGAACTGCTAGGTTGCATCCCCAAACATGTTTCAGCCTTGTTGGGCGTCAGTGAGGAGCAGCTTGGGTCTCTAGGCCCAGCAGGCACAGGACTCGCGTCTTGGCATACCCCGTCCCACTCAGGGCGACAATAGCATAACAAAAAAGGCAATGGTAAGTTACTAGGGGATTCCAGATATGGACCCCTTGCTCACCATTCTTAGAGAGACACAACTCCACCCTCCTAATGAGGTCCAACCAGACCGAAATACATGTCGAGGGTTGCTGTTGGTACTCTTGTTCAGAGGAGAATTGCCTAGCATTTCGGTGCTCGACTGCCCCAGAGCAGGACAAAACTGATATGTTTGGGATATTTCTCCTGTCAAAAATAGTGAGCTAAAGACTCTGGGTACGGCTCTCGTAACTAGGACTAATGTTCCGCAGAGAGACTCCCAGGACGCCCCTTGTTATCTGGGCCACAAGCAGGTGACGCATGTGCGGCCACATGATAAGACTTCCAGGCGTCCAGGGCAGGCCCGTCTTAAAGTGCGGAGTAAGAATTACAAGTGGGTGAAGGAAGAGATGAACAATAATTGGGCCGGATAGATTGCTCAGAGGCAACACACTCGTGTCTGAAACAAGACCAAGCTGAGCAGCGCAGGTACGGCATAAAGCGGGTTAAAAAAACAATGTATATATATTTTTTTTAAATAAGAAAAATGGAAGGAGGGTAGCAGGGAGAGGATGGATCCTGTCATTTAGTTATTCGGATATCGTCGAAGCCAGCCTTGCGTTTCCCGATCCCACATTTGGAATCCATTAGCGGTATGGAAGGAGTGGAGTCAAAAAGGTTGCTTTGCAGGGCTTTGGCGTGTGCCATTTGAAATATATATGAACGACACAGGGGCTTTTCTGCATGGAGTGGTTTAACCCATTGCTTATGACATTTGGCGCTCTGACCCACTGTCGGCTTCCCCATTGAGCGCTGAAAAAGCCCTGCCTCTCAAGGACCAAACCCTTTCAAAGTGCCATGGGTGAGTTGTGCGCGGGGGAGGGTGCACACCTCACCTTTGACCTCCATCCTCCCACTCCAGCAGCTCCCAAAGAAACAGGGAAGGATGACAGATTATCCATTGCGTGACAGGGTAGCCCTGACCCCCAGCCAACCCTCCCCCCTCACCCCACCAAGCATAATTAGTGGTAGAATTGAGAGTGAAGAAATAAGGACGCTAGCAAACGGCGGGTTCATAAACAGAAGAGGGTTGGAAACAAGCACCACCGGGCCCATCTGGTGTGTCCATTTAGAGCCGTGCTTTATACGGGGGTGGGGCGGTTCGGGAGAAGTGCAGCTACTCACCAAGCTGCGAAACCTACAGCGCTTTCGGCGCCGGCCGTTTTGACTTAACACTTTTGGCACAAGTCCCTTTTAGAGACACCGTTTGCAAGCAATGACCAGGGAGATTACATTGTGTGGCAAGGAGCACACATTTTGGAAAACAGGGTATTCTGTGATCCTTTCACACAAACTTCTAGTTTGTTGTTCTGCATTGTGTTAAGAAAGTTTAAATATGTATGTTAAATGAACCTTTCCTTTTTGCGCATCTATCTAGCAGATAGAGCTGCAAACGAAGCTTCACAAGGGAGATTGTATTATTGCTCGCTGTCATTGCCTAATAAGAAATTCGGTATCTGCAGCTGTGTACGAGTTTTTATTCTAAAACGTTGCATCACAACTCCAACAACAAACATTTACATATGAGTCTAGGCACTGCTACTAAGAAACCTCTTTACAAAGTAATTTCCCAGGCTGTCCAAATCAATCCCTGCTCCATCCAATGGCACCAATGTTAACCGGGTGAAGCCCACTTAGCGAAACAGTGTTCAGCGCCCAGTGTGCTGAGAGCACATGCGGTAGATGCAGGTTGGTCTGTCCTTTTGTTGTGCAGGGTGGGCCCTGAGGGCGACATCATGGGCACTGTGGGTGGTGGAAGGAGGGGGCGCTGCTTTCCTCAGCAAAGGCTGCACGCAGAAGCTTAGTCCTTTACATTCTGATAAAGTGAAATGAAAAGCTTTCATGTTCACCTTGCAACATAGTGGAGTACCGGTACTCTCTATCAGGCGTTGCGCAGTGCAGGTACTCAAATGCACAAAAATAAGAAGTGCAGGTACCGAGGGCAGACCCATTTAAAGAGGATTTAGAGTCTTTGCCCGACACCCTAAACGGTCACTAAAGCAAAACAAAAAGGTGACAGTTGGAAAGTTTGGAGTTAACCTTCACCTCCGACGCAGCTCTAGGCAACCTTACAGACCGTTGTTCTTCACCTGCCAAGCCATTAAAGAGGAAAGGGGGGGGGCGGACACCATGTGCAAAGCAGGCTGGGTCCCATCCCAAAAGTGGCAGTCCAGTCCGAACTGCTTGGTCACATCCCTTCTGCATGAGATCACATGCATCTCCCAGACATGTTTTGGCCTCATTGTGCATCAGTGAGGAGTAGCTTGGGTCTCCAAGACCAGCAGGCTTGGGACCCACGTCTGGGCATACCCGCTCCACTCGGGGTGACTGAAGCAAAACAAAAAGGAGATATCTGGAGGGTTCAGAATTAATCGGAACCTCTGGGGCAGTGCTGGGCAACTGCCCAGACCTTCGCTCTTCACCTGCTAATCCATTACAGCGAGCAGAAAGACCATAAGTAAATCGGACTTGCTCCCAGGGTGGGACCAAGCATGATTTGCACAGTCTTTCCCCTGGTTGTAAGGGCTTGGCAGGTGAAGACCAATGGTCTGGGCGGTTGCCCAGCGCAATACCAGTGAATGAGATCAGTGCTCAACCTTCCAGCCATCGCCACCTTTGTTTTGCAGACCCTAAATGCAGTTCTACAGGTCAGCCCTTTCTTGCTCAGCACTAGTGCCAGCATTTTATTTTCTGTTATTGGTTTCTAACTTTACCAATCCAAGGCTAGGAGGCAGTCCAAAGCCTTCGCATCCTTTTCACAGGACACGCTTCTCTTATAAAGCGCTCATACGAGGCCTTTCCCCGTCCACTCCGGTCCCACGCCCTCCCCCGAGATTTAACAAGTACCCTCCTCTGAAAATGGACTTCAGAGGGATGACATCAGGGCCTCTTGCGACGGGAATGCAGCCATATTCGCTTTCCATTATGACCATACTTATAGATGGTTGGTAAGGAAAAGCAGGCGATACAAGGGTGTATAAAGGGGCAGGTGAGTGAAGGTGCGTTGGTGGAACTCTCCCGTCCCCGTAAGGAAATCAACGAAAAAGACGCAAAATGAAAGGGAGGATTTTTCTAGTTTTTCCAGGAAGTCACGACAGTGTGCACGTCACACTTCTGACATAAAGCTGCCAGAATCCTATCCTGCAACCGAGTTCTGCCCATTCCATCGACCGTGAAAGGAGGAGGGGCTCTGCTGCGGGGCCACTAACCCACTGAGCCATTTTGCCAGGAGACTGGAAAACGTGTGCACTTCCTAGGCTGCACCAGCGGGAGGGAGCTGAAAGTCGGCCCTTTTCGATGCACATTTCTCTGAAACAGGAGCAGATGGCAGCAGCTGGGATCATTCTTCGCTGGCGGGCGTGGGGGGCGGGGCCGCCCCCAGTCCCGCTTCCATTATTCATGCCGTCTATCACTAGTCCGGCCTCGTATCGCACAATGGACTGGGAGTTCCGCCATGGTGAAGTGTAAAGCAGAGGCAGCCTCGAGGGAAATTAGGAAAGCCCCCACTTCCAAAGTAGGCACTGGATATCTGCTCGATCCCAAACCAGCTGGACCCCAAGCACCAGACTGTGCAAGCTCTCCCCCTGGCCCGTTTTACAAGACCCTCCTTCCTGCGCCTCCTTCATGGTCCGATCTGCAGGCCGTGTCAAAACTAATCTGCCCAGTGAACCCCTTCCCCCAGGAATGGGAGGCACGCTTCACAGACTTTACACCAGGGGTGCACAACTGATTTTGACAGAGGGCCGAAAGTACCTTACATGAGGGCTATAGTGGGCCGAAAAGTAAATGTGGGCGGGCGGTAGTCAGGGCAGGAGGCTTTTTAAACCCCCAATTTGTATTAAACACATGGAAAAAGAATACGTTTTTGGGGGGTAACGATTTTTATTTGCATTTCAAACTTACATTTTGTAATACACATTTTCCATTGTTATAATTTATTTCTATTTAGTTATTGTATCTCGGCTGTTTAATTAAATTATATATATGTTATTGACCCTTGATTGGACAGTCCGTTATTTTGGACTGCTATAGTTTGCTGTTTGGGTTGTCCAAGAGGAGTATGGCCTTCGTTGAGTCAGGTTTCCTCAAAAAGCAAAGGTTGTACATCTCCTAACTGTGCCTGTTTTAGCTTTATTATTGAGTTCACTCTTGGAGTGCAACACTATGCCCCATGGCTCCCACCCCCAACCAAACACTATGCCCCCTGTCCCTCACCCCCAACCAAACACTATGCCCCATGGCTCCCTCAACCCCCAAGCAAAGACTATGCCCCATGTCCCTCAACCCCCAACCAAACACCATGCCCCATGGCCCCCTCAACCCCCAACCAAACACCATGCTCCATGGCACCCCCACCCCCCAACCAAACACCATGCTCCATGGCACCCCCACCCCCCAACCAAACACCATGCCCCATGGCCCCCACCCCTCAACCAAACACTATGCCCAATGGCACCACCCCTCAACCAAACACTATGCCCAATGGCACCACCCCTCAACCAAACACTATGCCCCATTGCACCCTCACCCCCAACCAAACACTATGCCCCATGGCACCCCGAAACACTATGACAGTTGGACCCCCCCAACTCAGCACTCTCAAGCATGCACCGATACAGACCCAAAGCCCCCCACCCCCCAACTCAGCACACATTAAAACATGCACCCATACAGACCAGAACCCCCCACCCCCCCAAATCAGCATACAAACTAGCAAGCATGCACACATACAGACCCTGCATCTCAGCATACACTGCACTTACACTCCAAAACAAACATTCATGCACACCGGACACCCCCCAACCCCTGCATCTCAACATACACACAAAAAACATTCAAATCCAAACATTCATACACATCCGACACCCCTCCACCCCCACATCTCAACATACACACACAAACATACAGCAAAACAGAACCGACACAAACACAAACCGACCACTTACCGGAGACGTGCTGGAAGGCAGGTAAGATGGAAGTCGCTGGAATCTTACTACTGCTGGCGTGGTCCAAGGCTGAAATGCCTTCCGGCATCAAGTCTTATGGACCACGCCAGCTGTAGTGCTGGCCCTCCATTAGTGCAGCAAACACGCATTACGTGGCTTGTAGGAGTGACGTGGTGCGTGTGTGCTGAGCCAATGAGGGCCAGTGTTTTGTCCGGCCCGGAAGACAGACTTTCCTAATGGAGGGCGGCCGATGCTGCTTGCGGGCCGCCCTCCATTAGGAAAATCTTTGTGCCTCGCGGGCCGGACAAAAGAGCATGGCGGGCCGCAACTGGCCCGCGGGCTGTATGTTGTGCACCCATGCTTTACACCAAGGACCCTTTGCTTTTCTTATAAATTTGGTCACTGTTTTGCGTCTGCATGCCCTGCCTTGTAGTCCGCCACTTGTGCGGGGTCCGTCATGGTCAACTGAAGGAATGGCAAGGAAATCTTGGAAACTGACTGCGCTTTGTAGTTTACCTTCTCTCCCCTCCTGGATTAGAGGGAGGCATCTCGTTGACAACTGTGCATGAACATCTGACTACACTCCACCTGTAGTCCCAAAATGGAAAGTTGATGGCGGAAAAGTTTTAAATTAATCACAACAACTGGCAATGTTGTGGTTAACTCAGACAAGTTACTTACACCTGGTAACGTTCTTTCAATTGGATGTTCCACCCACTTATTCCTCATCTTTTGATATATCTTTTCCAACTTTAGCTACTTTGGAAATGTTTTTTTGGTAGAGGGCACTGTGCGTTGATTGTCGAATCAATGTCTGTCGAGGGCATCCACATCGAGGTAGACATCACCAGTATATATAGCACGCTCTGCGCCCGTTGGCTTGAGTTCTGTTTTTCCTATGTTTTCCTTTGCGGAATTACCCACTTAGCACCATACCGTATCAGAGCGTAAAGTGAAATACCTGGAAATTCTACAGCGGGGAAGGTTGAACAGGGCAATGAGGAATAAGTGGGAGGAACATGCAGTCAAAAGAACGCTACCAGGGGTAAGTAACTTGTTCTTCAAATGGATTGAGTCTTCCCACATCTTTTGATATACTTCCAAAGCAGTACTGGTTTTGGAGGCGGGAGTACACATTTTCAGTATTAGTCATGACCGGATGAAGGACTGCCGTCCCAAATCCTCCTTTCTGGAGGTGAAGATGAGTCTAGACAGTAATGTTTAACAAACGTATGGATGGCAGATCAAGTAGCCGCCACATAGAAGTCCCTTATCAGCATCCCTCATTGTAGGGCAGAATATGTTGCCATGCCCCTAGCGGAATGGACCCTTAGGCCTTCTGGAGGGTCTTTCCCAGCCAATCTATAGCATTCGCCAAAGCTCAGAATAATCCATCTGTTCAGGGTTTGGTTCGTTACTGCTAGTCCTAATTTATGACCCGTGTATCCAAAGAAGAGCTGATCATCTTGTCAAATTTTCACCACTCACAAAATCTAGAAACTCAGCTCTTCTTGGGTCAAGTCTATGTAGCCTCTCCTCTTCCTTTGCAGGGTGAAGGGGCAGGTAAAAAGTTGGTAAAACAATTTGAGATGCATGGAATTCAGAGACTATTTTAGGTAGAAACAAAGGTTTTATCCTAAGCACCACCTTGTCTCTATAGAAAGCAGTAAAAGGGGGCTTGCAAGATAACGCCTGCAACTCACGCGCCCTGCGGGATGATGTTAGAGCTACTAGTAAAGTGATAGTAAATGTCAGAGGTTTTAATGGACGCGAATGAAGAGGCTCAAAATGAGCACACAAGACATTTCAGAACAAGATTAAAATCCCAAACCAGAACTTGAAAAGGAGTTGCGGGGGAGTGGTACGTTGGCACACCCCTTGAGAAATTGTATGATTAAAATGAATTTTAAAGTATGACACTTCCTCAGAAGAGCACTTAAACATAGAAAACACTGCAAAATAACCTTTAATTGGTACCAATCTGGAGCCCCAAAGTGGCCAAATGTAGCAGGAAAGACACCATAGGTGTATTACATTGAAATGGGTCCACTTTCTTATCTCTGCACCAGTTGCAGAACTTGTTCCAATGGCACAAAGATTTAGTTGTTGGTCTTTTGGCTGAAAGCAAAATCTCCATTACGTCATCCAGGAGGTCCCAATCCTTACATCTCACAGAAACCATGCGTAAAAGGCTGAGCGTCCATATATCCGAATGGAGAACCCAACCCTCTTGCGAGAGAAGCTCCTCTCTTTCTGGAAGACGCATTGGAGGGCAGACGACGTGCAGAAAGTCCGGGTACCACGTCCTCCTCGCCCAATCCGGGGCAATAAGGATCATGGATTTCCTGAACTTTCTCACCCTCCTGATGACTTGAGGCATGACAGGGGCTGAGGAAACGCTTACAGGAGTTGAACCACCCAGTCCACCATGAACGCGTCCCGTAGATCTCCTCTTGGGGTAAATTCCTTGGAGCAGTACAGTTTGCACTTCCGGTTGGCACTGGTCACAAACGGATCTACTTGAGGGGTTCCCCAAAGGGTGAGAGATCTCTTGAAGGACTTCCCCGAGCTAGTTCCCACTCATGGGAGACACTGATCTGCCTGCCCAGAGCGTCCGTCGATGTGTTCTTCTCTTCGGCTAGATGAACCGCTGATGGGGCGATTCTCCTTTTGATTTGCACAGTGGTAGTGAACCTACGCCACCCCTGTTGTTGAGGTATTATATGGCCACTGTGTTGTCCGTCATCAGGATATTCTTTCCCTGTACAGAGGGCAGAAAGGCCATCAGCGCTGGTCTGATCGCCCTCAACTCCAAAAAGGTTAATGTGTAGTTTGGACTACGATGGAGACCAACGGCCGCTGATTGTCAGATCATTGGCGTGGGCTCCCCACCCAGTGAGAGAGGCGTCCGTCATTACTGTCATCTCTGCCCATTGCTGTCAAAAAGGTTCTTCAGAATGTTGTCCTCGCAGGCCCACCGCAGGAGACTCTGGCCGAGACTCTGCTCGGAACCTGAAAGTCTGACATCTCGCCTGAAAATTTAGCCCACCAAGTCCTGAGAGCCCATTGGAGGGATCGCAGTCGAGCCTCTGTTAGGATGCCATGAGGTCGAAGAACCTTAGAAAGTCGCAGGCCGGAAGATGCTGGCACTCTTGAATTTGGTGACCATCTGCAGAATGTGTTGAGCAATCACCTCAGGTGACAAAGCTTTCCCCGCGGATGCATCTGGGACTGCTCTGATGAACTGGAGTCTTTGTGATGGTATCATGTGGGACTTCTTGAAATTGAGTGAGAAGCCACGTGTCTGGAGAGTGGCAGGTGATGCTGAGATGTGCCGGGGCTTGTTTGGGAGAACAGGACCGAACAGCCAATCGGCCAGGTAGGGGTAGGCGCAAACCCACCCTATCCCGAGACTCGATGCCACAACAGCGAACCTGGGGACTAGCCTCTAACCTAATCTGCTCTGTGCAAGCACACTGTGCTCGCACATCACTGAAGCGAGCACCAATGTTCGCCGAAGGTCAAAGACCATGTGACTTAGCAGAAAGCAGAATCCATTTGGAAAATTCAATGATAACCAAGCCCCCAGCTTCGTGGACTGATCGTTGCCTTTCCCAAAAGAATTCTGGGATTAGTAGTTTGGGATGGTGCTAGCTTGGAAAGTACACAAACCATAGCAAGGTATGCTTACTATGGGTTGTGTACTTTTCAAGCAGTTAAAGAAATTGTGCCACTTAAAAAATATTTTTAACATTTCCTTTGATCGGAGTTCAACTGCCAGCGCCGCCCCTTCTGAACTCCGACCCCTCCTCCAAACACTGCCACACACACCGGCGCTTGTGGGATTCCCCCTTTAAGTGTTTTCCATTTCCACCACTGCCTACAACAAATGTTTGGTGTTCGATTTGCATCATAACACAACTCGGTTTGTTAGCGCACACATTGGTCAGGACACCATGAACAATTAAGGAAGACTGATAGGAAAAGACAATGCCAAAAAGCATTGTCAGACCATTGCAGTACTGTGCATGCCAATCTCCTGCCCGGGCTTGTACACTCACCGTTGCAGTAGTCTGCACGGTCCCCGCCAAGGCAAGCTCCAAGCTGGAAGGTAGAAACGTGGAGCCCTTCAGCTCAGACAAATTCTGAAACAGCAGCTCGAGGCCAGCTCTTTTATCAGAAATGAAATGTAATCTGCGTTCCAGAAATGTGTTGGAGGGGGTGGATGGCATCTGTGCATGCTGTACCGGGGACGTGGCGCTGTGGTTTCGCGCCCAAGGGTGTTCCGCTGCTGCGAGATCCATTTGGCCCCCCTGAAACAAACCCATACAGCAATTCTTTGTTACACTAACATGCGGACGGACGATAGCTGGGTGGGTCAAGCTTTCCTGGAGAAAAATAACCTGCATGTTTGAATTCTGGCAAAGTAAGGGTACACCAACTATGCCGTTGCTAACAGGCTCCTCATTGTCCCCTGTACACCTACAATGGCCGTATCCCAGGGTCCTCGCTGTCCCCTGTACACCTAGAATGGAGTACGACCAAGGTCCTCGCTGTCCCCTGTACACCAACACTGGCAGTGTCCTCGCTGTATTCTGTACACCTACTACCATGGGAGTGCTCCCAAGGTCCTCGCTGTCCCCTGTACACCTACAATGGCAGTGTCCCAGGGTCCTCGCTGTCCCCTGTACACCTACAATGGCCGTGTCCCAGGGTCCTCGCTGTCCCCTGTACACCAACTATGGCAGTGCGCCCAGGGCCCTTGCTGGCCCCTGTACACCTACTACAATGGCAGTGTCCCCCTGTACACCTACAATGGCAGTACTACCAAGGTCCTTGCTGTCCCCTGTACACCTACAATGGGAGTGCTACCAAGGTCCTTGCTGTCCCCTTTACACCTACAACCTCAATGCTCCCAGGTCTTTTCTGTTTGTATACCTCCCGGGTACTTGCGGTCGCCTGTCCATGACCAATGTTTGTGCTTCCAAGGGGTTCTACTTTTTTATCGCAGTGAATTACCAGAAAGTAATCCACTTCGATAAAACAGAATGTGCTCCTAGGTTCCTCGCTGTCACGCCTGTATAGCAACATTGCTAGTGCGCCGACGATACTTGCTGTCGCGTCTATATGAACACATTGCCAGTGCTTCCAGGGTCCTCGCTATTGCCTTACAACACTGACTGTGCTCACTCGCACAAAAGAAAGACATTGCCATTGCACCCAGTGTCGTGGCTATGGCCTGTACAGTCACACTGCCGGTGGCGTCAGGGTTGTCGTTCTTGCCAATGCATGAACATTGCCGGCCCTCTTGGCTGTCGCCTGCATACTATTGGACCCAGGGTCCTGGCTACCCCGTGTACAACAGCAGTCATGTGCCCTTAGATACAGGCAATGAATCATACAGTAGCAAGGGCAATTCCAAATGAAATCCGAGGACACAAACGTTACACACCCACTTGGAGAAGATCGTGGGCAACTAACAAGATGGCTGCTACCAATATACATTCATCCATCCTCGGATCAAAGAGAACGTTCTAAGCTTAAATGGCTCTGAAACAGAGCTCTCCTTAGCAGGCAACCCACACAATGAAACGCGGTGTGTCCCGCAGCCACGAGAGACTTGGGTGACCTCCCAATGCTTACCAAAACAATGGATTTTGCTGGGACGTGGCGTTCTCTCTATGTCCCACTGGCTCCCAGCCACTGTAAAGTGCTCAGAAGGGCCATCCTCGCCCACTTGCGCTCATGTCAGTCTTTGCTGCAGTCCCAAACAAAGAAGTAGACGGGATTCAGAACCAAGAGCAGTGACTTGCTGAACCGGAACAGATTAAACGACAGAACCCAAACTCTGATCGACATCATAGGCTGCCAGTGGAACAGAACATCAACTTTACCCCTCTGCTACACCCACAGAATCGTCCACTGGACCTTCGGAAACTATCCTCATCCGTGGCTGGAACCTGCCTTCTGGCAACGATAATCTACCTTTCCAAACAAAGTCAAAGATGTTTAAGTGGAAAAAAATGATTAATTTCTACATTACACTGTGCCCGGTGTCCCAGAGGCAGTAAATCATTCTACATTACACTGTTCTCCCGTGTCCCAACGGCTGTAAATCATTCTTTCTACTTTACACTACTTTCGGTATCCCAGTGGCTGTAAATCATTCTACATTTCACTACACTGTGGCTGGTGTCCCAGTGGCTGTAAATCACTCTACATTACACTACACTGTGCTCCCACGTCCCAGCAGCTGTAAGTCATTCCACTTTCTACATTACAATACACTGTATGCGGTGTCCTAGCGGCTGTAAATCACACTTTCTACCTTACAGTACACTGTGCCCGGCCTCTCAGCGGCTGTATATCATTCTACATTAAATTACGCTGTGCTCCTGTTTCCGAGCGGCAGTAAGCCATTCTACTTTCTACATTACACTGTGCCCGGTGTCCCAGCAGCTGTAAATCATTCTACCCTACAGTACACTGTGCCCGGTGTCCCAGCAGCTGTAAATCATTCTACCCTACAGTACACTGTGCCCGGTGTCCCAGCAGCTGTAAATCATTCTACGATTCTACCCTACATTACACTGTGCCCGGTGTCCCGGCAGCTGTAAATCATTCTACCCTACAGTACACTGTGCCGGGTGTCCCAGCGGCTGTAAATCATTCTACGATTCTACCCTACATTACACTGTGCCCGGTGTCCCAGCAGCTGTAAATCATTCTACCCTACAGTACACTGTGCCGGGTGTCCCAGCGGCTGTAAATCATTCTACATTACACTGCAGCACTTACCTGCTCCTAAGCGAGAGTTCCACTGACTTTGTTCACGTATGTCCCATGCCTTTGGAGTTCTGCCTCTGGGATATAACCCAGTCACTCCAACTCTAATTTTACTCTCCGGTGCCTCAGCACATTTCTTCCCCTAGGTCCCACGGAGTGATTCCACCGAACTGCAGACTTGATAACCATTGTTGCCTGCTCCCACGTCTTGTCCCTTCCTAATCTTTCTCCCATGTGATTTAGGACTAGGTGCTGCAAGGGCACCCGGCTATTCCAGGGTGCCTCAGGACTTATTCCCATAGTTAGCCTACCTGGGGTGTACCAGTGCAACAATAAAAGGACGTTGGCAAGGCCACACTACATCGACCCTCCCAAGGCCAAACAAGGTCTCCAACTGATTGTCCCTCACCCAATTATCACTTCAAATTCTATCCAAAACATCAAAAAACTAAGCCACCCACACACGGGCAAGTGAACACCCCTCACAGGAATCAAATACGGCACCACTGCAACCAACTTCTATATCAGCCCTTAACAAGGGAACGCATTCTTCCAGTCTCGCATCTGAACACAGATGCAAGTGGTCTGAACACAAAGCCCCTAGAAAGAGATCCACACACACTACCCTGGTGTTTCAGAACTGCACACATCAGCACATGAGTTAAGCCATCTTGCATTTTCTCTTTCCCTACCAGCTAAATCCAACCACATCTTTTCAAATATACCAGCGCATCAAGAGACCACACAAATGGCAGCGGAGTATGTGGTATGAGGTTCTACACCTATTCAGCATAGACCGATTGATCTAACCCATCTACGCTGCATAGGAGTAGCCAGAAGACCGGCTCACTGAAGTGTAGTCATAGGAAGCGGGCTCCGCTTCCTATGACGGAGTGAGCGGCGTGCAGAGTAGTAATCTGGGCAGCATGGAAGAGGTAATGATCGGGTGGGAAGCGGGTAGGACATGAGGATGAGGGGGGGGGGGGCCAGAGCGGGATGTTGGGGGAATGAGGTTTTGGGTGGCAGAGCACCTCAGGGAAGGACAGGAAACAGGACAAACGAAGGGGGACAAATTGATTCAGCAAAGAGGGTAAATCAGTGGATGGAATTGGACAAGTCTGAAAGTCAGCATTAGGCGTGGCATGAGCAGCCCAGGGAGTCGGAAGCACCTGTGCACCGTGGCTGTCTGGCTAAGGAAGCTATAGTCATGTGCTGAATAACTCCCACCAATTTCCATCCTTGCTTTTGTGCGCTGGCGATCTGAAGGGAAAGGGGTGGATTAGGCGAGTGGGAAAGAGATGTAAAACGTAGGGTCGCGTTTCTGCCGTGTTGAGGCGTGCTGTTCAACAGTACCAGATTATGGCAAACCTTCGAGAATTGGGAAAATTCATACAAGGAAAAACACAAGGGCACTGTAGTACCGCAAGACTGGATTCATTAACAGCCAGAAACTAAAGAACTTGGTCTTTCAACCCTCGGCCCAGTCCAGACCGGCACAGGTTCATGGAGACCAATGTTCGACACTCTGCCCTTGTCTGAATGCTCTACGAAAAATTAGCTGGGGGAGGGAGGCACTCAATGTTTGATTCCAGCACCTGACCTCTGCCTTGAGCCTGGAAGACCCCCTTTCATGCCCTATACTTTGTTGCAAGAATAATTAAATCTGCAAGCAAGTTATGTCTCCATCCCAGACAATGCCATAAACTGCAACAGCCCTGCAACATGCTGCAGCCATGATAGATCAACCACGACTGCAGTCCAGCAGCGATCAACAACCCTAGTAATGCAGTTCTGCAGTGCTATGCAATGCAAATCAGTCACCCAATACTGCAGCCCCACAGCACCCTGCAGTCCTGATGGGTAAAGACTGCAGCCCAGCAGTGTTCAGCCCTACTGCTGGCCAACCACAGACGTAGTCCAGCATTGTTAGACAACCTATATAAGATGGCCAATACTACTGTTTGCTGCAACCACAATATCTGAACCTCTACTGTATCCCAGCAGTACTATACACCTATAAAATAAGCCGCTGAATACTGCAGCATTATGCAATCCCGATAGGCCGCCCAATGTTGCAGCCAAGAAGAGTCCTGCTACCCTTATGAGCTACCCAATACTACAGCCCAGCAGAGCCCTATACCCTGCATAGGGCAAATACTACAGCCCATCCATGCTCTGCATCCGACAGACTCACTACTAGGCCCAGTGGTATCCTGCAACCATGATAGGCAACTGAGTCCTGCAACCCCATCAACCACGACCCACTGCTGCAACTCTAGTATTCCATGTAATACTGAGCAGTGCTTGGAAAGGGAAATACAGGCTGGAATTGGAATCCTGCTGCCCCGCAGTGCCGACACAGCGCGGTTATGATGTGACATCTTGCAAACTGCCACAGGAAGGAAGGGAGGGAGCAGCAGCATTCGAGAAGGCAGCTGCTATATTGGGCAAGCCTGGGCGGGAACCCCCCCCCCCCCCCACCACACAGAACAATGTGACTAACTTTGAAGTTTGTCTATCGGGGAGGCTGGGAAGCCCCTCCTCCCCCGACCCTACCCACGCTACCACAAGTCAATGCAGCTAGCGGAGGGAGCTCTCAGCGCACAAAGGCAGGTGGATGGCGACTGCCAGGCAGAGGAGGTGGCAGGGCGAGAGTAGGAGGCAGCAGTACCGTCCTCAGTTTAGGCAGCCTCACAAGATAAACCACACACACGATTACACAACATTGCCAGTGGCGTTTTCCTCCGAAGCCACTTTAAAGGGAGGTTCACCCCAGCCTGCTCGGGGCTACAGCGCCGTCTGGTACCAGTTGTGTGCGCCCCACCCCGATACCAAGAGATGTATACCGGGGATCACCCCGCAAAGAGTCTGCCAGGGTTGCAAAATCAGGCACGTTCATGCGCGCTAAGAGCAGCCGAGGGGGTGATGGAGGGTGAGATGGGCGGGGATGGCGAGGCCTCGTATTGTAATAACGCCCCCGGTTTACATCTCTCGGCACAGCCCGTTTCTGCAAACGCCAAACAAGAAATGATGTAACAATAGGACGTGGAGCACATGCCATGCAGTAGAGAAGACCTCCCCCCTACCCCCCCGACCCTTTCCGTCATCAGCGAGGGTGAGAGGCCGATTTGTTTGGGGAGGGCGAGGGCCCACTGACCTCCATGCACCTACAAAGGGATTGGCTGCTGAGTGACCCGAAAGCAGGGCGGTTGTGTCACTTTCGAGGGGTCTCAGAAGACTCCGATGTTACCACCGCTTTACAGCAGCATATGCTCGGCTCAATTGCCAGGATGCTGGGGGTCCGGCGCCGCCCTCTGCTCGACTGCGGTGTGGTAGGGCGTGGTGGCACAGCATGACCAGAGCACCGCACCTCCATCACAAAGTCAGCACCCACATGCGTGCATGTAATTCGCAGAGGGTGTCCCGATGGTGTGTGTGTGTCTCACGCACCAATAATGAATCGTTTATGCAGGAAGACCAAACGAAAAGCCTAAAAGCGTCACCATCATACCTCTTTGGGGATAATTTCATAACTTAAAAAAAGGAAGACGGCGAATTCGAAATGGTTTCTAAAATGTGCCCAGCAAGTTGCACATAAGCACGGGGAAGCACAACCCACTATGCAAATACATCTTTCTGGATCAGAGCGCGCATAAGCATGGGTCAAATCCGGTGTAATGACATCCCAAACAAAGCGCCCCACCAGGGGGGGTAAATACACGCTGCGCTTTCTGCCATCATCTCTTGAAAACCTAGACCCTATAGTGACCGAAGGCATTTTATATAGTGCTGTCCCCCCACCCTCTAAGTTAGCCAATTCATATTGAAGTCAACAGCGAACAGTCTCTGATGGGAGCAGTCCATCCTGGGGTGGTGGTGGTGGGGCAGGGCCTCGGTGGCTGGGAGCAGTCCATCCTGGGGTGGTGGTGGGGCAGGGCCTCCGTGGCTGGGAGCAGTCCATCCTGGGGTGGTGGGGCAAGGCCTCCGTTGCTGGGAGCAGTCCATCCTGGATATGATGATAATATAGTATTGATATTTAGGGTGGGGAGGAGGTGGAGTGCAGTGGGGGAGGCTACTTGCCCCCATTAAAAAAATGCTGCAACATTTTATTTTGAAAAAAAAAGTGAACCAGCAATGGCGAACATGGCCTCCATATCTGGACTGCCTATGTTCAAACATCTGGGTCACAACTACTGGCAGAACTGCTGCTGGGGTCCCAGTTACTCGGAAAGTAAAGCACATTATTCCATCAAGGTACCTTTTATGAAGTGGCATTTATAATGCGCCTGTACGCAAGTGTTTCTAGGAGCGACAAGACAAGGCGGGGCAAACAGGGAGGACACAATAACGATCTTACTAGGCCGTGTGTCATTCAGATCGCGCAAGTGCGGGGAAGGGGAGAAGTGCCATGGGAAGGGGGCTCGTAGGTGCAGAGAGAAGGGACTGTAGGACAAGTGCTGGCAGTGTGAGGGTAACTGCACATTCAGGAGCCTGGGCCCGAGTTCAGAGGTTATTGAGGTGACCAGTGCGCGGCAGTCGAGTGCATCAGCACAAGAGAGGAAGAGAGAAAGTGTGAGTGAAAAGGAAAGTCTTGAGTTGCTTCTGGAGCAAGAGGTGGTTCTGATCAAGTGTGAGGCAGGGAGGCTGTTCCAGAGGGAGGTCCCAGCCAAGGAGATAGTTCTGCCCCCGACTCTACAAAAACAAAAATATATACTTTGATCCATTTGTATAGCCTTTGAAAACATGGGCTCTTGTTATCTCCTAATCGGTCGCGGGAACGTGACTCTGCCAGTGACCCCCCCCCCCCCCCACAGGCCTACGAGTGGCCAAGCAGCGAGTTCACCACAGTGTTCCCACCTGAACAGGCCCACAGCCGACTCACTCCCAACAGCTAGTCCACCAGAGTGATCCACCTGGACAGGCCCACGGCCGACTCCAGCCCAAGAGTGAGTCCACCACAGAGATCCAATCTGGCCAGGGCTACACAGGCCAGTCCACCACAGTAAACCCAGCTGGACGGGCAACACAGGCCAGTCCACCACAGTGAACCCAGCTGGACAGGGCTACTGGCAACACCAGCCAAACAGTGAGCCCACCAGAGTTATTCCATCTGGACAAGACTAAGGGCGAATCCAGCACAAGAGTGAGTCCACCACAGTGATCCCACCCGGACAGGCCTATGGGCGACTCAGCACTTGGTCTCACACAAAGGACGTCGACGGTTAACATTTTTATGGCCATCTCCCAAACGAGGGTCGTGGATATTAACTCTATATCCATGTGGCGAGTCCAGCTCAGTAATTTCACCCGGGTGACCCCATCTCGCGATGCCAAGAGCGATTCAGCACCAAAGAGTACTTGATCTCACCCACAGCATGCCAACAGTCAACATTATATTTGTGGCTCTGTCCCAAATGGGAGTGTGGCCATCAACTGTATCGTGTCTGAGCGTATTGTAATCCCCACCTGAGTACTGTGAACACCCAGAGGCAATACTGCGGTACTTGCGACGTAAACCTAAGGAGCGTCTTCTGCTACAGATTCTGCTACTAAACTGGCTAAAACGTGTTTCAGGGCAGAAATGTTCTTATAATCTGTCGGTATCCTTAAGGCGCTCCTCCTAATCTGCTCAGGCAGTGAATTTCTATTGCATTCATGTTCATGCATGGCGATATATCAGTTCATGATCCCAAAAATTAGGATATACTCAATAAAATTCAATGGAGATTTTTTTATACTGGAATTTTACTGCGTCTTTAGGAATTTCTTGCACTCTTCTGTCATGGATTAGAAAAACAGAACTAATCTGTATGTAGTCATGTAAAGGTTTTACTAAAGCCCAAAGCCAGCCGGGAAGCAGCAGAGTGTTGTACATGGTGGGAGTGACTACTAGTGGGTAGCGACAGGTGGTACATGCTGGCTGGGGCTCCGATAGGCAGTAGCTGTACTTTGGGTTATCTTGTGCATACTGTAAAAGCGGCAGGATCTGATGGATTGCGAGACGTGTGTCTGGCTAACGACCCATGGGGTATCTAAGCACTTAGGGAGTACCAGAATAAAATGATAGATGTAAGAATCTGGAGGACTGGAAGAAACTATAAAAGAAAAGGCCATTACTTTTTTTAAAGCCATCAAATATTTTATGCCACGCAGTTCGGGAATATCTTAGGGAAGCTGCAAGAACCTGAAATGATTGTCATAAGAAAGTTGTATATCTAAACAATAATATTACAGAAATCAGAAACCAATGAGATTTAAGATTTCTCAAGGAGTGTGAGGAATTTGATATCCAAAAGGTGGGTACACGCTCACCTAGGTTTTTTTGAAATTTGATATGAAATGTCATGATGGTAGATCAAACTCCGGAAAATGTGTGGGGCTAATCTGCACAACATACAGAGACCGGAGTACTGTGGGTGGATACAGCCTACAGGCGCAGTAATCCCCCCTGCCCCAGTGATATTTAGCTGGGATCTGACAAGTGGAATACACCATGCATCTCAGAAGGAGGGCGCCCAGCCTAATTAATAACAAAGGCTCCATGGTCCACCATGTCCTTTTGTCTATCCCTGCATATGGTGGCAGCAATTAACATACAAATAGAGTACTTCAAACAGGCCCACATGGGACCTGGCTGTAGAGGGTAACAAAGGGGACAAGAAACCACAAGAACCTTTCATAGCCATGTGTCCACCTGGAACCAGCTCACGCCCTTGTATCAAAGAACAGTGAAATGTCATGTCTGGGACTGTGTGTATTACAGTAGTCATCCCCGCAGGGGGACCCCATTAAGACATTACAAGTATGTGGCTTGATGGCGCCAGAACGTCTGGTGCCACTGCAGCTTCAAGGGAGACCTGCCACTTTAATCAGGAATCACAGAGAGCTCCATTGACCAGAGACCCTTTCATCCACAACAGACAGGAAGAAGGGTCGGACTTCACTCCTTTACCTTTTCTGTTGCAAAGAACTCAAGTTATGACTTCATGCACACATGAGATTGTTGGTGGGGACCCAAGATTAGTTCATTAAGGTAGGCTTAGCCAACAACATTCACTGTGGTCCATTTGGCTTTAAAAGAGGGTTGTGCCCCCGTTTTTGGAAGATCTGAAGACTTCGCAAGGAGTAAGATGAACTCTGCATTGGACACTGGCAGAAGGTACAGTCTGCCTTACATATTCTGCTGGTGAAGAAAGGCCAGGACCTCCAAGAGGGAAGCAAGATCCCTCCCCTAAACTTCTCCCATGGAATAGAGGGAAATCTTGCATCCAGAGGACCCTCCAGCAGCTCCAGAACAGCACACAGTTTACCCTGCTCTGGTCTGCAGCAAGCTTCCTAGTTGGTAAGTGCCAGAGAGTCTCTAAACCAAACCAAGGACAAGGCAGCAGCCTGCAACACTCTCCTCAGCTTTTGGCCATCTGCCTTAAAAGGACGGCACAAGCCCAATGAAGCAGCTAGGAGGAGAGCATAGACAAGCCTCTAGCGACGTCTGCCTTAAAGGATATTTTTGAGACAGTCTACCTCCTCTAGCTGCAATGACTGCACCGCTGACTATTAAACTGCAGTCACTAAATCCTTCTGAGACGCCTCGACCATGGCTTGAGAACCGCCAACCAGCACAGAGACCATTCTTGATCCAAAGCTTGGGTGTAGCTCAGTCTGCAGCCATCCATCAAGCCACGCTCGTCAAACTGGCTGCCGCCTGATACCCACAGCAGACTCTTATCTTGAACTCGGTCGCAAAAGCTGCAAAGCACCCTGAAGCAGACTCGACCCTGTCAAGCACCAAGAACTCCTACCTCATGAGGTACATTGTGGTTTTGTCCCCCTGGTTCTTCTCTGAAGGCCCCTAGTGATATTTTAGGACCCATTGCTCCCTTTGTGTTGAAACCAAGTATCCTTGAACTATTGTGATTAATTACTTAACCAACTTTCCTCCTGTCAGTATTCAGAGTACATCCCTTTTCCTTCTTTGAAACTGTCCTCTGCATTCATATACAGGGTGGGCTGTATTTTGTGATAATAAAGTAGATATACAACCTTGACTGGACAGTCGTATCATTGGGTAATTGTATTTTCGCTGTGTTGCAACTAACCAACGATCCACGACCTTTGAGATAAGCATGCCGTTCCGTCCACGTTACCAAAATTGGACAAGGTTTATAATTAAGGCTTATGGTTTTACAGTATTTTTCTGCCATTTCCGTCTGCATTTAGCCATATTCATTTTTGCATCTATTGTGTATTTAGCCACATTTCTATTTTGTCATATAAAAAGATAAATTGCAACCAGTATTTTTCTGCATTTATTCTAATAAAAATACATTTATTGAAGCACACATGCTGCCATATAGGAAAGAAATGCTAGCTGAATTATTTCCATAACACACGGTTGCTCCTGATTGCTGCTGCCTTAAAATATATGCTGACAGCAACTTGAAGACCTCGCCATGCTGCCAATCTGCAATGTGATTGGCTTGCGATGTACAAGTGACACTATAGAGAAACAAAGACCTGTTTGTCCATTAAAAAAAAAATAGACAAAGCAGATTGATTTCCTTCAGAATTTGTGTAAAAATCAGTAAAAACAGAAAACTGGTAGCCTTATTTATAGTTAATTTGCGTTACTAATCTGTTTGGATCCCTTCTGGTGTACTAGAGGTGTGGGGCTAATCGACGGTTTAGAAATCAATATTCATGCCTAGATCACTGGTGCCCTGGAAGTTGATGCATCACAAGGAGTGCCATTCAATCAGACCCGCCATGTATTCAGGAGCTTTTCTGTACAAGGCTTTATGAACCATGGTCAGGCATGAAACTTTACCCTAGTGTCAACAAACCAATACAATCCTCACAGCACTTGAGCCTTCCAGGTCGTGTTGGTCTCAATGGGGCAGTTGAATTGAGAAGAATCTCTTACTGTGGAGTGGCTTTGCTCGCTGGCCCCCAAGAATAGGGTGTAATCAAGTTTAGTACAAATAATGGTGCTGGCTACGACAGTGAGATTCAGTGTAAAAGGGCAAATGTTTTGCTACTGAAAATGGGCACTCTAAATCTGCATACCGGGCAAGTGCGTATAGAGTATAGTAGCTTTATAATGCTGGAGGCCTAGCCATCAGGATTCAGGTTTATGGGCGATCACAGGACTCCACTGCGTTTGATACACAATGCATGGCCATCCCCCGCACGCACACAGGTTAAAGACGTTTCTATTGGCAAATGATTGCAGGCGCAAGGGAGGTGCTCTATGGGCCACCCACTGATGCGCGAGCTACGCACGCTGGAGATTGCAGTTCCGCTCCTGTGTAGATTTTCTCCATCACTTCCAGGAATCCCGAAGCAGACCGAGTTGCAGGGAAAGGGAGCCAGGCGGCAACGCGCATGCGCAAGACTCCAGTGCCAGAATGAGGAAAGCCTCTGGGGTTTGAGACAGCAGAAGAAACCTTTCCGATGAAGCCGACGTTAATTTTGCTGAAATGATCTGTGTGTAAGGTGGGTGGGGGTGCGGGAGGGGCGGGGCTACCAAGATTTTCTTTGGTCACTTAAATTTCATTGATATGCGTTTTTACATATTGACCAGAGGCGTTGCTAGTGGGGAGGGAGGGGGGGGGGGTGTTATAGCCCTGGGTCTTTTGGTTGTAGCCCTGGATAGAAGCTCAGGGGCTACAGCCAAAAGGCTAGCTAGCCCCGAGTCCCGACAGCCTAGCCCCAGATCTATTCCAAATCTAGGCAACACCCCCGATATGGACACACCTTAAAAAAGCTTTGGATGAACAGAATTGGCAGACAAGGGGTACTGGGCCTCTACTCGCTCCAAAAAACACCCTTTGACAGGCGATTCAGCTACCAGATTCAACCATTGTGCCCATTTTATGGTCTAATCGTCCACAATCAAGGTCTCCAGCTTTTTCCCTGTGTACTGGGGACATAGGATAGCTCAGAAGCAACGCGCTTCAACACATGCTCAAATCCGCAACACATGTTCGAATCCTGATCCCGCGCTTAGAAATTACTTGGTGGTATAAAGCAAGTTATACTTTTTTTTTTAAAGTAGTCACCCTCCTCGCCTTTCCCAATCTTGTAATTCTGGCTTGACTGTTCCATTGATAAATACAGATTTATTCTTATACAGGTGCCAGAGATTCTACAAGCTCAATCAGAGCGGTTACAGTTCAGTAATAAACATATCGGAAGCCTGAGGAAACAGAACCCAAGAGCTTCAACTCTTCAACCTCTTTAAAATCCATCAGTCTCACCAGTTCACTCTAGCCAAGCACTCCTCACACCCTGGCCCTCAGCAGGCTAGATTACTGCTCCAGACTAAATCACTGGACTCTCCCAACTCTGGCCCTCAGCAGGCTAGATTACTGCTCCAGCCTCCATATGGGACTCTCCCAACCCTGGCCCTCAGCAGGCTAGATTACTGCTCCAGACTAATCACTGGACTCTCCCAACTCTGGCCCTCAGCAGGCTAGATTACTGCTCCAGCCTCCATATGGGACTCGCCCAACTCTAGCCCTCAGCAGGCTAGATTACTGCTCCAGCCTAATCACTGGACTCTCCCAACCCTGGCCCTCAGAATGCTAGATTACTGCTCCAGACTCCATATGGGACTCTCCAACCCTGGCCCTCAGCAGGCTGGATTACTGCTCCAGCCTCCATATGGGACTCTCCCAACCCTGGCCCTCAGCAGGCTGGATTACTGCTCCAGCCTCCATATGGGGCTCTCCCAACCCTGGCCCTCAGCAGGCTGGATTACTGCTCCAGCCTCATCAATGGACTCTCCCAACCCTAGCCCTCAGCAGGCTGGATTACTGCTCCAGCCTCCATATGGGACTCTCCCAACCCTGGCCCTCAGCAGGCTGGATTACTGCTCCAGCCTCCATATGGGACTCTCCCAACCCTGGCCCTCAGCAGGCTGGATTACTGCTCCAGCTTCCATATGGGGCTCTCCCAACCCTGGCCCTCAGCAGGCTGGATTACTGCTCCAGCCTCATCAATGGACTCTCCCAACCCTAGCCCTCAGCAGGCTGGATTACTGCTCCAGCCTCCATATGGGACTCTCCCAACCCTGGCCCTCAGCAGGCTGGATTACTGCTCCAGCCTCCATATGGGACTCTCCCAACCCTGGCCCTCAGCAGGCTGGATTACTGCTCCAGCCTCCATATGGGACTCTCCCAACCCTGGCCCTCAGCAGGCTAGAGTACTGCTCCAGCCTCGTCATGCGACTCTTCCCTCCTGCCTTTGCTCCCCTCAAAAAAGGTACTGAACTTTCCTGCCCACACTGAATGCAGACAGCCCCATTCTCACTCGCTTCTGTGCAGCCACTGTGTACGGGTATGTTCAGCTGCTCTCTTTACACATTCCTTGCTTTAGAAAAAAAAAAATCAACCCATTAGAAGAAAAAAATAACTCCATGCGACCAAATCTGGTTGTAGCAATCTACTGCAGTCCACTTCCCATGCATCCCTCTCACAAACTCCTGAACCTAACCAATACTCTGCATCCCAAGGTCCCATATGTTGCTCCATCTTTCCGCTCTCACCCTTTCTGGCTCATTCCCGATTCCCAGGAAAGGCCATTTCAACAGGGAGTAGCATCAATAATACTCTGAAGAACCACCATTTCTCACAGAATGTAGCAACTGTGTCTAAAAGCACCATCACCCTACGCATGCCTTCATAAAGGTTTACAAAGCAGCACCCAACAATGAGACTGCTCCAGCCATCAATGTGCCTTTGAAAGTGCTTCTTGGCAAAGCACTTCCAAACACCAGCTTCATTTTTTAGCTTTAGTTGACTGGACTTTGAAATCTGCTTGTGCAGCTCTTCGGCATTTGGAGCATTTTGAATCTGCCAATTTCCTGGTTCGCAGCACTTGCGGTATGATAAGAGTTTATTTATATAGCGCCTATACACAATGTGTTTCAAAGCACTTCAAGAAAGGGAGGGAACAAGGGAAAATACAATGACATTCTTACAGGCCATGAACAGTAAGGATGTGAAATTAACTATCGTACTCGGCCTGATGACATTTCAGATAGTGCAAGAGCTAAGACATAGATGAGGGAGAGAGTGGGAAGGAAATGGAAACAGACAGGCGACTACCGTACTAGGCCTGACGACATTTCTGGTAGAGCCGGAGAAAAACAAGAGGCGAGGTAGAGGGGTGCAGAAAGGGAGGGGAGGAACAAAACAAACGACTATCGTACTAGGCCTGACAACATTTCAGATAGTGTTGGGGGGGGGGAGAAACAGTAAGGGGAGGGGGGAGGAGAGACGAGATTTCTATCATACTAGGTCCAGGGACAATTCTGATACAGTAAGTGCATAGAAGAAAAGAAGAAAGGGGAGGAGATCGGAGAAGAAAAAGGAGAGAACAGTGTTAGCAGTCAAAAGAGTGAAGAAGCAAGAGTGGAGAGCAAATACAATTGCAGAAGTCAATAACACAATGTTGCAAGCCTGGATACAAGATTAAGATGGGAAGAGCATGATTCAGGGTCCCCATGAGTACAAGATGCAAAGGAAGTCCAGCATGAGAGTTGAGAAAGGGTGATGCGCCGTGAAAGAATGAAGTTCATAGAAGTCAAATCCAGCATTGGTCAAAAGACGGTGATTGTGAAAGCAGAATTTATCAGGACAGACTCCTGCAGAAGTAGGCTTGAGGGGGGTAAGGGAGGAGCAGGGTAGAAGAATCAAGCAAAACAAGCAACACCTGTGTGCGAGAATGGTGGGGGGACAAGGGAACATCACGGGGGACCATATTTGCATGCACAAATATGTACCAGGAAGTGAAACAGATCGGCTGCGTCGAATGAAGCAAAAACAATTCAATGTTTCATTGGGTCGGTGTGAAAATCACCGTCAATGGCAGAGATTTCCTTTAACCAGGTTTGGAATACCTCGGTGGGCAAGAAGTTCTGCTGTTCACCCACAGCTGGTAAAATCTCTCAGTGGAATAATACTTGCAGGAAAAGCACTGTGCATAACTTATTTCCCATATATCAGAGGCATTGATTCAGTCTTTGGCCATTCTGCGGGAGAGAACATGTTGACATCCTATTTGGGTAATAACTCCTGCTATTTAAGCACGAAGGCATTCAGCGTGTGGCAATGAGTTGCCAGGCGTCTGCATGCCATAAGAGACACTCTTCGGCTTTGCCTTTACTGTACTTCAACACTCCACTCCCAGCAGGCAAGTGATGGAGAAGTGAAAGCCCAGCACTGGCACATGGTGTTCCTTCTGACACGGAGTTATCTGGCAACCCCAGATGCAAAGATTTACATAGCTCCCAATTAAGCAAATAATTACCTACAAAACACTTCGTTTGGCTCACTTTGCCAAGCAGGGAGCTGGAACCAAACACCTGTTCTTAATGAAGCGTACACCTGGGCGGGCGTTGCACAACTTTGTATCGAGGAAACCAGTGCAGCAGGTTACAGGAGACTGAGCTCACTGTACCAGACAACTGCATCAGTCAATGTAGAGAATCGAATACCATCGACCATTTGTAAAGAGGGATGTCCTATAAATTAGCCAGACATCACCCCCCCCCCCACAATTCCAAAGGCCAGCGACTCACTCCCATCCAACTGAGGTGCTGCTCAAAAGTCTGCACCAATAAATCACGTTGCGGTCCCACCCACACATGGGGCTAGCACCGACCCCCACTTTTACTCTCAATACCTGGACAACACAAGATGCGAAATGTAAAATCATGTGTAACATCCAGAGTTCAAGCCGAGGTGGACAGTGTCCACCCATTATTTTTTTTTCAGAGGGTTGACGCCATCCCCCTTATGCGTACAGTTTTTAAAAGGTGCTACTTGATGAGGAGAGCCGTGTCCGGGGTTCGAATCCAGGTCGCATGGTTCAGAGACCAGAAAATTAGCCATGAGACAACAAGCATCTCTAAGCCATGGATGCATAACACTCCCATTGACTCTTAGCTGTACAGGATATGTTTTCTTATACAGGTTAAGGTAAAAGGTGTACACCTTTTCCATTTAGCAAGCAAGGCTTTAAGAAAACAAGTTAACCCAGTCAATGTACCATTGTCCTGTGCACTCCGAGTTGGGAAAGTCACCCTCAAATTAAATATGAACATTTCTTTAACTTTAAGTTCACTGCCTTTAACATCAGAGACCACCTACTTTAAAACAAATATATTTTGGTAATAGCCAAGTGCAATGTGTACAGGTCCCTCCCTGGCGTCACTACAAACTTAGCTAGTCCCAACAACAACCTGGCCCTTGAGCATCCAGCCTGCACGAGGTCTTAAGTGACCTGCAGCAGCTACATGTCACCTTCACACAAGGTAAGTGTCACCTGTGTGTGCGCCCAAAAGACCATGTTCAGGGGAAGCTCGTTCTTAATGTACGAGGGGGCGCCGACCCACCACTACACTCGCCCCTAATGGAGGAGCTGCAGCTTAAAGCATCAAAGGGCAAGGTGGTTTCCACTGACCGTTTGTATTCCCAGGGGCCCAAGTCCAGTGGACCATGCAAGGCCGGGGGAGGTTTGCTTCCACAGCCTGCACGTCCCACTGGAAATGCAGGCTGAAGAACTGGCACATCTGATTGTGCAAAGGGTGCTCCTGCATGCCTTCCCATGCAGTCAGACTAAATCGGGCGCTCCTGCATGCCTTTGCATGAACCATGTAGTGCTCTGTGCTACCAGGCCCTTGCCACGGGGAGGCAGCGAGGCGCAGCATCCGGACCGGGGCAGCAGGCAAGTGTCGATATTGAATTGTATTTTTTGTGTGTAAATGATGTATGGGCGGTTGGGTGTGCGTGTGCAAATAAGTGCGCTTGTGTTTGATTGGTACAGGCCCAGTGCTTAGATTTGGGCACAGCGCAGGAGTTTGGTGGGCTATCATTTTTTTTACTGGGTATCTAATAAAAAGCTGATCAGTGTTACGTGCATAGAATGGCATTTTGGTGCATCCAGTCTAGCCATTACTTACGTTGGAATTACATTTTTTACTAGGCATCTGTGAAAAAGCAAGATAGGAGTTATGTGCTTTTGCCGGGCGATTTGACAGTGGGCGACTGGTTTTCCAATTCTTAAACCTTTCTAAAGGTCTGGGAGCCCCTCTACCGATAACAGGCCAAAGAACATGTTCTATGGGTACATTCCCACTTGGGAGGGTCAACCACCACATTTTAGCTCACCGTACCTTTCACAGAGATGTTGGTTTACTGTCCCTCGTGTTAGATCTGTGACCAGGCCTATTCGCAGGCGTGTTTTCATTTAACTCATCAGTATGCGCTGCCATCACACAGAACTTTGCCGATAGAACAGGCAGATTCATTAAGCCTTTGATATTTCAATTAGGCTGGCCATGGCCAGGTTAAGGTGTTACCTTCCCCTTTCAGAGATGCTTTGATGTACCTGTGGCTGTCACACTCAAGCAAAATGCGACAGGGAGGACAGTGCCTGTTGGCTGTGTCCACCCCACCGACCCCCCCTAGCCCCCCGAAGAGTACACACGACTATGGGTTTGTTGTGCAGTGAGCAGAGGAAAATGTGTGCAGATTAGCCCCACATATTTTCTGAGGATCCCCCATCATTAATTTTCAGTACAAAAACATCAAAAAGCCCAGGCGAGCACACACTCCCCCCGTGTGGTTGATGAAATTCCTCACAGTGCTGTCAAACAGAAGTAGTTTAAACTTTGAAGTTCAGAGCAGCCCTACAACCTGGTGAAAGTGGAGGCTGCACAGGCCAGGCACATTGTATTCCCCCGCCCCCGCTTTCTGCCAGGCTTACTATCAAGTGTGCGAGGCATGCTTGGGTATCGGGACTAAAACAGGGTACGATTTGGGCATTGAGGTACACTTTGAGCTCTCTTCTCCATTTCATATAGGACTAATTGGGCCATTAGTAATATCCATTTTCTGCATGTCCTTGCCGCCATCTTTATTGTGTGTGCTTAATGTCCCAAATTTGCAGTAGTGCCACAGCGCAGGGGCAAGATGACCACCCACCCTCTTCCTATACCAATACCCCACAGACCCAGGCATGAAGCCTAGTGGAACTATGATTGGATGTCACATCTAGCCCTTTTGACCAGTCTCCATTGCACCTGGTTACACAAACTTAAATGTTGTCGTCCTGTTTGTCAAGAGTTTGCAGTCACAATTCTAAACAAAGTTGAAACATGTCTGGGGTGGTTTGTAATCTGTACAAAGGAGATGAGACCAGGCATCTCAGGCTAATCTACCCCTTTTTGGGGTGGGCCAAAAGCCGATTTGTTTAGGTTTTTCATTGTCTAGAATAGCACAGTGTCCAAAAATCGAAGCAATGCAAGCTAAACCAGAGGCATCAGTGTTTATTGTATTTGGTTATTTACATAGCGCTCTTGCCCCATTTGTATGGCCTCAATGCGCTTTGTGGTTGGAACGCCCTCGGTGACCATAGTCAATGTTCTGGATGTTAAGAATTTTAGATTCGGAGATGCATGTGTGCATTTTCGCTGGTCTAGGACTTCTGTGGCTGGCTAGGCTCGACTATGAAGAATTCAAAGCTTTCCCTTCATCTTTTTTTTTGTCCAATCTGAAACACTAGCAGTCAAACATACGAAGGTGGCACCTGGCCGAGGTGACCATGTGCCCAGAAAGGAAACCGGGAGGCTGGACACGTGACAGATGCCCCCGAGGTTGGAGCATGGAAGGGAAAGCTAAGGTAAGCCTTGTGCGACCACTGCACCAATGAGGTGAGGTATGCGCTGTGGGTGCCGGGAGGTAGCCCCTGTCCAATATGCCCCCTAGAATAGAGCACAAGGCTTGAAACAGGTGCAACTATGGTGAAGGGGTAGGGAGGGGAGGGGCAAGGAAATTCCAAAAGGGGAGCAAAAACCCAATCCAGGTGGACAGCAAGAAAGTGTTTTGCCTCGGGTGGGCAGACTTCAAAGCAGAACTTGTCTCACGTGTGTCATGAGTTAGGAGACAAGGACCTGCTCCAAATATACCTCAAGGAAAAGTGCAGGGAGATCGGAGGCAGAAGCCACCCCAGGCGTGCTCTAGAATAGAGGCGCAGACTTGCCACAGGTTTTTTCAGACATGGAAGGTTATGATAATGGTTTGGCCAATAGAAGGACTCTGCAAGTCCCTGGCGTGGCTGGGACGACTGCAAGAAAAATGACTGGCCCTACGTCTGTCCAAAATGGAACTAGAACATCTGCCCCATGTGTTGCAAGGGGAGGAGGCGTGGCATAACTCAACAGTACCTAAGCCAGCGAGCTAGCTCTGCAAGTTAAGCACTTACCTAAAAGATGTGTGGCCCCTACAGTCATCCTGTCGGATCAGAGCATGAGAGAAACGCAACTCCGCTCCACACCCACCACAGAGCTCAATACATTGAGTACCATTAAAACAAGGAAATAATACCCATCTTTACAGTGGCAGGAAACTGGCACTGACATTAAGCGCTACATAAAAATGTAAGAATAGGAGATAGGAAACTGTCCAGAGGGGGAGTGGCAAGACAGGATTTGCTGCATACTCCTCTTGCCCCAGACCACATGTGCTGGACTGTGCCCATGCATGCACCGCTTTGCCCCGCATAAGTTTACTCCTCTGGATAGAGGCGATTTGTTCCACTCTTGTGCAGAGTTTATTCCACTAGAGAAAGCAAACTTTCTCCCATCACCACTATGTGCTTCAGCACATTATGGTTAGAACCTCAAGTCAATAGCCATAACTCATGGGATACGTCTGTATTCCCTTCTTGCACAGCGCTCAGTGCTGTTCGCTTGGCAGGACTGCAGATGACCACCAGCGATATAAATAACTGTGAGCTGTCTTGCATATACCTGAGAAGGACCTGGTTGGCATAACACTGATTTGGAACGTGTATTAAATCCAGACAACTGAAGCCAGGAATGCACAATGAACGTGCCTCCATTCCCAAACTCGGCCACAGTGCCAGACATGTACAGTTTGCATTGCCAGAAACAGTGGCAACATGTACATCATACATTCCCAGACTCTTAGGGACAGTGTCACCCATGTGAAAACAGTGGCAGGCATATATCATTTGCATTGCTTGACCCATCTATAGTGCCAAACAGTGCTCCAGTTAAGATTTGGAAGTGGGAGTATTTTACTCCCTTTTTTTGGAAGTTGGGAATAAAATGAGTTTTTAGGGAGTAAATGGGAATGTTTTTTTATAAGTGGGTAAGGAACAAGTTACTTACCTGTAACTGTAGTTCTCCAGCATGGGTCTGGCATGGATTCACATGCTCATGAATATTCCCCGTCGTGAGGCTGGGAAACCTCGGTAAAGAAAAAATCAGTATCAGTTTCGTTTCGGATCTGTCTTTCTTAGTAGTAACCAATCACTGATCCCTGGGTCATACTGCTCCCAGCCAATGACTGCCCTCTCCCTAAGCCCCGCCTCTGGCAGCCATCCTCAGATTTGGTAGCACGTAAAGTGGCAGTATGACCAAGTGAAGAGCCGCAGAGGGGTAGGCGGGAGGGTTCGCATGTTAATCCATGCCAGACCCATGCTGGAGAACAACAGTTACAGGTAAGTAACTTGTTCCTTCTCCAGCATGGGGTCTGGCATGGATTCACATGCTCATGAATAAAAGAATACATAGCTGTACACACATGCACAACCATGGGAGGTGGCAACAGGCTCAACATTAAGCATCTCTTACCTCCTCACCAGGCTCAACTTAAGCGAACAGGTTGCGCAGCACTGCTTGGCCGACTGGACTCCTCCCTGGAGTCCCGATCGACGCAGTAGAATCTTGTGAAGGTGTGCGTCGACCTCCACGTAGCAGCCCTTCAGATGTCCAGCAGGGGCACACCAGACAGGAACGCCGTGGTAGCAGCGATCGCTCTGGTCGAATGGGCTCTCGGACGGCCGGGCAGCAGTCGGTTTGCCAACCGGTGACAGTGCATGATGCAGCCGGAGAGCCGTCTGGAAATGAAAGTCTTCGAGAGAGACTTCCCTCGATACACAGTCCCAAAGTTCACAAACCGCTGTGAAGTCTTCCGAAAACTTTTCGTGCGGTCCACATAGAACTTCAGCGCTCTATCTACATCCAACGAATGCAAAGTCCTCTCGGCCGAAGACGAAGGCGACGGGAAGAAAACTGGCAACACCAAGGGCTCATTGAGGTGGAAGTCTGACGGCACCTTGGGCATGAAGGAGGGGTGTGTCCTCAGCACCACCCTCGTGCCGTGAAAAGTCAAGTATGGAGGCTTGCAAGATAGGCCCTGGATCTCCCACTCGTCGTGCGGAAGTGATGGCCACGAGGAACGCCGTCTTCCACGACAGGAACTTCAAAGGCGCCGAATGGGGCCCCCCATGAGCCTGGTCATCACCACATTAAGCTCCCACGCCGGGGCTGGAGCCTTCACCGGCGGGAACGATCGGAATAGTCCCTTCATAAATTCCTTCACCAGGCGATGAGAGCACAAGAATGCCCGTCCCGTAGTCCTGGTATATCGGGAGATGGCAGCCAGATGTATTTTGATGGAGGCGTGAGCCAGTCCATCTTTGGCCAGCGACAGTAGGTACGGCAGTACTTGAGGGGACGTAATCCGCAGAGGGTTAATCTTCTGTGCACGGCACCAGACACAGAACCTCTTCCACTTATGTCCGTAGCACTTGAGAGTTGAGGACGCCCTGGCTTTTGCAAGAACCTCTCTGCAGTCAGCCGGGATATCGTACCCACCAAACTCTAGTGCTGCAGGAGCCAGGCCTGCAAGTTCAGCGACTCCGGGTCGTGATGAAGAATGGCACATCCTTCTCTGGAGAGAAGATCCGCGTCCGCCGGCAGCTTGACTGGTGGGGACGTTGACAAGTCCAGAAGGTCCGGGAACCAGATCTGCCTCGGCCACGCCAGTGCGACAAGGATCATTCTGCACCTGGACTTCTTGAGCTGGTTGATGAGACGGAGCAGCAACGGCAACGGAGGGAACGCGTATAGAAACAGGCTGTCCCAAGGGAACAAGAAAGCATCGCCCATGCTCCTCGGCTGCGGGATCCTGCTGGCGAACCTCTGGCACATGGAGTTCATATCCGTCGCGAAAAGGTCGATCTGGGGTTTGCCCCATCGTCGAAAGAGCCGATCCACCTGGTCCTGACGTAGTTCCCACTCGTGGCACGAGCTCAGCTCCCTGCTGAGTGAGTCGGCGATGGTGTTTTTTATTCCTGCCAAGTGGAAGGGAACCAGAAATATCCCCTGGGCGACGGCCCAGTGCCACAGATCCTGGGCCTCCTTGGATAGGGCTGGGGATCTGGTGCCTCCCTGCTTCCGTATGTAGAACATCGTGGTGGTGTTGTCGGTGAAGATCCTCACCACTTTGTCCTTGAGGGACGGAAGGAACGACTTGAGCGCCCAGAACACTGCTCGAAGCTCCAGAATGTTGATGTGGAGAGACCTCTGCTCCGGGAGCCAAAGGCCTCTTGCGTGGAGATCTCTGCCGTGGGCCCCCCAACCCGCCAGGGAAGCGTCCGTCGTCACCGTCTCCTGAAACGCCGGGGTCTGAAAGCCGTGCCTGCCGTGAGGTGCGCACCGGTACCCTACCATAGGATCGCCCAACGGAATTCCTCGTTGAGAGGGATCCTGTCTTCGAAGCAGCCCGTCGCCTGAAACCAGCGGGCATCGAGGAACTCCTGTAGCGGACGCATCCGAAGTCTGCAAAGGGGTACAATGTAGATGCATGAGGACATCATCCCGAGGAGGGACTGGATGGACCTCACCCTGGCCACGTCCGTGGCTAGCAGGCATTGCACCTTGCCCAAAATGGCCTTGACCTCTCCTCCGACGGGGAGGCCAATTGCCCCACTGTATCGAGCTTCGCTCCCAGAAACAGTGCTACTTGCAACGGAACCAGGTGGGATTTGGGGTAGTTGATGGCGAATCCCAGTTCCATGAGGAGCCGGACGGTAATCGCTGTGTGTTTGACGGCGAGTTCGCTTGTCCTTGCACGGATTAGCCTGTCGTCCAGGTAGGGGTAGACGTGGATCCCTGCAGAGGCAGCCGCGCCACCACTCGTGCCAGGCACTTGGTGAATACCCTGGGTGCCGGATTTAATCCGAAGGGCAGGGCTCTGAATTGGTAGTGGCGTCCCTGAACCACAAACCTGAGAAACTGTCCTTTTAGAATGGGGATGTGGAAGTAAGCATCCTCCAGGTCCAACGATGATAGGAAGTCGCCCTCCTTCAGCTGTCCCAGCACGTGCTGGAGGGTGACCATCCTGAATTTCTGTGCCTTGATGTACTTGTTTAACCGACACAGGTCCAGGATGGGGCACCAACCGCCGGTCTTTTTGACGAGGAAGTACCTTGAGTACACCCCGGAGCCTCCTGGGGACGAGCTCGATGGCACCTTTCTTGAGCATCGCCCTTACCTCCAACAGCAGTTGAGGGACGTGATTCTCCTTCCTGGCCACGGGAGGAATGCGAGGACACTTCTTTTGGAATTCGAGCGAGTGCCCGTTGGCCAGGGTGTCCAGCACCCAACGGTCGGTGGAGATGGACTCCCACACGCTGACGAACTTCGTCAGCTGGCCTCCCACTGGGTGCTTCGTTGGGGGCCCGACGCACGGCCGGTTCAGTCCTGCTTGGAGGAGGCCTTGCCGCCTTAGCCTCCTTGGCGGCGGGATCCTCCTTGCTTGCCGCCACCTCTAGGCCTCCTGGGACGAGGAGCGGGCCGCCTGGCAGTATGTCGAAGAGCCACCGCTGGATACCTTGGGGGCGCCCTGTCTGCCTCCGGAGCTCCGAAAGGGCCATCGTTGTTGAAGTACCCATAGGGCCCGGGCTGTCTCCGAGTCGGTCTTGATGGCCTGGAGCGACTCATCCACCGTCTTCCCAAAAAGGTTTCTGCCGTCGAACGGCATATCCAACACTCTGGTCTGAACGTCCAGGCGGAAGTCTGTCGCCTTGAGCCACCCTCGTCATTGTAGACAAACCCTGTTGCCCATCTGGCAAAATCCAGTATCGGCAATGTCCGTTGCCACCGTTATGGCGTGATCCGACGCTACCTCGCCTTCCTGAAGAATCTGTAGGGCCTCCGCTCTCTTGTCCGGCAGGAAGTCCAGCAGGGGAGCTAAATTGAACCAAAGCTCCCTGTTGTAACGGGCCACGATCGCTGCCGCCTTAATTGTCGTCGCCGCCAACGAAATGACCCGTCGTCCCATGGAATCCAACTTCTTGCCTTCGCTGTCCGGCAGGGAAATGGAAGTTGATGCTGCCGCACCCGCTGCCTTCTTCTTGGCCGCTGCCGAGACGACCGAGTTTGGCGTAGGCTGGGTCCTGAGGCACAAGGGGGCGGCGTTGGGGACCCGGTACTTCTCGTACCTGTCCCTCTTGGCAGGCATCGTAGAAGGGTTGAGGACAGCCAGCCCTTCGTCCCAGGTGTCGTCGAGCACAGCACTGTTCCTCCGGGCAGAATTGGAAGAGCTCGGACGCCCTGGCTATCATGGCGTGAAAGGAGCCAATTTCGTCGGGCGGTGAGGCCCGAGGGGGAGGCGATGAAGGAATGTCCGTCACCACATCGCCACCGTCGTCGTCCGTCCCCGTATCTGTCGCCGTATCATCCCGAGGGTCAGGCGAGGGGGAGGAGGGGTCCACAGGCCTTGTGGGCACGAAGGGCGGAGCGGGATGGACTCTCCTCTGCTTGTTCGGGGGGCTTCCTGACGGTCCTGGCTCAGGATCCTCCGTCGGGGTCCATGGTAACCTCGTCCATCTCAGTAAATAAGGATTGGATTGCCTACAAAATGGCCGCCGAGCTATCCTGAGGCTCTGGCAATGGCTGCGACGGGAGGGACGGTTGCTCCACCGGGCCGTCGTCGCCGCCATCCTCGCCATCTTCAATCTCCTCAGCAGGATCCGTCCCCTGGGATCAAACTTTCTCGAACCTCTTGTTGAGGCCCTTCACAGTTTCCACCAGACCCTCCTCAGACGCTGATTCCGAGTCTGTAATGGCCACCCCCCCCCACTCTTTCCGCCGGGGTATTCACGGGGGTCTTAACGATGAGCTGGAAAGAGGATTCCCTCCGCGGTGGCAGGGATACTCTGGTCCCAGAGGACGTCTTCACTGGCCTAGTCTCAGCCGGCTTCGCCAGGGCCGCAGCGACCACTTCGATAGAGGCCTTTGCCGGCTGGATCAAAGCCCTCACCACCTTAGGTGCGTCCTGGGCCTTTGCCTTGGGGTGAGGGTCAGCGCCTCGCTCCCCCTCGGGTCCCTTCGAGATCGACCGGGGCCGCTCCAGCAGCTTACCCAGGTTCTCGGACTAGCTACTTCCCCGAACCAGAGCACTGGCTCATGGTTGAACGTGCCTGGGAAGTCGCGCCCTGCCTGGCAGCCGAAGAGCCCGACCTTTCGGTGCTCCCGGTGCCCGCGGAGTCACGGTGCTTGGCCTTCTGTTGGGCCCCCATAGGACTTAGTAGCCCACTCAGACTTTCTTCGCCTTCTCACCTGCTGTGCCCTTCTCCAGCCAGGCGGCGAGGCGGGAACAACGATCTTGCTTGGTCCGTTCCGAAAGGTTCTTGCAGAAGGCACAGTCCTTCTCCACGTGAGTCTTGTCCTCATGAAGGCAGTAGAGACATTGCGAATGCTCGTCCTCCTTGAAAACATTTTGTAATCTGCATCCAGAGCAGCACCTGAACAGCTTGGATCTGTGCATCGAGCTTGCCTTGTCCTGGGCCATGTCTGTTGAGGTAGGGCGCAGATCTTCCGGAATCCTCCAAGAAGCGTAAACTCGACAAAAACCTCACCCTTGAGAGGCGTAGAAGAATTCCGAAATGGGTCCCCGTTATTGGAAGTAGAAATGGTGGAGCTTGAGGCTCGATTAAACTGAAAAAAATGAGAAAATCGCCTGAAAAAGCGTGAAAACGCAGCAAAAACTCGAGAGCTAAAGCACGAGAACTCCCAACACTTGAACGTGCGGTAAAAATCTGAGGATGGCTGCCAGAGGCGGGGCTTACGGAGAGGGGAGTCATTGGCTGGGGGCAGTATGACCCAGGGATCAGTGATTGGTTACTACTAAGTAAGAGATCAGAAATGAAACTGATACTGATTTTTTCTTTACCGAGGATTACCAGCCTGACTGGGAATATTCATGAGCATGTGAATCCATGCCAGACCCCATGCTGGAGAAAAATAGGTTTTGTAATCATTTCTTTGCACCCAATTATTTATGCACATTAAAAGATACAGGTTTACTTCTTCCGATGAGGCAGTTCTAGTTTCTTCCTGTAGTACTACATGGGGCCAAACATACCCAATGAACTGTATGGGTGAAAGCTGGGGCAAAAAGTTCTACATGTCCATTTCAAATTTTTTGTTGCGAGTATTTTTACTCCCTATTTTTTTATTTTTTGGTATCATTTGGCCATTTATAGTGAGTAAAAGTCTATAGGGCTGGTGGCAGAAGTGTACTATAAGGTTGGACGGCTAGATGCAGATTAGCCGTGGCATACAAACCTGCACGCGGGAACTGGGAGCCATGTGGCTCTTGTTCAGAGGTGCTGCAGACCACTACCTGGAGCACAACTCGCACCGTACAAATACTCACAAGTGACATTACGCTGGCATTGGCCATTTTGGGATTCCAAATAGGCCTCCGAGCCACAGTTGCCTTTTGTGTGTAAACTAGGCGTAATTGTCAGTTGCTGTGGAGACGCGTCCGCAGCCTGGCAGCTGGGGTGTTCTGTGGCAGGCTTCCCTGAGAATAGGGGCAGATTGGTGTGCCTACATATGTACCTGTTGTGGCGGAGCATGGTGGAGTGCTGCAGTGTTTCGTGTGTCTTGTATTCTGGATTCATTCGCATTGAGTGTCTATTGTTTCCATTCTTGCACGTAGGTGTGTCCTACATATGCCCTTGTTGTAGCGTGGCAGAATACTGCAGAGTGTTGTGTTTCCGTAGAGCTGTAGGAGCGAAACTACAAGTCAGGCTCTGAGGTTGAATGTCGATCGAAAATATCTTGGCCAGAGCGCGAGGAGAGGGTGCTCAGCCGAGTTTTTGTTTGGGTCCCGGACTGTGTTACGCGCAATGTCTTGATTTGATTGCTGTGAAATTCTTCAATCGAAGTTGCTTACCGCACTTCGTTATTGTGCTCTGTATACTGGGGAGTAGGTGCATCAGTTTGTATTGCGTGGAGAAGATGAGGACATGGGAGAAAATTGCCTCTTCACGAATAGACATCTTACTTTTTACCAATAGGCGCCACAGCATATCTCGCGCTATGGCTTTACCCCCCCCTAGCCTCCCTCCCCCATCTACGAAGGCCGACATTAACGCTTTGGAGGCGGGTGGAGACCACTCGCAGCGTGATGATTTAAATGACTGCTGGGTTCATGACAGAATTCCTGCAGATCGTACTCGGTCCTCTGTGGTAGACCTGGGGATTCTACCTCAGGAAATTTACAATCAAATGGTAAAAAGATGAGTGAGATTCCATCTGTTTCGCCAGGACTGGGGAAGGATTCTTTTTTAGACACCAAATACAGTTTTGCTTCTGCTGAGAGGCAGGAATGTCATCATTTTGCTCCTTATTCTTGTGGTGCAGACTGAAAGGTGCACAAAATATATCAACATATTTCTCTTCATCCATCTTCTGTGAATCTTATGTTGAATGGTACCTTTGTTGAACATCTAGTCAGACTAATGGATATGCCAATATGCATGGGTGCTCCACAGCCCACGACTAACTGAAACTGCTTCAGCTGGTTTAGTTTCTACTAATACTGACTTAGTGTTGTAACTGATCTAGTTTCCCTCTTTAGGTGTGCCAGTCAGTGAATCAATGGGGGTTCCCAACCTTATTGGGCAATGTAGCCATTTTACCAAGCAGAAAAACAAAGGGTAAAAATGGAAAACCGAATACTACTAGAATGCACCACGAAATACAAATCGAAATCTCGTAAATATATACGTACGCTTGTACAAATTACCGTTGGGACCGTAGCTGCACTGAGGAAGATGTGATAATTGGAAAAATGAGTATGGAATGCTCCTTACTTAATTCAGGCACACCGGGGCAGGTTGTTTTGGATGAACTGAGGGAGCAGGTGGACTCAGCTTCACACACAGATTAACAGCTATGAAGCAGAAAGGAAAAGTAGATCGTAAACGATAAGCATCGTCCATCTTCGATATCTTTCAACAGTCCAAAAAAAAAGATCGAGAACTTGAAAGTAACCGCTGAGGCTAGTCCAGCCTTAGATTGCAGTGTAATTATGGTACCAAATACTACAACAGAGCAAGGAAATGAGGATAATAACCTCTCTGACAATGGTAATGTCCTAGGAAAAGATAAGACTATCGCTATGGAGCTCACAGACCGAGTTAAGGGAAATCATGAAAACTATTCTGGATCAGAAATCTGAGAGACCCCCGCCCCGTCTCTGATCCTGTACAGAGGGACTTTAAGGTGGTCGGTAACAGGGATAAACTTTAAGGGTACTTGCCTTTACCTATACCTTTAAAGATATACCTTATGAGGAAAGTGTTGACATCACTTCCCAATGTGCCCTTACGGAACAATGATAGGGAAATACAAGTTAATGCAGGGGTGAATTATGCACAGTTCCTGAGATGCCCTTATCTTCCCATATAAACTGAGCATGGTGATAAATTACATCCACAGCACAGAAGTCCGTAATCTTACAGATGGGTAAAGACACTGGTCATAAATATTTTACCTGGTCTACAGGCAACACAACTGCAAATGGAATCCACAATGGTATATATAGGTTTTGCCATTACCAAACCCAAGAAAGGTTTATACAGGTCCTATGTGAGGGGGGGAAAAAGCCTTGGCCTTGGCAGAAAGATGAAATAAATTGACAAAATACGGGAAATTGTGTTATGCCGTTGCGCAAATTGTTTTTCCAGAATGTATTCTGCCAGAATTAAGTTCGTGTGAAGCCCTAATATGGAGATCAGTTTTTCATTTTCTCCAAAAATGTGTTCCTATTAGTGCCATCAGATACAAACATGGTCTTTACAGAGTTGGGTTGTGTGGAATAGCCCCTCACTCTTTAGGAAATTTTACATTAACCCCGAAGGAAACTTGTACTCCATCATGAGTAAGGGTGTGTGAGATGTTATTTTGGAAAAGGGATTCATCTTTGAATTTTGCAAAGAATGTTTATCCAGTTGAGCAAACTTGGATATCACAATTGAAACTACTTACGAAACCAATTAAAGCTAAGAAAAGTATAATTTGTAATGACTGGGCTAACACCATTGATACTCTTATGAAATGCGGTCTGTATAACTAAATCATATCTCCCCAGAAAAAAAGTGGGCCATGTGGAACCTTATCTATGCCAAAAGATTATGTAGCAATTTTATGCATTTTAGATCAAATGTTTTATCTACTAACGAAATTTTATGTATTAGAAATATGCAACCAGAAAGCAATCCTGCATGTCAATTTTGCAAACTAACATCATTAAAGGAAACGGCCACATCCACTACTGTAATGTACTACTCCTCAGCAACAGCAAATTGAATTCTTTGGAAAATGTGTAAGTAATACAGAATTGGCTCAACTGGACCTTTCATGGTGGTCTATGTTACATGGGAAATCTGTTTCTTTAAATCTGGCTGTAATGAGATGTTTATCCAATGTATGTAAGCTTCCTTAGAGAAGCTGGGTGGAATACGTATGTTCTAAATGAACTGTATACATTGTAATTTTACTTGCTTGATATTATGTCATTTTCTTATACATATATTTTTTAAAGATTTAAACCAACACAAATAAAGTAATTGTCAGTTGAGATTAACAAGACACTGGTTTGGAATTTACATATCCTTAATGTCAGGTGGTTATCGCAGGGGTAAAACAGTGCAGAAACTAACTGAAATGTAACTACTACAGGTGTCATGCTCTAAAAACAGGACAAGTCGATAAATCTTCATAGAAAGAGAATGCAAAAGTAACTATAAAAACAAATATTTTCCTAGTAAATATTTACCTGGTTTTTTATGCACAGTAAAAGATAATATTCATCCCTTCACATCAAGCAGTAAAATAATTGTTTCTACCCGTGGCGCTAGATGTACAACTGGTCCAAACCCACCCAAGGACCTGTGCGAGTGAAAGCTCCCGTTTCCTGTTCAGAGAGCTTTACTCCCCCCTTTCTTTTTTTAAGAGTCCATTTTTAGGGAATAAAAGTGGATGATAAATCCCCAATTTATAGGGCTGACCCACAAACCCCCTGTTGAAAGCCATCAGCAAATCACCACACCCAATCATCAACAGGGCATGTGCAAGTATTTAGGACATCAAGAAGTGGCCAACTCCATACAGGGAAGTCAGATTTACTGTTTGCATGCTAAAGCGGTACCCTCAGGTGCCCCTCTCTGCTGGTGTGCCCATATTGAACCATCAGCACTGACCACTAAAACCACCACCCTAGCCCATGTGACCTTGTTGTGCGAGAGGCAATCCTATCTATTTCCCAAAGTGCATCTGCCAGCTTTCCAAAACACTATTACTACCCCCATGAAGCTCAATGCACACTTTGAGAGCTTCCAGGTGCAGAGCATTGCTCCCAAGAGGGGCCACAGATCAAAACCCACTCTCATTTAAGAGTGCCCATACTCCCGCTCAGCTGGACTCTGGCCTTTCGGGGACTAGGGAAAGGAGAAGAGTATTTCTGGAGGTATCCTGGCACTGCAGGAAGGCCGGACCACCCCAGCCAAAATCCATACTAAGGTCACTGCAATATTTGAGACAAAAATTCACCCCATAGCTTCACCAGAGACATGGTTTACTTGGCTTAATTGAATCACTAGAAAGTCACTTGATTTCTGGCTTAATTTAATTTCTAGAATGCTCCACACTGAAGTGTGTCAGGCTTTCACCCAACCCAGACCATCCATTCTCCTGCTCGTCACCTACCTACAACCACCATGCAGTCTCTTCAGAACTGCGACACTCTTGGCCTCTAGTCTTGGCAGGCCCAGAAGGTTTATTCAAGAGTTTTGCCATTGGAAATGTAAGGTGCCACCGGGCAAAAAGCCATCAAACTTCAACTGCCTGCTTACGCACATCTGTAGTCCATCCCACTGCCAAACATGACTTATTAGTAGTTAGCTACCCCTCTTTGAAAACTTCCACACATGCACAGCCCCATTACAGACTTAAAGATGCCATGCTTCATGCATCCACGCAATAGCCTGGAACACTAAACATCAGCTAATGCTGACATGTGCAAGCCACCCACAAATGCAGCCCAGCACCAAACCTATACAAGGAACAAGTTACTTACCTGTAACTGTTGTTCTCCAGCATGGGTCTGGCATGGATTCACATGCTCATGAATATTCCCCGTCGTCAGGCTGGGAAACCTCGGTAAAGAAAAAACCAGTATCAGTTTCGTTTCTGATCTGTCTTTCGTAGTAATAACCAATCACTGGTCTCTGCGTCATACTGACCACAGCCAATGACTGCTCTCTACCTAAGCACCGCCTCCGGCAGCCATCTTCAGATTTGGAAGCACGTGAAGTGGCAGTATGACCAAGTGAAGAGCCGCAGAGGGGTAGGCGGGAGGGTTCGCATGTGAATCCATGCCAGACCCATGCTGGAGAACAACAGTTACAGGTAAGTAACTTGTTCCTTCTCCAGCATGGGGTCTGGCATGGATTCACATGCTCATGAATAAAGAATACATAGCAGTACACACATGCACAACCACGGGAGGTGGCAAAGGCTCAACATTAAGCATCAACTCAACATTAAGCATCTTACCTCCTCACCAGGCCCACCTCAGGCGAACAGGTTGCGCAGCACTGCTTGGCCGACCCTGGACTCCTCCCTGGAATCCCGGTCGACGCAGTAGAATTTCGTGAAGGTGTGCGTCGACCTCCACGTAGCAGCCCTGCATATGTCCAGCAGGGGCACACCAGATAGGAACGCCGTGGTAGCTGCGATCGCTCTGGTGGAATGGGCTCTCGGACGGCCAGGCAGCGGTCGGTTTGCCAACCGGTGACAGTACATGATACAGCCGGAGAGCCATCTGGAGATGGAAGCCTTCGAGAGAGCCTTCCCCTGATTGACAGGTCCAAAGTTCACAAAGAGTTGTGACGTCTTCCGAAAACCCTTCGTGCGGTCCACGTAGAACTTCAGCGCTCTAGCTACATCCAGCGAGTGCAAAGTCCTCTCAGCCGGCGACGAAGGCGACGGGAAGAACACAGGCAACACCAAGGGTTCGTTGAGATGGAAGTCCGACGGTACCTTGGGCATGAAGGAGGGGTGCGTCCTGAGCACTACCCTCGTGTCGTGGAAAGTCAAGTACGGGGCCTTGCAGGAAAGGGCCTGGATCTCCCCCACTCGTCGTGCGGAGGTGATGGCCACAAGAAAAGCTGTTTTCCACGATAGAAACTTCAACGGGGCCGAGTGCAGAGGCTCGAACGGAGGTCCCATGAGCTTGGTCAGCACCACGTTGAGCTCCCACGCCGGGGCCGGAGCCTTCACCGGCGGGAACGATCTGAACAGTCCCTTCATGAACTCTTTCACCAGACGATGAGACCACAAGGACGTCCGCCCCGTGGTTCTGGTGTATCGGGAGATCGCAGCAAGATGAATCTTGATGGACGCGTGTGCCAGACCAGCCTTGGCCAGCGTCAGCAGGTACGGCAGTACTTGGGGAGCCGTAATCCGTAGAGGGTTAATCTTCTGTGCGTGGCACCAGACAGAGAACCTCTTCCATTTGTGTCCGTAGCATTTAAGAGTCGAGGACGCCCTGGCCTTTGCAAGAACCTCTCTGCAATCGGCCGGTATGTCGTATCCTCCAAACTCTAGCGCTGCAGGAGCCAGGCCTGCAAGTTCAGCGACTTCGGGTCGTGGTGGAGGATGGCGCCTCCTACCCTGGAGAGTAGATCCGCGTCCGCCGGCAGCTTGATCGGCGGGGACGCTGACAAGTCCAGAAGGTCCGGGAACCATATCTGCCTCGGCCACGCAGGTGCGACGAGGATCATCCTGCACCGTGACCTCTTGAGCTGGTTGACGAGCCGGATTAGCAGAGGCAAGGGAGGGAACGCGTAGAGGAACAGGCCCTCCCAGGGGAACGAGAAAGCATCGCCCATGCTCCTCGTCTGGGGAAACCTGCTGGCGAACCTCCGGCACTTGGTGTTCGTCGCCGTCGCGAACAGGTCGATCTGGGGTGTGCCCCACCGTCGGAAGAGGCGATCCACCAGATCCTGCCGTAGTTCCCACTCGTGGCACGAGCGCAGCTCCCTGCTGAGTGAGTCGGCGACGGTGTTTTTTATCCCTGCCAGATGAAATGGCACCAGAAAAATCCCTTGGGCGACGGCCCAATGCCACAGGTCCTGCGCCTCCTTGGACAGCGCTGGGGACCTGGTTCCGCCCTGTTTCCTGATGTAAAACATGGTGGTGGTGTTGTCGGTGAAGATCCTCACCACCTTGCCCTTGAGGGACGGAAGGAAGGCCCTGAGGGCCCAAAACACTGCACGGAGCTCCAGGACGTTGATATGCAGGGACTTCTCCGTCGGGAGCCAGAGTCCCCTTGCGTGCAGATTTTCGGTGTGCGCTCCCCACCCTTCCAGGGAGGCATCCGTGGTCACAGTCTCCTGGTGGGCCGGGGTCTGGAAGTCCATGCCCGCCGTCAGATGCGCGCGGGTGCCCCACCACCGTATCGCTCGTCGGAAACTCTCGTCGAGCTTGATCCTTTCCTCGAAGCTGCCCGTCCTCTGGATCCAGCGCGCATCCAGGAATTCTTGCAACGGGCGCATCCGGAGCCTGCACATGGGAATGAGGTAGATGCAGGAAGACATCATCCCGAGGAGGGACTTGATGGACCTCACTTTGGCCGCGTCGGCCACCAACATCCGTTGCACCTTGCCCAAGATGGTCCTGGTCCTCTCCTCCGACGGGGAGGCCAGACGGGACACTGTGTCGAGCCTCGCTCCCAGAAACAGTGCGACTTGCGCGGGCACCAGGTGGGATTTGGCGTAGTTCACGGAGAATCCCAGGTCCGTGAGGAGTTGGACGGTCCTTGCCGTGTGGACCACGGCGAGCTCCCTCGTCTTGGCGCGGATGAGCCAGTCGTCCAGGTAGGGGTAGACGTGAATCCCCTTGCGGCGCAGCTGCGCCGCCACCGGTGCGAGGCACTTGGTGAATACCCTGGGTGCCGACCGTAGTCCGAAGGAAAGGGCTTTGAACTGGTAATGACGCCCTTGGACCACGAATCTGAGGAATTTTCGGTGCCCCTTTAGGATGGGAATGTGGAAGTAGGCATCCTCCAAATCCAACGACGATAGGAAGTCTCCTTCCTCCAGCTGACCCAGGACGTGCTGGAGGGTGACCATCCGGAACTTCTGCGCCTTGATGAACTTGTTCAGACGTCGCAGGTCTAGGATGGGGCGCCATCCTCCCGTCTTCTTCTTCACGAGGAAGTATCTCGAGTAGACTCCGGAGCCCCGAAGCCTCTTTGGGACGAGTTCGATGGCGCCCTTTCTGAGCATCGCCTTTACCTCCAGGAGAAGTTGAGGGACGTGAAGTTCTTTCCTGGCCACGGGGGGGACGCGCGGGCACCTTCTTTGAAACTCGAGCGCGTGGCCCCGGGCCAGGGCGTCCAGCACCCAACGGTCGGTGGAGATGGACTCCCACACGCTGACGAAGCCCGCCAGCCGGCCTCCCACCGGGGTGCTTCGGTGGGGGCCCGACCCCACGGCCGGTTCAATCCTGCTTGGACGCGGCCTTGCCGCCTTGACCTCCTTGGCGACGACGGCGGGGTCCGCCAGACTTGCCTCGTCCTCTGTAGGCCTCTTGCGACGACGAGCGGGCCGCTTGACGGTAGGAAGCGAAACCGCCGCCGGAACCTTTGGAGGCGCCCTTGCCTCCGCCGCTCCGAAAGGGCGTCCGTCGTTGCTGCAGGACTCCAAGGGCCCGGGCCGTCTCAGTATCCGTCTTGATGGCCTGAAGGGAATCGTCCACTGTCTTGCCAAACAGGTTGTTCCCGTCGAAGGGCATGTCCAGGACTCTGGTCTGGACGTCCTGCCGGAAGTCCGTAGCTTTGAGCCATCCACGACGTCGAAGGCAAACGCCGTTGCCCAGCTGGCGGAACCCAGTGTCGGCGATGTCCGTCGCCACGGTGATGGCGTGGTCCGAGGCCACCTCACCTTCCTGCAGGATCTCCAGGGCCTCCGCCCTCTTGTCGTCCGGCAGAAAATCCAGCAGGGGAGCTATCTTGTACCAGAGCTCCCTGTCGTAGCGGGCCACGATAGCCAAGGCGTTGGCCGCTTTAATCGTCGTCGCTGCCGACGAGATGACTCTACGTCCCATAGCATCCAATTTCTTTCCCTCGCCGTCCGGCGGGGAAGTCGATGTGGAGGCCACACCCCCCCCCCGCTTTCTTCCTGGCTGCCGCGGAGACGACGGAATCCGGGGTAGGCTGCGCCCGGAGGCATAGGGGGGCCGTGTCAGGGACCCGGTACTTTTTCTCGTACCGGTCTCTTCTAGCTGGCGTCGTGGCAGGGTTCTTGAGGAGGGAAAGGCCCTCATCCCAAATGTCGTCCAACAGAGGCACTGCGAGGACCGTCTTCCTCTTGGCCTCGCGCCGCTGATAAAGGAAGCCTTCCTTTTTCTTCTCCTCAGGGCAGAGTTGGAAAAGCTCGGAAGCCCTGGAGATCATGGAATGGAAAGATCCGATCTCGTCGGGCGGAGAAGCCCTGGTGGGAGGCGACGACGGAATATCCTCGTCGTATGCCTCGTCGTCCGTCCCCGTCGCTGCCGTGTCCGTCCCCGTATCATCCCCTCGGGTGGACGGGGAGGAGTGTTGGACGGGGCGCGACGGTTGAAAAGGAGGTGGTGGATGGATCCTTCTTTTCTTGGTAGGGGGAACACCAGAAGGTCCCGGTTCTGGATCCCCCGACGGGAGAGGTTCCTCCGTCGGTAACGGTAGCCTCGTCCTTATCTCGGAGCATAAGGACTGTATGGCCAACAAAATGGCCGCCGAGTTGTCTTGCGGCGCTGGCAGAGGGGAATCCGACGGGCGAGCAGGGGCCCCGTCGGAACCCTCGACGATGTCGTCGTCACCTGCGTCGGGGTCCATTCCGACGGGCTGGCCTTGTTCCACGCCTAGGCCGTGGCTTAAGACCTCGATCAGCTCCTCTTCTGAGGTTGAGGCCGAATCTACGACGACGCCCTGCCCCCCCCTTCTTCTTCCCCACGGAGGGTTTCACGGGGGTCCTATCGATGGGCACAAAAGAAGACTCCCTCTGAGGAGGCAGGGAGATTCTGGGCCCTGAGGTCGCCACCACTGGTGCAGCCTCCACAGGCTGAGCCAGGGCCGCCGCGACCGTTTCGATAGAGGGCTTGGTCGGATGGATCAAGGCCTTCACCACCTTAGGTGCGCTCACCGCCTTATCCTTGAGGGAGGGGGCACTGCCACGCTCCTCCTCTGCCTTAGAGCTCGACCGGGGCCTCTCCAGGAGCTTCGCCGGGTGCTCGGCCTTCCTCTTACCCGACCCAGAGCGTTGGCTCGTGGTTGATGGTGCCGGGGAGGGTGCGCCCTGCCTGGCGCCCGTAGAGCCCGACCGTTCGGCGCTCCCGGTGCCAGCGGACTCGCGGTGCTTGGCCTTATGTTGGGCCCCCGTCGCCGGGGCGCCCTCAAAGGTCTTAGAAGACCGCTCGGATTTCGTCCCCGTTGATCGGATGTAGGATCGGTGGAGCTTGAGGCTCTTTTGACCGAAAGAATCGAAGTTTTTTTGTGAAAAAAGCGAAAAAATAGCACTAACGCTCGAGAGCAATAGCACGAGGATCCCAACACATGAACGTGCGGTAAAAATCTGAAGATGGCTGCCGGAGGCGGTGCTTAGGTAGAGGGCAGTCATTGGCTGTGGTCAGTATGACGCAGAGACCAGTGATTGGTTATTACTACGAAAGACAGATCAGAAACGAAACTTATACTGGTTTTTTCTTTACCGAGGATTCCCAGCCTGACGACGGGGAATATTCATGAGCATGTGAATCCATGCCAGACCCCATGCTGGAGAAGCACCATAACTGTTCACAGGGGAACCATCCTAATCAACAAGACAACCAACTTCAGGCTCATGTCGACTAAAAAGGTATGTAAGGCAGATTGCTCCTAGTACATTGTACAATTAATGGAGAGGAAATTATCCTACTGAACTCATATGGCCCAAACACTGATGGCCCCAACAACTTTGACTGGGAGATGGCGCACCTAGAAACAAACCGGCGACCTACAGTCATCTGGGGCGGAGACCTAAATACACCACTTAATCTTACCAAAGTTAAGTCCCATAACAGCGACCCACGCCCCCCCCGACACCTTAGAAAGCAAGGCTACAAATTACCAAAATATGCCAAGCCTACGATCTTAAAGGCATCTGGAGATACAAACACGAGGACACCCGAGAATACATCCATTATTCTTGGGTCCAAAAAACCAGCTCACGACTCGACTACCCCCTCGTGTCCTCGCACAGTCACTTTCAGTGGGGCAAGTGCCAAATCCTGCCCAGATCCTCCCTATCGGACAACTCAGCAGTAATCCTGGAATGAGTCACATCCAGAGTGAGCAACAAGCAACACCAGACCCCAATGGAAAATCAAACAAAGCTTTGCAGGACCAAGTCTTTGGAAGAACTCCAAACAGAAATAGTGGCCTTCATCGAGACCAACCAGGGTTTCGTGTCCTCAGCAAGGACATTATGGGAAACCCTAAAGTGCTTCATCAGAGGAGTCTGCCTGGCAAAAGAAAATGGGATCCTCAAACTAATACGCAGAGATCTGAATGCTAGCGAGTCTCGCCTCAAGGAACTTGAACACTCACTCATCCGCTAACAACCCACAGAACCTAGCAGAACTCAAGAGAGAACTGGAAACATTCAGGACATCTGCAGAGAAAATAAATTCCTAGCTAGTAGCCACCACAAGATCCGCCAATATGGCGAAGGACAACAGCCTGGCGCACTCCTAGCATGGCTTGTGGAGGAACACAGGAAGCCCACAACGGTCAAATAGGTTGTGGACAACACCGGCACTCCTGCCTACTCTGCAGAGATTTTATCAAGGTATATACAACTCGAATTATACCATAGACCCCGTCGAACTGGCACATTACCTAGACACGGTTGGAATGTACTGGACAGACGCCGATCTCAGGGAACCACTCAACTCACCCATCAGCACAGAAGAGATATTTAAAGTGATCAAGGAACTACCCAATACAAAAGGCACCAGGCCCAGATGTCTGACAGGCGAATTCTATAAATATTTTGCAAATCTCCTGGGTCCACTCCTGCTACAGGTCTACGACGAAGCCCTGAACAACGACCAACTACCGCCAACACTCTATGGCCAATATAATCCTCCTTCATAAACACGGCAAACCAAAAGATGAGACTGCATCCTACAGACCTATATAATTAATAAATTTAGATCACAAAATCTTCGCAAAGATCCTGACCAAAAGGTTGCTTCCTCTGCTGCTCGCCATAGTGCTAGCTGATCAGGCAGGCTTCATCCAGAGCAGAAACACCTCATTCGGAATAAGGATGTTTGGAGCGATGGAAGCCCTGGACCCAGAGTGACAAGCAGTAGCGGTACTTTTAGACTCTGAAAAAGCCTTCGATTAGGTTGAATGGCCCTTCCTCTTCACAGAACACATGGGCCTAGGCAAACGCTTCATACAATTAATCTCCCTTCTGTATAAGAAGCCAACGTCCAACATTATGTTAGAACCAACTGCTCAACCGATATATATACCTACGGAGAGGAACTAGACCAGGCTGCCCGCTGTCCGCACTACTATTCGCCCTGGTAATGGAACCTCTGGCCTCAGACTTTAGACTACACCACCTTCACAGAGGCCTCTCCATAGGCCCACGCAACCTGATTATTTCTCTGTATGCTGATGACGTCACTTTTCCTTCGGAACGCTAGCGAGAATCTAAATCCAGTGATGCGTGCAGTACTGAAATGTGGTCGTTTCTCAGGGCTGAAAATTAACAACGCTAAATCCGTAATATTTCCGTTAACCGCCTCCACCAGCGAATTTGTCAACGACTTTGGTCTACAATGGCAGCACTCACGGGTTAGGTACCTAGACATCAACTTGTCCAGAGCAAAAGACATCATGCGAGACAACTACGAAAACACAGTAGATGCCAACACTCCCTCTTACACTTTGGGGCAGAATTTCAATAGTTAAAATGATTATCCTACCGAAACTGCTATACCTCTTCTCAAACATCCCCTTGATGTTGACAACGGTTTCTACAGCGCATAGAGTATGATTCTTGAATTGATATGGGCAGGCAAAGTGGCGAGAGTGGCATATACCACACTGACTCTTCCGGTGCGACAAGGAGGCTTGGCCCTCCCAGATATGGACTACTGGGCTGCTCAGGCTCAATTTCTCAGCCACTGGTATGCTACACACTTTGTCAGTCCACACATTCAGATTGAAAGGGCTCTGGCGACTCCACACCTCCTCCGCGCCATTATTTTCGGCCAATTTCCACCATCTCAGACACCGGTGAACATTGTTTCTACAACACACTCAATCTGGAAAAAGATGGCTAAGAGAAATGGGATCACAATCAGATTTTTCCCTCTCCTTCCAGTGAAGCACAATCCAGGAATTCCCATCACCACGGAGAAAGTATTCCATCAATGGACGGAAAAACTTCAGATACATTCCATGAGCAATCTCTTCCCTGAAGGTACATTTTTGTCACTACAGCAAACCCAAGTCATGGGAGGCAACAACGCCCTAGACGCTTTCATTTATTTCAGGCTACGACACTACAGGCCAGTAGTCCTACCTTCCCACAACAACCCTGTTTGGCCGCTGCTACACAACATGATACAAGCTCAAGCAGAAGGCCACCTTAACAAACATCTACAAGTCCCTACTAAATTACCAGAAGCTACCCAATTCAAACGCTAAAACGAGATGGGAGAAAGCAGTAGGAGCCACGATTGCAGAGGGAGACTGGAACTATATACTAATTCTTACTCAAAAAGTGGTGATCAAGTGATCAACACGAGATACAAGCAGATTCACTTCAATTACCTCCATCAAGTATACCACACCCCAGCGAAGCTCCACGCCCAACGAGAGACAATATCAGCAACGTGCGGCTGATGCAGATTCCTGGAGGTGGATTTCTTGCACCCGTTAATGTTAATGTTAAAAGGTCATTTGTACCGCGCACTATCACCACCGAAGTGGTCCCCTGGCGGCTCTGAAAAGGGGAGGAGGGGGGGTGGGTTAGTAGGAATAAGCTGGAAAAGTGCAAGAGAGCAGTGATGTGCTGTTGGCAGCCTCAGCCCGGTGGGTCAGTCGGGTGGGCTTGGGGTGTTTTATGGTCCGTAGTCGTCGTGTGCTGTTGTGCAAGTCTATGTGTGGTTTGTTTTGTTGTTGCATTGTTGTGAAGTTTGTGCGGATTGCTGCGTTTAAGGCTTGTGGTTGTGTTTGGTTATAGTTTGAGAGGTGTATGCAGAGGGATGGAATTGTTAGTTGGTTGGCATTGCTGTCCTTGCAATTGTGGGATTCCATCTAGGTCTGGTACATGCTAACAGTCACATTTCTATCTAGATGCCGCGCAAGCTAGGTTCATAATTCTAAGTGTGGTGCATGCTAAGAGTCACATTTCTGAAATTCTATCTAGGTGTGGTATTTGCTAACAATCATATTTCTATTTAGATGCAACGCGGGCTAAGTTTGAGAATTCCGTCCAAGTGTGGCACATGCCAACAATCATGTTACTGCCTAGATTTGGCGCAAACTAAGCTTGAGAATTCCATCTAGGTGTGGCATATGCTAACAGTCACATTTCTGAAATCCCATCTAAGTGTGGCATATGCTAACAATCACATTTCTGAAATTCCATCTAAGTGTGGCATATGCTAACAGTCACATTTCTGTCTAGATTTGGCGCAGACTAAACTTGAGAAATTCCATCTAGGTGTGGCATATGCTAACAATCATATTTCTGTCTAGATTTGGCGCGGACTAAACTTGAGAAATTCCATCTAAGTGTGGCATATGCTAACCATTGTATTTCTATCTATATGCGACGCGGGCTAAGCTTGAGAATTCCATGCAAGTGTGGCACATGTTAATCACATTTCTGTCTAGATTTGGCGCAGACTAAACTTGAGAAATGCCATCTAGGTGTGGCATATGCTAACAGTCACATTTCTGAAATCCCATCTAAGTGTGGCACATGCTAACAATCACATTTGGCGCTTCTATCTAAGAGTGGACATGCTAACATTTAAAGTTCTATAAAGAGTGGATGTGTTAACAATCACAATTCTATAAAGAGTGGACATGTAAGTATTATGGCAGTGGTCCTGCCCCACAGTGGCTATGTTCTGGAGTTCAGTGTTGGAGAAAACATCTGCAATCGGCACAAAAATGAGCTCAGACCCTAAACTAACAATGTTACATCTAACCAAAAACCTACCTAGTGCAGTTCGGAAACTGGCAGACTTACTACTAGTCTTAGCACGAAGAAGAGTGGCATGCAACTGGAAAAGAGGACCGCCTCCGAGCCTACAATGCTGGCTAAAAGATCACGTACTGCCAAGATGTAGAGACCAACTTCATTAAGACACTGCCGCTACACATGTGCTCGCCTGATATCTGGGGTCAGTATATAGCCTATTTGATAACTACAGACGATAAAGACTCACAGACGTCGTCCCCAGCACATAGCCAGGTGGTCCCCACCACTGCACACTGCCGATCTAGAAAACATGTAATGTTGACTCTTGTTAAACTTTTGTACCTATCCGTAAGGAGGGCAGGGTGGGGAGGGACTGCTAAAGAAGCCGGTGCATGGCTTGGTTTGTTTTTGTAAAAACCCAATAAAGTTAAAAAAAAACACCATAACTGTGGCAATATGTACCCACTCGCGGGGAAAAGCACTAGCCCTCTGGACAACTGTCAGCCCCGACTGGCATAGACCCATTCATATCCCAACAAGGAAGCGCCATGAGGTACCCCCAGCCCACCAGTCTAGTGCTCCATGAGAATCCCAATTAGTACCCAGTGAGGGGAGTGTGGCGGCCTCACAGCCAATCAGGAGGCTCAGAACGGGCAGGCTTTACCACTATGTTACTTTGCATTTATATAGCGCCTTATGTACCATCGGTATGGTCTCAAGGCGCTGGCAGGTTGAATGCCCTCTGGAACCGAAGTTCAAGTCAGTAGTGAGAAGAGAGTCATAAGGTGCGCATGAGCTCCGGATGGGTGTGCAGCTGGTGTGGCATTCGTGTGATAGCTGCTTCTTAGCGGTAGGTGTGGTGGTTGGAAGATCAAGAGAATGGGTTTGTTCTGGCAGGTTATCCAGGCTGAATTTGGCTGCGTTAGGCCCAAGGAGAACAGAGAACGCCTAGGATGGCGGGTGTGTAACCAGCTGTGTTTAGTTAGGATGATGGGGAGTATGACGCAAATGATATGAGAACAGTAATACAGAATGGTGTCATAGGATCGCGGTGTTCTAGTTGCGTGGTGGTGTAAAGAAGAGTAAGCATGGAGATGTGATATGGTGGTTTACCTTAGGTGCTTGAGATCGAGCACATTCCCACCCGTTCCATGCACTCCCACCCGTTCCATGCACTCCCACCCGTTTTATGTACAGTGGCCATTCTGTGCATTCCACCCGTTACATGCATGTTACCCCCTTCATCATCCGGTCTGCTCATTTCATTCGTTCTACCCACTTAATCAGTTCTCATTGCATCATCCATCCACATACTTGACCCGTTCCATACACCTCGTTTCACCCGTTCAAACCCCTCACCTATTCCAACGCCATACTTCACTTGATCCATCAACTTCACCGTCCCCTCCACCCACCCACATCACCCGCCCGCTCCACACACACATCACCCGCCCGCTCCACACACACATCACCCGTTCGCGTCCCCTTTGCCACATATTTGGATCCCCCAGGCCTACTTACCTCCGATCCAGTGTCCCTCACTGGCAATCAACACTAGTGTTCCCAGTGCATCCTTGACACAGCAATGGCAGCCATGGAAAGTGATAAGGGACTGAATACATGTAATTCCCTTCTCCATTTATGGTGGCCATCTTGTTTTGTAGGGTTTTTTTCAAGTTGAGAAACTGCAAACAGTTTCTCAATTTAGGACAAAAAAACAAATTTAGTATGCTGCTACAACGTGCCCGTATGCCAATAGCAATGAACCCCATCTTGGCTTCACTGGCTTCTAACTAGCCCAGGGCGTTACCTGGCCCATTAACGCCCCTGCCATCCGGCTTTATTGCTTAATTCAAGGGACTTCATTAAAGGGTCAAATTTACACCCCCCCCATTTCCAAACAAAGATGGGTACCATATGCCATGAGCCACACAGCCTCCTATTCCCAGTGCCCATTCCCTGTGACCAGAAAGCCAAGCAGAGGCACCCTCCTAATCGGACACATGCAAGATACTCCCAGCATCCATTCCGCGATCCCTAGCAAAATCTAACTATTCCAGACACAGGACTCGCCTCTCACCATCTAAACCCAGTCTAAGCTACGTCAAGTGGCACAGCGAGTAGAGCGCTCGCTTTGACATCCGTGCAGAGCCTGCTAACGCAGGTTCGAATCCCGGCGGGGCCAAACTCAGCCTTTCATCCTTCCGAGGTCGATAAATGAGCACCACACACCGTGGGTAGTAATAAGCAGCGCTCAGATACCTGAGGGTTTGCAGCGCTATATAAATGCCAAATTATTATTTTATTATCTATAGATGACCAGTATCTAGCTAGAACGTTCTCCTTATCCATCAATAAGGATGAAGTTACTTACCTGTAACTGTTGTTCTCCCGCATGGGTCTGGCATGGATTCACATGCTCATGAATATTCCCCGTCGTCAGGCTGGGAATCCTCGGTAAAGAAAAAACCAGTATCAGTTTCGTTTCTGATCTGTCTTTCGTAGTAATAACCAATCACTGGTCTCTGCGTCATACTGACCACAGCCAATGACTGCCCTCTACCTAAGCACCGCCTCTGGCAGCCATCTTCAGATTTTTACCGCACGTTCATGTGTTGGGATCCTCGTGCTATTGCTCTCGAGCGTTAGTGCTATTTTTTCACGTTTTTTCTCAAAAACTTCGTTTTTTTTCGGTCAAAAGAGCCTCAAGCTCCACCGACTCCATCCGATCAACGGGGACCCGTTTCGGATTCGTCTGCGCCCCTCAAGGGTGAAGATTTCGTCAAGCTATGCTTTTGGAAGACTCCAGAAGTTTCTCAGGCCCGGTCATGGCCCAGGAGAAGGGAAGCTCGACGCCCAGAAAGCTGTTCAGGGTCTGCCCTGGATGCCAGCTGCAGAACGTCTTCAAGGAGGACGAACACTCTTTTTGTCTTTACTGCCTACATGAGGACAAGACGCACGTGGAGAAGGACTGTGCGTTTTGCGGCAACATGTCGGAGCGGACCATGAAGGACCACCATCAACGTCTCGCCAACTGGCTAGAAGGGAAGAGCCCGTCCGGCGAGAAGAAGAGGAAGAAATCCGAGCGGTCTTCTAAGACCCCGGCGACGGGGGTCCAACATAAGGCCAAGCACCGCGAGTCCACTGGCACCGGGAGCGCCGAACGGTCGGGCTCTACGGGCGCCAGGCAGGGCGCACCCTCCCCGGCACCATCAACCACGAGCCAACGCTCTGGGTCGGGTAAGAGGAAGGCCGAGCACCCGGCGAAGCTCCTGGAGAGACCCCGGTCGAGCTCGAAGGCGGAGGGGGAGCGAGGCAGTGTCCCCCCCCTCAAGGATAAGGCGGTGAGCGCACCTAAGGTGGTGAAGGCCTTAATCCATCCGGCCAAGCCCTCTATCGAAACTGTCGCGGCGGCCCTGGCTCAGCCTGTGGATTCTTTACCGAGGATTCCCAGCCTGACGACGGGGAATATTCATGAGCATGTGAATCCATGCCAGACCCCATGCTGGAGAAGTAGACTCATTTCTAGGAACATCTTTTTCAGCTCATTGATATAAATCAATCTATAGATTGTCCGTCTGTCTGTACACAATACACACAGCAATTCTGCCACTCTGAGCTCCAAATGACAATCAGAGAAGAAAATCCACCCCAAAGCTATCTGAAAGACTAATTCTAAAAATAGAACACTAATCTCATTTGTGACAAAGGCCAACCTACATAGCATAATGGACAACAGACGAAATTAGAAATCCACAGAAATTAAACTCTTTGCAAATAGAGGGCAATCCACTCCCTGATAAATCATCAATCATAAATACTGTTAAAAGCACCACAAGCTAACCTGCGTTCAGTAAAAGCAGTTGGAGACACGGATTTGCCAGGAGCATCCCAAATTTTTGTCCATTTAACGCTTAGCCTCCTGAAAGTCGGGTCATGTGAATTTAGGGGCTAAAACTTGCTATTCCCAGATCCACTTTGTCATTAGCACCATGCACAGGCCTAGAAGTGAAAACCTGGACCTGCATTTAAATATCATGTTTGCAATATTAAAAACGCAAATCGACTTTCAATCGACCCTTAGGTTCTATATTGACGCATCATTTTTATCCGAGGTTAACACTGACTGTTCCCTGTGTACAACTAGCTTGCAAACCCCCTGCTCTTTCCAAGAAAGACAACTTTCGAAATCACGTGCTGTCCAAAAACAGCCAGTTCAGACAAAGCCCTTTAAAACAGGAGGACACAAAGAAGTAAATGTTTAAACGTGTGTCACACCTTGTCATTTACAGATCCGCCAGAGCGCCTGGGGACCAACTCCGTTGGTAACGGTGCGCGGCACAAATACATGCAGCCATTTATCGAGCACGAACCACCTAGCTGCGTGAAGCAACAGTGTTTTTTTTTGCCAGTCATAGGGGGAAGCACACAGTGATGGAAGCAGGGACGAGGGAGCAGGGGTGAATATGGAAAAGCAGCGTGTAAAAGGGGGCAATTTAAGGCATTAACGAGCAAGTGGTCAGGAAAGGGATCGCTTAGTCTCAGGTCAGGTGGGGAGTCGAGGGGGCGTGGCCGTAGCTGTTGGGGTGGAACCATTTCCTGAAGGAGGGTCTTGGGCTTTCTGAAATGTAGAAGAGACGTGGGTAAGGAGGCATGTGTGGACTGGTGTTTAAATGAGGAGTATTTTGTAAGTGCAGCTAAAAAAGCTCTTTGTAAAATACCAGAGATTCTCTCCAATGTGCCCGTGATCTCGCCATGGACTCTCATAGGTAGTGTATGAGAGGACTGGTCCAGGAGACCCCCCCCTCCCATGCCTCTTTTCCCCCGGTGAGGTTCATGGCTCACCGGGTGTCCTTCCTGCCATCAGGGCCCAGGTGGTGGGTGGGGCACTGGCTGAAGACATTGACCAAACCTGTTCAATATTAACTAGGCCCTGGAAACCATTTTTGTATAATAAAAATTGCTTGAGCCCTGCGCACTGTGGAGAGTATCACTTATCCCTGTGGCCACAGCTCCCTGGCAGATCCGCTAAGAGCCCGTTCCCACGAGCAGACGGACATGAGCTAGTGTTAGATACCAACACTAACAATTCACCTTCCGCAGTGTATCGCTGTTTCCAGCATGACCCCGCCAGCAGGGCCTGGGTGGAAAAGAACTGTACAATGGTCCCCTGACAAAAACAAAATCCCCAAATACTAATGAGCAAACCACCTGTGATGAGTGTTCTCTCCACAACCTCACTAACTAAAAACCTGTAAAATATATGAAAATGGCAGGATGGGTGCTCAGATGACATTAGGGATGAAGCACCCACATCCCTGTAGCTATGCGCAGATGGTAAAAGCGTCCCAGTGGTTTTTCATGTTATGAGTTATCGAGAAGACTGCACCCCACAGTCCCGCGCCAAAACTGAACTAATGCTGCTAGAGTGCAAAGGAAGACAAAATGCAACCATACTGAGGGCTCATGTAAGGGGTGCACGAAAATGCACCATATGTGTGTCCGAGCCCACTATGTGCCACTGCCGCCAGTCTCAGTGGCGGGTTGTTCCTGCGTGCTCCACCAACCTTACTACTACCTCACTTAACGTGTATGTACAAGCATATAACAAAATGTTGTAGTTGCTAAAAACGTAGTGTACCAAGTAATGTGCTCAAATTGGCCACATGGATGGCACTAGCAATGTCAAAAACGTGAGCTTTGGAAAGACTCAATGAGTATTGTATATTATATGAATGTTTATGTCTCTTCCTCCTAAAGTCCGCAACACACGAGGAAAATACCTTTGTGAGCACATGCAAGGCCATTCCCCCTCCGTCCCAGTGAAGCCTACCAGACGAAAAAGCGGAGGCCTGTGCCGCACTGCTCCACCTCCCCCAACTCGGCTGGAGCCGCTTCAAGCATTCGCATTCCCCCGCAGCACCCAAGGCCACAGCTCGCCACCTGAATTATTTACAATCCAGCAGTAAACCCCGGCCTTAAAACAGATTCAAAGGCGCCCTTTCTTAGACTCCACGACCCGCTGGCCCACCCTAGGTTAATGGCCCCTGTAAAATTAGGACACCCAATATTATGGCAACATCACAAGAGCACATCCATAATGACTTCTAACAAGACATGATAACAGACCGCCTGTCCCATGCCCCGAGACCCAACCCCACCACCTCTGATACCCGGTCAACAGGATGGTGGTAACCATGTAATGACGAATCGCCAACAGACCCCACTCCAGGTGCATTCCTCCTGTGTTGCATTAACCTGTAGAATAACCTATTGGAAGATTTACCAGGGAAGATATTGCAATGTTGAATGACTGCGGTGTGCGTGGCCCTAGGGCAGAAAGTCGGAAAGACATTCATCTCTGACACTGATCACGGTTGGCACAACACCACTGCCCGGATGAGCCCAGCTGACCTGCCAGGCCCAGCCCAACCCACGAGGGTAACCAGTGACGTCCTCCAGCTGCGGCAAACCACATCGCAGCAGCACCTATAGTTAGTCGTCGCCACCCAATCCCCACGAACTTGTGCCCCCTATATCATGTAGGTTCGTATGACTTTTTTGTAAATATATACACCTGTCTTTGCTATTGTCAGACAGAGCGCTCTCGGAGTTTGCAGAGTTCTTTGCATGCCCTATTTTGATTGATAAACTCCCATTTAACTCACCCGCACTTTGTCCTGGCCTTATTCCCAACCTGGGAGAGTCCATTAGTGTCTCTCATTGCGGGGAGGATCGTGCTATCTGGGGACGCTTGCCTTCAGTGGTGACCCCGAAAGCGACCGGTACGCTCTGAAGTGCGCACTCACCAGAGAGAGGGTACGGGATCCCGGTTGAAAAATCCCTGAGTACCGCTCGCCGGAGCCGGGGCTGACCGCTGAGCAAACGGCAACACTGCCTGGACGGACCCAGTTTCGGAGACTCTCGGTTCAAGACGGGCACGTGAGTATTCAGTGCGAGAGACCTTAAAGGGAGCAGGGGAGGAAATATAGGACGGGGAACGAGGCTGGTTGAAAGGGGGGCACTTTTGGTCTACTAAGGACCATCCTAAACTTTCTTTGCTTTTTCTTTGCATATGGCAATTAGGATTAAGAGGTGAACAGAGATAAAGAGACGGGAACCTAGCTCCGCAAGGGGGGTGGAAGGCGGCGCCGCATAGTGCTATCTTGACTAGTACTGGGAATATATGAAGAAGTGGAATATGAGATAAAGGTGTCTGGTAAAGGAAGACACAGAAAATACATTAGTGACTGCTACTATTTCTATTTTTCTCTCTGGGTTTACGGGTAAATAAAAGCGGGGTAGTACAAACAAAGATATAATATAAGTAGAAAAATAATTCTACATCTAAACTAGAAAGACAAATATATATATCAGATTAAGACGGACATTTGAAAAGGGAGGAAAGGGAGGACAAACTGGGCTGTGAACAGAGTGCTGCTTATGAGTGTATGCATTGTATATGTCAGAACATATTTGATATAATAAGTGTGTAAAGGTGGTCAGAAATACGTAATTATGGTATGGTTACGGTAAGTGTGACCAGGAGAAACATGAAAAAAGTGTAATGTGGTACAGTGAGTGTTCATTTCTTTGATCTACTGGGTTCAATTGTCACAGTTATTGATGGTTTGCTCTTGTACGTGCCCCCTAAAGAGTATAGAATAGAGGCTGTGCGCAGCCATTTGCATACTGTACAGGTGACGGGAAAACGCGCCAATGCTCAATAAGACATAAGTACGAGAGTTCACATGGTGACACGCTCATAGTAAGAGAGACATACATAGAGCGGTACACTAGCATCCAGTAAGTACGAAGTATGGGGGCAGAAACACCCTTATCACATATTTGTAAGAGCCTACCTGGGTACGCAGAACGGATTAGGAAATATCATGACCAGTGGATCACAGTTGAAGGGAGAAGGGTTACCTCAGATATGGCCAGAAGGGGGGTCATTTGACAAAAGCGTCTTAGATATGGTAGCCACATGCATTTGTTTGAAATATAAGGGGAAGCAACTACAAAATAGGAGGGAAATATTAGACCTATGGAGACTGTTTGAAGAAATACCCCCTCCTAAGAAAAGGGAATCGGATACTGACCTACCATCTACTACTGACAACCCATTGCTGATACCAAAAGATGACAAGGTACTTTCAGAAGAGAAGCCACCGAGGTAACTAGGTTGTACCCAATGCTAAATAAGCCAGTGCCCGCAGAAGGATATAGCGACCCAACTTATGTACCCCCAACCACAACCACAACCACTACCACTCAAGGGCCAACTGCACCACCACCATATGAGAGTCATAGGGAACGAGAGCAGGTAAGTACGCCAAGGGTGGATATAGAGAAATTGACAGGGGATCTAGAATCCAGACTCTCTATAGCCAAAGATGAGCTCTCGAGAATTAAAAGTATGTGTGAGCGGACTGCAATCAGCACCGCTAGATCAGAGCCTGCATCAGGAGCGCAGAGTGAGAATAGGACATTTGGAGAAGGATGGAAAAAAGGAGAGATACTGTTTAGAATAGAAGAAGAACCAACACGGATAATTGAACTAGAGGGAAGAGAGGGGTGTACTGGTGATGAGGTAAGGACCACAGGAGGCAGAGGAGCTATTTTGCGACATAGGGGATGACTTAGAAGAAGGTGAAAGGCTAAGTGTGGCAATGGGAGGGGGAAGCGAGGAGTTGGATGGCGCATGCTCAATGAGACCAATGGACGAGGAGTGGACAGGGCGACTAAGGAACAGATTGGGAAAAATGGCGCCATTAGGGAAATCGGTAGTAAGGATGAGTACAGATACAATGACAAAGGGGAAGCTACAACTCCCATTGATACATAGAGGAGGAGGGAGGCCGAATTACATACCCTGGGCTCAGATGGACAAGGCCAATTTGCTAAAATTATTGCCCCCGCTATCAGGAGGGGCAAGCAAGTGGATATATGCCTTTGAGAAACACACAGCCGGGGTACCTCTAGCAATAGGTGACGTGAAGAGTTTGCTAGTAGCAGTTGGGGATCAAGCTGACAAAGTATGGGTAAAAGCTGGCTTCCCGGGAGTAACGTTAGACTGCGATCGTCACAGTGGTGCCTCTTTCAATACAGTACGTGCTAGGGTGTGGGATGCCTTGCGGGAAACGTTCCCAGATACCCCAGATTTACAGTCAGTAATGCAATGTACAATGAATGACGGGGAGGATGCTATGGATTACATTTTTCGAGTCCAAGAGATGTGGAGAACCGAAACAGGCACGCCCTGGTATCAGTCAACATCATTATTTTATAATAAAGAGGGGGCTCCCAAAAGAGGTGCAAAAAGCACTTGACAAAATAGCAGGTATTGAAGCAAAAGGTTGGCCCGAAATTCAGAGCATAATAGTTCACCACTGTAAACGAATAAAAGAAAGGGAAAAGGAGGTGGCGCAGAGAAGATTGGCAGACGAAGCGAAACTAGTACAGACAAAGCTGGTGAAGGTCGCCGCGGTAGTAGCCGTGCTCCCACACAACAGGGAGGGAGACGAGGAGGAGGAGGAGGAGGAGGAGGAGGAGGAGGAGGAGGAGGGGCTGGTAGCAATACAAGGGAGGATGGCAACGAATTGGACAGGAGCAGGACAGAGGCAGTGGAACGAGCAGGAGCAGAACGGAGGTCCGCAGTGGCAAGAGTGGGCCCCTCGAGGGGGGCAAGGTGGGTACAGGGGTCAAAGAGGGGGTGGACAAGGGTATGGGGGAATGGGAGGAAACGGATGGCAGGGTGCCAGGGGTGCACAAGGAAGTTGTTGGAACTGCGGGAGGTGGGGGCACTTTTCAAGAGAGTGCAGAAGTAGACCAAACAACGGGTTTCCGGAGGTAGAACACTATGGCCATCCTCATCCGGTGAGCACATATGGTCTCCCAATGGGACAGCAACAAAGGGGCCCAGGGCAGGGGTACCCTGAACAACGGCAAGGACACCAATACAGATCACAGAATCACCCGCAAAACAATGACAATGCACTACACCTCAGGCAACCCTTTCACGACAACAGCAAATGGAGCACCAGCCCCCTAAAGCGGTGTATCAGTAGTTTCAGGGTGTGTGTTCAACCGGGGGGGGGGGGCATGGGACACCCCGCATAGGACAGCCCACAGAGAACACTTGCGTGTCCTGTCCTATCTACCACCTACGATGCAGCAGAGGAACCATTGGTAGGGGCGCAGATAGGAGACAAGCAGTTCGTATTCATGGTGGATTCGGGAGCGGAGAAATCATGCATCAGGGAGGGCCGGTTTCCGTTATCTAACCGGAAGTTAGAGACGCAGGGGTTCTCTGGGGCTGTAATTGAAGTTCCTTATACAGAAGCTTTGGACGTGACAGTGGGGGGTAAAACTGTAAAAACACCCTTACTGTATTACGAATGATCGCCAATAAACTTGCTAGGGAGGGATCTTTTTAGCAAGCTTAACATGACAATATCATTCACAGAAAGAGGAATAGTGTGTTCAACACCAGGAATCTGCCCATTACGTGTAATACTGGTAGTACAGGCTCAAACAACTGCTCCGGAAATACGTGGCCCGCCAGTGGATGAAAGAATGTTTATTGAAGGTTTGAAAACACTGGCCCAAGTAGTTCCTGAGCTAAAAAAGCTGGATTGCAGAATACCCGCCAAATTCATCTTCCGCCCAATAGTGCACCCAGACATAGCACCAGGATCAGTGGTATCATTAGACTTGCATGCTGTACAGGTATCAGCAAAAAGGATTGCAGTAATTGGGATGGACATAGATGGATGTGAATGGCGCACTGTGCTGTGAGTCAACGCCAATGCTGCCCTACGAGACTTATCTGATGAGGATCTCTTCTCTGATTCAGACAATGATGGTGAAATAATAATGGAAATAGCAATGCCCTGTGACATTCTGATTTAGGCTAGGCAAATTCCTGTTCAATTGATGGCAGTAGTGGGAACACCACTGTCATTTTTTGACGAAGACATGCGACTGGTGCCAGGAAATTTGTGGACAACAGGCCCCCATGATGAGGGGTTGTTGCATGGAGTGACGCCAGTGGTCATAAAACTCAAACAAGGGGCAATCCTGCCCTGAGTAAAGCAATATCCATTGTCCCGCGAGGCGGAGGAAGGAATAAAAGACAATAAGTGCATTATTAGCTCAGGGAATAATAGTGCCTTCAAACTCACCATGCAACACCTGTATCTACCCAATTAAAAAAGCAAAGGGAGGGGCTTGGAGGATGATCCAGGATTTGCGCCCCTTAAATGACGTCATACAGAAAGAGTTCCCTTTAGTCCCGAACCCTGCTTCAATATTGTGCAGTATCCCAAAAACAGCATCACATTTTACAGTGGTCGATTTGAAAAATGCATTTTTCTGCATCCCCTTGGCTGAAGAAAGCAGATACCCGACAGCATTCACCTTAGGGGGAAGAGATACAAACATTGTAGATTACCACAAGGATACTGTGAGAGCCCAAGTATATTCAACCGCATACTACACGAAGACCTGGGTAATTTATCAGTTGAAAGCACAATCATTCAGTATGTAGACGATCTGCTCGTCTGCGCACAGGATGAAGAAACGTGCAGAAAAGACTCAGTAACACTCCTGTCACTGCTGGCAAACAAGGGGTACAAAGTGGACAAGGAAAAACTACAATACTGTCAGAGAGGTCTTATACTTAGGGCAGCTGATATAGAAAGACGGAAAGAGAATAATCCCTGACAGGGTAGAAGCCATAAGATCAGTAAGAGAACCCACGGCAGTGAAGGAGATGCAGAAATTCCTGGGAATGTGCAATTATTGCAGAGCATGGATATTAGATTATGCAGCTTACACGAGACCATTACGGCAAGCACTCAAGGAGGCACAACACGAGAACAGGAAAATAGAATGGTCAGAAGAGATGAGTGACTCATTCAAGTCACTAAAAGAATTGATCGAGTGCTCCAGTACTCGCCAACCCTGATTATGAACGCAAGTTTTTCCTATTATCACATTGTAAGGGAACACTCATGACCGCTGTACTGAGACAGACTTCTCTGGGACACAAACCATTGGCTTACTATAGTGGCACCTTGGATGCAGTGATGCAATCTCTCGCCGCCGCGTTCGCCATTGAGAAAAGTGCCACAATAGTAATGGGATGCCCTGTCACATTGTTAGTAGAACATTCATTATTTGCAATACTTGAAAGATCAAAAAGTACACTAACCACACAGCGAGCAACTGCCTATGAGATAATATTGTCGAGCGCCAATATCAATGTGGTACGATGCAGGACAGTGAATCCAGCAACATTCATTACAGAAGCATGCACACTGGAGGACATGCAGGAACACAACTGTGCAACTTACACAGGGGAAACAGGGGAGGACACGGTGGTTTGCGAGAATGCCCTGAGCGAGGGGGAGGTGTACTTTGTGGATGGGGCAGCATCAATCGACATGGACACAGGAGAGAAACATGTGGGGTTGGCGGTGGTGAGGTTGGAAGAAGGTGAGTATGAGACACTAGTGCAGTATCGCCTTCCATCCCATTTCTCAGCACAGGCAGCAGAGCTTATTGCCTTAATAGAAGCACTACATGCCGCTAAAGGTTGTGCAGTAACAATATACACAGATTCAGCTTACATGACGACAACAGTACATGGAGGTCTGGCAAGATGGGGGCGGAGGGTGTTTCGAAGGGCAGATGGGACTCCAGTGCAGCATGCAGAATTGCTGAAGGAGTTAATTGAGGCCCTAAAAGACCCAACAGTGGTAGCAATAGTGAAGTGCCAAGCACATACGTCCAACACAGACGTTGTGTCTTTGGGGAACGCGGCAGCGGACGCTGCTGCCAAGGAAGCTTCATACTTTGAAAGACATGAAACAGGTGAGTACATGCTGCAGCATAAGACAAACAAAGAGCTCCCAGAAGGATACAATGCTATGCCCATATCACAAATACTAGAATTACAGGAAGGAGCAAGTGGCGATGAAAAGATGATGTGGGAAAAACGAGGGTGCAGCCAATCAGCAACAGACTTACTCTGGCGACAAAATAACTCAGGAAAAGTGGTAATGCCAGTAAAACTATTAGAAATAGTGTTTCAACAATTACACTTCCCAGCACACAACACGAAACACATTGCAGCAGAGATACAAGAGGAGTGGTTCGTGCCCTGTCTTCAGGAGCACATATCTAGATTGACAATGGAGTGCTCAACATGCCAGATATACAACTCTGGAATGACATTACGTACACTCAGGGGAACAATTCCAAAACCTATTGGGCCATTCAGAGAGCTACACATGGACTACGCAGACATGGGAGAAAGGTGCAATGGGGCACGATACATGATTGTGGTTGTATGTCCATTTTCAAGGTGGGTGGAAGCAGGCCCATGTGCACAACCTGATGTTAAAAGCGCTGCAAAGTTCCTAGTAAGGGAAGTATTCCCGCGCTGGGGGATTTGTGACGTAGTTCGCTCAGACAATGGCACTCACTTTGTGAACGAGCTCTTCAAAGAAATAACGACACTATTGGGAATAAAACATAAATTGTGCTCGATTTACATCCTCAAAGTAATGGCGTGGTAGAAAAAATGAACGGCCTGTTAAAAGGAAGATTATCGAAATTATGCTTCTCCTTAAAGAAGAACTGGATTTACTGTTTGCCCCTTGCGCTGTTTGAGCTGAGAAATCAGCCAAGCAAGGACCACCATTTGTCTCCGCACGAAAGAGTGACCGGGAGGCGAATGCACACAGCACATTCCCCACTGCGCCAACATTCAGACGCACACAGAAGCGCTGCGATATTGGGAGATGAGTTCACAGACTTCCTAAAAAAGCTAACTAGGGCAGCGCGCGCAATATCAAAGCAGCTCTCCCCACCATTCACAAGGGAAGAAGGGAACACAACGGAGTCCCTTACGGAACCTGAAACACCGGTACAACTGGTGCCGGGAGAGTTCATTTATGTCCAGAGCTTTGTGCGTCGGTGGAATGCACCACGGACCATACCAAGTGGTATTTTGTACTCCTACGGCTGTAAAAGTGAAGGACCTTAAGTACTGGATACACTTGACGGATGTACAAAGAGCATATAATAGTGTGCGGGAGGAGGTGGATGAGGGGGCACAGACAACAGCAAACAATACAAATGAAAATAATGAGTAAATGTGAACATGTGTGTGTGACGGAAATGCACCGGATTGAGAAAGTTGATGACGAGAACCATTACATTTAAGGGCATCTATAAAGATTAAAAAAAAAAAAAAAAATATATATATATATATATATATATATATATATATATATATATATATATATATATATATATATATATATATATATATACTTGTGTAAATACTAACGTGATAAAAAATGTATAGTGTCTGCTCCCTTGTCTGTACATCCCCACCCCCTACCCACTTCCATTCCCCTTCCATGATATCTTGTCACTGGTAGTGCCAACAAAATGTTTACATGCATGCATTTAATGCACTTTTATATCTCAAACAGGAAATACCATGGCAACTAACGGGCAGCCTGCAACGGATAGATTTATTAGATATAGCGATTTTTTAGCTGAGAGATGTAGATATTCGTATGAGTGTGGATTGTCGATATGCATTACATTATTTTTTACAATGATGTTTGGCCTGGTTACGTATTGGTTCTTAGCGTTCATCTCTATCGAGATGAACGAGGGGGGAGGGATCAACGGGACTAATGTGACAAATGAAACAGCGATTGTAAATACTAAAGGTGATTTTTTGGTATGGGATGGAACTAAATTGGTATGGGGATATTACACGACACCATCCAATGTTGCTATCTCACATAATGAAGGTCTGCAGGGTAAAATGCAAAACAGCACACTTTCCCCGCCAAAGGTATCTAATTACAATGCCCGCAGTCTAAATGATCGTAACCCCTCTGCTATATCCTGTTATATAACACCCCCACCAGCAGGCCCACTCCCGTAACCAAAAACACACTGCCAGATAGCATAAAGAAGGAGAATGAAGAAATGACAGCGAGATATGAACTATATGATAATTGGGCAAGGGGGGGGAAGAGGGAGAAAGGGGGGCCCAAAATGTCCATCGCCCATGAGGCCGGGAAATACCTTAGAAAAAGGAATAACAGGCGGAGAAGGGAGGCGGGGAGGAGGAAATATGATGAATATTATGGGTTAGGATTAGACAAAATACAAGACCCACGACACCCCAACCAGACTAATAAATGGTATGCGGATGTGAGTGCAATGGCTAAGCAAACAACAAACGAGAGCTGTTATGTCTGCTCCCTCATTCCCCATGCTTCAGGTACACCCAAAGTATTGTTACCGAAAGAGTTGCCTATTGTCGATGCCCAGTGTCTCCTTCATCTCACGTTGTGCAGAATTAAGAACACCTTCCAGGCACATGAGGTAACTTTCAGGATGCTGCAGAACGAAAAGACCTGTTACCCAAAAGCAGTAGGAGTGGTCTGTTTGGAGGAGCCATTTTTTATAATACAAGTGACACTTTTTTCAGACAACAAGTGGAAGGACGAAGAAATAATGTGCAAGGCTGAAGCACTGCGGGGTGTGGCACCAGAGAAACTGCAATGGATAGAAGAGACATGCACACCCATATGGAAGGAACACATCTCAAAATTGACTTGGGTAACGGCTATCGAAAAACCATTCAAGCTGCAGAAAGAAATAAACTATGAACTGTGTTTCAAGGGAGACGGGAGAACCACCATGGGGGCAAACAAGAACTGCAACAAGACCCTCACCATCCCAGATATGAGAAAAGGGACAGCGGCCCTAATGGATACCTATTGGGTATGTGGCAACCAAGCATACCTGCACCTCCCACAATCCTGGGGTGGCAGCTGTTCATTGGCCACCCTGCACTCCGCGCTAATGGTAATACCGGAAAGCCACATTGATGGGGCAAGGAGACGCGAGGAAAATCTCAACAGAGTGGGGCCCTACCAACTGCAGAATCACAAGTATATGTCCTGTCCTCCGGAAATGAGGAAGGGGCGCTGTCCCGAAACAGACGGTCATCGAACTTCATATCAAAAGCATCATCAGAACTGCTGGCACAGATCCAAGATAGATATCGATTATTCAGCTTTGCAGAAACGTTCTTCGCCTCACTCATCCCAAGCATCTAGGCGTGAGCAAACGCAAAGTGGCTCCAAATCACACGTTGGGAACTGATCCAATTGGCAAATGGTACTGAAGAAGGGTTTAACGTAATAAAAGTAGAACTACGAGCACTGCGGCTAATGACCATGCAGAACAGGTATGTCTTGGACCTGTTGACAGCAATAGACGGAGGTGTTTGCCGAAAAATTGGAAGTGCCTGCTGCACTTTCGTACCTTCTGAAGACGCAGATAACGGCTCCCTGTCCCATGTGATCGAAGCAGTACATAGCCTAGGAGAAAGAATGAGAATGGAAGGTGGAGCAGAAGAAAGTAGATGGCTCGACAATATCTTCTGCTGGGTCCCATCATGGCTGGGAATGACTGTCAAGCTTTTGATGCCGGCTGTAGTGTTCCTCCTTTTCATTTTCTGCCTATGCCAGGTGGGTCTTCGATGTTGTGCCAACGCAGTGCCGAATGGTGCAATGATGATGCTGACAATGGGCAACGCACACGGTACAATACAAACTATGCAGTAAGCACAGGTACAAACGGGTACAGATTACACGTCAAGATTCCAGATGGTGCCCATGTATCATGACAAGGATATAGTAGATAAGCTATGGCACACTACAATTAAAGAGCCCCGGTTACTCGAATGGTACGAGGAAGTGGAAGAGGAATGGACCTAGAAGGGGATAGCGGTTGTGTATACCTGACCTGTACCCCAGATGAATATGCTAGGAGAGGTGCAAGCCTGCGAGGGGTGTGCAGGGCATGGATGCCCATAAAAGGCACCCCTGCATGGGATGACGCTATAGCTGACGAGGAAGAGTGCAGGAGGTTAGAGGATTTAAAGTATTCGTTACCTAAGTAACGAAAGGGGGGAAATGTATGGGAGGACTGGTCCAGGAGACCCCCCCTCCCATGCCTCTTCTCCCCCGGTGAGGTTCATGGCTCACCGGGTGTCCTTCCTGCCACCAGGGCCCAGGTGGTGGGTGGGGCACTGGCTGAAGACATTGAACAAACCTGTTCAATATTAGCTAGGCCCTGGAAACCATTTTTGTATAATAAAAATGGCTTGAGCCCTGTGCACCGCCGCACGGCCCCCACCCGTGGAGAGTATCACTTATCCCTGTGGCCACAGCTCCCTGGCAGATCCGCTAAGAGCCCGTTCCCACGAGCAGACAGACATGAGCTAGTGTTAGATACCAACACTAACATTTCACCTTCCGCAGTGTATCGCTGTTTCCAGCATGACCCGGCCAGCAGGGCCTGGGTGGAAAAGAACTGTACAATGGTCCCCTGACAAAAACAAAATCCCCAAATACTGAGCAAACCACCTGTGATGAAAGCGTTCTCTCCACAACCTCACTGACTAAAAACCTGTAAAATATATGAAAATGGCAGGATGGGTGCTCATATGACATTAGGGTTGAAGCACCCACATCACATCCCTGTAGCTATGCGCAGATGGTAAAAGCGTCCCGGTGGTTTATCATGTTATGAGTGTTATCGAGAAGACTGCACCCCACAGTCCCGCGCCAAAACTGAACTAATGCTGCTAGAGTGCAAAGGAAGACAAAATGCAACCATACTGCGGGCTCATGTAAGGGGTGCACGAAAATGCACCATATGTGTGGCGGCAGTGGCACATAGTGGGCTCGGACAGTCTCAGTGGCGGGTTGTTCCTGCGTGCTCCACCAACCTTACTACTACCTCACTTAACGTGTATGTATAAGCATATAACAAAATGTTGTAGTTGCTAAAAACGTAGTGTACAAGTAATGTGCTCAAATTGGCCATATGGATGGCACTAGCAATGTCAAAAACGTGAGCTTTGGAAAGACTCAATGAGTATTGTATATTATATGAATGTTTATGTCTCTTCCTCCTAAAGTCCGCAACACACGAGGAAAATACCTTTGTGAGCACATGCAAGGCTATTCCCCCTCCCTCCCAGTGAAGCCTACCAGACGAAAAAGCGGAGGCCTGTGCCGCACTGCTCCACCTCCCCCAACTCGGCTGGAGCCGCTTCAAGCATTCGCATTCCCCCGCAGCACCCAAGGCCACAGCCTGCCACCTGAATTATTTACAATCCAGCAGTAAAGCCCGGCCTTAAAACACAGATTCAAAGGCGCCCTTTCTTAGACTCCACGACCCGCTGGCCCACCCTAGGTTAATGGCCCCTGTAAAATTAGGACACCCAATATTATAGCAACATCACAAGAGCACATCCATAATGACTTCTAACAAGACATGATAACAGACAGCCTGTCCCATGCCCCGAGACCCAACCCCACGACCTCCGATACCCGGTCAACAGGATGGTGGTAACCATGTATTGACGAATCGCCAACAGACCCCACTCCAGGTGCATTCCTCCTGTGTTGCATTGACCTGTAGAATAACCTATTGGAAGATTTACCAGGGAAGATGATATTGCAATGTTGAATGACTGCGGTGTGCGTGGCCCTAGGGCAGAAAGTCAGGAAAGACATTCATCTCTGACACTGATCACGGTTGGCACAACACCGCCTGGATGAGCCCAGCTGACCTGCCAGGCCCAGACCAACCCACGAGGGTAACCAGTGACGTCCCCCAGCCGCGGCAAACCACATCGCAGCAGCACCTATAGTTAGTCGTCACCACCCAATCCCCACGAACTTGTGCCCCCTATAGCATGTAGGTTCATATGACTTTTTTGTAAATATATACGCCTGTCTTTGCTATTGTCAGAGAGCGCTCTCGGAGTTTGCAGAGTTCTTTGCATGCACTATTTTGATTGATAAACTCCCATTTAAGCTCACCCGCACTTTGTCCTGGCCTTATTCCCAACCTGGGAGAGTCCATTATTGTCTCTCATTGCGGGGAGGATTGTGCTATCTGGGGACGCTTGCCTTCAGTAGCATTACACACATCAGATGTAGCCTACAGCTAGCTGCACTTGCCAATCGAAGCAGCGTTCAGAGGTGCTGCTGAAATGGCAAAGACCCCTAACCCTCCACGTTCACAGGGACGTCATTTAGGGGTCGCAACTGCGACCCGAGGTCTCCCTTGCGACCTCTAAAAAAAAAAAAACTAAAAAAACACTTTTTGTAATGCTAGCTCCTGGGCTCTGGCCACCACCATGTGGCTCTTTACTTCTGGAGTGGCTGGCTTTCTTGTTCAGGCCACTTAAAAAAAGAAAAGTAACTTTCAACACTGTCCCTAAATAAGAAAGAATATGAATACCAAATGTGTCTTTCTGGAATGCTATACAATAATTGGTAGACTCATTAAAGGTTTATTTTGGGCACACTTCAGGGAGTGAGTCACTGATTTAGTCTGTTCTTAAACGCCTCAACTTAGCCTTTCATCCTTCTGAGGTCGATAAATGAGTACCAACACAGGTTGGGTGACATTGGGTGTATATTTTTTCTATATAAAGCACTTAAGCGTGAGTGCCATATAATAACACATTATCATTTGGTCATGGACGTCTCCTTGCATTCACAGTAATTTGGTAATATGGGCCTATACACACTGATCTTAACGATACATATGGTGATCCATTCTTGTATGAAATGTACATCACATTATAGTGATATCGTAACCATATTTTTCGTAGTGTACAATGCTGTGTGAGGCCACTTCCCGTTTTGTCAACAGGTGTTCCATGGCTTCCTGTGATATCACTTCGGGGAGGAGTCAAATGACATCACTACCTGTGATGTCATCAGGGGGTCAAGGGTCGTGTGATGTCACTTCTGCTACCGCTGGCATTTTGGTGAAATGACGTCCCTGCACCTTCACAGGGAAGAAGACACATCAGGAGCTCAAAGTCGTGACATGGCTACACTTTAAACTCTACAATGTTATTTTGAACGGACCATTAAAATGAAATGGACATCCCTATCTTAGGAAGCGAGCTGTGAATGGATGTGTGTACACACACCACGCAGTATATATAGGTCAAGTATAGCACACACCACTGCTGCTTACACCGTTCCTTGAGTCACCGTGAGCTAAAGCTCTCCTTACACAATCACACCAGGAATGAGCGTGCCCTCCACAATTTCTCTCCAACTTCCCCATTCCGTGCCCCTCCACAATTGACGAACCCCAAGCTGCTCTGCTGACTTCCAAGGTCTAGCTTTCATCCAACATGCATCGTTCTCATTGTTTTTCCTTGGCAGTACAGAAAAAAACCTCTGTTAGCACTCAACTGAGAGAAAAGGACTGCATGGATATAGAGTACAACTCCACTGTCAGCAACTGAGCAGGTCTCATGCACGCGGGTGCTAGTGTGATAAAGGTTTCAGGACTTCGGACACCAGGGGTTCCGATCCAGCGATTGTCGCAAACAAAAAAAACCCTTGCAATGTAATCCATGGTGGACTGGGGGGGTGGGTGGGGGGGTTTGGTGTGATCACTCACCTTTGGTCAAGCCTGTGGGCAGGAAAGCGACAAGGATGATGATGTGGAGAAGTCTGCCATAGTTGCTGACCACCGCTGGCGATGAAGGGTAGCTGATCTTTGCCATCACCGCACCATGGTACATCTTTTGGATGCCCTTCCCCCCCAGCCCTGTGCCAAAAGATCCACAACTCCAGGCTGGGTGGGCAAGTAAGCAGGCCACCTACAGAGAGAGAGAGAAAACATTAGTAACTCGCTTGCAGCCACAGCACAATTCACTTTCGTAGTTCCATTCTAGTCTCTTTTTTTGGGCTCGATCCAACCAACACTAGGTGGAAAAAACAATAGTTTCACAACAGTGAATAGGCATTCGTTTTCCGGATTTGGCTAATAATGGCCTTGGAATTTAAGTGCTCTTACACAATGCGATGTGTTAACAGTTGCGTGCACAGTCCTGCCAGTGAAGGTGGGAAGCATAGAAGTGGACTAATCACTCATCAACTCCACATCCAGTTTGGGCTCAGAAATTGAGGTGGGTCATCACTTGGCACCAACTTAGTACCAGAGTCCCTTCTAATTGCCCCAGGTGAGCGTTGGACGCCCAGAACGCACTACCAGTAGATAATGCAACATTGATGGTAGAACCAACAGGCCCTAAAAATGGGGGATATTCCATGGGAAAAGAAAACAAAACCTTTGGCTTTTCAGATGTTTAGACTACAACTGCGATCTGTCCTAAACAGCATACTCAATGGTGAAGAATCATTGGACTTGGAACAGGGGTGTCATTGTGAGCGAGGAGACAGTGGGTGTAGTAACAGGACACTAGATATAGGGAGGGAAAGTAACCAAGAGGCATGGAGAGGAACAGAAGGAAGGAGACAAAGTAGGGCTTGAGAATTTGGAAGGCACCCCCTATATCCCTCAGAAGCAATCTGCGGCTAGAGTAGGCCACACTTGGGAATTCCGTGAAGTAGCCTTGGGTAGATAAGGCGAAATTGCCTTTATTTCCTCACAAGTAGATGACTAGAAATTAGACAAGAGTTTGACACGCATTAGCACACTGGCGGGGGGAGCCAGCCAATCAGATGGCTAGGAATGCAGGCTTGAATTGCCAGTGAAAGCTGGCGTTCCTTCCCACCTGATGGCCTGCTCCCCTCGCCACCATCTTCCTCGGTCCCTTTTATGTTTTTTTCCCCCCTTTCCACCGCCCACTTACCAGTTTGTTGTGGAGGCGCAGGCCGCGGCTGCTTCCCCATTTCTCAAGCCGCTATGAAAAGGGAAGAGGGACATTGAAGAGCTCTGCCGTCCCGTTCCATGGTGGCCATCTTGGAAAAGGATTTCATTCCTTTAACGGGACGCAAATGATAGGTTTAGCACTCCGGGTTACTGCTTTGGTATCCTGAGGTGCTAATGGCCCCAACACCCTCTCAAAGCGTGCCAGATCAGGTCTTATGGGCCCAGAGACCCTCTTTAAAGGCCCTAGCACCACTCAGGCCTTTAACTCTGGCCCCAGGCCCAGAACACCCGATCTGGCACGACAAATCGGGTGTAACGCCACAATATCTACCGCCTGAGCAGAAACCGCTTTACTTAGACGAGGGAGTGAGAGAGGAGCTTAGGACACTGAAGAAAATCACAGTAAAAAAGCTTGAACCACCTATGGGCGTTCGAACGTTAAGCCGCATTTGACACGGCAGAGTGAAATCTGATACATTGGTCTAAAACTCCCATCTGTCTCTAAACCACATAAAAGCCTACAATATTTGGGTAAACTTACTGTACATTGACCATATGTGTTGAGAAATTAAGTCATGTAATCATTAAAGTAGAGTGTGCCACCTGAATAGGTAAGGAGCAAACCATTTTTTTGTGACCTACAGTGGTGTAACACCTATTCTTGGGACTATGATCCAGTGAAACCTGGACGTTCGAGATCCACACTTGAGCTCCCCCCAAAAAAATTTACAGAATTTAGAAGAAAATGTCAGTTCACAAAACATTGGCTCCAGTTGTACTGAAAGATGGACTCCAAACAAAGAGCAAAGTAAAATATTCCACGTGTATGAGAAATCTATGAGGTGTGTAACAAATAGGATATCAGGTAAGTGTATGTGATTAAGACTTAATACATGGTTTATTACATCCAAAGTAAATGCAGAATACAGGTAATAGGAACAGCACACGTGCACTCAATCATATCAAGTAAATGTTTACAGATGTCTGAAGTAGCGGGCAATGATTCACTCTTGGCAGGAAGGGCTGGTGTGCTTTCCTTGTGAAGCTGGCGGATGTCTGGCTAGTCGCTTGCAACTTGACATTTTTCACCCTTTGCTAAAGATAGTTTGCAGTTTAGGAAGCACACTACTGTGCAGGCTTATTAAGGAATCCTAGGCCTTGAGCCAATCCAACACAGGGTCCACATCAAGGAAATAAGCGAGAGCACAGAACCATTGAACACGATACTTGCTATGTTTTTCTAGCATGTGTCTGGTCCGAGTGTTAACATTAGGAAAAGAGTAGGATTAAAATGGCCAAAGCAGTTAAGGAATAGGGTGCGTTACCATTTAGTATGACGAGGGAGGTAATACAAATGTGGGGGGTGAAAACATAAGGGCCAGCCAATGCCACCTAGGAGTAGCCAAGGACAGGATTACAGTAGAACAACTAGAAAAAGAAGAAGAGCATCGACTGGGAGATGTCACCGGCAGTGTGGGGAGCGACTACAGCTGGAAGACATAACAATAAGGAAAGGCGGGAGACCTGGAGTTGGCGATTTTAACAAGAATCTAGGCCAAAGTGACAAGTCAATCCGGGGCTTGTGTGGAATGTAAACCATTAAATGTTGGGAATGAGGACACCAGTGGGGGGCTTTAGCAAAGTTTGAATTGCGTTTTTGTAGGCTGAAAAACGTGTGATTTCGTGTGGCAAGGAATTGGAAAACGGTGGCCCTAAAACAGAACGAGGGGTAGGCCACACAACCAGTGCTTAAGAGGGGTAAGAAATGACTGGGGACCAGAAGGGAGGTTGGGGGGTGTGGCCTAAATGGTGGGCATGGCCTGAAGTGTCCCCAGCAGGTTGCTGGGTCATTTTATTGTCCCACGCTGGGGATTCCAACCAGAGCACTGCCAGGGAGAAGCCAGTGTGTGGTCAATTTCTGTTTTGCCCAATACACTACTTAACACAGTATACTGAAAGAAACAAAATGTAACACCTACGCCGTAGCACAGTGCAATGTGGCACAGATGATGGTTAGTCACTGCGGTGGCGCTTCGAATCCCAGTGTCGTCAGAGGCCCGGCTCGATTGTGGTTTTGGGAGACTGCCGGGGCTCCGCCCAGGCTAGCCCTAGCGCATTTAAAGCTCTGCACATGCCTTTTAAATAAAGAACTTCGAGAGCTAGATGCGTGCGAATGACCCAAGGTTTACGGTAAGTCAGTGCCGTCCGGTCAGGTTATGCAATAGGCTTGAAGGCTACTCCGGGACTGGGCAGGAATCCGTGCAATGAGCAAGTGCTGGAGAAATGGGATGCCCTTCCTCAGCCCTGCAATTAGTTAGGCTGAGGCACTCGATGAGGCACATCCTGCAGAGGATGGCTGCAACGGTGGCAGTTCGGAGTTTGGGATGCCTGAAATCATGACTGGCCGACACTGCAATCTGCGGGAGGAGACGGACTGGGAGTTCAGCAGCAGTCCGGCAAGTAAGGGACTCCAGCCTGCTTCGAAGAATCTTCCCCTATTCCCCTCCATACACACCACTGTGAACGCGTGTGCTATCGCAAGCACTTCCCTTCTCCACCCATTGCTAACATGGCCGTGTCATCAGTGCAGACTCATCTGATCAATCAAACATCTTGCAGTGAATCGGACCGCAGTGTGCACGGGTCATGGTAAAAATATGCGTAACCCACTAGCGTTTCTTTAATATAGTGCTTCTTATCCGCTGCACTGCACTGGTACACATTTTGAAAACCCAGAAAGAATAAGATGGATTAGAAAATATCAGCAGTTAAAGTGCAGATCTCAGCAACATGCACCTAACGCAGCAAGTTCTCTTTCCTCCAACACGAGCCATTTACCCTGAGGTCTGTACAGGGTGGGTGCTCCATTAAGTATCACAAGTCCTTTAGTTGTGCTCATGTATTCTACTGAATAGTTTAGGCTCTGTTGAAGCGGGCCTTGGCTTGAGAGGGTACCGATAACATACAGGGAGGCAGCCCTAAATCACAGGAGCAGCCTGGACGCCTTTACTGCCAACTGCCCCGCGGGCGAACGGCTAATCCGTTTAACGGCCAATCGGCCCCTAAACCACGGTTCCATAAGCAAGGCAAGTCAGAGTCGATAATTCCTAGATTCTTGATTTGGGTAAGAGGAGTGAGGTATGCGCATATGTTTACAGGCTTTAATGGGGTTTTACGAGGGGTCATGATTTCCATTTTGGGGGTTTAGGAGTATGTGGCCAGACGCTATTCAAAGGTGGGTTAGCTGCACACACACTCATACACCAACCTCTGAAGAAGCAGGCTGCCGTGTGCATAGCTCTGGCAGGAGGAGAAGACAATGGATCTTTTCAAAGACGGCAGAGAAGTTTGTTCGAACTTTGAAAAGGAACAACCAAACTAGCCTTTCTGGGGGTTTCCAAGATGAAGGACTGGATTGTTATCCATTATGGCAGTTTGAGGATCAATCCAACCCATTACTGTGCCTTTTCCCCCATACTTAAGCTGAATCAGCTGGACTCAAGAATGCTGTGTAGAAGTTGTGGCAAATGAGCACTGTGGCACTACCCCAATTCCAGTTGGTCTTCAGGTCATGCCAGATTGAAAGTACAACCAGCGTAGTAGTGGGATGCATCCCATAGAACAGGTTATTAGTACTGTGCTCATCTCAAGAGAGGCTCCCGCACTTCCGTTTTTGAAAAACGTGGGGGTCCTCCCCATCACGAGTAGCAATACAGACTTGAATCCCCATGGTAAAACAAACAGGCGAAGTTGTATTTCACACCTTGATTTGCGGGACACTTGCACCTCAGAGGTAGTAGCGCCTGCTGAGCACACAGGTGCTGCTTTTCATCAGATATTAATTTCTAGATCTGCATAAGAGACCCTAAAGAACACACTATGAACGGCAACAGAGGGGGTAGCAGCCTGGCACTACGCAGTCTCCCTCTTTGGGTACCCACATCAGGAAGGGCTGCTTAGGACCCAGTGCAACTGGGAAGATAGCCAGCCACTCGGGCAGGCTGGGTGGCTGCCTCAGAGGGGATTATTCCATCATTCATCAGATGGGGAATTAGCCCATGCTCAGACGGCCTGGGCTGAGAAAGAGCCTAGCTGCACCAAATGTATAAAGGCAGTAATGGCCAGGGCAGAGTAGCCCTGTACATGTAGGGGAGGGAGGGAGGTACCAGGCACCATGCCTGGAACATGCCACAATCACAAAAAAGGGAGTCCTAAACCGGCCCAGTCAGAGTTGGCATTATACAAATCAAGGCCTCGAGCTTAGCCTTAACTGGTGCAACCAAGTTTTCCAGTCTGTGGTATTGAAGGAGGCAGTCATCGGAGAGCTTTGGAAAGGGGGCTGTGAGTGAAAGAGCATATAAGCAGAGATGGGACTAGACACTAAGGCTCAAGTAGGCAGGCCGTTCTAATGAAGGGTACAGTCTACCCTCTCCAGAAATTAAATTCTGGATCAGACTATGCTAACGGCCAGGTTTGTTCTGGCGTCAAACAGAGCTTCTGAAACAAGCACGTCAACCAATTTTTTGGAACTACCGACATACCCTTCCAAAAGTCTCTCTTCTCCCGTCTCTCCTAGATCCAAGACGTCCCATTTTTCTCTGTCACAGACCAAGCTTTGGCAATCTCAGATGTTGGCAGAAAATGAACGGAAACCTCCTCTGCACCACAAGATCACTACAGTGGAAGTGGATACAGTACAGATGATTACTATGATTTTCCTGAAAGTAATCCACCCGAAGTTGGGATGCCCTTTGGAAATCATTTAGGGGGAAGATTTATCCCACCTGGAAATAGCTTGGAATTCTAACAGAAAAATCGAGTTTTGCTAGTTAACTTTCACTCCGATATAGTGAAGTTACATAATTGTGGTCGTGCGCTGTTCGTGCAGGATGGTGAGCGCCTCTACCTGCATGTGGCCATGTGCTGTGGGGACGGGGACAACCTGCCAGAAGGTACTAGTACGTCTGGAATAGGCAGGACGGTAAATCTCTGGAGGTGAGCCCTGGAACACCTGCCTCAGGCCGCACCACCAAATGTACACAGTGCATAGCTCTGAACCATGAAGTACAACTTGATACGTGGAGGCGTTTCATTGCAATACAATTACTGGGTCAAACACTCTATGGGACCGATTCACACCTCGTTTTTAAAAGCAAGAGAGGCTTTTCTAGGGATATTTTAGTCAGATAAGAGGGTCTGCAACAGAAAATAAACAAGCCATGGCTAAGCTAGCAGCTTGGGATTTCGCTTCGGTATGCAAGGCAATTGCTGGGTACTGATATTCTGGTGCTACCTGGCCACAAGATCTAAACAGCGGGAAAATAGGATTACCTGGACATATGATAGCAGTGCATATGGGATACATTACTCACCGTAATCGTATTTCTGATGCTTGTATCTGCTTAGATTCACATGCTGTGCATAGGCCGACATCTAGTGGAAGCTGCGGAGTATTACAGTTTGTTTTTCGAAACTCGAAAATGGGCGTCGACACAGGCGTGCCAGTAATACTATCCCTAGTGTGACGTCCACTGTACCCAAGATCCCTCACGCGTCTAGGATCCTCAGATTGTATTTTTTCTGACATGAGGAAGCATGAGTAGCGTGAGTACAGATAATCCAAGCAGATAGACAGAAAGGTAAGACTACAAGCAATCATGCGCCTTCTCTCGGAGGGGAGGAAGGGTGGGTCGCATGTGAATCTAAGCAGATACAAGCATCAGAAATAGCAGTGCATATATATATATATGGGATACATTACTCACCGTAATCGTATTTCTGATGCTTGTATCTGCTTAGATTCACATGCTGTGCATAGGCCGACATCTAGTGGAAGCTGCGGAGTATTACAGTTTGTTTTTCGAAAGTCGAAAATGGGCGTCGACACAGGCGTGCCAGTAATACTATCCCTAGTGTGACGTCCACTGTACCCAAGATCCCTCACGCGTGTAGGATCCTCAGATTGTATTTTTTCTGACATGAGGAAGCATGAGGAGTAGCGTGAGTACAGATAATCCAAGCAGATAAACAGAAAGGTAAGACTACAAGCAATCATGCGCCTTCTCTCGGAGGGGAGGAAGGGTGGGTCGCATGTGAATCTAAGCAGATACAAGCATCAGAAATACGATTACGGTGAGTAATGTATCCCTTCTGAGGCTTGTGGAATCTGCTTAGATCACATGCTGTGCATAGATTAGCGAGCAGTACCAGAAGAAGGAGGTGGGATGTGAGAAGGGTCATGAGCAAACAGGTGTCTTAGAACCGCTTGTCCCACTTGTGTATCTGTCTTGGAATGAGTGTCAATGCAGTAATGCTGAGTAAAAGTGTGAATAGAGCTCCAAGTAGCCGCTTTGCAAATGGTGTCGAGGGGAACATTTGCAATGAAAGCCAGAGTGGCACCAATGCCTCTAGTAGAGTGGGCCCTTGGCGTAAAAGGCAGAGTCTTTTCAGAAAGAGAGTAACACAGCTGTATACAGTTGATAATCCACTTCGAGATAGCGCCTTTAGAGACGCGATCCCCCTCTCTGCCTGTAGCTACGGAGACAAACAGTTGATCTGTTTTCCTTAGCGGTCTGGTCTTATTTACATAGTATAGGACCGCCCTACGCACATCTAGGGTGTGTAGTTTCACCTCAGCCGAGCTTTGTGGGTTTTGGAAGAAAGCCGGAAGCTCGATGGACTGGTTTACATGGAACTTGGATATGAATTTAGGTGAGAACCTAGGGTGTGTGCGTAAAACCAGTTTGTCCTTGTGGATAGTAAAGAAAGGATCTTGCACTGACAGAGCCTGAATTTCACTGACCCTTCTTATGGAGGTAATGGCTACTAAGAAGGCCGTTTTATAAGTCAGGTGTTTGAGACTACTTTTATGCATGGGTTCGAATGGGGGTCCCATGAGCTTAGCTAGCACCACGTTGAGGTCCCATCCTGGCGGTGGGTTTGAAATAGGAGGGTGAAGTCTCTTTACTCCTTCCATGAAGGCTTTAACCACTGGCACTTTCCACCACGAGACCTTGTTATGGGATGTGGTGTAAGCCGAGAGGGCTGCCAGGTGTACTTTCAGTGAGTTAAAAACCAACCCTGCATCCAGCAGGTGGAGCATGTATGTCACAACGTTGGAAGGAGTGCAATCAACCGGGTTGATTTGTTTATTCTGGCACCAGATAACGAATCTTTTCCACTTATCAAAGTAACAGTGCCTTGTATTTGGTTTCCTGGACTCCTTTAGAATGTCCATACACCTCTGTGGTAATTTGAGATGTCCAAACTCTATGACTTCAGGAGCCATGCTGCTAGGTTCATAGAGTTGGGTTCCTGATGCACTGTTTGACCCTGTTGCTGGGACAGTAGGTTGTACCAAGCTGGGAGTCTGATGGGTTCGCACACCGCCATCCTGCGTAGGTGTGGAAACCATGGTTGTCTCGCCCACATGGGAGCAACTAGGATGAGCGTCATCGATTCCTTGTTCATCTTGTACACCACCTTCCTGATGAGAGGAGTTGGTGGAAAAGCGTACGCAAACATCCCTGACCAGTTCATCCACAGGGCATTCCCTTGGGAGTCCGGTTGGGGGAACCTGGATGCAAATCCTGGGCATTGTTTGTTTTCGCTTGTGGCGAATAGGTCTATAGTGGGGAAACCCCACTGAGAGAAGAGATCTTCTACCACGTCTCTGTGAAGGACCCATTCGTGTTCTTCTGGGAGGGAGTCTCTGCTTAGAGCATCCGCTAGGGAATTGAGCTCCCCTGGAACATGTTGCGATGACAGGAAGATGTTCCGTCTGAGTGCCCATATCCAGATTTTCTGGGCAAGCTTGGACAGATTTGGTGAACGAGTCCCCCCTTGCTTGTTCAGATAGAACATGGCTGTCGTGCTGTCCGTCCTGATCTGCACCGACAAGTTCAGTAGATGGGGCTCGAACGCCTTTAGCGCTCGGAATACTGCCAGAAGCTCTAGCAGATTGATGTGGTTCTTGGCTACTGAGTGAGACCAGAGACCCTGAGCTGTGTGGTGGAGATGGTGAGCTCCCCACCCAGTCAGGCATGCATCTGTAGTCACCACGGCTTGTACTTCGGGATTGTAAAAGGGTTTCCCCTTTGCGAGATTCTCTCTTGTCCACCAGTGTAGGCTCTGTACGAGTGTTGGCGAAACGACCACTAGATCGTCCCAATGACCACTTGCCTGAGACCACTGTTTCGCCAACCATTCCTGCATGGGACGCATGCGCAGACGCGCGTGGGGGACCAGGTAAATGCATGACGCCATCATGCCCAGTAACCGCATAGCTTTGCGTACTGTTATCTGTTGACCTGACTGATAATGCGGAATTTGCAGAAGTATATTCCGAATTCTCTCTTCCGAAGGGAAGGTCAATCCTTTCTGAGTATCTAGGATAGCTCCTAGAAATTGTTTTGAGGTGCTTGGCACCAGACTTGACTTTTTCTCGTTGATAGAGAAGCCTAATTCGTGGAGGAGGTCGATAGTCCTCTGAATGTTTGACCTGCAAATTCCTGGGGTCTCCCCCGTTATGAGCCAGTCGTCCAGATAAGGGTACACCGGGATTGCTTCCCTGCGTAGGTGTGCAGCCGCCACCGCCAGTACCTTGGTGAATACCCTTGGTGCAGAAGCTATCCCGAAGGGCAGTACCTTGAATTGGTAGTGGCGACTGTCTACCTTGAAGCGTAAGTACTTTCTGTGCGCTGGGAGCATGGAAATATGAAAATAAGCATCTTTCATATCCAAGGTTGCCATGTAATCCCCCTTTTTTAGGAGGGGGATTACCTCTTGTAGCGTGGTCATACGGAATTTTTGGGGCTTGACATACTTGTTGGCAGGCCGCAAGTCTAATACTGGGCGCATTGTCAAATCTTTCTTTGGCACAAGGAAGTAAGTTGAATAGATACCCTTGTTTACCTGGTGTCCTGGGACGAGTTCTATCGCGTCCTTTTCTAGCAGAATGGCGATCTCCTCGAGAAGGATCCTTTGATGCTCTAGGGAGTGCACTCTTTGTCGTGGAGGATGGTTCCGGGGACGCTGCAGTAGTTCTATACAATATCCTGCGGATACTGTTGACAGCACCCATCTGTCTGAGGTGATCCCTTCCCAAGCCTGGGTGAAGGTGGAAATGCGTCCCCCTACTGGGGTTGCGTGGCAAGGGACCCTGAACTGAGCGTCACTGTTTTGGTGGAGGCGTGCCACCTCCCTTGTTGGGGCTGCCTCTGCCTCTTCCACGACCTCTCTTGTTACCCCTGCCGTAACTCTGGGTAGACTGCTGGTTGTTATTCCATTGTGTACCCTGTCCCTGGGCATAGTTGCCTCTTTGTGAATTTTGTCCGCGTGGGCGACGAAAATTACTGTTCCCCCTCTGGTTAGGGGGTTTGTTGGTAAGCTGGCCAAGGGATTTGAGAGTGTCATATTCATCTTTGGCATTTTTAAGTGCGTCTTCGACCGCTTTCCCAAACAATAGGTCGGGTTCCACTGGCTTGTCTATTAAAGAAGCCTGGGTTTCTGTCTTGAATCCCGACTGCCGTAACCACGCATGTCTTTTGATAACAGTACCTTCTGCTATCAATCTCCCTGCGTTGTCAGCGGCGTCGAAAGTTGCTTTTAAAATGCAACCAGACACGGCTCTCCCTTCTGCCGAGATCCGAGCCAGCTGGCCCTTTAATGGTTCTGGAGCAGAGGCAATGAGCGCCGCGACCTCTTCCCATTGATGGCAATTGTAACTAGCCAACAGGGTGGTGGAATTCGCAATCCTTGCTTGGTAGGCGGACGTTGAGGCTACCTTCCTGCCAAACCCGTAAAGTTTTTTGCTCTCCTTGTCGGGAGGAGCTTCTGATGAAGATAAGGGCGTGCCAGCCCTTTTTCTAGTGTTGGTAACCACTAGGGAATCTGGTTTAAGATGTCCCCTTATATACAGAGGGTCAGACTGGGCTGCCCGGAAAATCTTTTCAATTCTGGGGTTGACAGCTCTGGTGAGGTTCGGATTCACCAGGGAAGGATCTATTCTTCGTTGGATGGATTTGAGGATAGGGATGGTCTGAGCGACTGGTCTTCTCTCTCCTACAAACTCCTCCGCGAAGTCCCTTTCCTCCTGTACACCGTGGGTGTCGATGTGGAAGTGTTCCGCTGCTCGGGCGAGAACCTCGTTAAGGAGGGGCTGGTTATCAACTGGAGAGTCAGTAACTGGGGCTTCGCTTTGTACTGGGGAATCTACTCTGTAAATTTCCTGCTCATCTTCTCCCTCCTCCAAGTCCTCATCCTCCGCATAGTAATCTGTCCCGGTTTGTTCTTCCATCATGTCCAACTCCTGGTCCTCTCTAGGGAAAACTTGTCCCTGGTAACTGGGGAGTGGAGTAGAATATGAAGTGGAGTAAGGCTGAACCTCGAAGGGTTCAGGTCTTTCGACCCGGGGCTTTTTACTTAGCGGGATGGGATCGGAGGAGCCTGAGGGTGTGGCCCCTTGAGGGTTATATGAAAGAAAGTGTTCTGGGTTCTTATCATAAAAATCAGCTAAGGAAGACATCCTAGACATAACCCTGTCTATGTCTTCACTGGACCATTCCCTGGAACAGGGTATTACTTTAGCAGGTGATTTATTTTCAAGGGTAGACTTGTGTTTGCTTGTCTGCTTAGGCTTTACAGGGGTGGAAGGCTGTGCTTTCCGCTGTTTCCCCCCTTCTCCGTGCGTGGAAAAAAGTTTTCCCTGTCCCTTGGGGGCCCCAGAGACTTTCGACGCCTGGCGTCGAGGGTCTGGAAAGGTATCTGTGTGCTTCGGGCGTGGGGCCTCACTGGTGTTAACCGCGGTCTCGGTATCTTGGAGCGCGGCCTGGGGGTGGAAGTCGTCTTCGTCTCCCGACGATCGAACTTCCGTTAGTGTGTGTAGCGAGGCACTCTTGGCAAGAGTGGATGATTGCCTTGCGTCGTGAGGCGATCTCGATCGAGAGCGCCCAGAGGACACCGAGTCGGACCGTTCTTTTTGTGCCTCTTTCCGGGAAGTCGACGTCGTCGAGGTCCGGTTGGTCTTAGTGTGTTTAGTGTGTGTTAGGTGTGTAGCGCTTGCGTCGCCGGGGGTCTTCCCCATAGCCGCCTTGCCGGACGACCTTCCGAGGTCGGGGACCTGCGCTCGTCGGCTGTCTTTCGACGCCGTAATGCCCTCGCCGTCCGAAAGTACGGCGTCGCTGCCATCGCTGAAGGCGCCCTCCGCTGCCATGGCCTCCTGCCTGGCGTGGTGGGCCCAACGCTTTGTCGAACGGTCCTTAAGTGTCTTAGGTTTAAACCTACTACACGCTCTGCAGTTCGCTTCGGGGTGATCCCTCGGCAAGCAGAGATTGCACGTGGCGTGCCTGTCGACCCAAGGGTATTTGCGATTGCACTTGGGGCAGAATTGAAAAGGGGTACCCTCCATACGCACCTTAAGGCAGCGGGCTGCTAAGTGTAGGAATATATATAAATGTAACTATATATCAAGAGTGAAGAGTATGTACCACCCCCCACTCTCCCTACTTGTAAGGGCCGAGGCCAGCGGCCTACTAGGCCCGGGCCGAGGCCAGCGGCCTACCGAGGCCCAGATCCGTCGTGCAGCAGTCGACGGTCGATGACTTCTCCAGCCGTCGTCGAGGTTGAGGGTCGACGTTGGGGTGGGGAAGGGAATGAATAAGAATTAAAATTATAATAACAGCAAAAGTATGGCTAAGGCCAGGGAACTCCGCAAGATGCTTCCGACCAGTATGGCGGAAAAAAACAATCTGAGGATCCTACACGCGTGAGGGATCTTGGGTACAGTGGACGTCACACTAGGGATAGTATTACTGGCACGCCTGTGTCGACGCCCATTTTCGACTTTCGAAAAACAAACTGTAATACTCCGCAGCTTCCACTAGATGTCGGCCTATGCACAGCATGTGATCTAAGCAGATTCCACAAGCCTCAGAAATATATATATACCTGTGCAGTACAAGGAAAACAGGCTGGCGGCACACTTGGTTAAGACGTGCTTATTAGACCATTAGCTAACAGGTAGTGGGGTAGGGATTGGATCATATTCTGCAAGGATGCGGATGTAGGTATTTTAACAATAATATATCACTGACTAAAATGTAAAAATACAAACAGGCTTAAGTTAGATGTTTCAGATTGATAGAGCACAAAGAGAACCCAGGTCTACGTGTTTTGCGCTGAGAGGAGCCGGTAGTAGATGAGACTGGCCTCAGATTAGTATGGCCATGGGCAGTCAATGGGTGGGTAAATAACCAAAGACTACCGTCACCACGGCTGTGCCGACAACGAGCTATACCTCAAGATAGACTCCATCAAGGACACCTCTAAGCTCCAAATTGGCCTCTCGCTGATCCAAACTTGGATGTCCAGTGCATACTTGAAGCTCAACTGCTCCAAGAATGAATTTCTACTTCTCACCAATAACACTAACACCCAGACATACAGATCTGGCTATCAACCGTGAACTGAGGTTTTCACACCCGGGCTCAACTGCTGCGCCAAGTCCATCGGATTCCACATCGACAAACGCCTCCCCTTCAAGACACATAGCTAAGAAAACTCAGACGGCTTGGTATCAGCTCTCCCTCCTGCAGAAAGGCAAGCCCTTCCTCCATCCAACCAGCCTTAGATCCACCCTTCAAGCACTGGTCCCATCTCACCTGGATGGGGGCAATGCACTCCTGAAGACCTCCTGTCGGCCTCCCTTGTGCCTGTGAGAAGTGTCCTACACACGGCCCATCAAGGATCTACGCAGGTCCAACCAAATCACCCCAGCCCTCATCGACCTTCACTGGCTCCCACTGCACGTACAAATCACCTTCAAGTCTTGCTGCATCATCTATAAGGCAGTCACGCAGCTCCCTCAAGGAGAAACTCTGCATATCCGGTGGACAGCGCACCACCAGAAGCCAGGACACGTGCAAACTTGAAATCTGCCACCGCAAAATGGAAAGGACCAGAAAATAAGCCTTCTCTGCCTACACCCCAAGACTATGGAACCTTCTCCCAGTCAGCATCAGACTCGCCCCAATGCTCCTACAATTCAGAAAAGAACTGAAGACCCACCTCTTCAAGGAGCCTCTCCTCAACGCCTAGGCGATCACGTTGCCCCTCGACTCACTAGCCGCCGCGCACTCTCCTCCCCAATACAGTGGAACCCTCAGTGCCCTTCTATACTACTCCTGCTGTATAGATGTTCTGTTGGCTCTGAAAAGCATCCAGTTTTGTATCGGTATTCTTGTGTACCTCTGTAAAGAGCTTCTTAGGTCCGCCCTGAAATACTAAAATAAAAGCTGTGTGTCCCTCCTTACATGCCATCTCCAAACCTACCGGTACTCTAATGCATTAGTTTCACCTTATAGGTAGCGCTGAACTGCAACCTAATAGCCCAACAAAAAAAACAAAAAAAAACAAAACAAAAAAAAAAGGGATTCGGTCAGAGAGGCGGTTTTACAAAAGTAAATATAAAGAGAATGCGTGAATTGAGCCTTTGGAGCATCATGTAGGGTTTCTGGAAACTGATATTTCCAGCTATTTTGAGCACAGGTTTGCAGCCCCTCCCGCCCATCAGCCTTGCTCTTAAAACCCTTCAGCTCATGGGTGCCAACAATGTTTAGAGGGAATAGTTCCAAGAATGAATATCTTTAACATTCTAAGATCATGCAAACCTGGAGTTTACCGTTGTTACCTTTGCAATTCTACTGGAGGAGGGAGCCGAGGGATGGTTGACTGATGGTCAATTCAGGAAATCTTACGTGCAGAGCGACCATTAAATGGTAATTCAGAGCTGCACCGAGTACATCGGCCTGTCGCATCTCCCTCCACAGTAGCAGACGCCTCCGATGATCACTCACACAGAGGCTGTGGCATTTGGTGGCCCACTAAGCCATGGAGCAAACTAGAGCGTGTGCAGCATTTCAACATGCCGTTTGATGTCGCAGGTGGGCCCTACTTGGGTTACTCTGGCGCATGGACCTGTGGATCAAAGATTTCTAGGGGCATGTTTCATGACCAATCATTTCCATTGTGGGAGACCTGGAAGGAGCGTGCAGGCGCGTCTCCCCACCACATCTTTCCAGCTGTACAATTTCGTCTAGATATGGTGTATTCCTAGGATTTCTGCTGCACCGACCTGGAAATACTCTTTAGTCATGGAGTATTGTTGGTAAAGTCTTCTATTCGAGACCTGGTGGTGGCCAAGTAGATAGACTGTCGGTGACAGCTGCATACGGTCCCAAACTACAGGATCGAGCGTGAAACAGACCTCTTAATGTAGTGTTTGGGCCATGAGGGGGTCCGTTTAAATGAAAGCTTATCTGCTTTGAGACGATTAACAGGACCCCTGATGCACTCAATGGCGAAGAAACTGTGCCATTCAAATTAGACAGTCATAATATTAGAGCACTAACGATTCAGCATACAGGCCCTGGAGCCAAACTAATGCGAGGAGAAAGTGCATGCTTGCCCCCCACTACCCCACCCTAACCCGAGATATGGCAGGCACTGAGCTGGCATTTCAGAGTTGGGCTGATTGAAAGAAGAAGGGATCAATTTATGGTTAACAGTGTGAGAAATAAAAGGAGTGGACGATGGATGACCCATCTTGGAACAGCACAACAGCTAAAAGGGTTGAGCATACAATATCAAACAAGTCCAACAAAAGGCGGATACCAATACATCAAATGAGATAGGTAGATGGGCTTCAGGTGCGGGCATCAAGCCAATCTGGCTAAACCACCTAATTTCCAGGAAGAGAACTGCCCATTAATGCAAATTAGGTGGTCATTTTGCCAGTTATTGCCAGACCTCTTCCTGCAGAAGTTTCCTGCTCATTTTCACCACTTAGCAAGCCCCACCCACCTGGTTCCTTCCTGCTTGCCGCTCTTTTCCCTACTTAAGGAGCCTTCCAGCCTCTTTTCCTTTGCAGCTGGAGAGCAGGTGTAAGTGGATCTAGGTCACCTGGCCTAAGCCCCGCCCACCTGGTGCCTTCCTGGTTGCTGCTCCTGGACAGTCAAAGAAAAGGGCAATTCCTGTTTGGACCTGTTCGGACCAGGAGGATCCAGGGCCCGACCCCCTGCTAAAACAGCAGGCAAGCATGCACCAACATGTGTTTACACCCTCTGTCCGCACAGGCCATCCCCACCCTCTATGGTCCCCCCCCACCCGTGTTCCCTTGTGCCCCCCCCCCCCTTCCTGCACACAGGACTCTGTCCTGATACATTCTGGTTTCACCATCACCGTCTTGTGGCCAATGCTGGATTTTACTTTTATGGACTTCATTGATTCACGGTACATCACCCTTTCTCAACTCTCATGCTGGACTTCCTTTGCATCTTGTACTCATGGTGGCCCTGAATCCTGCTGTTCCCATCTTCATCTTGTATCCAGACTTGCAACTTAATGCGTTACTACTGACTTCTGCAATTATATTCACTCTCCCCTCTTGCTACTCACTCTTTTTGACTGCTTACTCTGCGCCCCCCCCCCCCCCCATCTTCTCCCCTCATCCCCTTACTTTCTTCTATGCACTTACTCTATCAGAATTGTCCCTGGACCTAGTATGATAGCAACCTCATCTGTCGCTCCCCCATCCCTCTACTGCCACCCCTCCCTCCAGCACTATCTGAAACGTTGTCAGTCCTAGTAAGATAGTCGCTTGTTTTATTCCTCCCCTCCCTTTGTGCACCCCTCTCCCTCACCTTTTGTTTTCCTCCGGCTCTACCAGAAATGTCGTCAGGCCTAGTACGCTAGTCGCCTGTCTGTTTCCATTTCCTTCAAACTCTCCCCCTCCCTTCCTTATCTATGTCTTATCACTTGCACTATCTGAAATGTCGTCAGGCTGACTACGATAGTTCATTTCACATCCTTACTGTTCATAGCCTGTAAGAATGTTGCTGTATTTTCCCTTGTTCCCTACCTTGCCTTGAAGCGCTTTGAAACACATTGTGTATAGGCCATGTGTTGCAGGATGGGCAGGGATTCAAGTAGGAGAACGATGAAGACGAAGGGGTGAGGAACGATAAACTCTGAAGTGGTGGGAAGGGGCATTATGGCCAGGAGGAAGGGATTGCCTTAAAGCAGGCATACACATCTTCAGCAGAGACACCGATGTCCGCTTCCTCAGGTGCCAATGTTACATTGAACTCCAAGTATGGGTGGATCAGTGACACCTCAAGAAGGCAAATACTTCCACTGGTGGTTAAAATGGAAAACAATGATTAGGTAGAATATGCCAAAGAGGACTACCAATTCAAAAAGGCAGGCACTACCATCCTAAGGTATATGCGTTGCTGAAAGGGGCAGCCTTACTAAGATTCAAGCAGAACCAGCAGTGCACTAAAACTAGGCCCAATATCAAGTAGCAGGTAATGACTGGGCAATTGAGGAAGCAAAATTTCAGAGGAAATAAAGTTTATGGGCGGGGTGGTGTGCATCTAAAACATGGCGCCTGAAGGAATGGTGCACTCAACTAGTGATTCTATGGTTCGAAGGTGCGTAATATTGCTTTAGTTCTTGGAAAGGATTTACAAAGGAGTTTACAGATTCTGTTCTAAACAAATGGAATAATGGCTGCCACCCACCTCCTCCCAAACGGTGGCCAGGAAGGCCAGTGGGACTCTGTACACAGAGGGGGGCCCTGTTTCCACCCTCCTGGCCATCTGTTCTCCTGCACATGTGGAGTTTGTGCCTGGCTGCTGACCATTCCATTAGGGAGATGCACTTTCTGTACATTACTGCACCTCCAGGGGAATTATTGAACCTGAAAAATCGAAATTGGAAAATAAAAATAAAAACAAAATTTGCATATAATTGTTGGAAAGGACTGTTTTATTGTTTTATTTGGCATTTTCATTGTGCTGCCATTTTTTTAGCTTTAATACCTGGAACTGCGTTGCTATTTTTAAAGCACAAGTTTTTCCCACTATTGCCTGCTTATTTGACTGTTTTGTGCCCTTCCAAGATGGCCGCAGTGGTCTTTGTTGTGTAGGCAGGCTGTGCTGAACCACCTCTCCCCGTGCTGCACTCCCATTGGTTGCTGAGTGTTTTCCTCCATCCAATCAGGGACCGGCAGGCTTCAGCCGACCCTCTCAGCAAAGGCCCACTTCCAAGGCCCCCGTCTGCTCCCTGTCCGCTTCCGGAACGCTAATTGGGGTCCTCCCTGCACCTTAACCACAGTGATGCTGCCACCCTCACTCCTCTAAGAAATCCGGACTGCCTTGACTCTGCCTCCTCCAGAACTATCGGTTAGTTCCCTTCCTATGGACTCACTCCTACTGCCTTTGACCATCAATGCTTTTTGCTCGTTACTCCCATGTTGGCATCCTGATCCGTAGTGCTTCCTAAAACCCTTTGCTAACATCTGATTCCAAGATTGAAAAGTCAAATCTTGCTCGTTTTGTTTTGTTCTAAAAAGTCAAATCTTGCTGCCCATTGCAAAATTCTCTGTATTTTGCTTGTATACTGTTTTTTTGCAACTTGGCAGCCCAGTGACCTCACCCCTCTTGTCCCACACCTACCTGCCTTAGCGCCCCCCCAGTATCTCCATCCTCTCCTAGCTTCCACCCAAATGGCGCTTTCGGTTTCTCCAATCTTTTCGAACTGCTTCTCCATTGACTATCCTTCCCTTCTCACTTAGTCTGGTAGGAAGAAGTTCAAAAAGGATATCTTGGCCTCCAACCCTGGTCTTCCTATCGCTAACAACTACTCCAATGCTTCCGCCAGACAGTCACCGACATCCTCTTTGTCGTTCCTTCGCCAGATCTATGGACTCCTCATATGGTCTCTGTGCTCTGCCCCATCTCCTCCTCTCCCATTAATGGTGGCACTCGCTTGGAAGTTCTCATGGCTTCCTTCGACTCCTCTAAAGTCATCATTAATGTCTACCTAAATGGCACGGTCATGGTCCAAGGCCCTCAGGCCAATCTCCTCTTTAATAGGCGCTTCCCTCCATTCCTCCTCCTACTCCGGCGCACCTCTGATCTGTACCCCTCCCCGGAAGGTCTTTAAGGCTGGCAACCTTCTTCATATTGCCACTCAACTCGCGCTCTGCTGTCAAACACTCATATGACATCTGCCACCTCCTTGAAGAACTAGACCTTGATCTTACTGAGACACGGTTCACAGCCAGCTGTCACAAGCTTTGACGCATCCTTCCTGATGGCTACAAGATCCTCTCAGCACCCAGATCCTCCCAGTCCGGTGGGAGGGTAGCCCTGATCTTTCCTGAGTGGATTCCTGCCTCCATCATTCCCACTCAGACCTACTCTTTGGAATGCCTTGTCTGTAGGCTTTCTCTCTCGCCTACCCATTCTCTTACTGTGGTTACCATCTAACGGCCTCCTAGTCAAATCACCTCATGCCTCCGAGTGGGCAGACCTCTCTTCTTCCCTCCTGGCCTCTACCACCCAACTCCTCCTCCTCGGTGACAATGTACATTTAGACTCTCCTTGCTCCTCCTCTGTACTCTTCCGTGAACCTCCGACTCCCTCTCCCTGTCCATCCTCCCCTCTGGCCCAACTCGCTCTGCAGGGCACACACTGTCTTGATCTCCTCTGACTCCCCATCCCTCTGACCACATCTCTCCCTCTCTTCTCCCCGCCAAGCCTACCCCAACACTGCCACCCACCTTCTCGGACATCCGGCCCATGAAGCGTGTGTCAGTTGAGGCTTTTGCTGCCACTTTCTCTCCCGTCCCCCCCCCCGCTCCACCGTTGGTTGTCTCACATCCTGACAGTCCGGTCTCTGCTCTACTCTTCAATCTGATAGGCTTGATGCTCTTGCCCCTGTCATGAGGATCCATTTGACGTCCAAAGCCAAGTGCAATTCCTGGTACAACTCTGACCTAGCTACACTTAAAACTGTAGGGCGGCGCAGAGGAAATGGAGGACTTCCTGTTCATCCTCTGACAAACTGGCCTGTCGCCTGCTACAAAGGCAATACAGACGCAGTCCTCACCAAGAAGAGAGTCCACATTCAATCTCGTGTCTTTACGGCATCTAACAACTCAGCCGAACACTTTAAAATCTGCAAGGAGATGGCCAACCCTGCTGCAGTCTCTACCCCTCCTGTTGCCTCCCAGACTCTTTCCAATGCCCTTGCCTCTCACTTCATTTGAAAAACCCAGGACATCCTATCCACCCTCTCCACCCACAACCCTCCTCTGCCCCCTCAACCCGTGCCTGCTGACCCTCCTTTAGCCACCCCCCACCATCCTTCTCGTCCTTTCCTCTTTTCTCCCCCGACAAGGTCGCTCTATGAAAGCCTTGTCAAAACAGGTTCATCCCTGTTCCTCTAAAACCAACAAGGACGACATGGACAGCCTTGCTCCGGCCCTTGCTGATTTTTGCAACCACTCCTTTGCCTCGGGATCCTTCCCCTCCACTCTGTAGCACTTCTTTGCGCATCCTCTTCTCCTTATCCAACTATCGCCCAATTTCCATTACTCCCTTTCTGGGCAAACTCCTGGAAAAGTTGGGCATCTCTCAGCTTAACCTTCATTCCAATTCTGTTGGCTGTCTCCATGACCACCAGGCTTCAGAGCTGCCAGAAGCATGGAAACCGCTCTCCTGAACATCCGTGAAGATCTGCACTCCAACCTTGCCTCTAACATTCCCCATGTCCTCATCCTCCTCAATCTCTCTTCCGCCTTCGACACGATCAACCATACCATCCTGCTCAACCGTCTCCGTGAAAACCTAGGCATCACTGATCAGGCTCTGGCCTGGCTGACCTTTTTTCTCCACGATCGACCCTCCCAGGTCCAACTTGGGTCCTTCCTTTCATCTATCCTGCCCTCTACCTGTGGTGTTCCCGAGGGGTTTAAACTCTTGCCCTGGCTTTTCAACCAATACCTGGCAACTCTCACCCACTGCATTGCCACTTTCTGCTCAAATTTCCAGTGCTACGCTGACGACAACTCATTTTCAGGCTGCCCTCTGCCACCTCCTCTTATCTCTGATTGCCCAACTGCCATTCAAGATTGGTGTGCCGCCAATGATCTTTGAATGCCAGCAAGATGTAGATCCTCCTCACCAGCACACCTTAACCATCCTTTCCCCTCACTCTGGCCGGCCTCCCTTGGCCCTCATTCTTAACCCCACCAACAAAGCTAAGAACCTCGGGGTCATCTTTGACGCCACCCTTTCCTTCTCCACCCAAATGTGAGGTCTCTAAAAATTCACATTTCCTACTGCACCTCCTCAGAGGTACTCTGTCATTCCTCTCCTTCCCCCAGAAGCTCATGGTATCCCAAGCTCTGTTTTTCTCTAGCTTGAACGGCTCTTTCTAAATCTACCTGCCGCTACTCTCCGCCCTCTGCAACTAATCCGGAATACGAATGCAAGACTTGTCCTCGGCCTCAAGCCCTGGGATCGTATCTCTCCATCTCTGAAATCTCTCCATTGGCTCCCAGTGGATGCAAGGATTAAATTCAAAACCCTTTGCATTGTCTACAAGGCTTTCTGAGGCCTGGGTGCAAAATACCTTCAGCTATCCCTGCGCAAATACCTCGCCTCTCAAGCTCTTTGCTCCTCTACCTCCAACTCCTTGAAGGTCAGTCGTTTTTTCAAGCTGGGGCTATATCGGTCTTCAGCTGGGGCCTCTCTGGAAAAAGCCTCCCTGCCACTCTAAAACTGGAGAACCATCTCCAGAAGCACCTCAAGACCTTCCTCTTTTCTTCTGCCTTTGCTCCCCCTCCCCGCTGATCTGTTCTCTCTTGGCACTGTGCACCTGGCCACCCTCTGTCCGCTGGGCCCGGGTACCTGCTCACCCTGCCGCACTGCCTCCGGGCCACCCCTTGCACTGAGGTCTGTATCTGTACCTATACAGCTCCCTCTTTTTCTTCCTGCATTTATCAGACCTACCCAGTCTGCTGCCTTAAACCTAGCACTTGCAAATTGCTGGCTGCACTACCACTGTTTGCTGCCTTTATTATTTATTGTTATTTATCTGTTTCTCCTCTGCTTCGTACTTTCCACTTCTCCCCTTCCATGCACTTTTCCCCTCCCTCTCTCCCATGCACTTGCGCATTCTCAATGTCACTGCGCCTAGTAAGATCGCCGTTTTGTTCTCCCCTGTTCCCCTCCCTTGCCTTGTTGTGCTCTGAAACACTGGAGTACAAGCGCGATAGAAATTAAATATCAATGCAGGAGAGGAGTAGCTTTGTAGAATGCCATTCACTTCCCAACATAAATGAGTGGTGCACAAGGGGTATGGAGTGCATTACGGCTTGGTGTTGGCATACCACCAAGGGCAATTGCACTGATAGTCTAGTAAACTGACAGTTCAGCTGGCCGAGGGGAGGGGTGCATGTGTGGTGGGTGCAGTTCGGGCACTGCGGTTTTCCTCAGTCTCTCAAGAAGTAATGTCCAAGCTCTTTAGCCGCCTCGCAAAAGGTGCAGTGGTGCTTCCATAAGGACATTTTAGTGTCAGGCGCTACCCTAGAGGAAGAGGAGTATAAATTTGCTCAGGTGCTGAATAACCCGCAGGCAAAAGGTTTGAAGGTGCTTAGAGTAAAGTGGCATTTTAGGGGGCTCGAGAAAGCAAGAATCTTGAAGAGTAAAAAAAGAACTTTGCGTGCAACAAGGTTGACTGTACTGGAGGGTTAAGGGAGACTCAACGTAGGGATTAGATTGTGCCTAGTTCGCATTGCACACAAAGGTAGAATAGGAATTATGCAAATAAAGCAGGTTTGGCACAGTGTGGTATCCCTGGGTGAGCTCCACTCAAAGGGGGTGCAGGTTAACCAGGTTTCTCACCGTACTGACCAACTTACTCCTAGTCCATAGTCCCCTTTCCTCCATACTTATGGGACATCCCTCCATCCTGTGGGACGGGACCGGAGCGCTTTGTAAAAGCATCCAAAAATTTCAATTTCTTAGTCCTTCCTCTCTTTCTATGCGGAGCCTGGCATGCAGCCGTTACCCCGCCCATCTCGGCTCTGCCCCACGCATCTCCCATCAGTCTTTTTCTATCGCCAGGTCAGAGACCTTTTAGCAATAACAGAGAAACCTTGTTAGGAGGGGACGGCGGGCGTATGGAGGAAAGGGGACTATGGACTAGGAGTAAGGTGGTCACTACGGTGAGTAACCGGATTATACTCCTACGTCCCGTCCCCTTTCCTCCATACTTATGGGAGATTCCCAAGCACTCCTTCCAGGAATTATGGGTGGATGGAAAAAAAAAACCCTTACTGAAACAGATTCTTCAGCACAGCCTGACCAAACTGGCATCAGCTCTTGAACTCCGGTCTAAACTATGTTTACAAAAAGCCGATGGGGAGGCCCAAGTAGCTGCCTTTGCGATGGTCTCCCAGGGGACATTTCTGAAAGGCAACTGCGGCTGCCTTGCCCCGCACCAGGTGTGCATGAATACCTTCAGGAGGCTTCAGCCCTTGAACGTTGCAAGACTCCGTAATGCAGGCCACGATCCATCGGGAGATGGTCGCCTTAGAGGCCTGCGTACCTTGTGGATTACCAAAGGCGACGAACAGTTGAGAAGAGCTCCTAAGTTCAGAAGTTCTGTCAAGATAGAACTTAAGAGCCCTTCTAACATCCAGACAGTGTAGAACCCTTTCCACCTCTGAAGCGGGGTTCGGGAAAAAGATCGGCAAGGAAAAAGACTGGTTTAGATGGAATTCAAACCACCTTCGGCAAGAAAGCCAGGTTTGTCCGTAGGACCACCTTATCCTTGTGAAAAGCCAAGAAGGGATGTTCCACTGACAAAGCTTGGAGTTCACTCACGCGCCTTGCTGAAGTGACGGCCACCAAAAAGGACACCTTCCATGAGAGGTGCTTGAGGTCCACTGTGGCCATTGGTTCGAAAGGCTTATGGCACAACGCTGTCAGGACCACATTTAGATCCCATGCCGGGTGCAGACTGCGAATAGGAGGATAAAGGCTCGTCAAGCCTGCAAAATGTCTCTTAACCACTGGAATAGACAGTAAAAACATTGGTCCGTAGATAGGTAGGCGGAAACCGGCAAAAGATAAGTTCTACATGACAGAACGTGAACTCCAGACTCTGCTAGGTGGGATACAAAGGACAATACCGTGTCAATGGTTGCCCGCCTTGGGTCCATCTGCTTGTCTAAACACCAATGACAGGAATCCAAGCCATTTGCTTTTGTACTGGGACTTAGTCGAAGGTTTTCTGGCTGCCTGGATAATGCGAATGTTATCCGCAGACAGGCCAAGATGTTCTAAAGACCTGAACTCAGGCACCACGCCGCCAAGCTGAGTGATTGTGGGGAGGGGTGCCACAGTTGTTCCCCCCTGGTGAAGATCGGGGGTCACCGGTAACCTGATCGGCAGATACACTGACAGGTGTCGAATTTCTAAGAACCAAAACCTGGCCAGCCACCACAGGGCAATGAGCAGAAGAGAACAGTTCACCAAGTTCTTCAATTTGCAAATCGTCCCATGAACTAAAGGCAGAGGCGGGAAAGCATAAGCCCTCATGTTGTGCCATGTAATTTTGAGAGCATCCCCCAGAGAGGAAGCTCCCAGTCCGTTTCTGGAGGCATACAGAGGAAGCTTCTTGTTTGCCGCCGTAGTGAAGAGGTCCACTTCCGGAGTGCCCTAGCGCAGGAAAATCCATGAGAGGACCTCCGCCTTCAGTTCCCACTCGTAGTTGACCATCGCCCGCCGACTGAGGCCATCTGCCGTGACATTCAGCTGGCCCGGAATGTGTACTGCAAGTAGACAAACACCATGCTGAACCGCCCACTCCCAAAACTGGATGGACAGTTCCACGAGCGGGGAAGACTTGGTGCCCCCCTTGCTTGTTGATGTAAAACATCGACACCGCATTCTCCGTGCGAATCCGGACCACCTTGTTGACTAGGCTTGGTCTGAACGCCTTGAGCGTTAGGAAGATCGCCAGGAGCTCCAGATGATTTATATGGAGGAGCTCGTCTTGAGGCGACCAAAGATCAGAGACCTGAAGAAGATCCAACGTCGCACCCCAAACCAGAAGGGAGGAGTCCGTCGTGACCGTTACCGTCGGAGCTGGGTCCTGAAACCCCGCCCCCACCAACAGGTTGCTGAGAGAAGACCACCAGTCCAGGTCCGCTATCATGGAAGCCGGAATAGTTATCAACTTGGAGTTCGGATCCACAGCCTGAAGCCAAGAACCCCAAAGAGCCACCCGAGTCCGCCTCCTCTTGAGGCGAGCAAGAGGAAGCACCAAAACGCACAAGGCCATGAGGCCCAGAAGCCTCTAGAACCACCAGGCTGACATGCTCTCCGACTGCGCAAACATCTGACAATGGCCAACAGATCTGCCATTCTGTTCCTGGTTGGGTACACTGCAGTCGATCGTGCTCCAGCGAAAACCCAGGAACGTCAAGTCCTGAGAGACCGTCATGGAAGATTTCCGCCAGTTCACTGACAGCCCGAGGTGGAACAGGAGCTGGAGGAGAGACTGAAGATTGCAGGCAGCTTTCAGCGGACAAGGGCTGCGCAAGAGCCAGTCGTCCAAATACAGATATACATGGATACCCTGCAGACGGAGATAGGCCGCGATCACAGACATCTTTGTAAAGACACGCGGTGCCTAACTTGGGCCCAAAGGAAGCACTCGAAACTGGAAATGCTCCTCTCCCACAGAGAAACTGAGATATCTCCTGTGTGACCCCAGATCAGGATATGCATGTAGGCATCCTGAAGATCCACCACGCTGAGCCAAGCGCCCATCTGCAGGGAAGACCGTATCTGGCCGGGCGTGATCATCTTGAATTTCTCTTGGGGCAGGAAAAGATTGAACTGGGAAAGGTCTAGGATGGTGCACAGACCAGCCCGATTGGGTTTGGGCACCGTAAACAGCTGGGAGTAGAAGCCCTCCCCCCACTCCCCAAAGAGGAACAGGTTCCACAGCTCTGAGGCAGTTTCTGCACCTCTGCTTTTAGGGAGGGCGATCACGACTGCTGGAAAGGAGGGTTGAAGGGTGGGGTAGGGGTAAGCGGAAGCCCGCCCGAGCGACTGACAAGACCCACCTGTCCTCGGTGATGGTCTGCCATGCCTCCCAATGAGACGCAATGCATCCTCCCACCGGGGTCTCGTGCGAGCGAGGAAAAACCTCATTTGGCAGGCTTTTCAGTGGTGTTACCACCTGAACCTGAGGAGGAGGCTGAGGAGCGGGAGAAAAACCGAGTCTGTTGCTGCCTCTGGTGGTTATTACACAGAGTATCCACTCTGCGGGATTTCCGGTCTAGGAAGCCCCTGAAACCAGTGGAGGGCCGGCTCTGACAGCGGTCTCTGGGTCCTGAAAGGGGTTTTAACCAGGACTGACAAGGATTTAGCTGTCTGGGTGCTGTCCTTCGTTTTGGTGAGCTCCACATCCGTTGTGGAATGAAAAAGCTGCTTACTGTCAAACGGCAGATCCAACACCTTGTTCTGTACCTCCTTCGAGAACTTGGTGTCATGCAACTACGACTGTCGAGAGGTGTCAACACCCAGCATAAGGCCTCGAGCCGATGTGTCGAGATGAGCCGCAGCCTCCAGCAGATCCTGGGCCAAGACTCTGGCGTCAGATAAACCTGCCTTAAAGTCTTCCAGCTTCTCGACCGGAATGAACTCCTCGAACTCTGACAGACCTTTCCACATCTTCATGTTCGTCCCCGCTAACACCAGTTCCGCGTTGGCCTGCCGGAGCTGCAAGGCAGAGTTAGTGAAAATCTTCCTCACAAGGGAGTCCAGGAGTTTGTCCTCCTTCCCCAGAACCTGAGTCGCCGTGGTAGAAGAGGACACTGCAGGCCTGGACTGCAAAGTGGCCGCGCCCACCACTGAGGAGGAGGAGGAGGGGGGGGCGGACAAGTTGACAGGGCCACCTCTTCCAAAGAATGCAGCCACGCGCGTCAATTCTCTTATTGACGAAAAGTCCAGAGTGTGGCTTTTCCCAGAACCTGCGGACCTCAGCCAAAACGTCCTTCTGCAAGAACAGGCTGGTACGCTCCGAAGGAGACAAGGTCAATGCCACCGAAAGCACACCCTCCTGTGGAGGGGGTGCCTCGGGCACTGGGACATCCAATAGGCACATGTCCAGTACCCAGTCGTGAAAAGCTCTAATAGAGTGGGGCTGGTCTTCGCTGTCCTGCTTGCCCTGCGCATCATCCGACAGGTCAGGATCCTGCTGAACCGTGTCAGGCACCGTCACGGGGCAAGGGCGGAAGGGTCGGTGGAGGCACCATAGGCAAGGGCGGTGCCAGCGGAACCACTGGTGGAATGGGTGGAGCCGGAGGCGCAGGCAGGCATATCTCCCTAAAAGACCCTTGAAATACTCTCTCATGGGGTCGGTAAATGTCTGAAATTTGCTGAAAAAGGCGTCCTACGGAGACTGTGTTGGAACTGCTGGAGAAATCCTCTCATGAGGAGGATAATTCCAGGAACGCAGAGGGGAGGGTTGCAACACATGCCCATACCCCAAAGTGCCCACAAAAATCAAAGGTGCCGAACCCACAGACAACGAGACATGGTGCGGAAGGGGCATCTGGGTGTTCAAATCGTAAACTGGACGAAACTGATGCGTACAAGGAATTTTATGTTCACCCGCGGAAAACCAACTCCTACACCTGAGACTGATGGCGTAGTTGTAGGGTGAGCGCCCAAAATGGCCACCGAGCCGGTACTATGTGGCCTGGAATGTTTCTGCGAAATAGCAGTGGCCAAACTAGCCTCCACAGGAAGGACCTTGGCACTGCCGGTAAAGGAAGAACTTTCACTGCCTGCCCCCTCAACAGTTCTGGCGCCACCACAAGAGCGGGAACGGTGACAACTTTCACCGATAAGGCCTTGGCAGACCTCAGAAATGTTGGTCGCTTTAGCCTCTGAACGAGGGACCTCGGACCCAGGTCCGGTAACAGCCTTTCTAGAGTGGGCCTCGAATATCCGTTCGATAGCCCAGCCGAGGCCCTGGGGCGCACCCCAGTACTTTTGAGGGAAGCCGATAACAAGGCCTCAGAGGGAGCTCCAGTACCCCACGACTCAGAACAGGGTCTACAGGCAGCCCCCCACAGGAATGGCCTCAGAGCGTGCTCCGGTATCCACAGGCCCCTTACGGAGACCCTTGGCGAAAACTCTGGTACAATTATTAGGCCCAGAAGGCACCTCGGGGCAATCCCCAGTGACAGAGCGATCAACGCTCCTCCCGGCTCGGGAAGAGCCAGGAAAGGCATCTCCCGGCCGCGGTGCTCTGAAAAGTAAAGAACTTAACGGGTGTTTCTTCTTTTTGTTGATAAACGCCTGAAAATGCGAAGGAGTACGTCGAAACACCTCACATCGCTCTAACTGACGTTGAAGTGCCCAGACCGAAAGGGAGCCACAATAAAAACAGGAGTCCCAACAGTGATCCGGACCCCAACACTCTAGACAAAGGATGGGGATCCGCCCTCGCAAAGCGTCGGTGACACGAACAATCTGGAAAGTCTAGTTTGAACGACAGATAGACTAGTACACGATCGCTAGCGAGAGCCAGAGGGGGGGGGGGGGGGAGGGAAGATCTTCCGGGGATGCAAGCGCGCCCAGTCCCGAACGAGCAGAGAAAAGGACCGATTGGCGATGCGGAGCCGAGATGGGTGGGGGGTTACGGCCACATGCTGGGCCCTGTGTAGAAAGAGGAAGGACAAAAAAATTTTTAAACATTTTTGGATGCTTTTATAAAGCGCTCTGGTCCCGTCCCACAGGACGGAGGGATGTCCCATAAGCATGGAGGAAAGGGGACGGGACGTAGAAGTAAAAGGTTATCAATGAAATGACATGAGAACACAAAGAGTACGGTCCATTTGCATCTGGGACTTCGGCGCTGCTGTAAGCTTTGGGTGCCATGCCACAAAAAGCAGACGCCAAAGGTGAGGCTCACCTTAACACCCTCGTCTTAATCTGAATCCCTTTTTGATTATTTTGCCTATCTTGCAGCCCATTCTTTCTGCTGCTCCATTTTTGTGCCCTTCCCTGCCAACCCCATTTTCCCACCCATCCACACTCCCCTTGGGCCTACCCATGTGAACAGAGTTGGTCCTCTTCCGTGCTCCTCCCAGGGCAGCCTTTGCCCAGGCAGCCAGCAAAGGGCAGCTCCTTTCTGGGCAGCTCTCCTCCCAGTTTGCTCCGGGACAACCAACGAAGCAGCCTGCAGCTACAACTAAGGTAGGGTGGCACTGGCAGTGAACCACTACTAGATTACCAAGTATTCGGGAGGGTACCTGGTTACTGCCTTGCTCTTCCCAGGTCAGTACACTAATATCAACAAACAAATGAGCAAGGTCAGGTCAATCTCTCCTGAAGAGTAACCACTGCTCTACACCCCGAGTGGGTGGTCACAATTCTCATGAAACTGTTCTTCTGCACAAAAGGGTTTTATTTTGAAGTGCAGTGGTGTAGTAATACACTGGTATTTTTCAAAAACATAGGACAATCACATTTGAGGGCATGGAATTGACAGGGGCCGACATCATGCACTACACCTGCATGACTTGTGTAGCAGTGGTTACTCTTCAGCAGAGATCGACCTGACCTTGCTCATTCGTTTGTTGATACTACTAGATTACATCCATCATATTAGAACATTGCTTAGATTGCCAGCTGCACCCCCAGACAGTCAGATGTATTGGTTATCTGTGTACTGCACTTAGATGGATTGTAGGTGGTGGGGTAGGAAATGTACTGCACTTCGATGTGTTTTCAGGAAATGTTGATATTCTGCCCACCACTCTGAAGATCAAAGGTAGAATCGGCCAAGGGATCTGAAGTTCTTGTGGACAGTATTTATTGCACCAAGAAGACACATTAGGATTGCTTGTTTTGCGTGCTGTCAGGATAGCTTGCCACCGCACCTGGCCTTGGTATTGGACCTGGCAGATGCTTGATGGTAACCAGCCTTTTACCATACCTGCAAGGACAGCCATGGGCTTGCACCTAGAAATGCGGATAGCATGATATTGAAACTAGAAGACCAGCACATGTAGGTTTACACATGTGTTACACTTGGAACATTGCACTGCACATGGAATAACTGAAGATTAGCACACATACTGCACTTGGTGGATATTTGAAGGTCAGTGCACATTGTGCATAGCAATTTGTTGTAGGTTAGCACATATATTGCTCTTAGGAAAAGTGAAAAAGTTAGCTCGTTTTACACTTGGGAGGAAAATGTGTGGGTTAGCACATGTATTGCACTTAGAATTTGGGTATGACTAGCACGTGTTTTATACCTGAACTGTGTTTAATACAGGTGCGCTTAGAAGGAATTGGGTAGGTTGACACGCATTACACAAAACTGTGAAAGCTAATACTTGTGTACTGCTCTTAAAGAATTGTGAAGGCCAGCACATGTACTGCATTTCGAAGACATTCTGTACATTTAGCCCACCTACTGCACTTGAACTTTGAAGGCTGGTAATTGTATTGCACTTCGAAGAACTGCCTTTAGTTGGAAAGAGTGGATAGTCGGCAGTGTGCGTCATTAGATTAATCTGGAGTGAATATCTTGTGTTGTGCTTTGTAATGTTAGCCCACTTATTATGCTCGAAGATTTATTTTGGTAACCCTCCATTGCACTTCTAGATCCTTAAGTTAGCCTTTGTAAAGCACACTGGTTACATGCAGGTATCCTTGATATCCCATCAAGTAGATCCTCCGTTGGTAGCATTTATAGAACTTGGAAGATATTTAGTGAGACTATAAAGGCAACCGGTCTATTGCGTTTAGAGTATCCCATTAGCCAAGATCCTGCGATAGCTTATCTCACCTAGAAGGCATCCTAGAATGCTTAGTAGACTTGAGGGTAGGTAGCTTGTCCATAATGCCCAGAAGAATCTACGAGGTTAGCTCGTTTTCTTCCCCACAGACTATTGGATGACACAGCGACAAAGATAGGCTCTATCTGAGCTGAAGGTATGTATAAACCGACCACTTCGATGGACATCTGCCGCAGGCACAGCTATCCATCCACACAATGCAGCTTTGTCTATGACCAATCTGGTCTAGCTGGACACAACTGTGTCAGACTTACACCAGACTTGCCTCAACACCTCTGCCATTAGAATAAAGCAAAAATCTATGACAATTCTCGGTCTAGCTGGTCACAATGCACTAGCACACTCATGACCCCCACACTCCTCCCCTACAGCAACCATCCATGTGTCTGACCTCTTGGGTTGCTTACTGGAGTCTAGCCAGCCCACATAATCACTCATCCTGGCCACATGCGCGCGCACACACACGAGAATACAATACATACAAAAGAACATCCGTTTACCAGTCAGAATCAAATGGGCTGGCGAAGAGAGTTAACCGACTAGCGATGGAGGGTGTAGATGGTGAAAGCAGTCAGTGCAAATTGCAAAGAGGTTTGCAGCAAGGGTCAAAACTATACAGTTCTCAAATCATGATCCAACCAGCATAAATCAGCTTGAATAGCTGTGGTGTGCCCCACATGGTTAGCTTTATATGTGCATGGAGACCAATTAGTGCAAGTCCAAGGGTGTCCACAACAGATGGCAGGCCAGAAGAGTTTGGAGTAAGGGATACAGTGCCGATAAAATAGCAGAGACATGTGCCTGCCCAAAGGACATTCTCTAAAGCATACCTGTTTACAAGCATGGGTAATTACATCATAGAGACTCATTGGGGCAGGTTTGGAATAAGAGCTGGGTGGAGCTCTAGCAACAAATACAGGGAAGAAGGGAAGTTACATGGGGTGAAGCTGTAAAGTATGGGAGATGCCTTAGGTCTGTCATGGGTGACGTGCTTTAAGGCCATGGTCCGATGCCACATGCAAATGGAGCCTTGTGATGTCATAGGCTTAGTACGTGAGCTGCTGGACACTGTTGAAGATACTCCTTGTTGAAGTAACAGGGCACATGGACCTGCAGTCACTCTTCAGGAAATGCCCACATTAAAGTTGAGGGCGGAGTTTAAAGAGGACCATGTGAGGAAGAACAGGGATTTCAGGTGTGCAAATCAGAGACATCAATAGTCAATTGTCGTACCAACACAATTTTGCATCACAAATGCAGGAGAAGGAAATTTACATTTGCAAGCTTCTGGTTAGACATTAAAAGTCACTCCTCTGCGTGTATGAATGCCAGTTCCTCACATGAATTCTCTTTTTCAGCCCCCTCTCCTCCCTCCTCCTCTTCCTTGCCCCCGTTCTCCCCGGACGAGGTTTTCAGACAAGTCCGATCTATGAACGTCTCGTCAAAACAGGTTCACCCCTGCTCCTCCAAAACCATCAAGGACCACATGGACTCCCTGGCTCCTGCCCTGGCCAACTTCTGCAACCACTCCTTTGTGACTGAGGCCCCCCCCCCCCCGAAGCACTCCTTGTGCAGCCTCTTCTTAAACCCTCTGCCGACACGTCTTGCCCAGCCATCTATCGTCCAATCTCCATCACTCCTTTCCTGGGCAAACTCCTGGAAAAGCTGGCCATCTTTCAGCTTAATCTTAACACTGAATCTGTTGGTTGCCTCCATGACCATCAGTCTGGCTTCAGAGTTGCCAGAAGCACGGAAACTGCTCTCCTGACCATATGTGAAGACCTGCTCTCCAACCTTGACTCCAACACCCCCTGTGTCCTCATCTTACTTGATCTCTCTTCTGCCTTTGATATGGTCAACCATACCATCCTGCTCAGTCGTCTCCAGGATAACCTGGGTATCACTTGTCAGGCCCAGGTCCAACTTGGGTGGTCCTCCATCTCTACCTGTGGTGTTCCCCAGGGCTCTAACCCCTCTCACTGGCTGTTCAACCAAAACCTGGCACTTCTTGCCCACTGCATTGCTGCACTCAGCCCCAACTTCCAGTGCTATGCGGATGACAGCTCATTTTCAGGCTACCTTCTGCCACCTCTTCTCCCTCTCTCATCTCAGACTGTCCGCCATCCAGGAGTGGTGTGCTGCCAATGATCTCTGCCTTAATACCAGTAAGACAGATTCTCCTGACCGGCACACCCGCTCCCTCCTTTCATGTCACTCTGGCCGGCCTCTTACCCTCTTCCTGCTCCCACCTGTGAGGCTAAAAACCTTGGGGTCGCGTTAGACTCCACACTCTCCTCACATCGGACGTCTCTAATAAGTCACACTGTTACACTCACCTGGTCTCTGCAGAGGCGTTGGGGCACGGTTGCAGCCCTCCCTGAACTTGAATCACCCCTTCAGGCCTCTCCCTCAGTAGAAAAGCTGTGAGCGGTGGTACATGGTGATACTGCTCCTGCGTGGAGATAATTGAGTGCGCCAATCTGTGATTGTTGTACCTCACGAACCCTTCACCCCAAAGTACAGTTTCTGTGAGCATACGCCGGCCCATAAAGCTCACCTGTGAATTATGGAAGATAAGCTCTCCGTCCTGCTACTTCTGGTAGGGGCGCATCAAATGAAATCTAGTTCCTTCACTGATCCCTGATGAGGATTAGTCTAGTTGCGACTATGCTGCTCCTTATGATTGGTAAATCTTTGAGCTCTTGTGATGCGGTTCGTTCTGTTTAATGTCTTTATATGTTGGTATTTATGCTCACAATAATGTGTCTACTGTTTTCTTCCCTTAGATGGAAATGCAGCCTCAATGCAGCTGTGAGATGCCGCTGGATGGAAGGAAAAGCGCGAAGTATGGCGAAGCGCAACCTTAAACTGACTTTTTTCGATATCTAACCTTGCCTCCTGTTTATCCTTGCAGGCGCTGCGGTCGACAATGGAGCATGTGGTGCTGCAGTGCCAAGATGAAGATTTCGGTGTTCCGGAAAGTGTAAAGATGAATAATTGGTTTGACGAAGAGATGTAGAGGTAAGAACAGCTTCCCCCAGTTGGTAAGAATGCTGGCAGGAAACAGGATGTCCAGGAAGCAGGATCTTCAAAGGCAAGTCTGACCTCAGTCGACAGTGAGCGTTACGCTGCTTGCAAGTGCAGAATGACGCAAAGTGTCTGTCTTGAGGATCAGGGCAGCTTATATAGCTGAGATTGTGGGCATGCCCATTAGGGCCGGCTTACCAGCCAAACCCTGCCACTCCTAGAGAGTGAGCATGTGCAAAGGCAATTCATTAGCAGCCACACCCAAGAATACACTTGGGGGTGCTTAATGGATGGAATGTTCAAGGTTAATGCATCTGAAGTGATATGTCCATAATAAAAGCTTTTGGTGTTAAGGAACAAGTTACTTACCTGTAACTGTTGTTCTCCAGCATGGGTCTGGCATGGATTCACATGCTCATGAATATTCCCCGTCGTCAGGCTGGGAATCCTCGGTAAAGAAAAAACCAGTATCAGTTTCGTTTCTGATCTGTCTTTCGTAGTAATAACCAATAACTGGTCTCTGCGTCATACTGACCACAGCCAATGACTGCCCTCTACCTAAGCACCGCCTCTGGCAGCCATCTTCAGATTTGGAAGCACGTGAAGTGGCAGTATGACCAAGTGAAGAGCCGCAGAGGGGTAGGAGGGAGGGTTCGCATGTGAATCCATGCCAGACCCATGCTGGAGAACAACAGTTACAGGTAAGTAACTTGTTCCTTCTCCAGCATGGGGTCTGGCATGGATTCACATGCTCATGAATAAAGAATACATAGCAGTACACACATGCACAACCACGGGAGGTGGCAAAGGCTCAACATTAAGCATTGCATCAAACTCAACATTAAGCATCTTACCTCCTCACCAGGCTCACCGCAGGCGAACAGGTTGCGCAGCACTGCTTGGCCGACCCTGGACTCCTCCCTGGAATCCCGATCGACGCAGTAGAACTTCGTGAAGGTGTGCGTCGACCTCCACGTAGCAGCCCTGCATATGTCCAGCAGGGGCACACCAGAAAGGAACGCCGTGGTAGCTGCGATCGCTCTGGTGTAATGGGCTCTCGGACGGCCGGGCAGCGGTCGGTTTGCCAACCGATGACAGTACATGATACAGCCGGAGAGCCATCTGGAAATGGAAGCCTTCGAGAGAGCCTTCCCCTGATTGACAGGTCCAAAGTTCACAAAGAGTTGTGACGTCTTCCGAAAACACTTCGTGCGGTCCACGTAGAACTTCAGCGCTCTAGCCACATCCAGCGAGTGCAAAGTCCTCTCAGCCGGCGACGAAGGCGACGGGAAGAACACAGGCAACACCAAGGGTTCGTTGAGATGGAAGTCCGACGGTACCTTGGGCATGAAGGAGGGGTGCATCCTGAGCACTACCCTCGTGTCGTGAAAAGTCAAGTACGGGGCCTTGCAGGAAAGGGCCTGGATCTCTCCCACCCGTCGTGCGGCGGTGATGGCCACAAGAAACGCTGTTTTCCACGACAGAAACTTCAACGGGGCCGAGTGCAGAGGCTCGAACGGAGGTCCCATGAGCTTGGTCAGCACCACGTTGAGCTCCCACGCCGGGGCCGGAGCCTTCACCGGCGGGAACGATCTGAACAGTCCCTTCATGAACTCTTTCACCAGACGATGAGACCACAAGGACGTCCGTCCCGTGGTTCTGGTGTATCGGGAGATCGCAGCAAGATGAATCTTGATGGACGCGTGTGCCAGTCCAGCTTTGGCCAGCGTCAGCAGGTACGGCAGAACTTGGGGAGCCGTAATCCGTAGAGGGTTAATCTTCTGTGCGTGGCACCAGACAGAGAACCTCTTCCATTTGTGACCGTAGCATTTAAGAGTCGAGGACGCCCTGGCCTTTGCAAGAACCTCTCTTCAGTCGGCCGGTATGTCGTATCCTCCAAACTCTAGCGCTGCAGGAGCCAGGCCTGCAAGTTCAGCGATTTCGGGTCGTGGTGGAGGATGGCGCCTCCTTCCCTGGAGAGCAGATCCGCGTCCACCGGCAGCTTGATTGGCGGGGACGCTGACAAGTCCAGAAGGTCCGGGAACCATATCTGCCTCGGCCACGCAGGTGCGACGAGGATCATCCTGCACCGTGACCTCTTGAGCTGGTTGACGAGCCGGATTAGCAGTGGCAAAGGAGGGAACGCGTAGAGGAACAGGCCCTCCCAGGGGAACGAGAAAGCATCGCCCATGCTCCTCGCCTGGGGAAACCTGCTGGCGAACCTCCGGCACTTGGAGTTCGTCGCCGTCGCGAACAGGTCGATCTGGGGTGTGCCCCACCGTCGGAAGAGGCGATCCACTAGATCCTGCCGTAGTTCCCACTCGTGGCACGAGCGCAGCTCCCTGCTGAGTGAGTCGGCGATGGTGTTTTTTATCCCTGCCAGATGAAACGGCACCAGAAACATCCCCTGGGCGACTGCCCAATGTCACAGGCCCTGCGCCTCCTTGGACAGTGCTGGGGACCTGGTTCCGCCCTGTTTTCTGATGTAAAACATGGTGGTGGTGTTGTCGGTGAAGACCCTCACCACCTTGCCCTTGAGGGACGGAAGGAAGGACCTGAGGGCCCAAAACACTGCACGGAGCTCCAGGACGTTGATATGTAAGGATTTCTCCGTCGGGAGCCAAAGGCCCCTTGCGTGCAGATTTTCGGTGTGCGCTCCCCACCCTTCCAGGGAGGCATCCGTGGTCACTGTCTCCTGGTGGGCTGGGGTCTGGAAGTCCATGCCCGCCGTCAGATGCGCGCGGGTGTCCCACCACCGGATCGCTCGTCGGAAACTCTCATCGAGTGTGATCCTTTCCTCGAAGTTGCCCGTCGTTTGGATCCAGCGCGCATCCAGGAACTCCTGCAACGGGCGCATCCGGAGCCTGCACATGGGAATGAGGTAGATGCAGGAAGACATCATTCCGAGGAGGGACTTGATGGACCTCACCTTGGCCGCGTCGGCCACCAACATCCGCTGCACCTTGCCCAAGATGGTCCTGGTCCTCTCCTCCGACGGGGAGGCCCGAAGGGACACTGTGTTGAGCCTCGCTCCCAGAAACAGAGTGTCTTGCGCGGGTACCAGGTGGGATTTGGCGTAGTTCACGGAGAATCCCAGGTCCGTGAGAAGTTGGACGGTCCTTGCCGTGTGGACCACGGCGAGCTCCCTTGTCTTGGCTCGGATGAGCCAGTCGTCCAGGTAGGGGTAGACGTGGATCCCTTCGCGGCGCAGCTGAGCCGCCACCGGTGCGAGGCACTTGGTGAACACCCTGGGTGCCGACCGTAGACCGAAGGGGAGGGCTTTGAACTGGTAATGCCGCCCTTGGACCACAAACCTGAGGAATTTTCGGTGCCCCTTCAAGATGGGAATATGGAAGTAGGCATCCTCCAAATCCAACAACGACAGGAAGTCTCCTTCCTCCAGCTGACCCAGGACGTGCTGGAGGGGGACCATCCGGAACTTTTGCGCCTTGATGAACTTGTTCAGACGTCGCAGGTCCAGGATGGGGCGCCATCCCCCTGTCGTCTTCTTCACGAGGAAGTATCTCGAGTAGACTCCGGAGCCCCGAAGCCTCTTTGGGACGAGTTTGATGGCGCCCTTCTTGAGCATCGCCTTCACCTCCCGGAGAAGTTGAGGGACGTGAAGTTCTTTCCTGGCCACAGGGGGGACGCGCGGACACTTTCTTTGAAACTTGAGCGCGTGGCCCCGGGCCAAGGCGTCCAGCACCCAACGGTCGGTGGAGATGGACTCCCACACACTGACTAAGCTCGCCAGCCGGCCTCCCACCGGGGTGCTTCGGTGGGGGCCCGACCCCCCCGGCCGGTTCAATCCTGCTTCGACGAGGCTTTAGCGCCTTGTCCTTGGCGACGACGGCGGGGTCCGCCAGGCTTGCCTCGTCCTCTGTAGGCCTCCTGAGATGACGAGCGGGCCGCTTGACGGTAGGAGGAGAAACCGCCGCCGGAACCTTTGGAGGCGCCCTTGCCTCCGCTGCTCCGAAAGGGCGTCCGTCGTTGTTGCAGAACTCCAAGGGCCCGGGCCGTCTCGGTGTCCGCTTTAATGGCCTGAAGGGAATCGTCCACCGTTTTCCCAAACAGGTTGTTCCCATCGAAGGGCATGTCCAGGACTCTGGTCTGAACGTCTTGACGGAAGTCCGTAGCCTTGAGCCATCCACGCCGCCTAAGGCAAACGCCGCTGCCCAACTGGCGGAACCCAGTGTCGGCGATGTCCGTCGCAACGGTAATGGCGTGGTCCGAAGCCACCTCACCTTCCTGCAGGATCTCCAGGGCCTCTGCCCTCTTGTCGTCCAGCAAGAAGTCCAGCAGGGGAGCCAGTTTGTACCAGAGCTCCCTGTCGTATCGGGCCACGATAGCCAAGGCGTTGGCAGCTTTAATCGTCGTCGCTGCAGACGAGATGACTCTGCGTCCCATAGCGTCCAATTTCTTTCCCTCGCCGTCCGGTGGGGAAGTCGATGTGGAGGCCGCACCCCCCCCCCCCGCTTTTTTCCTGGCCGCCGCGGAGACGACGGAGTCCGGGGTAGGCTGCGCCCAGAGGCACAGGGGGGCCGTGTCCGGGACCCGGTACTTTTTCTCGTACCGGTCTCTTCTAGCTGGCGTCTTGGACGGGTTCTTGAGGAGGGTGAGGCCCTCATCCCAAATGTCGTCCAATAGAGGCACCGCGAGGACCGTCTTCCTCTTGGCCTCGCGCCGCTGATAAAGGAAACCTTCCTTCTTCTCCTCAGGGCAGAGTTGGAAAAGCTCGGATGCCCTGGCGATCATTGAGTGGAACGATCCAATCTCGTCGGGCGGAGAAGCCCTGGTGGGAGGCGACGACGGTACATCCTCGTCGTATACCTCGTCGTCCGTACCCGTCGCTGCCGTCCCCGTATCATCCCCTCGGGTGGACGGGGAGGAGGGCTGGAAGGGGCGCGATGGCTGAAAAGGAGGTGGAGGGTGGATCCTTCTTTTCTTGGTAGGGGGAACACCAGAAGGTCCCGGTTCTGGGTCCCCCGACGGGAGAGGTTCCGTCGGCAATGGTAGTCTCGTCCTTATCTCAGAGCATAAGGACTGTATAGCCAACAAAATGGCCGCCGAGCTGTCTCGCGGCGCTGGCAGAGGGGAATCCGACGGGCGATCAGGGGCCCCGTCGGTACCCTCGACGATGTCGTCGTCACCTGCTTCGGGATCCATCCCGACGGGCTGGTCTTCTTCCACGCCGAGGCCGTGGCTTAAGACCTCGACCAGCTCCTCCTCCGAGGTTGAGGCCGAATCTACGACGACGCCCTGCCCCCCCTTTTTCTTCCCCACGGGGGATTTCACGGGGGTCCTATCGATGGGCACAAAAGAGGACTCCCTCCGAGGTGGCAGGGAGACTGAGCCCCGAGGTCGCCACCACTGGTGTAGCCTCCACAGGCTGAGCCAGGGCCGCCGCGACAGTTTCGATAGAGGGCTTGGCCGGATGGATTAAGGCCTTCACCACCTTCGGTGCGCTCACCGCCTTATCCTTGGGGGGGGGGGGGGGGGGGGGACACTGCCTCGCTCCCCCTCCGCCTTCGAGCTCGACCGGGGCCTCTCCAGGAGCTTCGCCGGGTGCTCGGCCTTCCTCTTACCCGACCCAGAGCGTTGGCTCGTGGTTGATGGTGCTGGGGAGGGTGCGCCCTGCCTGGCGCCCGTAGAGCCCGACCGTTCGGCGCTCCCGGTGCCAGCGGACTCGCGGTGCTTGGCCTTATGTTGGACCCCCGTCGCCGGGGCGTCCTCAAAGGTCTTAGAAGACCGCTCGGATTTCTTCCTCTTCTTCTCGCCGGACGGGCTCTTCCCTTCTAGCCAGTTGGCGAGACGTTGATGGCGGTCCTTCATGGTCCGCTCAGACATGTTGCCGCAAAACGCACAGTTCTTCTCCACGTGCGTCTTGTCCTCATGTAGGCAGTAAAGACAAAAAGAGTGTTCGTCCTCCTTGAAGACGTTCTGCAGCTGGCATCCAGGGCAGACCCTGAACAGCTTTCCGGGCGTCGAGCCTCCCTTCTCCTGGGCCATGGCCGGGCCTGAGAAACTTCTGGAGTCCTCCAAAAGCGTAGCTCGACGAAATCTTCACCCTTGAGGGGCGCAGACGAATCCGAAATGGGTCCCCGTTGATCGGATGGAGAGTCGGTGGAGCTTGAGGCTCTTTTGACCGAAAAAACGAAGTTTTTGAGAAAAAACGTGAAAAAATAGCACTAAAGCTCGAGAACAATAGCACGAGAATCCCAACACATGAACGTGCGGTAAAAATCTGAAGATGGCTGCCAGAGGCGGTGCTTCGGTAGAGGGCAGTCATTGGCTGTGGTCTGTATGACGCAGAGACCAGTGATTGGTTATTACTACGAAAGACAGATCAGAAACGAAACCGATACTGGTTTTTTCTTTACCGAGGATTCCCAGCCTGACGACGGGGAATATTCATGAGCATGTGAATCCATGCCAGACCCCATGCTGGAGAAATGGATGTTCTTGTTTACTTTTGTTCATGAGCCTGGCGGCAAAGGCGCCAGGACAGTGTCCACTCAGGTCTCCTGTGCATGCGACCCCTGCATGCCTGTGCCCCTGACTTCATGACAACACTACCAGCTGCACCTCCTCACAGGTATTGCTTTCCTCTCCTTCCCCCAGAAGCTCACTGTCTCCAAAGCTCTGGTACTCTCTAGGCTGGACTATTGCAACAGCCTCTTTCTGAATCTGCCTGCCTCTACTCTCCGCCCTCTGCAACTTATCCACAACTGTAATGCCAGACTTGTCCTTGGCCTTAAGCCCACGGATCATATTTTTCCAGGACTGAAATATCTGCACTGGCTCCTAGTGGCTGCGATGATTAAGTTCAAAACCCTCTGTATTGTCCACAAGGCCTTCTGGGGTCTCAATACCTTCAACACTCACTTCCTAAATATTTTCCTTCTCGAGCTCTTCGCTCATCCGCCTCCAACTCTCTCAGCGTCAGTCGCTTCTACAAGCAACGAGTTGGTGGTAGATCTCTCGCTTCGGCTGGGGCCTCTGTCTGGAACAGCCTCACAACCATCTCCGGAAGCACCTCAAAACCTCTTTGCTTCTGCTTCTGTCACATACATGCTTCTGAATACATAGGGAAATCATTAGGATGATGGCAGATACTGGTTGGCCAGACACAATATTAATCAGAGAATGGGTGTAGAGCAGTATTAGTAGTGAACAGCAAGGTCGATATTGGTCCTACAGTGTACGGTGTGAACAAACGTGATTTAAATGGGTCTTTCGAAACCGATGTAGAGCTAGGGGGCAGCAGATGAATACAAGCTTTGAAAGGTGTGGCAAGAAAGGGTCGGCAGTCTTGCATCAAAAACCATGCACAGAACTGAAGTGGCAATGTAGATCTTAGAAAACAAGTGGACTGTCCTGCACTCAAAGGCAGAAGCAGAAAGTTCAAATGAAGGTAGGAAATCTAACAATAAAGCGGGTAGCAGAATGCCAAGTGCAGGAAATGTTCACATGGCCCAGGGGTGGTCACACCGAGGTAAGAGTTTAAACATTTTTCGTAGAACATGGCCATAAGTGCCTCACAATTCCTTTGTTATTTCTCTATACCAGAAGTTGCAGGTCAAAAACAATGATGAAGATTGTTGTCTGGTGACGGTTTTTCTCACCCCGGTCTGTCTTGGGTAGGTTGGCAGTTTTATTTATAGACATACACCCTCCCCAGCAAAGCGCAGATGGTGGTCACTCTTCCTTGTGGTTTACTCTCCCTCAGATGACCTTTTCAGAGTTTCTCACCCAGGCTCAACCTTTGGGTCACCAACTGGTCCCGGGTACCCAACGAAGCCTCCAGGTCAACAGTCAATTGTGACTGGTGGGCAAGTGTTGCTTCGTGTCCTTGCCAACTTCACTGGTCTGTTTTTACCAGTTTGTCTGTAGTCTCGTAGGCTCAGCACCTCTCTTGAATGGCAAGAATCGTTGTCGCTGGTCTTGCCAAGTCCACCTGATCTGGGCTAGGGTTAGGTAACCTTCAACTTGTTGGTTTGATCAGGGGCATTCTTGTTTGACCCCAAGCCCCCTTCCCCTGGTCTAGGACCAAGATCAGTAAGGCTCATCTGCCACAGCCCTAATCCCCTGATCCTCTTCCACCTGAGGTCCAACTGGTTCCAATTGCCACCCAATATCCAGCTCTTACCCATCTTGAACAGGCCAATGTTAAGCTGTCAAGAGTCCCACCCCTCTATGTCCACACCTCTTCCCTATCAGTAATTTCCCTTTCTCCTCTTCCCCTCTACCCGCCACATGGCACAAATGAGTTAAAAGAATAAGCATAGTTTGCCCATTAAAACATTTTTGTTTAGCAAACAATCCCATTTGATTAGCAATGTTATATTATTTCTGATGTCACCAGAAGCCATTTGTACCCAAGACAAAATTAGCAACATTTGTGTACACCACTGAAGTAAGAGATTAGTGAGAGGAGTTTGTAAAATGTAAGGGTTTGATGCATGGACACTAGTTTGCAATTATTTGAAAAACAAAAGTTTTCATCCCTAGCACTCCCACGCAAGTCTTTGGCACTTTTAAGAGCAGAGGATTACAGCTGCACTCCATTAGCCCCTTTGAAAATGCAGTGAACACAATCACCCCCCCCCACCCAAGGAGTGTGGCGAGAGTCCTGCGGGCAAGAGAGGAATGCAAGCTAGCTGTGCTTTCAATGAACAGGGTAATTTAGATAGCTAGCTTTGGTACACAAATGTCAAATTAATTAGCAAACCCATAGAATTGCACAGCAAATTGCTATGAGACACTGCTTATTTTATGCCTTGCCTCCAGATGTAGGCTATCCGACCACTTCCTGATCTCTCTCTACTCCAACACTGCACTTTCCATTCTTTTACCTTCCTATTGATGGTCGTGCTCTCCTTCAGCCTAAACTGCCGCCACCCCCCTCACCCCTAATGCTCGATTTTCCCTTTGCCGCCCACCTCCCCTTTACCACCCGCAGATGTTCCCTTCAACGAGTCTTCCTCCTTTGACTGCTCCTTGCCATTTTAGTGTTGGTTCCACTCCCTAGACCTCGCTCCTCGAAGCATCTCCAAACTCACAACAGCCTCAGCAATTGGACCCATTTTATACTGTGGGCAACTGGGAATTAGCTTGTAAATGTTTTGATCTGGTCCACCTCTGGGGACACCGTTTGGGCTTCAGGACTGGTCCAGACTGTTTGGCACAAACTGCAGTGTGGCTAAGCAACCTCTAAATTGACTAATGAGAGCCCGAGCCAAAAGCTAACAGGGGCAGGTCCTCCCTCTTGGAATCAAGCAGTCTGATCCCAATTGTTTGCCCACTTCGCCACATGAGAGCATAATATTTTCGTAATATGCAAAAAATGAGTAAAACAATGATTGTTAGCCAAAATGATGATCTTATATGTGGCTAAAAAGCCTACTCTTTACTTGTGTTCTGAACCCCATGGTACTACCTTCAGTTCAACCTGAACACAACAAACGTTTATCAATCATAATTTGAAATGCAAAATCAGTTACTCATGTGTACATATATGCGACGTACAATAAAAAAATGACGCATACGTACAACAGCGCAAGCAGCCAAGTTTAAAAAACATATCCAATATAATAAGAACTTCTACCCAACCAGAAATTACTGTGTCAATTACTAGGTGCAATAGTGGATAAAGTACTGACGATAAAAGTGCAGTGAAAAAAAAAGAATTCTCACGTCTAGTGGAACATGAAACCCAAATATGGAGAAGCAGTTTGGAACCACTCAGTTCTGTACAAACTCGGCCGCATGAGTCTTCTGCCTGAACAAGTCTGGGCCAAGTGATGGTGCTCAGGCTGCAAGCACACAGGAAGTGGTTCTTTGATGTGAAGGTTCGTATATTGCAGGCTGGGAGTGCTAGGCAAAGTACATTTTAAAAAAATGGTCCTCAACCCTTTTCATTGGGTGGTGCAAACTTCAATAATAGTGCAGAGGTGTCGCAGGCACTGGAAGGAATGACAATTTACCCGCTTCGTGTCAATGAAGAAGAAAAAAAACAAAAAAAACAAAAAAAAAAATCGCAGGTGATCTCGCCCGGCCACAAGGTCCCTCTCTCCACTTCCTGGTACCCAGCATGGGACTGCCACAGTAGATAACCCCAACATGACAGCTGATGAGCAATAGAAATTTACGAGGTGCTCATTGGGAAATTTAAGCTGAGGGGATCCGATCATAAAATACTACTAAAGTTCACCACAAGGATTAGAAGGTGAGGGCTAACCATGCTGCTTAAGGAACAACTTATAGTGGAACTGGATTCTTTGCAAAAGGGAGGAGGAATGATTGAGGAGAGGAAGTGCCGATTGGCTGTCTCCCGCTGTGCTGGAAGCCACTGGGGCGGTCGAAAGGTGCAAAAGACTAGCCAGCCAAAAAAGAAAAAAACAACCGGCCACAGTCATTCTATAAATACACAGAGTACACCATTTCTTACTCGCCAAGAGGCAATCATCACTGGCCAATGGCTAATACAAATTTTTCACACTGTGGAAAGATTAGCACATATGTTTAGGGGTCTGCAACCTTTGGCTCTCCAGATGTTTTGGACTACAACTATCACCAGCCCTAGCCATGAGTCATGGGACAGGAATTATGGGAGTTGAAGTCCAAACCATCTGGAGAGTTAAGGTTGCAGAACCTCCCCACCCCTCCCCCAAGGGTTGTGAATAAGGCCACATGGAGCAACTGTTTCACGGCTATGGTTTTAGCGTCATTGGCCTAATGCCTCCATGTTCCAAAGGGGGGGCTTTTGCAGAAGAATCATGGCATGTAATCTCATTTGTGACTCCAATGGGGACCCATCACTTGAGGAATACCAAGTGCAGCAGCAGTTTTTCCACATGGTGTGGACCCGAAGGAGAATCCGGTATCATAATTAATATTGGATAAGCAGAAGCTAAAAGCAGCTCCTCGGTATCTAGCATTAACCAGTGACCAGGAGCTAGCTTTGGGGAACAAGGAGTTAGTAAATGGCGCTGCGAAAATGATACATATCCTTTGGTCCATTATTTGTGACCCCCAATGCTTTAAACGCCTAATAAACATTCTGAGGTTTAGAGATTGTCCTAAACGCACACAGTTAACTTCACATAGGTGTGTTGGCACAACATCAGTTGGCCTGAGAAGCCATAAGTAGCTCCTGGTGGCCATTGGTATCAAGCTAACCAGGCTCTTCTGGGCTACAAGCAGGAACTAAATCACCTCCCCTCCTCCCCCACCCCACTCCTCAATTTCAAACCCTGTAGTTGACTAGTGCAGGGAGAAGTACAATATTAAGGACAAAAGTAATCTACAGATGGTTTAAGAACTAAGGCAGGTTTAGTTGGTGTGCAAAAAACCTATCCACTGTCCTGTATAAAAAAAAGGGGGGGGGGAGGAGGTGAGGATCAACTCTGCTCCCTTTTTGGTCTCACCAAAAAGGTTTTATTTTTTCATTTATAAAGCAACCAAAAACCCAATGGCATTGAGGCTACAGGTACCAGTTACATGTGGCCAGTTCATAATTGTGTGCCGGAGAACTGGCAGTTGCATACAGATGGTTTGGCAGTTGCATACAGGCATCAGTGAAATAACATTGAGGTTATATACAAGCAGTAAAGATCCTCTCACCTGAGAAGACGGGGGAATAATCCGGCATAAATTAAAGTTACTCACTGTAGTGATTAGAGTACTCAGTCCTTAATCCCTTTTCCATTATCATTATGGGTTGTCTCCCAACATGGGGACGGCACTGGTACCTTTGTCAGTGAAAAATGTGAGCTTCCCTATTAAATTAGTACAGTGTGCAGGGGTGCGGCCCTGGGCGTGGGAACACCCTGCGAGGCCATGCCTTCAAGTGGCTCACCCCAGTTCCCTTTCAACACATCCAATGCTTGAATGCATGCTACACTGAATATTTTAGCCCCTGGCATAAAAGCGGGGAAAGGTGGGTGGGACGTATGGAGGAAAGGGGACTAAGGACTAGGAGTACTCCAATCACTACGTGAGTAAGGTTACTCATACGTTCCGTCTCCTTTCCGCCATCCTTATGGGTGATAGCACCAAACAAGACCATAGGGTGGAGCTGTGACAACCTACCTCATATCTAGGACTAAGGAAAAAGGTTAAGAGCCGCCTGACTGAACTCTGCATCCCGCCTGCAGGTGGTGTCCAGGGAGAAGCGATTACAGAAGGCTGACGGAGTGGCCCAAGTAGCCACCTTGTTGATGACATCCCAAGAAGCATGCCTCAAACACGACAGCCGTAGCCCGAGGTCTGTCTGCATGGGCACGAATACCCTCAGGAACTGGTTTGCCAATGGCTGTATACACCTCTGAAATGGCCTGCACCATCCAAAGGGCAATAGAAGCTTTGGAAGCTTGGGTGCCAGTGGACGTGTCCACGAATGTGATCACCAATGCCTCAGATTTCCTGAAGGATTTTGTCCGAGACACATAATTTGAGGAATGCAAAGCCCTTTCTGCCACCGACCGGGGGTTTCAGGAAGAACACCGGCAGGCAGATTTCCCGATTAAAATGGAATGGAGAAACCACATTGGGCAAAAAATGTGGATGTGTGCGCAAGATGTTAAGCAACGTGGTGAAGGGCTTGCATGATGACGTCTGCAGCTCGCTGACACTGCGCGCAGAAGTGAGCGCCACCAAAAGTACCGTCTTTAGAGTCACCAGACAGAGGTCCATCGAGGCCACTGGTTCAAAGGGCTTTATTTTATTTTGTTTGTTACGCGCCACAGGCATCAGGGTGCACATCAAGGGGAACAACAGAAGACAGCCGATTCAGCCAATGGATCATCACGGGTATAGCACAGCGTCAATTTAATACCATTGTTTTTAGTTATTTATGAAAGATGAGCAGACTTCCCTCTAGGCAGTTCCTTCGGCAATCCATTCCAGGAGTGTGTAGCCTGAACAGGGAAGGAAAGTCCTTTCCCTCTTGTTCTCTTAACCTTAGGGCATGAGCCGAAAGGCGTCACTGGATCTAGTTATTCTCCCCCGAGGTTGCAAGGTGAGACATTCAATGTTTGGTGGTAAAGGTAAATTGAAAGATTACAGGTCCAGGACTATCCCCTTGGGCCAGCCCGGTTCTTGGGTACCGCAAAAATCCTGGAGTAGTAGCCGTAGGCTCCGCCTGAGGAACCGTCTGCATCTCTAGAAGAGAAGGAACTCCCATAAAAAGGGCCGGGACTGGATCTGAAGCAGACTAGGAGGGGAAGCCTGCAGCCCGTGAAGATTATAGAAGGGAGTAGTTTCTTGCCTGTAACTCCATTTCTCCAGCATTGGTATCTTTCATGGATTCACATGCTGTGAATATTTCCCTGTCAGGCTGGGAAAACTCGGTAACTTTAATTTAGCGTTTTCCAATTGAAAACTGCGACACTTTAGTGTCCCATCGTCTTTTTTGGGTGCTTTAGGCCCCCACCAATAGGACGCCTGCTATAAATAGCCCCACCCTGCGGCTTACCTTCAGATTAAAACCTCCAAAGTAGACAACCAGAAATCAGGTTTGCCTGCAGGAGCGGCTGGCGGGCGCATGTGAATCCATGAAAGATACCAACGCTGGGGAAATGGAGTTACAGGTAAGAAACTACTCCCTTCTCCAGCATTGGATCTTTCATGGATTCATATGCTGTGAATAGATTACATAGCAGTACAACCAATGTGTGGCGGTGTGTCACAGGCAAACCAAAAACAGTACTCAATCACATCCATGAGACAAACCCAGTAAGAGATACAGCACATAGAAAAAACCAAAGCTGCAAGGCCTACCTTATTGGAACAGGCGTTGGACTGCATGCCCCACTTGCACATGTTGCTGCCCCAGACAGTAATGTCTGGTGAAAGTATGCGGCACTGCCCAGAAGGCTGCCTGGAAAATGTCCACCAGTGGTATCCCAGACCACAACGCTGTGGAAAGAGTAGAATGAGCCTTCGGAATCCCCCTCAAAGGCTTGCCAGCTTTTGCGTGACAAAAGATCGTAGAGGAAACCCAGCGGGGAAAGTCCTTGTTTGGAGATGGATTGGCCCTTGTTGGAGGGCCCAAACGCCACAAACAGCTGCTTTAACTTCCTGGAGACCTGTGTGCGAGTCAGATACATTTTCAGTGCCCTCTTAACACTCAGAGAATGCAGGGCTTTTGCCGCTGGCGTGGATGCATCAGCAATGAACAAGGGTAATGCAATAGAGGCAAGTTTGTGGATGGCACTTTCGAAATAAAGTATGGGTTATTGGCCAGGAGAACCTGGCGGGTCAATGACTAGTGCTTGCAATTCAGACATCTGCTGGGCCAAGGTAATTGCCACTAGAAAAGCCACCTTCCATAAGAGAAACTTCAATGGAGCCATCAACATGGGCTCAAAAGGAGGCCTCAAAGCCGAAAGCACCATATTAAGGCTCCACACCAGCGCAAACTTCTTCACCGGACGAAATGTCCGAAACAACCCCTTCAAAAAATGTTTCACCAAGCGATCACTGAAAAGAGGGGCAGCATGACGCGTTCTCGTGAATCTAGAAATTGCTGCCAAATGCACCTTAATGGACGACAACGCCAGGCCCCCTTCTGCCAGGTGTAACAGGTATGTGAGAACCTGCGCCGGAGAAACGCCCAAAGGCTCAACCCCAGGATGACCCTTACACCAATCACAGAATCTCATCCATTTCGCACCATCCAAGACATTCGTAGACTGCACCCTTGCTGCCTCCAAAATCTGTTGACACTCTCTGGGTATTCCTAGATGACCGAACTCTGAGTGGTCAGGAGCCACGCCGCCAGGCTGAGAGAGACGCCGGATCATGATGCCACTCTGCCATTGTCCTGAGACAGGAGATCCGGATCGGCTTCCAACAGAATCGCCTCGCCCACTGCCAGATGAACTGAAAACCACATCTGCCTGGGCCAGAACAGGGCCACCACAATCACTCGACACTGGTACTTTCGAATCCACTGGATGGTCCTCTGAGCGGTAAGGGGGGGGGGGGGGAACGCATTCGCGAAGAGACTTGTCCATAGGAAGGAACGAAAGCGTGTCCCCCCCCCCCCCCAACGACTCAGGATGAGCCCCTCTGCTGGTGAACTCCAGACACCGCTCTTTTTCCCCTCGTAGCAAACTGATCCAACAGAGGATGCCCACATCGCCGGAAAATCCATGTCACCTGCTGCTCCTTCAGCCTCCACTTGTGCAGCTAAGTGGCGTCCCCGCTAAGTGGGTCCGCTTCAACATTCAGAACTCTGGGCAGATGGCAAGCAGCAATGCTGATCCCCTGAGCTAGAGCCCAATACCAAACATCCTGCGCCTCCTTCGACAGGACTCTGGAATGTGTGCCCCCCCCCCGTTTCTTTAACTAGAACACGGTGGTGGTTTTGTCCATTAACACAAGACAAACACCGGACGTTGCCAGCTGGTAACCCTGTGCTGCACTCCAAAAGGGATACAATCTCAAAATAAGATTTCCAACCAGGTGGGATTCGCAATCTCCTCAGAGCAGGTAGTTAACCCAAGTGGTTAGTACTGTACTTTTCAAAGACAATACGTTTTAATCATAGGTTCACCAATATTCAATTAATAAAACATATCCATGTTGACATGGTCCTGTCTGCCTGCTTATACACAGTCAAGAAACACCAGACTGAAAAGAGGCAGGTTTGAACAGGTGAAAGAAGTGTTTATAAGTCATTCGATCAATTAAACACCACCCTGTTGGAATACAGTGTGAAATACAAAATTCAAAGAAAACATACATTGGTGCATTTGAAAAAAAAAAAAGTATGACAAATTGTCCATTAACACCCTCACCACCGATCCGTGGAAGAAACAACTTCAGGGCCCAGTGAACGGCCCTCAACTCGAGAACTTTGATAGGTAAGTGTCCAACCGAGACCATAGGCCCAGCACCTGTGACTTGTCAAGGTGTGCCCCCCCCACATCCTACCTGGGAAGCGTCCGCTACGATTGTAAACTGGAACTCCGGCTCCAGCAAGGACATGACCCACACAAGGTTGACCGTGTCGGACCACCAGTGAAGGGCGTCCAAGCCTTTGTCGACCACCAACTTATCGTCAGACCATAATCCCTGACTCTGCGACCATCTGTCTGTGAGGAACTCCTGCACAGGCGGTAATTGGGAAGAAGAGGGATACACGATGCCATGCCCCCCCCCCCCCCCAACAGCGACATGTAACCTCAGACCGAGATCACCTTGCCCTTTTTCCACTTGCCTTGACCCGCAGCTTTTCCACACACTCGCTGGATGGCCTCACCAGATTTTGCCAGGCAAGGAACTGCGCCCCGAGAAACACCAACTCTGGACGGTGTCAAATACTATTTTTTTTTAAGTGGACGCCGAATCCCAGCTGTTGCAAAAGTCGCATGGTCGCCATGAGAGACTCTTGTTGGTGAGGGCTTCGTCGCAGGAAAGGGCACAAATCGTCCAGGTAGGGGTACACATGACCGTCCCTCCGGTGGAATGCCACCACCGGAGCTAGACACTTTGTGAACGTCCTGGGGGACTTCAGACCAAACGGGAGGACCCAAAACTGATAGTTTTCATTGCGGACCACAAAACACAGGAACCTGCGGTGCTTCCGCCACATAGGGATGTGAAAATAGGCATCCTGCAGAGCCAACGACGCCAGGATCTCACCCGGCTGTACCGACCGGATGACACCTTGAAGGGTGAGCATCTTGAACTTCAGTCGTTCGATTCTTGTTCGACACCCGAAGATCTAGAATAGGCCTCCACTTGCCGTTGGGCTTTTTCATGACAAAGTACCGGGAATACACACCTTGGCCCCACTCCGCAACCGAAACTGGTTCCATCGCTCCTTTTCCTAGCATGAGCACCACATCCTGCCGCAGGATCTGAAGATGTGGCTGTAGCCCATGCACCGGCGGAATAGGAAGACGCTGGAACTCTGAGTGGCCAAGACGCACTGTGTCCAGCACAGAGCGATCTGATATCTTCTGCCACTCATCGACGTGGATGGCGACCCTATTCCCCAGCAGATATTCCATAGAGCAGTCATTGTTGAGTTTTAGTTTGTCGCCCCTTGGATGCCGTGGAATGCGTACCCTTCTTTCCCTGAGCGTGAAAGTCGTGGCCCTTCTGCGCCGACTGGACAGAACGCAGATACCCTTGAGAAGAGTAGCTGGCGTGCCCGTATCCCCGATCTCTGGAGGAAGCAAACCGGTCATTCCCTGAGGCTTCATGGAAAGCTCGAAAGGAGTGAAGAGAGCAGTCACTTTGTAAGGAACCCAAGCATTTAGCGGTTTCCGTATCCCCTTTCATCCCCTTCAGGGCCTCATCAATTTTTTTGCCCAACAAGTGCTCGCCTTCACGGGGCATGTCTATTACTTTATATTGGACCTCCAGGCGAAAGTGTGCACTTCGACCAGGCCTGCTGCCGGAGCACCACTCCATTATTAATCTGTTTAAAACCCGACTCTGCCAGGTCCACAGCAATATTGATGCTGTGGTTAGAGGACTCCTCCCCCTCTCTAACCAACAGCATTGCTTCCTTTTGGTGTTTCTCCAGCAGATGTTCCAGAATCGGGGCCAGCCGATGACACATTTCACAATCATATCTCGCCATAATTGCCAAGGAATTTGCAGCGTTCACAGTCGTAGCCCCTACCGTTAAGACCTTTTTACCAAAAGCGTCCTGCTTCCTGGCCTCACTGCCTGGAGGCGTCACATTTATGTTGGCTTTTGGACTTACGGCTGACCACAGACTCGGGCTGCAACACCAGGCATCTAACGGTAGACTCCAGAGCCTTGCACTTTCAAGGCGACCTTTCACAGCCGGCTCTGAAAACGGGTGGCGCATCATGCGCAGGCCCTCCTGCCACACGTGGTCGAGTATCGGCACCAAGAAGTCCGCCTTCCTCCGCTTACCCATATGGTCGAAGTGGAAGCAGTCCTTATGTTCCTCTTCAGGCACCAGCCCAAACTCCAGACATGCTCTCGACATCATGGCGTGGAACGGCCCAATATCATCCAGAGGCGATGGCTGAGCTGGATTACAGGGCTGCTCCACCTCCACATCCGTGTCCCACGCGTCATCCCTCGTCGGCGATGAAGTAGACAGGGTGTCTAGCGGCACACTCGCAGGGTCCAAATCAGGTAGCTCACCTTCAGGATGAGACCGTGGATGACCCCAACCCCACCGGCAATGGCAACCGTGCCGGAGGAGACTTTCTAGGCACCTTACCAGGCAACCCCTCGACCACCGGCACCGCCGGACTCTGAGGAGGAGGCAACCTCGCATCTAGCTGCACTAACAAAGATTGAAGCATAGACAGTACTTGCAGTGACATCAGAGACTGCGGGTTAACCAAACGATAAAGGGACCGGCCAGCCCAGACCCCACTCGACGTCAAAGGCCTTGCACTCTGCAAACCCAAGGCTGACGGGTCAAACACCGGCTCCTGTTCCTCCTCCATTCCTGGAGAAACATAAAACGTAGCAGGATCTTGCTGCAATATGTTCTCAGAAAGGACCGACTCAAAGGCGGCGGACTGCCACACCCCACCCGTCAGTTTCCATCTGCGACGACAACAGCAGACCACTATCCGTCAAAGTCGTGGACGGGACCGATGACACCACCGTCGACGGGACCGTAGACTGCAGCACTACCCTCAACGAAGGAACAACCGTCGACAAGCTTGTCTGAACCACGTCTCCTGGTCTCTAATTTACCAGAGACCCGGATTTCTTGGAAGAACCGGAACGATGCTCCAAAGACTCCTGACTGAACGAAGACTTGTGATAGTCCCTGGACGATGAGTGCTTCGACGAAGACTCCCTTGGCTTCGCCAGGTCTGACACCGTAGACTTCTCAGGCCTACCACCAGACCCCTTGAACTTGTCTGGATGACCATGCTTGGACAACTAAGCCACTCGCCCCCTTCGACTGATTCAGCATCGACAAAGACACTCCCCACCACCGACAGGCACTGCGCGGCCCGTTGCTTCTTAGCATTGGGTTCTGCCAACGCAACTCAGCGATGCTCCGTGGATTTCTCTGTCCTTCCGGAAGACAGACTCCCCCCGGGCCGAACCCACCTCAGAAGCCGGGTACATGCCGTCCTTAAGCCAACATATGAGCCGTCGATAACTGTCTTGCAAGGTCTTCTGCGAAAACCCGACATATCTCGCAGGTTTCCGCCGAATGATGAGGGTAAAGACAGTAAAGACAGTCCATATGACCATCCCCTTTGTACACCTTCATGCCGCAGGTAGCACAAGGCTGAAAAAGACTTCAGGGCTACAGAGACATCCTAGCCCACAAACAAAATGCATGTGCAAAAACACGAAGAAACACAAGGTGATCACAACAGTTTAGAGTTGAAATCTGAAGGGAAGCCGCGGGGGCAGGGCTATTTCTACCAGGCGTCCTATTGGTGGGGCCTAAAGCACTCAAAAAGGATGTTGATAAGACACTAAAGTGTCAAAGTTTTGCATAGGAAAACGCCAAGTTAAAGTTAGAGGCTTCCCAGCCTGACGGGGGAATATTCACAGCATGTGAATCCATGAAAGATCCAATGCTGGAGAAACTCCTTTCTTTATGGGACTTTTGAAATAACGCTTCTGGCTGTCCAGAAAGAGCCAACCAGCGCCCTACAGGCAAGCTGTGTTCCCTGACCGTTACGTCATTGCTTCTTAGCGTCTGAGGCGGGAGCAGAGGAGGGGGAACGGAAAAACCAGCGCAAAGTCCAATGCAGTTTCATTCTGTGCTCGCTGCGGGAGCAGTCATGCCTCAATGCACCGCAGTCCGGAAACCCCTTGAAGCCGGTAAAAGTGCAGGGTTTGAGGTCGGTCCTGACCTGGACTGAGGGAAGGACTTCTGCCGTGTCAGGATGGTAAGCAACTTGGCAGACTGTGTCAAGGTCTTTTTGGTCAACTCCTTACCGGTGGACAAATGAAAAAGATATCCAACCCTCTCAAAAGGAAGATCCAGGATCCTTTCTTGCACACTGGCGAAGAACTTCGTGGCATGCATCCACGCTGCCTGCCTCATCTCGACCTCCAAACAAAGTCCTCTGCTAGCTGTGTCGATGTGGGTGACTGAAGACTCCATGAGGTCCAGCGCACCTGCTTGTGTGTCCGCTAGGCCAGCCTTGAAGACGGCCTGCCTCAAGAGGAAGGTTCGGTGGGAACTCCCGCCACAACTTCTGGTTAGCCACAGCAAGAAGGGCGTCTATGTTGGCTAGCCGCAGAAATGAGTTACGGTAGCAGCGCTTGCCAAAAGACTCAAGGAGCCTGTTCCTTGGAAAGACAAGTGGAGGCAGCCCATGCAGATGAAGGATAGAATACATGGAGGCTGCTACCACCACTGAAGAGTGAGGCTGGGGGTGTGAGGCCAGTTTCTCATTTATCTGGGCGTTGGCCCTGGGCTTCTCCCAGACCTTCCTTGCTACCTGCAGGACATCCTTTTGTAAGGGAATGCCTGAGCAGCTTGTGGTGCGCCTGGCCAAAAGTTGTGCTAGCACCAGTCTCTTGGGAGCGGTCTCCTCGAGCTGAGGGACCCCCATGAACACTGCAAGGCCCTGAAGATGTTTTGCGAAACACCTTTACTGAAGCCAAAGATTCCTCGTCCTAGGCATCATCCTCGTCACTGTCATTAGCCCCCCCCCCCATCTTTTACCAGACTGAGGGGAGTCTGGGTCCTGAGACTCCTGACCCAGAGGGGTCCACCTCCAGATCCTGACAGGAAGATAGCTGTGGATCCAGTGGCTGCAGCGGGGGATGCGTTGGTGGTACAGAAAGAGGAGGAAGGCTCTGAAGCACCTGCAGAGCCTGGACCAGGGTAGTAACAGGCAACAGTACCAGGAGCGCCAGAGAGACCAGAGGAGGGCCCAGAGATGGAGGTCTGGTTGGAACTACCTGTGCGATAACTTCCTTGACAATGCGTTTGAGAAGCCCAGTCATCTGTGGAGAGCACATAAGCAGGAAGCACTCTAAGAAGCGATCCTTGCAAGCTGCCAGATCATGAGTGGAGCAGCCCTCAGTGGCGCTGGGTCTCGTTTCCCGATCAAAGAGCCTGGGGGCTGTAGCCGTAAGGCTGCAAAGGGTAGATGTAACCCTTCAGAGACCACCCGCCTGTGCTGCAAGGTCCTCTGCCGCTTCCTGAGGGGAAAATGACCAGAACCTTCTGTGGGCAAAGGGCCGGGGAGACTCAAATCTAAATGCAAGATGGACGTCTGCTCGGCAGGCTCTGCCACGTGCTTGACCGGCATCTTGGGGCCTTTCGCCACACCCCGAGCGGGAGGGCGTGTAGGCCCCATGCTGGCTTAGACATGGAAGAGCACTCCTCAGCCCTGGAGCCAGAAACAGTAGAGTCGACCTCCGAGATGGCTCCGGTAAGATCAGAGCCCTCAGCCTGTAGGCTGGTAGTCGAAACGCCATGAGGGAACTCTGGTAGGTTGGGTGCCCTCAGCAACGGAGCCGGTAGTCGTGCTGGATCGTAGTAAGGCCCAACTCCTAGAGGTAGAACTCAATCCTTTGCCCAGTGGGGCTGAAGAGGACGAACTTGATTGCCCCTCCGTGGACCACCCGGAAGAGCTCCTGTGCCTCTCAGCTTGGGAGCCGGTTGCCTTAAATGCCTCAGGCCTGCCAGAACCAGTATCCAAGGTACCCTTTCCCATAGAAACCCCCAGGAAGGAGTCTCTGCCTGAGGGGCCTAACTCAGCCAAGGGCCTACCTTGTCTCGACATGGGGGGGGGGGTTCTAGAGACAAACTCTTTAAGATGACCTGGAGGAGAAGCGTGGAAGACCTCCCTCCATCTAGAAAGGATTCTTCAAGGGCCGGTGACAGAGCGATGCAAGCCATGCACATGTCCTAGCAGTGGTCGGGCCCCAGGCACTCAAGACAGAAAGCATGGGGTCCGACGCCAGGAACGAACGAACGAACGATCACAGGATGCACATCTTGTGAAGCATTCTGCAGCCGACATGCGCTGGAGGAGGTGAGGCACCTGAGGGAGGTGAAAATTCAAAAACCAAGAACAGGGATCAAGTGGAAAGTTAAAGTCTCTGCGCCTAGCTGGCAGGTCTGACACCGTCTGTATGAAAAGAGACCGAGGTGAGGCGCTGGGAGTTTGGGGGGAAACGTTCATGACTGGGCCGAACCACTGCGTGCTATATTTAAATCTAGGGAAGCTAGATTTTTGCTGCCAAAGGTTCTGGTAACGCCCCCATGTTGGGGGACGCGCAAAAGGATGGAGGAAAGGGGACAGGATGTACGAGTAGCTCAGTTATACAACAGTCTCGTTTTATAGGGCTCGACGGACGACCCAGCAGGATTCTTTGGCCCTTGAAGCAAAAGTGGGAGGAGTTCCATTGTTTGGCTGCTATGAATGGGAAACTTGGTCCTCTCGCTTTGGAGCGTTTGAATTTAGGTTGAACCAGCTGATGGGAGTATGGTGTTCTGGTGGGGCTAGAGGAGTGCGTCTTAGAGATTTACTGGGACAGGTAAGGCGGGGCAGACCTAGAGATGCACTTGTGTGTGATCGAGAGGGTTTTGTACTGAATCTTCTCGAATCGGGAGCCAATGTACTGTTTGTGCAGCCAAGATGTGTTCCGCTTTGGGAATGTTTGTTTTGAATGGTCTGTAATATCTATATGCTGTGAGCAGAGGTGCCAGCAAAGAGTAAAGTGCAGTAGTTTAGTTTGTGCACAATAGATAGCAGTCTGTAGATAGGAAAGGTCTAAAAGGCATTTATTCATTTGGTTGTGTACGCCGCCGGCGATGAGCTGGCCTTCACTTTGTGAGTCAGTTATAAGCCTGCATTGAGGAGATGGGGATCTGGGTGCCATCGACATTAAAGGATGTGCACTTAAGAGTTTTTCTTTTTTTAGAACTGTTGAGGGTTCGACAAGGAGGAGCTTGGCCTTCTTATCATTCAGACAGAGGCCATGCATTGCCATCCAGGCTTGGATGGATGCATAGGCTGCACTCAGAATATTGGCGTCATTTGAGTAGTTGCCCGAAACTGGCATATGAATTTGCGCGTTGTTGGCATAGATGGTGTAGGCAACGCCGATGGAGTGCAAGGTCAAAGCGTGGCTTTGTAAAGATGTTAGAGAGCATGGGAGGGACGCATGATCCTTGTGTAACACCGCATTTGATTGGGGCTGGGAAGGCCCTGGCATTCTCTGCAAACACTCATTGGCCCACCCTCTAAGAAGGAGGCGATGCAGGCCGCAGATTCTGGTGAGAAGAACGCTGTAGTGGTGAGATGGTGGCAGAAAACGTTATGGTCCACTAGGCTGAAAGCAGATGGAAATTCTAGGAGAAGCAGGGCAGGCCTCCTTTCGTCCCTGGTCTAGTCAATCTGGTTTTGAAGGTCTAGCAGTGCCAACTGTGCCATGGTCTTATGGTTTTAAGTGGGAGAACCCAGGCTTCTTTAAGGCTGAATGGCACTATACCCATTGTGAGGGAAGCATTAATGAAGGCAGTAATGAAGAGTGCCAGTGCTTCAGCACAACCTTTATCAGGGTGGCAGGGCATATGTCACCTTTACAGCAACGGTTTCAGACCTTTTAGGATGTGTAAGGTTTCAGTTCAGAAGTTTTTCAGAAGCGAAACGGTGGGGTGCCTTGGCTATTGGCCATAGGTGTGGTGCTGGCTGCATTGGTCAGGCTTGAGGGTCTCAAGGAGGACCAGAGAAAATGTGGTGTAGCATGTCAATTTAAGTAACATGGCATTCTGGATATTGGTACACCATGCTTTGTCCTTGGTGAGTGTGGAGTGGTGGGGGTTTCCAGTTACCCGAGGATGGTGAATAGTTCTTTGGTGTCGGATTTAGCACTGGCTATTCTGGTATTGAAGGTGGTAGCTTTGGTGTGAGTGATAGCTTGTTTGCATAGTTTGGACGCGCTCTTAAACACAAACCTTAGGGCGTCAGAGGGTGTTTTCTTACAGCAAGTTTTTTTGGCCCGAGTTCCAGGATGTCAGGGTGAACCAAGAATGTGTGTGTCCTGTCGGTTTGGCTTTTTTGTGCAAGATGGCCAATGGCGTCTATTGAAATGGTTAAGATTGTAGCATAGAGATCTGCTTGGGTATTAAGGTCATGTGAGCAGAGGTGCTCCTGTTTGAGAGCATTGAGAAATGGTAGGATGTGATCCAGGGGATTTTGCCACCAAAGTGGAACCATTTCTAGCATTACTCAAGAAAGGAGTTAAGTTGTGGGTGGTCGAAAGCAAGAGCAGTATAAAGAATGATTTAACAAAAAGGAGAAATCCCAGTGGAGGGGATAAAGAGAGATCCAAGTTGACAGGACCATTTTGGTAAAGTGTGTACAGTATGTGGACATAGGGAGACGCCATCATTAGACAGTCGCAGAGATACTGTGAGTTGAAAGCCACCTTAATGGATGATTAACTTTGTTCTCAACATGCTATTATACTGGCGTATTTTGCCGTGTCCCGTCATTGCAGAGCTTCTCTCCTCTCAAGACTTCCATCCAGCTGCAATCGCCGAGAAAGCCCTTTCTAGAACTGTTCTAAGAGACGTGGTATTGGATGGCATGGTAGAGCATTTAAATAATTCACAAAGCGAATATGAGCTGATCCGTGAAATGCCAACTGAAAACTTCATCCATTGCAAGACAGCCCCAATCAAAGAAATGCATCAACAGAACAGTATTCATGCGTCATGTGCGAGAGGACCGGTTCTGCGGCTTCTAGTTGGACTGGTTGCAAAGAGCGTCGGTGGATAAGTGCTGCCCAACAGAGGGAAGGCGGCCAATGCAGACACCAGAGCAGTCGGCGCCTCGCCTGAAACTTAAAATGCCTCGCTGATTGGGCTCCACCAGTAACACGCGGTGGCCGCTCCTCAGTAAGGAGGTGGCAGCTTAACCTGTATGTGACGCAGAAACGCCCGTCGCCCGCGAGCTGCAGGGACTACATAGCACATGAACACTGAAAGGGGGTGCGGTCCAGTGGGTTAGCTCTTCATACAGGAAAAACCCAAACAAACATTGACAGCGTTCTAGCTTTTGTATAGTAATTTACCTGGCATTTAACATTGGTCGCCTAATGCCAACATATGCCCATACCGGGCAACATTTGTTCTGACAAGCATTACATGATGGGTACTATGAAACCAGATATTGCAATCAATAGCCCGGGTACTGGCATCATTGTCCTAGATTGGCATTAAAAGGCCAGGTACTTCTACGTGTAACAGGAAGCTGTGGTGGGAAAGGTATAAAAACGCCTTCACGGCGCACACAACCTGCTCTCCCTCCTGGCTCAGGGACCATGCACTCCACGGGATCAATGTAAAGTGCAGCCTTTTGCAACACTCCTTTCCATGCATGGAATCTTTTTGATCCGGTCCATAGTCCAGTGCTCCCCGTCAGTAGCTGTGCAACCCATCGATTCAGCATAAAACATGGGACAGCCAGAGCAACATAGAACACTTTGCATTGTGCATGAAGACACTGTATCGGATTCGGAACAATCGTGCCCATTATTTTGATGGGTCAAGTTTTCTACACAGTACTCAATGCATTAAACGGTTCATAAGGGCTTCCAGTTTTGGGCTCTACTAATCTGCAGGCAGATCAAGCTACTTACGCAAAAAATCAAACAGCATGATACTGGATTGCGGTAATTAGAATAAAGGCCGCCGTCTCCTTTTCTAACCGGCATCAACATGCTTGTGTTTTTCATTTTTCCCCTGGGGAGCTGTGTGGTGGGTGGCAGAGTTAATGTTCCAGACTTCCTGGACCTCATTTGGACATCACTAGACTGGTGACGCATTCCTCACAGGAGGCAGTGTGGTGTCCAGTATCACGCAGGAAAGGAGGGAGATTTTGCTAGGAAATGGAGATAAGAAGCTGTGATGGGAGCAAGCAATGTAATAAGGTATTTGTAGCGCCTATTTACATTGGTATGGCCTCAAAGCGCCGTTGGATGAACATCTTTGGGGGGCGAAGTCCAAGGTATGGGAGATTAGTCAGGAGTTTAGAACGTGTGTGTGCATTCTAGCCAGGGCGAAGGGAGGAGCGGTGGCAAAATCCCCGTTAGCAAAACAAGGAGAATTGGCTTGTGGATTGGGTGCTGTGAAGACAGACCAGAGAGCATGCGAGTCAAGAAGACTGATGTGTCCAGTTAGACCGAATTTTTATCGTGCGACTTCGCTGCATTATGGTGGCAGACGTGATGTGCAACATGAGATCAGGCGATTACTGGTTGGTGGCCGTGCCTTGGGAAGGATACAGCCTTCTTCCATCGAGATGGAGCGTGATACGTAACTGAGTCAAGGTTGTTACCAGTTTGTTGACTGAGTGCCTTCCCTGTTGATTGGGCTTTTCTTGGAGTCTCCTCATGTGACTCATCGGCTCCCCGCCTACCTGAATTGGGGTGGGGCGGGGGGGGGGGGGTCACCCGAAGGCAGATTAGTTCAGCCAAGACACAAGCGGAAATAGCCATGTCTTTGGTGCCTTCTGGAAGGCGAGGTGATCCTCTGCGTCAGATGCCAAGAGCAATGAAGTTCCATATTGTGGGTGGTTGGACAGAGGAAGATACCCTAAATCGTCCAGAATATGGGGAAGGGATGACCAGGAGGAGAGTGGTGCATGATCTCAGGTTTCTGTTGGGTCTGTAGCGGGTGACCTTGTTTTGTCAGTATGCAGGCCATGTGTTGTGCAGAACGCGGTGGGCGATGCACAGCCTTGAAGGTGGACAGTCGCCCGACAGGGACCGAGTGCAGGACATAGAGGCAAGGTTCGATGTGCTCTCTTGGACCTAGGGTGGGAGGACCCTGGCTGCAGTTTTGAGATGCAGGGGTGCGCAGGGAGTTGGCATAGTCTTGGCAGGAGAGGACAATGGTCATGATGCAGCAACTCTGAGGGTAGGTGAGATAGGGAAAGATGTGTTGGAGAATTCATAGGTGTAGATAGCATGATTTCGACAGAGCTGGCCTGGTGCGATAGTGTCAGATCTTTGCTTCTGCCTTCGCACCCCTTCTCCCCTGCTGATCTGCTCTCTTGGCACTGTGCACCTGGCCACCCTCTGTCCCCTGGGCCCAGGTACCTGCTCACCCTGCCACCTTCCTGCACTGCCTCCTGGCCACCCCTTGCACTGGGGACTGTATCTGTACACATACATCCCCCTCCCCCCACCCCCCAATTTTTTCTTCTTTTCTGCACTTATTCAGACTTACCCAGTCTGCTGCCTTAAACACAGCACTTGCTGGCTGCACTACCGCAGTTTGCCTCAATTTTCTATTTGTTTTATTTATCTGCGCTCCTCGGCTTCTGCACTTTCCACTCTCCCCCCTTCCATGCATTTTTTCCCTTTTCCCTTTCCCACGCACTTGCGCGTCCCCAATGTCACTGGGCCTAGTAAGATTGTTTTTATGTTGTGCTGTGTTCTCCCTTGTTCCCTCCCTTGCCTAGTCGTGCTCTGAAACACTTGTGTACGAGCGCAATACAAATAAAATATATCATATCTCATATCATATCCAGGATGCATCCAAGGTTCTTTCCTGTGGTGGAGGCATGGTGCCTAGCGAGGTTGGCCGTGGCTTGGGGGAAGAGGGCAGTCTTCCCACAAATCATGATTTCAGTTTTCCTGGATTGAGAAGGAGATGGTTAGTGGTCATCCAGTGGTTGATTTGTGAGAGGCATGCGGCAAGGTCGGATTTGGAGGGGTTCTTTGGGACCTTGAAGATTTGGGTGTCATCTGGGTAGCTGTAGCAAGTCAGGTCGTGTGAACGGAAAAGAGCAGGCAGGGGGGCTGAGGTAGCGGTTAAAGAGCAGGGGTGATAGACGCCCTGTGGTACTCGGTTGGGGAAAGGCGCATGGTAGAGAAGGGAGCCATGTATGTAATTTGGGATCCGTTGGCGAGGAAGGAGTATATCAATGCTGCACCCCTGATGCCAAGTGAGTGGAGTCTGTCCATGAGCGTGCAGTGGTCAATGGTGTCGAAGGCCATTGTGAGGAATTCGACCATCCGCACAGGGAGTGTGCAATTGCCTGGGACTTTTTGATGATTAAAGTAAATGATGGAGATCAACCTCTGGAAAGGTGTGAGGCTATTCCACACACATTTTCTCTGCTCACCGCATGAAATGCATAGTCATGTGTACTCTGGGAGGACACAGCCTACAGGCGCTGTAGCCCGCCCCACCCCTGTCATGTTCAGGTGGAATGTGACCGCTACAGGTAAATCAAGGCATCTCAAGAAGGGGGAAGGCACACCTTCCTCCAGCCATGAGCAGCGTAATTAAAATATCAAAAGCTCCATGGATCTGCTTTCCTATTGTTTAGTTCGGCTGGTGGCAGTGTATACTTATGAGATAATTGAGGCAAGCCTGGAAGGGGCGTGGTTGCCAGACAGACAACAGGAAAGTAGGCCTAACACCCCTTTGGTATGCAATGTGTCAACTTGAAGTCATTTCCCACCCCTCTGTATGAAAGGCAGTGAACGGCATGTCTGGGTCCATCAGTTACCGTAGGTACCCCTGCAGAGCAGACCCCCTTTCAGAGGGGTGAAGTATGTGATTTGAGGGAGACAGGAAGTCTGCTCTGGTCACAAACCTCAAGGGAGACCTGTGCTTTAATCAAGTGTCACAGAGGGCTCAGTTAACCAGAGAGACACTTTGATCTACAAGAGAAAGGAAGATGGGTGGGACAGATATGTTGTCACCCCTTACTTCTGTTGCAGAGCACTCTGTTCCTGACCTCATGCATAACAGAAGATTGTTGGTGGGGACCCAGGATTGGTTCAGTAAGATGGGCGCAGCCTGACCAATCACTGGGGCACATTTGGCTTTAAAAGAGGGCTGAACCCCTTCAATTAGCAGATCATAGACGACTCCGAAAGGTGTAAGGAGGACTAATTTGGACCCTAGCTGAAGGTACAGTCTGCCTTACATCTTCCGCCAGTGACGGAAAGCCAGGACTTCCAAGAGGGAAGCAAGATCCCTCCCCTAAACATGTCCCAGGGAACAGAGGGAGCTACCGGACTCCGAGGTCCCGTCCAGCAGCTCCAGAACCGGTACCCAGTCAGCACACCATGCCCTGCTAGGTTCTGCCAGAAAGCTTCCTAGATGGGAAGTGCCAGAGAGTCTCTGGACTAAGGACAAGGCCATTACCTGCAAACACTAAGCTTTGAGCCTTCAACTTGAAAGGACAACACAAGCCCTGCAAAGAAGCTAGGAGGAGTGCCCCTACAGCCATCAACTAGCGTCCATCTTTTAAAAGGACATTTTCGAGACAGTCGAGTCCTCGCTGCAGTCACCAGAGCGGTCTGAAAATCCTCGACCAGCGATCGAGATCCGCCAACCAGTACAAAGTCAAGGATTCTTGGCCCAGAGCTAATTCAAATACTAAAGAATTGTTTGCTGTCCTTAATGAGATATAACCCCCATTCAAGCACCCGACTCCTGCCTTAACGATAAGAACTGTTGTACAAGTGTACAAAATGCCTTGGCCAATAAGAGAACGCTCCAGGTGAAGATTAATAAAAAAGATACCATTAATGCGGCTAAAACTGATATCAATGGTACCACCTCTAAGACAGCCACACATACCTCTCCACCACTGCAAGCAACTCTACTCCCCCCTTATCACTGAACCCTAGATTCCACTTCTGCAAAGTATCTACCAAAGAAGTTGAGAAAGTTATCCTTACCCTCAAACCTAATTGTCTAGGTGACCCATGTCCAGCCCAAAACATAAAAGACGCTGCCCGTGAACTTTCCCCCTTCATTACTAAACTCATTAATGCCTCATTGACTTCAGACACCATACCTAGCAACCTGAAACACTCATGGGTCCTCCCCCCTCAAAAAACAAACCCTCGGCCCTTCCATCCCAAATAATTACCGCCCCATAACCACAGTGCCATTCCTACTAAAAATACAGGATAAAGCAGCATACCTACAAATTCAGCACCACCTGGAACAAAACCACCTCCTAGGTGTTCGCCAGTCTGGCTTCAGACCTTAGCACGGTACTGAGACTGCACTCCTGGACCTTAAGACACAAATAGACACTAAGAGACAAAAGGTAAGACAGCATTCCTACTACTCCTCGACCTTTCAGCCGCTTTGGATCTAGTGGACCACTCAATACTATGCAACCACCTGGTCTCCGCGGCCTGCTTCTCACAGAAGGCAATCGTTTGGATCCAGTCCTTCCTCGATAACAGAACAATGCAAGTATTCTCTCCACTAGCAGCTGCAGAACCCGCACCTATATTATGTGGTGTACCCCAAGGCTCCTGCATCTCTCCCACTCTGTACAATATTTTCACAAAGCCCCTTTTCGATGATCTAGGTATCACCTACACAAATTATGCTGATACACAGATCCTCATCCTGCTGACGGGAGATTATGATAAGGATTTGGCCTTTGTGAACATAGTGTACCTCAACATCCAGGCATGGAAGGCCTCCCACTGTCTATGCCTGAATGATGACAAAACCAAACTCCTTATTCTAGGTACTCCCTCCAACATTAAAAAACTGGGTCCCAAGTATGCCTCCCTCAATAGTGATAATAACATTAGTGGCCAAAGTAGTCAAAAGTAGTAAAAACTCTTGGCTTCTACATAGACTCCACGCTCACCTTTGGTAAACAAGTTCACGCTTTGGCATCTGCCACATCCTACAACTGCAAGCTAATTGGAGGAGCCAAGCCATTCCTATCACCTAACAACTGCACCACCTTAGCGAGAGCCCTAATTTTATCCAAATTGGATTATTGCAACGCCTTATATTTAGGCAGCAATAAATCCATTACTTCCAAAATTCAAATCCTCCAAAATAACGCTGAGAGCTGCTCCAAGTCTCCCCAAAAATGCCCATATATCGGATCTTAGAAGATCTGTCAATTGGCTCTCCACAAAAGATAAAATCCTCCTCAAAACCGCATCCTTGACACATAAATGCCTCAACCATGCAGCCCCACAATACCTCAGACAAACTCACTAGACAAACAGCTTACCGCCCCCTAAGAAAAGCCAATTCCAACCTGCTACTAGTACCTAGATTTAAGCTCACTAAATCCGGTGGAAGCAGTTTTCCCGTTAAAGCAGCTCAATATTGGAACTCCCTGCCCCCTGCTTTAAGGGAAGATTTACCCTACCTCCAATTTAGATCTAGTCTCATTCACTGGTTAAAGGAACATGACGTCTGACCCCACCTGACATGCATCCTGACCTGCATCCCGCCTAGGATCTTTTGTATATACGAGACCTCATTACCTGTGTTATTCTATGTGTCTCATACCTACTCCTGCTACCTACTGTATATACCTACCTGATTTGCCTATTGTTTTTGCATACAGCATTGTAACCTGAGCTGTACTATTCCTGTACGTAACTATGAAACTTAAGCTTAACAACCCTATTTATGCTCTCGCAACCAAATACCTCCGGGTCTTGTGCGCAATATAAATAATAAAACAAACTATACACCAGCTTGCAGCAGTCGGTCCAGCCTCACCCAACAAACTGCCTGCCGCCTGATACCCGATACCTGAAGCTGTCTCCCGCCTCGAAAAAAAAACCTGGAACCGCTCAAATGCTGTCTAGCATCAAGAACTTAAGCACCAGGTACAATGTGGCTCTGCCACCCTGGTCCTTCTCTGAAGGCCGCTAGAGACAGTTGCGACCCTTTGCCCTTTGGTGCTGAAACCAAATAACCTTCAACAGTTAAGACTGATTACCAACTACTCTCCTGCCGGTATCCAGAGTGCATCCCTTCCCTTCGTGAAACTACCTGTATTATGTGTTTCCTTTACAGGGTGGGTATTGTGTAGTGTGCTAGAATTGTCTGTTGTAGTAATAAAGTAGACTTTTTATACAACCTTGACTGGACTGCCCCTTTCATCATTGGGTAATTGTAATTTTCGCTGTGTTGCAACTAACCAACAAACCACAACCTTGCGGAGATAAGCCTGCCGTTCCATCCACATTACCAAAATTGGACAAGGAGATTATAATGGACTTGTGTTCCAATCTGTTTGGATCCCTTATGGTGTACTAAAGGTGTGGGGCCAATTGATGGTTTAGAAACAGTTACTCATCCCTGGACCACTGGTGCCCCAGAAGTTGTTTTGTGTCAGCCATCGAGAAGGATAAGGGCGGCAAAACCTTCCAAGTCTGGGGCTCTTCTGAGACCATCCCAGATGGAGACTAGGCACGATTCAGTTCAAGCCTGGGGGAGGGAGGGATTGGGGGGCTGGGGGGGTATAAATCAAGCAGGAGGTTGGCTTCAGTTGAAAGGCATAGCTGGGAGTACGCTGTTTGGTCAATTAGTTTGGCTATGAAGCAGCTGTTTAAAACAGGTTGCAGTTGGTCGGTAGAAGGGGTTGAGGGAGTTTTTCTTTTAGCAGTGGGTTGATGTGGGATGTCTTGAAAGCTGCTGGGAATGTGCCCGAGATGAGGAATGTGTTAATGATAGATTTTGCAGGTTTCTGGCACAGGTTGAAGAGAGGATATCTTTTAGGAGAGGAGGGCTGGGATCTCCAGGAGATACTCAGGGGTTGTAGCTTAAATTCATGCTGGGAGACAGACAAGTGGGCCGGTGGAGGGTGGGTTTGTGAGCCCGTTGGTGGTTGCAAGGGACTGGGGCGTGCGCTGCCAATTTAGAGCCGATGGTGCATTTTCTTTCCACAACTATGTTGTGTTTGTGGTCGGAGAGGGCGTCACAGTGCTAGGATGGGGGGGTGGGTGGTGGGGGCTGAGGATGTGCAAAGCAGGGTCTTGACTTCTGAGATCTTGAGTAGTTCCCTGCTGGTGTCAAAAGTGTTGGAAGTGATGTGTGAAGAACAGTTTGGTTTCAGGTAACAAATGAACAGAATTTGTCCCAGTACTTGGGGCGGTTTGCTTGAAAAATCTTACGTCTTCCTTCCCCTTGGTGGGGAGTTAGCAGCCCTGTACCCCCAACATACAATGATAAACTTGTACTGGATTATATGGCTTTAAGACTCTTAGCCACTCAAGAGGGAGAATGGAACAAGTTACTTACCTGTAACCGTTATCCAGCATGGGTCTGGCATGGATTCAAATGCTCATGAAGATTTCCTGTCAGGCCGGGAATCCTCGGTAAAGAAAAAAAAAAATAATAAAATAAAAAATCAGTATCAGTTTCGTTTCTGATCTGTCTTAGTAGTAACCAATCACTGATCTCTGGGTCATACTGCCCCCAGCCAATGACTGCCCTCTCCTAAGCCCCTCCCCTGGCAGCCATCCTCAGATTTAGTAGCACGTAAAGTGGCAGTATGAACAAGTGAAGAGCCGCAGAGGGGAAGGAGGGAGGGTTCGCATGTGAATCCATGCCAGACCCATGCTGGAGAACAACAGTTACAGGTAAGTAACTTGTTGCTTTTCCAGCATGGGGTCTGGCATGGATTCACATGCTCATGAATATAAGAATACATAGCAGTACACACATGCACAACCACGGGAGGTGGCAAAGGCTCAACATTAAGCATTACATAACTCAACATTAAGCAACGCTTACCTCACCAGGCCCACCTTCAGGCGAACAGGTTGCTCAGCACTGCCTTGCCGACACTGGACTCCTGCCTGGAGTCCCGATCGATGCAGTAGAATCCCGTGAAGGTGTGCGTCGACCACCACGTAGCAGCCCTGCAGATGTCCAGCAGGGGCACACCAGACAGGAACGCCGTGGTAGCAGCGATCGCTCTGGTCGAATGGGCTCTCGGACGGCCGGATAGCGGTCGGTTTGCCAACCGGTGACAGTGCATGATGCAGCCAGAGAGCCATCTGGAAATGGAAGCCTTCGAGAGAGCCTTCCCTTGGTTCACAGGTCCAAAGTTTACAAACAGCAGTGACGTCTTCCAAAAACTCTGTGCGGTCCACGTAGAACTTAAGCGCTCTAGCTACATCCAGCGAGTGAAAGTCCTCTCGGCCGGCAACGAAGGGAAGAAAACTGGTAACACCAAGGGCTCGTTGAGGTGGAAGTCCGACGGCACCTTGGGCATAAAGGAGGGGTGCGTCCTCAGCACCACCCTCGTGTCGTGAAAAGTGAAGTATGGAGGCTTGCAGGATAGGGCCTGGATCTCCCACTCGTCGTGCGGAGGTGATGGCCACAAGAAATGCTGTTTTCCACGACAGGAACTTCAACGGCGCCGAATGCAGAGGCTTGAATGACGCCCCCAGGAGCCTGGTCAGCACCACGTTGAGTGCTGACGCCGGGGCAGGGGCCTTCACCGGCGGGAACGATCGGAACAGTCACTTCATAAATTCCTTCACCAGACGATGAGACCACAAAGACGCCCGTCCTGTAGTTCTGGTGTATCGGGAGATCGCAGCCAGATGCATCTTGATGGATGCATGAGCTAGTCCAGCCTTGGCCAGGGACAGTTGGTACGGCAGCACTTGAGGGGCCGTAATCCGTAGCGGGTTAATCTTCTGTGCACGGCACCAGACTGAACCTCTTCCACTTGTGTCCATAGCACTTGAGAGTTGAGGACGCCCTGCCTTTTGCAAGAACCACTCTGCAGTCAGCCGGGATATCGTACCCTCCAAACTCTAGTGCTGCAGGAGCCAGGCCTGCAAGTTCAGCGACTCTGGGTTGTGATGAAGGATGGCGCCTCCTTCTCTGGACAGAAGATCTGCGTCCATCAGCAGCTTGACTGGTGGGGACGCTGACAAGTCCAGAAGTTCCGGGAACCAGATCTGTCTCGGCCACGGGGACCTCTTGAGCCGGTTGATGAGTCGGGGCGGCAACGGAGGGAACGCATATAGGAACGGGCCGTCCCAGGGGAAGGAGAAAGCATTGCCCATGCTCCTTGGCTGGGGAAACCTGCTGGCGAACCTCTGGCACTTGGAGTTCGTCACCGTCGCGAACAGGTCGATCTGGGGTTTGCCCCATCGCTGGAAGAGTCGATCCACTTAATCGTGGCACGAGCGCAGCTCCCTGCTGAGTGAATCGGCGATGGTGTTCTTTATCCCTGCCAGATGAAAGGGTACCAGAAATATCCCCTGGGCGACGGCCCAATGCCACAGGTCCTGGGCTTCCTTGGACAGAGCTGGGGGTGATCTGGTTCCTCCCTGCTTTCGGATGTAAAACATTGTGGTGGTGTTGTCTGTGAAAATCCTCACCACCTTGCCCTTGAGGGACGGGAGAAAGGACCCGAGGGCCCAGAACACTGCACGGAGCTCCAGGATGTTGATGTGGAGCGGCTTCTCCTCCAGGAGCCAAACGCCTCTCACGTGAAGATCTCCAGTGTGCGCTCCCACCCCTCCAGGGAGGCATCCGTAGTCACTGTCACCTGGTGAGTCGCGGTCTGAAAGTCTGTGCCCACTGTCAGATGCGCGCGGGTGCCCCACCCCCGGATCGCTTGACGGAATGTCTAGTTGAGGGATCCTGTCCTCGAAGCTGCCCGCCGCTTGGATCCAGCGGGTGTCCAGAAACTCATGTAGAGGACACAACCGAAGCCTGCCCAGGCGCACGAGATAAATACATGAGGACATCATCCTGAGGAGGGACTTGATGGACCTCACCCTGGCCACGTCCGTGGCCAGTAGACGCTGCACCTTGCCCAGGATGGCCTTTGTCCCTTTCTCCGACAGCGAGGCCAGTCGCGCCACTGTATCGAGCTTGGCTCCCAGAAACAGTGCGACCTGCGACGGGACCAGGTGGGATTTGGGGAAGTTGATGGAGAACCCCAGGTCCGTGAGAAGCTGGACGGTCATCGCTGTGTTCTACGGCGAGCTCCCTTGTCCTTGCTCGGATGAGCCAATCGTCCAGGTAGGGGTAGACGTGGATCCCCTGCAGGCGCAGCCGCGCCGCCACCGGTGCTAGGCACTTGGTGAATACCCTGGGTGCCGACTTCAGTCCGAACAGGAGGGCCTTGAACTGGTAGTACCGTCCTTGGACTACAAACCTGAGGAACTTTGTGTCCTTTTAGAAAGGGGATGTGGAAGTACGCATCCTCCAAATCCAACGATGACAAAAAGTCACCTTCCTCCAGCTGTCCCAGCACATGCTGGAGGGTAACCATCCAGAACTTGTGTCTTGATGTACTTGTTTAGTCGACGCAGGTCCAGGATGGGGCGCCTTCCTCCCGTCTTCTTTTTTACAAGGAAGTATCTGGAGTAAACTCCGGAGCCTCTTCAGGACGAGCTTGATGGCACTCTTGAGCATCGCCCTTACCTCTAACAGTAGTTGAGGGACGTGGTTTTCCTTCCTGGCCACGGGTGGAATGGGGGAGCACTTCTTTAGAAATTCGAGGGCGTGCCCCTGGGCAAGGGCATCCAGCACCCAAAGGTCGGTGGAGATTGACTCCCAAATGCTGACGGACTTCGCCAGCCGGCCTCCCACCGGGTTGCTTCGGTGGGGGCCCGACGCAACGGCCGGTTCAGTCCTGCTTGGAGGCCGCCTTGCCTCCCTGATGACGACAGCGAGATCCCACAGACTTGCCTTGTCCCCTGTAGGCTTCTTGCAACGAGGATCGGGCCGCCTGGCCGAATCCCTTGGAGGCACCTTGCTTGCCTCTGGAGTTCCGAAAGGATGGCCGTCGTTGCTAAGAACTCCTAGGGCCCGAGCCGTCTCAGTGTCGGTCTTGATGGCTTGGAGGGACTCCATCCACTGTCTTCCCAAACAGATTGTTCCAGTTAAAGGGCATGTCCAAAACATTGGCTTGCACGTCTTGGCGGAAATCCGTCGCCTTGGGCCACCCCCACCGTCTAAGGCAAACACTGTTGCCCACCTGGCGGAAACCAGTGTCGGCAATGTCCGTGGCCACCTTTATGGTGTGATCCGACGCCACCTCGCCTTCCTGCAGGATCGCCAGGGCCTCCGCCCTCTTGTCGTCCGGTAGAAAGTCCAACAGGGGGGCGATCTTGTACCACAATTCCCTGTCGTAGCGGGCCACGAACGCCAGGGCGTTGGCCGCCTTAATCGTCGTCGCCGCGATGACTCGTCGTCCCATTGCATCCAGTTTCTTTCCCTCGCCATCTGGCGGGGAAGTAGAAGTCGAGGCCGATGTCCCCCCCCCCCCCCCACCCCCACTTTCTTCTTGGTTGCTGCCGAGACAACCAAATACAGGGTCGGTTGCGCCCTAAGGCACAACGGGGTGGCATCGGGGACCCGGTACTTCTTCTCGTACCGGTCCCTCTTGGCAGGCGTCAGGGACGGGTTCTTAAGGAGAGCAAGTCCCTCGTCCTAAATGTCATCCAGCAACAGCACCGCGAGGACAGTCTTCCTCTTGGCCTAGCGCCGCTGGTAGAGGAAGGCTTCCTTCTCTTCAGGGCAGAGCTGGAAAAGCTCGACGCCCTGGCAATCATGGCGTGAAACGAGCCAATTTCGTCGGGCGGGGAATCCCGAGGAATCGGCAACGGGAGATCCGTCCTGTCACCACCGTCATCATCATCCGTCCCCGTCGTGGCCGTATCTGTTCCTGTGTCATCCCTCGGGATCGGGAGAAGGAGACAAAGGCTGAGAGGGCTGCAAGGGCTGACATGGCAGGGCTGGATGAATCCTCTTGCTTGGAGGGCTTCCCGACGGACTCGGCTCAGTCGGGTCGTCCATCGTGGTTAGAGGCAATCTGGTCCTTATCTCCGTGCATAAGGCCCGGATTGCTGTCAAGATGGCTGCCGAGTTGTCCTGTGGCTCGGGCCGCGACTGTTGCTCCTCCTCCACAGGAGCCTCGTCGTCGCCACCCTCGCTCTCGTCCCCCTCGTCGGGATCCCTCCCGCGGGAACGGGCCTCTTCCAAATTGTCAATCCCTCTTCGACTTCTACCAGCTCCTCCTCGGAGGCTGTGTCCGTAATGGCCACCGCCCCCCCCTCTTTTTCACTGGGGTCTTCACGGGGGGAGGGGGGTTCTTCTCGATGGGATTAAGAGGATTCCCTCTGGGGAGGCAGGGAAACTCTGGGCCGCGAGGACACCACCACTGGGGTAGCCTCCGTAGGCTTCGCCAGGGCCGCAGCGACTCCCTCAATAGAGGACTTGGCTGGGTGAATCAAGGCCTTCACCACCTTAGGCGCTCTTAAGGCCTTCACCTTAGGGGGAGGGTCACCGCCTCGCTGCCCCCCTCGGCCGGTTCCTCCAAAATCGACTGGGGCCTCTCCAGCAGTTTAGCCGGGTTCTCGGATTTTCTCTTCCCCGAGCCAGAGCATTGGCTCGTGGTTGATGGCATCGGCGAAGGTGCGCTCTGCCTGGCAGCCGAGGAGCCCGACTGTTCAGCACTCCCGGTGCCCGCGGACTTGCGGTGCTTAGCCTTCTGGTGGGTCCCCGTCGCTGGGGCACCCTCACAGGACTTAAAAGACCGCTCAGACTTCTCACCTGCTGGGCTCTTGCCTTCCAGCCAGTTGGCGAGACGGGTCCGACGATCCCTCATGGCTCGTTCCGACATGTTCATGCAAAACGCACAGTCCTTCTCCACATGCGTTTTGTCTTTGAAGGCAGTAGCGGCACGTCGAGTGCTAGTCCTCCTTGAACAGTTTCTGTAGCTTGCATCCAGGGCAGTTCCTGAAAAGCTTGCCGGGTGTCGAGCTTCCTTTCTCCTGGGCCATGTCCACGGGGTAGGCCTCAGAAACTTCTGGAATCCTCCAAGAAGCGTAGCTCGAGGAAAACTTCACCCTTGAGGGGCATAGAAAATTCCAAAATGGGTCCCCGTTGATCTTAAGTAGAAACGGTGGAGCTTGAGGCTCAATTTAACTGAAAAATGAGAAATCTCTTTGAAAAGCGCAAAACACAGTAAAAGCTCAAGAGCCATAGCACGAGGACTCCCAACACTTGCACGTGCGGTAAAAATCTGAGGATGGCTGCCAGGGGAGGGGCTTAGGGAGAGGGCAGTCATTGGCTGGGGCAGTATGACCCAGAGATCAGCGATTGGTTACTACCAAGAAAGAAATCAGAAACTAAACTGATACCGATTTTTTTTTCTTTACCGAGGATTCCCGGCCTGACAGGGAATACTCATGAGCATGTGAATCCATGCCAGACACAATGCTGGAGAAACTTGAAAATAAGCAGACGTATACTCCCTAGCAAGGTGCTAGCACCGTGAAGCAGAGCGAGAGACTGGCACACAGTACAGAATACCCAAGGTTAATGAGCAGTTTATTAGTAGGACCAAATTAGCGAAGGTGATGCTAGAGTGGAGATGGGGGAGTGGTGGGGGGGGGAATTTCTAGGGAAAGGGGAATCTACCCATTGCATGATGCAGCCTACAGAAGCAGTGTACCGAGAATTCCACAGAGCCAAGGCCATCGCCTCACAGGTGTTCAAACGTTAGCACCCATGGAAAGGAAAGGTCACTAGTACATGTGTCAACATTTCAAGTTGCATGCTACAAGCCACAGGGTTCGAAACTGCTGGGAGCCATTTAGTTCCTGGTTACATTCTAGGAGAGTCTGGTCGGCTTAAGGTTTAACAGGAGCTACATTTGGCTCCCCAAACCAACTGATACTATACAATCATACCCATCTGACAATAACTCGATCAGAGATAATTGAAAAAGGTACAGTTTGCGTCTTATGTGGGACTTACATCTATGGAACGCTATAGAACAGCCCCGGGTCCCCAGGGCTTCCAGCTGCTGCTAGTCCAATCCTCATTTCCATCCCTGTAGCCAGCCACTATGCACACAGCACGCCATTTCTTACTAGCCAAGAGTCAACTGTTACTAGCCAGCAGCTACTGCCGACTGCACTAGTATCTCCCACCAAACAGAATCCTCGCGAGTAGTGAGCCACACTAATTTCATATTAAAAGAACACCTGAATGAAAATCAGCCCAGGAAAGGTTTTCTGTTGCTGTTAAGACAAGCAGGAGATGTGCATAGACCATCGGGCACCGTTGGAAAAGCCACATATGAAGACGGCCTTCGTAGCAGGCCAAAGCAGTTTTTGCAAGCCCTAGTGGAATGCCCGATAGGAAACATGCAGCAACAAGGAAAACTGGAGAGCCAGAATACACGCTCAGCGCGAGTAAGGACAGCGAGCAAATTAACCGTCTTGGATGCTGGTCCACCCGACGTTCGGTGCCTGGTTCAAATGAGCCATTTCAGCCCCAGGGAAAGTGGCAAATTAGATTGAAAAAAACAAAAACACTGAGAACACAGGGCATCAAACATGGGAAGGGTGGTGGAACCATTAAGCATACCAATCGTGGAAACGTATCCACCAACCAAGACTTGCATTGAAACAAATTGAGCCAAAGCCAAACTATAAAGAGTTAGGGACTTCTAGACATTTAGGATGGACTTGGGGCGAGTTGGTGTTATTTCAGTCAAAAGAAAAGCAGCAAGAGAAGGCGAGAACAGAAGGATTCCAGCTAAAACAGGGGTCTACAACCTTTGGCTCTCCAAAAGTTGGGGACTACAACTCCCAGCAGCCCTAGCCAGCATAGTGTCAGACGTGATGGGAGTTGTAATCCAAAACATTTGGCGATCCACAGTTTGCAGTTCCGAGCTAGAAGCTATAATGGGCACACTAAAAGAGCCAAGAAACAAGGTGTGAGTCAAATAGGCCATCTCGCCAGGAACCTCAAACTTGCAAGAGAGAAAAGTGCTAAGTGCATGTTGGAGCCTTGACCCAAAAGATGGCAGGAGCCAGAAGATACACAAGAGGAAGATTGAGAAGCAGCTGCTGTGGGCGCTATCCCAGCAAGCTACCAGGTGGTAGCTGCAATGCCACCAGAGCCGAAGAGAGGCTTGTATCTCATTAGTGGTGGCAAGACAAGGACGGCTGCCCTTGGTGGGGGAGGGGCTTTAATTAATGCAGCCTGGCAAGAGCCCAGGCCGAGGAGGGCAGGTCCTCCCTAGAGCAGCAGTCTGCAAACTGCGAGGCTCTTTAATAAGGGTAGAAAGGGGCCCACTTCACTACAAATTATAAGTAGATGTAGCATTAGGGGGTGTGGGGGGAGGGGGGGCAGGGGTGGTTGCTGCAGGCAAATATTTTCACTCAAAGGGTGCTCGGTATAAACAATTTGGATACCAGTGCCCTACGGCAAGAGTGCGTAAGCTACAAGGGCTTGCCTCTGTAACAAGTTAAGTGGCCTCTACAGCAAGAAGCGGAGTGCTACAAGGATTGTCCAAGTGGGAGTATGTGGGAAGGCTACAGAGGTATGGCCAAAGGATTACTGGAATCACTCACCATGTCAAGTGTGCTGGGGCACTGAAAAACGCCCAGAGACTGAGCATATTGAACAACTCTTACATGGGTGTGGCCATTGTGTGCATTAGGACAGGGATTGGACACGAGGCCCTTATAGCTAAGCTTTCTCTTCCATCTTGACATTTCTCGGGGACTCCCTCCCCCCAATTTGTGTGAATAGGTCGCCTCTAGGCGTTCCTCTAGCCCAAGGCTGTCCAGCATATGGCCCGCGGGCCACAATGCTGCCCTCCAAGCCATTTCATCTGGCCCGCAAGGCTGTACAGAAAACATTGAAGGAATAAATAAATAAACCGGGCCGTGTCTGAGGACTGTTACTGCCTCTGGTGCCCCCTAAAAGAGGTGCACCAGAGGCAGTCACAGGCCACGGCCTGGTTTATTTATTTATTTGCCCAATGTTTGTCAGGTCTGTGGACCCGATTAATTCATTTATTTCTGCAATTGTGGTCGAACCAACATTAAATTATTTCTACAATCGGGTACGTGGACCCGACAAACATTGAACAAATAAATAAACTGGGCTGTGGCCTGTAACTGAGGCAGTTACAGGCCATGGCCCGGTTTCAGGGGCGCAGAGTACATGGGCGCTCCGCACCCCCACCCCCCCCCCGACCAGAGAGAAGAGCCGCAGTATAGATGGCCCTTTGTTCCATCCATACTGTGTGTCTCTCTGGCGGCCCGGGTAAAAAACGATGTTTAAAAATTGAGGGACGGATGCAAAGCAAGATGCTCTTGTTTTGCATCTGTCCCTCAATTTCTAAAAATCGTTTTGAGTTGGGTGCATTTGTACATCTGTGCACTCCTCTTGGCAAGAGGGGTGCACAGATTTAGAAGCACACCCAACCCAAAACGATGTTTAGAAATCGAGGCACAGATGCAAAGCAAGTCTGTCCCCCAATTTCTAAAAATCGTTTTGGGTTAGGTGCATTTGTACATCTGTGCACCCCTCTTGGCAAGAGAGGGATCCAACCTGTGTTGCTCCATTCCGTCTTGCTTCAAAGGCAAGCACGTTGCCCCTGAGCTATTCTCCCGAGACTCTGAAGATCTGAAGTACATTTAATGATACAGAACCAAAACTACTGAGCAAGTCTATAATCTTCATCATCAGAACAAATCAACACTGTTGTGGTTAATACAAGAGCTAATATATTTAAAGGGCTGGAATTACTCGGAGTGTAGCAGCACTATTCAATAACCCAAAGTGGTTAAGCATTGTTAATGTGAAAATACGACACTTCTCACCATTGGGACAGTACTGCCTTGGCCAGAGTTTCACACTGAAGTGAGCAAGTGATCCTGGGTCTGCAACACACATGCATGGGATTCCCATGCACCCACTTGCGAGATTTGCACCAAATTAGTGAGATTGTGCTCCAAGGTAGGAGGCACACGCACAGTCTTTGGTCTGAGGTTTGACACTCACAGGATGGGATGGTATTTCGTTCTCCCATCCTAGTTGTGTTGCTCTGCCTTTTGAGGGCTACTACAACCTGGATTATAGAGGGGTGGAGTAGGGGCAGTAGTGGCCTACTGAAATGCAACTGGAAGGCTTAAACCTCCTGACTTGACTTTAGTATATGCAGTACATGCTAGCCAATGTTTCCACTGTTCTGCACCCCCCCAGCCCCCTCGCACAAAGTTGGCGACTACGTGCAAATGCTGTCATAGAACTGCTGGTGATGTCACTTCCTATATTTGGGCACGCCCCGGGAAATTCATAAGTCAGCTCCCCTGCCCGGTTTATTTATTTGCTCAATGTTTGTCGGGTCTGTGGACACGATTCATTTATTTCTGCAATGTTGGGTCTGACCAATAAACCGGGCTGTGGCGGAGTTCTTTCACTGCCTCAGGTGCCCCCTGGAATTGGATTATGCTTCTTTCATTACCACAGAAGTAATGAATGTGTATTACAGAGATAAGCTGGCATATGTATTGGGCACACTGTGCATGCTCAGGCAGCATCAATCATGCTTTGTAGAGGACAAACAGCCAGCATAGACATGTTGCTACAGAGGCATATTGTGGGCACAACCAGCATGCCAATGTGTTACATCAGTGACAGTGCTTTCTTACACTGTGGACACATTGATCATTAAAATGTGTTGTGTTCTACAATGTTCTGCTCTGCTGTTAGTAACATGGAATGTACATGTTCCCCTTTACTACTGATTGTAAACTTATGGCTTTTTGGTCACTTTTCCTGCTGTAAAATGCACAATTTCAGCCACATATTTGGAAACGAAATCTTGGGGGGCCCCCAAACCCTACCTAGATCGTTTTAGCTCCCTCGCCCCCACTATTTCAGAGAAATATCAAAACACACACTGGAAGAAATCACAAGAAACTAACCTTTGATCACTGCCGACACCAAAAGCTATCTTTGGGACTGCATGGTTATGCCTGTGATGCTATTGTGTCAAAGGTCACACCATCGCTTTTGAATATACTGCTTTGGGTGAGGGTATTCACTTTTGGTTCGCCGGCCCACCGGGTGAAAAAAAGTTAATGCTTCGGCCCCACATTCAAAATGGTTGGACAAGCCTGCTCTAGCCCCTCCCCAAGGAGATCAAATCAGGAACAAGTTACTTACCTGTAACTCCAGCATGTTCTCCAGCATGGATCTGGCATGGATTCACATGCTCATGAATATTCCCCGTCAGGCTGGGAATCCTCGGTAAAGAAAAATAAGTATCAGTTTCGTTTCTGATCTGTCTTTCGTAGTAGTAGTAGTAACCAATCACTGATCTCTGCGTCATACTGACCACAGCCAATGACTGCCATCTCCCTAAGCCCCGCTTCTGGCAGCCATCTTCAGATTTGGTAGCACGTGAGGTGGCAGTATGACCAAGTGAAGAGCCGCAGAGGGGTAGGCGGGAGGGTTCGCATGTGAATCCATGCCAGACCAATGCTGGAGAACAACAGTTACAGGTAAGTAACTTGTTCCTTCTCCAGCATGGGGTCTGGCATGGATTCACATGCTCATGAATAAAAGAATACATAGCAGTACACACATGCACAACCACGGGAGGTGGCAAAGGCTCAACATTAAGCATTACTTCCAAAACTCAACATTAAGCAATTCTTACCTCCTCACCAGGCTCACCTTAGGCTAACAGGTTACGCAGCACTGCTTGGCCGACCCTGGACTCCTCCCTGGAATCCCGATCGACACAGTAGAATTTCGTGAAGGTGTGCGTCGACCTCCACGTAGCAGCCCTGCAGATGTCCAGCAAGGGCACACCAGATAGGAACGCCGTGGTAGCTGCGATCGCTCTGGTGGAATGGGCTTTCGGACGGCCAGGCAGCGGTCGGTTTGCCAACCGATGACAGTACATGATACAGCCGGAGAGCCATCTGGAAATGGAAGCCTTCGAGAGAGCCTTCCCCTGATTGACAGGTCCAAAGTTCAAAAAGTTGTGACGTCTTCCGAAAACTCTTCGTGCGGTCCACGTAGAACTTCAGCGCTCTAGCCACATCTAGCGAGTGCAAAGTCCTTTCAGCCGGCGACAAAGGCGACGGAAAGAAAACAGGCAACATCAAGGGTTCGTTGAGGTGGAAGTCCGGCGGCACCTTGGGCATGAAGGAGGGGTGCGTCCTGAGCACTACCCTCGTGTCGTGAAAAGTCAAGTACAGGGGCTTGCAGGAAAGGGCCTGGATCTCTCCCACCTGCCGTGCGGAGGTGATGGCCACAAGAAACGCAGTTTTCCACGACAAGAACTTCAACGGAGCCGAGTGCAGAGGCTCGAACGGAGGTCCCATGAGCTTGGTCAGCACCACGTTGAGCTCCCACGCCGGGGCCTTCACCGGCGGGAACGATCTGAACAGTCCCTTCATGAATTCTTTCACCAGACGATGAGACCACAAAGACATCCGTCCCGTGGTTCTGGTGTATCGGGAGATCGCAGCAAGATGAATCTTGATGGAAGCGTGCGCCAGTCCAGCCTTGGCCAGCGTCAGCAGGTACGGCAGTACTTGAGGAGCCGTAATCCGTAGAGGGTTAATCTTCTGTGCATGGCACTAGACAGAGAACCTCTTCCATTTGTGTCTGTAGCATTTAAGAGTTGAGGACGCCCTGGCCTTTGCAAGAACCTCTCTGCAGTCGGCCGGTATGTCGTAACCTCCAAACTCTAACGCTGTAGGAGCCAGGTCTGCAAGTTCAGCGACTTAGGGTCGTGATGGAGGATGGCGCCTCCTTCCCTGGAGAGAAGATCCGCGTCCACTGGCAGCTTGATTGATGGGGACGCTGACAAGTCCAGAAGGTCCGGGAACCACATCTACCTCGGCCACGCAGGTGCGACGAGGATCATCCTGCACCGTGACCTCTTGAACTGGTTGATGAGCCGGATCAGCATAGGCAATGGAGGGAACGCATATAGGAACAGGCCCTCCCAGGGGAACGAGAAAGCATCGCCCATGCTCCTCGGCTAGGGAAACCTGCTGGCGAACCTCCGGCACTTGGAGTTCATCGCCGTCGCGAACAGATCGATCTGGGGTGTGCCCCACTGTCGGAAGAGGCGGTCCACTAGATCCTGTCGTAGTTCCCCACTCGTGGCACGAGCGCAGCTCTCTGCTGAGCGAGTCGGCGATGGTTTTTATCCCTGCCAGATGAAACGGCACCAGAAATATCCCTTGGGCGACGGCCCAATGCCACAGATCCTGAGCCTCCTTGGACAGGGATGGGGATCTGGTACCGCCCTGCTTCCTGATGTAGAACATGGTGGTGGTGTTGTTGTCGGTGAAGATCCTCACCACCTTGCTCTTGAGGGACGGAAGAAAGGACCTGAGGGCCCAAAACGCTGCCACTGCCCGGAGTTCCAGGTCGTTGATATGGAGGGACTTCTCCGTCGGCAGCCAAAGGCCTCTCGCGTGCAGATTTTCGGTGCGCGCTCCCCACCCTTCCAGGGAGGCATCCGTGGTTACTGTCTTCTGGTGGCCCGGGGTCTGGAAGTCCATGCCCGCCGTCAGATGCGTGCGTGTGCGCCACCACCGGATCGCTCGTCGGAAGCTCTCGTCGAGTGTGATCCTTTCCTCGAAGCTGCCCGTCGTCTGGATCCAGCGAGCGTCCAGGAACTCGTGCAATGGGCGCATCCGAAGCCTGCACAGGCAGATGAGATAAATGCAAGAAGACATCATTCCGAGGAGGGATTTGATGGACCTCACCCTGGCCGCGTCCGCAACCAGCATCCGCTGCACCTTGCCCAAGATGGCCCTCGTCCTTTCCTCTGACGGAGAGGCCAGAAGCGCCACTGTGTCGAGTTTCGCTCCCAGAAACAGTGAGTCTTGCGCGGGCACCAGGTGGGACTTGGTGTAGTTTATGGAGAATCCCAGGTCCGTGAGTAGTTGGATGGTCCTCGCCATGTGCTCCGCAGCGAGCTCCTTTGTCTTTGCTCGGATGAGCCAGTCGTCCAGGTAGGGGTAGACGTGGATCCCCTCCAGGCGCAGCCGCGCCGCCACCGGTGCGAGGCACTTAGTGAACACCCTGGGTGCCGACCTCAATCCGAAGTGAAGGGCTCTGAACTGGTAGTGACGCCCTTGGACCACGAATCTGAGAAACTTTCGGTGTCCCTTTAGGATGGGGATATGAAAGTAGGCATCCTCCAAATCCAACGACGACAGGAAATCGCCCTCCTCAGCTGACCCAGGACGTGCTGGAGGGTGACCATCCGGAACTTCTGTGCCTTGATGAATTTGTTCAGTCGTCGTAGGTCCAGGATGGGACCCCATCCTCCCGTCTTCTTCACGAGGAAGTATCTTGAGTAAACTCCGGAGCCCCAAAGCCTCTTGGACGAGCTCGATGGTGCCTTTGAGCATCGCCTTTACCTCCAAAAGAAGTTGAGGGACATGATGTTCCTTCCTGGCCATGGGGGGGGGGGGGGGGGGACGCGCGAGCACTTTACAAACTCGAGCGCGTGACCCTGGGCCAGGGCGTCCAGCACCCAACGGTCGGTGGAGATGGACTCCCACACGCTGACGAAGTTCGCCAGCCGGCCTCCCACCGGGGTGCTTCGGTGGGGGCCCGACCCTTGCCCTCCTTAGCGACGACGGCGGTGTCCGCCCGACTTGCCTCGTCCCCTGTAGGCTTCTTGCGACGACGAACGGGCCGTTTGATGATAGGTGGAAAATCCGCCGCCGGAACCTTTGTAAAGGGCAGCCGTCGTTGCTGGAGAACACCAAGAGCCCGGGCCGTCTCCATGTCCGTCTTGATGGCTTGTAGGCAATCGTCCACGGTTTTCCAAAACAGGTTGTTCCGTCAAACGGCATGTCCAAGACTCTGGTCTGCACTCTGGTCTCAGTTGCCTTGAGCCATCCACGCCGTCTGAGGCACACGCCGTTGCCCAACTGGCGAAATCCAGTGTCAGCGATGTCCGTCGCTATCGTAATGGCGTGGTCCGACGCCACTTCTCCTTCCTGCAAGATCTCTAGGGCCTATGCCCTCTTGTCTGGTAAGCAGTCAAGATGGGGGGCGATTTTGTACCACAACTCCCTGTCGTAGCGGGCTACGATAGCCAAGGCGTTGGCAGCCTTAATCGTCGTCTCTGCCGATGAGATGACTCTGCGTCCCATTGTGTCCAATTTCTTTCCCTTGCCGTCCGGCGGGGAGGTTGACGTAGAGGCCGAGGCCCCACCCGCTTTCTTCCTCCTGGCTGCTGCGGAGACGACCGAGTCCGGGGTCGGCTGTGCCCGAAGGCACAAGGGGGCCGCGTCCGGGACCCGGTACTTCTCGTACCGGTCCCTTCTCGCAGGCGTTGTGGATGGGTTCTTGAGGAGGGCAAGACCCTCATCCCAGATATCGTCCAGTAGAGGTACAGCGAGGACCGTCTTCCTCTTGGTCTCGCGCCGTTGATAAAGGAACCCTTCCTTCTCTTCCGGGCAGAGCTGGGAAAGCACGGATGCCCTGGTGATCATGGCATGAAACGATCCAATCTCGTCGGGCGGGGAAGCCCGGGGAGGAGGTGACGACGGGAGATCCTCGTCGTAAACCTAGTCGTCTGTGCCCGTTGCGGAGTCAGTCCCCGTATCATCCCCATGGGTCGTGGACGGGGAGGAGGGCTGAGCAGGGCGCGATGGTTGAAAGGGAGGTGGAGGATGAATCCTTCTCTTAGGAGGGCGGCTCCCAGAAGGGCCTGGCTCCGGGTCCCCCGTCGGGAGAGGTTCCTCCGTTGGTGGTAACGGCAATCTCGTCCTTATCTCCAAGCATAAGGACTGTATAGCCAACAAAATGGCCGCCGAGTTGTCTTGCGACACTGGTTGAGGGGAGTCCGACGGGCGGTCAGGAGCCCCGTCGGCATCCTCGACGTTCTCGTCTCCTACGTCGGGGTCCCTCCCGACAGGCTGGTGGTCTTCCACACCAACACCGTGGCGTAAGACTTCGATCAGCTCCTCCTCAGAGGTTGAGGCCGAATCCACAACGACCTCCTGCCCCCCCCCTTTTTCTTCTCCGGAGGTTTCACGGGGGTCCCGTCGATGGGCATGAAAGAGGACTCCCTCCGCGGTGGCAGGGAGACTCTGGGCCCCGAGGTCACCACCACTGGTGTAGCCTCCACAGGCTGAGCCAGGGCCGCCAAGACAGTCTCGATGAGGCCTTGGCTGGATGGATTAAGGCTTTCACCACCTTAGGTGCGCTCACCGCCTTGCTCCCTCTCCGATGGGGCCTTCGAGCTCGACCGGGGTCTCTCCAGGAGCTTCCCCGGGTGCTCGGCCTTCCTCTTACCCGAGCCAGAGCGTTGGCTCGTGGTTGATGGCGCCGGGGAGGATGCGCCCTGCCTGGCGCCAGTAGAGCCCGACCGTTCGGCGCCAGCAGGCTCGTGGCGCTTGGCCTTCTGTTGGACCCCCGTCGCCGGGGCGCCCTCAAAGGTCTTAGAAGACCGCTCGGACGACTTCTTCTCGCCTGACGGGCTCTTCCCTTCCAGCCAGTTGGCGAGACGCAGATGGCGGTCCTTCATGGTCCGCTCCGACATATTGCCGCAAAACGCACAGTCCTTCTCCACGTGCGCCTTGTCCTCATGCAGGCAGTAGAGGCAGAGGGAGTGTTCGTCCTCCTTAAAGACATTCTGAAGCTGGCATCAGGTCAGACCCTGAACAGCTTTCCGGGCGTCGAGCTTCCCTTCTCCTGGGCCATGATCGAGATGGGCCTGAGAAACTTCTGGAGTACTCCAAAAGCGTGGCTCGACGAAGTCTTCACCCTTGAGGGGCGTAGAAGAATCCGATACGGGTCCCCGTTGATCGGATAAAGAAACGGTGGAGCTTGAGGCTCTTTTGACCGAAAAAGAGAAAATTCTACTAAGAAAAAACACGAAAAAAGCACTAAAGCTCGAGAGCAATAGCACGAGGATCCCAACACTTGAACGTGCGGTAAAAATCTGAAGATGGCTGCCAGAGGCGGGGCTTAGGGAGATGGCAGTCATTGGCTGTGGTCAGTATGACGCAGAGATCAGTGATTGGTTACTACTGCGAAAGACAGATCAGAAACGAAACTGATACTGATTTTTCTTTACCGAGGATTCCCAGCCTGACTACGGGGAATATTCATGAGCATGTGAATCCATGCCAGACCCCATGCTGGAGAAAGATGTAATCTTGCGCGTTTGTCTCCCATTTGGCTGTAACCACATTGCGACGGAGAATAAAGTCTTCAGAAGATAATAGTGCACCGAGGTTGGCATAAGAAAGTTTCGGGTGTGTTGAAATAGGGTGTTCCACAGGAACTCACACCCTACCCACCTCACCCCACCATCAGCATTTCCTCACATCGTTTTTAAAGGGAGACTTTTGCAGCTCCATTCAAGCCCTGCGTTTATGTCAATAGAAAACTAGGATATTGTGGGTTGAATGCATCCTCCTATCCTGTGAAAGGTGGCGATGCCCCATCCCTATGCAGCAGCCACACAGCCGGAGGTGGCTTACTAAGGTGCCCTTCATGCAGGCGTTATTAAGAGGGACACAGGGATTCCGCGGAGCCTGCAAGTGCCAATCGGCGGTGGTAGGAAAGAGATGGAAACGTATTTGCACGCTGGTGTTCCATTAACTCGATCAAGCGCTACGAGGTGAAGAGCGCTTTCCTCATAACGCAAACAGCGATGGCCGTGCTCTACCTTGGCCAGTGGGGAAAGCTCACAATCGATTAATAGAATGAGCATTTATAAGACCGCCTGCATTCACATGAATGTTTGTATGCGCCTGTACTGGAATTAGTGCAGATAAGACGCAGAAATGGTGTGCGATTTCAATTGTTCCCTTTATTCTGGGGTTAAGTGCTGCATGTGCGAGGATCGGATGCGACTTACCGTTTTGGGGCTCTTTCTAGCGTCTCGGCTGGGTAGGTGGGGGTACATTTATATTCGGTGCAAGGACAAACTTGTCAAGTGACATTTGGCAGTTGCGCCCACGAGGGAGCTACATTAAAATCAGAAAAAAGTTCCACGCCGCAGAAATTCTGATCACCAGACCACATCCGTTCCTAAAACCATTACATTACCAACACTGCAAATATGTGCAGAAGGTTTTTCCAGCAAGGTAGGGGTGGTACCCGCAAGCAAGGCGTGCCAGGAAAATGCACCGAGTCTGCACCCACTGGGAGACAGCTCTTCAGGCCCACACGGTGTGTGCTACGCGTTCTGTATTCACCAGAGCACCGTTACATTAACATGCATGTTGAAATATTTTCCAATCCCAATTCGGTTTGAATGACTAATGCTAAGATAAATCCGCTGAAATGTGTACCTCGGGGGAAAGGTAGGCCACGCTAAGCTCACCTTTCAACGTGGACACGTGTAACGAGTATCATTCGGGGGGGGAGGGGGGAGAGTGACATCGCAGGAGGGGAGGACATCGTAGGAGGTGGGGGAGGAAGCCAGAGAAAGATTGCAGGCGGGAAGGCGGCCAGAGAAAGACTGCAGGGGGGGGGGGGGGGATGGCATGTACAACACTTTCAATGCTGGGGAAAAAAAATGGCACTGTTTTTTGGCTGGGCTCTGTCGGCCTGGTACTGACCGCCCCACAAGAGTAAACGAGAGGAATCTAACACCAGAGCCCTATTATACCTGGGGCAATGTGTGCATAACTTACCCGCCACCCAGCAGGCTCCGTCTGGCCTGGCCTACAGGGCAATTTTCCAAACGGCTAGCCCATGATTCTAGTATGGGTCCATTTTTTGGCCAGACTGCGCCATTTTCATGGGTTACTACACTCATTTAAAAGGAGTATTTGAAACCTATTTTATACCTCCCCCAGGAAGTGACAGTCATAGTATTCTGATAGTTATGAATTGTAATATGTGGTTGTGGGCCACTTTTCACATTGGTGCCAGGACCGATTTGAAATCCCAGTCCGACCCTGCTGCCCAGCAGGAAGCTTGGGTCACCACTTTGACAGAGCCCTCCGACACCACATAACACCTGCCAGTCACAACATATAGGTAACAAGCATGGAACGGTTCATTCAGGCTCTGGCCTGCTGATACAGAGCTTGCCCACTGCACTTTGGTAAAAAAGGATATAACACTTCTAAAGCATATTCAGGACAGCTGTGCGCTATACAGAACACGGCCGTACCTAAAGTATGCCCCCCCCCTTACTGCGCGATCTGCTTTCCTCACCATGTACTCGCCCCTGTGACTCGAAGCACTGTTGCCAAAAGCTAGATGTGCGCTGGATACAAATCCCTAGCCATAATACTCTCCACAGAACATCCTCACGGATCCCTCCCCCTGCTCATCCCAGAAATCTCTGCTAGATTTGGCTTTACATATTGAGATGCTATTGAAATGGTTTTAAAAATGCAGAGCAGGGCATGTGCTCGACTTTTGCGCCATGCAGGACATTACAAGGCACAGAATACTTTTGATAATAAATAGCGGGGCTAACCCCTACTGCAGCCCCCCCTAAACATGGGAATACACCACAGTACACATGGTTACCACAAATAACTGAAACACCATTTTTCATTGGAAAAACATGGTCACTTTATTGGAGTCATCCTAACGGCGGTTTTAGACCTGCTCAGGCCACAAGTATGCCTGACCTACAAATACTTTCCTGGGTGGCCCTTGCCATTCCCATGTTTACTTAGTTAATCTTAAAACCAGTGAGCGCTCCTCACTTCGGTTTCCGTTCTTGGAAGAACGGCCCGCCCTGGTATCCAACTGCTAGGTCAGTCGCTCCCATATTATTTCAATGGAGCGAACCAGGCCACTGCAATCAGTTGTTGAGGAGTCCCAACTGTCCCTTGTGGCGTCCGTGCCCGTCTCACCCCATCCTGGCTCATACAGCCAGCGAGTATAGCTTGCAGCAGCTCCTCAGCATACCCCCTTCTCTAGGACTGAACTTGTAACTCCGCCTGCGACAAACCAAATTAGAAACATTGCCAGAAATCACCTAGATACCAAGGAAACTCCACACATCTTTGTTTATATCATGTAACTGAGCTGGGAGGGTGGGTGGCTGCTGTTGCCGGGACTGCAAAGAGGGTTAGCTCCCACAGTCTGGGACATTCTATGGGCCTCACCAGGGCTAGCTGGTTCCAGCGAGACCCTGGGGGAACGCCCCTTCCACCATCCCCTCAGTTGAGGGAAGACGAGCCGGACGCAGGGGGCCAGAGTGGCGGCCTGCTACACCAGCTAGGACACCTTGCATCGGCTGAGGCATCTGCTGAATGTATATGCACCCATTAATACCTGTTCTAGTATGAGAACCATCAGAAACCCCTTACTTTCCTTCCTTATTGGTACTGAGAAGGCAGCTCTGGTAATAAGGTAGGGGCTGGAAGACAAGGTTGCTGCCTGCGGCTCGAATCACACTGTGTGAAGAGGGAAGTGAAGCAAGCCAGGCCTCTGCCACAGACAGAAATAGGTCTGGGGTGACTGCAAGGAAAAAAAAAAATAACAAAAAAAAAATCGGTTAGACAGAAGGAAGGGAACGTACATGCGTAACCATTTCTAGGCACTACTGAATCACAGGGCGACGTAGAAATGTGACCAGGGTCAAACGATCCAAGGACACACAACCAGGGCTTGGTGTGTGTTACCCTCACCAAACCATCAACCTCGAAAAGATAAGTCTGAGTAGGACATGCCAGAAATGTAAACAGCACTCTCCAGTCAGATAATCACGGTGCAGGGGGTGCGATTGCCTGCCACCTCAAGTTGGCCGGCCAATAGAGAGGCTGTCTGACCACTTGCCAGGCCTTTGCCAGGACAGACCGGTCCTGCGTGCAAGAAGGGAAAGCAGAGTATAGCGCCTCACAAGACAGGCCTGTTGGAGAAGTACCCATGGTGGAGGATCACACGACTCCTTATGTGGAAGGCCGGGACTTTCAGAACTCCTCTTACAACCGAAGGCCTGCAACATCTGGACGCACCCTGGAGGGGTCTTCTGGTGAGGATGCAGCGACCTGCAGCTAGATTTACTACCTACCCTTCTTGGTTCACAAGAAAAAGCTGGACGTGGACAGAAATATACATATAAGGGAACATGAACAGAGCATCGGAAGCGCAGATGGTGCCTTCAGGGGCCTGCTTCCAATCATCTCTGCAGGACGAGCCTACTGTGCAGGCTGTAAACATCCCGAAAGAAATGTCTGCCTCGAAATGCCGAGGGTTCACACCAGAGTGGGTGAAAGCAAGATGGGAACACCGAAGTCCACTCCCACACTTCTGCAGAGAAGAAATGGCCCTGCACACTTAGTGTAAATAAAGTTACTCACCGTAGAGACTACCTTCCTCCTAGTCCATAGTCCCCTTGCCTCCATACTTGAGGGACATTTCGTCCTTCGGGACGGGATCAGAGCACTTTGTTAAAAAGCATCAAAACTGAAAACATTTTGTTTCCTCTCTTTATGCAGGGTAATGCATGTGCCTGTAACCACGCCCTCCTGAGCTCCGCCCGCGCATCACCCTTCAATCCTTTTCTATAGTCAGGTCTGCGAGCATTTAAGCAATAATAGGAGGATACTTATTAGAGGGGACAGCGGAATGGATGAAAGGTTACTAGGAGTAAGTTAGTCACCACAGTGAGTAACTTTGTTATACTCCTATGTCCAGTCCCCTTTCCTCCATACTTGTGGGAGATTCCAAAGCACTCCTCACAGGTAATATGGATGGAACTTCCTTACTGAAAAAGGTTTTTAAGAACAGCCTGGCTGAATTGAGCATTGACCCTGGAGCTCAGGTCCAAGCAGTAAAGCTTACAAAAAGCTGATGGGGAAGCCCATGAAGCTGCCTTGGCAATGGTTTCCCAGGGAAGATATTTTTGGAAGGCAACAGCAGCCGCTTTGCCACATACAAGATGGGCATAAATGCCATTCAGAGGTTGAAGGCCCTGAATGGTATACGCTTCTGAAATACAGGAGGCAATCCATCGGGAGATAGTAGCCTTTGAAGCAGGTTTCCCTTTCGGGTCTCCGAATGAAACAAAGAGTTGAGAGGAACCCCAGAGTTCAGTTCTGTCCTGATAGAACTTCAGAGCTCGACTGACATCTAAATTGTCTAATACTCTCGGCGTCTGAGGCCGGGTTCGGCAAAAAGACAGGTAATGAGACTGATTGATTCAAATGAAAATCAGTCATTACTTTAGGAAGGAAAGCAGGATGAGTGCAGAGCACAACCTTATCCTTATGGAAGGTAAGGAACAGGCTCGACAGACGAGGCTTGAAGCTCACTTACTAGCCTTGCCGAAGTTGCTGCAATCAAAAAGGCAACCTTCCAAGAAAGGTACTTTAGATCCATTGTAGCCATGGGCTCAAATTGTTTATGGCATAAGGCGGTCAGGACCACATTTAAATCCAACTTTGGAGGATTGCGTACAGGTGGAAAAAGAAAAACCTACGAAATGCCTTTTAATGACTGGTTCATCGAAGAAAAGTAATAGGTGTCAGTGAACAGGTAGGCGGCAATAGCCGACAAGTCCTGCAAGACGAGACATGAATGCCTGAAGCAGCCAAATGAACGAAAGGACAGTGTCAATCGTAGCATGTCTGGGGTCTGGTTGTTTAGCTAAACACCAGAGACAAAACCAGAGCCACTTGCTCCTATACCAAGACCTCGTAGAAGGCTTGGTGGCCGCTTGGATAATGCGCAGATTGTCCTCAGACAGGTTAAACTGCGTTATGGATTTGAATTCAGGTACCAGGTCGCCAAGCTGAAGGATTGTGGGGAGGGCGTGCCACATCTGCTGATCGCACTGGTGAAGCAGGTTGGGAATCAACGGCAGTCTGATCGGAGGACAAAATCGACAGATGCTAAAGTTCCGAAAACCAGAATCTGGCTGGCCAGCGAGCTATGAACAGGAGAGTGCAATTCAATGTATTCATGAGCTTGCAGAGTGACCGATGAATCAGAGGCAAAGGCAGGAAGGCATATGCCTTCATGTGCCACGGAATCTCGAGAGCATCCCCTAGAGAGGAGGACCCAAGACCGTTCCTGTATGCATAAAGAGGAAGTTTCCTTTTGTGGCAGTCGCAAAAAGGTCCACTTCTGTAGTGCCCCATTGGCGAAAGACGTTGGAGGACTTCCATGTTCTGTTCCCACTCTTAGCTGGCCGCTGTGTGCCGGCTAAGTGAGTCTGCATGACATTGAGTTGCCCCGGAATGTGTACCACCAGCAGCCAAATGCCGTGCTGGATGGCCCATTCCCAAACGTGAAGGTCCACAAGAGATGGTGACTTGGTACCACCTTGCTTGTTGATAGACACCGAGTTGTCCGTACAGACGCAGACCACCCGGTTCGCGATGAATGGTTGGAAAGCTTTCAGCGCCAGAAAAACAGGCAGGAGTTCCAAATAATTTATATGAAACTGCCTGTCCTGCGGTGTCCATAGATCGAATACCTGGAGATGATCCAGAGTTGCTCCCCACCCCAGAAGGGAGGAGTCTGTGGTAATCACTTGTGGGCGGGGCTCCTAAAAAGAGGACCCCACTGTAAGATTGTTGTACGAGGACCACCATAGAAGGTCCACCATCATGCAGGATGGAACTGGAATCATCATGGAATCCAATTCCGAAGCCGGAACCCAAGAGCTCCGACGAACTAGCTGCATACGCCTTATTTTGAGACCCGCAAGAGGAAAACCAAGCATGCACAAGGACGTGAGGCCCAGAAGTCTCTGGAACCAGCAAGCCATCATGTGCTCTGACTGGATGAAGAGGCAACACGTGGCAAATAGATCCGTAATCCTGCCCACATCAAATACACCCTGGAGTCGATCGTGTTCCAATGGAAACCCAGGAAGATCAGGTCTTGGGAGACCGTCATGGAACATTTCTGGAAAAAAAAAATCACTGACAGCCCAAGATGTAACAGGAGCTGGAGGAGATACTGGAGATTGCTCAATGCTGTCAGAGGACAAGGACTCCGCAGGGGCCAATCGCCCAAGTACGGATATACATGAACACCCTGTAGCAGAAGGAAAGCTGCGATGACTGACATCTTCGTAAAGACATGCGGCCACCGAGCCGAGACCAAACGGGAGCACATGGAACTGGAAGTGCTCTCCTCCCAGGGAGAACCACAGATACTTTTGATGCGGTCTCCATTCAGGTTGTGCATATACGCATCCTGAATGTCTACTAAACTGATTAAGTCGCCTTTCCCAAGAGAGGACTTTATTTGGCAGGGTGTGATCATCTTGAATCTCTTGGGGAAGAGAAAGGTTGAACTGGGAAAGGTAGAGCATGGTGCGCAGGCCAGCCAGTCTAGAGTAGAAGCCTTCCCCTTGCTCCCTGAGGGGAACAGTTTCCACCGCCCTGAGGTCTAGAAGCTTCTGAACCTCTGATCTGAGGGAGGGTGTCCTGATCTTTTGGAAAGGAGGGTTGAAGGATGGGGTACAGGGGAGGGGCAAGCGAAAACCCACTGGTCATTGGTAATGGTATGCCACACCTCCAGATGAGACTAGATTTGTCCTCCCACCGGAGTCTCGTGCGACTGACAATATCATTTTGCAGATTTGTCGGCAGGGAGACTACCTGATCCTGGAGAGGAGGCTGATGGCAGAGAGACAAACAGACCACGTTGTTTGATGGGTGCCGCCAACCGGAGGTTCAGTTCTGCGCATGGTCCTGAAACCCTTTGAAGCCAGAAGGATTGCGACCAAGACCTTGACCTCTGTTTATAAGGGGCCTTAGATGGGCCCTTTGCCAGGTCTGACAAAGATTTGGCAGCTTGGGTGCTCTACTTAGTCTTTGTAAGTTCGTCATCTGTAGAGGAATGCAACAATTCCTTGCCATCGAAGGGAAGGTCCAGAACTTTATCTTGCACTTCATTTAAAAACTTTGTCGCATGAAGCCACGCTTGGCGGGGAGGTGTCAATTCCCAACATCAGGCCTCGAGCCAAGGTATCCACATGGTGTGCCGCAGCTTCCAGGAGATCTTGTGCCAACACCCTGTTGTCCGACAAACCGGCCTTGAAGTAGTCTAGCCTATCCGTAGGAATGCACTCCTGGAAATCAGCCAACCCCTTCCACAGCTTCATATTAGCTGCCGTCAGTATCAGCTTGGTATTTGCTTGGCGAAATTGCAGTGCAGAGTTGGCAGAATCTGAGCTGCAGCCATAGAGGTCGCAGAGGCCGGCTTGGATTGGAGCATGGCTGCAGCTACCACCGTCGAGGAAGGGAGTGGACAAGACAACAAGGCTATCTCCTCGGAGGTGTGAAGCCTGTAACGGGCGTCAATTGGAATGTTGAGGAGGGCCATCATATCCAGAACCCGGTCATGGAATGCTGACAGAGCGGGGCTGCTCATCGCTATCCAAATCTGCTTGAGGGTCATCCAGTGAATTGTGAGCAGACGGCTGGGCCGCCACAGGTTTTAAAGTGCTATCCTGCTCTACCAGGGTCTTCTCTATGGGAAACAGCGGGGGTAGGGGAGGAAGCGCTGGATGTGGACCGATAGGAAGAAGTGGTACCACCGCAGGAGCTGCCGGGGTAGAAGGTGGAGCCAGAGGGTCAGGTTAGATTTCCTTGAAAAGACCCATAAAGTACTCTTTCATAGGGCCAGAATGCATGAGCCTCTGAAAATTCCCAAAAAATACATCTGATGAAGGTTTAGGCGCTGGGGTGGGCAGAGGCCTCTCATATGAGGCATACCCCCACGAACCCAATGAGGATGGTTGCCAGGAAGTCCCACCACCAATCGGGTCTGCATAGAGCAGCGGGGCAGCAGTGAGACAGTATGTGGCAGCGGCATCCGAACACGCCAGTCATAAGAAGGGCAGAACAGATTTTTACATTCCACCTGATGTGAAAAAGTCTGCTCAGTCCTGAAAGTAAGAGTCCCAGCTCCCGCTGTCGAGAACGTAGGTGTAAGGGAAGAATCCAAAATGGCTTGCGTGGACCATGAGGGTTGGGCACGCCATTTTGTCGATGCCTGAAGAGAACTGCGTCACATGTGAAGATGAGCCAATCATCTCCTCAGGCTGGTCAGGGGAACTTAAGTAACATCTTAGCCTCGACACAAGGATCCTCGGCAGAGCCGGTACTGGGAGGTCTGATGTTTACTTGACATCTTGAGGTTGCCCCAACAATAGCCTCCAGAGGAGGAACCTCTGCAAAGCCGGTAACACAGGAGTTACGGTGCATGACCAGCCTCTTTGCCCCCTTGACAGAACCGGCATCACCGCGAAAAGCGCGGGAAAGCCAAGGAATCAACCTTACAGACACGACCATAGGAACAGGTCTCTTTTGTCGGTACAGACCTTCGCCTCAAAAAGAGGAACCTCAGGTTTCATCCCGGTATGTGTAGCTCCCTTTCGAGGGGCCTCAAGCATGGCTTGGTACAGAAAGCTCCAGAAAAGGAGGCCTTAAGGGGTGCTCCGCTGTCTGCATGGAAAGCTCCAGAAAAAGATCTCGGAGCCCAAAGCCACAGATGAAATGGGCTGACGTTTAGCACCCAACAGGTGAACCTTGGAACGTGTTCCGGTCTTGGCAAGTCCGTCGTGGGAACCCTCTGAGAAAACTCTGGTACGCCTAGTAGGCCTGCGAGGCACCTCAGGAGAAATCCTGGTGGTAGAGCTGCTCAAGCCCCTCCCGGACCAGGAAGACCCTGGTAAGGAGTCCCCAGGCCAGAGCACCCTAAAAAGTAAGGAACTTACCAGGCGTCTTTTCGTCGATGAAAAGCTGAAGATGAGGTGGAAGAACTCACTGAAAGACGTCCTCCCACAGAAGAAGATGGCTTTGAAGTGCCCTGACGGAGAGGGAATCGCAGTAGAAGCACGAATCCCAGTGGTGATCCGGCCCAAGAAACTCCAAGCACAGAGAATGGGGATCTGCCCTAGCGAAGCGACGTTTGCATAAAGAAAAGGACACAAATCCTAGATGCTCCGGCACAGACATGACTACGCGACCGCAGAACCGGAGCAGGAGAAGAGGACAACGGGAACAAGAAAAATACTTACCGGTGATGCAAGTGCATCCAGCTGCGACAACGCGGAGAAAAGGACTGAAGGGCGATGCGCAGGCGGAGCGCAGGAGGGCGGGGTTACGGCCACGTCCATTTTGGTGCTTTTTCTCAAAAGTGCTCCGGTCCCGTCCCGAAGGACGGAATGTCCCACAAGTATGGAGGAAAGGGGACGGGACGTAGGAGTAAGATGTAAGGGCACTCACCTTAAAGCAGAGATCACACAGCCAGGATCTATCTGGTTCAACGTGCTGCACACCAACGCTTCTGTCCCCAATTGTCTAATGCCAGGAAAAGTCCTAGACTGGGAAATTACCTCTGCATTTAGTACAGAGCACGGCTAAGTCCTTGACATCCCATCCTGCTGATCAGAATCCGGCTTCAAACACTGAATACCCACCAGTTCCCCAGGTTCCACAATTTGGAGCAAGAACTTGGAATTATTGACACGTGAAAGTCTTGACAAGGCTTTAGACAGGCAAGACCAACCTTGAGTGGTCATGCACTGCAGAAGTGCCCCTTTTAAATCTAACAAAGCAGTCTCGGGTTTAGTTCTATAGAGCAGACAAGAAAACGAAGAAACTGGCAGAGCATCGCAGTCCCCAAAATGTGGCCTCTGAGTACCGACTCAGTTTTACGCAATGCAAGCCATACAGAAATCAGTAAAAGACACGGGTTTACATTTACAGAGAACTTCCCGACAGTACATGGTACAACCTCGAGGGGCATGGCTTTCCAGCACCCGGCTGGTACAATTCTGCTCTGCCTACCTATCTGGCAGTCACCACCTGCTGCAGATCTCAATTATTCATAACTGAGCCCAATATGGTGACCAACTCCAACGTGATCCTTCATACGGTTCTCAGGCACGAGTGTCCCAACTTCATATGGACGTGCCCATTACAGGGCATGCCTGTGTTCTGTGCAGACTAATGCCACAGCTGCACAACCTTATGCACTTTGTTTTCTGCCAGCGTACCAATCATGCCCACTTGCAGTTCGCCCAGGTCACCGCCCAATCATCGCTGCAGTGCTGCATGGACCATTACTGGTGCACGGTCAGTGCATGGGAGAAAGCATAGCATACGGTCCCTTTTTACAGTATCCAATTCTGGAGGCGACACATGAAGTATTGTGTCCAATTCTGGTAGTCTCTGCTCAGTTCTGGGGGCTGCATCCGGAGTAGCGTGTCAAATTCTGAAGGCCATCTCACCCAAAAGATGGAGTGGAGAGATTTGTTCAAGCGCTACAATGCAAATCCAAAGAAACAGGGGGGGGAGATCTAACCCAGCGCTTAACATTCACTAGGGTTCAAGATGCAGCAGATGGAAAAGTCCCTGCAGAAGTGTGCTCGCTAGAACATGAGGTCCCCATGAGCCGAGAGGAGGCAGAAGAGCTGGAGACCAACTGAGACACTGACCAATGCCCAGCGGCCCCACCTGATCTCAGCGGATGTTTCTATTGACCAGGTAAAATACTAAACCATAAAATATGTTACGCCAGGCAGTGTGGTGGTGGGCCCCCACACTTGACTAACGCTAATGGCCTGGAAACCGTAACAAAAAGCAAAATATGAAAAGCGTATGTGCCATACCTGGCCAGCCTAGCGGATTAGCAGGGCAACAGGCTTTATTGCAATGGAAAAAAGCACCGTAGGACTTAGCATTTGACCTAAAGGTGGCACACATTTTTTCCCCAGGCTCCCACGGATGGTATATCCACAGCTTAAAGGAATACAATCACTGATTAATGCACCCAAGAAAAGGTGCGAGACCGAGATGGACCGAAAACAGGTAAAAGCGCAAAACCTCTCAGGGTTTGAGAAAATGTGGTGTGGATGTGTCCAAACGTTAACTACAAGAGAGCAGGCTGGGGGCACTTGAAGCACCAATAGTAACACATTAATTCCGCCTTTACACGATATGAGACAATTGCTCTACAAGAAAAACAAACTCCAGAAGGTAAAAATAAAATACAGCCGTTACGAAAATGTATGCACAACAGTGGGTCAAAGATTCACATCCCAAAAGAGCACTCTCAGCCTTTTATCATCCCATCGTCAATAAAATCAGAGGCGTTACATAATACATGGCAGCCTGCAATACCCCCATAACACTACATTTTTCTACAGACTAGGTGTAATATCACATCTAGCCTTTAATAAGAAAATGCCAAACTGCCCTGCAATCCGTTATTACGATTCTGTTTTGACGTCACAATGCCTGCTGCCTGAGCTGGCACAGAGCTGAATTCCAACTGCCACTGCAGCACTGATTTAAAGCTGTGGCAAGCTTTTCCAATGTCTGTTGAAAAACAGACAGTTGTTCAGGGAAAAACAGTTGTGCGAGCCCCGCAGGGGGCCGCGGCTGTCTCCCTGGGGGGCTGTGAAAGCCCAGCATGAAATGTAAAAAATAAAGATTTTTTTTCTTTTTTGAGAAAAGGGCAGGGGCGGCTCACATGGTCGGGCAGAAACATGAAACTATCTCAGGTACCAATGAAAAAGTGGCCCGCAGTTGTAAATGAATATGTATTCCTTTAGTCACAGACTTTTATAGTACCCAAGGGGGTGCTTAAGTAAATTGGGATTTTTAAAGCATATTTCTTCAGCAACAATGGTCAAAATTACTAACTGCATAGTGAAGTAACTCAAACTGGCCCACATTGGCCAAAAACGTGGCCCATTTTGACTGGCCCACACTATAGTTTTGCATTTTTGGTACAGGCATTGCCCTATTGGCCAGTCTGAAAATGGCGGCTCATCCGTAATGGCGAGTGGGCGCCCACACCCAGTGGCCCCCTCACCCATTACGCATGAGCTAAGGAGCCAGCCTAGTGAAACAGTGAGCACTCTTTCAGCTGCTTTTTCCAGCTGAGGGAGTGCTCTTGGGCTGGCTGAACTGTCGAAGACAGTTCAGTTCCCCAGCTGCACATGCTCACTGAGCCATGCAACGCGGGGGCGTTTTGCTTTGCCAGCATTGCATAGCACATTGGAAATGCTGGCTGGGGCACTGCATGTGTGAGGGAAAGCTCCTGCGCCTCCTCGCACATACGGACAGAGCAGCGCGGAGCAGGGCGTTTCAGCACCCACACACAGGTCAATGGTGAAGATACGTTTATGTTCTTTTTTTTAATTAAAACATGTGTATGGATGCATGATTGCTTGTGTTGTGAGTGTATGGTGATGGATGCTCCTGTGAATGATAGAGTGATTGCTGTATGAATGTATCTGCGTGTTAGTTTGAGCATTTTGGCAAGTGGTGGATGGGGGGGGTGGTTTGTACAATAAAGGTATTATAAAAATGCTTAAATGCCTTTGTTGCACAATCCCCCTACCCAAATAGGCTCTCCGTCCGAGGCGCTGTGGAGCCCAGGAGACAGGGATTGTATTTCTTTTACTGGATTTCTATCATAGATGTCCAGTCAAAAATACTATGCTCTTCCCCCTTGGCACCCCAGTGCCTTGCATACACACAATCATGTTGACTGTGTTAGGCCCAGTGGGGCCCAGGGAACAGTGATGTTATCTTTTTACTGGACATCTATCAGATGTCCAGTGAAAAATGTCCTGCATGCCCCTTGACACCCGGCCCTCCCCCCCCCCCCCCAATCACCGATTGCAAACTGTTTGGCTATTTACCCATTTTTTTATTTTTAAAGTATGCTCTACACTGCAACATTTTAACACTTTATTTTTACAAAATCATGGGGGACCCCCCCCCCCCAATTGATTGGTTTGGGGTCCCTCACAGCACTTGGTCGCTGTGGCATTTTTGGGGGAAATATTTATGCCCCTCCACTTAAAAAATTCACCAGCCGGCACTGGCCCTCGGACTGTTGGGAACGGGATGGGGGTGCCCAGGGACTATGGTGGGAGCTCGGTGGGCAGGAACCATGGGATAGTGGTGGGAGCAGGGTGGGGAGAGCCCAGGGTGTGTGATGGGGTGGGGAGAGCCCAGGGACTGTGTAGGAGTGGGATGAGGGAGCCCAGCGACTGATGGGAGCGGGTGACGGCGCGCAATACATACTGTCCATTTGGCAATTTTAGGAGGGCCTGGCCTGCACAAACATTGCTCATGGGGGCGCAGGCCGAATACGTTTGAAGACCACTGCTATACAACCATTAACTGATGGGAAACGGCTCATGGTCCTATTTTTATTTTGTGCACTTCTGTCGTTTAACAATTTAAAGCAAGACTCTGCATTGTATTACTTTTTTTAGATACATTTTTTATGCAACACATTAGAAGCTGCGTTTTTTTTAATGCAAAAACCCCACTCTAAACGGATTATATCAGCAAGTGGAAGATCTTACATAACGAGCAAGAGCCCAAGCATTGACAGTATGGCCGTGTATTCAAAAGAAATACCATTTCCGACATGTGGCTTGCAAGATCCTAAGGTAGGGGATACTTAATCCGATATATTCACATGACAAGAAATTAGGGGTGGGCAAAAATAACAAGGTTACTCACCATAGTGACCACCTTACTCCTATTCCATTGTCCCCTTTTCTCCATACTCATGGAACATTCCTACGTCCTGTGGGACAGGACCGGCCGGAGCACTTTGTAAAACATCAAAAAATGTTTGCTAAATGTTGGTCCTTCCTCTCATTCTACACGGGGTACTGCATGCGGCCGTAACCCCGCCTATCTTAGCTCCGCCACGCGCCAATCAGTCCTTTTCTATCACCAGGTCAGAGACCTTTAAGCAACAGAGGAACCTTATTCGAGGGGACGGCGGGCAGGCGTATGGCGGAAAGGGGACTAGGAGAAAGGTGGTCACTACAGTGAGTAACCTGCTTATACTCCTACATCCCGTCCCCTTTCCTCCATACTTTTGGGAGATTCCCAAGCACTCCTTACAGTAACTTCGGGTGGATGGAAACCCCTTACTGAAAAAGGTTCACAGCCTGGGCAAATGGAGCATCAGATCTGGAGCTCAGGTCGAGACAATAATGCTTACAAAAAGCTGATGGGGAGGCCAATGTAGCCGCTTTTGAAATGGTCTCCTAGGGGACATATTTCTGAAAAACAACTGCAGCTGCCTTGCCCCGCACCAGGTGTGCATTTATACCTTTGGGAGGCTGCAACCCTTGGACAGTGTAAGACTAATGTAAGCCGGGATCCATCTGGAGGTAGCCGCCTTAGAGGCCTGTTTACCTTATGGATTACCAAAGGTCACTAATAGTTGAGAAGAGCTCCTAAATTCCGATGTTCTGTCTAAATAGAACTTAAGAGCCCTTCTAACATCCAAACAATGCAGAACCCTTTCCGCGTCTGAAGCAGGGTTCGAAAAGCGGCCCGGCAGGTAGATTGACCGATTCAGATAGAAATCAGACCACCTTCGGCAGAAAGGAAGGAAGGATTCGTCCGTAGGGCCACCTTATCCTTGTGGAAAACCAAAAAGGGATGCTCCACTGACAAAGCTTGGAGCTCACTCATGTGCCTCGCTGAAGTAACGGCAACCAAAAAAAAAAAAAGAGACCTTCCACGAAAGATGCTTAAGGTCCACCGTGGCCATTGGTTTGAAGGGTTTTTGGCACAACGCCGTAAGGACCACGTTCAGATCCCATGTCGGGTGCGGTGAGAACTGGGGAGTAAAGGTGCATCAAACCCGCAAAACATCTCCTAATCACTGGATTAGACAAAATAAGAGCATTGGTCCGTGGATAGGTAGGCGGATACCGCCGAAAGATAAGTTCTGCATGACAGAACATGAATGCCTAACTCTGCTAGGTGGGATACGAAGGACAGCACAGTGTCAATCATAGCCACCCTTGGGTCCAGCTGTTTGTCTAAGCACCAATGACAGAACCTAAGCCATTTGCTTCTATACTGAGACCTGGTCAAGGGTTTTATGGCTGCTTGAATAATGCGCATGTTATCAGCAGACAGGTTGAGATGTTCCAAGAACCTGAACTCGGGTACCATGCCACCAAGCTGAACGATTGTGGGGAGGGGTGCCACAGCTGCTGATCGCCTTGGTGAAGCACATTAGGACTCGCGGGTAGCCTGATCGGTGCATACACCGACAGGTGTTGAAGTTCTGAAAACCAGAACCTGGCCGGCCACCACGGGGCTATGAGCAGAAGAGAACAGTTCAGTGTTCTTCAGCTTGCAAATCGTCCGATGAGGCGGGCAAGCATAGGCCCTCATGTTTTGTCAAGGAATCTCGAGAGCATCCCCCAGAGAGGAGGCTCCCAGCCCATTCCTGGAGGCATACAGAGGAAGTTTGTTTGCCAACGTCGCGAAGAGGTCCACCTCCAGCATGCCACAACGCAGGAAAATCCATGAGAGGATCTCCGCTTTCAGCTCCCATTCGTAGCTGACCATTGTCCGCCGACTGAGGGTGTCTGCCAGAACGTTCAGCTGGCCCGGAATGTGTGCTGCTACCAGCCAGATACCATGACGAACCGCCCACTCCCAAATCTGGATGGACAGGTCCACAAGAGGGGGAGACTTGGTGCCCCCTTGCCTGTTGATGTAATACATTGACACCACATTGTTGTGCGGATACGGACCACATTGTTGGCAATGACATGTCTGAACGCCTTGAGCGCTAGGAAAATCGCCAGAAGCTCCAGATGTTTTATATGAAGGAACTTGTCCTGAAGAAGATCCAACGTCGCACCCCACCCCAGAAGGGAGGAGTCCGTCATGACAGTTACCATCGGGGTTGGTCTTGAAAGCCCGCACCCACCAACAGGTTGCTGAGAGACGACCACCACTCCAGATCCGCTCTCATGGAAGCCGGAATCAATATCAACTTGAGTCCGGATCCACAGCCGACTCCAAGAACTCCGAAGAGCTATCTGAGTCCGCCTTATCTTGAGACGAGCGAGAGGTAGGGCCAAGACACAGGAAGCCATGAGGCCCAGAAGCCTCTGGAACCACCAGGCTGACATACTCTCCGACTGCGCAAAAATTGACACGTTGCCAACAGATCCGCCATTCTGTCCCCAGTCAGGTAAACTCTGCAGTCGATCGTGTTCCAGTAAAACCCAAGAAAATCAAGGCCTAAGAGACCGTAATGGAAGATTTCCGACAGTTCACAGACAGCCCGAGATGGAACAGGAGCTGGAGGAGAGACTGCAGATTGCATGCTGCCTTCACCGGGCAAGGGCTGCGTAAGAGCCAATCGTCCAAATACGGATACACATGGATACCCTGCAGACGAAGAGAAGCTGCAATCACTGACATCTTCGTGAAGACACGTGCCGCCGAGCTGAGGCCAAAAGGAAGCACTCGAAACTGGAAATGTTCCTTTCCCACAGAGAAACGGAGGTATCTCCTGTGTGGATTCTAGATCAGTATATGCATGTACGCATCCTTAAGGTCCACCACGCTAAGCCAATCGCCCATCTGCAAAGAGGACTGTATCTGGCTGGGCGTGATCATCATTAATTTCTGTTGGGGGTAGGAAAAGATTGAAATGGGAAAGGTCTAGGATGGTGCGCAGGCCAGCCTGTTGTGTACCATAAACAGTCAGGAGTGCAAGCCCTCCCCCTCGCTCCCCTAGGGGAACGGGTTCCATTGCTCTGAGGTCCAGCAATTTCTGAATCTCGGCTCTGAGGGAGGGCAACCCCAACTGCTGGAAAGGAGAGTTGAAGGGTGGGGTAGAGGTAAGCGGAAGCCCGCCCGAGCGACTGACAAGACCCACCGGTCCTCGGTGATTGTCTGCCATGCCTCCCAATGAGAATGCGTCCTCCCACCGGGGTCTCGTGCGAGCACAGAGAACCCTCATTTGACAGGTTTTTCGGTGGTGTTAGCACCTGAACCTGAGGAGGCGGCTGAGGAACGGGAGAAAAACAGTCCGTTGCTGCCTCCGGTGGGAATTCCCCGAAGGGATTTCCACTCTGTGGGATAGCCTATCTAGCAACCCCCTGAAACCAGAGGAGGACGGGGCTTGTGATAACGGTCCGAGTCCTAAAAGGCGGTTTCACCAGGACAGACAAGGACTTGGTGGTCTGGGTGCTGTCCTTCGTTGGTCAGCTCCACATCCATTGAGGAATGAAAAAGCTCCTTGCCTTCAAACGGCAGGTCCAAAACTTTGTCCTGCACCTTCTTGGAGAATTTGGTGGCGTGCAACCAAGCCTGCCGAGAGGTATCAACTTCAAGCATAAGGCCCCGGGCCGAAGTATCAACATATTGAGCCGCGGCCTCCAGCATATCCTGGGCCAAGAACCTGGCATCCGACAATCCCACCTTAAAGTCCTCCAGTTTCTCGACCGTAATGAACTCCTCTTAACTCTGACAGACCTTTCCACATCTTTATAGTCGCCCCCGCTAACACCAGTTCTGCATTAGCCTGCCGTAGCTGCAGGGCCGAGTTAGCAAAAATCTTCCTCCCAAGGGAGTCGAGAAGCTTGTCCTCTTTCCCCACGACCTGAGTAGCCGATCATAGAAGAGGATGCTGCAGGCCTGGACTGCAAGGTGGCCGCAGCCACCACCATGGAGGAGGTGGGGCGGACAAGAGGCTAAGGCCACCTCTTCCGAAGAATGCAGCCTATAGCGCGCGTCAATTTTCTTATTGACGAAAAGTCCAGAGTGTGGCTTCTCCCAGACTCTACGGACCTCGGCCAAAACGTCGTCCTGTAAGAACAGGCTGGTACGCTCCGAAGAAAAGGTGAATGCCCCTGAACGCACACCCTCCTGCAGAGCGGGTGCCTCGGGCACTGGGACATCCAATAGACATGTCCAGTACCCGGTCGTGAAAGGCTGATAGAGCGGGGCTGGTCTTCGCGTTCCTGATCGCCCTGCGCATCATCCGACAGGTCGGGATCCTGCTGAACCACGTCGGGCACCACCTTGTCCACTGGGGACAGCGGAGGCAAGGGCGGAAGGGTAGAGGGAGGGGCCCCCTCAGGCCCGAAGTATGCACACAATAATACATATGTTTACATTTTGATATATACACAGCTGTGTGTATTCTCAAACAGGAAGAGGAACCCGGTATTTGCCCTTTATTTTTATCAATGTCTTTTAAATAAAAGGGGCTTGTGAAATGTTGCATGTAGTTGGCGGTTTACAACTGAGCACTTTATACCCAAATAATATCGAGATAGAGTATAATGTATATCTAGCCCAAAAATATTGAGATATGACTTTGTCCATGTCGCCCAGCCCTAAGCATGGGCTTATTTTTGTCACAGCCCGATCCTGCCAGAAACAGCCAAGCCATTGCAGCACACAAAACCAGCCAGAGACACTGGCAAAGAGCAACAGCCCCTGAGCACCAACCTGCCAGGTTAAGTATGGGTTCTTGGAAGACAGTCACGTGGGGGGGCGAGGGCGCTCAGCAGACAACTGCGATCCTTATACACCAGACGAGCAGCAAATCGCCTGCCTCCGTCCACCCAGCAGTCGACCAGGAGCTAGACTGGAGTTCCTGGCCATAAGAGTCCAACACAATTCGAGGTGTATGAGAAGATGGGCTCTGTGGTCTCCATGAGGCTCTGGGTGGACTTCAGCTGGGTTTGCTATGACAACAAGAAAGGAGAACATTCACTCTGGTCCTCCATTGACGTTTAGATTCCCAGAAACGGGTGGGGTGTGGCTGGCCAGACAAACACGAAACAAGAAAAGAGAACAGAGAGTCAGTGTAGGAGACTGTATCACAAGCAGGGCCACCCGGATGGGCCATTAACACAACCCCCCCCCCCACCCCCAAGCACGCCAGCTCGGGGAGTCTATCAAGGTCTCCCCTGAGCTGCCGTGGTGGTAGAAGGCACGGCAGGGGCTCTATTGAAATTAAATGTACCCCGCTCTCAGGAGTGGGGCACATTCAACAATAGGGTGTTGATGTTGATGCTTTCGAATCAGCCCCATTGACAAATTTGGCACCAACCCCCCCCCCCCTTCCCGCATGCCCAGGGGTGTGCGGGGAGAGTGCCACATTTTTGTTTTGATGCCCGGAGTGCTGCTGCTAAGGCCGACCCTGATCACAAGGACTATGAAGAGAACTCCGGTGGCATAATTGCCCACATGATACATTTCAATCTGTAGGTGCTTATAGAGTCCTGTTTTTTCTTTGCATTCTGGGACTTGTGCAACAAAACAGGACTGGATAAGCCCTTCCAGATTAGAATGGGCCATGCAGGCAACTATGCGGTGGAGGGGCACTGCCCATCACCTCCGAGGAGTCAGTCTCTCCGCTTGCAACAAGACAAGTAATGCAGCACGGTTGTGGGGAGTGGTGGCTCGCCTCTCCGCCATGGTGCCATCCTTTGGTCCAGGGTACATGGGACCGGCAGCTGTTTGCTCAGTACATTTGGCCAAGTCAATCCAATCTGAGGGGCTCTGGCTAACAGATGGTGGACTCTTCCCCGGCACACTGTCCTGTTTCGAGAGAACATGCTACTAAGGCCGCCAAACTTCTTAATGGTGTGCTAACATTTCCCCAGCCCAACTAGCCAAACAGAGCTGACCAAGCAGTCTGATACTATAGACAAGTCTGATGCCTCTTCCTACACACGAGCAGTATCATTAAAACAAGAGTAGTTTCATCATTAAAACATGTCACACTATCCAACTAAAGCACTGTTTTATAAAAGCATATCACAAGTCAATGTCGCTCTGCATTTTATCAAATCGAAAGGTAGACACAAAAATCATACAGCGAGTTCACTTTAGCTTAGACTATATACTAAAAATTAATACAATCACCTGCCTGCTGGAGACTATGCGGACAGGTGGGCACGGTGGGTGTGAGGAATTTAGAGCATCCGCATGGCGGGTGTTACTCGCCTGGGCTTTGATTTTTTAAAAAAAGAAATTCAATGATGGGAGATCAACCTCGGAAAACGTGTGGGGCTAATCAGCACACATTTTCATATGCTCGCTGCACAACAAGCACATAGTCATGTGTCCTCTGGGTGGACACAGCCTACAGGCGCAGTCGTCCTGTCATGGTCAGTTGGAATGTGACAGCCAGGAGTACTTGAAAGCAGCAAGGAGGATTGCAACACCTTCCTCCTGCCATGGCCAGCCTAATTAAATATCAAAGGCTCTATGGATCCTCCCCATCCGTTGTCCGCCTGCTGGTGGCAGCGCATACTGAGGAGTTCATTGAAGCAGGCCTGCGGGAGGCCTAGTCACAGGACTAAAAGGACAGGATGCCCAGAACCGTTTTGATATGCATCTGTGTCAACCTGAAGTCCGCTCCCAACCCCTAGTATGAAGGGCAGTGAATGTCATGTCTGGGACAACTGTTTATAGTTGTCATCCCCACAGGGGGTTCCCATTCAGGAAGGTAGGAATATGATTTGATGGACACAAAGTGTGTTCTCGCCATAACTTCAAGGGAGACCTGCGCTTTGATCAGGGACCACAGAGCTCAATTAACCAGAGATAACCTTTGATCCACAACAGACCGGAAGATGGGTGGGACTTCGTAGTACATGTTTATTTAGCCCTTTACCTTTCCTGTTGCAAAGCACTCCGTTAATGACCACACGCCTAACAGAATATATTGTTGGTGGGGCCACAGGAATGGTTCATTACAGTAGGCTTAACCTGCACCAAACACTTGGACCCATTTGGTTTTAGAGGGCTGAGCCCCTCTCTTAGCAGATCTAAAGGCTTCACTAGAAGCAGGAAAGAACTCCTCCGCATTGGACCCTGGCTGAAGGTACAGTCTGCCTTACAGCTCACGCCAGGGAAGGAAGGTTAGGAACTCCAAGAAGGAAGCAAGACCCCGCCCCAAAACATCTCCCAGGGAACAAAAGGAGATGCTGAATCCAGAGGACCCTCAAGCAGCGCCAGAACCAGTACCTAGCCAGCACACAGCATGCCCAGCTACACTCTACAAGCAAGCTTCCTAGGTGTGAAGTGCCAAAGAGTCTCTGAACCAAAACAAGGACATTGCCTGCAACACTCTCCTCAGCTTTGGGCCGTCCGCCTTAAAGGACGACAAGCCCAGCGAAAAAACCTAGGAGGAGTGCACAGACAAGCATCAATCAGCCTCCGGCTGAAAGGACATTTGAGACAGTCGAGCCCCTCGAGCTGCAACCTACTGCACCCCTGACTGTTGTCACTCTGCAGTCACTCTGCAGTCACTCAAAGCTGTCCGAGATGCCTCAACCAGTGCTTCAGACTCACCAACCAGCACTGAGCACGATTCCCGACTGAGACGCTGTGTAGGCCAGCCTGCAGCCGTCCATCCAGCCTCGCTAGCCAGAACTGCCTGCTGCCCCAATACCCGCAGCGGTCTTGAGTCTGCAAAGCGCCCTGAAACCGACTCAATGCTGCCTAGCACCAAGAACTTCAAGCACAAGGTACATTGTGTTCAGTCCCCCTGGTCCTTCTCCGAAGGCCCCTAGTAACATTTCACAACCCATTGCTCCCTTTGTGCCGAAACCAAGTATCCTTGAACATTGTGATTAATTACTTTACTGTCTACCCTCCGGTCAGTATCCAAAGTGCATCCCCTTTCCTTCCTGAAACTGTCGGTCCTCTGTATTCCTCTACAGGTTGGGCTGTATTTTGTAGTGTGCCAGAACTGTCTGTTGTGATAATAAAGTAGATATTTTTATACAACCTTGACTGGACAGTCACTTGTCATTGGGTAATTGTATTTTCGCTGTGTTGCAACTAACCAATGATCCTTGACCTTGCAGAGATAAGGCTGCCGTTCCGTCCACGTTACCAAAATTGCACTAAGAGGTTTATAATTGATTTGTGTTTCCAATCTGATCGGATACCTTCTGGTGTACTAGAGGTGTGGGGCTGATTGATTATCGGTTCTAAACAATCATCCCATGACCACTGGTGCCCTGGAAGTTGATTCGTCACAGTGGGACATACTATGATCGTGCCCCAAGATTACACCGTTCTGGGATATAACTCCAGACATATCCTATATTGAGGGCTTCAGTACTACACGGTCACCCAGGATACCATGATCTTGATTTGGATGAACAACACGAGGATGCTCTAGTAAGGAAGCAAATCCATTCCATGCCGTTTGCGGCACATAGATCTATAGTGAGCAGTTAGAAAGGCGTGGGTAACAGTGTTACTAAAGAAATGTGCTATGGAAAGAGTTTTCTAGACAACGTGTGGGCCCCCTTCAATCCGACAAACTATGGGATCTATTTAGCCTCCACATATAACACTCTCGGCATATCATCGTATCTGGAAGAAAACATACAAAGTCTGGTAACCTCCACATTTCCCTACGGATCACACCATTACCAGAGATGTAAAAATGGAGTATACAGTTTATAGGGTCTCTGGGTCAAATATAAAATTAGCACTTAATATAGGACCGCATATATGCATGTGGGTTGAAGGGGATTCACCTACAGACACACTTTAGCTGCAGAATCACCTGTTGACTAGCTAGCAATAAGACATGATGCGACAATTCTTTTGACTAGTCATTTTTATTTATGCTTGATATTACCGATCTCCTCCTGCTCTGGAATCTGCACATTGTGTTTTTACTATGTGGTTGGAGGGTGGTCGAGCATAACGATTAAGAGAAAAGTTGATCGATTGTGCACATTTTTGACCTCCCTGAAGGTTACATTGTTTATATATCCACAAAAAGGCAGAGGTGAGTTTTAAAGGGATTCAAACCTGTAGCCTCGAGGGTAAGATGCCTAAACTGTGTGGAAAAACAGGCTTGACTAGCAGAACTTTATAAGCACACACTAAACAACCACATCAACATGTTGAGCATAAGCGTCACAATGACAAACAAGGGCACACCCAAGCTAACGTGCACACAAAAATTAAACACGCTTTCTGACATCAGTGGCACGGCACGTGAGTGCAAGTGTGTGTCCAAATAACAGCTTTGTAAACTAAAGGGCACCTTGCATACGCGGCAAACACTCCGGAGCAACCAGCAGGACGCATGTTCGAATCCTAGCGAAACAGTCGGACATTTATGACTGCGCCCCCATCAAAGGTTAAATTTTTGACGTCAAAGAAACGTGTTTGATTGCCTGCCCTCTACCCATCCTAGGTTAGATTCCCTGCCCTCTTCACATCCTGGGTACACCTAGACCACTGGATTCTGTAAAGGGGAGAAGTAAGGCTCGGACACAATGGTGGCATATTTTTGGGTACACATTTTTATTAAAAGGGAAATGGGGGAAAGGCCCCTCTATCACTAAAGCTAAGAGGGGTTTCCCCACCTCAAAGAAAAAAGTGAAATTGTCAGGAAGTCCGAAACTGAAAGCCTGTCGCTGTGGTGTCCAAAAACCTGCTTCCGTCCGAAACACTAATCTAAAGCAACTGTGCAAAGATAAAGTAGCAAGCGTTTGTGTTTTCAACCAACAGAAAAGTTCCCAGTCTCTCTGGTAATAAAAAGTGATGAGATAAACAATATTCATAAATGCAAGATTCCCATGCAAGGGTTGTGCTACATTCACGAGGAACTGTTTTAGCTTCACAGTTTTTATCCTACCAGCTTGGGATGCTCCACTACCAACCGTAGGATTCCTTTTCTCAGTACTAGGGTTCTTGACCCATTTAGTCACAACCTTTCATGTGGGTGCTGGTCCCAGACTTTTAATACTTTACGCAGCATTAACGGAAGACTTCAAAGCTAGGGTTAAGCTTCTGTTCCCCTAGACCTCTTACTTTCTTTCCTTCCTTCCTTTTGGGCTAGTAAGCCCCTTTTTATTCTCTTAGGAAAATGTCACTGGACAATTCACAGGGATGCGTTTCTTGGATTCACAATTCTTGGTCTTATCAACTTGAGCCAGTTATCAAATGCAGGATTCCTCATCAACTCTGGGATCCTTTACCCTGTATGGGAAGAAAGGTTGTTTAGGGCCCCCCTTCCCTCTCTGCACGTACCCTATGCTTGTCCCATGGCTGCCCATGCACCTGTGGCCAGAGGTGCCGGACAGCCTCGTGACAACACATAAGAGTGCAACTACTGACTCCAGTTTGTACGGAACCCCAAGTCGTTGTCGTCCTCGTCGTCCTCCTCCTCCTCGCCCTCGTCCCCCCACCCCCCTCCTCGTCGTCATCCCTCCTCCTCCTCCTCCTCCTCCTCCTCGTCCCCCACCCCCCTCCCACATCCCTCCTCCTCCTCCTCGTCGTCGTCGTCCTCCTCCTCCTCCTCCTCCTCGTCGTCGTCGTCGTCCTCCCCCCCACCCCCCCCTGTGTCCATGCAGCGGTCCTGTTCTCACAGAAGACTGGGCACGAACAGTTAAAGTTGACACACCAGCTCTCGCCTTCCTCCTTCCATCACCGAACTGTGAATGACTGGGCAAGAGCCTGGGCCTGGAAAAAAAAAAAAAAAATCTCCACAAACATGCATCATTACTTGCAGACTCTACTCTTAAGATATATGTGTACAACCACCAACCTCACACCCCTTTTGATGCGGCAGATGCATGCCCCATGACTGTGTGCCACCCTGTTTCACCCACAACACTAATCCCCTCTGTAAGGCAACACATTCTCTTCTGTGTTAACTTACAAGGGAGCTGTCCCTTTGAGATGTAACAGATCAATCAATTGACCCAACTAAATCAACTGCAGTGAATAAGATATCATGACCCACATGTTGGTGTACTATAGTACCAGTTGCATGTCTTTCAGTACCAAATGGCCTTGCAAAATGTAGATGTTATTTCACTCGTACGTTATGATGCAAACTGTATGTTCCGCGTGCTTATTTGTTTTTCAGTACTGTGTATATACGCAAGTGTATTGAAATGTTATAAGACCCACGTGTACAATATAAAATGTACGGCCACGAGACTAATGTAAATAAAAGCAATTCTGTAGCACAGGTGACCATGGTATATGTGAAGACAGTGCACACGATTTAGTCAGAACCTGCTTTCAATGTTTTGTAAATGAAGTGATAGTAAACATGAACGAACCCCACGCCAATGGTTTACTTATAATTCCACTGACCGAACTGGGTCAAACTTGAAGAGCCAAAGGGCTCTCTCTCTCTCCTCTCCCCTCTCCCCAGCAGCACCGTGTATGAAAAGCGCACAGCCCCCACCTTTTTTCCCTCATGATAGTGCTGCGGCTAGAGGCTCATGTCTCACTGATGCCTTAATGCAACAACTGTCTTCTCCCACTATGCCACACAGAATGTCAACTCCCTGACACAAGATGTAATGCTCACCTGGTATCCACGGGGACGTCACTCAGCCTGTTCTGACCTCGACCCTTCCCTGGAGGCTACTAGACTGGAGACTGGGCCTGAAACAGGATTGGTAGAGTTTAACTCCCTATTGTCTGTGTGTGCTTGAACCCCTTCTTCCCCAGGGTCCAACCATTCCCTTTGATCCACAGCTCACCTTGTTTTCTTGGCGAGTGTGCTCTGTCCTGCTTTCAGCACAGGGGTGCGTTGATTGATGCGGGCTCATTGCTGCCTAGTTACTTCACTCGCAAGAGTCTGACAGTTAAGTATAATGAGTCTTTTGAACAGTTCTCCAACGTCGTTCCTTTCCTTCCTTAGATGGCCGGCGGCCGGGGATGGCGGCGTGCTGCTGAAATTAGTAGCGCTGAAGGTGAGTGAGAGCATGATGCACCCCTTTGGTATTTGTATTCAACCGAGTTCTTTTTCTGTGTCTTTTAGGTGCCGCGACGTTTTCAGCGTGGATGCCGGTTATGAAGAACAAATGCAGCGAATAAGCACGGTATGCAGCGCCTCTAGATGTTTCCACGCTAACCTGGAGTGTCTTTTCCCTCTTGCAGATGGATGAGAAGTTCCGGAGACAGAGTTCCCCCAGAGCGGCTGGGATTCAGGTAAGCGTTTGAAGCTCTTACAGTCTTTAAAAATAAGCGAACATTTGCAGAATGCTTACTAATGCCTTTTTTGCTGTTCTTTTCCCTTTGGAAGCGGCGTGCCGGGATGGGAATGAAACCACCGAAGATGCCCGCAGAAAGGAAGGAGCGATGAATGATGGGCAGAAGCGCCGCAAGGTAAGGTTGTTCCTAATGGTGTTCTTGCAGGAGCTGAGCGCAGAAGATGCAGGCCTACTGGAGACCGATCCAAACACGGTGAGCGTCATGCTGCAGGTGCAGAAATTGGGCGTGGCTTAAATAGTTTCTGGGTATCCCAGGTGTGTCTGGGCTGAACCACATCCAAAAGACTAGACTGCACATGCAGTTCTGGGGACTGAAATATGTGGGGGCATCCATCTTGTCCCCATCAATGCACTACAAGTCCAATCCCCAATGTTATCCTATGTGAGTGAGTCTGGTGCCACAAGCGCCAAGTCTGACTCCAAGTAGGTCTTTGGAGGGATGGAGAGGCCCTTGAGGGCCATGTAGGTGATCGTGACCTGGCTCCAGTCTGACATCTTGAAGGGCTGGGGACATGAGGGGCAGGAATCATGACACAAGATGACCCCCATACTTCTCCTCTCAGGGACCCAAGACAAATTTATGTATACATAAGTGTGAAAAATATGATTCCCCCCCCCCCCCCCCAACTGTCATGATGTCAATAATAGTTACTTTTTATGGAAGTCTTGTTTTATTATATCCTTTGAAGTTGTGTATAGATTAGAGAGTTGCCATCCATCAACTTATCCGGAGGCCCATGACCCTCACCTCACCTCACACCAACTAGCCCGGCTGATGCACGTGATGTCCACCTTCCCGCCAAGCAACTATCCAATCATCTGGAGGCAACGCCTATACAACCATACTGGACTGGTGCATCTACCAATGAAAATGTATCTCATGTAACCCATGGACTGTCGTCATCTATGATGCTGTAACCCTTTTTAAAGTACTGTTAGAGTGATGTAGGGCAGAGCGCTCAGAGTTTACAGAGTTCTCTGCTGGCCCCATTTTAGTTTTAAATAAACTTTACTTTTACCAGCTGTTGGTCTGGGTCACATTCCCTCCTGGGGTGTGCCCATTATTGACACTCACTGGGGAGTTTTCTTTGCATTTTGGGGGACTCTCACTTTCATTTGGTGACCCCTGGATGTGTTTTGGTCCTGTTCCTTTTGGCACGAGACGTCCCCGGCCACAGCACACCCCCTCAAAGAGCTGCTGGCCTACGGCAACCGGTACACCTAGACATGCGCACACAGTAGGGCGAAAGGGTGTATGGGTCCCGGCTTTGCAAATAACCCACCGTACTGCTAGCCGGAGCTGGGTGCGGCCGTTGAGTGCAGGGCGGCGCCTTGACAGTCCAGGTCCGGAGGGTCTCGGATCAAGACGACACGTGAGTATCAAGTGCGAGCGACATTAAAAAGCTATAGAGGGGGGATTGAACGAAGGGAAACTAGAGGGGAGAAAAATTCATATAATAGAGGGAGAGATGTTGGGTTTAATCTATTCTTTTCTTTCTGCATATGGCCATTACGACAGCTAAGGAGATTACGAGGTGAAAAGGGATACAGGAAGCTAGTTCTGCAAGGGGGTGAAAAGCGGCGCTGCATAGTGCTATCTCGACTAGTACTGGGCATAATGAGGAAAATAAGTGGAAACAGTAGGCATCTTATAGACTGAGAAGACTCAATATCTAGAAACGCTTCATCTTTTTATTTTTTCTTTGGTAAGGTGTAGTGCATAAGGAATTAAGATAGGGAACGGGCTGGAATACCAAGGGAAAATATTGTAAGGATAAAGGGGGACAGGCAGGGAGGATTTATATTAAGTGTTACATGTGATATGTTCAACGGTAATTGTGTAATCGTCTTGATAATTGCTTACACTGTCATAGTAGGTGTGACAGATTGTAGACTACCAAATACAGTGTCATAGAGGTGACATACGAAGAAGTGAAGTACTGTTATACTGACTTACATAGTTGGAAAAGCATTGTTAAGACAGGATGGGTGCAGAGACACCATTGTCACATATTTGCCAAAGTTTGCCAGCGTACGCTACGCAGACATGATCACAAAGTACCACGATCAGTGGATTACAGAGCTGAAAGGGGAAGGTTTACCCCAGGTATGGCCCAAAGGAGGGTCGTTCGATAAGAATGGCCTAGACATGGTAGAAACCTGTTTGTAAAATACAAGGGCAAACAACTCCAGAACAGACGAGAAATATTATACTTGGAGATTTTGAGGAAGTACCTCCAAGGAAGGAAAAGGAACAGGGCGCAACTCCCCTGGCAGAAAATAGCAGTGAAAGGGAAGGGTAAGAGAAGTAGGGTAAGAGAAGTAGGGTAAGAGAAGTAGGGTAAAATCAAGGTTGCACGATTATATCCCTTCCTGCCAAAGCCAGTACCAGCAGAGGGGTATAGTGACCCAGTCTATGTGTCAAAGCCCACGTCCCCCTCTGCACCCCAACCAACAGCCCCAGCACCACCCCCATATGAGTGTCCAAGAACAAGTTGACAGGTGAGTACCCCTGCAATATATATCGAAAAGTTCACCCAATATTTATTTAGACTCACGTTTACAATGGCCACGACAGAATTATCGCGATTAAGAGATGCATGTGTGCAAGGAGGCTCCATTACACCCAGAGCAGAACAAACGCAGATGTCACAACCACTTGAGAGGTCAACAGTGGAGGGGTGGAAGAAGGAAGAAATATTGTTCTGAATTAATGATACACCCACGAGAAAAATCGAAATAGATCAGGCTGTCAGCGTGGTAGGAGGGGACATGGCATCGAATAGAGGAAGAATATTGGTGTGACACAGAAGAGCAAGAAGAAGAGAGGAGGTTGGGGTGTGCAACAGGTGGGGTGGCGGCAGGAATAGAACAATCTCCCTTGGGGAAGGTAATGGAAGAAGAATGGCATGGAAGGTTAAGAAACAGGATGGGACGAATGGCAATACTGGTTGAAAAGGGGGCAAAGGTAAATACGGAGAAATCAACAAGAAACAAATTACACCTACCATTGATACACAGAGTGGTAGGAAGACCCAATTACATAGCCTGGGCCCAGATGGATAAAGCAAACTAACTAAAAACCTTACCCCCGCTCTCGGGAGGGGCAAGTAAGTGGATATATGCATTTGAGAAAAACACTGCCGGGGTTCCTTTAGCAGTAGGTGATGTCAAAAGCCTATTAGTGTCCGTAGTAGGTGATCAAGCCAACAGGGTGTGGCCAAAGGCAGGATTCCCTGGAACACTAGAGTGCGACCGCCATGATGGGGCATCTTTTAAACACAGTAAGAACAAGAGTATGGGATGCAATAAGAGAAACTTGCCCAGAACCACCAGATTTACAGTCTGTAACGCAATGCACAAATGGGGGAGGAGGATGCAATGGCTTTCATTCTTCGGATGCAGGAGATGTGGAGAGCGGAGATGGGTACGGCATGGGATCAATCCACCTCCTTGCTCTATTTCGTAATTAAAAGAGGGCTTTCTAAATAAGTGCAGAAGGCTCTTGATAAAATAGTTGGGATAGAAGCCAAGGGTTGGCCAGAGATGCAGAGCACCATTGCAAAAGAATCAAAGAAAGAGAAAGGGAGATAGCCCAAAAGAGACTGGCAGACAAGGCTAAATTAACTCAGACAAAACTAGTGAAGATCACAGCAGCAGTAGCCGCCCTCCCTGCAGAAAGAGAAAGGAGGAAGGAAGGACCAATAGCAATACAAGCAAGGATGGCCGCAAATATGGCAGGAAACTGACAGGAACAGTGGAATGGCGAGGAACAATATGGGAGGCCACAGTGGCAAGCAAGGAGTGCCTGCAGAGGAAGAAGTGGGTACAGGTGTCCAGAGGGGGTGGGCACGGGTGTGGAGGACAAGGCCCCAAAGGAGAAGGACAAGGAACATGCTGGAACTGTGGGAAGTGCGGACATTTTTCAAGAGTGTCAAAGCCGCCCCATGAACCCCTACCAAAACGATCATCAATATGGCCACCCCCACCCAGGAAGCCCACACGGGTTGCCTATGGGTGGTAGCAGAAGAGAAGAGCAACCCGATCCCAGGTACATAGACGAACGCAGAGCACCTCCACAAAACATAAAATGCGCAGTCCCGAGAACACATGGCCCCGGTTCATGGAAATCCCTTTGTCACGACAGCAAATGGTGCCCCCCCACACCTTTGAGGACCAGGAGTAGTGTCAGGTAATGTTTTTGACAGTGGGGAGGACATAAGATACTCCGCATAGGCGTGCCACAGAGATCGCTTGCGTGTCCAGTACTCTCAACGACCCTCAATGCAGAAGAGGAACCACTGGTGGGGGCGGAGATGGGGAACAAACCGTTAATTGTTATGGCAGATTCGGGAGCAGAAAATTCATGCCTATGAGAAGGCAGGTTTCTGCTACCCAATCGTAAAATGGAAACGCAGGGGTTTTCTGGAGCGGTGGTCGAGGTTTACACAGAAGAATTGGAGGTAACAGTGGGGTGGGGGGGAACAGTGCGAGCACCTCTACTATATTATATTATGAAGACTCGCCCATAAAGTTTCTGGGGAGAGATCTCCTCAGCAAGCTTAACATGGCTATCTCATTCACAGATAGAGGGATAGTGTGCTCAACTCCTGGGAAGTGTGCAATGCAAGCCATGCTGGTAATACACAAGCCACGGCACTGCAGGTACGTGGAATACCTGTAGATTCAGACATGTTCATCCAAGGGCCAAAAGCTTTGGCACGAGTTGTGCCCGAGTTAAAAACGCCAAGAATGGAGAGTGCCATCTGAATTTGTGTTTCGTCCCGTAGCATGCCCAGAGATCGTAAGAGGATATTTTGAATGCATGTAACCTTGTAACCATGTGTAACCAATCGCTTCAAATGATGCGCCCAGATGCCCCATGGCAAGGTGCGCATTTCATTACAAATAATGTAAATACAAATCAGTGGTGTCCCTAGACTTACATGGGGTACAGGTGTCATCACAAAGGATAGCAGTGATTGGACTAGATATACATGGATGTGAATGGCGAACAGTGTTGTGTATAAATACCAACATAGCCTTGCGAGATTTTTCAGATGAGGAGCTTTTCACTGACTAAGACAGTGACGGGGAAATAATAATGGATAGCAATTCCCTGTAACATAATGATCCAGAACAGACAAGTGCCACTTCCCCTTATGGCCGTAGCGAGCACACCACCAGCGTTTTTCAATGAAGACATGCAACATGTGCCGTCAGACTTGTGGACAACGGGACCACGTGACGTGCGATTGTTTGCGAAAGGTAGCATCTGTAAAAACTCAAGCCAGGGGCATTATTGCCCCGGGTAAAACAGTACCCTGTCACACGAGGCAGAAGGAATACAAAATAATACACACCCTACTACAGGAAGGGATCATAGTACCTTCAAATTCTCCCAACACTTGTATCTATCCGTTCAAAAAGGCAAATGGAGGGGCTTGGAGGATGATACAGGATCTACACCCCCTCAATGACGACATACAAAAAGAGTTCCCACTTGTCTCAAACCCTGCATCAATATTATGTACCATACCCAAAGACGCATCATGTTTTAGAGTGGTGGATTTCAAAAATGCATTTTTCTCAGTACCACTGGATCGCGAATCACAGTACCTGACAGCATTTACCACGGGGGGTGGGGGAGATACAAACATTGCAGGTTACCCCAGGGATACTGTGAAAGCCCAAGCATATTTAACAGAATACTGCATGAAGACGACATGTATTACTTACCGTAATAGCATTTCTGATGATTGTATCTGCTTAGATTCACATGCTGTGCATATGGTCCAACATCCAGTGGTAAACGCAGAGTATTCCATCTCGTCTTTCGGGGAACGAAAGGGGACATCGGCATAGGCGTGTCGGTAACACTATCCCTATCGCGAGTGTGGTGTACCCAAAATCCCTCACACGCCGAGGTCCCTCCGAATGTATTTTTTCTGCCATGAGGAAGCCCAAGGCTATTGTGAGGGAGTACATGAAGAGAAAAAGTAGTAAGACATCTATGTTCCTTCCACCCCGAGCAGGGAGGGGAGGGAGGGAGGGCGCATGTGAATCTAAGCAGATACAATGATCAGAAATGCTATTACGCTAAGTAATGCATGTCTTCTGATGCTTGTTAATCTGCTTAGAATCACATGCTGTACATAGACTAGCAAGCAATACCCGGAGTTGGAGGTGGGTTGTGAGAAGAAACAGTACAGAAAAGATGTCTTAGTACTGCTTGTCCCACCTGAGAATCAGACCTAGAATGAATGTCTAGGTAATAGTGTTTTGTAAAGGTGTGTACAGAACTCCAGGTTGCCGCTTTGCAAATTGACTAGGGGAACATTTGCAATGAATGCTATGGATGCCCCAGTGCCTAAAGTAGAATGTGCTCAAGGCTTGAAGGGCAGTTCTCTCTTAGCAAGAGTTTAACAGTATGATGCATCTGACAATCCACCTTGAGATATCTGATTTGGAGACAGGATCCCCCTTTCTACCAGCTGCCACTGAAACGAAAAAATTGGTTAGTTTTCCTCAGTGGTTTTGTTCTTTCCAGGTAGAACATGACTGCCCTGCGCACATCTAGTGTGTGTAGGCTTCTTTCCGCCATGCTAGTGGGATTCTGAAAAAAGGTTAGTTCAAGCGATTGGTTCACATGGAACTTCGAGATAAATTTAGGCGTGAACCTGGGATGAGTGCGCAGAACTACCGTATCCCTGTGGACTGTAACAAAGGGGTCTAGCACAGAAAGGGCCTGTAGTTTGCTAACCCTTCTGATCGAAGCAATAGCCGTCTTATAAGTCATGTCTTTTAGACTTACTTTATGCATTGGCTCAAAGGGAGATCCCATGAGCCTGGTTAAAACCACATTAAGATCCCATCCAGGAGCTGGGTGAGAAACGGGAGGATAAATCCTCTAAACCCCCTTCCATAAACGCCATAATTACCGGTATCTTCCCACCTTTTGTTGTGATGTGGTGTAGGCTGAAAGAGAAGCCAGATGAACCTTTAGGGAATTGAAGACCAACCCAGTGTCCAACAAATGGGTTAGGTACAGCACAATGTGTGTGTGTGAGCAATCGATGGGATAGACGCCCTTGGTATTACGCCAGATAAAGCGTTTCCATTTTCTGACATAGCAATAACGTGCGTTAGGTTTTCTAGCTTCCCCGAGTATGTACACATGCACCTCTGAGGGAGCTGTAGGTGGCCAAACTATGACCTCAGGAGCCAAGCTGATAAATTCATAGTTTGTGGGCATGGGTGTAGGGTGTCCCCCGCCCCCCCGGTTACGTCTTTAGGTGATTGTACGCATGCGCGAGCCTCGTTCTGGCCGCGCATGCGCGTTGGCAATAAAGATGGTCTGTGTGGCAGTTGCCGCCGGGACCCTGGAACATACTGACGCGTGGTCACTGGTGTCAGTGTATGCATGCGTGTGTATTCGTACGGAGCGGCCCGAGGCACGGGTGCCTCCATCTCATTGGCGACGAGGCGGAACACGGGGAGAGAAACGCTTGACACGTGTAAACGTGTTATGAGTATTTCCTCCTCGCGTGTGCTACGAACTTCACACGAGTGATGGCAGCCATTTTGTTTTCAGTATGTATGGCAGTAGTGGCCTGCAAGCTTGCTCGTGCGCTGCCCAAATACTGAAGGAAACAATTCCTTAATTTTTGGACACCCTGCAGCCCCCAGTCGAGGGGACTGCACTTCTGAGCTGGGCATACAGGTTTTAGGAGAGAAGCAGCCAAAAGGACATCACCACAGTACCTCAGCCCAAGAGTCCAGGTATGTCAAAGACGATTTCAGACAGGTTTGCGGCCTCTACTGCGGATTGAGGTGCCTGTGCGACCTTTGAAGATGACGGACAGCGACGGAGAAGCTCCTGCAGTGGTTAGAGTGGTGAGAAGGTAGCATGGTTCCTTACAACCCATGCAAGAATTCGACACATCAGGCCCACCTTGTAAATTGGGCCCAAGATGGCTGCTATGGATCAAAAAACTTGATGTTCTTTGCTGCCACAGGAGAAACCGACGATGATGCGAAAGTAGCAACCCTACTGTATTCAGCAGGTACAGAAGTTCTACGTATTTACAAATCCTTCACCCTGCCAGCTGCAACCTACGCTGCTGTCAAAACTGCTCTCCATGATCACTTTATCCCTCTATCTAATGTTGACTGACAGGTTTGTCATGTGCGGGGAGAAGCAGCATGATGAAGAGTCGTTAGATCAGTTTTGCGCACGCCTAAGACAGCTGGCAAGCACGTGCAGATGGGCAGCTACAGATGTGATGGTTCGCCATCAAAAGATACAGGGCTGCAGCTCCGGCAAACTACGGAGACAGATTCTGAGGGAGCCGGGCATGACTAGCTCAAATTTTGGACAATGGAAGGGTGTATGAGCTCGCCGAAAGTAGAGGGGCAAAAATGGACGTAGCAGTACGCCCAGGCAAACACGAGGAAGCCTTTGCTGTGGGGAGACAGACTCGATCGAAACCCCGTTGGAGCCAGAAGGGACAGGAAGCAGGATCACCACAGGGTCGCTCTGCCATTTGCCAGTTCTGTGGGTATGACTTGCCGCACTCAGAAGACTGTCCAGCGAAAGCGAGAGTCTGCGGGAGATGCAACACGCTGGGACACTATGCCAGGATGTGTCGGGCCGCTGCCCCGGTTGCCATGCAGAGAGGGCCAGCCAGGTCAGGTGGTGGTTTCAGGAGGCAGCGTAGTGTTACCGCGCTGGAGCAAGTGGCCCAGAGGCTCAACATAGCCGAGGAAGAAGAGGAAGATGAAGTTGTTCTTCATTTCGAATCTGGCTACAGGGACGAAGAAACGCCGACAACCGACGTGCGTTGTAGACATTCAAGGGACCCCCCCCACACATGTGCTAATAGACACAGGGGCCTTGGTGTGCATGCTGACCAGAGAACATTATGAGGCCATCCCAGGCCTGCCTCCCCTGGACAAGTCAAGAGCCAGAATTTTCACATTTGGGGGCGACACTCCCCTGCCCATCAAGGGGGTATTCGTGGCCCCAGTGTCCCATGGAGGCAAAGTGATAAGAGCGAGGTTTTTCGTCACCGACGTCAGTCCACGTTCCCTATTAAGTTGTGCTGCCTCGGAAGCGTTGGACCTTGTGCACTTTGCACTGGAGGTCTGCCAAGGGGACATTGACACGCTTCTGGAGAAGTTTGCTAGCACCTTTCAGGGGATTAGCAAGCTGAGGGCAGAACCAGCGCGGCTGCACATTGATGAAACCATACGACTGACAGCGCTGAAGCACCATAGGATTCCATTCCACCTACGAAACCAAGTGGAGGATGAACTCAAACACTAATCAGTATGGACATCATTGAAAGGGTGGACGGGCCGACTCCATGGGTCTCGCCCATTGTTGTGGTGTCCAAGCCCAAACAACAAATGCGGCTATTAAGCATGAACACCATTTGACTCCCACGCTTGATGACATTGTTGGCAAACTGCAGGGAGCCAAGATATTTTCTAAGCTGGATCTGAGAGCAGGTTACCATCAGCTTGAGCTGCACCCAGACTCGAGGTACATTACCACCTTTACCACACACGAGGGTCTGTACCAGTTCAAGCGCCTCAGTTTTGGCATATCCTCGGCCGCAGAAGTCTTCCAAAATACCATCAGAGGCGCTCTGGCAGGACTCAAGGGTGTTATTAATATGAGTGATGACATTCTCGTCTTTGCTACATCCCACGCTGATCACATGAGGCAGCTGGAGGCGACCCTGCAAAGGCTGAGTGACCTAGGCCTCACCCTGCATCGGGAGAAATGCGAGTTCTTCAGGGACCGTATTGGGTTCTTTGGATTTGTCTTCCACGCAAGCGGGTTGTCTCCAGACACGGAAAAGATCAAGGACATCCGAGAGGCAGCGGCGCCCCAGTCGCCCACAGAGGTGCAAAGCTTTCTGGGGATGGTGAATTATTGCGGCAGATTCATTAAAGGACTGGCCTCGCTCTCTGAGCCCCTGCGGGCCCTGACCAAGAATGACGCTGTGTGGGTCTGGGACAAGTGTGAACAGGAGGTGTTCTTGGCGATCAAGAGCACCGTCTGACCAGGACACGATGGCGTACTTTGACCCCACTGCAGAGTCAGAGATCATCGTGGATGCTGGTCCTGTGGGCAGGCGGATGCAAGGGGTGAAATGCTACCCATCGCATATGCGAGTAAGGCCCTTACAGAGATGCTACTCGCAGATTGAGAGGGAGGCGCTTGCGATCCTGTGGGGCTGCAGGCATTTTCAGTTGTACATCCGCGGACAGCCGGTTAGTGTCGTAACAGATCACACACCTCTCCTGCCCATCCTAGCGGGCGTGTCTTCGAAGCCCCCGCCACGGATAGAGTGGTGGATGCTCGCTCTCATCGAATATGGCGTCAAATTAGTGTACAGGCCAGGGACGAACAACCCGGCGGATTACCTGTCCCGCCACCCCAACAAGGACCGCACGACAGGCCAAGGGGAGGTGGTGGAGTGCCAAGAATTCCTCCACAGCATCGTTGAAGGGGCGATGCAGGTAGCGTTGGCCAGGGAGATTGTGGCAAGTGAGTCATCCAAGGATGAGGTGTTCAAGATCATACAGGCCGCGATTCACAGAGGGGAATAGAGAGATGTCCTGCAGAACACTAGGCGCGAAGATAGTGCCCAGAAGGACCTGCAGTCGCTATGGAAAGTCTGTGACGAACTGTCAATTTCAGATGACGTACTGCTGCTGCGGGGACGGCAGATAGTGATACCTCAAGCACTAAGGGCTCAGGTCCTGGAGCTGGCCCATACAGGGCACCAAGGGGTAGCGAAAACAAGGGCAAGACTATCACCAAAAGTATGGTTCCCAGACCTAGAAGGCCGGGTGGAGTCCCACGTGAAAGGGTGCCTCCCGTGTCAAGCAGCGAGTCTCCTTGAACGAGCACCACCGATCAACTCCATGGAGAGGAGTGAAAGGCCGTGAGGCACGGTTCATGCCGCCTTCGGGTCAACTGGGAGGGGCATGTACTTTTTGGCAGTGGTAGACCAATACTCAAGGTATCCAGAGGTGGAGCTAGTCGACTCAATACGCAGGTGACCACACCATCCTGGCCCTGGAAAAAATGTTTGCCACGCATGCTTTTCCCGAAATCCTGTGTTCAGATAATGGACCGCCTTCACCGGAAGCCAGTTTGCACAATTCATGAGGGGGGAAAAAAAGGGATCCAGCACCGCAAAGTTTCACCGCTCTGGCCCTGAGCGAACGGTGGAGAGTCTCATGAGGTCGCTCAACAAGGTTTTTTGCATAGCGGCCAATGGTGGAGAGGAACTGAAGAGAAACCTTTTTGAATTTCTCAGGGAGTATAGAACACCACCCCACCAGTCGACAGGGGATGCACCAGCCGAAGCGTTGTTTGGGCGCTGCCCAAGAGGACTCCTGCCGGAAGTGGAAGGCCGCGAGCCAGGGGTCATAGACAATGACCGAGTGAGGAAAGAGCGAGAGGCCCACAACGTGAGGGAAAGTAGCAGGAGAGGATTGCAAGACAAGGAAGTAGTCGTGGGAGACTCCGTGCTAGTCCGAAACCCCAGAACCGAAGGGAAGCTGTCACTGACATACGAACCACAACCCTGGACCGTCACCCATGTGAAGGGGTCCATGGTCACTGCGGCTAGCGAGCGGGGGACTGTCACCCGAAAGAGGTCATTCTTCAAAAAGAATATCAGACCCCAAGAAATGGGCTCAACGGAACCGGCATAGCAGGAGGACAACGTCGAAAACCCTGAAGGAGACACCAGGGTGGACCTGCCACCAGTGGTGGTGACCCCGCCACCTACCCAGTGGAGCGTGAGGCGGTATCCGATGTGAGAGTCGCAACCCACCTGTTCGGCTCAAGGACTACGTCCTGGACCCAGGAGACTGAACATGAGACTGGCAAAGATCAGCAACCCACTGGTGCACGTTCAGGTTGTTGGTTACATTGTTTTGTTTAAAGAAAAAAAGGGATGTTACGTCTTTAGGTGATTGTACGCATGCGGAAGCCTCGTTCTTGCCGCACATGAGCGTTGGCAATAAAGACGGTCCGTGCAGCAGTTGCCGCCGGGACCCTGGAACATACGGACGTGTGGTCGCTAGTGTCAGTTTATGCATGCGTGTGTGTGTGTGTGTGTGTGTGTGTGTGTGTGTGTGTGTGTGTGTGTGTGTGTGTATTAGTACGGGGCGGCCCGAGGCACGGGTGCCCCCATCACACCCCTGTCCTGAGAACATGTTGTACGTGCAGGGTAGTTTTACTGGTGGGGAGATAGACATTTTCATTAGATGAGCGAACCAGGGTTGGTGGGCCCACATGGGGGCCACCAGTATCATGATAAATGGTTCCTGTGTACTATCTTGTTGAGAAGGGGAGTCGGGCGGGGGTGGGGGGGCGTAGACAAATTTCCCTGACCATGTTATCCAGAGACAGTTCCCCTTGGAGCGGTTCTGGGGGTACCTGGAAGCAAAGTCTTGGCATTGAGCTTTCTCCTGAGTCGCGAACAGGTCGATCTCTGGGAAGCCCCATTCTGCAAAGATGTTGGACACTGACTTCGTGCAGACGCCATTCGTATTCTAAGGGCAGAGGGAAATCTCTGCTGAGCACTTATGCCAGAAGATTGACTTCCCCTGGAACGTGTTGGACAACAAACCTCTTGCGTTTGAAACCCCACATCCAAATGTTTTGGCAAAGCATGGATAGCCCTGGAGAGCGAGTGCCCCCCGGTTTGTACAGGTAATACATGGCTGTAGTGATGCCTGTTAAAATCAGCACCGTCTCCCCTTGTAGTTGCATCTGAAAGGCCTTTAATGCCTTGAACACCGCTAATAGCTCCAGTAAATTTATATGGTTGGAAGCTACTTGAGGGGACCACACTCCATGCCCTGTCTGCTGAAGCAGGTGAGCCACCCCACCCCATGAGAGGTGTGTCTGTCGTGAGAGTCGCTTCCACTGCAAGGGGGGGGGGGCTGTGAAGGTTTTCCCCTTCAAGAGGTTTTCCCTTGACCACCAGTGCAGAGAGAATGAGGGCTGGCGAGACAACTACCAGATCTTCCCATTCTCCGCTGGCCCGACACCACTGGCTGTTGAGCCACTCTTGCATGGGACGCATGCGTAGCCGCGCGTGAGGAATCAAGTATATGCAGGACGCCATCATTCCTAGCAAACGCATGGCTTTGCACACTGTCACCTCCCGAATGGCTACATATTGAGGGATCTGAAAAAGCATGTTCTGAACCCTCTCGTTGGAGAGGAAGATGAGGCAGTCTTTCGTCCGAATTAGAGCTCCCAGAAATTGTTTTGACTGGGGACTAGACTGGATTTTTTCTCGATGGAGACACCCAGACTGAACAGAAGGTCTACTGTCTTTTGGGTGTTCAAAAAACATGTGTCGTACGAGTCCCCTGTTAAGAGCCAATCGTCGAGGTAAGGGTAAACAGGGACGGATAGTCTGCGCAGGTGCGCTGCTGCTACTGCCAGGACCTTTGTAAACACCCTTGGCGCCAAGGCGATGCCAAAGGGGAACACCTTGAATTGTTAATGCCTGTCCTCCATCATGAACCTTAGATATTTCCTGTGCGCTGGCAACATTGAAATATGAATATATGCATCTTTAATATCCAATCTTGCCAAGTAGTTACCCTGTTTCAACAGTGGGATCACCTCCTGTTGCGTTAAAATGCAAAACTTTTGAGGTTTTATGAACTTGTTCGCTGGGCAGAGGTCTAGAACAGGGTGCATGGTGAGGTCCTTTTTGGGTAAAAGAAAGTACACTGAATAAATACCCTCATTTACCTGAAGAAAAGGGACACCTTCTATGGCATCCTTTCCCAGCACCACTTACACCTCTCGATTCAGGATCTCCAGATGGTCCAGTGAGAGGCACTGTGGTCTGAATTGTGGAGGTCTGGCGACTTCCACGCAGTATCCGTGGGCGACCGTCTTTATGACCCACTGGTCTGAAGTTATCCCCTCCCACGCCGCGAGGAAAGATGTTAAGCGCCCCCCGACCGGGGTGACATGGGAGGGGACCTGGATCTGATGGTCCTTTCTGAACAGAGGCTGCGGGGCCTCTACCTCTGGCTTTGCCGCGTCGCTGACCCCTTGGTGGGTAGTATGCGGGGCTTCCTGATGTTTGTTCAGCATTAAAGTTTCCCGCCCTATAGTAGTTCTGACTTGCACAGGCCTGCCTTCGAAAGGACAGACGAGAATTACCTCTCCTTGGGTGGGGGGGCAGGTTTTTGAGTAATCTGTTGCAGGGAATTAGAGTCTTATGCTCTTTTTTGGCCGTTTCCAGGGCATCATCGACCGCCTTTCCGAAGAGGTTAGTTTCTTCAATGGGTTTGTTGATGAGAGCTGCTTGAAACCTGAGTTACGAAGTGTGCTGCTTAAGTAAAGTGCCCTGGCCAGAGATCTGCCTGCTGTCTCAGCAGTGTCCAGTGTTCTTCATTACATTCTGGTTCACTTGCCTACCTTCGGCCACAATGGTGAGAAGCCTGGACCTGACTGGTTCTAGGACCTCCTGAAGACCTTCCTGTACTAGGTTCCATTGAGTGTCTGCCTAACTCGCTAGTAGTGTAGAGTTATTCGCTATGCGTGTGGTATATGCAGTAGCTGAGGTAACTCGCTTACCTAAGGCATACAACCGCTTGGATTCTTTATCCGGAGGCGCCTCTGCCGTAGAAAGGGGTACTCCTGCCCGTTTCCGGGTGGTAGTCACTACAAGGGAGTCGGGGTGGTGTGCCCTTTAATGTATTGAAGGTCCGAAGGAGCTGGTTGAAATAACTTCTACACTTGGGTTCACTGCCCGGGTCTGAGCTGGCGACACCAGGGAGGGGGCCAATCTTCTCTTAACCGAATTAAGGAGGGGAAAGCCTGGCTTGAGGGGGGGTTTCTCCCCGAGAATGTCTTCTACAAAGTCCTGCTCGGGTACCGCTTCTTGAGTAGTGATTTGGAAGTGATCTGCTGCCTTCCTTAACAAGGCATTGAAGGCCATTTGTTAGTCTACAGGCGAGGCCTGGAGAGCCGGGGTGGACGGAGGAGAATCCAGGCACAGAACATTAGCATCCTGATCTTGTTGGGGGAGCGTCCATGGGGCCGTCCCCACTTGCTGGGTTTCTTCCCAATTGCCCATGGCATCCGCCTGGTCCTCATTGTAGCCCTGCAGGAAGGAAGGTTCTTCAGCATCACTATAAATGTCCTGATAAGTATCCATCTGGACGATGTCTTCATGATGGACGGGGACAGAGGGCTGATCTTCTTGGAAACTAATTTAAGATTAAGTTCCCCATGAGATTTTTTCAGGGAAGGATGTTCAGAAAAATTGATTTTTTTTTCAAGACGATCCATGGATCCTTCAAATTTCTCCCTTGTCCACTTAGAGGAACCAGAAGGGCATACGGGTGGAAAAACGTCATCTTCCGCCCCTTGACACCGAAATCTGTCACTCAGTGTTGGAAAGATGCTCCTGACTATCCTCGTAAGTCTTGCGAGAATCGGGGCACCATGACGTATCTATAGATTTGCCCTTCTGAATTGAGTTTGGCCCGTAGGGTCCTCAATTCTTCTCGGATCCTATTCTCGATAAGACACCTTTCCCGTTTAAGTCTAGAACCTTCGGCTATCAAGAGGCCTCGGAATGTGGCTTTCGCAGCCTCCCACACCATCACCATGTCAGTTTCCCCATTATCATTTGTTTCAAAGTATGCTGTAATTTCCTTTTTTAGGAAGTCCTTGAAAACTGGATCCCTTAAGAGCGTGTCGTTACAGCGCCATCGGGAGGATCTCAGGGACACCAGAAGTGACCAAGTAGCTACTAGCAGTTTGTGGTCAGACCAAGTTCTCTTCCACCCTCGGGGATGCGGCCACCTCCCCTTCCTCAGATGTCAGTAGCAAGTCTATTCTGGTGTACGTGCAGTGGGGGGGGGGGGTGGGAGGGGTGAGGTGTACCCCCCGTCCTGCCCAGGTTCCATGCCATGTATCCACCCAGAAGGGTTCCTTTAGAAGAAACTGTAGGGCTAGGTTATCCTTGGTGCCTCCCTTTTTCCCTGCGCCTCTCGCCGACCACCAGTCCAATTGGGCAATTGGGGGGTCCAATATGAGATTGAAGTCCCCATCCAGTATCATGGCCCCCTCATCCATCACCCCAAAGATCTGGGTCAAAAACCATATCTGGCTTGAGTTGGGTGCACATAGTGGCTAGTGTGATTCGTTCTCCCTCACACGTGCCCTTAACTGCCAGGAATCTCCCCCCAAAACCTCTTTTGGTCTCCACATCCATGAGGCGGACAGCTCTGCCCAGGAAAATACCAAGCCCTTCCTTCTTGGAACTTTTATGTGAGGCCCAGTAATTGCTTCCAATTTCCTTCCCCTTTATCACTGATTCTTTCCCTTGTTTATAGTGGGTTTCTTGTAAAAAAAAAAAAAAATTACAAAAAAAATAAAATGGACCATTAGCTGCTGCTTACAAAACATGTTGCTAGTCAAAGATCTCTTGTTCTGAGAGTTTAAGCCCTTGACATTCAGCGTGCCTATTTTCCCTTGTCATTGGCATCGTTTTCTTTGGAAGTCTCCAAACGTGTCCCACCCAGAGCCAGAAGCGTCCTGTGGGACCCTAGCTTGATCCGGCTGTTTTCCTCCCCCCCACACCCCCATATCTCCTACACCCCCCCAACCCTCCCCCTCCCTTGTTCCCTCCCACCCTTCCCTCTTTTCCTCTTTTCCAGGCATTCACCTTCATCCACTCCCTTCCGTCGGGGTAGTCGACGAACCACCATGGATTCTCCCCCCAACCCTGGATGCTTTGTTTACCGGAGCACCCCTCTATCAGGCCCCTTCCCATTCTGTGTGTGTCAGATGGGTCCCAAGATGGGATCTCATGGGGACCCCCCCCCTGTTACTTTAACCCCCACCGAATAATTTTCAAACAGGGCAACAGGCCCCTCAACTCCCCATCCCCCGATTTGAAATGAACAATGCGCATTTTTAGCATTGGAGCGGTGCCAGCCCCCAACACTTGGAGCTTTCAGCTATCGCCCCTCCATCAGCCCCACCTGGGGCCTCCAGAACACGAACAACCCAGCCCAGTGGCTGTGTAGCGATTAAAGAGTCACTTTAGGTGTCCCTCGGAGGCCGAGTAGGGGTGTCTGATTTTCTGGAACTTGCAGGCCTCCCCTCACCCTTGCTTTGCCTTTAGGTAGGTCTGGGAAACCCAGGCCGTGGGGAGGGTTCTGTGCGCCTCCCCCGTGTCCCCCCACGGAACCGTCTCGATTTCTTAATAGGTCCTCCATGACTCTCTGGATATCTTCTTCAGACACAAGATGGTGTTTCTCCCTGTTCCATTAGAAGGCCAGGTAGAAGGTGGCCCCATCGATACCAGACTCTCTTGTCCTGAAGCCATCCAAGTAAGATTGCCGCACTTTTTCCTCATCAATAGAGTGAGAGCGGAGAGATCCTGAAAAATGGCTACCTTAAGAGTCACCGTACTATGTTCCCCAGGCTCTTCGCCCTCTCCAAGATTTTGGCCTTGTCCCTATAGTAATGTAACCGTGCCAACACTGAGCGGGGGCCTCTACCCTCTCCCTCAGGCCAGGTGGACCTGGTTAGCTTAATGTCCTCCCCTGTTTCCGCCCCCAGCACAATACGTATAATGTCATGCACTTTGCCTTCAAGGCCGGATGGGCTCTCACCGTCCGTCTCCACCAGACCAAAGATGTGTAGATTGTTTCTCTGCTCCCTATTTTCCATGTCGTCGACCTTGAATCTTAGCTCTTTCTCGCGGCGCTGCACCTCTTTGAATCTTGCCTCCATCTGAGTTTCCAGGAGAGCCGGTTATTTTCGACCCCCTCCATACGGTCCTCCAGAGGGGTCACTTTGGTTGTAAGGTCTGCCAGCTTGGCTCCCATGTCAGTTCTCATCCCCCTGATTTCTTCCAGGATCATCTGGATATTGTTTTGGACAGCCCCCGAGATCCGGGCCGGGGTGGAATTGGTACTTGGAAAGGGTGTCCTTCCAGTTCATGGGAGTTGTGCCTGACTCAAATGGGGCTTCAGCCCTATGTCACGCATGCAATGACAGGTGTGCCAGTCATGGCTCTATAGGTGTCTCAGGAACATTTCAGTGGTGTAGGGAGTTGGGGCACCGTTGCCGCCGAGGGCGGCATCGAGGGCGGGACGACCCTCTAAGCGGGTACCTAGATGCTCTTATGGTGCTCTCATTTGGGTCTTCAGGCGAGGGCTGCAGTCTTTTACCGGAACAGCTGGCGAAGCCACAGCGTGTGCCTGGGCAGGCAGGGCCCTTGAAATGCATATGAGGGAACTGGCTAGTGGAGTGCCACCCACCGTGCCGCCAGGGGCAGCACCGGTCTGAGAGACCCACCCCTCCCCCTCCTCCCCCTGCAGCGGTGGAAGGGGCTGGCTCCTGCGACGGCCCAGGTTGGGTGGCCGGGGGGGGGGGGGCGGGAGTGCTGGGGACTTCACCAGGGGTATGAGGCCTGCTGGTGATGTCGCTGAGACCCTGCGGTTGCCCCGCAATCAGTAAGGCGTGTGTGGTGGGAGTCCCAAGGACAAAGGCCCTAGTTTCAAACAATATTCTAAGGGGTCCTTATGTGGGCATACCCCGTTTTAATATGCCCGTGTCAACAGGGCAGTGTCTTTATGGTCCGGCTGGGTCTCACCCGCGATGAACCCCCCCCCCCCACCAAGTGTCCAGATTTAGTCTGGGACAGCGCCCGCTCCGCTCACCTCACTCCTGATGGATGCTTGTGTGGGGCTGTATGGGCGCACTCCCGTATCGGCCCAGGCGGTGATCTTCCTTATGAGTGGAGCAGGCCACCCAGCAAGTGGGGGGCAGCCGCGGGCCTGCGGGCCCACCTCAGTAGTGTAGGACAGCAGCACTGTGCCCCCCCCCCCTCCGCAGCGCGTAGGTTCTCACCGCTGTCTCCGCGGGGCTGCAGGTCTTGTTTGCTGCCCGGGGCGGAGGGGTCCCTCCCGGACCGGAGCAGCCTCACCAGCTGCTAGTCGCTCCCCTCAATGCCCCGCTCCAGGGCTCCTCTTTGCTGCACACCGTGATGGCCTGGGCGTGATAGCCAGTCCGCTTCGCCACGTTGGGTTTCCCAGATCTGCTGTGAGTGCCGGCGTTACGGTGTGCTGCCGGAGGCGCGATGGTGGGGGAGGGGTGCTCCAAACCTCCGTCTTTGTTTCTCCGCTTTGTCGGGCACCTCTAAGCCCGGGGATTGTTGGATATGGTGGGCTGTGGGTTCATAGAGCCTCATCTTACCACCGCCGTTTTCCCGGGGCTGGTTGTGGAGCCAATGGCTCAGGCAGCCATCATGGCTGCGCCCCCTGGTGGCCCCTCCCCCCAGGAGGAAGTTAGTGTCTGCGTGAAACAGTTTTCCGTATGCTCGTGGGGTCTTGCCATGTACCCCCGCTCCCCAGTGGAGATTGTTAGAATAGAGTACATGTATATAAAACGGAAGGATGGCTACTGTCTTCAAGCATAGCCTGCGTTTTCCATCCCGCATACGTAATGTCGTTTTTGTTTTTATGACAGCGCTTTATGAAAGGGTTGGCCTTTCAAAGCACTGCATACATTGATATTGATATTTTATTTCTATCGCGCTCGTACACAAGTGTTTCAGAGCGCGGCAAGGGATGGGAACAGGGGAGGACAAAACAGATCTTACTAGGCCCAGTGACATTGAGAACGTGCAAGTGCATGAGAGAGGGGGAGGGGAAAAGTGCAGGGGAATAAGTGGAAAGTACGAAGCAGAGGAGAAAAAGTAATAATAAATAATAAAGGCAACAGTGGTAGTGCAGCCAGCAATTTGCTAGATTTAAGGCAGCAGATGGGGTAGGTCTGATAAGTGCAGGAAGAAAAAGTGGGGGGCTGTATGGGTACAGATACAGACCCCAGTGCAAGGGGTGGGCCGGAGGCAATGCGGGAGAGTGGCAGGGTGAGCAGGTACCTGGGCCCGGAGGACAGAGGGTGGCCAGGTGCACGGTGCCAAGAGAACAGATCAGCAGGAGAGAGAGGGAGCGAAGGCAGAAGGAAGAGGGAGTTCTGGACGTTTTAGTGGAGGTAGTTTTGAGACGGGCACAAGAATGGGAAACAGGAATGCACTTTTAAAAGACAAATGGGATTTCTTATACTAGATTATGACTATAGAAAAAGAATGCCACACATGAATCTCCACAGTTCCTGGAAATTTAAGGCCTAGCTGAAAATGGTTCAGCTATGCAACGGGCCTTTCTGCTTTGCCAAGTTTCTGGAGACTGGAGCAAGAAAGATGGATAGTTCTGCAGCAGGGTGCTCCACCAGCATTCGGATAGTAGGTGAATCTGTCGTTTTTTTCTGCCCTTGGCTGTCTATTTATGCTTATGATAAAGGGGGTGTACGGCAGCTACTCCTCCAAACCCTGTCACTGTAGGATCTTGTGTCTGCTTTCCTCAGAATTTTGCCCTTTTCATCCGGAACAGTGTCCAATTTAGGAGCACAGTTCTACAAGTGTGCGCGTTGAACATGGGCATACGTGAATAAAGTTTCATACTTCTATCAGAAATACATTTTGTGTAATATCACATTTTCAGCTGTTTCTTCCCAGAACTTGTCAAATTTCTGGCTCCTTTTCACCCATGCGTCCAGAAATTACATTAACAATGCCGTTATTTTGCACAATTTCACACAGTAAGTTAGTCTTTTTAAAATGTGTCTTTTGTCCTTGTTAAGCAACAAATGGTTGTTTAGCTCCACCCCTTTTCTCTCTCCCTGGGACCCAGGAACATCTCCTCCCCATTTGTTCCTTGGCAGAGGCCATTTACAACCCTTCGCATTTCCTTTAGCTGGAGGATGTTCATGGTCTCCCTCCCCACTGCAGACCAAATTCTTCCCCCACCCTATCACTTAGGTGTGATTTCCAGCTGGAAAGGGCTGGAGGGCGAGCAAGGCCTTGCCTCTTTGAGGAAAGCGAAATCAAATGCTGCAAAGTTTTAATCAGACGTCCAACAGCTGTCATTCAAGCGGCCGAGGGTACTGCGCCCAGATTTTGACAGATTCCACAGGCAGGCAACTTTTGCTGTGGATGTTTCTTTATGCCCTTAGCTTTTCCGGACATTGCAAATTCACAATGATTTCTTGAACTAAGTGAATTGTAGCACCAAGTAAGAATTCTGGATGTTTAAGGGTGTTTTGTGTCGGCATTCTGCAGTTTCAGCAACAGTTTCAGCAGAGCACTGCTTTTCCTTCATGGCTCTATTTTCACTTGTGGAGCCCAGTGACGTTTCAGGAGTGAGATCTCTGTTCCACCACTGACAACATGCATGGCAGATTGGGCAGCCATCTTTTTGTGCTTTGCAGAGCGCGATTTTCAGAGGTTTTGGCGCACACAAGGGTTTTGCAGCCATTTTTATGTTTCTGGCACCATCAGAACACAGTGATGCCGCCAAGGCAGAGCAAAAGTGGGTTGAATCATCCCACACACCACAGAATGATTTACTGAACCTCTTTTGGGAGAATTGTACTTTCCAAAGCCATGAACCACAGGTCAATGAGCAATCCAGTGCAGACGAGAGCTCTGCCCCCCTGCCCACTCCCAGGGCAAGGCAAATTAGGGGCAAATCTTGCTGTGGGCAGGAACTGCCATTCTGCATCAGAATCTGCCAGGGCTGCGAGAGCACACAAAGGACTCAGCCTTTTCCACAAACCCCTGAATATGGTCTCACAGCACGTAGAGGACCAGATCTAGTAGGGCTTCCCGTTTCACCCCCTTGAAACTGGTTGGACAGCAATTGAAGCGAACTTGATGCCACCAACACAAATTGTTTGCACCTTGAGCTGGCTCGACATGCATCGGGCCTTTGCTGAGCCAGTCATCTGCTAGAAATCGACCGCTCAACGCCAGGACCGGATTCAAACCACTGGATAGTCACTTGCCATCTCGAACCAGAGGTTCACAGCACAACTCAACCATCGGAACTGCTGCTTTGCTGAACTGCACCTCAAAGTGCAGGATCACCATTTCGACCACTGTCGGGTGCCAACTCGAACCGCTGGAGCCCATGCAGCGACCCTTCACAGCAGTTACAACCAGACTACCTCGAAGAGATCCCGATGGACACCCTGACTGCATCGCCGAAAGCTACTTTTGAGACATACAGAGTTAGCACATTTGAACCGGCTCCATACCAGCTTGTTGCTTGGGTCCACACATTCCACCGTGCTCAAACAGAGTTTAATATGCTTGCATCACTGTCCAAAGACCCGAAACGAGGTACTGTCGACCAATAACTGCCCCGTGGGTTCATTTTGGCCCTAGAGACTGAGGTTAAGTTACAATTGCAGCTATTTTCATCCAAAGAATGTTTTTGTGGTAAATAATTTGCAACTTACACCCTGTATTCATGCTCTGGGTGCTACATTCTTTTATCTGTTGGATCTTCTCTGTTCTTTCCACAAATGTGGCTTTTGTGCAGCTTTTTTTTTTTTTAAATGGATCATTTGCAAATGCGTTTGATTAAAGTATATATATTTTAATAGAACCTTTATTTTGGACTGCGTTTGGATTACTACTGCATCACAATATCACCCCCTATTAGATCATAGACTCCCTTCGACCCACAAAAGGCGAAGGCGGTACAACTCAACTATGCCGGTTTTACTTTCATGATTGCATTGGCCCTCACACTTCTACAAACCAAGAGCATAGTGGGCATTTTAACCCCTAATCTTTGTACTCCTGCAGAGCAGAATCCAATTCATCACAGCAAATAATACATATGAAGCCCCCCCCCCGCTCCCCAGGAATGGCACAATACTACAGATGTGGACCCTGAGAACAGAACCAATACACCAAAAGCAGCCACCCCTGAATGGTTATAATAATGCAGATCTCAGGAATGGACAATATTGTAGATACGGTCGCTAGGAACTGACTTTACCAAGGCAAGGCCATAGGTGAAGCATCCATTCCTGTGAGCTGCAACACCACAGATGCCATCCCAAAGAAGGGGCGCAAGGCCACAGATTCAGCCGCCCCCAAAGAAGGGGTGCAACAGCACAGGTGCAGCTGGGTCAGCCTCGCTGAAGTTCGAGCAGAACCATCTCCGGTTCTGGAAGCAGCTCAAACCTTTACTCTTTGCTTCTGCCTTCTCTCTTCTGCTACCTTGCTGATCTCCTGTCTGATACTGCACTGGTTACCTGGCTACCCTCTGTACCATGGGCCCAGGTTCCTGCCCTCCCAGTTGCACTCCTGCACTGCCCTCCTATCAACCCTGCACTTGGGGCTGTATCTGTAACCCTACAACCCCCCCCTACTTGCACTTACCTCTCACCAATTTTCTTTTCAGCACTTAACCCTTGCACTGCCACCTGCTGGCCGCATTTCCTGTTCTCAATGTTTGATCCTATGTGCTGCACTTGCCCCTCCTCCACTGGCACTTCTCAATGTCACTGGACCTAGTAAGATCGTTGTCTTGTCCCTCCTGTTCTCCTCACTCGTCGCGCATTGAACCATTTGTGTATAGTCGCGATATAAATAAAATATATATCAAGCGTTTGGTCCTACAACATTCTTTCCTATTTAAAGATACACACAGTATTGGACGTTTCGAATACAGCACTTAGTCCATTTCTCAGAGTTTGAATGTTATGGTCCAGTCAATCTCGTCGCCATTCTGCCACGTACATGACGACAATGTTTGGCAACGGGCTGTACCACTCATCAGCCAACATTAAGAGAAGGCACTCCAGCAAGTACATCTGATAGGGAAGAAGCTGGCATTCTGGTTCGGAAAACACAGGGTTCCGTTAACGGAATGTTCTTGTGGGCCCGGGACGTTCCCTGCTGTGATCGGGGTCCCCTCTATAGCATACCCTCTTGCATGGCACGCTCTGCCACAATGCTCAGCTCTGCTGCGTGCCATCTGCCAGCAACAAGCATTCTTCTGACTTGGTAAAAAAAGCCTCAAGACGCTTGGAAGGATCCCAGACCAGCTCTCATCTTAAGTTGAGCTAGCATCTGAAAACAAAGGACCACTGTGTTGGGAGGAGAGGCGAAAAGGGAATTTTTAATGTAATCTAAAGTGTGCCTGAAACACTTCTATTCAGAGTTCCACGTCACGTTATTCGGATGGCTCCAAGGTTAACAGGGTCAGTCTGACCTGACGATCACAGATTCGAATGCTGGCAAGGAACCACTCTGCCTTTCAACCTTCCGGGTATGGTCAAAGGAATGCAATTTAACGCATTTGCAGTATGTAACTAAGCTCGGATCACTCTAACAAGCGCCACAATGCCTTCGGCTGTTGCACGCTCTACAAATATGAATAAATAAATACAGTGCAAAAGCCAATAGAAGATGGCAACATGTGCTACATATTTTTTTTTAAAATTGGTACAAAAAAAAAAAACACAAGTACTACAGGTTGCTTCCTTTCATCACACCTCAATTATTTGCGTTCTATAGCAAAAACAAGCGTGTACGAGCAACCACCAAGAAGACCAGGCTGAGAAGAGTGCGCAAGTCCTACTCAGAAGAATTAAAGATGGTAAAGTAGAGAGACTAGAGGATAATGAAAAGGTGCCCCCCGCAGATCAGCAGGCCACACCTCCAGTACCGTTTCCCAATCAGCCAGCCATACCTACAGAACAGTGGCCCGAGCAGCCGGTCACAACTACAGTATTGTGTACCCAGCAGGCAGCCCACACCTACGCCCTAAACCACAAACCACACCTCCAGTACCGTTTCCCCAATCAGCCAGCCATACCTACAGAACAGTGGCCCGAGCAGCCGGTCACAACTACAGTATTGTGTACCCAGCAGGCAGCCCACACCTACGCCCTAAACCACAAACCACACCTCCAGTACCGTTTCCCCAATCAGCCAGCCACACCTACAGAACCGAGCGCCCAGATCAGCCAGCCACACCTACAGAACCAAGCGCCCAGATCAGCCAGCCACACCTACAGACCCGAGTGCCCACATCAGTCGGTCACACCTACAAAACCGAGTGCCCACCCGCCGGACACCCCCCATATCCAACCTTGCGTTCCGTTCCAAGAGCCACATCCACAGGCATCACAAAACTGACAGAACGTGACGACAGCCTGCCAGAGGCGTACCTGAGGGGGCAAGGCCCACCCAAAATCTGTAAATGCCCACTCAGCAGCAGTGTGGGCATTTATAGATGTTAATGTGTATATGGCATGGCAATATCACTGTGGTGGGTCCAACTACCTTAGACTCCGGTCCGACTTGTTAGACCATCCTGGCTACTCAGCTGAGCCTGCATGAGGGCTCCCAGGACGACACAAGGTATGCACTAGAAGTTTGATGAAGTTCCTGGGCATCACTGCAATCTAGAAGAGAGGAGACTACCCATGGGCAACGCAAAAACCACTGTGTACAAACAGACGAGAACATATGGACTTTGGGGGTCCCAGAAGCGAAGCAAAAAATAAAAAAGAAAGCTTTCTGGAAATGGGGGCACATGAATGGATACCATTCTAATAGATATGGTGAGCCAAAAGTAAGGAAAAAGATTGGGAAAGGGCAGTAATTATTACATCAAAAAGCAAGCAAGAGACGGAATAGGGCCCACAGCGTAACAGCATGCAGTCTAGATTAGCTGGGCATTTGTACAGTCCCTGAAAAGTCCACAGAATTCTTCAATCCCATTGCAAGATTCGGCCATCTGTGGTGACCAACTTCCCTACAGTGCAACTGGGCAAATGCACCGTCCATCAATCCGAGAGCCAAGGCACTTATGAAAAGCAGCTCCTGCACCCCTGAAAGGAACAACACAGACAATCAACTATGACAGATTTGCCACCTGCAGGGGTGCAAAAGCTCTGTCTTTTTAGATTTGCATGGATATAAAACGAAAATGATGCAGGTAATTCCGTTTCTGAAATTGAGTCTGCAAATCAAACCCCCGTTTCATAAAACCCCAATCTCTTGGATCAAAGGCCAGAGAGGCACCCCTGGCAGCTGATGTCACCCATAGTCATTACAGCCAGAGGTGGCAGTTTAACTCCTGCACCTCTGAAATTAAAATGTAATTATTGCATTACCAATCTTGCGGTAGGGTAATTAAGCCATACCTAGTTATGGTATGCTATGGTGGCTGATAAAGAGCAAACCATTATTAAAGCCACACCAATGTGATATCACAGGTGTCAAACCGATTAGCCCAGTTCAGTGAAGTCAGGGTGATGTAAATTCACGGCTATCCCGGCTGTCTGCACTGATCCCAATGAAACAAATCAGGATGCAGTCTTCCTAGGATTCCCTTGGAGGAAGGGCGACACCTCCCCTCAGAACAGGAGCGGTTACCAGGAGCTTTCATGTTGAACCCTGCTTGAATGAGGCACTCACATAAAATCCAGCCTCACACCACAGTGCTGCAACAGAGAGTCTTTGAAGTCAGCAGACACGGGAAGTAGCCGAGTTAGAATATCCAGAGAGGGAAAGGTGGACAGGAGAAGGTTTTCCACCATCATCCTTTTCTACTGGGTCTTTTGCTCTTCCTATCCCTTAATTTCCTGAAGGACAACACACTCTGGGTATGATGTAATGAGTCAAGGGCCCCTTGTCACAGCGAAAGATATTGGACCACTTTCAGCAGGCTTGCTTTTGTGGAATCAACAGTAGCATGCCTTTAAAATAGGAAGGGGTCTCCCACTCCCAATTCAATTCATTTTTAGACACCAAGAAGAATACATCCAGGGGTACCCGTTGGGAATGCAGTCCATTTCAAAGTCCTGTCAAAGAAGTGATGACAGGTGCTACACAAGGCAGAGTAAAGCTTTGCTCCCTAACTAACCTCAAGGAACAGGGGTGAACTGTTGTCTAGACCTACAGACCCATTCGGGACCAACAGGGCCATCGAGAGGTGTAGAGGTTATGACGATAATTATGTAACAGTTAAGAAAGCATCCACACTGGGAGGCTCATCCGAAACCACAATTAATATCACTAAGTGGGATGAACTTACTCAAATGAAGAAAAGACTCATCCAGACAGAGCTACATGGCTCAATCATGCTAGAGTATCTCAGGAAGGGTACATTACCACAGGGATTGGTAATACGAAACGAGCCCAGGCTCTTTTTGGATAATAAAAACTTTGTGCTCTAATGGAGCTATTTGGCCACAAAACGTGGAGACTGGATGATCTTAATCGTTGATACAGCTAATGAGACGACTTAGAAGATATTGGTAGACCTCAAAACCTTAAAAGAGGAAATAAAGAAAGCCATCTCTCTGGATCTCTATAAAAACGCAGACACACTGATTGCAGAAATTAATTCTTTCAAAGAAGATACTCTAAAAGATAGCTTGAGAAGACAAAGATTTACAGAACTTCACGCACAAGAAAGCATTTCGCTATACTCAGGATGACTACAAACCGGATGATCCACAGAATGCTGCCCCAGGGAACAAGAAAAAAAAACATTTAGAGATACGTCATTCAGCTCAAGCAATGGGAGCAATTATGGAGACTCAGGTTCCAGTCGTGGTGGACATAATCGTGGTCAAGGTGGCAATAGAAACAACTACCGTGGAAAAAACAATGACAATAGAGGCAATTGTGGCAATAGAGTTAGCGGTACCCAACAGCTTTTTTTTAGACCAGGGCTCAGCGGGGCGGGAACCAGAGGCGCACATCACCAGGAGTATGCACGCCTTACAGTGAATCTTACCCACCAAAGATGAAGTACAAATCCTAGAAAAAGGTATGGCTTTTGTTCCAACAAACCAACACGAGTTTCAATGTCATGCTTTCGTGAGAAAAGTACACCTTAAACAATTTTTTCAAGATACAGAACCCGATACTCACGGCACAGATACAGGTTTGCACAAAAAAATATTTGTTTTGTGTACCTACGCATGAAAGAACAGCAGAGGCTCAAGTGTTTGAGAGTAGGGTACTACAAGATCTTGTATCTCTTGAACAATCGGTAAAAGATAGATCCACTTTTTGTAACATAAGCAACTGTGAAAAAAACAGCCATGAATAATTTCCTTGCCAATAGGTCCATCGTTATTCACAAGGCAGATAAAGGTGGGGCAATAGTTCTACAAGATCGTGAGGCATATATTTTGGAATGCAATAGACAGCTGCTAGATCCAGATTGTTATGTACCTCTACCCAGTGACCCCACTGTGAGACTACAAGAACTGGTCAAGGCAAAGGTATCCAAAGCTAAACAGCGTTGTTGGATCTCTCTTAAAGAAGCCGACTTTCTATGTACTGACAAACCACAGATTCCCCAATTCTACATAATGCCAAAAATACACAAGTGCTTAGAGCAACCTCGGGGCAGACCCATTGTATCGGGCGTCAACTCAGTCTTGGAGCCACTTTCACGTTTGTAGATTTTTTTTTCTACAGCCATTAGTATCTAAAATGAGTTCATTTGTGCAAGATACCATTCCAGATTATCAAGGAAGTAAAGTGACTCCACTTTGACCCGGACACAGACATTCTGGTCGGTTTAGATGTGGTAGCACTTTAAACAAGCATTCGCAAGAAGACTCCTACAAGAATATCCTACTTCGACCACCGCCATGTCCTTTGTGCTGTGGTGTGCTGAGATGTCACTAAGAGTTACTTTAGCAGTGATTTCTTTAAGCAACTCCAGGGAACAGCCATGGGCACTACCCTAGCTCAAGTGTCGTGAATTTATATATGGAGCAATTTGAAACCCACAAAGTCTTGACCAATCAAAACCCTTTCCAGACCTGTATTCGATCAAGGAAGAGATACATTGACGACATTTCGTCATCTGGAAGGGTAACATAACTGATTTGGAAGAATTTTTCAATTGGCTAAACATACAAGAGGTGTACTTAAACTTTACCAACATGAGCCGCACTAAAGAACTGAACTTTTTAGACATTACATCCTAGCTGAAAGACACGAAATTGTTGAGTGTCAAACCAGATCATAAAAATACAGTCAAGAACTCTGCTACATTATAGTAGTTTTCACCCACGGCATGTCAGGATGAATTTAACACTGACAATTTTTACGTTTTAAGCGAATTATGGATTCAAACCTTTTACCCACACGCTAGTGGAAAGCGTTATTCATTTGGACCAACCCCTAAGTGTGCTTTGTTTCTTTTCCATCTTTCTTTAAACTTAGGGTCAGACTTGCAGCCTTCGCTTCGTTATTCCACCCTTGAGGGACTCTAGCCCTGTTTACAACAACGTGGTTGGGGGCTAATTTTGACACCCGCCCCCGAATTTGATTTTTAACAGTTCGGCTGCTGGTGAGCGTTTTGTCAAAGGAATTTCAACACATGATAGCCGCAAAATTGTTCTTAGATGATTTTTTGTTGTATGAATGAACACTCTAAATTATGTACAGCTATATATAAATCAGCACACTTAGCTAAATCTCTGCACTGTAGATGGTGTGATGCAGAGTTTAACTCTGCTGTAGTATCAACCTTGGTGCAGTTTGATGTGTAACAGGATTTCTCTACATGTTCTTATTCAGCACTTTTTTGCTATAGAGTATTAAAAACTCTATAAAGGTCGATATACAAAATCCTCTGTAAAACTAATTTGTTTAGCACCTTAGGACAGGAGGTTTTATCTTTGTCCCGGGAGGATAGCTCAGAGGCAACGTGCGCGCCTAAGAAGCACAACGACACGAGGCAACACAGGTTCGATCCCCGGGTCCATGCTTAGAAACCTCTTAAGTGTGTTATAAATACGCAACCAAGACAAAAAAGAAAAACAATCTATTCCTGTAACAGCACCTCGATGCCTGTGGGCTGTGTGAGCACTTTAAAAATGTAAATAAATCTTTACCCTTGTCCTGTCTCCTTTTCAGGTTTGAACACTTTCATTCGACCAAGCAAAGATGGTTGAGGGAGTAGAAACAAGTTGATTGTCCATTGGATGATTAAACCATCGATCCAGTCAACCGGGTCCGAGATGAAGACCATTGTGGTCTTTCTCCCCAAGATACATTGCAAATTGTTCACAGGCAAATTCGTGCCCCTGAAGAATTTCCCTCGATTTTACTGTATGAGAAGCGCGTGAGAAATGAAACATGCTGGGTTGAATGGGAATGTATTGGTGCGTTTGTGAATGGATCATTTGTATTTTAGCACATTTTTGGTTAACAATTGGAACCTCTTCGTAACCAAAAGGCTCGATTTGTTTCACCTTCTAGCCTGAAACCTCAGCTGAAGAAACGGTTTACTTCAGCTGGTCCTTTCCCTGTGCACTTTTTGTCTGGTGTTTTTGTAAATCCACACATTATGCAATGTACAACGAAATATTGATTGTTTTCGCCTTTGAATTTTAATTGATGTTCATGAATAAAATTGTATCTTTTTTACTAATCTTTTGTCTGATCGCTAAAAAGGAGAATTCAACCAGCTATCAGTTTACATCACAACACAACGTTGTGCCCCGTTTCATTTTCTTTGCTAAAAGAAAGGAAGAGTGATCCCTCCTGAATTTGAGCACTGCTCACCAGCACTTGTGTTGCGTTATAGGTCTCCACCTATGTTGAGGTTTGTTGCTTGTGTAGCAGTATAATATGGACATTTGTACCCTTTTTGTGTTAAAGGTGAACTGTTGTGAACCAAGGCCTCGCTGCCAACTGCACTGGAACCTGGATCCAGTCAGGCTAGGTGAAAGGCGCACCCCCCAGTAGGTGGCCCACCAAACTCCCTGAAGTATTGCCTACAAAAAGGCGGGTGTGCCCCATTACTCGCTGACACGAGACAAATGATCAAAACCACAAAAGGGTGGGGGTTGGCATCACACAATAAAATTCAACTCATTTACTATCTTACTCAAACAAAAAATTCCTCATTTCAAGAAAGACGAAAACGACCCATTCAGTGCGTATACACACACACACACACACACACCAATGTTTATTAACCTTACAAGGCCTACACGGCGGCACAGGCTCAGGAATCACCTCAGTTCTGGTCAGCGGTTATGAACCACTGATCTATGAGTCTGGCATGGCTTTTGCGACTGCAGGGTAACAGTCGGTGGTGCAGTCTGTTGCAGCTCGAGGGGCTCAACTGGCTCAAAAACAAGGCAGACGTTGGTAGATGCTAGACTATGCACGCCTAGCTTCTTCACTGGGCTTGTGTCGTCCTTTAAGGCGAATGGCCCAAAGCTGAAAAGCGTTGCAGGCATCTGCCTTGTCCATAGTTTGGTTCAGAGACTCGCTGGTACTTCCCACCAAAAAGCTTGTTGCAGAGTCGATCGGTGAACGCTGTGTGCTGGCTGGGTACCAGTTCTGGAGCTGCTGGCTGCCGGAGAGTCCTCTGGAATCAGTATCTCCCTCTGTTCCCTGGAAGACATTTAAGGGAGGGAATCTTCCTTCCCTCTTGGATATCCTTACCTTCATTCACTGGTGGAAGATATAAGGCAGACTGTACCTTCAGTCATAGTCCAATGCAGAGTTCTTCTTGTTACTCCTTGTAAAGTCTTCAGATGATCTGCCCAAAAGAGGGGCTCAGCCCCCTTTTAAAGACAAATGGGCCGCAGTGATTGGTGTAGGCTAAGCCTACCTTAATGACCCAATCCTGGGCCCACACCAACAATGTCCTGTATGCATGAGGTCATAACCAGAGTGCTTTGCAACATAAAAGGTAAAGGGGTGAAAACATGTAATACTAAATCCCACCCATCTTCCCCTCTGTTGTGGGTATAAGGATCCCTCTGGTTAATGGAGCGCTCTGTGGTTCCTGATTAAATCAGGGGTCTCCCTTGAAGCTGCGGCTTGACCAGACTTTCTGGCTTCTGCAAACCACATTCTCCTACTTTCTGAATGGGTTCCCCCCTGCTGGGACGACTATTATAAACAGAAGTCCCAGACATGACAGTTCACTGCCCTTGATACCGAGAGGCGGGAGCTGGCTTTGGGTTGACACAGAGGCATAATCAAAAGGTTGTTTGGGTTTCCCCGTCTCCTTTGTTAACCTTTACAGCTAGGCCCCATGTGGGCCTGTTTGAAGTATACTGTTTGCCAATTATGTTAATCACTGCCACCATTCTGCAGGTGGCAACAAAAGGACAGGGCGAATCCATGGAGCCTTTGATAGTTAATTAGGACGACCATGGCAGGAGGAAGGTTTTGCCCTGCCCCTCCTGAGAGAACAGGGTATACTCTTGCTGGTCATATTCCAACGATATATGACATGGGGGACATCGCCTGTAGGCTGTGTCCACCAAGAGTACACCGGTCTATGTGTATGTCGTGCGGTCAGCAAAGGAAAACGGGTGCGGATTAGCCCCAGACATTTTCCAGAGGCTGATGTCCCATCTTTCATTTAAAATAAAAAACCAGGCAAGCACACACCCACCCAGTGGATGGTCGAATTCCTCACTAATGCATCAAGAGCAAGGTCACAAGCACATATTGCAGGTAGTCAAAATAGAGTAAAAACAGCAAGGGTCAAAAGGAGAGTGGAATATCAACTGTGGGACATAAGGCATTAATATTCTATAGGCAATGTTAACATAATGGTAATAAGGGGCCAAAGTAAAGTTAGCAACAATCAATCCAGGACAGACAGAAGGGTGATCGTAAATACAACTAGCAGCAACCGAGCTAGAGCAGAGAATGACAACCACCAATCCAAGATGCCAGCGAACAAACAGAGGGGCACCAGCCAATCTGATACGTCACAGCACCATGCCACCTCTCAGTGTAGGCTTGGCTGTGCAAGGAGATTTGGGGCAGGCATGCACGCATGGCGCCACCAGAGAATTCTAGTAACACCTTGCGAGGCACTGCCGACTGTATGCAGAATGCAGGTTTTCAGTTGGGAACACGGGCCACCAGCCTGCACTCGCCTTCCAGCACTTTTTAATTTGCTCGGACGCTTCTTCAGAACAATACAGAGAAGCCTGGAAGTGGCATAGTGGGGGAAATAACTTGTGAGCAGGTAGGTGTAGTAAGTGCATGGCCCCCCTCCCCCCCTACATGTCATGCCTTCATAAATAATATATCCGGGAAAACAGTTAGGTGGAAGCAAATTAGGCTGCATTACACCAACACTTACTCATGTTCCCCTTTGTTCTGGAAGCCGTCTCCTTGCACGCATTTGGTAGTCCATGCCCCCCCCCCTATATGGTGGACGGGGGAGGCAACTTCCTCCCTTCTTTGCCCACTCTAGGCTTATGTGCCTGGGCCTTCAACCTCCGGGGCCCAGGGTAAGATGCTGCAGTCCCTTTCCAGGGGATCGTTACATAGGTCAATGAATCTTGATGAGACAGGTCAATGAATCTTGATGACAGACAGGTTAATCAGCCATGGAGCAAAAGGCTTCTATTTGGACCAATGTGCATGCCCACAATATCTTGCTGATGTGGCTCTGAACTGGAGGTGAACTGCCAGCGAGAACGACTGGGTTGGACAGTGGCATGTGTGACTTGCTCAAATTAATTATATATACACACAGTGCAGGGAATAGGCCGGAACACGACAGAGCAGAGCTCTTTTGCCACCTTGTCCCCAGACTCTGGGGTTGCCTACAACACTGATACATGAACAACCAGGCATCAGAAGACTCTGCAGCACTGCTGCGTATTCTGTAAGCAGTCAGTTTGAAGAAGAGTGTGTTGCTTGTGCGAGTGTGTGACAACTCTGCTTTGGAACAGGATACTCCCAGCGAGATCTGTCCCTAAACAGAACTATCACATGCGTGGTCAATCCCAGTTTCAACAGACACTTTCAGTAGACTCGGCATGAGCAACTGAATACAGAAACGACCAAAGCATCACATACTTGTTGTAGCTGTCCAGAATGGTATCCGTGTGCTGCAATGCAGAAGCATTTTTTTTCTTAGTATAGGTAGTGTGACCAATTAAAACTGCAGACCCCCAACTTCCATTCTCCTCTCAAAATTGTTTCTTACTGAATCACAATAAGATGAGATTTAAAATTCTGGCCATATGTGCCCCGTGATGGTCTTTGCGTTTATGCAAATCGCCAGAATTGGATTTTATGAAGAGATACTGTATTGCATGACCTGGACTGGGACCACACCCCTCGGTACTGCCCACTCCTCCCCCAAAGACCCACACCACCATTATAGATGAGAAGGTTCCCCCAATAATTATTTCCCATTATACACATACACGAGAAATAAATGGCAATATTTGGCATGAGTTTTACCAATATTCCATCCATACACCTACAGCAGGGATCTGAAACCCATGTGACTCCAGAAGTTTTGGACTACAACTTCCATGATCCCTACACATGGACTTTGCTGGCTCGGTCTGATGGGGAGTTGTGGTTCAAAACATCTGGAAAGTCTACGGTTATATACTCCTACCCTACAGACAGAGCTGGGCAAGACCGGGTTGAAACAGGGGCTATAGGCAGACCCTCACTTACGGGCAGTGCAAACCTAAGGCATGTGCTAACCCGCAAGCGCCGCTGTGGCTGTGTACCTGAACTGGTGCCTTGAAGGTTTGCTTTGTGGGTTCAATGCGGCCCCCTAGCACTAAAAAAATAAAAATAGCTTACTGCAGGCTAACAAGCCCACCATGCACATATTGATGCCACTCACAAAACATCTCAGGCTTGTCGCCATGGAGTGATGGTGACGGAGACCATTTTGCCAGGTAAGCGTAATTGGTGTCCCAAGCAGCGTTTGGCCAAAGTCACACATTCCACAACACCAACTAGTAGCCACGAGTTCCAACTCACGTCAGCAAGGCATTGTCGGAATGCAAATCAGCCCACAATACAAACCCTTTTCTCCAACCACATTGCTGTTGGGAATGTACTGCACTGATGATCCCCAATAAGGGTGAAAGTAGGTCGGCAGCAGCGATCATAAGTGTGTCAGTTGCTGCTCTATAGTTCATGCGGTTGCCTAGACCCATAAGAAATCCCAAAATTTTAAACTTTTGACTTGCATGGCGGATATTTTCCAAACAAAAAGTTACAGTTCTGGTGCCATTATCGGGGGAATCTCACAAGATTACTGTGCTAACAGCAAAAGACACATTCGGAAACAAAAATACTGGAGTGGTATTGTGGTAATTTGTGCGTAAATACTGCAGTATTTATAATAGACAAATAAATGGGGTGGGCATCGGTTGTGTGATCACATCTACTAGGCAGGGGGAAATGTGTCTTTGTGACAAGTTTCTTTAGGGCACAATGGTCAGGGCCACTATTGGTGAAACATGCGCAGTGGCCATGGTTAAAGGCAATTGCTAGTGGGCGCTAAAGTAACCGATTGGTGAAATACGTACAGTAGGCACGGACGTGACTAGAGGGCTTGAAAGATACTTGCAGTCTGCAGAGCATGAACGCGGAAGCCCAGGTAACAAACGCACAGTGTGCTGTGCCCCAATTTGCAGGTACGTGATCTGTAGAGCACCGAAAGAACCGGACACTGGGCAGCTGGAGGCGGGAGCTCCAAGGACAAAAGTGGGGGCAGGAGGCGCTGCATAGCGACCGGGGGTTCATGGAGGGGAGAGGACCAACACCCCGCCTCCCGACAAGGAAGGGGAGAGGCATAAAAAAGTTGCACCCGCAGGATTGCAATTTCCTGTGTGCCGTCTATAGACATAACCTAGCATTTTAAAATATATAGCTCAGTGGGTTGCATGATTGCTGCTATGATCTGCAGGTTTGAATCCCGGCATGGTCTTTCATCCTTCCTAGGTCTGTCTATAAACGAGTACCAACTGAACTCAGTTTGGGCGATATTGTATGTACATGTGCTTTATGTAAAGTGCTTAGGTGTAAATGCTATATAATTAACACATCATTAGATCCTAGGGGTCATCAACAGGGGCGCCAAGTTATGATTATCGCTTCTCACATCTGCTGAATTTCAAAGGTTTTGTTGCATTAAATCTTATTACCTTATTAGTAAGCAGGCTTGAATCATTTTTAGCATATAATGAATGAATGTTTCCAAAATGCTCTTTGGTTTTATGCAAAGCATCAAGTAGTTGACATTGGTGCCATTTGTTGTCCTCCGCTTTCTCCTAGGTGGTTTCAGAGCCAGCTGAAGATGTCGGGGACAAGTTAAAGCATTGAGGTCTGTCATATGCCACCAAAAGCTCATTAAAAGTGACACAGGTTTCAGTCTGAGAAAAATTGGTGTTTCCTAGCGAATATGTGCAGCATAATAGCCGTTACTTACAGGTGGTAATAAGCTACAGATTATAACGGGATAAGCAGACAAAAGGGGAGTGAAAACCCTAAATAAACACCCAAGAAAGAGAAGCTATTAAGCACACTATTCCGGGGCCATTTATTCGCATAATGATGGTGATTTACTCACCGACAAATGTCAATATCCCGAGTTAAAAAGGAATGTTTTTACAGACCGTAGTTTATTAAGAAAAGGAACCTGGGGGTTCATTATTTACAGAATCCAGACCGGATGCAAACCGGGGGGAAGGGGTCCTTGCCCAAGCCATCTACCCCTCCTTTAGGCCACGCCCACCACCATTTGGCGAAAACCGCTTTCCAGAGAGCCATGCCACCCTTTCCTTCCATAGCACACTTAAGAGAAAGGGCCTCTTTGTAGCCAAGCAAGCAGTGTTTTTCGCAAACCCAAATGCACCATATATGCATAAAAAGGCACGCGGAACAAGCAACAATGTGCCTGCAGGCACAATGTTGAACTTTTAATAACGGCATGAAGCAGGAGAAGTTTGAAAAACCGTTTTTCACTCCTGTTATAGTTGGAAGGACAAAGGGTTGTGCAATGGCGCAGAGATAAATACAGACATCATGTTTGCTGTTTCACGACGTTGCGCATAGCAGGTGTTTTATTATCCCAACAAAATCCTGCAACTAATTTTGCCCAATGGGTAAGAAAGGCCAAGTTTGCAGCCTCACAAGGCTATTTTTACCAGATCCTGCACGGAGTGATTATGAAACATTCGCAGCATAAACAGAGCTACGGTTTTGGATCCTAGCAGCGCACAGTATACATTCTAGTACCCCAACACACCTTACCCTGCGCTTAAAGGCCTATTCACAGCTGAAAACAGAGCAACATTGGGGATGTCCAAGAAGTCCCATAACTTCCCAGAGTGCCGTTATGTTATTAGAGACGTTTACCATCAAGCAACATAAAAGCTCCTTCGACAGGCAGGGCCACACCCCAATAAGAAGTCCCCCAAACACGCCACTGGTTGGTAGACTTGCTTTTGCCATAAAGGCGTGCAAGAACCACAGTGTGCCCACGGAAAATATAGGTTATGCTGTCAGAAACGAGAAACATGGAAAAACTAAGCAGGTCAAGAAATATCGTGGACGTGAACGCGGCGGCCACACAAGGATGAAAGGCGAAGCATGCCCGACACGTAACACTGAGCAAGTGCCCCAGAACCCGAGCTGGACGGACCTCGCATCTCAGTGAAGCTTGGCCACCACCTACAATTGGGGCGGAGCGCCTGCCCAGGATAGACCTGCCTGATGTGTGGACAAAAGACCTTGACATCAGGTGACACACTGAGCCAGCATTGTCACATTACACAACTCCCAACCGAAGGTGAACCAGGAAATCCCCGAGTCATACCTGGACACGGCCCGCCCAAGAGGGCCCGGTGCAGGAATGCAGCTGGCCTGCATGCCTGAGGCACCACGGCCTGCTTTCTGAAGAATTAACGCAACATAGATTAGTGGATCATAAACTGCACAGGCAACACTTATTTACAATCTACTCGTCCGGGTCCACTGATCTGCACTGTGTTCATTTTCGCACACGTAGAACAAGCAGCCGTTTTCTACGGTCTAGCACGACTTTATTTGCCCATAATAAAGTTTAACTCGTGCAGCGTGCAGATTAAGCAGTACAACCTCTCTTATGTTTACAGAAATGATAGTCTAAAAAGCTTTGGGAACGGTTCTCCTCCGACCTAGCGTTAGGGGTAGGCGCATTAACAGACTTCTGTGCAAAAGAGGTTATATAATTGGGGGTTGGCACCGCTGCAATTTTCTAATTCTGAACTTGTGTAGCGAGTGATGTAAGAGGCATACTAGCCCCCACAGAGGAGCATGGGGTGGTCCTTCATTGTGCGTTAGGAGCCACAGTGGGTCGTGACAACGGCCCATTCCACGCGTGAAACCAAACCAGGGCAAGGCAGCCTTTCATTCGCTTGCCCACCCTCTTGTATTCTCCCTACACTATGGTCTGGGTACCGGACTACCAGGCGATGCAGGGGCTCAACCACTACTGGTGGGGACATGTAACGTGACATCACAAAGGAGAATGATCAGGTGGTAGATATGTTGCTCCCACCAAGTGATGGTAGTAATAGTGAACACCCACTCTTGATGGCATGGCATGGAGATCTGTAGGATGAAGGAGAGACTATCAAGTGTTGGCTGGCCTCGCGGAGACACCACCAGACCTGCTAACTTGGATTGTTTCTTGGGCTGTACGTACCAACTATTCCAAAGTACAACCTCTGCATCTGCAAGTTCACAAGTTACATAGTGAGAAAATAGCACGCTATTTATTCTCACTAAGCCAAGTTAAGCATTAAAAACTGTAGGAGCGCAGACTCCAAAACATCCCCGCGACAACGAAGCAGGTGTTATCCAGGACAAAGATTGAGTTGCAGGTTCCCTTTCAGCCCACCCCCCTCACAAAGGCGTGCACAGGGACACCTGCTGCACTGCCTTACCTCCGCCTTAAAACAGTCTCAGAAGCACTCGCACTCACTCCCCTACAGAAGTGGCCTCTGGCCCAGACCCGCTACACACACTTCCTGAATCTGCCTCGAACATGGGCAGCCTTCCAGTTCTCATGAGGGCCCCTCAGCTACATGCCTCCATTAGCTGCAGGTACACTTGCTCTCCGCTAGTCTCATCTCAGTTCAATCACTCTTTGCTAGAGTGGTCCAATATCTTATCTAGTTGAAATCACCCCTCTATGCCAAAACTAAGCCCTCTGGAGTTCTTGCAGCTCCGCATCTGCCAGTATCACTCTCAACCGCCCTTGGTCTCACGAGGTGGAAAGGTCCTGCACCGCCCCCCCCCCTCACTGGGCTCACCGACAACCCAGCCTCACGACATCATAACACACTACAGTACCATCTACCCCTGACCCACCGCCCCAAGTACACAATTAGTGATTTGTATATCATACAGTGCCTAGTTTCTCAGTGGGTAGCATGAACGCAAAATCTGGAGGTCAAAAACTCTGGTAGCAAAGGCCACAAACTTTTTGTTTACCCAAGCGTGATTGAAACAACTCACAGAACACAGAAAACAAATACTTACAATAGTGTGTTTTTTAATCGAGCCCCCAGCACAGTTAATGTCAATAGAAACGGGGTAACTACGGACCATTTTGCAGCCACAGCATTATGGTGGCAGTTACTGGTAAAGGAACTTCTTGGTTACAGTGTGTCCTTCAATGCGAGGGTATGCCAGAACTGTGCCCCTTGCTTACTGTGCCATTTTTTTCCCTACCATTTGACTTTCGATCAAATGGTCATTCGATCTTTTATTTTCGACCATTTGACCGGACACCAAGCGGCACCTAGCAAAGGCCGAAAGCTGTGCGCGGTTGCAAGTGTTTCCAAGCAGAGGGGACCAGGCCTAGCACTTTTCACTGTAAAGCTCCCATTGGTGGCAGTAGCAGGACTGATCTGTATACGCTGGTCCCTTGCAGATTAGAGCGGTTGGGCTAAAAACAATGGCGTGGAAGGGTCACCAGAGCAATGCCAGCGATTGATTAATTCAGGACCGGCCACCCAACACATTTTTGGGTTATAGTTACTGGTAACGGATAGCCAACAATAGTCTGCCAACTTGGTATGCTATTCTGCATGCACAGTTAAGGCTAGGGTCCATTTGGAAAGCCTTACAGACAAGCGAAATGCCTACCATTCTGCAAGGCCTTACCCAATGCCATTTATTGTGTCAACATATTAACACCATGGGTGAGCGGATCAATTTCCTACCTGCATCCAACCGCTCCTACCCCATCCGCACTAAAACACACCCACTGAAGGAGCAGAGTTCTCTATAGGGCCCCAAGCCATATGTGTAAGGTTACCATATGTCCCGGAAATTGGAGCTCTGTCCCCCTTTGTCAAGATTATTTTTCCATTGGAAACTGCTGTGGTCCCGGTTTTTGGTAGTAGGTTTTAATAGCTGGCAGGCACAGCTTGCACAGAAGAAATGCTGCATTTTACAGCTTAAGATAGTGTTCGTTTGTGATAAATCATGTGTTTACTTGAACATAACACTCAAAACCCCTTCTGCAACTACTACTGAAGTGTAGGGTTTTGACAGCCACTTTCAAGAGTTAGTCCTACTTTCAGGTTAGTTGCCCTGTCCCGGTGTTTTACTTTTTAAAATCTTTTCACCCTACTCATGTGACACCACTAGGCAAATAGTCAGATGCACACACAACGACGGAACACATCTTCACAAAACCGGAGTGTTAAGAGGATGAGAAGGGCCGCCAGGTTTCTGACGCCTCCCCCACCACCGCCCCGCCATACATCACGACTGTCCACAAGAGCGCAGGAATTTAGCGATGACACGAGAAGAAAGCCGCACGAGGTTGTGCAAGGGATGCTATACAAATAGCATAGAATTCTCAATTAGTAGGAAACGCCCACAGTACCCCCCACCCCAAAGCGTTTGTACACTTCAGAGAAGAACAAAAAAGGAAGAAACACGAGCTGATGGAATCCCAACGGCAGTACTTCATTCCACCAGCAAGAGATGAACTGAAAAAAAAAAAAAAAAATCGCGGGGCAACGAAAACAAATAATTCGAGAGGAGAAACATTAGCCAGCGTTCGCCGCTTGAAAAGCATGTCGGTGAATATCGACTGTGGAAAAGACTCAGCGAGTTAGAGCAACTGCTGCTCGATTCCTTTTTAACCGACAGGTCGCTGTCCCAAGAGCCGATGACGCCAATAAAATGAAGGCCGACTAATGAATATTAATAACTGGATTAAAATCGCAATATGTGATGAGCTCCACAAAGGGCAGGGCCAGCTCAGACTAGAGCAGCGTGGATTTCCAGAGGACCCTGGAGGGCAGCCCCTTATACACTGGGATCGATACATATCAACAGAAGGCCCACGGGCTAAGTGCCGGGTCAGTGGATGTGCCCAGACAGGCTGGGAATTCCGAAGGCCTTCCCAGATCCCGGAACGTGGGCCAGCTTCCAAGTATAATATTGTGACAGCTGGGACTCCTGCAAGAGGAGTCCCAGGGAAACAGCTGGCCCTTCAACATGTCTGGGCAGCAGCCGTGTAGCCCAGACTCGCACCCACCATGTGCATGCATCGCCAGCGTGACACATCTGCAGCCCGTGCCAGACATGCAGCATGCCCATCAGCAGATCTGCAGCTGCATTACCAGATGTGCATCAGAGCACATGCGTACAGCGCCGGATCTTTACCATGTGCTCCCACAGTCACATATATGGAGACCTACGTCCTACAGTGCCAGGCATGTACAGCTAGACCAACATTTCTTTTTATAGATGGAAGCACATTATATACGTCTAGAACTTGCTACACGTGTCGGCATTAGAAGCACATTGTACCAGTCATGCATAGCTGCGGGAACGCTAAGCATCCCAGCACCAGAAACTCACCTAATCATACTGGCATGTATAAGAAATTCGCACACAAAGTGCCACGTATGTACAATGCCCATGCATGCAGGTTTGTGCGTGGATTGCTAGGCTAGTATATATGCAGTGGCAGACATGCACCATGATAATATTAGGTTTTCCTATAGTGCTTTCCCGCTGCATTAATTGCTGCCAATGGTAGTCCGCGTATTGACTTCGGAGGGAAGACGGATCGAGTTGGGCCTAACGGGATTATTTTGTATTTCAGGGACATATCTTTTGAGCTGCACACAGATACAAAACAAGCACTCGTTAAACTCGTTAACACCATCCATTTTACCAGATTTGCGTAATTATAGACAGGAAGACCTCTATATATAGCACGAGGCAGGTAAAACATGCAGCCATCACCAAATCAGAAACGTATACACACTCTTAAGCAGTTCCATCAGCGTACAATGCGTGTATACATGACTAGACACGTTTGCACGGTGCTAGGTGTACAACATGCTTGGAATGCTGCGCAAGCCTACACAGAACTAAGTGCACATGGTGCATATTTAGCAATCCACGTATGTAGAGATAGACGTACCCTGTGCTTGCATTGCAAGACCAAAACCAAATGTACACTAAGCTAGTGCATACAGCGCTATACCCGCATGTTCTTGTAGCAAAATACAGTTCGAAACGTAAAATGTCCATGCTGAGTGCTGACCCAGACTCGGGATGCACCTCAAGACACAGATCAGTGCTCAATGTACATTATGCATGCTTGGACGAGTATATCCAGCGCCCACTGTGACTTTCCGTTAGAGAAATAACCATTTGCATGTCAGTTTGGGCTGGTGCACAATGTTAATGTTAAAGGATATTTGTACCGCGCACTACCACCACCAGAGAGGTCCCCTGGCGCTCTGAAAGAGGGAGAGAGGGGGGGGGGGCGAGTTAGTGGGAATAAAAAGTGCAAGAGAGCAGTGATGTGCTGATGGCAGCCTCAGCCCGGTGGGTCTGTCGGCTGGGCTTGGGGCGTTTTAAGGTCGGTAGTCGTCGTGTGCTGTTGTGCAAGTCTATGTGGGGTTTGTTTTGTTGTTGCAGTGTAGTGAAGTTAGTGCGGATTGCTGCGTTTTAGGCTTGTGGTTGTGTTTGGCAATGACAGTCAGCACCAGAATGCTAAGCAATCGCCTCTGAACCAGAGTACCAACTGCAATCCCAAACACAAAGTTCGACATTGTTGGGTTTCGGCGAAATGTGTCCAAGCACAGAGAACCAGGCTCCACACCTGGATTAGTCATTCCAACTTCGAGTGAAACTCCAAGCCTTCCAAGATTTTCTTTAAAAATGTCAGAACGCATCTCACTGAGAACACGCAGCGTAAGGGTTTGCTGCTGGTAAGCATGTTCAGAGGAGAATTACCTAGCATTTGTAATGCTGGGCTATCCTTGTGGGCAGAAACAGTCAAATTAATATTTCTCCTCTGATGGGGCACATCGAGCTGAAACAGGATATTTATTGGTCACTTATTAGGTGCTTACACAATTAGCAAAACTGTTTCAAAGCGCCCACAGGGAAAACAGAGTGGTGATAGGGGAAGGTAATTACAGCAAGGGAAAATACATTTTAATAGTACAAATAAATATTGAGAATAGAGGGAAGGGGAGATGAACCTACTATGCCTTGCGAGTGTTCAGAACGTGCAAGTGCAGATGCACGGATCTGGGATTCAAACCTGTGTTGCTTTGCGTGGTCATGCTTCCAAGACCAGCGCGTTGCCCCTGCACTATCCTCCGTTCACAGAGCCTCCCGAGTGGGCCCCACCACAAAGAACAGGTTATTTGGCCCCAGTAGACGACTTGCACATTTGGACTAGTGCTAGATGTACAATGGCCTTGTTCCGCTAGACACATTTACACTAGTACTAGATGTGCGGGCATAGCCAGACATGCCTACAACATCACTAAGTTCAATAAGCTTCCTTGGATTTATGTACAGTTCAGTGCTCTGCTTGCATAAATCGAACATTAATCAATACTGGCAGCTAGATTCAATCGCTAGCATATGCATTGTTAACAGAAGTGTGCACAGTGGTTCTGAGAAGCGATAACACTTGGAGCACAAGATTAAAGTGTTGAGTTGAGCTAGGAGCAGTTTACAGAGAAACTAAAGAGAACAAATAAAAGAAGTTCCCATTCTTGACTGGAAAATCAAGTAAAATGATCTGCTCTTATAACTAATATATATATATTTTTTTTAATAATACCTGGTAAAAACAGGAACACACATTTGCAGATCTCCATGTAGCACATTCTACGGGTGCTATTGGTCTGAAAACACTAAGCTTTTGGAAGGGGGGTGAGGGCAGACATCTAAACTGCACCCCCCCCAATCAAATTTCTCGAGAGAATTAGCCTCATTTTTAGGAAGTTAAATGAACTTGTACACCCCTAATCTGGATCCTGGACGTAATGGTCCATTTTGATCTTCCTGCTAGAGCTACATAACAGAACACTTTTCCAAAGAGTAAATAAACTAAAAAGAGCAGTAGGTACTCACAACATAAGTTTTCGTAACTCCGTAGTTCAAGAACACACCATGAGGAAAAAGCCAGCAGAAAAGCATATACAATTTGCTTTAAGTCTGTACATATTTTAACGAGGAAAACGACAAAATAAATAATTGTGGATGTCTGCTCAAGACAATTTGCAGGTAGCAATTTTATCCAGTTGTATAAAAAGGCATTTTGATAAGACAGTAGCATACAATATTTGAAGCAACCTTGCAGGGTTCGAAACTAAGGTTTGATGTGCAGGAGCTGAAACCAGCTTCTGGGTGTCAACTGCCACTCAGTAGGCAGGCCGCTATAGAACCAGGAGCGAGTACACAGCACTCTATAAATCTAACTTACACGAGATACAAGCTAACTTTTTGCCTATTATACATGATACATTGTTTTAACTGTGTCCTAATTCTTCTTTATTAACATCCTCAAAGTTAATGTTGCATATGCATGTTTGTAAGGCACCAGTTGGCCTGGGGAGCCAAAAGTAGCTCCTGGTAGTTGAAGCCAACCAGGCCCCATTAGGGTAGGAGCAGGTGCTAAAAAGCTTCCAGCAATTTCGAACCTGGCCTAGCACTAGCCCGCAAATAAAACAAGAGTATGAAAAAAAAAAACAGTAATTTTCAGGTGCGAGAGCAGAACACCCTAAGTACCCGCCACAGGAGATATGTGATCAGCTTGCAAGATAGGTCTACGGGTTGAACCCTGGTAGGGCCAGCTTCCCACGTAACCCTTCTAAGGTTGATAGAAACAAGGATGGGACAAAGCAGATATTTGGCACGCTAGCACACCAAGCCGCTCCTAAAAAAACACACGAGACTCACCCAAGTTGCAGTAACAAAATACTAGGCGCCCGCATCACTCCCCTGCGGTGAGTCTTCTATCGTTGCATCTGCGAGGTCATGCCATCTTTCTTTCTTGGGTAGTTGCCCATTTTATTTTGTACAATCCTTTGTTAGTACACTTCAGTACTTTCTGGTCTCGTATGGCTTAACTTATTCCCCCAAGAAAAGTCAGACCTCACTCTCCTCCCGCTGACGTTTGGTGCACCCCAGTTCCTGAATTCTAGGGGGCAGGACAATGTCGGTTATCAACTTTCCGCTTCACGGTCGCCTCAAAGGCCTATTTTCCATTCAGTGACAAACATGCAAGTTTGACTGGCTTCACTAGAGCTCCATTTAAACTCGGCAGCAACCCCTTCAAGAATCTTTTTTTTTGCAGCTCTTGTACTAGACAACGAAAGCTTGAGGTCAACAAATTAAATAAGATTGAAAATATCCAATCCAGCCTCTTTCACCGCTTCTAGACTATGAATTCCACTATCCGTTGAGGATCCCCTTTGTTGAAAGCAGAATTCAAATACCTGCCGGAGGTTCCTCTTATGTCAAGCCCGATGGAGGATTCGATTACTTATGGAGGTTTTTGGGAATTCATTATCTATTGAGTCCCCCCATGACAAGATTAATGAGGAAATTCATTAGCCAGAGTTTCACCCTATACTGAGCGAGAGAATTGAACCCATTTCTGGTTTTAATTCTCTTTCAATACTCTTAACTCACTTCCTGTTTGCAGATCAAAACGCTACACTTCAAGGTGAGAGCAACCATTAGACATTAAGTTAATGAATAACTTGGGGTGTGTGCTATCCGTGCAGTTCATTGATATTTAATTTAAGAAAGTTCAGTGGGTTGTTTGCCTGCTACAGAAATCTGTATATGACCTGCAAAAGATTGGTTGCTATTCCATGCAGGGCCAATTTACCCCTTCATCCACTGAGGGTCGGTACCTTGAGTTGGGTATTAGGAACACTAATAGTTTGCCATACAAATCATGTACTGTACAATTAAAGTTCCTGGGATTGAAGGTCTGCTGAACATTAATTGCAATCAATCCACTTTGTACAGCAGGCTCTTGTTCACAACCATTGGGCACATGAAATCTTAAATAGAGATGCTGTACGTAACTGCTCATGAGGGAGATGAGAGCAAGCAGCCTCCCTCTGCAGTGTATTTTTTGTGTGATATCTCACCCACACTCAACGGACGTAACTCTTCATGTAAATATCTCAGAGGACTAAGCGATCTATATATACGCATTTTTAAAAAGCAATATAGGAATAGACAATCTCGTAACACAGATAAATATCGGTCACCCATCAAATTAAAAGTCACTTATGGCTACTTCAGTGCATATAGGGATGTGTATGCTGCTTGCATGTTTTTGTTAGCATTGCCATCAATCATTGTTGAGATGATGTCCTTTTGAATCAATTGCAATTTTAGTAGGAGGTGAACTGGCAATGTTGTGTTTTGCATTTACTGTTCAGTATTAGTACACAAACATCGAGATATAGTTCATATATCTTTTGGTCCATGTCGTCCAATCCGAGGGAGGAAAGTCTAACAGATACTTGACAACCCAGCAACTATCAGTTCACCGACTGTAACAAAGGTTCTGGAAAAACCAGCAGCAAAGCACATGAGATTTGACCCATCTCTCCGGGCACCCCATGAAGAGACTAAAGACCTCTCTTCATGAAACAGTTTGCCACCCGTTACTCCCACGACACGTTCTCCTGCCAATAGACAAACCGGCTCTCCCTGACCCTCTATATATTTTCCTTTATGTATAAAGCCCTGTCACGTTCTAATCAGGTTTCAACAGTATAAATGGCCCATGTACAAGGTAATGGGGCAGGAATACTAGTGCAGATCAGGTGCGGGCACTGAGTTACATGGCCATTGCTACATTCAGCCCCGAGGGCAAACTATGCTTACAATCCATATACCGAGAAGCCCCCAGGGACAGTCCTGCATAGTAGTAAAAGGCACAGGGTGTCAAAAACAGAAATGTTGGCAGGGGAATCATCTATAATTCTGGCAATCCCGAAAGGGCATGATTGCAGCGTCAGACACCAGAGTCCAGAAAGACATGGTTTGAAGAGCACTACTGGTGTAGTCACAAGGGTCAGAGGTTTAACATCAGACACCAGAGACAGCCCTGAGGCAGTCCCGCGGGCAGAGGCAGGCGAGAAGACAAAGTGCTGCCACTGAAAGCCAAGAGAGGTCTTCTGCCATTTGTCCAGCAGCTGGACAGGGCTTTCAACTGGTTACAAGGTTAACACAGAAAACACTTAATCACTCAAGATCCCACTTTCATCGTAAATGGGGGCACGGCTGCAGATGGTGCAAGATATGCCACAAAGCGAGCCACATAAATTGAAAAGTGTCACCAAATGCAATAAGACAACACAGTGGGTCAATGCGCCTGCGGGGAGATCAGCATAACGTTGCAGGTTGGAACTCTTGGCCCTGCAGACAGGTCGCCGGGTTAGCTTCCCCTCTCTTCCTGTACTAGACAATATACGGTAGGGGGGGGTTCTATGAACGTGGGCACAACTCAAGGACAAGACGCATTTACATATATTCTAAGCTCAGACAAAGAGGCCATCGAATTCGGGGCGCACACACTTAGATTGAGGCAACAGCCAAATTTATTTATGAAGGAGGAATATGGCAGATAAATTGAGGAACGAGAAAGAAAAACGGGGGTGGGCGAGATACCACTATAGGAAATGACACATGGGGGGTGCAAAGCCTGTGGCCGGGAATCGGGGAACAAGGAGAAGTCCAAAGTCTAGGGGGAAGGTGGCACAGAGCACTGAGAAACTAAGAAGGGGGTAGAGGAGAGCTGAAGGGTGGGCATGGCTGGCACCATGGCCTTATACCAAACCCTGAAAGGTGAGCACAGAGACATTTGTCTGAGGGTACAGGGGGTGTTCCATTTTCACGTTGGGAGGGGTGGTGCCAATGAGCTCTTCTTACCCCACAGGTTCGTTTCTGCCCGTTGGCCTCAGGGGAGCTCCTCGGTTCTCCAGCCCCGCGAGATTAGCTTTTGCCCCGGGCCCTGCAACGTCCTCCTTCCACGGGCTTCCGGCGACTGATCTCCGTAGTCTCCCGAAGAAAAAGGGTCGCTGGACCCAGCAGAGGAGCTCCCCAGAACGACAGCGCAGGGACAGTCCAGGGGGGGTGAGGGGAGCGGACGCAACCTGCCTTCAGATGGAAAGGGCAGCGTTAGAGGCTGGAGGTCCGCTGGGCTCGGGCTGGCGACGCTGCTTTCTCTTCCTGCTACTCCCGGCCCCTGTACCTCCCTCCCCCGTCCGCTCGCTCTGCCTCTGCTTCCGCAGCGCGTAGCGGCAGACGTCACGTTCACTCGGCAACAGCCGAGCGTGCGCACGCACGGGGGCGGGGAAGAGCATAGAGACCCGAGGGGTCGGGAAAGAGCGCCACGCGGAAGCAAAAAGCAAAAACCGGTGCAGGGACGGGCGCCCTCTGAAGTTTAACGGAGGTACAGCAAAGACCTGTATGTACAAATGCCGCCAGGACTATAAAGGATAACTCGCGGACCTTGAATGTACCCAAGTACACACCCAGTGCAATATTACTTTATTCACATGATTCACACATTTTGCATGGATTGCCAAACTTTGTCTATTTCCTAATGCCTACACACATGAGAAACGAGTCCTCGAGTTTCTGATGGTGTTGCAAGTTCAGGTTGCTAGGTAATATTCTCCAGAGACCTCGCTGTAACCCCTTGCATCCCAACTGTTGTGCATCTCAATGACTACTCGGACACAGCCTTGTGATACTATAGCCTTTATTGCCAAAAAGAGTGATGCCTATGCAGTTGCTTCACTAAACATTACCATAGCTCTCAACCAATAGTGTTGCAAAGGCGGGTGAAATCACCCGATTTTGTTTTTGGTGGGTGAGACGCCCATTGGAATGAATGGGCGTGCAGGAGGCTTGGCGGGTGAGTCACCCCTTTACAAGGTGGGTGACACCCCCCAAAAGCGTGTGAGTTGAGAGCTATGCATTACAATCATAACAGGCATGACGGATAAATGTCCATATGAGTCTTTGCCAAAGGGGTGGAAGGCAAGCAGGCAGGGGTGTTGCTAGGTCTTGAAAAGATCCAGGGTTATGCTAATTTTGAGACTGTCAGGATTGGGGGCTAGCTAGCCTTTTTAGTTGTAACTACTAAGCTTCTATCCGGGGCTACAACCAAAAGACTTGAGGCTATAGCCCCCTCTGCCCACCCCTAGCAATGCCTCTGCAAGCAGGGGATGGGGCTTGCCTCGCTGGCTGGAGCGCTAGGGACTGCGGTGTACGCCGCATACTGCCCGCACCTCTCAAATGCCTCTTTGCGCGCCGTGTTCCCTTTTCCCGTTTCCTGGTCTCACGTGAGTTGGGGCGTGCTTTCGCGAGAGTATGCTCTACATACCTCCTTTTGTTGGACAACGAAGGCAGGGCGGTATACTCCCTCACAAAGTCCAAGAAACGTGTTGGTCTCCTTCTCTTCCTCTGGGGTCGGCCTCCACTGCACCCATCCCCCCCTTGCTGATCCTCGAGTTCCACCCTCAAGTCCATTCTCACTTCCTGGGATGTTTGGCAATAGTCTTCCTGCTCCTCTGACTCTGCAAAAAAAAAGTTGATGGCTGGAAGGTTTTGAATTAATCATAACCACAGGCATAGCTCTGGGAAACCTCCAGACCATCCCTTTGCTCAGAGTGTGCAGTCTTTTGTCGATCTCACTGACTTCTCCCTTTTCCTTGCTTTCGTGTGCCTGATCCCGATCTGTGGAATTCGATGGTCCTTTGAGACTTCTTTCAAACAGGGCCACACATTCCAAGGTCCACCTTCTCCCATCCTGAGTGCGCACATGATTGGTTCCCCTTTGGCTGACCTTGATGGGTCTGTTGAGCTTGGACTCTGTGACAAGGTTTCTGTTTGATAGTTTTATCTTCACCCAGTCACCTTTGCGAATTACACTGACTTGGGGTGTCCTCCTTTTATCATTCCAGTCCTTCATGAGCGCCTTGCTCTTCTTCAGTCTCCATACCAATTCTTCCATGTCGATTTCATCGTCATCCCTTAATTGTGACATCCACGGAAGAGCCAATGTTGATGCTGCTCTATGTCCTCTAAGCAGCCGGAACGGGAACACTTTGGTGGTCCCAATGGGAGTCAACCGGTTTGCTGCCACGGCCTCCTTGACTGTACTGAGGGGATCCATCCCCGACGCTGCAGCTAGCTGCATCGCCCCCTTGTGTAAATGTTTTGGCCCGTTACACCAAGCCATTCGCTTGGGGGTGGTACAGCACCGCTTTTATCCGGTGGATGTTGTTGTCCTTCAAGAATGTGTCCATCTCGCAGGAGACTAATTGGACCCCATTGTCAGTGACCAGTTCCCTGGGCAATCCTCCCTTCTGTAAAATATTTGTTAACACTCCAATCACTGTGGCAGACGTGATGTCCAGTACAAACTCCACTTCCAACCACTTCAATAGATAGTCAACTAACTCAATGCCATGCTTGTGCTCAGGTCCCATCGGTTCCAGTGGGCCTATAAAGTCTAGTCCTAGCTTCTGCCACACTCCATCCAGAATCTCTGTCTGGTGTAGTGGTGCTTGCCTCACTTTAAGCCTCTTATCACTATTGAGGCACTAATGGCACTTCTCGGTCATGACTCCTATGTCTTAGTCCATGCCTGGTCACCAGTACGACTCTCTCACCATTCTCCTGGTCATGTTGCTTCCCAGGTTCCCCACATGGGCGCTGCGCATGATGGTTCTTCTCAACACAACTGGCAAGATGGCCTAATCGCCACTCTTCAGCATGCCCTGGTCATAAAATATCTCATCTGACACTTTCCAATACGGCCACTGGCCCTCCGGAATCGTTCTTTCATCCGGCCAGCCATTTCAGACTCATTGGGTGAGCTTCACCATGGTGGCATCCTTGGCTGCTTCCTCTCTCCGGTGCTTCTTGCATCTGCTTCGGAGGTCTCCCAATGAAGCTACGACATACTCGTACTTTAGAAACTTTTCTACCAAGTTGCTGCGCTCCGGAAACCTGGACATGCAGTGCGCCTGTGCATTTCTCCAACCCGGGATATGTACCACCTTGAATGTATATTCCTGCAGCTTGGCTGTGATGGGGGCTTGTGGTCTGTCACCAATTAAAATGTTGTGCCGCACACATACGTCCTGAAATAGTCAGCCACCCATGCACATGCCAGCATTTCCTTCTCTATGGTTGAGTAGTTCCTTTCAGCTTGTGACAGTGCCTTTGAGGCAAACACCACTACCTGTTCGGCGTTGCCCTTCCTCTGGATTATTGTTGCCCCTAATCCATAGGAGCTAGCATCTGTGGTTATAGTGGTCTTCCATTGTGGATTGAATAGCTGTAAACAGGAGGCATGGGTGATGCACTGTTTGTTTGTTTGTTCGTTTATTCACTTTTTTATGCGCACCAAACCCGAAGGTAGCAGGGCGCAGCAGTAAGAAAATGCAATGTGCAATATAAAGGCTTACATGGTTACAAATATACAAAAATATAACAATATACAAAATATACAATGTAAAATCATATAAGGTCACACACAAATATGTAATGTACACATACACAAGTAGCAGGGTGACACAGAGTGTAACTGGGAGAAATTAGGCAGGTGGGAGTAAGCTGAACTAGGTACAGAGTTAGCCAAAGAGTAGGAGACTAAGGGTCAGTAGAGATGAGGTGTTTGATAACATTTTTTCTGAAATGTAGGCAGAGTTGGTGAGCTCTTATGTCTAGTGGCAGTAGGTTCCATAATTTGGCATTCTTCACAGGGAAACTATTACCACCAATTGTGGTAAGCCTGTATCTGGGTATAGCCAGGCAATTAGCATTGCCAGCTCTAGTTGGTCTGAGAGAGGTTCTACTGTGAAGTTTGTCTGTAAGGTATCTAGGGGCCGCGTTATTTAACGCTTTATGGGTCAGTGATAACGCCTTAAGCTGTATTTTATTTCCAGTAGACAGCCATTTATGTTGGCGTCTAATGGAGGGGATATGGGTTCTTTTGTTTATACCAAGTGCTGCTCTCAAGGCGTTATTTTGTAATATTTGGAGCCTCCGGATGGTATTTTTGTTAGCACCACTGTATAGGGCATTACAGTAATCAATTCTGGATAGTATTAAGGCTCTGGCCAGGATCAATCAACTGTCGTTAGAGAGGAATGGCTTCCCAGCTCTTATCAGCTTGCTAGTGTAGGCCGTGGTGGAGGCCAAGAATTGTACCTGTTTATCAAAGGACAAGGTTGAGTCCAAGTAGAAACCAAGGGTTTTTACTTCCTTGGAGACTTTGATGGTATTCCTGTCGATGTTAAATGAAGAAAATTCCTGGCCTAGTTTTTAAATGCTGGCATGTGTACCCATGATTATCAACTCAGTCTTATAATCGTTCAGGCACAGGCCGTGAATGGCCATCCATGCCTGGATGATAAGCCGTGTCCTTACTATGATCCCCAGAAAGCGGGAGGAGAATCTGTGTATCATCTGCATAATTGGTGTAGATGACACCCAGATGGTCCAAATCATTGGACAAGGGCTTGGTGAAGATGTTGTATAACGTTGGAGAGACACAAGCACCTTGAGGAACACCACACATGATAGGGGTATGGTCTGCGGCTGCCGATGGGGAGAATACTCTCATCGTTCTCTCGCTCAGGAATGATTCAATCCATCTGATAGCCTCAGAGAAGAGAGCGGCCGAGTCAAGGTGTCTACAGAAGACCTTGTGGTCCACTAAATCAAAAGCAGCTGAGAGATCAAGTAAGAGCAGGAGTACTGTCCTCCCTTTGTCTCTCAGCTCATCGATTTGGGATTTTAAATCAATAAGGGCGGTTTCCGTTCCGTATAGAGGGCGGAAGTAAGATTGTCTGTCTCCTAAGAGTTTATGCAGTACTAGGTGTTTCTGAATTTGGTTGTAGGCAGCTTTATCCAATATTTTCAGTAAAAATGGTACTGTAGTAATAGGACGGTAGTTGGTGGGGAGGAGAGGATCTAATGTCTGTTTCTTGAGGTGAGGGAGCACCCAAGACTGTTTTAGGTTGGCAGGGATGGAGCCTGAGGCAAAGGAGGCATTGATCAATTTGGCAATGAACGGAGATAGTTCTCTGGCCACATCTTTTATTAGTTGCGCTGGACAGATGTCCACCTTTGGGCACTCCTTCACCTTTGTGAACGCCTCCTGCTGTTCTGTTCCTCAATTGTACTCAGATCCTTTTTGCATTAGGTCTCACCTGGGGGCTGTGGTTTCCGAAAAGTTTTGCATGAATTTCACGTATTTTTCAGCCATTCCCAGTGTTGGGATGGAAATGAGCATATCCCACTGCCCTAAGCGCTTTCAGGTGAGTTGAATCCCCCATGAGGCAGTGTAGTGTATATGGGGGGAGAGAACCACACTATGAAACCTGGTGCAAAAGCAATTACGCTAACAGCCGATGTATGGCATTAGGAGACACATAGCAAGAAACACCATTGTGTAGTTATGGCGAAAACACGGGCTTGCATAACCGCATTTCACCAGTCAGCCCCCATGGAAGGATTTCACTAGGCCCAAATCATTAAGGCAGAATGAATCCGCTGCACCAGTTCTCACAGAAGTTCACTTCCCCCTGTCCCTTCACTGTTGCAAACATTTAGTATCTTTCAGGGGGATGCACCCTGCAAGACTGTGAGACAACACCAGGCTCTGTGCAGTGCCTGTTCATCACTACTAAGCTGCCAGCAGGCCTCTAACCCCCCATCATGGCTGCCCGAAGCCAGCTGCACACCACTGATCCGACTCCAATGCCCCTGTATTCCATGGTAAGCAAGCAACCCGCTTGTCCTAACACAAATCAAGTGTCCATAAAACATCTAAGCAAGCGCAACTGTTTTACCCCCAGCATGAAATGCATCCTTTGTAACACAAGGTACAGGGAGGGATACATTAAAGATCAAATCCAGGGTGGAGACCTTTATTGCGAGTGGCGTGGTATCAACGAAGCCCAGAATGTGTGGGTCAGTGTGACTGTATTTCATCCTCCCTTCCCCCTGGCACCAATCCCGAGCTGCCCAGGTGCATGCCACAGTGATGTAATAGTAGGTTTAGCGTGTTAGTGTAAATGTAACATTGTATTTTATGAGTGCCCAACCTTCACCAGACTCCAAGATGAGCCCAGCTGGCCCGCATGGTGCCTGATCGACGATGGAAGAATCAACCAATAGTAGCCTGGGATCCCCTATAGAGCAGGCCCATGTATATGGTCTCGCCAATCAGTGGCACTCGTTTTTACTGGTTATGATGACGGTATAAAGCTTTTTAAGCTTCTTTTTGCTCTCAGATGAACCAGAACGTTCTCACGCAGCAGAGCCCTTTGCTGATCTTTGTATGCTGTACTATTAAATCTTGTTATGCTTGCAACGCTATCTCCTGGCTTATTTCCCTAGGAGGTTGTATTCACTCTGTAGTGTGCGTAAAAAGAGACTTGCTTTCACCAGGAAAGACCTTAGTTCCTCTGTGTTGGACGGAGCTGGTGCTCTCACAATGGCCTGGGAGCAGGTCCTTCTTCAGGCTGATGCCTGCTCTCGATATCTTGTATCCTTAGTACTCTACCTCATCTGCACTTAGGATGTACTTGTCAAATCATAGTAACACTCCAGCATCCTGTAGCCATGTCAGTACTTCTCGAAGAACTTTACTGTGTGTTTTGATGTCTGCTTCATACACCAGGATGTCATACTGGAAATATACCACATTTCCAATTGTCTTGAACAGCGAGTCCATCATGTGTTGAAAAGCTGAGGCAGCAGATGACAGGCCAAACGGCAATCGGGTGCACTAGTATGTGCCGAATGGGGATATGAGCGCTGTCTGAGGCCCCGGCTCTTTGTGTAGCCCAATTTGATGGTGTCAATGCAAGCAAAGGGATAAGGGTCTCGACCCTCTCTCCCGAACCACAGAAGCCGAATAGATTCGACCCTCCCACCTTGGTTAGCACGGGCGCTTGAACTAGTAACACAAGGAGCCACGTGGCAGCCAATGGGGGGAAGAAGGAGTTAGGGAAAGGGGGTGGAATGACAAAGGAAAGGAGGGGGAAACACAACATACAACTTATAACAATAGCTCTAAATAAGTACGTTGAAAACTATATAATAAATCCTGCACCTGACCTGTCCTTCAAACTGTATATGCATATTCATATTATCTTTTCAAGCAAGAACACATAACCTGACTTTAAACACAACGTAAATGGTGTTAGAAACTCAAACGTAATGAACACAACATTAAGGAACACTTATGCTCCACACAGACTTAGCACATAAAGCATGTAGCATACACTGGGATGAAGCACATTGAACTCATGGCCCCAATTATCACAACGAAGCAACGAACAAATGCTGCACAGAAAATACATGCAACAAACAAAACACAGTGTCCTTATTTTCATATGCTTAGACATTAATTCCTGATTTTTAGTGAAACACTTGATCTTCCTGAACAAAGTAATTCAGCCTGCTTTGTATCAAAGTGTTCCCATGTTTCCTTACACGCACACATAACTAATGACTTCAAAAGTTTCATAGCCATAAAATAGAACACCATGGAAAATGCACTTAGCTGATGGCCCGGGCGCCTCATTAGGACACCCGAGCCCTGAAGACTGTTGCTTCCAAAGCACGTCCAAGCCGCTTGTAAATCACCACCGCGGCCCGGGATGCATGCTTATCTTGATCCTGGAATCCGTGCTGACGCCCAACAGTCCTTCGGCGTCCGAGAAAATAACCTGGTTCACAAACTCTCCACACTGTCGCCCGTGCACAGAATCATTAATTATCTGCACCGAGGCACGGGCGGTTGGAGATTTATTCCTTCCTAATTGCCAGCTGCTGCATCGCGTGAAAAACCCGGACTACTGAATTCCCTAGACATGCTGGGAAACGTAGTTTAATCCCAGAACAGCCTATTTTCTGGCTGTAACACGCTGTTTCTTGCCCCAAACAACTGTTTTTCTGACAGTACCTCCTCTCTCAGGGCCCCTTCCAAGTCTTGCTTTCTCCGGATGACGCAGATGAAATTGTCGCACCAAACGAGGTGCGTGAACCGCAGTAGCTGGTTCCCATGAACAATCCTCAGGTCCATATCCCACCCATTGGACAAGATACCATAATTTCTTCTGTCTGTGTCTGGAGTCCAGTATTTTCTGCACCTCGTATTCCGATTGCCCATCCTTGATGATTGCTGGGGGTTTCTGTGCTCGCGTCCCGGGAGCTGCGGGTTTAAGCAAAGACACATGGAATACCGGATGGATCTTCAATGACTGAGGCAATTGTAGTTTAACCGCCACCTTAGATATACATTTAATCACCTCATATGGTCCAATAAACTTAGGTGCAAATTTTCGAGGTCCTCTTAACAGCAGATTGTGAGTAGACAACCATACTCTATCCCCACCTTGTATTGAGGAGCCTCTCTCCTTTTCTTGTCTGCATGTTTTTTTATACTGTTCCTTAGCCTGTTCTAAATTGGCTTTTGCTGTCTGTCTGATGCTCAGAAGTAACTGTTTTCTTTCCTGTAGCGTGGGAATAGTCTCAACATCAGGTAAATATTCAGGTATCATATTTTGCACTTGGCCATACAAACATTCATTCGGAGCCATACCCAATGATGCGTGTTCGATATTATTATATGTGAATTCCGGCAACCATAATGATTGTATCCAAGAATCACGACCATCATGTAAATAACAGCGCAGATATTGCTCCAGCGTCTGATTGACCCTCTCAGTTTGTCCATCCGTCTGTGGGTGATAGCTGGTGGACAAGGCACAATCAATTCCTAGCATCAGACAGAATGCATGCCAAAATTTAGAAGTGAATTGAGGACCTCGGTCCGATACAATCTTCTGAGGTAACCCATGTAACCGAACCACATGCTGCAAGAACAATTCAGCCAATCTTCCCGCTCCTGGAATACCTTTACAAGGCACAAAATGAGCTTGTTTTGATCAATAGTCCACCACCACCCATATGGTATCATACTGATCATCTGGAGGTAAATCAGTAATGAAATCCATGGATATATGTGTCCACACTTTCTCAGGTCTTTGTAAAAGTTGGAGCAGCCCTGCTTTCTTTGTATGGCCTGCCTTACTACGTACACAGGTTTCACACTCTTGGATATATTTCATAGTGTCCTGTCTCAATCCTGGCCACCAAAAGTACTTTTCTAGCATACTCTGTGTCTTTTTACTTCCTTCCTTTCTTTTGTAAAGTAAGTGTGGGTAAATACAATCTACCAGCATAATACGGAAGACCATTGCGAAAAGTTTCTAAGGGATTCTCCTTTCCCCATTGCACTTTTTCGGGTTTCCGCATTTCCTGTTTCACTTGTCTAAATAACTGTGTCATAACCGCTCCCACCACTCTTTCCACTGGAATGATGGTTTTAGTTTCAGTTATAGTATTTTCTAGATTTTGCTGCCTAGACAAAGCATCCGCTTTCCCATTTTTTGTTCCTGGTCTAAAAGTTACCAAGAAGTCAAATTCATTAAAGTATTGTGACCACCGTAATTGCCTGGGACTCAGAGTATTGGCAGTCTAGAAATACTGTAGGTTCTTATGGTCAGTGACAACCACCACCTGATGTTTGGCCCCCAGCAAGTAATGTCGCCACTCCAAAAAGGCTGCTCGAATGGCCAATAGTTCTTTATCGGTAATGGAATAGTTTTGTTCACAATTAGTAAGCTTATGAGAATAGAAAGCTACTGGATGCCACACCCCTGCTTCATCCCGTTGCGACAACACTGCCCCAACTGCAAGATTGGATGCATCTGTTTCCACCTGAAAAGGATTCTCCGGATTCGGATGTCTCAGCACCGGAGCTGAGGTAAACGCCTTCTTCAGTTCTTGAAAGGCTATTTCTGCCTCAGAATTCCAACAAAACCTAGTGGCCTTCTTTAACAATTTCGTGATGGGTGTAACAATTTGTGAAAAATTAGAAATAAATCTTCTGTAAAAGTTAGCAAAACCCAAAAAAGACTGAATGTCTTTGATACATTGAGGTGCTGGCCATTCAGTAACTGCTTGAACTTTTTTCTTGTCCATCACTATACCAGAAGGGGTCAAAATTAAACCAAGGAATTCTACTTGAGTGGTATGAAAGGCACATTTTTCTAGTTTGACATACAACTGATAATCTTGTAACCGTTCCAACACTGCTCTAACATGACCAATGTGTAACTCTTCAGTAGTTGAGTAAATTAGAATGTCATCTATATATACAATGACAAACACATCCAGGAACTCACTCAACACCTCCTGCATAAAGTATTGAAACGCTGCAGGGGCATTACATAGGCCGAAGGGCATGACAAGGTACTCGAACAAACCAAACTTAGTTCTGAAAGCCGTCTTCCACTCATCTCCCTCCTTCACCCGGATCAAATGATAAGCTCCTCTCAAATCTAGTTTTAGGTGTATACCACTGCTGTTTTTACCTGATCTAACAACACAGAAATCAAAGGTAAAGGATATCTGTTCTTTACTGTTACCTTATTCAATGCTCGGTAATCAATACATGTCCTTAGAGTTCCCTCTTTCTTGGGGACAAAGAATAAAGGAGACGAAACAGGTGAAGTAGAGTGTCTAATAAACCCCTTCTTTAACATTTCATCCAAATATTCCCTTAAATATTGATTTTCTGTTTCCGTCAAAGCATAGATTCTGCTGCAAGGTAACTTGGCCCCTGGCTCCAATTCAATTACACAATCATATGATCTATGGGGTGGTAACCTGTCTGCTCCCCCTTTATCAAATACCTTAGACAAATCTTGGTACTGTGCTGGAATATTTTTTCACCACAGCTCCCACCTTGTGTGGTTCAGCCACTTTTTCCGCCAGCAACAATGCGGGGCCCATCTCCTCCTCCATGTGACTCGCACACCCTGAATCTTCAAAATTCACCTCGTGTTTAACCCAATCAATCCTAGGATTGTGTTTCATTAACCAAGGCATGCCCAAAATGAGTCCAAACTGAGGTACCGCTATCAAATCAAACACGATTGTCTCAGAATGCCCCGACCCACACTTCATGGTAATAGGTTGAGTCTGCTGACAAATAGGTCCAGAAATTAAGGGTGACCCATCCACCGATTGCACCCCCTCCACCTGTGATTTTTCTCTTAAGGGTAAACGTAACCTCTTGGCCAACCCAATATCAATGAAATTACCCGTGGCTCCTGAGTCAACCATGGCTGATACTATCTGTTTGTTACAGGCAAAAAATAAAGTCACTAGAATATACACATGAGACTTCCTGTTTCCTGTCGTGTTAGCTATCCAATTGGGGAACCTAGTCTCCTTCGGGCCTGTCACCTTAGTTCTCCCTAAGGCCGGCCCAATCCTTTTCCCGTCTCCCCTTTACCTTGTTCACCACTTACTTCTTTCTTGGGAGTGTTCGGGCATGTCCTAATATAGTGCCCTGGTTGCCCACAATACAAACACAAATTGTTCACCTTGCGTTGTTCCTTTTCTGCTGTTGACAAGGGCCCTCTCACTCCACCAATCTGCATGGGTTCTTCTATACTCCTATTGCCTCTTCCCCGATCCAGTCGGCGAAGGGTGTTACTTCGGGTTTTTTCTTGTCTCCTTTGCGCTCATTAATACGATGATCTAGTCTTAAAGCTAAATCAATCATGGCCGTACAAGTAGTCGGTTGAGGTTCCACTTGCGCAATGGCATCCTTCAATTCTTCCTTTAACCCTTGATAAAATAATACAGTCTGCTTATTCTCGGGCCAATCTGTTTCAATAACTAATCTATTAAATTGGGTAACATATGACACTAAGTCGCGCGGTCCCTGTCTTAAAGCCAACAACTCTTTATCTTGTGCCAGAGAAACTTCTCGGCGGTCAAACAACCTTCCAAATTCTCCCAAGAAACCATCCCAATTGTATAATAAAGGATCATCCTTCTGTACTAGAGGCATTGCCCACGCTGCCGCATCTCCCGTTAGATATGAAATGACGAATGCTGTTCTAGCCTGTATGGTCTCAAAGGCTGTAGGTTTACATAAAAAATGTAAGCGGCACTGGGTTAAAAAGGTCATATATTTCCTGGGGTCCCCTGTGAATCTTTCGGGTGCCGCTAAGGGCACACTACTGGGTGGTTGCACTATCACCGTGGCAGGCACTCTATTTGTAGGAGCACTTGTAGATGGTCCTGTCCCATCCAACGTGATATTCTGCGCGACCAGACCCTGCACCTGAACCTTTAATGTATTTGATTCTTGTCTGGCTTGTACTAACTCCACTTGAATATCTTGTAGTGCTTTTAGCACATCTGCTAACGAAGGAGGATTCGTCTCCATTTGGCCTGGTTGGTTCTATTATCCCGAAATCGGGGGCAGATAATTCTGTCAATGCAAGCAAAGGGATAAGGGTCTCGACCCTCTCTCCCGAACCACAGAAGCCGAATAGATTCGACCCTCCCACCTTGGTTAGCACGGGCGCTTGAACTAGTAACACAAGGAGCCACGTGGCAGCCAATGGGGGGAAGAAGGAGTTAGGGAAAGGGGGTGGAATGACAAAGGAAAGGAGGGGGAAACACAACATACAACTTATAACAATAGCTCTAAATAAGTACGTTGAAAACTATATAATAAATCCTGCACCTGACCTGTCCTTCAAACTGTATATGCATATTCATATTATCTTTTCAAGCAAGAACACATAACCTGGCTTTAAACACAACGTAAATGGTGTTAGAAACTCAAACGTAATGAACACAACATTAAGGAACACTTATGCTCCACACAGACTTAGCACATAAAGCATGTAGCATACACTGGGATGAAGCACATTGAACTCATGGCCCCAATTATCACAACGAAGCAACGAACAAATGCTGCACAGAAAATACATGCAACAAACAAAACACAGTGTCCTTATTTTCGTATGCTTAGACATTAATTCCTGATTTTTAGTGAAACACTTGATCTTCCTGAACAAAGTAATTCAGCCTGCTTTGTATCAAAGTGTTCCCGTGTTTCCTTACACGCACACATAACTAATGACTTCAAAAGTTTTGTAGCCATAAAATAGAACACCATGGAAAATGCACTTAGCTGATGGCCCGGGCGCCTCACGAGGACACCCGAGCCCTGAAGACTGTTGCTTCCAAAGCACGTCCAAGCCGCTTGTAAATCACCACCGCGGCCCGGGATGCATGCTTATCTTGATCCTGGAATCCGTGCTGACGCCCAACAGTACTTCGGCGTCCGAGAAAATAACCTGGTTCACAAACTCTCCACACTGCCGCCCGTGCACATAATCATTAATTATCTGCACCGAGGCACGGGCGGTTGGAGATTTATTCCTTCCTAATTGCCAGCTGCTGCATCGCGCGAAAAACCCGGACTACTGAATTCCCTAGACATGCTGGGAAACGTAGTTTAATCCCAGAACAGCCTATTTTCTAGCTGTAACGCGCTGTTTCTTGCCCCAAACAACTGTTTTTCTGACAGGTGGTATGTGTCCCTCATTTCGAGTTTCAAGAACACTTTGGCCTCTTTCATTAGGAGAAGTAGTTCATTTATACTCGGTAGTAGGTAACTGTCCGTTATCACCTCAAGATTCAGGCTGCGGATGTCTGTGCATATGCTCAGGTTGCTGGAGTGCTGTTTTTTTTTTATCAGGACCACAGGGCTTAGCCATTCGCATGACTCCACTATTTCTATTGTTCCATCTTTGAGCATTTGGTCCTGCTGTTCCTGTAGTGCTCCTCTAGCTGTTGCTGGAACTGTCGTCACTATGTGTTTGACTGGGACCGCTCCTTGTTTCAGCTTTATTCTATGGTATGACTCTGACCTAGCTACACTTAAACGTAAGTGTAGGGCAGCTGAGAGGAAATGGTGGGCTTCCTGCTCATCCTCTGACAAACTGGCCTGCCACCTGCTCCAAAGTCAATACCGTCTTGCTGTCCGCTCTAAGACGAGAGGCCACATTCAAGCCTGCATCTCTGCGGCATCTAACAACTCGGGTGAACTCTTTAAAATCTGCAAGCAGCTGGCCAACCCTGCTGCAGTCCCCACCCCTACTCTCGCCTCCCAGGCTCTTTGTATCTCCCTTGCCTCTCACTTTAATTCCAAAACTCAGGACATCTTGTCCTCCCTCCCCTCTGCCCCCCTCCTCTCCCCTCTCCTTCCCAGCCTGCTGACCCTCCCTCTGACCCCCCCTTCTTTCTCCTCCTTTCCTTTTTTCTCCCCGGATGAGGTTGCTGGACAAGTCCGATCTATAAAAGTCTCATCACAACAGGCTCATCTCTGTTCCTCTAAAACGATTAAGGACCACATTGATACCCTCGCTCCGGCCCATGCCGATTTCTGTAACCATTCCTTTGCCTCTGGATCTTTCCCCTCTCCTCTCAAGAACTCCCTTGTGCATCCTATTTCCATTACCCCATTTTGGGGAAGCTCCTGGAAAAGCTCGCCATCTTGCAGCTTAAACTTGATCCTGACTCTGTTGGCTCTCTCCATGACCACCAATCTGGCTTCAGAGCTGTCAGAAGCATGGAAACTGCTCTCCTGAACATACGTGAGGATCTGCTCTCCAACCTTGACTTTAGCATTCCCTTTGTCCTCATCCTACTCGATCTCCCCTCTGCTTTCTACATGGTCAACCATATCATCCTGCTTAATCGTCTCTGTGACAACCTGGGTATCACCGATCAGGCTCTGGCCTGGCTGACCTCTTTCCATTCTGATCGACCTTCCCAGGTACAACTTGGGTCCTTCCTTTCCTCTATCTCCCTCTCTACTTGCGGTGTTCAACAGGGGTCTAACCTCTCGCCCTGGCTTTTCAACCAATACCTGGTTACTCTCGCCTACTGCATTTCCATTTAATGCTCAAACTTCCAGTGCTATGCTGATGACACCCAACTCATTTTCAGGCTTCCATCAGGCAGCTTCTCTCCTTCCCTCATCTCCGACTGCCTAATCGCCATTCAAAACGAATGTGCCGCCAACGATCTTTGCCTAAATGCCAACAAGACTGAGATCTTCCTCATTGGTACACCTTCACCATCCTTTTCCCTCACTCTCTGGCCGGCCTCCCTTGGCCCTCCTCCAACCCTACCTGCGAGGCTAAGAATCTCAGGGTCATCTTTGACTCCACACTTTCCTTCTCCGCACACATCTCTGACGTCTCTAAAAAGTCAACCTTCCTACTGCACCTCCTTAGAGGCACTCTGCATTTCCTCTCCTTCCCCCAGAAGGTCACTGTCTCCCAAGATCTGGTTCTCTCTAGGTTGGACTACTGTAACAGCCTCTTTCTAAATCTACCTGCCTCCACTCTCCGCTCTTTACAACTATTCCACAACAGGACTGCGAGACTTGTCGTTGGCCTCAAGCCCTGCAATCGTATCCCTCCAGCTCTGAATTCCCTTCATTGGATTCCAGTGGATGTAAGGATTACATTTAAAACCCTCTGTGTTGTCCATAAGACTTTCTGGGGCCTGGCTGCAAAATATCTTCAACTATCCCTCTGTTAATACCTCCCCTCTAGAGCCCTTCGCTCCTCTACTTCTAACTCCCTCATGGTCAGTCGTTTTTCAAAGAAACGAGCTGGGGGTAGATCTATGTCTCCGGCAGGGGCCTCCCTTTGGAACAGCCTCCTGGCCACCTTGAAACTTGAGGAGAACCATCTCCGGTTCTGGAAGCACCTCAAGACCTTCCTCTTCGCTTCTGCCTTTGCCCCTCTTCTCCCCTGCTGATCTGTTTTCTCCCTCGGCGCCATGCTTCTGACCACCCTTTGTCCTTCTGGCCCAGATACCTGTTCACCCTACTGCACTGCCTCCGAGCCACCCCTTGCACTGGGATCTGTATCTGTACCCATACAGCCCCCCATTTCTCTTCTGCACTTTTCAGATATACCCTTTGTGGCAAACCACACACTTGCATCTGCCTGTATCTATTTATTTATTTATTGCATTTATGTATTTATTGCACTTATTATCTATTCTTTTCTCTCCTTTGTACCACACCTTCCACTTTTCCCCCTTCCTCGCACTTTCCCCCTTTTTCCCCTTTCCATGCACTTGCGCGTTCTTAATATCCCTGGGCCTAGTAAGATCTTTGTTTTTATTCTCCCTTGTTCCCCTCCCTTTGCTTGTTCGCGCTCTGAAACACTTGTGTATGAGCACAATATAAATAAAATATCACATCATATCATATCATATGCATGTAGTTTTTAATTGTACCCTGTGCCTCACAAAATAGCTCACTAAATTCCTCTCTGGATACTGGCGAGCCTTCCGAGGTGAGTGACAATACTTGACCTTCTACACTGGCATAATCATCCCACCCCAGCACAGCTGGTCCTCTCTCAGAAAAGTACACTTTAGTCCTCGTCATTCTCCCCTTGAATTCAACTGTGCTCAGAATGTAGCCCACAAGATCACTGTGGCCCTGCCGAAGACAGTTGGCCTGAGCTTCGTTGTACATACTTCTACTCTCTCCTTCCCTCCCATGTCTTTTTTTCTGCGAGTGGTAAGATGGTGAGGTCTGATCCAGAATCGGCCATGACTCTCGTTTAGTTGCCGTCCACTTAGATGACGCAGTGTGGCTTTTCTCTGCGGGTGGTCACGCTTCTGACCATGATGACGGTGGGGCATCTCTCTTCCTCTGATGACTCCTCCGTCCGGGCCACATTACTCTGTGTTGTTGTTGTCACCTTCCTACGTCTCCACGTGCAGGCGGCAGCCACATGCCCAAATCTTAGGTACTTAGAACACTCTTTGTTCCTGGCAGGACACTCCTTATCATTGGCGAGGTGGTTAGTGCTGGCACACCTGTAACATTTGTCCTGTTCTCTTCTCCTGGACTTTCCTTCCTTGGTGTCCAGCTGCCATTTCTCTCGCCTCCCTCCGATTTGCAGCGCTGGTACTTCAGGTTCAGGGAAGCTCACCGCAAACCTTTTCTGTCTTCCGGAAGTCTCCTCAACTGCCCTGGCAATCTGAATCGCCCTGTCCAGCTGCAGAGTTTTCTCTAAGATACATTTTTCCTGTATTTTGCGACTGTTGGTGTGCAAGGCCAGCATGTCGCGAATCCTTTTTTCTGACGCCTCTCCGAATGCACACAGAGCAGCCAGTTCTTGCAACTTCATGACCTAGTTATCCACCAATTCAGATGGCTCTTGCTTCTTGCAGTAGAACCTTATCCTGTGCAATACCACATTCTCACTGGACGCACACCTCTTCACGATTCTGCTCAATGCCTCTTTGTAGACGTCATCATCCTTATCCGCCACTGCTTCAGGCTTCAATCATGCAAAGATTCTCTGGCCTTCCACCCCTAGTCCATTCAACAGTATGGCCCTCTTCCTTGTTGCTGTCAGGACTGGCTGGGTTAGTAACAGGAAGAGTAACAGGATTAACATTGTGCTTTCAGAGCTGGCTGGGTTAGTTGTGCCTTCAGAACTTGCTGGGTTAGTAACAGGAAGAGTTTGTACATAGAATTAACATTGTGCTTGCCCAAGTCAAGATAGAGCGAAAGAAACTTAATCTGATTGGTTAAAGGAACAATGATATGTTTGGTTTGCCTGATTGGTGGAGAGGACAATGGGTTTGATTCTTGGGAGGTGAGCAAGATTCTAAACTGCCTTTCATCCAGAGAAATTCAGTGGCTGGTTGTACATTAGTTAAGCTCCTTAAGTAAGGCCTTTTCAGAGCTCAGAAAATCTACCAAAGAAGTAAGAATATCGTTTGCTGATCCAGTTTGAACAAGAAGACATCAGGTGGGATCGTTCTTTTAAAGATTTTAAGATTGTCACAGTGAACTTTCATTTTATTTTACAAGAAAACTTAAAGAGTTAACAAGTTTCAAAATCATTTGAGAAAAGAGACATTTACAGTTAAAGTTATTATAAGGAAAAAACAAGCTTGAAGATAGTGCGTAGGAGTTTAAAGTTTATTAACTGCGTGTAATGTTCTTCAAGACTGTTAATGTGTACGAGTCGTCGTTTACGTGTTTTTGAAAGCGCGTGTTGTTTTGCGATAGCGTGCGTGCCCAAATGAATTGCGCGAGTGAATTTTAGCGCGTGTACATTTTTTTAACGTGAAAGACGTCTCATGAGAAAGCACGTGTTGGTTTGCGGTAGAGCGCGTGCCCAAATGAATTGCACGAGTGAATTTTAGCGCATGTACATTTTTTACGTGAAAGACGTCTCATGAGACAGCGCGTGTTGGTTTGCGATAGAGCGCGAGTCCATTTTGATGAAGCGCGAGTTGTTTTAAACGCGTGAACTGTTTTACGTGAAATACGTTTCGTTTCTCCACGTGAGTTCGGTAACGATAGAGCGCGAATCCATTTTAACTAGCGCGTGTTATTTTTATGGCGTTCACGTATTTTTTCACGCGCGCGTTTTTGGTAAAGAATCACGTGTGTTTTTTGAACGCGAGGACAATTCTTCAAGTCTTCTGATTTCACGTGTTTATTGCACACGCGTATCAAGGAAAAAACTATACGTTCTTTGTGTAAATAAGGAAAACAATTCACACGCAGAAGGAAAGCAGTATTCCAGGAAGTTAAAGAATATTATTTAATGTAATTTATGCAAATGGAATTCAATACTTCAGAGAAAGACTGCAATTTATAATAGCATTGAAAACTACATAAAGTTAAAAGAACTTTGAAGCAAGAAGAATATCTAGTTTTAAAAAGGTGTTTGCAAGAGTCATCACTTTAGGATTCTAAAGAGACTTGAGTGGCTTGAACTATATGCACAATACAAGATATTGTTTTCAAGACATTCCACACAGATTACTAGCCTCTAAGTCTTTTGCTGAGGTTTAAGAGGTAAAGAGTTTAGAGTTTATTTAGAATAATTTTAGAAAAGAAGTTTTTCTTATCATATAAGTAACCAGGTGTATTTGTTTATCACAGATACCAGAGCCTACCAGACGGTTGCAGGGCTGCAGTGTCTCCGTTGTTATTTTCTCCAAATTCCCTTTTCCCTTTCTTGGGGTTTTCAGCTCAGCTTATATTTAAGGGTTGAGAGGTGAACTCCTGGTGAGGGTCTGTGGGGCCAGCATCAGCTCCTGTGGAATTCAGTCAAGCTGGACCCTGACAGGATGAAAGGCCCACGATAATATTTTCCACCTGAGCTGATATGGATCCCACAGAGGCACTAGCAAGTTCCATAAGGGACATGTTTTCAGAGTTAAGGGAGGAAATGAGGGCTGTGCGAAAAGAAAACCAGGAATTACAAGTTAAGTTTGAAGAGTTAAACTCTACGGTTACCCGTAAGGGTGAAGACATTTCTTTGGAGTCAAGAGATTCAGAGGATCCTAGTAGAGAATTACCAGTGTTAATTAGAGAGGATTTGGGTGAAGGAACGAGTTCTCAGGGAAGAAGTAGGGGAAGTTTGAATATACCTATAGGTCCAGTCCCCTTAGCACCTCCAGAGCGTTTTGGGGGAGATGCCAAGAAATGCCAGATTTGAAATGCCAGATTTTCCATACACAGTGTGAACTTCATTTCCTTTGTAGACCTGAAGCTTTTAATACAGATGTTTCTAAAATAGCTTTTATGCTGTCTTACCTTACTGGTGAGGCGGCAACTTGGTCAGTATTATTAGTTGGTCAAGAGAATCCTATACTAAAGAACTTGTTAGCTTTCAAGTGAGAATTTAAAAAGATGTTTGACAGACGCCAATTATCTCAAGAAGTAGATGGAGAACTATTAGAGTTAAAACAGGGAACCAAAGATTTAGTGTCTTACATTACACAGTTCAGATCTTTAGTATTAGAGAGCAATTGGCCAGAAGAGAAACAATCCTCTTTGTTCTATAGAGGCTTGAAGGAGGAATTGAAAGATGCCTTATCTACAATTGTTAATAGACCCACTTCATGTGAGGATTTAATTAATCTTGTCATACAAATTGACTATAGATTAGGGGAACGCAAGGCTGTGCATAGAAGAGGAGGAGTTGAGCAACCCAGAGTTTTCCCTAGAGTTGATAAAGGAAGATTAGAATTTGTAAATAAAGAATTGAGAACTGGGAATGCAGAGAGAGTAAATAAAGTGAGAGGTCCTTTAACTAAGGAGGAGAAGGATAGGCGAAGACAGAATAATTTATGTTTATATTGTGGGAAATCAGGACACTTTGTTGGAAATTGCCCTTGGTGTCCAAAAACATCTGCATCTACTAACAGCTCCAGAAATCAGCAAGTGGCAACTACAATCCAAGCAGCTGTACCACTTATTACATTGAATGTATCCTTGTATATTAAAGAGGAATTAAAGGGAAGCGGTCCAGTAGTAATAGATTCAGGAGCCACTGGTAACTTCATGGATTGGAATGTGGTTAAAGATATGAATGTGCCTTACGTTGTAAAAAATATACCAGAGTATGTGAGAGCGGTGGATGGGTCTCAACTGACATCAGGTTTAATTACACACGAAACAATCCCATTGGAAATGGAAATTGGAGGACACTGGGAGGAAATTGTGTTTGAATTAATTGACACTCCACAGTTGAAAATAATTTTGGGAATGCCTTGTCTGACGTATCATAACCCTCAGATTGATTGGGGAAGAAGAGTGGTGAAATTGGATTCTGCTTTTTGTGTTACAAATTGTTGTAAAGAAGTAGTTCAGGAAAATGTTTCTAGTGGTAATTGTTCAGAAGTAGTGGAAGGTTTGGTGAATTTGGGAACTATAGTACATTCTATAGGGGCTGTAATGGGAGAATTACCAAAGTGTTACCATGATTCAATAATGTGTTTAGTGAAAAGGAAGCTAATGAATTACCTCCTCATAGAGAGTATGACTGTAAAATTGATTTAGAACCAGGGGCCCACATTCCTTGCAGTAGCATCTATGCCTTAACAGAAAAAGAGAATCAACATTTGAAAGATTACATCCAAGAAAATTTGAATAAGGGGTTCATCAGGCACTCTCAATCGCCAGCAGCTTCTCCACTATTTTTTGTTCCCAAAAAGGAAGGCACTTTACGAACATGCATAGATTATAGGGCATTAAATAAGATAACAATTAAAAACAGATATCCTCTGCCCTTAATATCAGTAATGTTAGACCAAATTCAAGGAGCCTCAGTATTTACCAAACTAGATCTTCGTGGTGCATATCATTTGGTGCGGGTACGTCAAGGTGATGAATGGAAGAAGGCATTTAGAACAAAATTTGGTCTTTTCGAATATCAAGTAATGCCATTTGGATTGTGTAACGCTCCCGCGGCCTTTCAATTTTTTATAAATGAGGTATTAAGAGATTTTATTGACATCTTTGTAGTAGTATACATAGATGACATTCTCATTTATTCTAAGGATTTACTGCAACATAAAGAACATGTAAAGAAAGTGTTACAGCGACTAAGGGAGAATAAACTATTTGCTAAGTTAGAAAAGAGCCAATGTCATACCATGGAAGTGGAATTTTTAGGTTTTATGATTTCTCCCAAAGGTTTGGAAATGGATATGAAGAAAATTAAATCAGTTGAACAGTGGCCAACTCCAACTTGTGTTAAAGATATCCAAAGCTTCCTGGGCTTTGCAAACTTTTACAGGAGATTCATTAAAAATTTCTCTCAAACTGTTGCTCCTATCACCAAATTATTGAAGAAAGGAATGAAATTTGAGTGGAAAGATGAAGCGGATCAAGCTTTCAAAACATTGAAGAACTGTTTTACATCTGGACCGATCTTATTACACCCAGATCCTTCACAGCCATTTTTTGTGGAGGCAGATGCTTCAAATGTTGCAATTGGAGCGGTGCTTTCTCAGCGGCATCCTGAAACTGGACAGTTGCATCCTGTGGCCTATCTATCTAAGAAATTGCTTCCAGCAGAAGTGAACTACACAATTACTGACAGAGAACTCCTGGCAATCAAGAGGGCATTTCAGGAATGGAGGCATTATCTGTTAGGAGCAAGATTCACAGTAACCGTTTTAACCGATCATAGAAATCTTCTGTTTTTGAAATCTGCTCGAACACTATCACCTCGACAACTTAGGTGGTCACTCTTCTTTTCAGAATACGATTTTGTGATAACATTGAAGCCTGGGCGGTTAAACGGTAAAGCGGATGCTTTATCGCGACAAGGATCTTCGGGAGAAGTGGAAAATCAATTATTACCAGAACCAGTGATTGCAGAAGAAAAATGTATTCTAAGTACTATAAAGGAAGAGAATCAGCTTCTTAAAAAGATTCAAAAGGAATTAACAGAAGAGGAGATTCAATCTTGGTTAGCAGAGGATTCTGGAAGACATTTAATTGAAGGATTTCCATGTGTCCATTCTAAAATTTACCTTCCAAGCAAGGAACTGCAAAAGGAAATTATGCAAGAATGTCATGAATCCAAGTTGGTGGGTCACCCTGGAATTCGTAAGACTATTGAACTGGTTGAAAGGAAGTTTTGGTGGAAAGAAATGAAAAAGGATATTGAAGACTATGTGAAAACATGTGAAGTCTGTGCTCGAGTAAAGACAGGCGGAGGAAAACCATATGGGTTATTAAATCCGTTACCAGTACCCCCTAGTCCTTGGTTTACAATCTCTATGGATTATATTGTAGATCTTCCTAAAGATCAAAGTTACACTAAAGTATTAGTAGTTGTGGATTTACTAACTAAAGCTGGGCATTTCATTCCCATGAAAGGAGAGGCTTCTGCAAGGAATCTGGCAAAAAGTTTTTTGCAAGAAGTGGTACGATTACATGGTCTACCAACACAAATTGTATCAGATCGAGGGTCTCAGTTCATTTCTAAGTTTTGGCGAGCTTTCTGTACAGAGTTGGGAATTGAGGTAAAGCTTTCTTCAGGTTATCATCCACAGACCAACGGCCAAACAGAGCGAGTAAATCAGGAGTTGGAAAAATATATTAGAGCTATTTGGCAAGAAAGAGGAAGTTGGGTAGATCTTCTTTGGCTAGCAGAGTTTAGTTATAACAATTCTGTCAAGGATTCTACTAAGTATTCTCCATTTTTTAGCAATTATGAAATTTTTTGAAAGAAGTGTTGCCATCTGAGTATTCCAATCCAGAAGTTGAGCAGCGATTGACTTGTATTAGAGATGGTTTAGTGAAAGCTAAAGAAACTTTGGAGAAAAGTAAGCTAAGATTTAAGACATTTGCTGATAAGAAACATCGAAAAGCGCCACATTATCAGGTGGGTCAAAAAGTTTGGCTGTCCACAAAAAACCTACTTTTAAAGTGAAGAACTAAATTTAGTCCGAGATTTATTGGTCCATTTGAAATAGAAAGAATAATAAATCCCGTAGCAATCTAACTGAAATTACCCGCTAGTATTAAAAGTCACCCTACATTTCATGTCAGCTTAGTGAAACCTTGTGTGTCAGGAACTAGATTGGGAAAACCACCACCAGCAGTTTATACAGAGGAAAATGACTAAGAGTTTGAAGTTAAGAAAATCTTAGATTCCAGGATTGTTAAGAGGTACCTTACAGTATCTTATTGACTGGAAGTGATATGGGCCTGAGGAAAGATCTTGGGAGGATCGAGCAGATGTACATGCCCCTCAATTGATAAAACAGTTTCACAAAAGGTTCCCTGCTAAGCCAGGCCCTGGGAAAGGGCTTTGAAGAGGGGGGTACTGTCCGGACTGGCTGGGTTAGTAACAGGAAGGGTAACAGGATTAACATTGTGCTTTCAGAGCTGGCTGGGTTAGTTGTGCCTTCAGAACTGGCTGGGTTAGTAACAGGAAGAGTCTGTACATAGAATTAACATTGTGCTTGCCCAAGTCAAGATAGAGCGAAAGAAACTTAATCTGATTGGTTAAAGGAACAATGATATGTTTGGTTTGCCTGATTGGTGGAGAGGACAATGGTTTGATTCTTGGGAGGTGGGCAAGATTCTAAACTGCCTTTCATCCAGAGAAATTCAGTGGCTGGTTGTACATTAGTTAAGCTCCTTAAGTAAGGCCTTTTCAGAGCTCAGAAAATCTACCAAAGAAGTAAGAATATCGTTTGCTGATACAGTTTGAACAAGAAGACATCGGGTGGGATCGTTCTTTTAAAGATTTTAAGATGGTCACAGTGAACTTTCATTTTCTTTTACAAGAAAACTTAAAGAGTTAACAAGTTTCAAAATCATTTGAGAAAAGAGACATTTACAGTTAAAGTTATTATAAGGAAAAAACAAGCTTGAAGATAGTGCGTAGGAGTTTAAAGTTTATTAACTGCGTGTAATGTTCTTCAAGACTGTTAATGTGTGCGCGAGCTCGCAAGTCGTCGTTTACGTGTTTTTGAAAGCGCGTGTTGTTTTGCAATAGAGCACGTGCCCAAATGAATTGCGCGAGTGAATTTTAGCGCGTGTACATTTTTTTAACGTGAAAGACGTCTCATGAGAAAGCGCGTGTTGGTTTGCGATAGAGCGCGTGCCCAAATGAATTGCACGAGTGAATTTTAGCGCGTGTACATTTTTTAAGTGAAAGACGTCTCATGAGAAAGCGCGTGTTGGTTTGCGATAGAGCGCGAGTCCATTTTGATGAAGCGCGAGTTGTTTTAAACGCGTGAACGGTTTTACGTGAAATACGTTTTGTTTCTCCACGTGAGTTCGGTAACGATAGAGCGCAAGTCCATTTTAACTAGCGCGTGTTATTTTTATCGCGTTCACGTATTTTTTCACACGCGCGTGTTTGGTAAAGTATCGCGTGTGTTTTTTGAATGCGAGGACAATTCTTCAAGTCTTCTGATTTCACGTGTTTATCGCACACGTGTATCAAGGAAGAAACTATACGTTCTTTGTGTAAATAAGGAAAACAATTCACACGCAGAAGGAAAGCAGTATTCCAGGAAGTTAAAGAATATTATTTAATGTAATTTATGCAAATGGAATTCAATACTTCAGAGAAAGACTGCAATTTATAATAGCATTGAAAACTACATAAAGTTAAAAGAACTTTGAAGCAAGAAGAATATTTAGTTTTGAAAAGGTGTTTGCAAGAGTCATCACTTTAGGATTCTAAAGAGACTTGTGTGGCTTGAACTATATGCACAACACAAGATATTGTTTTCAAGATATTCCACACAGATTACTAGCCTCTAAGTCTTTTGCTGAGGTTTAAGAGGTAAAGAGTTTAGAGTTTATTTAGAATAATTTTAGAAAAGAAGTTTTTCTTATCATATAAGTAACCAGGTGTATTTGTTTATCACAGATACCAGAGCCTACCAGACGGTTGCAGGGCTGCAGTGTCTCCGTTGTTATTTTCTCCAAATTCCCCTTTCCCTTTCTTGGGGTTTTCAGCTCAGCTTATATTTAAGGGTTGAGAGGTGAACTCCTGGTGAGGGTCTGTGGGGCCAGCATCAGCTCCTGTGGAATTCAGTCAAGCTGGACCCTGACAGTTGCTATTTTATTCTCGCCACCCAATGCCTCCACGTACATCTCGAACAGTGCTTCCCACCGTAGCCATGGTATGGCTGGCCTACCTGGGGACTGCAGAAACGCTGGTGGTGGAGTGGCGCCTTGCTTGTGTCTGCCGTGGGTCATCACATGAATCCTCATCGTCAATTATGTTGTGTCCCTCAATGACTACTCGGACACAGACTGGTGTGACTATGGCCTTTATTGCCAAGAACATTGATGCCTATGCAGTTGTTTCACTGCACATTATAATCATAAAAGGCATGACAGATAAATGTCCATATGAGTCTTTGCCAAAGGGGTGGAAGGCAAGCAGGGGATCGGGCTTGCCTGGCTGGCTGGAGTGTTGGGGGCTGCGGTGTACACACTGCAGGAACGTGGCACGCAAAGAATGCCTCTTTGCGTGCCACGTTCCCATTTCCAGCTCTTGCAAGATTTGGGTCGTGCTCTCGCGAGAGTATGCTTTACGCCAACATTTGAGAACAGACAAGAGGGAGGTTAAGAGACAGAAGGAGGCCCAGATTGATCCGCAAGGGTGGAGGTATATTTTAGGAAGTGAAAACATATACAAAATTTCAATATAGTTGTGTCAAAAGCAGTTGTCCTTTGAAATCTAGCGGGTTGGTATGTGTAGCAACACCAAGCGCATGTAACTGAGACCCCTGATTGCCACCACCATGGCCTTGCACGTAAAATCCTCGTTTTAACAGAAACCTCAGGACAGAAACTGGTTTAAAAGAAAGACCTCTTCTTTATGCACTTCTAAATATAGTAAGATGGGTGTAATCGTGGCCGGCCCACTCTCCCTGGCATAATCTCCAAATGCCATTTTCACATCCATGCCAACATGATCCATTCCATTTAGGATTTGCTGGTCCAGTACTGGTTTTCCCTTTGCATTCTGGGACCGTTAGGCTTGGGGTTATAGTAGCGAAATCTGGGACTAAATGTCCCAGAATGGCAAGTTAAAACCAGGACTGGATTTCCATCCTCCGAATGGAATGGGGCATGTATGCATTCCCTTTGTGGAAATGTTATACCTTTTAAAGCACAAGTGGATGAGCCACCGTTGTCAGAACTCGATGTGATTTCGAGGTCACACCACACGTGGTGTATTGCGTTCCCTCCCAAGAAAGAGTGGCTCCTGATGCATTTTAACACACGTTTGGACAGTGACATTGATGTGAAGTTAATAGGATTGAGAGACACGGATCGAGTGGAGCTTGGGGGGTTCCCCTTCGCCTGCTGCGACACCTTACCGCCATAACCGAAAGAAGTTACAACCACACCTGCACACAAAACTGCTTATCAACCAGTAACCTCTTACCCTTGACCTTTCAAACGTAAGCGCCACTGCTGATGCTCCCTGCAGCCCCTCACACGCATCCATTAAACATTTTGTTAGCATTTCTAATCTAATTGACAGGACTGTACATCGAATGTGGTTTCTGTATAACTATGAAAGGCGTATTTTGAACCCACCTCCCCTTCCAAGAGTGAAGCGTCAAGTGGGGCATTACAGATCAAGATCCAATCAAACCTAGAAATACAATACTCAACTCCTAACCAGATCCGCTGTCCACCCCCTCGCATATAATCCCTTAACAGGAATCATTACTTCCAGGGCCTTAAGTGGGCCGGGACCTCCTGGGGACGAGGCTGGACAGGCTTTGATGTTCGGACTCCAGACTGGCCCAATCGGGCCCTTGGCTTTCTGTATAACGTCCCCCACTGGTCGCCCGTACAATTTTGTCCGTAGTCAAAGCTTCATAAAAGATGGCTTGAATTGTGTACTTTCAAAGCCATCTTTTATAAACCCGAAATGTTTAAAAAAGATGGCCTGAAAACTAGTCAAACCGTAGGGTATGCACACAAATATATATAAATGTTATATATTTGTGTGCGTACCTTACTATGGTTTGTGTACTTTATGTTACATATTTCTATGTTTAGAAAAGATGGCTTGCATAGTACACAAACCATAGTAAGGTACGCACACAAATATATAACATTTATATATATTTGTGTGTATACCCTACCATTTGCGTACTTTTTAGGCCACACCCCTCCCACAAGCCACGCCCCCAAATGAGGCCCCCCCTCGATTTCTTACCCCACTTAAAACCCTGATCCTTACCCAGCCCGGGTCACGTGAGCAAGGGGGAGCCCGCCTCACGTGACGAAGGGAGGACATGGAGGAAAAAAAAGAAAGGCAATGACCGGAAAACGGGCAGAGCCGAGTGAGGCGAGCAAACATGTGGTTGTGTATTTGTTGTGCTCCATACATGCATGTGCGCGCAATATAATGCCTACAGCCGCTGAGAACAGACTCAAAGGTAAGAGAGTCCGGGCGACCCACCTGTATGGTCCTGGCAGACGGGACCCCCACCAAGGTCATAATAGACACCAGGGCAACAGTGAATGGGGTGTCCAGTCATATTTTCGAATGCAATATTTTCGAAAGTCAAAATGTCGAAAATATTTATTCGAAAATAAAAATGTCGAATTACAAAAATGTTGAATTTTTTTCGATTTTTTTTCGAATTAATGTTTAAATAAATAATTAATTAATAATAGTTTATTAAACATAATTTTTTAAAATAATTAAAGGTATATCCATGGTGGGTGGGGGGGATGGGGAGGAGGGGGGTGGTTGGGGTAGGGGTTTGGGATGGGTTTTTTTAATAATTAATTATTTAATTAATGTTTTATTAAATATTTATTTTAAAAAATTAAAGGTATATCCATGGGGGGTGTTGGGGGGATGGGGAGGAGGGGGGGTTTGGGGTAGGGGTTTGGGATGGGGGGGTTGGGGGGGACCCCCCATAAAAAAACGTTAGTATTTGTGACATTTTACATAGTTATTTTAACATTGGTTTTTCGATTTTTTTTCGACATTTTATTTTCGAATTAATGACTTTTTCTATTATATGTATGTGTTTTCGACATTTTTGAATTCGACATTTTTGAATTCGAAATTATGTTTTCGATATTATGACTATAAACCAGTGAATGTCATGCCCCTGTCCAGGTTCAAGAAGATCGAGTCAATGTCCCGACTCCAAGACAGACAAGTACAGATTTTTTTTTTTTTTTTTAAATTTGTTTATTGTTTTTTTCAGTACAATATAACCAATATCATCAATTAATTAGCAGTTATACATTATTATTAACTCCCCCCAACCCCACCCCCAATAAACCAAGACCAAGACATCGCACGGTTGACTATTTACACTAGGGTGAGCCTGGGCTGTCCAGGTTCTCACTGGAGGAGCTATCTTCTTTGGTTCGGAACAGGGCCACTGTAAGAGCTATCCATTGTAAGAGGTCTTCTGAATTGTCAATTTTATGTTGCCGCTGCGCCAGCTCCCAGGCCCTGGTTTCGGCCTCGGACCATCTGCGGAGGTCTTCCCACCAAGTTGTAATGCTGGGAGCTCTGGGGGACTTCCAGGCCATAGCAATACGTCTTTTGGCCAGTATATACATTAAATCTTTGAGTTTGTTCAGCGGCTTGTTCTTTTTACCTCTTGGGTATGAGCCTAGAATGCAAGCTTTGGGTGATTGCACGTCAAGTGATATATCAGCTTCTGCAGCCTTAGTTTGAACCTGGGACCAATAGGTCTGTATTGCCGGGCAGCCCCAGAACATGTGGGTCATTGCGGCTGAGGGTTCGTGGCACTTGGGGCATGTCACAGTCCCTGAGTCTTTAAATTTCGAAATGATGTCTGGGGTGAGGTAGGCTCTGTGGATGATGTAGAATTGAATGAGCTGGAATCGAGCGTTTCTAGATACTTTCTTATGGTAGTGAGTTATGACCTCCCATTCCTTATCCCCAAACTGCGTAGTTAGTTCAGATTCCCATTTTCCTTTGCACTTGAGTTCATGTTGTGTGGTGCTGTCGAGTAACGTCTCGCAGAGCCTGGAGGTTTTGTGTCCTCCCTCTGCTGCGTTGAGCAGGGTCTCGATGACCTCGTGTCCGGTGCTGAGGGTCTCAATTTGAGGCCATCGTTTCTTGAGCTTTTTCACCACCGCTCCGTGCAGGAGGAATTGGCCTGGCGGGATCCCCGTCGTTTCATGTAGTTCAGTGAATGTGTGGACACCTTGGTCTCCCACCAGGTCACCCAGGGTGGCGATGCCGAAGGGTTCCCACGTATTTCTGATCATTCTTTGGTCTTCAGGTCTGGCAGACAAAATTGAGACGATCGGGATTTGCGGGGTGTAGGGGTCAGGTATTTTGACTCTTTTGCATGCTCTGTTCCAGATCTGGGTACCCAGGCGGATTAGGTATGAAACTTGCATTCTCGGCTCGGGTTTGATCCAGAGTAAGTCCCTGAGGAGCCAGGGGGCGTCTGCGGGCTGTAGCAAGCGTGTGTCTGTTGAGGTGTCGTCTGCCATCCACTGAATCACGTTCTTCAGTTGGGCCGCGATATAGTAGAGTTCGAAATTGGGAGTTTTAAGGCCACCTTTTTCGTACGGTCTCTGAGTTATTTCCATGGCGACCCTGTGCCTTCCTCCATGCCAAAGGAGTTTCCTACAGAGTGCATTTAGATCGCTGAAGAATTGTTGTGGGATGTTGTACGGGACATTAGTAAAATAGTGTAGGAGACGCGGGAGTGCCACCATTTTAAGGAGACCCGCCCTGCCGGCCACTGAGAGGGGAAGCTTGGTCCAAAAGTCTATTGATTTGGTCAGGCCCTCTTTTGCTTTTTCTGTGTTCAGCGCGTGTTCGGTTCTGGGGTCGCGGTGGATCATAACTCCCAGATATTTAAATGTGGTGGGTTCCCATTTGAGGGCGAGCTGGGGGAGGTGTTCCTTCTTGACCTTGCTGAGGGCAGCCAGGGGATATAAGCAAGACTTGTCGTGGTTGATCTGGATCCCGGTGCATCTGTGGAATCCTTCCAGGGTTTCTAGAATGTAGGGGAGAATGTGTTCTGGATCGTCTAAGTAGAGGAGCATGTCGTCTGCATACATGGAGACTAGGTGGTGCACCCCGTTTATCATTATACCTCCGTCTCGGTATTCCTGCCTGAGGTAGGCCGCCACTGGTTCGATAGCCAGGATATAAAGTATAGGGGATAATGGGCATCCCTGCCGGGTGCCTCTAGCCAGGCACCATTTTTCAGAGAAGGTGTTGTTGGTACGTACTCTAGCGGTGGGGTTGGCATAAATGAGTTTGACCCAGCTCAGGAAGTTCGGTCCAAACCCCATCTTGGACAGGGTGGCGTGGAGCCATTTCCATCGAACCGAATCGAAGGCCTTAGAGGCGTCAAGAGACGCAACTGCCTGTTTACGGGGTTCGCTGTTTGTGCTGTGTATAACGTGGTGCAACTTGCGTAGGTTCTCTGAGATGGAGCGGCCCTGTACGTATCCCGTTTGATCTTGGTGGATCAGGTGTGGGATGGCCACCTGGAGCCTTCTCGCCAATAGTGCTGTGAGAATTTTGTTATCTACATTTAGCATGGACAAGGGCCGGTATGAGCCGCAGTCAGAGCTGTCTTTATTGGGCTTTAGTAAGGGGATGATAATGGCTTCAGCCATGGAGTCGGGGAGGCGGCCCTTCATGAACGCCTCGTTGTACACTTCAGACAACAGAGGGGCAAGTATGTCCTCATAGGACTTGTAAAACTCGCCGGGAAGTCCGTCAGGGCCCGGCGTCCTCCCGGAGGGCAAGGATCTGATGGTGGCAGAGACTTCGGATGGGGTGATGGGGCTCTCTAGGGGCTCGGCCAAATGGTCGTCTAGGCGTGGAAGCATGATGATGTCTAGAATATCTTCTATTGCAGTGTCTGAGGGCGGTGTGGGGTCGGAATAGAGGGCTTGATAGTATTCTTTGAACGCAGAATTAATCCCCGCTTGCGTGTAAGAGATTAGGCCCTCTTTGCTACGGATTGAGCAAATGGGGTTCCTGGGGGTATCTCGCTTATATAGCCACGCAAGAAGTTTCCCAGGCTTATCGCCAAGGGCGTGATTCCTTTCGGTGTATTTAGCATAGCTTAGTTTCCCCAGGGTCTCCCAATATGTCAGGCACGCTTGCCTGAGTTCGGTCGTTTTAAGCGTATGGGCAGGGTCTGAGGATGGTGCCGCTTCTAGGGCTTGCAGCTCCGTTTCAGTGCTCGCTAGACGGGACGTTGTGAGTTTTTGGACCCCCCCAACGGTGGCTATCATTTCTCCCCTTGTCACAACTTTGTAGGCCTCCCATACTGTGCCTATGTGTTGGACACTGCCGATGTTGGTTTGCCAGTAATGTGTGGTGCTTTGTCTGATTTGTTTGTTGAAGGCATTGTCTAGTAATGCCTCGCTTCTGAGTTTCCATGTCGGGATGGGAGGTCTAGGGGTTGCCATCGCCCATGTGGTCACTAGAGGAGAGTGGTCTGAAAGCACCTTGGCTAGGTACTGTGTGTCCTCGAACCTGGCTGCATGTTCTTCGCTGACAAATAGACTGTCTATTCTGGTGTGAACCTTGTGCGGGGGTGAGTAAAAGGAGTAGACTCTGGATTCAGGGTGTTGTGCTCTCCACAGGTCTTTCAGGGCGTGTTGTTGCGTGAGGGCTTTTAGTATTCTAGCGGGCGGGGAGGGGTTGACGTGCTTGCTGTCCGATCTATCCAAACGAGGATCCAAGGTGCAGTTGTGGTCGCCGCCCCAGATTGTTATGTGATCCGCACTTGGGGTCAGCCGGGTGTATAGTGAGCGGAAAAAGACGGCTGCGTCATGGTTTGGGGCATAGGTGCTAATCAAGCATAGTTCACGCCCCTCCAGGGTGCCCTGTATCAAGACCATTCTGCCTTCGTTGTCTGTTTTGGTGCAGGTCAGCGAGATAGGAACAGAGGGGGCAATCCATATTAAGACACCTCTTGCGTATGTGGAGTATGAGGAGCCCACCAGGGTTCCACTCCAGGCTTTGGCTAGCGCTGCTAATTTGGGGGAGCATAGGTGGGTCTCTTGTAGTAAGGTGATTCCAACTCTGTGGCGTTTCATGTAGGAGAGGATACGGCGCTGTTTGACATAACTGTTTAATCCCCTGACGTTCCAGGATATGATTTTGATTTTGTCAGCCATGTTCGGTATGCAGTCGTGGAATGGCATGCAGCCCGAAGGCGAGGCCTCCGGCGGGCACGGACGGTTTAGCAGTGGCCCTGTTGTGCGCGGTCTTGGTCTGGTGTGTAAGTAATTTTAACTGGGATCTCAACTTGGGGTTCTGACCCCGGTGAACATTAACCTCTAACTTAACTTCAAACGAAACACGTCTAGCAAGGTTTCCCTTGCTCTGACTTTCCCGTTTCTGCTCCATCGGACCTAGGTCTCCAGGCGCCCTACGGGCGGGTAGATTCACCCAAACTAATCCGGAGGTGGGGGGGGCACTACCCCCGGGAATGCGGTTAAGGAGTATTCTGTGTCCGGCGCGGCTCCAGTATCTTCGGTGTCGCCGCTTTCATGGTTGTGGTGCTGTGTGGCTGATTGGTATTGCCAGGGGGAATTGAGAAAGGTTCGCGTGGTGTCAATGGCTAGGGTCTGTGTTACTTAGGTTCGAGACCTGGGATCTGTTCTCTGTCCATCCAGTCGCAAGCTTCTGCGGGGGTGTCAAATAGGTGTGCTTTGTTGTTGCGCAAGACCTTCAGTCTGGCCGGATAGAGGAGCAGGTAACGCAGACCTGCGTTTTTGAGTCTGGCCTTGGTGTGGTTGAACTGTGCCCTGCTCCTTTGAACTTGAAGGGTGTAGTCGGGGTATATGGCGACCCTCGCAGAGTCTCTTTGTATAGAGCCCCCCAGTCTGGAGAAGGCCAGGATGGTTTCCCTGTCCTTGTAGTTGAGGACTTTGGCTATGATGGGTCTGGGTGGATTCCCCGGTGGGGGCCGCCTGGCTAGGGAGCGATGGGCTCTTTCTATGGTAAAGCCTTGTGATAGTTTCCCCGCTCCAATTTCATGTATGAGGAGGTCTTCGACGTAGTTGGTGGGGTCGTTGCCTTCGATACCTTCGGGCAGGCCAATAATTCTAATGTTATTTCTACGGGCCCGTCCTTCGGCCTCATCGGCCCTATCCTCAAGGTTCTTCACCTTTTGCGCCAAGATGTCTACCTCCTTTATAAGCTGCGCCTTGGTTTCTGTGTTGTCTCTGACTTGGGTCTCAAGGGCTTCTGTTCTACCAGCAATGGTGCGCACGTCTTGTCGCAGTAGGTTCAGATCGATTGCCACTGCGTCTATTTTGTGTTCCATGGTCTTCTGGAGTGTCATTATGGCTTCCAGGAGCTGGGAATTTGCTGGCTCAGGTGTTTCGGCACCTGGTGTTACCCCGGTGGATGGAGCAGCATCAGGCTTATTTGCCCCGGTGGTCGCGAAGGTCTCCATGGTTGTCTGGCGATGTTTGTTTCTTGCCCCCTTGGTGGTCCTGTCCATGCTGGTGGGCAGGGGCACAGGGTTTTCAGCGGGCTTCACGAGGGCCTCCAGCTCTGGCCCCCCAGTGGTGTCGCGGTTCAGGGGCAGCCCAGTGCAGCTCAGTGCTGGTGCACTGTAACCGCGTCGTCAGTACGCTTGGTGGGCAGGCGGGGGAGCGTTGGAAGGGTGGTTAGTCTATGGGGTGATCGCTGCGTTCCAGGGACCCGGGAGCGATGTCCTGCTTCCAGGCTGTGACCAGCAATGTGTAGGTCGTCCCCTCCAGAAAATGGGCGGTTCACTGTACCTTCTGAGGGGTTCAAGGCACTGCGCTCCAGGCTCCGGTGAATATGGCCCTCCCTCCTACTCCTTACCGCTTTCCTCCACTGGCTGCTGGATCATCCGGTCGCTGGGGAACGAAGGCTTCAGGCATACGCTTCTTCTTACGGTGGAAGCAGCGGAGGCGGCACGGTCCCCTCGCGGGGGGGGGGGACAGCGGTCTCCGGCCCCCAGCAGCCACGTCTGTCCGCGCCTCTCCGGGATGCTGGTTCCACTTGTGGGGTATGTCGTACGGGTGTTCGGGGCTGTTCGCGTCCCCCTCTACTTCAGGCGGCTCGGATCTCGGGAGTGCAGATCCGAGCTCCGTCTGTGCAGGATGTTTCACCAGGGGCACCGGTCGTTAGGCGCAAGCCTTATCAGCGGGCGCCGGGGGCCCGGGGTCGCAGCAGGCTCCCGCAGGATTCACGGCAGTGCTCCGGCTACTGCGCGGTGTCAGCTTCTATGCAGTCCGCCATTTTGGAATCGGCGAGTCGGATTCTTCCGTCCGTCGCGGTGGGCCAGCGGAGGGGCAAGTGGGTTCCCAACTTCAGCCTCGGACAGTCCAGGCATTCATAGATAGCGGATGCGAATTCCCGCAACTTTCAGTGGCAAACGGCGGTAGTTAGCGGCGGATCGATGGACGTATCGTGCGGAGTCGCACCAAACACGTCTCTCCTACATGGCGGTTAGCCACGCCCATTCAGACAAGTACAGATATTCGCGTGTGGATGCAAAAAGCCGTTACCAGTTGCTGGATCATTCCTGTCAGATCTAACACACAACGAGACAAGGTGCCGAGCCCGGATAGTCATAGCGGATGAAGGTTTGGAAACCCTTTTGAGCTGCCAAACAGGTCAAAAGCTGAGGCTGATACCGTTTGCGTTTAGCCTCAACACACCTGACATTGACAAGCTTCTAATAAAACACTACAAAGTATTCCAAGGAATATAATGCCTCAGAGGGAGAATGGTCAAATTACACATTGACCCAACGATCGACCCAAGGCCGTGAGACACTGCCGTGTCCCTTTCCATCTGCGCGAAGCAGTGGAGACAGAGATAGAAAAGCTGGAAAACCAAAGGATCATCGAAAAGATCTCAGGACCGACACTGTGGGTGTCCCCCATGGTGGTAACCCAAAAACCCAGGCAACCGAACGCAGACAGAATCTGCATTGACATGCAGTGACCCAATGTGGCGATAGGATGTGAACGACACGTGACCCCAACAATAGATGAGCTGATTGCGGACAGGAACGAAAATATTCAGTAAATTGGACTTGCGCTTGGGCTATCATTAGATACGCCTAGCTCGAGAGTCACGCTACATCACGCAATTTTCATCCCACCTAGGCCTCAGGAGATACAGGATACTACACTTCAGGATATCCTCAGCGGAAGAAGTCTTTCAGAATGAGATACAGAGAGTTCTGAATGGCCTTGCAGGCACCACCGACTTCAGCAGCGCCATCCTGGTATACGGAACAACAACGAAATTCCACCATGAGTGGCTAGCAGCTGTCTTAAAATGCCTGGAACAGTCCGGCCTCACTCTGCTCTGCATGCTGAAAAGTGTGAATTTGCAAAGAGCAAACTCAGTTTCTTCGGTTATGTGTTTAATGCGGAAGGAGTATCTACAGATCCCGCCAAGGTGGCGGATATCAAAGAAGCCAAAGCACCAACATCTGCATCGGAGATCAGAAGCTTATTGGGGATGGCCACGTACTGTGCCAGATTCATCCCTGACCTAGCCACCATAGCAGCCCCCCTGAGAAAACTGGCACAAAAGGGAACCCCATGGGAGTGGTCAAAACAACACCAAAATGCTGTCCAACAAATTAAAGACTCCTTATCCAGCATCACCAAAATTGCATTCTTCGACACCAACTGCACCACAGAGCTGTTTGTTGATGCCAGCCCAGTAGAACTAGGGGCAGTCCTGACACAAATTGACCAAGAGGGCACCGTATTCCCCATCGCTTTTGCCAGCCGGACGCTCACAAAGACCAAACAAAACTACGCCCACATAGAGAAGGAAGCACTAGCAATACTGTGGGTGTGGAGGGGCATCGCCACTTCCAAGTCTACCTCCTAGGCCAACCGGCAAAAGTATTTACAGATCATAAACCTCTAATACCAATATTCAAGGGTTCTGCCCCGTACCCACCAGTACGCCTATAAAAATGGATGCTGCAGCTGCAACCATTCAACATTGAGGTGATATGCCGAGCCGGAGCAGAGAACCCTGCAGACTATCTGTCCCATCACCCATGACCAGCCACTCCTCAAGAAAAAGAACATACCAGAGAAACAGAAGAGCATGTATGTCATGTAGTGGCTTGTGCTCACCCAAAGACTTTACGAGAAATAGTGGATGAAACCAAAAGAGATGCCTGCCTTCAACACACAAAACACACCATACAGTCAGCTGACTGGGAACGTTTCCTATCAGCAGTAGCGCATCGCACCATGACAGCGCAAGAGAAGCTGCAGGCCTTGTTCGGTATCAGACATGAACGTACCATATCAGAGGAAAGGGCCATACTGAAGGGGCAACGCAGTGTACTGCCGGAGGTGCAGGAAGTAAGAGCTCTGCGTCTGGCACACAAAGATCACCAAGGTATTGTGAAAACACAGGTGTACCTCAAGTCCCGACTGTGGATACCAAATAGACAGAGTAGGGTTGTGCGGCGTGCCAGTCCTCAAGGAGACAACTGGCGCCAGAACCAATCGCAACCGCACCCAGAAGCAACACAAGGTAGGAATCAGTCAGTGTGGATTTCTGTACCATTGCCGGAGAAGCCTACCTATTTGTCATAATAGATGACTTCAGTCGATATCTGGAGGTTGAACATATCAGATCCACCGACGCCTCATCAGTCATAACTGCCCTAGAAAAGGTATTTGCCATACACGGACTGCCTCGGAAAATACAGAGCGATAATGGGCCCCCATTCACCAGCCGCGAGCTACGGCAGTTCCTAACAAGCCTCAACATCCTTCACCAGAAAATCACCCCCTGCTGGCAGCAAGCGTACAGAGACGCCAAAAGGTTCATGGGGTCACTAAACAAGTTCATAAGGCTAGCAAAGGACCAACAACAACCGTGGCTGCCAGCCGTATATCAATTCCTCAGGTCACACAGGCAGAGCCCCCACACATCCACGAGAGTCAGCCCAGCAGCGCTAATGTTTGGGGTACCCATTCAAGCTGAACTGCCGCTACATCCGAACTGGGTCGTCTCTAAACCCGACATGCCACTCATCGAAGCACAGGAAAGAAAGAATGAAAAAGAGAGCCACGCTTGTCGAGGGCAACACAGAGAACTCCAGGCTGGCGACACTGTGCTGGTGAAAAACCGGATGCCACCAAAGATGACCCTGTCCTACGAATCCTGTCCCTGGACAGTACTTAACTCTGACCACAGCATGATAACTGCCACCAGAGGACATGAAGTGGTAACACAGAACATACCCCACTTCCGCAAGGTGCCCGCAACACTCTGGAAAGAGCAGTCCCCGAACATGCTTGAAGGAGCAGAAGCACCAACTCCTCAAAAAGAACACCCAGAAACAAATGACGCTACACTCCTGCAGGGGTGGACTGGCCTATAGGGAACTCTGGAGATTTCCTGGTGGGCCTCTGCACCCTGGGCCTCTTTTGTGTGGTATTTCCAAATTTTCTCATAGGAAAAGCATTGGGCTTGCTGAAAAGGTGTCATACAGGGCCACTTTGAACTTTATTTCCAGGGCCTCTTTTGGTCCCCAGTAATTATTTCCAGGGCCTCTTTTAGTTCCCAGTCCACCCCTGCACACCTGCAGGATGAGGCACTGCCACCGCCCAACCTAGGCGATGACTCTCCCGCCTCACGTGATGAGGAGGGACATGGAGGAAATAAAGAAAGGCGATGACCGGAAACGGGAAGAGCCGAGTGAGATGAGCAAACGTGTGGCCGTGTATTGTGCTCCATACGAGCATGCGCGCGCGATCTAATGCCTTGACCTCCGACCTCCCGCAGCCATCCGGAGGTCGGGATGATCATAATCACAACCAGAACATTTCAAGCAGTAACCAGGTACACATCTGAAATTATGCGAATTCATCCCACGGGAATAGCCCAGTCACAACTTGTGTTTCCATTAAAGTAAGTTGCACACTTCACCCAGTGACTGCAATCTGTCCTCGCCTGGAGTGTTCTGCCGCAATGGAGGCCTTCTCCCCTTTCCTGTAATAAGTCCCTGTTGGCACCGATGCTGGCAGAGCGGAAACCTGCTTGAATTTGCCAGACCCGCAGACAGAGGAAAGGATGCTTAGATTATCTCCGTTGCCTGGGAGACTGACACGTTGATAATATTCCACTCCACATACATAAGTGCCATTGGCGGATCTTGGATGACATCATAATGCCCAGAGCAGTTTTGCCGCGTCCCATTTTCTCACGCGTTACTGCTCGGTTCCTATGTTATCAAAGCACACTTCCCAGTCAGCCGGTGCTGTGGCACTGGCCATGTACAAATGCCTGCGGTCCTCCAGTGCACTACTGATGATGTGGCGCCTCCTTGTGGAAATCATAGAACCCTGCACCAGAATAAGTCACAAAACCTATATGATAAACTGGTTGGAGCGAAGAAGTAGTACAATACGTAGCAGGTCTTGGGGGTCTCAAAAAGAGCCTGCCCTTTAGCAGGTTCGGAATATCCAATAGGCCAATATGACAATACCACTTTGAGTACCGTCACCCACTTTTGTGGGATATTGTGGGCCAGTTTGATATGTGAACGCCCAAAACAGCTGCTAGTTTGTAAAGAATGTTATTGACTCATGCATTAAAATTCACAATTTGACACACATTTTGCCCAAAATGAGCATACAGGACTACTCAAATAGTTTGGGACAAAAAGTAACGAAAAGTGCTTCACGATTGTGGACCAATGTCCGGGAGTACCTTGCAGAGGGGCGCTTGGGGTGGGAGGCTGGGGGCTAGGGGGACTGTCTGCATGAAACCCTTGAATTTGGTAAGCCTTTTATCGCTGAAAACGTTTGTAGGTTTCAGGAGCGTTTAACCACCTAAAATCCGAGAGGCTTCAGTTTTCCTCAAACTGGTACAAGCATGAATAATGAGGACAGATACCTCCTGCAAGTGTATATAATGGGAGATATGCAGGCAACGCAGTAGTAGGATATAGTTCTTATATGTATTTGAAAATGCATCAATATGTGCCGATACGTCACACTATCCTTTTTAGGGTACGCCACACTGCTTGTTGGGACATCTCACAATACCCCTCTCCCCCATATTACATAGTAAGCTAAGCCCCTGACCACTTATTGGAGCCAGGCATACTTATTGTTCCAGTCCAGCACTGGCCATTGGTCCCTCCACTTTCACAATGTACATTGAAACTTTTTGAAAAGTTATAAGGATGTTATTTTCTCCTTTCCTACCAAATAAAGAGAACAGCAGGTTGTCATTTGAAATGCAGTTCCCTGCACACAATGTACTTTAATATGCATTTCACTGAGGCGTGCCCTTTAGGCAGGCAGTGATTAAGGTTCAGGACAGAGAACAGGAAGAATGAGGAAAGCAAGTAGACAAGACTCTAAGTGCAAGGGTACAGGAGACTGGAACTGCAGACTAGAAACTGAGGACCGGAATCAAGGAACAGCGGACTGAACTATAGACCAGGAACAAGAAAACTCAGGACCGAAACTCTGGACTAGGATAACAAGGACTGAACTGCAGACTGCTAACAAGGAACTGTAACTATGGACTGGAATAGCCATGGCAGGAATGCAGACAGATAACAAGGAAACTCTGGACTGGGCTCTAGGAAGCTAAAGCCAGGTGAGATTGACTATGGTCACAGAACAAGGAACTGCAGACAGGGAACAAAAAAATTGGTGCTAGCGAGCAAGGGGTTGCAGACATGGATCAGAGGGCGGCAAGCAGGGAAGCAGGACTGCAGTGTAGGAATGACAGAGGTGTAGGGCAGAAGTCAGAGTACTGCAGGCAGTGTATCAGGGCTGCAAGGCAGGGGGCACTGGAAAAGGAGCAGGTTCTGAAAGCAACAGGACATAGCAGAATTCCAAGGATCAAAGCACGAGGGGCTGGCAGCAAACACAATGCAAGAGCCTGGTGCTCCTGTTTAAATACTGGCCTGCCCTGTGCTGAAGCAAGCTCATTAGCAGCACCTGGAGAATCACACCTGAAGGTAATCTGCCGCCTCCCTCTCTGGTCCTGGGAAAGTGAAAGCAGTACTGATCTCTAAGGCTTATGGGGATTGTAGTTCTGAGAATACTGCAAAGGAATAGACAGTCAATGAGAACTACCACAAAGTGCATTATGGGATATGTAGTTTCTGAAATTAAATAAGGCTGTACAAATGTTTTGCAAACGGAAATTAAAGACAAAAATATAAATATTTATTGTCCGGGGAGGATTATGGTGATGAATGAGTCCCAAATAGTTCTCAATGGGTGCCAATTGGTGCTCCGGTGGCACAGTCATGGCAGTAGTGGTATAACCATACCTGTCTATTGGCTCTTCAATCTTCACAGAACTACTACAAGTATAATTTTAAGCTTTACTGTGCCATATTTTTAATGGCTACGCACAATGTCGATTTGTTGTAGGCTTTAGATTTCTAGAAGTGAACAGGAGAAAAGTAGAATGCTATGACTATATTCATTGACATTGTTGCTAATATGGGGGATTGGGTATTGTTTGACTGCACCATTTTGAATGCTCATATTTTACCCCTGCAAGATAATAAACATACTTAATGCTAAACACAATATTAATTCTTTGTGTGTTTCTAATTATGAGTACAAAGAGTCACAAGTCTGAATGCTTGTTGATTCAGTTATACAACTGTGTAAGGAAGTTTTTTTTACAGCTAATATTAATCATTAACATAAAGGCAAAAAATAATTGGTTCCTAGATTTTCTGGGGGTCAACCCATGATGATATTGCTGTCCATTGCTCAGAGGAAGCGATTTCCCTTACTCTAAGCGCAGACACCCCATTCTCTCCAGAATCGTGCATCAGATATAGAAATATTCTCTGCCGCAAAACCTGCCACAACCCGAGTTGGGCATTTTGACCACCTCTTAGGTGGCACCCAACATGTTGTCATTTATAGAGCTCAGAAAGTGTAACCTACAATATTATTTTAATTCACAAACATTTCTTTTGCGGTGGGGTTGAAAAATGTCCCTAATTGGTCAACAGAGAGGGGCTAAAAGAGTTTTAAAACTTAAAAATACAAAACTTCATTAAAGCAATAACGAGAAAATGGAATGAGGAATGGACAACCACAGCATATTGATGTTCCATTGCATCAGGAACGCCGTCTAGCAGTAAATAAATGGTTGACATGTGGAGGTGTCATAAATCCAAAAACTCATTCTACTGTGGATGTGTCACAATCAGGAGGCATACCTGGGGAAACACTTTTCACTTACACGAAAACTCCTGCTGCCAAGGTGGGGTGCTTATTTGAAACACGATACATAAGAAAGGACGTAGACAGAGTGCACTGTGTAGGCATTGGTGAACCAGAAGTAGGACTCGGACAAGTAGAGTTCATTCTAAAGTTATTCTATTAAAATAAAATAATTAAACACCTAACTAGCCCTATCTCTCTAAGGGAAGTTCCCTCCCTAAAATAATAAAAGCAAATGGTTTGTTTTAAAAGTCCAAAATAAAGTTCTTTGGTCTGAATCATATCCAACTAGCTGGCCCACAACCTTCGAAAAAAACATCTAACTAAAAGGGAAGTAGGAGGCTTTGCACGATAGCCTAACCAGTGTGTCTGTCTGGCAAAATGTGTATTGGATGTGTTCACGGTTTCAAAGGTTCCGTTTTAAAGTACTACAGGATAGTCTTCCCAGTTTTTGTATCAAGTTAGGGTTTCAATTTCTCCTGTTAACAAAGAAACTATCTCTTGCTGTTAAGATTTCCATTCTGTCAGTGTTTCTGGTATCCAAGTTGTTTCAGATAGGGCGGCTGTTCACCCTGTCTTACCAAAGTTCTATACCTTCTGTTGCTTTCTCAGCCTTAATTCAAAGTGTCCAACTTTTTTTCTCAATCCCTCTTTCTTAGGGTATTTGCACACTTAGGTTTCTCAGGCTCCTGTAACCTTAATAACTTTTCCAGCTGTTAGACATAATGTTAGTACCCTGTAACAGTATTTTCTCTGTTGGGTTTCTCCTACCCCTACCTATGAGGCTAAGAACCTCTGGGTCATCTTTGACTCCACACTTTCCTTCTCCTGCCACATCTCTGACGTTTCTAAAAAGTCAAAGTTCCTACAGCACCTCCTCAGAGGTATTCTGCCTTTCCTCTCCTTCTCCCAGAAGCTCACTGTCTTCTAGGCTCTGGTTCAGTTCTGGTTCTCTATAGGTTGGACTACTGTAATAGCCTCTTTCTAAATCTACCTGCCTCCACTCTCCGCCCTTTACAACTAATCCAGAACAGGTTTGCAAGATTTGTCCTTGGTCTCAAGCCCTGGAATCGTATCTCTCCAGCTCTGAAATCTCTTCACTGGCCCCCAGTGCATGCAAGGATAAAACATAAAACCCTCTGCATTGTCCACAAGGCTTTCTGGGGCCTGGGTCCAAAATATCTTCAACTATCCCCCCGTAAACACCTCCCCTCTTGAGCTCTTCGCTCCTCAAACTCTAACTCCCTCAGGGCCAGTCGTTGTTCAAAGAAATGAGCTGGGGGTAGATCTCGGTCTACAGCCTTCCTGCCACTCTAAAACTTGAGGTGAACCATCTCCAGCTCCGGGAACACCTCAAGACCTTCCTCTTTGCTTCTGCCTTTGCCCCCCTTCTCCCCTGCTGATCTGTTTTCTCTCTCGGCACTGTGCACCTCGCCACCCTCTGTACCCTGGGCCCAGGTACTTGCTCTTCTTGCCACTCTCCTGCACTGCCTCTGGGCCACCCCTTGCAGTGGGGTCTGTATCTGTTCGCATACAGTCTCCTCCAACCCGCTTCTCTTCTGCAGTTATCAGTTATACCCAGCACTTGCCACTTGCTGGCTGCACTACCACTGTTTATCACCTTTATTTATTTATTTGTTTATTTATTTATTTATTATCTGTTTTCTCTGTTCCACACTTTCCACTTCTCCCCCTTCCATGCACTTGTCCCCTTTTCCCTTTCCCACGCACTTGCGTGTTCTCAATGTCACTGGGCCTAGTAAGATCAATGTTATGTTCTCCCCTACTCCTGTCCCTTGCCTTGTCGTGCTCTGAAAAACTGGTGTACAAGCACGATATAAATAAAATATCAATTCAATACCCTAACCTCATCGACTTTCATAACCTTCACTCAATATCTCTGTTGGGTTTCTCTGGCTCCTGTAACCTCGTCAGCTCTCCCACCATTGATATTTGGCTTGGTAGCTATGGTCTGACATGCAAGGAGGTTGGGGACCCTGGCTCCCTCAGGCAGTCTCGTGTCAGCATCAGCTCTGGGACTGTCAGCCCACCACAGCTTCCTTGTGGTTGTGCCACCAGGTGAGATGATAGTGTCTCTGTCTCTGCCTCTCCTCCGTCCACGGCTTCCTGGTCGGGTAGAACGCCAACATTCAGACGTTCGGCTATCGCTTTGCTCGCTCTCCTTGCTGCCAAAGGATGCGTGGCCCAGCTTGGCTCCGCCCCTCCAGGAAATCAATACTGCAGAGGCGCTCACTTCTGCATAGTGGTTCTACTGGCTTCTTAGGAGTCTTCCTTTACTTTACAATCCATCCTCTCCTTATACACGTCACAGGAATACACAAAATGGTGTCCTTCTTCACTGGCTATTGCTTTCAGGTTGTGTTCAGCATCACCTGTAGCTAACAGGATTGAAAGTAGGATAGCTGGGTGTTGTAGTCAAAGAGTTTGAGAACCTTTCACTTACTATTCAGTAAATCCAACGTGAGATCAAAAATAAGAGGGTTCTGTTGAAGCTCTTAAACAGTGGTGTTTAGGCAATCTTCAGCAGTACCTAGAGTCAAAGAGACAGGAGAAATGTCATTATTCAGTGAATTAAAAACAGAAGTATTCAAAACAGAAGTAGCAACAGTCTTTTTAGTTCCAATGCAGGCAGATAGCATGTTCCGGGCAGGACATTCCTTATCAGAATGGGAGTCCTTGTCCCAGTGAGGTCCCACCTCCCGAGACCTCCAGGGAAAGTCTTGCTTAGCGGGCTGACCTCCCTAGCCTCAAAGGGGAAGCTCCCCTCTGGGGAGAAGGGACGAATAGTCCAGATTCCTCACAGTATTCTGAACTAGCCTTAAAGAACAAAGACCATCAAAACTGTCTTGTGGGCAATTTGATATATCACATGTCTACTGCCAGTCTTGGGCCTTTCACATTAGAAGGCATAAGCCACTAAAAACATAGTCAAGTTTCATACCAACAAAGGAACAAATCAGCCTTACAGTACACCATGTTACAAGATCTTAAGGTGACATTTTGACGTGTCAGAGCATGTGCCATTAAGACTGCTCTAGAAACGGAACCAGTAGCAGGCCCAGGTTTAGAACGAGAGGAAGGGGAACTCCCATGCTATGCCCTCAAAGATCTGCTGGGTATATGCCCAAGAAAGCAAGAGAAGATATCTAAGTGGTATTCCACTAAATTGAGTCAATTTAAAGCAGCATTTCCTCAAGCCACTCCACAGAAGAGACCAAGATCACTAGCCATGTTCATATCAGCAGGCACAGTCCACCAATGAGCGACCACATGTGTCCACCAATGTGCGACTACATTTACCAGAATCCTTAGAGACTTTAATGAGAATTAACCAGACACACCTGAAAAGGAAAAGGAAAACAGCCATCAGGGAGGAAAACAGCCTCAGTCAAGAAAATGTTTGAAGGAGAAGACTAACTGTTGCTTTAGCAGGTAAATCTGACTGGGAACCAGAGTGCGCGCCTCATCTCCATTTCCTACAGTGTTTCAAGAGGTCCGGGCTCAAGAGGCAGCAGCACCAGGGTCATCATGCCTTACTATGGAGAGCCATAAACATGGTTTCCCCCCTGCCCCTACCAAGGGTAAGATTTGTGCTTTGGAGGAGAGTTGGTTCCTAGTCACCTGCATTGAAAAAAGTGTGTGACTACATGTACCAGAATCCTTAGAGACTTTAATGAGAATTAACCAGACACACCTGAAAAGGAAAAGGAAAACAGCCTCCCTGATGATTGATAGAGTCAAGAAAACGTTTGGAGGAGAAGAATAACTGTTGCTTTAGCAGGTAAATCTGACTGGGAACCAGAGTGCGTGCCTCATCTCCATTTCCTACAGTGTTTCAAGAGGTCCGGGCTCAAGAGGCAGCAGCACCAGGGTCATCATGCCTTACTATGGAGAGCCATAAACATGGATTCCCCCCTGCCCCTATCAAGGGTAAGGTTTGTGCTTTGGGGGAGAGTTGGTTCTTAGTCACCTGCATTGAAAAAAGTGTGCGACTACATGTACCAGAATCCTTAGCGACTTTAATGAGAATTAACCAGACACATCTGAAAAGGAAAAGGAAAACAGCCTTCCTGATGATTGATAGAGTCAAGAAAACATTTGGAGAAGACTAACTGTTGCTTTAGCAGGTAAATCTGACTGGGAACCAGAGTGCGCGCCTCATCTCCATTTTCTACAGTCCACCAATGAAAGCTGAAAAGGCTGGGTTGCAGTATACAGTAAGCTAAACTTGTAGTTAATAGGCACTTAATCAATCACATCACTAACCAATATTATGGGGAAAATATTTAACACTCAAGGAGTAACCTCAGTAATTATCTCTGGATTAGTCATAGCTCAACATGGGTAAATATCCCCAGTAGAAAGGGCACTCATGCCACTTGTAAAAGGTGAACCTGCCGGACTAAATTCAGCCCAGAGATTGGTTTTACTACCTAATGAACAAGACAGGAAACTCCATTTCGGAGACATAGTATCACTGAGTGTGAGAAACCTGAAGGTGTCTCCCTAGCTAGTCCCCAGGGATCTGTCATCCTGGTGGCCAGGACACGGCCATCGCTATTGGATCCAGTTCCTGGTGGTGGACCAGTGAGGGAGGATCACCTGGATGGGTGGTCTTTGGGGAGTGGGAGTGGGACACCAACGGGCGAGACGCGTTATCCACCTTCTTCTTTCAACGCCTTTTCCCCATCTTACCATGCAGGATATTCCAAAACACTGCCCCCCCTTTTTCCACACAAACATTTTTGCAAAATATGAAAGACAACAGACTAACACCAGGGCCATTTACCTGACGTGTCCCAATACCAGGGTCAGGCAAAGTCAGGCAATAGACCAGAATCACGCACACCTGACAGCTCTTTCCCTTCCCCACAGGGATAAAAGGTGGAGCACAAGAGCACAATACGAGCAAGGAAATCCGCATGACGTAAGAGCTAACTCAGCACAGCATTTCAAGAGGAGAAGAAAAATGGCACAGTGTCATGCACCTGCCCTCATGGAGGACCTGGGACCGGTGGATACTGCGGCGCCATTAGAATGTGCCTTTGTTGTGGCTCGCCCTCTTTCTGTTACCAGTCTAGTCTTTTCCAAAATGGCCACTGCCGGGAGCTATTAGCCCTCCCACTCCCGATGGTCGCTGCGTTGCAACTGTGTTTGATTTGCTTTCTGCTTCATTGCTAACGCTCCTGAGTTTTCCTCTGGGCATTTCGCTGCCTTTCCTCCCTTGAGCTCTCTTCTGCTGGCTCTTCGCCACGTCGCTTTCCTTTGCCCGCTCATTTTTCCACCTTTTCTTATTCTGCTTTCCCCCTGGGTCCGCTTACCTGCCCTTTCCTCCTCTAGGATATGTTCTCTCTCTTTCTCTTCGGTTTCCTTCTGGCCGCGGCTTGCTTCCCGCGCTTCCTGATCTCTTCCTTTCCTTCTTCCCATTCTTTCGGTCCACCATTCCTACCTGCTACCCATACTTGGTGTCAACCTCTCGCTGCTGTCGGTTTCCTGATTACTCCGGGCCAGAGTATCAACTCTTCCTGCATCCTTCTGGGACCAGGTCTCCTCTGGAACCATCCTGCTGCATTACACCTATTAGTTAGATCTAAGGTTTTTTTTTGTGCCACCTGGCTTGTTTCCCCTTTTTGGCTGTTGCGGGACTGAGGCCACCGGTCGTTTGATATCCAATAGATCACCGTGGCGTTGTCCCGCGGCAGACCCTAGCTGCATAAAATGAAAACCAGCCTCAAAGACAAACTAAGAAAGGATCGGAAGGTTTAGCTTACCTCCCCCTCTGGTGAAGAGACAGAGATAAGCAGAGAATCAACAGGTGAGTGTGACAGATTGCAACGCCCATCCAACCCGAAGATGGCAATGGCAGAACAGATTCAAGAGCTGGTGGCCGCTGTTCATTCACTGAACATGGAGATGCAAAATCTTAAGGCTAAAAATATGGTGCTATGCCAGTTGGTAACCAATAGGGATCAACCTCCAACAGACCTGCCCCCCATGCCTCTTTCCTCAGTCAAATATAACGGATCGCCAAAACGCCTAAAAGAATTTCTCGAGGCATGCACGGTATACTTTGCCTTCCGTCCCACGAGGTTCACTTCAGGTTCAAGCAAGGTGGGATTTATGGTGTCCATCCTGATTGGCAATGCCCTGGCCTGGGCAACACCTCTTGTGACCAGCAATAACCAAGTCCTTAGGAACTTTGATTCTTTTGTGGCTCTCTTGAAACAGACATTTGAAAGACCCGAAGTGACTTTTGGGACCTGTGAGACAGATGGACTTATTATCCTACATTACTCTCTTCAAACGCTTGGCTTTAGAGGCCGGATGGCCAGAACAAGCCCAGTTTTCTATCTTCAGAAGGGGTCTCAAAGAGGAGCTAAAGGATGAGTTGGCAAGAATTCCTCACCCTTCCTCCATCTCGGATCTGTTGTCCACCGTATTACAGATTGAATTCCGGCTGTCGGAACGCAAACAGGAGAGGAAGAAGAACAAAGCTACCAGCTGGTCCTCAACTACCTCAAGTACAGGAACCCCTACAATCCCACTCCAAAGTAGAGAGGAACCTATGCAGATAAGAACCACCAGATCGCCACTCACTCCAGAGGAGAGGAAACGATATAGAGGCACTGGCCTTTGCATGTATTGTGGGTCATCTGCACACCTACTACGGAATTGGCCCGAGGTTCCTTCCTGGAGATCGGGAAACTGACCGCCTCAGACCTAAATGGGATGAAGGTCCGAGGGGTTAATGAAAGTCCCTACGTTACATTGGCAGCGGCTCCCAGCAACGTTTCGGAGGATTCTGGACTCATGGTGGTTTCTCTCACACTAGCTTGGGGAGAAAAGAAAGTCGACTCCCTGGCCCTCATTGATTGTGGGCTGCCGGAAACCTCATCCATACGGTGTGGGCCAATAAAGTAGGCATCAAAAGTATACCTAACAATGAAAATCAAAAGGTGGAAGGAGTTGACGGTACTCCTTTGAGCTCTGGCCCCATTACCCATTCCACCAAAAAGATACAGGTTCAGGTTATACAGCATACCGAGAAGATGTCCTTCTACATAATCAGAGCCGCGCATTTCCTCATTATTCTGGAGATAGCTTGGTTAAGGAAACACAACCCTCTGATCGACTGATCCAGAAACACACTTAGCTTTCACTTGCAGTTCTGCAAACAAAATTGCCTTCACACCTTGCATTACGAGCCAGCTTCTTTCTTGGCTGATGACATCAAGACCCGCACAGTGCATTGATTGCCCACGGAGTGCAGAAACTACGAGGATGTATTTACAGAAAAGAAGATCTGTGACCTCCCCCCTCACCGGCCGGAGGACTGCACCATTAAACTAGTGCCAGAGGCCTTGATACTCTTTGGGTGCATGTTTTCCCTTTCCTTCTGTAAAAAAAGCAGTGTTGATAGAGTATCTGGACACTAATCTGCAGAACAGGCTCATCCAGGCTTCCCGGTCACCAGCAGGAGCCTCATTGGTTTTTATAGCCAAGAGGGACACCACAGAACTAAGACCATGCATTGACTATAAGGGTCTCAACCAGGTTACCATTCGGGATAGATATCCCATGCCCTTAATATCCGACATATAGGAGGCAGTAGAAGGCGCCTCTGTGTTTACTAAGCTTGATCTTCGGAATGCCTACCACCTGCTGCGCATTGGCAGCGGATATGAATAGAAGACTGCGTTTAGGTTTAGGACACCATTTGGGCATTTCGAATATAGGGTGATGCCCTTCGGCTTGGTCAATGCACCTGCAATATTTCAGTGATTTATGGACCGCATCTTCTCCGACTTCCTCTTCCATTCTGTTATTATCTACCTGGATTATATTCTGGTGTTTTCTTCATCCATTCAAGAACACTCTTAACATCTCCAAACTGTCCTCCAACGTCTACAAGAAAACCACCTATTGGTTAAACCAGGTAAATGCACCTTCCAGGCATCAATGGTTCCTTATCTAGGTTTCATTCTATCACAAGAGGGAGTTAATATGGACCCCTCGAAGGTCTCAGCCATTATGAATTGGCCCTCCCCTGCTCCTGTAAAAGACATTAAATGTTTCCTCGGACTGTCTAATTTCTATCGGAAATGACAACTTCTCTGCCACAGACCTTCCCATAACAAGACTTCTCAAGAAAACCATCAATCCGTTCTGCTGGATGGAAGAAGCGGAGAAGGCCTTTTTGTGTCTGATACATACATTTTCCTCTGCACCCATACTCTGACAACCCAACCAGTTGAAAGGTTTCATAGTGGAGACAGATGCATCTGCCAATGCCATCGGTGTGGTGCTTCTGCAGGATTATGAAGGGCAGGAATACCCAGTGGCCTACCTTTCTAAAACCATTACATCCAGTCAAAGTAACTATTCAGTTATTGAAAGAGAACTCCTAGCCATGAAAACCGCTTGTGAAAAGTGGAGACACCTGCTGCAAGGAGGCTCTCAGCCTTTTGTTCTTAGAACGTATCATAAGAACCTGCAGGTGTTACGCAATATGGAGTTCCTCAACACTCGCCAAGCACGTTGGGCCCACTTCTTCTCTCAATACGATTTCAAAATCAGCTACATATCCTGTAGTCAGAACATCGTTGCGGATGCTCTTTCCTGCAGAGATCTTCCCAATGGTCCCTACGGCAACCTTCCGGAAAAGATGTTTTCTCAGGACCTTCGCATAGTGTCAGTTGTCTCTTTGTTGCTCTCACAAGTTAAGGATGCCACAGAAAGCGAATCACCCCTTCGTCTCCCTGGAGCTTCAGGCCACATCGAGGAAAATTAAGGCCTGGTGTTTGTCATCAAAAAGCTGTACATACCACAAGGTGAACCGCAATCCCAGATTTTACACTGGACTCATGATCACAAGACCGCTGGACATCACGGTGTGAAAGCCATGTATGATCTCGCTCAACAATGTACTATTGCTCAGGTATGGTGACTGACATCAAAAGATATATCAAGAAGTGTACCGAGTGCGCCAGGAGCAAGAACCGGACTCAACGACTCATCGGGTTGCTAGAGCAAACCCCTCTTCCTACCAAACCCTGGGAGCTCATCTCCACGGACTTCATTGCAGAACTTCCTCCTTCGAAGGGTTGCACCTGTATTATGGTAACGGTTGATTCCTTTACCAAACTTGCACAGTTCTCACCACTCAAAGGGGTCCCTTCAGCTTCTCTGATGGCATTGGTATTCATTCGGGACGCGTTCCGTCTTCACGGACTACCCTCAAAGATCATATCAGATCAAGGCAACCAATATACCTCGAACTTCTGGACTGCTGTATGTCAGAAACTAGGTATCGAACGAGGCCTATCCTTGGGATTCCACCTTCAGACTAATGGGCAGACGGAGAAGCTGAATGGCACTCTGGAGCGGTATTTGAGGTGTTACATCAATAACCAACAGGATGATTGGGTAGCTCTCATCCCTACTGCTGAATTTGCATACAATAACTCGATCCACTCAGCTTTGGGACTCAGTCCATTCGTTTGTACCTTCGGCATACATCCCAGGGGCATTCTCCCTGAAGTTGCCCCTTGTACCAACATATCATCCGCCGATAGCCGCCTACTGGAGATTTCCCAAGCCCACAAGACAGCCCAATGCGAGTTTGGAAGATGCGAGGCAAAGATACAAAAAGTCGGCTGATCGGAACCGCAGTAAAAACCCCACCTTGATGGTAGGATCCAAAGTCTGGCTCTCTACCAAATATTTGCCTCGCTGGGTACATCCTTCCAAACTTTCACCCCGCTTTTTGGGTCCCTATGAGATCATTAGCCAGATCAACCCTGTTGCCTTCTGTCTGAAACTCTCTAGGAGTCTCTGTCGTATTCATCCGGTCTTTCATTCTTCTCTACTTCAACCGTCAGATGGGAACTGTAAAACCATTCCAGTCCGCAAACAGATACAGGAACAAAGCTCTGAGGAGTATGAGGTTGCTAGGATACTCGACTCATGATTTCGCAGAGGAAGGCTGGAGTACTTGGTCTCCCGCAAAGGCTATCCTTCTTCCAGGATTCATGGGAACCAAAGTCCTTCGTTCATGCACCCCGTCTTGTACATAGGTTTCATCGTGCCCATCTTGCCAAGCCGGGTTGCCCCCGGAATCGGAAGGGGCATACTGTCATGAACCTGCACTCATGGAGGACCTGGGACCGGTGGATACTGTGGCGCCATTAGAATCTGCCTTTGTTGTGGCTCACACTCTTTCTGTTACCAGTCCAGTCTTTTTCAAAATGGCCACCGCCGGGAGCTCTTAGCCCTCCATTCCCGACGGTCGCCACATTGCAACTGTGCTTGCTTTGCTTTCTGCTTCGTTGCTAACGCTCCTGAGTTTTCCACTGGGCATTTCGCTTCCTTTCCTCCCTTGAGCTCTCTCCTGCTGGCTCTTCTCCATGTCGCTTTCCTTTGCCCGCTCAAGTTTCCACCTTTTCTTATTCCGCTTTCCCCCTGAGTCCGCTTACCTGCCCTTTCTGCCTCTAGGATACGTTCTCTCTCTTTCTCTTCGGTTTCCTTCTGGCCGCGGCTTGCTTCCTGTTCTCTTCATTTCCTTTTCCCCATTCTTTCGGTCCACCATTCCTACCTGCTACCCAGACTTGGCATCAACCTCTAGCTGCTGTCAGACCCTCGGCAGTCCTTGGATTCGGTTTCCTGATTACTCCGGGCCAGAGCATTAACTCTTCCTGCATCCTTCTGGAACTCCACCTGCTCTGGAACCATCCTGCTGGATTACACCTATTGGTTCGATGGAAGATTTTTTTTTGTGCCGCCTGGTTTTTTTCCCCCTTTTGGCTGTCGCAGGACTGGGGCCACCAGTCATTTGATATCCAATAGACCACCGTGGCATCATCCTGCGGCAGACCCTACCTGCATAAAAAGAAAACCAGCCTCAAAGACAAACAAAGAAAGGATCAGAAGGTTCATCTCACCTCCGCCTCCGCCTCCGGCAAAGAGACAGAGACAAGCAGAGAATCAACAGGTGAGCGTGACACACAGACCGAGGGGGTGACAAGGAGAGAGTCGACCTTGCCCTTTCCGACCAAGGCCCGTGAAACCTCCACAGACGGGAAAATAAGACTGCAAACAGAGACCAACATGTGTTGCAGCAGATGTCTATGGTACACAAGACACTCCTACACTGATTACCAAGCTGGGGAGAGAAGCTTGCCTCGGTGGTACCAACCTTGACTCAAAAACCAAGTGGCACATCACATCCGGTGAGTCGAGGGGAGTGTCAATAAGAAACAGAACTGTATTGAGCAAAAAGTAGCAAGAGCTAATTTGAACTTTGAAAAGATACGATTGCGGAAAGAGAGGGAAAACCAGCAATAGAGGAGTTTGGCATCACATGGGTGCTCACGCAGGAAACTATGGGTGATTACCCAACAGTAAAGACTACCGTAACCAGAAGGCCTTGGGAAGAGGCGAAGAAAGGTCAAAGTGTTCATACAGGGGTCTTGTAAAATCCTCTGTACCGTCGAAGGTCTTTGACCGGAAGATGATTGAGGAAGCTAAGGGAAGTGAATCCTGCATGGTGAAAGTTAGTACATGAACTTTGTATCGAAAAAGTCAGCGAGAGTGAATCCGGCAGAGGGAAACCGACAATGCAGGGCAAAGCTCCAAAACCTCTTTAAAAAGACATTAAGATTTGTGAAAGCAAGAAGTATTGCAAGACAAGCGGAAGGGAAGTGACCCCGTCACCTAAAAAGGTTATTCTGCTCAGCCCCTATACTCAGGCAGCCTGACTAAAAACTGCAATTCATTGTGGAAACAGACGCCCCTGCAGGAACTCTAGGAGCAGTTCTCAAACAAGCTATAGATGGATAAGAACACCCCATAGCTTACCTCTCTAGGACCTTTGCTCCTAACAAATTGAACTATTCTGTTATAGAGAAAGAACTTATGGTGAGGAAAAAAGCCTGCATGGAGTGGTGTCATCTTTTGCAAGGTGCTGTTCAACCATTCGAGATTCGCACTGACCACTGGAATTTGCGAGTCTTGCAGCAACTGGAATGTCTGAATTCCAGACAATCCTGCTGGGATTTCTTTTTTGCACAATTCGATTTCAAGACCACCTACATCCCAGGAACAGAGAACATACTAGCTGATTGCCTCTGTAGGACGTGGTCAGGTGAATCGCCAACAACCACTAGAGCAAAATCTCTTTTCAAGGAATACATTCCTATGCATTATTACGTCCTTTCTCCAGGAAGTTTAGGACACCTCGCATCTTGCGTTTCATCTTTGAAAAATAAAGACGGACCTCTGTTCCATCAGGATCGATTAGTCCTCCCTACGGAGTCTCTCCAACAAAGAGCCATGTCCTGGTGTCACGAAGGTCCAGCTGCAGGACACAAACGTTACAATACCACTTAGGATCTTATCCGACATTCCTTTTGGTGGTCGTCAATGTGCCATGATACCAAAGAATATGTTAAATCCTGCCAAGTATGTTGTCAATGCAAATACCTAATGGGCAAACCGATTTGCCTATTGGAACAAAGAGCACTTCCTACCAGACCTTGGAGCCACATTTCCAAGGATTCCGTGGTTGAACATCCTCCCTCAAGAGGCCAAACAGCTATCCTGGTAGTAGTAGATTCCTTTTCTAAGTTGGTGAATTGTATTCCTCTACCAGGCATACCCTCTGCCTCTGAAACAGCCAACAAGTTTCTTCATGAAGTATTTTGTCTACACGGATTTCCAGATTCTGTTACGTCTGACCGGGGGACCCAATTTACCTCCAAGTTCTGGAAGTCGTTGTGTACCCTACTCGGTATTGAAAGAGCCCTCTCATTGGGTTATCATCTGCAGTCAAATGGGCAGACGGAACGACTCAATGCCACAATAGAACAATACCTGCAATGCTTTGCCAACGATAAACAAGACAATTGGGTAGACGTTTTGCCTACAGCAGAATTTGCCTACAATAACGTGATTGATACCGCCATTGGCATGAGTCCGTTCTTCTGCACCTACGGCTACTCTCCCCGGTTTCTACCGCTTCCGGGATTCCCAACCACAAATATACCGATGATTGATACTCTTCTAAGGGATTTATCCAAAGCTCACAAAAAAAATCACTCTTCTGGCAAAACGAAAACAAGAATACAAGACTCAATCTGACAAGCACAGAAGTCTGAACCCAGAATGGGAAGTAGAATCCAAAGTTTGGTTGGGTCACCAGATACTTACCTAGATGGGTTCCCCCTTCCAAGGTGTCACCTCGTTACATCAGGCCTTACGAAATACTGACCAAGATCAATCCTGTGGCGTTTCGGTTGAAACTCCCTTCTCCACTGAAAAGGCTAGACTTGGTGTTTCACGCTTCCTTATTGCGCCCATACATCCCAGATACACATGGACATAAAAGGAAGGATTTCATACCAACGCTGGATCCTGAACCAACTGAGTACGAAGTATCTGAAATATGCGAGATTCTCGCTACTTCAAAGGAAGACTACAGCATCTGATTCATTGATTCCCAGAGGTCTTCTGATTCAGAAGACCTCTGGGAACCTACGACATACATTCATGCCCCATGTTTATTGCAGCGGTTCCATTCTGTACACCCAGGGAAACCTGGAAGAACACAGTATAAAAGGGGGCATAATGTCATCAGCCTGTGTCCCTGGAGCTTGTGGAAACATTGGCGCCTGAACCGCCATTAATGTTCAGCCATGTTTCCTCCACACTAGACGGACCGGTCCAGTCTTTTTTCAAGATGGCCGTCACCATCCTTATCAACGCCGCTTTCTCCCGATCGTGGCGTTGCAACCCTGTGCTTTCTGTTTCAGGTAAGACACTGTTCATGCTCTGCTTGTGCTATCCTTTTTTCTTGCTCTTGCTTAGCATTCCAGGCACATTTGCTACCTTACTCCTTCCATCACACTTCTGCCTGTTCTCTCACTCTCTCTTTTGTCCTTCCTTGTGCCTTTGCCCCATTCCCTTTGCTTTGGCTTGCGCTCCGTATTTCTTGTTCTCCCGCTGCTACCTCTTTCTGCCAGGTGCATTCCTAGCGAGCCCTTGCTTTACTTACCGCTGGCACTTTCCAATACATCTGGGGCTTATCTGAGGATATCCAGCTTTACTCATCTAACGACTCTCATACCTTGGGCATACAGAATCACATTTTGGAGAGGCGAAAGGATTCAACCAGCTTTGGACTACTCTGAAAGGTTTTTTCAGCCAGTCATGGCTTTTTCCCTTCAAATACGGTTTATCTCGGGGAGAGGTCTCTTGCCTGAAAATATACCCACAGGCATAGTGGCTTCATCTCGAGGTAGACCCTACCTCTATGAGGACCGCAAGTCATGTCGCAAAAAGGCATGCTCACCTGCACCGGACCATCTTTCAGAGGAGCTCTCTGGTGAAGACTAAGGTGAGGATATTACCCCTATTGCTGACACAGACTTCAGGGATGAAATAAAGGTATTGCTACAAAACCATGGGAAAGATCCCTTCCAGATCCATCAGGGGGGTAAAATTGTACACGGGTGCTTGAAAGAGAAAAGTTCCCCAGGGTAAAGCAAGAGGGCAGGAAAGAAGTAACAGATCGAGGTACCCGAGACTTCGGGGAGGCTGATAAAACATCTGATACCCCTCTTAGTTCTGAGCCCAGAAGGGCCATGGAAGAAGAACCAGAAAATCTTACCGACCTAGCATTTGCCCAAAGGAATGACCGGCTGTTAGCTACAGCCTTCCTACAAATCATACCAGAACTAGGGGGCTGTGAGAAAAGAGAACCCTTTTTCTTTCTAAATCATGGGTTGATGTACGAGTCATAAGCAGGTCGTCCTAGAAATAGCCCATTCCCATCTGACGGGCGGTCACTTAAGACAGACAAAAACACAGGCACAAATCCTCAAAAAATGTATTGGCCTAGAATTCACGCAGCTATTAAAGCCTTATACAAGCATGTGCAATCTACCAAAAAACCAGGGCCCATATGCCACTCCAGTACCTTTACAGCCACTACTGATTACTGAAGTGGCATTTTCCAGAATTTGGATGGACATTGTAGTACCCCTGGAAACATCTAAGTTAGGGAATACATTTATACTTGTAATAGTAGATTATGCCACACGGTATCCGGAGGCCTACCCCTTAGAGGTAACACCACCCAGCAAATCCAAATCGAGAGTAGGGTTTCCCAAAGAAATCTTAACGGATCAGGGCTCTACATTTATGAGTAAACTCATGGGTGAAGTGAAGCAACCTTTGCATATTACCACCTTAAGAACTTCAGTATATCACCCACAGACAGATGGCCTTGTAGAAAGGTTTAACAAAACCCTGAAAACAATATTGCGTGAGCTGTAGACCGAAGGAATTGAGATCAGAAGGTAATTTGGGCTTATTTTGCTGTCAGAAAGACCCCCCAGATTTTTACAGGATTCTCCACATTTGAATTACTATATTGGCGGGTACCCCGAGAGATCCTGGATATTTTGAGAGAAACCTGGGAAGAAAGGAAGGAACCCCCAATTCCATTTTCCCAAAGCGCCCACCGTCTTAAAGAGCACATGACTATAGTAAGATCTTTAGTTCAAACACATATGGCCAAAGCACAAGAACAGCATAAACCCTCATATAATCAGAAAGTCATTTTAAGATCCTTCTCGGTAGGATAAAAGGTGCTAGTGTTATTGCCACCTCAGAGAATAAACGAATTTCCAAATGGCACAGGCCTTATGAGGTGATAGAACAGACAGGACCCTGTAACTACAACATTTCTCAACCCAACCGCCGATCAAAGACCCAGGTATACCACATTAACCTTTTAAAAGAGTGCAAGGAAAACTCTACAGCGACCACTACGGCTATTCTGTCATGTTTATTACCTGATGACTCTGATAGAACAGTGCTTATCCCTCCTGAACCTGGTAATAACCAGAAACAAGATCTGTATGATTTACTCCAACAATTTACTGATGTACTCCCACATCTTGGGAGTCGCCAGCACTAGCACTTAGCCTGAGGTTCTCCCCCTTGGCTCCACTTAGCACTTCCCTTCCGGGCCCTCTACCTGCACTTGCCACTCCTCTGCTCACCCCTCCTCCCTATCTCCTGCACTTCTCCTCAGTGCACTTGCGTATCTGAATGCCACAAGACCTAGTAGGACCATGACTGTTTTTTAGTTTTTACTGTTGCTATTTTGTCCCCTGTTCCCTTCCCATTTAGCTTTGTGGCACTTTGAAACACTATTCAGTTGTATAAATGCCTAACAAATGCTCAATAAAATAAAAAATAAGTAAAATAAAAGTAAATGCCATCTGCGTTCAATGCCTATCCAATGCCCCGTATTGTTGATCTCATTGATCGGCTTGGCAACGCTATATATCTCTCCACCATAGACCTTACAAAAGGGTATTGACAGGTTCCACTTCATTGCCCTGATAAAGAAAAAAACTGCCTTCCCCTCACCCTTATGCCTGTTCCACTTTAAAGTCCTCCCTTTTGGACTCCATGGGTCCCTGCAACATCCAACCTGAAAAAGAAGAACCTATGAACATTGTGCGATAAAGTGACAGATGAAAGAGCGGCTCGAGCTCGGTAAACGGAAGCCTGTGCAGAACTTTATGCTATAAGGATCTCAGCCCGGGTGAGGGGGATCTGGGGTGTATAGGGACTCACCGATGTGAATACTTGTGAAAATCTAGAAGGGAAAAGGACTTTGTTGTTTATTTGGTTGCATCAGGCCCTTTGAGTGAAGAGACTTTGAGAAGCAAGGTGACTTACGCTCCGAAGGCCCTGATGCTGATGAGTGAACTGTAACCTTGTGCTTAAGAAGCCAGAGACTTTGCTACGCTCGAGTGAACTGCCTTATACCGTGCTGACAATGTAGGGAAGGGAGGCCAATGGCCTGAAAACCTGACATCTCTTTTTGAACACTTCTTTCTTTTTCATAACATTATTCCCCACAATATTTGTATTTAGAGGTAAGGATTGGCAATAGGTTTTTTGTAAAGGCCCTTTTATTTTGACAAGACACCACTAAGACTGCGTTATTATTATTTGATGGTCGTAGTTTGCTCCCATCTGTAGATTTAGGTTCAGAAAGGTGTTTAGCATACCCTTTTTGCAGTACAATAAACACCTTTGAACGGTAGTCACGTGTGACTGTCTTACTCTTGATGCCATGCCTTCATCACATGTGGTGTCAGGAATGGGATGTGACTCAATTAAAACAAATTGGGGACCCCTAAAATTCCAGAAGCTTAGTCATAGAGCCTCAGACACATCCGTTGCCACAAAATAATCAATAGGCTTTGCTATCTGTAGCAGCAGAGGAACTATTATCCCTCCCGGCAAAGGAGGAATGATTCCCACAGACTTCGTTTTGATACCCCCTCCTGTGTGTTATATAAGATTGGCCCCAAAATATGGCCTAGCCTGGAAGTTTGGTCTAGACATTCTGGCAGGCATCATAGATCCCGACATCCGGGGAGACATAAAGGTTATCTTACAGAACCATGGTGAAATTCCATTTGAAGTACATTGTGGGGACACAAATGCACAGGGAATTCTTGAAAAGGCTCTATTTTCTCATTTTAAAGAGAGTGAACTGGAAGATACTGAGAGATGTACCTTAGGCTTTGGGGAAGCTGATCAACCTTCTATGACTGAAGAGAAAAGGGAAGAAGAGCTTACCATCTTTTCCGACCTAGCCTTCGCTCAGAAAAATGACCCAGCTCTTGCTGAAGCTTTCTTACAAGCAACTCCCAAGGGAAGTCCTTTTTTCCCAAAAACAAGGATTACTGTATAGGATGGAAATAGCCACAGAAGGCCTAAGTAAAACTCAGTTGGTAATCCCCAAAACACACCGGAATATCGTACTAGAAATTGCGCATTCACATCTAACAGGGGGACACCTAGGACAATTTAAGACCCAGGCACATATCAGTGGGAGGTTTCACTGGCCAGCTAGCCATGCTGATACAAAAAACTTTATTCAGACATGTGAAATATGTCAGAAAACCAGTGCTCACATTCCCTTGCTTGCCCCTCTGAATCCTTTACCAACAGTGGCGTCGCCAGGAATCAAATTTAGGAGGGGCACGGAGGGGGCCAAAGACAAAAGTAGGGGGGCACAGACAAAAGTAGGGGGAGAACATGGTCACTGCTCATCTTAGGTGGGGGGGCACAGGCCCTGGCCCCCCCAGACCTCCCCTAGCGACGCAACTGTTTACCAATAATAGAAGTTCCTTTCTCAAGGATTGGGATGGATATCATTGCACCTTTGGAAACCTCTAGACTGGTGAGTGGAAGCGCCCCCAAGTTAGCACGATCCTCCCCGCAATGGGAGACAATAATGGACACTCCCGTGATGGGAATAAGGCCAAGACAGAGTGCGGGTGAGCGTAAGTGGGAGTTTATCAAACGAATATGGCATGCAAAGAACTCTGCAACCTCCGAGAGCGCTCTGCCTGACAATCGCAAAGGCAGGCGTATTTCTAATACAAAAAACGTCATCAGAACCTACACACTATAGGGGGCACAAGTTAATTGGGATTGGGTGGCGTCGACTAACTATAGGTGTTGCTGCAGCGTGGTTGGTCCGGGTGGGAGGACGTCACTGGTCAGCCTCGTGGGTTGGGTTGGGCCTGGCAGGCCGGCTTGAGGTCATCCGGGCGGTGTTGGTACGCTGGGGCAGCCTGTGACAAAGATGAATACCTTCCCTGACTTGGGTGCTCTAAATCATGCACATTGCAGTTACTTAAAACCCGATATCTAACTTCTACAGTAAATCTTTCAATCAATACAACACAGGAGGAATGCACCTTGTGAGGGGTCTGGTGGTCATCTATTGGATTTACCGGTGTTCTGACGTCTGGTATTTCAGGTCGAGGGGCTGGGCTCTGGGGGCTTGTGCCGGGTGGTACATGTTTTATTACTACGTTAGAGGCTACTATGAAGGGGGGCTCTGTGACTTGTCCCATTGTCGGGGGTAGTCTTTGTGCGGGGTCAGGCTTCTTGGGGTGGTCTGGGGGATTGTGGGATTTACGAGAGGGTGCTGGTAGATCATTGGATTCAAACGTAAGTTTATTACCGTGCTGTAAATAACGCAGGTGGCGGCCGGTGGCCTTGGATGCTGTGTTGGGGCCTCTGACTCTCTGAAGCGGTTCCAGCTTGGTCGGGGGAGGTGGGGGAGCACGGCACAGGCCTTAGCTTTTTTTTTCTACTTGGCAGGCTTCGTAGGGTGGGAGGGAGAATGGCCTTGCATATATTCACAAAAGGTATTTTCCTCGTGTGTTGCCTAATTTTGAATACAAAACTTTTATATCATTTGTCTTATTTAAACTACTATACCATACATATATACTTCGAGTTCATTAAACATTTCGTTAATATATTCAGTCTGAGTACCTTTTCGTTACCTAACATTATATTCACTACAGTGTTTGATTATTTTATGTACATTAGACGTTACATGAGGTAGTTCTAGGTTATGGCCTACAGAGATTGATACTCGCCGCTTTGGGTGATTAAGAAAACATATACGAGTTTAGGTTTCTACATAAAATTGAAAGAACACTTATACAGATAGAGGTTATACGTTTCGTCGACATCTTTCTCTGTGGTTATAGCAGCATTAGTCCAGACCTGGGGTGACATCATATAAACGTTACATCTTTATGGTTGATTCACAGTTTACAGAATCTGTTTAAACAGAGGTAGTTCATTAATACCAATACTTGAATTATTTTCTACTTTCTTCAGATAGTGATGCTTCAGTTTTTTCCCCGTCGCCCCGGCCTCGCGGACCAGGTCATGCGGGGTGCAGTATTACATTGTGAACGATGAAATGTTACAGTGTTAACATCTCGGGTTAGCTCATACCCGGCTTTCTCATGGGAACGCGCTCGCAGCGGATCTACCATGGTGCTACGGCGGCAGGGATGCTTGGAAAGCCCTCCAAAGGTGGGGGCCGCGCTACAGCGCGCTGAACTCACGCCATCTTTGCTGGGCAAGAAGGCTTCTAGGCCTGTCTAAACTTTAGTGTGTGTGACTGATGGATACGTGGGGGCAATGTCATCGGCGGGCAAGCCCTCCTCCACCTGGGCCCGGGTGGCATGAGGGGACGCTCGGCGAGCCATGGTCCTCACCTGGGGAGAATAATGCAGGAGAGGGGGGCCTTAAGGCCTGTCCTCCCCTACATTTCCCCCCTTTCGTTACTAAAGTAACGAATTCTTCAGGTCTTCCAACCTTCTGCACTCTTGTTCCTCTACTACCGCGTCATCCCATGCGGGTGTTCCCTTAATGGGCATCCATGCCCTACACACCCCCCTTAAGCTCTCTCCTCTTCTAGCATATTCGTCTGGTGTGCACGTTAAATATATACAGTCACCACTTTCCTCCAAATCTACCCATACCTCTGTGTACCATTCTAATTCCACATCTCGGGGTTCCTTGATAGTGGTATGCCATAGTTTGTCTACTATGTACTTGTCACGGTACATAGGCACTAACCGGTACTGGGGGGTGTTGTCTATTCCTGTCTGCACATGTACTTCTTGTGTTGCCCTCATTGTACCACCAGAGTTGCCCATTGTCACCATCATCATTGCGCCGTTAGGGACCGCATTTGCACAACATCGGAGGCCCACCTGGCACAGGCAGAACACCACAAGGAGGAACACCACAGCTGGTACCAGAAATTTCATCGTCATTCCAAGCCACGAGGGAACCCAGGAGAAGATATTGTCGAACCACGTGCTGGCTTCTGCTCCACCTTCCATCTTCATCTTCTCTCCCAGATTGCGTACTGCTTCGATCACGTGGGATAGGGAACCATTTTCCGCGTCTTCAGAAGGTACGAAAGTGCAGCAGGCACTTCCTATTTTTTGGCAAACACCTCCGTCCATCGCTGTCAGTAGGTCCAGAACATACCTGTTCTGCATGGTCATCAGGCGTAGAGCTCGCAGTTCTACTTTTATTATGTTGAACCCTTCTTCAGTGTCATTGGCTAACTGAATCAGTTCCCACCGTGTTATCTGGAGCCATTTTGCATTTGCCCTTGCTTGGACACTTGAAATTAGCGAGGCAAAGAACGTTTCTACAGAGCTGAACAGTCGGTACCTGTCTGGGATCTGTGCCAATAAATCGGACGAAGCTTGAGATATGTAATTTGATGCCCGTCTGTTCCGTGATAGCTCTTCTCCCTTCTCTCCGGAGGACAGGACATAGAGGTGTGATTTTGCAGTGGGAGGAACCGCACCCTGGTGCATGTTCCCTGGCGTCCTTTTATTTTCATCAACGTGGCTCTCTGGAATCACCATTAGGGCCGAGTGCAGAGTGGCCATCGAGCAGCTGCCGCTCCATGCCTGGGGAAGGTGCAAGTATGCCTGGTTCCCACATACCCAGTATGTGTCCATCAATGCGGCTGTTCCTTTTCTCATGTCTGGGATGGTGAGAGTTTTGTTGCAGTTTTTATTCGTCCCTATTGCCACTTTTCCTTCTCCCTTAAAACATAGTTCGTTCTTGATCTCACTTTGTAGCTTGAAGGGTTTCTCCATTGCTGTTACCCATGTCAGTTTGGAAATGTGCTCCTTCCATACTGGTGTGCATGTTTCTTCCATCCATCGCATTCTGGCTGGTTGGACACCTCTCAGTGCTTCCGCTTTGCACAGTACTTCTTCATCTTTCCATTTGTTTTCAGAAAATAGTGTCCCTTGTATCGCAAAAAATGGTTCTTTGAGACATACCACTCCAGCTGCTTTTGGGTAGCATGTTTTTTCAGTCTGTATAATCTTGAAAGTGACGTCGTGTGCCTGGAAGGTGTTTTTTATTCGGCATAGCGTGAGATGGAGGAGACACTGGGCATCTACAATGGGCAATTCTCTGGGCAACAACACTTTAGGTGTGCCTGATGCATGGGGGATGAGCGAGCAGACATAACAGCTCTCATTTGTCGTTTGTTTGGCTGTGGCACTCATATCAGCATACCATTTATTTGCTTGGTGGGGGTGCCGAGGGTCTTCCATTTTGTCTAAGCCTAACCCATAGTACTCATCATACCCCCTCCTGCTTGTCTCTCTTCTCCGCCTACTATCCTTGCTTCTCCTACGTCTGCTGCTTTTGATAGATGAAAAAATGGGCCCCCCTTCCTCCTTCCCACCCCCCTTGTCAAATTTCTGATATATTTCCTTATGTTCTTTCATAGTTATAATATTCCCATCTTCCTCAATAAACAACAAGTCACTTTCTTCTGATGGGGTGGGAAGGGTGTTGGGGCTGCTATATAGTTCAGGTATGGACATTGTGTTGTTTTCCATTTCTGTTTGTATACCTCTTGAATCTGACAGGGCGACAGTGGGTGGTTCAGTGTAGTAACCCCATACAAAGTGTGATCCATCCCATACCAAAAAATCACCTTCTTTAATATTTACACTTGTGGTTGCATTGCTCCCAGGAGCTCGGGTGATGTTACTCCCCCCTCCCCCCTCGGTCATCTCGATAGAGATGAACGCTATAAACCAATATGTCACCAGGCAAAATATTGATAGGAAGAACACAATAACACAAATTGACAATCCGCATTCGTATGAATATGTAAGTCTATCTATTAACATTTCTTTAATTCTAACAAATCTATTAGTTGCAGGCTGCCCATTAGATGCCATGGTAATTCCTGTTTGAGATACAAAAGTGCATTAGGTACAGGCATGTAAACATTTCCAAAGTTGTTAACTTTTTTTTTTTTTTTTTTCATAAAGCATGGACGTGGGTGGGGGAAGGGTTTGTTTCCACAGACACGGGTATTTACAATCAATACTTTTAGATCATTGTATATTATATAGAAAAAACTTCTTCAAAAGAAAGAAAAATTTCAAAAAATGAGAGAACAAAAAAACATTCAATTAAAAGAGCAAAAATATTTTTTTTTTTTTTTTTCGTACGAATGCCATGTCATCAGTTGCATTCATTGTCAATCGCTGCACATACACAAAATCACCTTCACTCATTCTGCACAACTCCACTGTCCGCTGTTGCCTGTGCCTCGTCCTGCACCTCACCTTCCACGGCGCTATAGGCTCTGCGTACGTCTGTCAAATGCACCCAGTATCTTAGGCCCTTCACCTTTACTGCCGTGGGTGTGCAAAACACTACCTCATAAGGGCCATGGAAACGTGGCGCATTCCACCTTCGCACAAAACTTCTGACATATATAAAGTCACCGGGCATTAGCTGTAATGGTTTGTCAGGCAGTGTCACTGTTTCTGTTGTATTCCCCTCCTCTCTTGTAGAGGGGGGGGCTAGTTGCTTCGCTATTATGCGCGCTGCCCGTGTCAGTTTTTTCAAGTACTCTGTGAACTCCTCTCCCAATACCGCTGCGCTTCTGTGTGCATCAGAACGTTCACGGAGAGGTGAATGTGTTGTGTTCATTCTCCTTCCCGTGACGATCTCATGCGGGGACAAATGGTGGTCTTTACTTGGCTGATTGCGCAATTCGAACAGGGCCAGAGGTAGGCAGTACATCCAGGTCTTTTTGAGGGAAAAACATAATTTTGACAATCTGCTTTTTAACAGGCCGTTCATCTTTTCCACTACGCCATTACTTTGAGGATGATAAATCGAGCATAATTTGTGCTTTATTCCTAATAACGTAGTCACTTCTTTGAATAGTTCATTGACAAAATGTGTACCATTGTCTGAGCGAATGACTTCGCAAATTCCCCAGCGCGGGAATACTTCCCTTACTAGGAACTTTGCGGCGCTCTTCGCATCAGGGCGCGCACAGGGACCTGCCTCCACCCACCTCGAAAAGGGACATACAACCACAATCATGTAACGAGCCCCATTGCATCTTTCTCCCATGTCTACATAATCAATGTGGAGCTCTCTGAATGGGCCATTTGGTTTTGGTATCGTACCTCTCAGTGTGCGCAATGTCATACCTGAGTTGTAAATTTGACATGTCGTGCATTCCAAAGCCAGCCTTGTGATGTGTTCCTGGAGGCAAGGTGCAAACCAATCTTCTTGTATCTCCGCCATTATGTGTTGTTTTGCATTGTGTGCGGGAAAGTGTAGTTGTTGAAATGCTATTTCTAACAATGTAACTGGCATCACGGCTTTTCCTGAGCTTTCTTGTCGCCACAATAAATCTGTCGGCGATTTGCTGCATCCCCTCTTATTCCACAGCAATTTCTCTTCTGCACTTGCTCCCTCTTGCAGCTCTATTATTTCCTGTGTAGGCATCATGTTGTATCCTGTGGGGACCTCTTGGCTTGTTGTGTGGTGCAACATGTACTCTCCTACCTCACCTTTCTGAAAATATGAAGCTTCTTTGGCAGCGGCGTCTGCTGCCGCGTTCCCCAAAGATATAAGATCTGTATTTGTAGTGTGGGCTTGGCATTTTACGATGGCCACTGCCGTGGGGTCTTGCAGGGCCTCAATCAGTTCTTTCAATAATTCTGCATGCTGAACCGGTGTTCCATCTGCTCGTCGAAACCCTCTCCGCCCCCACCGTGCCAGCCCTCCGTGTACTGTTGTTGTCATGTATGCTGAGTCTGTATAGATTGTCACTGCGCACCCCTTGGCGGCATGCAATGCTTCTATTAGCGCTATTAGTTCTGCTGCTTGGGCTGAATAGTGTGATGGAGGCGGTGTTGCACTAGTGTCTCGTATTCATCTTCCTCTAATCGTACCACTGCCATACCCACATGTTTCTCTCCTGTCTCCATGTCTATTGATGCTGACCCATCCACGAAATACACCTCTCCCTCGTTCAGGGCATTCTCAAAAACCACCTGGTCCTGACCTCCGTCACCTGTGTACGTTGCGCAGTTGTGGTTCTGCATGTCTTCTATGGTGCACGCCTCTGTGATGAATGTGGCTGGGTTCACTGTTTTGCATCTTACTATATGGATGTTTGCGCTGGACAATATTATTTCATATGCTGTGGCGCGTTGTGTTGTCAATGTGCTCTTTGATCGCTCTAATATTGCAAAGAGTGAGTGTTCCACAAATAGTGTCACAGGACAGCCCATTACTATCGTGGCACTTTTTTCAATAGCGAACGCAGCTGCAGCTAGTGATTGCTCGCACGCGAAATGACCTTGCATTACTGCGTCTAGGGTGCCACTATAGTAAGCCAGTGGCTTGTGCCCTAACGATGTCTTTTGTGTCAGCACTGCTGTCATCAGTGTTCCTTTGCAGTGTGAAAATAAGAAGAATTCGCGCCCATAATCTGGATTTGCCAGTACTGGAGCGCTTGATATCAGCTCTTTCAGTGAGTTAAATGATGTGTTCATTTCTTCTGTCCATTCTATGTGTTTGTTTTCCTGCTGGGCTTCTTTTAGTGCCTGTAATAAGGGCCTTGTGTATGCTGCATAATCCAATATCCATGCTCGGCAGTAGTTGCACATACCCAGGAATTTCTGCATCTCTTTTACTGTTTTGGGCTCCCCAACTGCTCTAATCGCCTGTGCCCTGTCTGGTATGATCCGCTTGCCATCCTTTGATATCAGCTGTCCCAAATATAGGACCTCTGTCAGGCAGTATTGTAACTTACCCTTGTCCACTTTGTACCCTTTATTGGCCAATAATATCAGGAGTGTTATTGAATCCTTTCTACACTCCTCCTCAGTTTGTGCACAAACCAATAAATCATCAACGTACTGAATCACCGTGCTTTCTACAGACAAATTCCCCAGATCTTCATGTAGTATCCTGTTGAATATGCTTGGGCTCTCGCAATATCCTTGTGGTAGTCTGCAATGTTCGAACCTCCTCCCCCCTAGTGTAAATGCTGTTAAGTACCTGCTCTCTTCTGCTAAGGGAATCGAGAAAAATGCATTTTTCAAGTCAATGACCGTGAAGTGGGACGCCGTTTTTGGAATATTACATAGTATTGTCGCCGGGTTCGGCACTAGAGGGAACTCCTTCTGAATCACATCATTGAGTGGGCGTAAATCTTGTATCATCCTCCAGGAACCTCCCTTCGCCTTTTTAATCGGGTAAATGCATGTGTTACATGGGGAGTTTGAGGGCACTATTATTCCTTGCGCTAGCAGTGCATCTATTGTCTCTCTGATCCCTTCTTCTGCTTCGCATGACAATGGATATTGTTTTACCCGGGGTAGAATTGCTCCCTGTTTAAGTTTTATTACCACAGGCTGAACCCCATGTAGTAACCCCACATCGTCGGGGCCATTTGTCCATATGTTCGTCATCAAAAAATGTATGTGGTGCTCCTACTACTGCCATTAATTCAACTTTAGTTTTTCTGGCTGTAACTACAATGTCGCACGGCATTGCTAGTTCCATCACTATTTCGCCATCTGTCTCAGTGTCAGAAAATAGCTCCTCGTCCGATAGCTCCCGCAGTGGGATATTTGCATTTGTACACAGTACTGTCCGCCACTCACATCCTTCCATGTCAACGCCAATCACACATATTCTGTTTGCTGATACGTGTACTGCGTGTAAATCCAACGATAGCACTGACCCGGGAGCAGTGTCGGGGCTCACTATGGGGCGGAAAAGGAATTCGGCTGGGATTCTCCAATCCATCCTTTTTAGTTCTGGTACTATGAGAGCCAATGTTCTCATGCCCTCAATAAACATCTCCTCGTTTCTTGGTAACCCTCTGATCTCTTGCATGATTGTGTGGCCGTGTATTACTGCTAGTATGCGGAGGGGACATATGCCTGGTGTTGAACATACGATACCGCTTTCTGTGAATGATATTGTCATATTTAGTTTGCTTAAGAGATCCCTCCCCAGCAAATTAATGGGAGAGCGTTCATAGTACAGTAAGGGTGCTTTCACTGTTTTACCCCCCACTGTCACATCCAATGCCTCTGTGTAAGGAACTTCAATTACAGCCCCAGAGAACCCCTGCGTCTCTAACGTTCTATTAGATAACGGGAACCGGCCCTCTTTAATACATGATTTTTCCGCTCCCGAATCCACCATGAATATGAATTGCTTGTCTCCTATCTGCGCTCCTATCAATGGTTCCTCTGATGCATTGTGGGTCGTAGATAGTACTGGACACGCAAGTGCTCTCTGTGGGCTGTCCTATGCGGGGTGTCTCATTGCCCCCCCTTGATCAAAAATGTTCCCCGAAACTACTGACACCCCGCTATAAGGTGCGGGGGCGGGCGCTCCATTAGCTGCTGTGGCGAAAGTGTTACCTGGCGTGTATTGCATATTGTCATTATTCTGTGGGTGGTTTTGTGTTCTGTACTGATGTCCGTGTAGTTGTGCGTTACTTCTTTGTCCTGCATTTTCTGGTTGTTGGTATTGTCCCATGGGGAGGCCGTATGGGCTTCCTGGGTGGGGGTGACCGTACTGCTCTGTCTCCTGGAACCCGTTGTTTTGTCTGCTCCTGCACTCCCTTGAGTAATGCCCCCATCTCCCACAATTCCAGCAGCTCCCCTGTGGACCTCTGGGACCCTGCCAGCCATTTCCTCCCATTCCTCCATACCCTTGTCCTCCTCTTCGGCCCCTGTACCCACCTCTTCCCCCTCTTGGGGCCCACTCTTGCCACGCGAGACCTCCGTTCTGCTCTTGTTCGTTCCACTGTCGCTGGCCTTGTCTGGCCCAATTAGCTGCTATTCTCCCTTGTATTGCTATCTGCCCCTCCTCCCCTTCGTCTCCCTCCCTCATGAGTGGGAGTCCGGCTACCGCTGCTGCAACCTTCACTAGCTTTGATTGTACCAACTTCGCTTCGTCTGCCAACCTTTTCTGTGCTACTTCCCTCTCTCTTTCTTTTATTCTTTTGCAATGGTGCACTATTATGCTTTGGATCTCTGGCCACCCCTTCGCCTCAACACCTGCTATTTTGTCGAGTGCCTTCTGCACCTCTTTTGGGAGCCCTCTCTTGATGATAAAGTAAAACAGAGACGTTGACTGATGCCAGGGCGTGCCCGTTTCCGCTCTCCACATCTCCTGCACCCGGAGAATGTAATCCATAGCATCTTCCCCGTCATTCATTGTACATTGCATTACTGACTGTAAATCAGGGGTATCTGGGAACGTCTCCCGCAGTGCGTCCCACACCCTTGCTCGCACTGTATTAAAGGAAGCCCCGTCATGGCGATCACAAGTCAACGTCACGCCCGGGAAACCAGCCTTAGCCCATACTCTGTCCGCTTGATCTCCTACTGCAGATACTAGTAGGCTTTTCACATCGCCTACTGCCAACGGTATGCCGGCGGTATGTTTCTCAAATGCATATATCCACTTGCTTGCCCCTCCTGACAACGGGGGCAATAATTTCATTAGATTAGCCTTGTCCATCTGGGCCCAGGGTATATAGTTTTGTCTCCCCCCCCCCTGTGTATCAACGGAAGTTGTAACTTCCCTTTTGCAGTTGCACCCTCCCCTACCTTAGTCGCTGCTGACTCCAACGACGCCATCTTCCCCACTCTATTTCTTAGTCGTCCCATCCATTCATCATCTATAGTCCCTAGCGAGCATGCACCGTCCACCTCCTCGCTTTCCCCTCCTACTGCCATACTCAACCTATCACTCTCATCCATCCCTCCTCTGACATCACATAGCAAGTCCTCTCTGATCCCTCTCTCTCGTGATACATCACCAATGCTCCCTTCTACTGCTCCTACCTCTATTATTCGTGTCGGCTCTTCCTCAATTCTAAACAGTATTTCTCCCTTTTTCCATCCTTCCTCAATCTGTCTACTTTCGCTTGACGCTCTAGACGTGCGTCCTGATTGTGTAGGGGCGCACGCTGTGCGCTCACATATGTCTTTTATTCTTGAGAGTTCATCCCTTGCCACAGAAAGCCTCGACTCTAAGTCACTCGTTAGCTTTTCTATATCCACTCTCTGTGTGCTTCCCTGGGCGCGCTCTCTAGTGCTTTCGTATGGCGGGGGGGCTGTTGGTCTTTGTGGTGTAACAGTTATGGGGGGAGGCACATAAGTGGGGTCGCTATATCCTGCTGCGGGGGCTGGTTTGTTCAATATTGGGTACAAGCTAATCACCTCCGTAGGTTGTTCTGTATTTAACTGGTCCTTTTCCCCTCTTGGAATCATGAGTGGGTTGTCTGTTGTGGACGGCAGATCGACATTTGGTGCCGGATCTTTGGGTGGGGGTACTACCTCAAACAGTCTCCAGAGGTCTAATATCTCCTTCCTATTTTGCCATTGTTTTCCCTTATACTTGAGGCTAATGCATGCTCGTACCATATCAAGAACGCTTTTGTCAAAAGACCCTCCCTCGGGCCAAATCTGGGGCAATCCCTCCCCTTTCAATTCTGTTACCCATTGATCGTGATATTTATTTATTCGTTCAGTGTACCCCGGTAAGCTCTTACAAATATGCGACAAGGGAGTTTCTGCCCCCATATTCTAAATCACTAGCAACGACCGTGTCCACCTCCTTTACTTTTAGTTAGGTGTAGATATATGTATCTATATCTTTATGGCACAGACAAGAGCGGACGTCTCAACGATATCACCCAAAGTTATTCACTGCGCAAATCCTTTCTTACTCACCACAACTCATCCCCTTCCCATTCCCATACACTCTCATGTGATTTCACTTACAACCAATCAACTACTAGTTATGGCCAACACTCTCTAGCACCCCCTCGCGGTCAACCGTTCGTCTCCAATACTCACACGGTGCGCGCACCCCTCACAATACTTTCCCACTCACACCTCATCTTTTTTCCTCCCTTTCCTCCCTGGCCAGCTGTCCCTGTTTTTCTGCTAAGGTTACTGTGTTCACGTCTGTACGTGCCACTACTTAATCCCCACTCCTACAAAAGTGCTCCCTATTTTATAGTTCTTCTACAAGTATATTTACCTTATACCCTTCTCGCTTTCACCCCTTGCCCCGTGGAATGGAAAAAAGAAATAGAAAGAGTAGCAATCACTAAAAATATTCTCTGTGCCTCCCTTTGCCAGACACCAATAACGTATTTTTTACTTCTTCATATATTCCCAGTACTAGTTTAGATAGCACTATGCGGCGCCGCCTTCCACCCCCTTTCGGAGCTAGGTTTCCGTCACTTCTACCTCTTCACTTACTTCTTACTCCTAATGGCCATATGCAAAGAAAAGATAAAGAAAGTTTTAAGACCTGTCTTTAGTAGACACCCGTGATTCTCTCCTCTATCTGCCCACGTTCTCCTGTTCACAAGTTCCCCTCCCTCTCCCTTTATGATCGCTCGCACTCGGTACTCACGTGCCCGTCTTGAACCGATAGTCTCCGAAACTGGGTCCGTCCAGGCGGTGTTGCCTTTCTGCTCAACAGTCAGCCCCGGCTCCGGCGAGCGGTACTCAAAGGGGATTTTGCAACCGGGATCCCGTACCCCTTCTAGTTTGAGTGCGCACTTCTAAGCGTACCGGTCGCCGTTGGCGGGTAGCTTCCCGGAGCCGGCCCACCGTGCGTTTCCCTTTCTGACCGGAGATTCTCGTGCCAAAAGGGGGTCGTTAAAAGGAGTTCAGGAAAAATAAATTTGGAAATATCACGCTATCGGGGTCACCACTGAGTGGAAGCGCCCCCAAGTTAGCACGATCCTCCCCGCAATGGGAGACAATAATGGACACTCCCGTGATGGGAATAAGGCCAAGACAGAGTGCGGGTGAGCGTAAGTGGGAGTTTATCAAACGAATATGGCATGCAAAGAACTCTGCAACCTCCGAGAGCGCTCTGCCTGACAATCGCAAAGGCAGGCGTATTTCTAATACAAAAAACGTCATCAGAACCTACACACTATAGGGGGCACAAGTTAATTGGGATTGGGTGGCGTCGACTAACTATAGGTGTTGCTGCAGCGTGGTTGGTCCGGGTGGGAGGACGTCACTGGTCAGCCTCGTGGGTTGGGTTGGGCCTGGCAGGCCGGCTTGAGGTCATACGGGCGGTGTTGGTACGCTGGGGCAGCCTGTGACAAAGATGAATACCTTCCCTGACTTGGGTGCTCTAAATCATGCACATTGCAGTTACTTAAAACCCGATATCTAACTTCTACAGTAAATCTTTCAATCAATACAACACAGGAGGAATGCACCTTGTGAGGGGTCTGGTGGTCATCTATTGGATTTACCGGTGTTCTGACGTCTGGTATTTCAGGTCGAGGGGCTGGGCTCTGGGGGCTTGTGCCGGGTGGTACATGTTTTATTACTACGTTAGAGGCTACTATGAAGGGGGGCTCTGTGTCTTGTCCCATTGTCGGGGGTAGTCTTTGTGCGGGGTCAGGCTTCTTGGGGTGGTCTGGGGGATTGTGGGATTTACGAGAGGGTGCTGGTAGATCAGTGGATTCAAACGTAAGTTTATTACCGTGCTGTAAATAACGCAGGTGGCGGCCGGTGGCCTTGGATGCTGTGTTGGGGCCTCTGACTCTCTGAAGCGGTTCCAGCTTGGTCGGGGGAGGTGGGGGAGCACGGCACAGGCCTTAGCTTTTTTTTTCTACTTGGCAGGCTTCGTAGGGTGGGAGGGAGAATGGCCTTGCATATATTCACAAAAGGTATTTTCCTCGTGTGTTGCCTAATTTTGAATACAAAACTTTTATATCATTTGTCTTATTTAAACTACTATACCATACATATATACTTCGAGTTCATTAAACATTTCGTTAATATATTCAGTCTGAGTACCTTTTCGTTACCTAACATTATATTCACTACAGTGTTTGATTATTTTATGTACATTAGACGTTACATGAGGTAGTTCTAGGTTATGGCCTACAGAGATTGATACTCGCCGCTTTGGGTGATTAAGAAAACATATACGAGTTCAGGTTTCTACATAAAATTGAAAGAACACTTATACAGATAGAGGTTATACGTTTCGTCGACATCTTTCTCTGTGGTTATAGCAGCATTAGTCCAGACCTGGGGTGACATCATATAAACGTTACATCTTTATGGTTGATTCACAGTTTACAGAATCTGTTTAAACAGAGGTAGTTCATTAATACCAATACTTGAATTATTTTCTACTTTCTTCAGATAGTGATGCTTCAGTTTTTTCCCCGTCGCCCCGGCCTCGCGGACCAGGTCATGCGGGGTGCAGTATTACATTGTGAACGATGAAATGTTACAGTGTTAACATCTCGGGTTAGCTCATACCCGGCTTTCTCATGGGAACGCGCTCGCAGCGGATCTACCATGGTGCTACGGCGGCAGGGATGCTTGGAAAGCCCTCCAAAGGTGGGGGCCGCGCTACAGCGCGCTGAACTCACGCCATCTTTGCTGGGCAAGAAGGCTTCTAGGCCTGTCTAAACTTTAGTGTGTGTGACTGATGGATACGTGGGGGCAATGTCATCGGCGGGCAAGCCCTCCTCCACCTGGGCCCGGGTGGCATGAGGGGACGCTCGGCGAGCCATGGTCCTCACCTGGGGAGAATAATGCAGGAGAGGGGGGCCTTAAGGCCTGTCCTCCCCTACACTGGGTAACAAATATGTACTCATGATTGTCTATTACTCTCAGGAATAGGGTTTGTGGCAAGCCAAGGAGACAGTATGTAAAGAAATTAGCATGAAACTACACTTTCCAGCATGCTTACGGGCAGATTGTAGTTTCAATAGATTTGCGCCGTGAGCCAGCTGTAGGTCATTAAGACGGTATTTAACCATTGACCGCCCGTGCACAGGTGCTGATAATTGGTGATTGTGCAGCACGGGCACTCACAACGGTTTGGCTGGAACTCTTGAAGCAGCTGGAGGCAGAGCTGCAGTTATCATGCGGGCGTGGCGGTGAACGGGTCAATTTCACTCGCAGTTCTGCTGCTCTCCCTGGGCCACAGCGGTGACTCTCAGAGGCCAGGTGATTTCGCGCTCGCAGTTCGGAGTGCATTTCCTTCCCGGGCTGCGCTGGTGAGCTCGGAAAATCCATGTGATCCACGCCCGCAGAGGAGGGAGTCTGGGCAGTACGCGGCAGTGTGCCACAAGAGGCCATGGCATGTCTAAGGCGGCATGCTTCGAGCTCCAGGTGAGCTCTCGAGTCACCCGGACACTAAGATAAGTGCACAACATTTGTTTGTTTAAGGAATTGTGCAATGTGTTTTGAGTTTTCTGTTCAACTAAGGAACTAAAGGCTTTATTTCTTATGGAACGCACAAAGCCATATCCAAGCATCGAAAGGTTATTTGTAGTATGTTGTAAAATCCGGAGTATGATGCAATACTTGCAGTGAAGAGTGGTATCTTTACTGAGGGTGCAGGGTATGAGGTATGGAAGGGCAGAGTCTTCCATGCACAGAGAAAACCCTGCTTTATGTTGACCGGCAGCCCAACGGGCAATGTGTCATGCTATTTCATTGTAGGGAACCTCCCTTGTTTTGTGCCATACAGTTTGTGGTTTGCTTCATGTCTGCAATGTGGTGTCATGATCTTGTTTTCTCTATATGTTGACACGTTATCTGGTATGGCAAATACCAATCAAGGTTTATTATGCTGCTTATGTATTTAGTTAAGCAGGAGTAGGGTAGGAAAGTTGGTAACAAGTGTGGAGAGCAGGATTGGGAGCACAGTCTGTCTCATTATTAAGTATATATGCTAGATGTATAGATATGCATGTTTTTTCTTCCCCACCTCCCTTTGTCAGTCCACACCCTTTCCCTAACTCTGTCTTCCCCCCATTGGCTGCCACGTGGTTCTCTGTATTATTAACATTCAGATGCCCGTGCCAACCACGGTGGTAGGGTCGATCTATTTGGCTTTCATTGGTTCTGGAGAGGGGGTCGATACCCGTTCATCACTTAGTAGACTTGACAATTACGCAACTGATATCCCGAGGCATTTCTTATGAGGAACAACCCCACCTGCAGATTTGAAAACACCTATTACTGTATTTTTCAATAGTTGGTATTCCTAAGGAAATCCTGACGGATCAAGGATCCAATTTCATGAGCAAGCTCAAAGGTGAAGTCAAGGAGCTACTCCATATCACCACCTTAAGAACTTCAGTTTACCACCCCCAAACAGATGCATTAGTAGAAAGATTCAACAAAACACTCAAAATGAATCTGAGAAAGTTGCAAAATAACAGTGGAAGGACTGGGACCGTATGATCCTGTGGGCACTATTTGCAGTAAGGAAAACTCCTCAGGCAACCAATGGATTCTCTCCTTTTGAATTACTCTATGGAAGAGAACCCAGAGATGTCCGCGACATGTTCCAGGAGACCTCGGAAGAAAGAGAAGAGGCACCCATTCCCCTTTCGCAAACCACCACCTGATTGCGAGGGCATATGAAACTTGTTCGAAATCTGGTATACTCATATGGAAAAAGCCCAAGCACCACAATAGCCCACTTTTGACAGAAAAGTACATCTGAGATCATTTTCCATAGGACAAAAAGTATTGGTCCTCTTACCCAATTCGGAAAACAAACTTGTCCCTAAGTGGCATGGGCCATATGAAATATTGGAACAAACAGGAAACTGTACTTATAAGATAGCCCAACTCGACAGGACACAAAAGACCCATCTATATCATGTAAATCTCTTAAAAGAGTGGAAGGAAAGTCCTTTAGCCGCCAATGCCACAATACCATCCTGTTTGGTACCAGAAGAAATAGATAACTTCAAATTAATTCCCCAAGAGTTACCTAATCAACAAGAACATTTAAAGTATTTAGTTATATAATTTCCCGATGTATTCTCGGAGAAACCAGGAAGAGTGAAAGGTACCTATCACTATATTAGAACAACTAAAGGAAAAGTGGTCCATCTGAAACCATATAGACTCCCGGAATCGCGTAAACAGATAGTGGTTGAGGAAGTAAATAATTTGTTAGGGTGAATATTATCTAACCCTCTCCAAGCCCTTGGTCCACCCCTTTCGTATTGGTCACCAAACTGGACCATTCCTGGAGCTTTGCATAGATTTCGCCAAGTTAATGCCATCTGCAATTTCGATGCCTATCCCAAGCCACGCATCGAAGACTTGATTGATAAACTCACTTTCTATCCACCCTAGACCTAACCAAGGGGTGTGCATGGACCTGATAAAGAGAAGAAAGCCTTCTCAACGCCCCTGGGGATGTTTCAGTTTAAAGTCCCCCCTTTTTTTGCTTACACAGGGCCCACGACACTTTCCAATGACTTATGGACAGAATATTACAACCCTACTCTGATTTCTGTGGAGCTTATATTGACGATATAGTCATTTATAGTAAAACCTGGGAAGACCATCTTTTCCACCTTTTTACTAATATGAGAGCCTTCAGGGAAGCCAGCTTAACTGCTAATCCATCCAAATGTAGCCTAGCCCAATCAGTCGTGAAATACCTCGGCTTCTTTGTAGGGAATGGTAGTTGTTAGTAAAGATTTCATTCATATTGTATTTTTCCCTCTATTTGTGGACCCGCCCAAACCTTTTCCTTTTCTTTGGCTATCCTATCCTGACATTTTACCAGTGGAGCCCAGCCTTCATCTGTGCTCGCCTGGGATTTTGCGCACTTGTTATGGGTAAACTGACATGTCCTTCAGACTGTCAGTACTGGGAAACTATGTTTCCCTTAGTCTTTGACGGATCAGGGTTGAAAGCCTGAGATCCAAACGTTTGAGGGAGAAAAGACTGAAGATTACTTTTCCGAAATAACATTTAGTCTTTTCTCCCCTGAACATTTGCAACTTGGTCCCCGGCCCCCACCCACACACCCACCACACCCCCACCCCCTACTCACCTTATGGCTGCTGACTCACAGTGTCCCTGGAACGCCTGTTCCCTTTCACTTACGTGATTGGGATCCAGTGCCGCAGGGTCCATTCCTTTTTCTTTTTTTGGGATGACTGCGGGGTAAACCCTGCTCACAATATAGTGAGCAAGGGTTTGGGTGGGACAACCCCACCGCCGGATGCCTGCATGAAAGCATATCTTCGATTGGAAGTCCTCAATTTTGGCGTGAAGCTAATCTTGGATAAGAGAAGGGGCTCTGCATCCATTCCAGGTCGATCACCTGAGTTCTCTCTGAACTACAGAAGGAGCCAAGTATCCTGTACTGAAGAAATGGACTTGTGGAATGGCTGGAGATGCTTTGGAAGGTTAGGAACCTTTCACCCTCTGCTGTCCCGTTGGACCCCTGCTTTCTTCATCCATCAAGAAGGCTTGCCAAGGTGCTTTGCCCCTTTGGAGTAGTGGGAACATCTACCCTCGTTGAATGAGCCCCTTCGAAAGTGTTCCTGGGCCATCCAGTGAACTTTCCAGCTCTACCTCAGGGTATCCCACAGAATCGCTGCTGTCTCGAGTTGAAACCCGAGACTTGGGACATCACTTGCCTGTGGTCCCGTGCCCTCTCCCGTCATATTTTGCAGTCCTGGCTCCAATGCGCCCCGAATTAGGAGAGTGCATAATGCTGCACACATCTGTGATTCCCACGTCACTACCTGTCGGTGACAGTCGCTGTAGGTGTCTTGCTGACCAGCTCTCCTGTGCTCTGAAGCCTGCTGCACCAGAATTTTCTTTGTATCTCCTTCAGAAGCTGAGAAAAGGTAACTGTCCTGACACAGACTATCATTCTATCCCGCAGCTGCTGAGAGCCAGAGCGCCGTGAAACTGCAGGACTCTAACCTACTAGCAACCTCAACTAAATCTGGCAAAGTTTGTTCCATACTGTGCCGAGGGTCGGTGAGTACTTGCATCACTTACCGATGACCCCCTGGCACAACCAATCTCTTTTATGCACAAATATCCTAAAATGGTATTCGCTTTTGACTGGGTTAGCCTGCGCTTCCTAGCTATTCTCACCTTTTGGAAACTGCTCTGCCGCCAAGCTCAGATCCTACTTGAATAGTGGGAACCAATTCTTTAGCACCTCAAGCCCCTTTCTGACTTGCTACAGCTCTTTCAAGAAGACCCTCTTTTTGTTCTACCTGCGCGATCGTGAATTTTTACGCACAGCTGTACTGTTGAGCACAAGCTCCCCACTTCTTAGGGCTGGACTTGAAAGTTGGGGAACGACTGTAAAGAATTGTCTAATGCTCCTAGTGTGTTAACCCATCCTTCTCTTTACAGGTTGTGTTTGTGTTTTATTCATTAGTCGCATTAGGAACCTTATTGTATATATGTTATATAGTAGAGTATATTGTGTGGTAACTGTTTTTATATAACTGAAGTTTACTTGAGTCTATTGGTCTGGCCAACAATAAATGTATAGATATTTTTTATATACACTTGCCAAAGAGTAATTTGTGGTTTGTTGCTGTGTGTGCTCATTGTGGGCTTCCGATCACTCTCACCCCTCCTGAGACCTAGTCTTGACCGCCTGCCAAGCTACCTAGTTTGGTCTGGCTTGTCCAGAAGGTTTCATTAAACAGAGGGTGGCCTCCTAAACGTCTGCCCACCAGGTCAGAATTTAGAAATCCATCTTAACATTAGCGTCCAAACTCAGTGAGAGAAAGTGAAGGCTGTCCTAGATACCCCTATGCCTAAAACCAAGAGAAACTGTAGAGCATTCTTAGGGTTACCGTAGGTTTATCCCTAACTTCTCTGACATGACAGCTTAACTTGACAGATAATTTAAAGAACTCTGAACCACCAGAAAATTCATTGGACTGATGAGGATGATGTATGTTACAACAACCTAAAACAAACCCTGTGCCAGAACACGATCCCAAAGGTGGTACATTTCTCAAAAGAGTTTGCATTACAGACAGATGCCTCCCTTACAGGGCTAGAAGCAGTCTTGTCACAAATTTTCAACGGATTGGAACATCCTATCTTATTTACTAGTCGCAAACTCTTTTCACATTAACAAAATTACTCTGTGCTCCAATTAGACGCCCTTGCCATCAAGTGGGCCATTACCCACCTTAGATATTACCTCAGATGATGAAAGTTCACACTCGTCATGGATCATTCTCCACTAGTTTGGATCAGCCAACAGAAGGATTCTAATCCTTGAGTCATGCAATGGTTCTTAGAACTGCAACCCTACTGTTTCACAGTGGAGCACTGAAAAGACAAACATCAAGGGAACGTGGATTTCCTTTCTCAGTCCCCTTGTGAAACAGATGCGGCTACATTGCATAGGGGAAGGGTATGTGAGACACCTGAAGGTGTCTCACCCACTAGTCCCCGGGGATCTGTCATCCAGGTGGCCAGGACCCTGCCATCGCTTTTGGATCCAGTGTGGGAGGATCACCTAGATGGGAGGTCTTCTGGGAGTGGAAGTGAGACACCGGACGGCGAGACACGGTATCCCCTTCCCTGTAAAACCTTTACCCCATCCTACCAGGTAGGATACATAGGGAGTCACCCCCGCCCCTTTTTCTGACACAAACACTTTCTCACGGACAACTCACTGTAAGGGAAAACTAACTAACACCCGAGTTGTATACCTGACATGTCCCACTACAATGGTCAGGCAAGGTCAGGCAATTACTGATCATTACACACGCCCGACTTCCATCACACTTTCCCACACAGATAAAAGGCAGAGCACGAAAGCACACTCTGGGCAAGGCAAATCACAGGAGGAAGCAGCAGTTCCAAGATGGCAGTTTAATGCAAGGTGGAAGACAGCAAGACCGAAGAAGGTTGCAAGGAGGGAAGTAACCTTGACCTTTTCACTGAAAGACTGCATCTTTCATGAGCCTTCGAGAATAGGTAATGTAAGACCTGGGCCCTCATTACGAGTCAGGCGGTGGACCATGGTGCTATTAGCACCATGGTCCATGCCGGTAACTCACCGACTCCGCCATGGTGGATGGCGGAATTACCGCCCCATTCCAAGGTTGGCGGGGTGGTAATTCCCCATTCACCATGGCCCCTTCCCCATTCCCATTTTTGCCCCCATAGGGCATAATGGGAATGGGGAAGGCGCTAATTACGGCACCGTAAATTACGGTGCCGTAATTAGCTCCAAAGTCCCTTTGCGGGTTGGATTTTTAACACCTGCTAAAAGCAGGCGTTAAACACCAACCCGCAAAGGGACACTTGTAATCAGGCATTAAGGGTTTAACGGCGCCGACGCTCTTTACGGCGCCGTTAACCCCTTAACGCCTGACTTGTAATGAGGGCCCTGGAAATAAATCTGAAGAATCCTGCATTGTGTGTCGGAGGTACACAGGGCTCTCCTGCATCGATAGTCAAGGTGGGGAGAAGCGTTTGCTGCCGTGATACTGTCCTTGGCTCCTACAACAAAGCAGCACCAGTGAAGGGTTCATAGTCATTTTTTCAAAATTAAAAATGTTGAAAGTCATTTTTTCGATTTTTTTTAATTACGTTTTTCATTCGAAAAGGGGGTTCCCCTTTTTTCCTTTTTTTAAAAATTTTACCCCTTTCTTTTTATTCCCGGACCCCAAAATAAATATATAATTAAAAAAAAGGAATTCAACTTTTTTTTTTTTTCGACATTTATTTTTCGACATTAATGTCTTTTGACATTTTTTTTTTAAAAAAAAATTACTGCACACACCAGTGAAGTCAGCACAGCCGGTGAGTTGGGGAGACTGATACCAGACCAGTCTGTGTGGAAACCAAGGTTGTAAGCGGCAATATTGTATAAAGAAGATTATTAAGACAGAAGATGAGTGAATGAACTTTGAAGCTAAGATATGATACCGTAGACAGAGTGGTCCAGCATTACGTGGGTGCTCATTCAAAAGTCTCTGTTAGGTATCCAACCAAAAGGTGAATGTTAAAAGAAAGGAATTGTGAAATCGAAGTGGTCATGCAATGGGTCAAGCCAACCCTGTTCCCATTCGAAAGTCTTCGATACTTGATGTAAAATTGACATTGGTCCAAGCCTGGTTGAGGGAGACTAATTGTGTTGAAGGGATCTGAGCCCGGCAGAGGGGGTCCGTATGAACCATGAATCACCTGAAAAAGAAGAACCTATGACCAGTGTGTGATAAAGTGAAAGGAGAAAGACAGGCTTGAGCCCGGCAGAGGGAAACCTGTGCAGAACTTTATGATAAAAGGATCTCAGCCCGGGTGAGGGGGATCCGGGGTGGATAGTGACTCACCCGGTGTGAATACTTATGAAAATCTAGAAGGGAAAAGAGCCTGTTGTATTTTTGGTTGCATCAGGCCCCTTGAGTAAAGAGACTTTCAGAAGCAAGGAGACTTAGGCTTTGAAAGCCCTGATGCTGATGAGTGAACTGTAATCACTTGCTAAAGAAGCCAGAGACTGTTCTACACCGAGTTTACACCTTACCCCGTGCTGAAAACATGGGGAAGGGAGGCCAACAGCCAGAAGACCTGACATATGATTTTGAACACTTCTTTCTTTTTCATAACATTATTCCCCACAATATTTGTATTTGGAGGTAAGGATTGGCAATAGGTTTTTTGAAAAGGCCCTTTTAGTTTGACAAGACACCACTAGGACTGCGTTATTTATATTTGATGGTCGTAGCTTGTTCCCCTCTCTAGATTTAGGTTTAGATAGGCATTTATCATACCCTTTTCGAAAATTCAAGAAACACCCTTAAACTGTGGTAACTTGTGTCTATCTTACTGTGGATGCCATGCCTTCCATACACAACCCAAAGGCAGGTGGGACCAATCACTACCAGATGTTCTCCCCAGGACACTTTCAGAAAGCCGTGTAGGAGCTGGTACATGAACATCTTACATCAGGACACATGGGGTTAAGAAAAATGCAAAGAATGTGGGAGTCGTTTGTATTGGCCTAGACTCTATGCACACATCCAGCAGATTTGCACAATTTCCCCATATGCCAGAAAGCATTCCCTGACAATATAATGAAGACACCACTGCAGCTCTACCATCGAGGTGATGTTTCACAGAATCTGTATGTACATTGTGGGTCCTCTTGATCCCTCATCTCCCATTGAGAAGTAACACCACAAAGACGATCCTCAAAGTGTTGACCCCACTAGCATGGGATTTCCTCAGGAGTGCCTGACAGACCAGGTCAGCAGCTTTATGTCCACTTTAATAGGAGAAATGAAGGAACTCATGAACATAAAGCCTTTGCACATGCCTGTATACCATCCTCCAACCAATGGACTAGTAGAAAGATTCAATCCAACGCTGAAAAGGATCAGATGAAGACTGGTTGATGATGAGGAAAGAAATCTGGATGATCTGATTCAGTGAGCTCTCTTGGCTGTATGAAAAACCCCAGAAGCCTCAATGGGATGCTTCTTTCAAATTGGTTCATTAGCAACATCTGCAATATGTCCACAGAGAAAATAATGTAGGAGGAATGGGAGGACACAGAAAATCGGCATTCCAGTGACCATCCCTTGCTGTGGAACACTATAAAACACATGGAGAAAGTCAGAGACCTAGTCAAATCCCACCTCCTAGTAGCGTAGGCAAGACAGGAGAGATCATACAATCAGAGGGCCAAGCTACAAACTTTGATAGTCCTCCTGCCCACAACCCCAAATAAGTTGTTGGCAATATGACAAAGACCCTACATCATTACTGAAGAGGTATCCAAAATGACATATAAAGTCCAGTAAGCAGATCAAAGCAAACTATCTTAACTCTACCATGTCAATAAACTTAAAACCTGAAAGGAAAACAGGAATCCCTTTCTGCTAGCACCATAGAATTACAAACCTAGAGAACCACCACTACGTATGTTTGTATATGTGGTGACTATTCCCCCTGGTCTATGTGTTCCGGGCACTCAGACCTGGTAGAGTGCCTCTAAGCTTACCCTGATATCTTCTCAGAAAAACCAGGAAGAGTGCAGGGATTTTCTATGAAATCAAAAAACTGTAAGGGAGAGTCATCTGTTTGAAACCCTATTGGCTGCCAGAGGTGTGGAAAATGATTGTACGAGAGGAACTGAAGAAGAAGCTACACTTGGGAATCATTGAAAGGTCCTAAAATGAGTGGTCATCCCTAATAGTGCTTGAACAAGAACCGGATCGAAGTACGTGGTTTTACATAGACTTCAGAAAATGGAATAAAATATCTGAATGCAATGGCTACCCAATGTCTTGCATCGACGAGCTTGTGGAAACCTTGTGTAAAGTCACTTTCATATTGGTTCCTCGATCTTACAAAGGTCTACTGGCAAGTACATCTGGATCCAGAGGCTAAGAAAAAGACAGCTTTTTCAAACGCACACAGACTTTTATAGTTCGCAATGTTGCCCTTTGGTTTACATGGGGCCTCAGCCAACTGTCAGCGACTTATGGATAAAGTCCTGGAACCATGCCGTAGCTGCGCTGGGGCCTATCTAGATGACAATGTTATACACAGATAGCCATGGAGGGACCATATCCAACACCTCTATTTTGTTGGCGATAGCCTAAGACAAACTGACTTCAATGCTAACCCTGCCAAACGTCATCTGGCCTCCTCTGTCAAATTCTTGCGATTCCAAGTTGGGAATTGGCCTTCTATTCCTCCACAAAAGTATAGTAGAGGTAGTTCAGATTGCCACCCCCACCTAAGGACCAAGAAGGACATCAGAATGTGAGCGTTCCTTGGGTTGATGGGAACCTGTTGCCACTTTGATCCAAATTGTTCCACTCATCGGAACCATTAACCACTAAACTAGGGACAACTCAATCAAATCCCATCATTTGGGGTGACCAAGCCCAGAGGGCATTTGACCACCTTAAGATCAAGCTAGGTCATAGCCCCATGTTAATTATGCCAGAATTCTCTGTGGAAATCATCTTGCAGACTGATACTTCCTTAATCGGTCTAGGACAGTTCTGACCCAGATAGATCAAAAGTGGGGAAGAAAGACCGATCCTTTATATCAGCAAGAAGTTATAGCCTCGAGAACTGAAGAACCCTATCATCGAACTGGAATTTCTGGCCGTAAAATGGGCACTCCAAAGTTTACAATATTATTTAGCTGGAAGAAATTTTAGATTGCTCACCAACCCAACACTCTTAGCATTGATGGTCCAAAACTAGGAAACCAACCAGAGAATCCTTAGGCAGTTCATAGCTTTAGAACCCTATTTGTTTCATATGGAACAGAAAGCAGCAGAAAAACCAAGTAAAGGTGAATGTTGTATCCAAATACCACCAGGTAGTCTGCAATATGGAAGATGAAGGGGGCTTGGAAGTAGGGGGATTATGGAAAAGGGCAAGGGGCCCCAACCCAATCTGGGGTAGGCGGCCTACTAGAGTGTATGCCAATGCTGATCATAGCCCAGTGGCGGAGTGAGGAAGATGGGGCGGGGGGGGACACAGCCAATCACTCAAAGCCTACCAGACTTATTAATTTGCAGGACCACAAGATCCAGAGGCCCACACAGTGGCAGACAAACAGACTGAGCTGATGGAGAAAATTGCTAACCACGACGTTCCCGGTCATACTGACTCGCAACTTACTGACAAGAACTGCAGCCTTACAAAGAAGAGGGGAAGCAAGACACCCAGCAAATGCCAACCTGCCTGGACCAATAAGCTGGCATGAACGCATGTCAACTAAAAGGGGGCGGGGTTTAAAGGGGGTTTTGAAACTGTGCAGCCTGATGATCCAGTGACAGGGAAAAGCCTAGGACTTGATTGTCCCAAATGGTCAGGTGAAGTAAGGGACTAACGGGGTTAGGTGCATAATAGTAACAAGAAATCATGGGTATCAAAATTCTGCATTCACAAGGTAGAGTGAAAGTTGTTCGTGTGAGGTCAGGAGGTGTGGTGGTGGACCAAGAGACCAGGAGGAAGGCAGAAGGTGGAGCTGGGTTCTAAGGAGACTGTGGATATGTGGGATGAAAATGCAGGTAAGGTATTGGCTTTGATAGAGAGAGAGGGACCAAGTGTGATATGTTGAAGTTGTGATTGTGAGATGGTATGCTAGAATGAGTGCTCGTATAGAGAGAGAGGGTGTGGGAGATAGGAAACAGTGAGGGTAGATAGTAACAGGAGAGACTGAGTGAGAGAGAAAGAGCTTGTGTAAGGAAGAGAGGAAGTATGAGTGAAAGATAGGGTGACCAGACGTCCGGGTTTTCCCGGGACAGTCCGGGGAAATCACCCGACGTCCGGGGGTCCCAGGAGTTTTTTTCTTTTATAAACCCCGTCCGGGGTTTTGGTCATGGTCCCTTTTTTTTGCCGGGACCCGATTTCGAAATCCCGAAATCGGGTCCCGGCGCAAATCTTTTTGCGCAAATGGGGGCGTGAAATGCTTTTCACGCCCCCATTTCCTCCCCCTTCCCTTCCCTGGCGCTCTCCTCCAATGAGAGGAGTGTGCATGTTAGCACACCATCTCCGCGCCCCCCCCCGCAACAGGCCAGCAACATAGAAGTAGGACTAAAGGTGTATGTGTATTTACCTTAGTCCTACTTCTATTTCAGTGGCCCGTCCGGGTTTCTTTTTTTTAAATCTGGTCACCCTAGTGAAAGAGAAAGGATGTAGGTGTAGAGGGGGAAGGTTGGAGACAGGATTGAGTAGTAGGAGTAGGGGATTTTGTTAAGGACTTCAATTGGATGACACACACCGGACCAGGACCTTTGCCCTTAGCCTTGGATGTAGCACACAATTGGAATGCTTTCTCTTTATTTCCTGCAAATTCAATTTGAGATGGCACGCAACCCGTCTCACACCCCCTTTTACTAATACCCCTGGTAACAATGGGCCATGAACCAGGCCGGTTGGTGGGAATCCAATATTTATTTATTTTAACATTTAGAGAAATCACACACATTTTAATATTGGGCAGCAATCAACAGTGGGGTGATAATTACAATAAAAATCACTGAAATACACTTGGTTCACCTTCGACCAGAAAAGATCCAAAGCACAAATTAATAGGAGCTCTTTTTCAATTAGGCTAGATAGCACCAGAGTTATGATTTCCCGATGCAATGTTCTCTCAACCCACAATTAACCTAATTCTAACAACTAAATGAGATTTCCAAGATAAAAGAGGGTTCGGTTATATATCTAACGTGTACCCCAGATGAATATGCCAGGAGAGGTGAGAGCTTAAGGGGGGTGTGCAGAGCATGGATGCCCATCAAAGGAACTCCTGCATGGGATGAGGCGGTGATGGACAAGGCAGAATGTAGGAGGATAGAAGATTTAAAGAATTCGTTACTTTAGTAACGAAAGGGGGGAAATGTAGGGGAGGACTGGTCCAGGAGACCCCCCTCGCCTGCGCTTTCTCCCCAGGTGAGGGCTATGGCTCTCTTGGGCGTCCCCTCATGCCACCCGGGCCCAGGTGGTGGAGGGTTCACCCACTGGAGACATTGCCCGCACGTATTAATTGCCCACATGTATTAAAATTTAGCTAGGCCCAGAAACCATTTTGTCTGGTAAAGATGGTGTGAGCTCAGCGCACTGTAGTGCGGCCCCCACCCTTGGAGGGTTTCAGTCATCCTTGTTGCCGCAGCACCCTGGCAGATCCGCTGCGAGCACGTTCCCACAAACAAGACGGACATGAGCTATCGTAATACACTAACATTGTAACAGTTTACCTCCCGCAGTGTATCATCGCTCCCAGCATGACCCGGCCAGCAGGCCGGGCAATGAAAAGAACAGTAAAATAGTCATCAGGTGGCAGACAGTCTTTATATATTAATGTTGAGACCACTCGCAAAGCATGCTTTCTTCCACAAAATCCCTTATATTACAAAAACTTGTAAAATGTATAAACATAAGAAAGCATGCTTCCATGATATAAGCAATGGCGAGCCCACACCATTGCAGTTGGGTGCTAATAATAAAGGAACGCACCAGGAATCTATTTGTTACGTGTATCACTGGGAAACTTACACCCCATGGGCTTGCGCCATAACTGAACTAATGCTGCTAGAGGACACAAGAAGACGAATGTAACCATACAGAGGGCCCATGTGAAGGATGCACGAGAAGGCGCATGTTATGTGTGCATGTCTAGGCCCCACATGTGCCACCACCGTCACGAACAGTGGCGGGTTACTTTCTATGTTCTCCACCAATCCTAATTCTACCTCACTTACTGCAAATATATATGCATATAACTAAATACTGTACTTGTTAAAACATAATGTATGAATAAGGTGCTCAGACTGGGTATAATCGAGACACATCCAGCAAAGTTTAAATGTATGTTTTGTATTGCTTTGAATAAGTATTATAGAGTGTTCAAATGTTTGTGATGTCTTTACCTAAATCGGCAACACACGAGGGAGATACCTTTGTGAAATACGTGCAAGGCCATTCCCCCTCCCACCCTGCGAAGGCTGCCAAGGCATGAGAGCAGAGGCCGCGCTGCTTTACCTCCCCCAACCAGACTGGAGCCGCTTCAAAGATTTGTAACCCCCTCTGTAGCACCCAAGGCCGCCGCCCGCCACCTGCATTATTTACAGCACAGCAGTAAACCTCTGCCTGAACACACGCGCCCCCTCGTAAACCTCACAACCCACCGGACCATCTCAGACTTATGGCCCTGTGCAATCAGGACACCCAACACTTTGACAACACACAGCGGAACATCCATAACAACTTCTAACAAGGCAGAAAGACCTGTACCATCCGTCCCAGGCCCTGAAGCTTAGCCCCTTGACCTAAGGCCCCGGTCAACAGGACACTGGTAACCATGTCTTGACGTATTACCTCCAGGCCCCTCACAAGGTGCATTCCTCCTGTGTTGCATTAACCTGTAGTATAACCTATTGGAAGATTTACTAAAGAAGATAATATTGAAATGGCTGAATGACTGCGGTGTGCATGGCCTAGGGCAAATAAGTCAGGAAAAGACATTCATCTCTGACACTGGCCGCGATGGCAAAACAACACCGCCCGGATGAACTCTGCCACCCTGCCAGGCCCAGCCCAACCCACTAGGCTGACCAGTGACGTCTTCCAGCCAAAGCCAACCACATCGCAGCAGCACCTATAGTTAGTCGTCGCCACCCAATCCCCTTGAACTTGTGCCCCCTATAGTGTGTAGGTTCTTATGACGTTTTTTGTAAATATATACGCCTGTCTTTGCTATTGTCAGACAGAGCGCTCTCGGAGTTTGCAGAGTTCTTTGCATGCCCTATTCTGATTGATAAACTCCCATTTACGCTCACCCGCACTCTGTCTTGGCCTTATTCCCATTTTGGGAGAGTCCTTCATTGTCTCTCATTGCGGGGAGGATCGTGCTGTTTGGGGACGCTTGCTTTCAGTGGTGACCCCGATAGCGTGATTTATTTTTCTTCCTAACTCATTATCACCGTCCCCTTTTGGCACGAGAATCTCCGGTCGAAAAGGGATACGCACGGTGAGCCGGCTCCGGGAGGCTGCCCGCCAACGGCGACCGGTACACTAAGAAGTGCGCACTCAGATAGAGAGAGGGTACGGGATCCCGGTTGAAAAATCCCCTTTGAGTACTGCTCGCCGGGGCTGACTGTTGAGCTGACGGCGACACTGCCTGGACGGACCCAGTTTCGGAGACTATCGTTTCAAGACGGGCACGTGAGTACTGAGTGTGAGCGATTGTAAAGGGAGCGGGGAGAGAAGTGTAGGACAGGGAACGAAAAGGGGGTACGAAGATATACTAAAGATCATTCTAAAATTTCCTTTCTTTTTCTTTGCATATGGCCATTAGGATTAAGAGGTGAATAAGAGATAAAAGTGACGGGAACCTAGCTCCGAAAGGGGGTGGAAGGCGGCGCCGCGTAGTGCTATATTGACTAGTACTGGGAATATATGACGAAGTGAAATACAAGATAAAAGTGTTCAGCAAAAGGGGGCACTGAGAATATATTAGTAACCGCTATTACATCTTTCTTTTCTTTTTCTTTAGGGGTAGGGGGAGAATAAAAAGTGAGGTTAACACGAACTCAGGAAGAAAGTAAGAGAAAAAGGGTCCTACTAGAAGGGGGAGAGCAAGGTTGAAACATATACATATATGCATATATATATATACGCATCCATCTATCCAAATAAGACGGACAGGGACAGCCGGCTAGGGAGGAAAGGGAGGGCAGCTTGAATGGTGAATTGAGTGTTACCAAGAGGTGTGTGCACCTCGTATGTGTCAGGGGACAATTTGATGTTGTGAATGTGCATAACGGTTATAAATGTATAATAGTTAAATGGTCATGGTAAGTGTGACCGGATAAAACTTTTTCGAAGGCAAAGTTGACACAGTGAAGTGAGTGTGTACCTTTTTTTGATTTCCGGATTGATATTGTCGAAATAAATGATGGGTTGCCCTTGTATGTGCCCCCCCAAGAGAACAGAGTAGACACTGTGTATAGCCAGTTTTGTATTGTGTAATAAGGGGACGGGGGGAGAGCCCAAACGAGCCCAACATTGAATGTGAAGTAGCATAAGAAAAATAATATTGACACTACATTTACAGTGTAATTGCAGACACACAGAGACACACAAGCACTAGGAGGGCACAGAGATGGGGGCCGAAACACCCTTATCACATATTTGTAAAAGTCTTCCAGGGTACGCGGAGCGGATTAAGAAATATCACGACCAATGGGTAACTGAGTTGAAGGGAGAGGGGCTACCCCAGATATGGCCAGAGGGAGGGTAATTTGATAAAAGTGTTCTGGATATGGTGGTCACATGCATTTTCTGGAAGTACAAAGGAAAGCAGTTGCAAAATAGGAGGGAAATATTAGATCTTTGGAGGTTATTTGAAGAGATACCACCGCCTAAAGCACCAGCATTAAATCCTGATCTCCCATCCACCACAGACAATCCACTGATGATACAGAAAGATATCAAAGAATTGTCAAGTGTAGCGCCACCAGTAGAGGTAATAAGTTTGTACCCGATATTAAAAAAGCCTGTACCCGCAGAAGGATACAGTGATCCGACGTATGTGCCTCCCCCGACAACTACTACACCCCTCCGGCCCACTGCACCCCCACCATATGAAAGTACAAGGGAGCGAGGCCAGGCGAATACACAAAGGGTGGACATAGAAAAACTCACAGATGATTTACAGTCAAGACTGTCAATAGCAAAATATGAGCTCTCGAGGATAAAAGACATGTGCGGACAAACAGCACTTAATGCGGCTAGATCAGGGCGCACGTCTAGAGCGCCAGGTGAGAATAGAAAACCTAAAGAGGGGTGGAAAAAAGGTGAGATACTGTTCAGAATTGAAGAAGAACCGACACGAATAATTGAAATAGAGACACGCGAGGGAGATACTGACAATGATGAAAGGCCTATGGGGGATAGAGAGGAATTACTATGCGACATAAGGGACGAGTTAGAAGAAAGTGACAGGTTGAGCATGGCTATGGGAGGGGGAAGCGAAGGGGGGGATGGCACATGTTCAGTGAGAACACTGGACGATGAGTGGACGGGACGTCTAAGGAACAGAGTGGGGAAAATGGCATCACTGGAAACATCAGCATCCAAATTGGGTCCGGATGCCATAACGAAAGGAAAGCTACAGCTCCCGTTGATACACAGAGGAATAGGGAGGCCTAACTATATCCCATGGGCACAGATGGATAAAGCCAATTTATTAAAGCTATTGCCCCCATTATCAGGAGGGGCAAGTAAGTGGATATACGCCTTTGAAAAACATACTGCTGGGGTACCCCTAGCTATAGGAGATGTGAAAAGTCTGCTCGTATCAGCGGTGGGCGATCAGGCTGAAAGAGTATGGGTTAAAGCCGGTTTCCCGGGAGTAACGTTAGATTGTGACCGCCATGATGGGGCCTCCTTTAACACAGTGCGGGCTAGGGTGTGGGACGCCTTACGCGAAACATTTCCAGATACACCGGACTTACAGTCAGTGATGCAATGTACAATGAATGACGGGGAGGAGGCTATGGATTACATTTTTCGGGTCCAAGAGATGTGGAGAGCGGAGACGGGCACGCCTTGGTATCAATCGACATCTTTATTTTACTTCATTATAAAAAGAGGGCTCCCAAAGGAAGTGCAGAAAGCGCTCGATAAGATAGCAGGTATTGAAGCAAAGGGATGGCCAGAAATTCAGAGCATAATAGTACACCATTGTAAACGAATAAAGGAAAGGGAGAAGGAGGTGGCGCAGAAAAGATTGGCAGACGAAGCGAAGTTAGTACAGACAAAATTGGTGAAGGTCGCAGCAGCAGTAGCTGTGCTCCCACACAGCAGGGAGGGAGACGATGAGGAGGAGGGGCTGATAGCAATACAAGGAAGGATGGCAGCTAATTGGGCGGGAGCAGGACAGCGGCAGTGGAATGAGCAAGAGCAAGGTGGAGGTCCGCAGTGGCAAGAGTGGACCCCTCGAGAGGGACGAGGTGGGTACAGGGGCCGAAGAGGAGGCGGAACGGGGTACGGGGGAACGGGAGGAAATGGATGGCAGGGTCCTAGAGGTGCACAAGGAAGTTGCTGGAACTGCGGGCGATGGGGGCACTATTCTAGAGAGTGCAGAAGCAGACCTAATAACGGGTTCCAAGAAGTAGAACAATATGGCCATCCCCACCCGGGAAGCCCATATGGCCTCCCAATGGGACAACAGCAACTAAGAAACCCAGGCCAAGGTAATGCTGGCCAGCAACAGGGACCCCAGTATAGAACACAGAACCACCCACAAAACAATGACAGTATGCAATATACGCCAGGTAACCCTTTCGCGACAACAGCAAACGGGGCCCCCGCACAAGCCCCTTACAACGGCATGTCAGTGGTTTCAGGAAATGTCTTTAATGAGGGGGGGGCGATGAGACACCCCGCATAGGACAGCCCACAGAGAACACTTGCGTGTCCAGTTCTATCTACCACCTACAGTGCAGCAGAGGAACCATTGGTAGGGGCGCAGATAGGAGATAAGCAGTTTATATTCATGGTTGATTCGGGAGCGGAGAAATCATGTGTCAGAGAGGGCCGGTTCCCGTTATCTAACAGGAAGTTAGAGACGCAGGGGTTCTCTGGGGCTGTAATTGAAGTTCCTTACACAGAAGCTTTGGATGTAACAGTGGGGGGCAAGACTGTGAAGGCACCCTTACTGTATTACGAACAGTCCCCAATAAATTTGTTGGGGAGGGACCTTCTAAGTAAACTTAACATGACCATATAATTTACTGAAAGAGGAATAGTGTGTTCTACACCCGGGATATGCCCCTTGCGTGCAATGTTGGTAGTGCAAGCCTACACAACCACACGAGGGCTGCCACAAAATGAAGAAATGTTTATTGAAGGGCTAAAAACTTTGGCCCTCGTAATTCCAGAGCTAAGAAGAATGGATTGGAGGATTCCAGCAGAGTTCCTCTTCCGCCCCATAGTGTGTCCCAATGCAACACCAGGATCAGTGGTATCGTTGGATTTGCACGCTGTGCAGGTATCAGCGAAAAGGATCGCTGTGATTGGAGTGGACAGGGGAGGATGTGAGTGGCGCACAGTGCTGTGTACAAACGCCAACCTCGCCCTACGCGAGGTAACAGATGAGGATCTCTTTTCAGATACAGAAGGGGATGGTGAGATAGTAATGGAAATAGCAATGCCCTGTGACATTTTGTTCCAAGCCAGGGAGATCCCCGTCCAATTGATGGCAGTGGTAGGAACACCACCGTCATTTTTTGATGACGACATGAGGCTCGTACCAAACAATTTATGGACAACAGGCCCCCATGATGTAGGGCTGTTGCACGGAGTACAACCTGTGATAATAAAACTAAAGCAAGGAGCAATCTTACCCCGAGTCAAACAGTATCCATTGTCCCGTGAAGCTGAAGAAGGGATAAAAGAAACAATAAATGCACTACTAGCACAAGGGATAATAGTGCCTTCAAACTCCCCATGTAACACATGTATTTATCCAATCAAAAAAGCGAAAGGGGGATCTTGGAGGATGATACAGGACTTACGCCCCCTCAATGACGTAATTCAGAAAGAGTTCCCTCTAGTCCCGAACCCTGCATCAATTCTATGCAGCATCCCAAAAGCGGCATCACATTTCACAGTAGTGGACTTGAAAAATGCATTTTTCTCAATACCCCTGGCTGAAGAAAGTAGATACCTTACAGCCTTTACACTGGGGGGTAAGAGATATGAACACTGCAGACTACCACAGTGGTACTGTGAGAGCCCGAGCATATTCAATCGCATATTGCATGAAGACTTGGGAAACCTATCAGTTGAAAGTACAATTATTCAGTACGTAGACGATTTATTAGTGTGTGCACAAGACGAGGCAACATGTAGAAAAGATTCAACAACGCTCCTGACTTTACTAGCCAACAAGGGATACAAGGTAGACAAGGAGAAGTTACAATACTGCCTGACTGAGGTCCTATACCTGGGACAGCTCATATCAAAAGACGGAAAAAGAATAATTCCCGACAGGGTAGAGGCTATAAGATCAGTAGGAGAACCCACAACAGTGAAAGATATGCAGACATTTTTGGGGATGTGCAACTATTGCCGAGCATGGATACTAGACTATGCAGCATACACGAGGCCCCTCCTACAAGCACTGAAGGAAGCACAACAGGAGAATGAAAAAATAAAATGGTCAGAAGAAATGAGCACTTCATTTCAATCATTGAAAGAGCTAATTTCAAGCGCTCCAGTACTAGCAAACCCTGATTATGGACGCGAATTCTACCTATTTTCAGACTGCAAGGGAACACTTATGACAGCAGTACTGACACAAAAAACATCTTTAGGACACAAGCCATTGGCTTACTATAGTGGTACTTTAGATACAGTGATGCAGGGTCATTTCGCGTGCGAACAATCACTAGCTGCAGCCGCATTCGCGATTGAGAAAAGTGCCACAATAGTAATGGGTTGCCCTGTAACATTGTTTGTGGAACATTCGTTATTTGCAATACTTGAGAGATCAAAAAGCACATTGACCACACAGCGGGCAACAGCCTACGAGATTATATTGTCCAGCGCCAACATCCATATAGTGAGATGTAAGACAGTGAACCCCGCCACATTCATTACAGAAGCGTGCACATTAGAGGATATGCAGAACCACGATTGCGCAACCTACACAGGAGAAGGAGGGGAGGACACAGTGGTGTGTGAGAACGCCCTAAGCGAAGGGGAAGTGTACTTTGTGGACGGGTCTGCATCAATTGATGTGGACACGGGAGAAAAACACGTTGGCATGGCAGTAGTGAGGTTAGAAGAAGGTGAGTTCGAAACACTAGTACAGTACCGCCTCCCGTCACATTACTCTGCACAGGCAGCAGAACTGATTGCGCTCATAGAAGCACTACATGCAGCAAAGGGTTGTGCAGTGACAATATACACAGACTCAGCTTACATGACGACGACAGTACATGGAGGTCTAGCAAGATGGGGGCGTAGGGGATTCAGACGGGCAGACGGAACACCAGTACAGCATGCAGAATTGTTAAAAGAGTTAATTGAGGCCCTTCAAAACGCTACTGCAGTAGCAATAGTGAAGTGCCAAGCCCATACATCCAACACAGATGTTGTGTCTTTGGGGAACGCGGCAGCGGACGCTGCCGCCAAGGAGGCTTCCTATTTTCAGAAATATGACACGGGTGAGTTCATGATTAAGAACAAAACAACCGAAGAACTCCCAGAAGGGTACAACATGATGTCCGTATCACAAATACTAGAATTACAGGAAGGATCTAGTGCAGAAGAAAAATTGACGTGGACAAAACGGGGGTGCAGCCAGTCGGGAACAGACCTACTATGGCGGCAAAATAACTCAGGGAAAGTGGTAATGCCACTACAGTTACTAGAAGTTGCATTTCAACAGCTACACTTCCCTGCACATAATACCAAACAGCACATCGCAGCGGAAATACAGGAAGAATGGTTCGTGCCCTGTCTCCAGGAGCATGTGTCTCGATTGGCAATGGAATGTACAACATGCCAAATATACAATTCAGGAATGACATTACGCACGCTCCGGGGAACAATTCCTAAACCCATTGGCCCATTCAGAGAACTGCATATAGATTACGCAGACATGGGGGAAAGGTGTAATGGCGCGCGGTACATGATCGTGGTTGTGTGCCCATTTTCAAGGTGGGTGGAAGCAGGACCCTGTGCGCGACCTGATGCCAAAAGCGCCGCCAAGTTCCTAGTAAGGGAAGTGTTCCCGCGCTGGGGAATTTGTGACGTAATTCGCTCAGACAACGGCACTAATTTTGTGAATGAACTTTTCAAGGAAGTTACCACATTATTGGGTATAAAACATAAATTGTGTTCGATTTATCATCCCCAAAGTAATGGCGTAGTGGAAAAGATGAACGGACTGTTGAAGGGCAGGTTATCAAAACTATGTTTCTCATTGAAGAAAAATTGGATTTACTGTCTACCCATGGCGCTATTTGAATTGAGAAATCAGCCAAGCAAAGACCACCATTTGTCCCCGCACGAGATCGTGACCGGGAGACGAATGAATACAGCACACTCTCCACTGCGCGAACACTCAGATGCTCACAGAAGCGCCGCAATATTGGGAGATGAGTTCACAGACTATTTAAGGAAATTGACAAGGGCAGCGCGCGCGATATCAAAGCAACTCTCCCCACCCTTCACTAGAGAAGAGGGAAACATAACAAGATCTGTCACGGAGCCAGAGCAACAGCTACAGCTGATGCCAGGCGACTCAATTTATGTCAGAAGCTTTGTGCGTCGGTGGAATGCACCACGATTCCATGGTCCATACGAGGTAATATTTTGCACGCCCACAGCAGTGAAGGTGAAGGGCTTGAGGTACTGGGTGCACTTGACCGATGTACGGAAAGCATACAGCAATGTACAAGAGGAGATAGATGAGGAGGCACAGACAACAGCAAACGATGCAACTGAGTAGAATGTCTAAATATGAACTTGTGTGTGTGTGTCAGCACCGGACTTGAATGAGAGAATAACTAATAAGGATATTTCAAAAAAAAAAAAAAAATGTTTTCTTTTTATCTTGTCGAGTTGTATGTAATTAATGAAATGACAAAATTATAGCCTGTATACACCCTTGTCTGTGAATACCCCTCCCCGCATCCCCACCCGCTTCCATTCCCCGTCAAATATATTTTGGCACCGATGGTGCTAGCAAAATGTTTACACACATGCACTTAATGCACTTTTATATCCCAAACAGGAGCTTCCATGGCATCTAACGGGCAGCCTGCAACGGATAGAATTAGTAGAATGAGAGAATTAATACATGAGAGATGCAGATTCGAGATTCGTATGAGTGTGGATTATCTTTATGCATCACATTGTTTTTTATGATAATGTTTGGTCTGGTCACATACTGGTTTATAGCGTTCATCTCTATCGAGATGAACGAGGGGGGAGGGATTAACAGCACTACTGGGCCTAGCACTACTGGGCCTAATGCAACTACAGGTGTCAATACTAGGGAAGGTGATTTTTTGATATGGGACGGAACTAAACTTGTATGGGGGTATCATACCACACCATCCAGTGTTGTCACCTTACAAAGAAAAAAGCCACATGGTGGAATGCAGAACAACACAGTGTCTCCACCAGGAGTATCTAATTACAATGCCCACAGTCTAAATGACTGAAACCCGTCTGCCATATCATGGTTGTATAACACCCCCACCAGCCAGCCTGCCCCCATACTAAAAAACAACCTGCCAGATAACGTCAGGAAAGAAGAAGAAAAGCTACTAGCAATGCACGAAATATTATATGATGAATGGGCCAAGGGGGGCGGGAATGAGAAAGGGGGGTCTAGTTTGTCCCTTGCCCAGGGAGTTGGGAAGTACATGAGGAACAAGAACAACAAACGGAAGAGGGAAGCAGGGAAGAGGAAGTATGATGAGTACTATGGGCTAGATCTAGATAAGATGGAAGACCCACGACACCCCCATCAAACAAATAAGTGTTATGCAGACATGAGTGCCACAGCTAAACAGACAACAAACGAGAGCTGTTATGTCTGTTCCCTCATCCCTCACGCATCAGGTACACCCAAAGTATTATTACCCAAAGAGTTGCCAATTGTAGATGCCCAGTGTCTCCTTCATCTCACGTTGTGCAGGATTAAGAACACCTTCCAGGCACACGAAGTGACTTTTCAAATGCTGCAGAACGAGAAAACGTGTTACCCAAAAACGGCAGGGGTGGTATGTTTGAAAGAACCATTTTTTGTAATAGAAGGGACACTTTTTTCTGACAACAAGCGGAAGGATGAAGAAGTACTGTGCAAAGCGGAAGCACTGAGAGGTGTGGCACCGGAGAAATTGCAGTGGATAGAAGAAACATGTACGCCAGTATGGAGAGAACACATTTCAAAACTAACATGGGCAACTGCCATCGAAAAACCGTTCAAACTGCAGAGCGAAATGGACTATGGACTGTGTTTTAAAGGAGAAGGGAGAACCCCCATGGGAACAAACAAGAACTTTAACAAGACCCTCACCATCCCAGATCTGAGGAAAGGGACAGCGGCCCTGATGGACACGTACTGGGTATGCGGCAACCAGGCATACCTACACCTCCCCCAGTCATGGAGTGGCAGTTGCTCAATGGCCACTCTGCACTCAGCCCTAATGGTGATACCAGAAAGCCACATCGATGGGAGCAAAAGGACACAGGAATACGTGCAACAGAGTGTGGCTCAACCAACTGCCGAGTCACAAATATATGTCCTGTCTTCCGGAAACAAGGGAGAAGTGCTGACCCGTAACAGACGAGCATCAAATTACATATCAAAGGCATCATCAGAACTATTGGCTCAGATCCCAGACAAATATCGATTATTCAGCTCAGCAGAAACATTTTTTGCCTCGCTCGTCTCAAGTGTCCAAGCAAGGGCAAACGCAAAATGGCTCCAGATAACCCGCTGGGAATTGATTCAGCTGGCAAACAACACTGAAGAAGGATTCAATATAATAAAGGTGGAACTAAGAACTTTACGACTAATGACCATGCAAAACAGGTATGTCCTGGACCTGTTGACGGCGATGGACGGCGGTGTTTGCCGAAAAATAGGAAGTGCCTGCTGCACTTTCGTACCTTCTGAAGACGCAGAAAATGGCTCCCTGTCCCATGTGATCGAAGCAGTCCACAACCTAGGAGAAAAAATGAAAATGGAAGGTGGAGCAGAAGAGAGTACATGGTTCAACAACATCTTCTCCTGGGTTCCCTCATGGCTTGGAACGACTGTGAAATTTTTGATACCAGCTGTTGTGTTCCTCCTTTTACTTTTTTGCCTGTGCCAGGTGGGTCTTGGAGTTTGTGCTAACGCAGTACCAAATGGTGCAATGATGATGGTGACAATGGGCAACTCACACGGTACAATAAAAACGATGCAAGAAGCACAAGTACAAACAGGGATAGATAACACACCCAGGTACCAACTGGTGCCTATGTACCACGATAAGGATATTGTAGATAAGTTGTGGCACACCACCATCAAAGAGCCCCGTATACTAGAATGGTACGAGGAAGTTTGGGTAGATTTGGAAGGAGATGGTGGATGTATATATCTAACGTGTACCCCAGATGAATATGCCAGGAGAGGTGAGAGCTTAAGGGGGGTGTGCAGAGCATGGATGCCCATCAAAGGAACTCCTGCATGGGATGAGGCGGTGATGGACAAGGCAGAATGTAGGAGGATAGAAGATTTAAAGAATTCGTTACTTTAGTAACGAAAGGGGGGAAATGTAGGGGAGGACTGGTCCAGGAGACCCCCCTCGCCTGCGCTTTCTCCCCAGGTGAGGGCTATGGCTCTCTTGGGCGTCCCCTCATGCCACCCGGGCCCAGGTGGTGGAGGGTTCACCCACTGGAGACATTGCCCGCACGTATTAATTGCCCACATGTATTAAAATTTAGCTAGGCCCAGAAACCATTTTGTCTGGTAAAGATGGTGTGAGCTCAGCGCACTGTAGTGCGGCCCCCACCCTTGGAGGGTTTCAGTCATCCTTGTTGCCGCAGCACCCTGGCAGATCCGCTGCGAGCACGTTCCCACGAACAAGACGGACATGAGCTAGCGTAATACACTAACATTGTAACAGTTTACCTCCCGCAGTGTATCATCGCTCCCAGCATGACCCGGCCAGCAGGCCGGGCAATGAAAAGAACAGTAAAATAGTCATCAGGTGGCAGACAGTCTTTATATATTAATGTTGAGACCACTCGCAAAGTATGCTTTCTTCCACAAAATCCCTTATATTACAAAAACTTGTAAAATGTATAAACATAAGAAAGCATGCTTCCATGATATAAGCAATGGCGAGCCCACACCATTGCAGTTGGGTGCTAATAATAAAGGAACGCACCAGGAATCTATTTGTTACGTGTATCACTGGGAAACTTACACCCCATGGACTTGCGCCATAACTGAACTAATGCTGCTAGAGGACACAAGAAGACAAATGTAACCATACAGAGGGCCCATGTGAAGGATGCACGAGAAGGCGCATGTTATGTGTGCATGTCTAGGCCCCACATGTGCCACCACCGTCGCGAACAGTGGCGGGTTACTTTCTATGTTCTCCACCAATCCTAATTCTACCTCACTTACTGCAAATATATATGCATATAACTAAATACTGTACTTGTTAAAACATAATGTATGAATAAGGTGCTCAAACTGGGTATAATCGAGACACATCCAGCAAAGTTTAAATGTATGTTTTGTATTGCTTTGAATAAGTATTATAGAGTGTTCAAATGTTTGTGATGTCTTTACCTAAATCGACAACACACGAGGGAGATACCTTTGTGAAATACGTGCAAGGCCATTCCCCCTCCCACCCTGCGAAGGCTGCCAAGGCATGAGAGCAGAGGCCGCGCTGCTTTACCTCCCCCAACCAGACTGGAGCCGCTTCAAAGATTTGTAACCCCCTCTGTAGCACCCAAGGCCGCCGCCCGCCACCTGCATTATTTACAGCACAGCAGTAAACCTCTGCCTGAACACACGCGCCCCCTCGTAAACCTCACAACCCACCGGACCATCTCAGACTTATGGCCCTGTGCAATCAGGACACCCAACACTTTGACAACACACAGCGGAACATCCATAACAACTTCTAACAAGGCAGAAAGACCTGTACCATCCGTCCCAGGCCCTGAAGCTTAGCCCCTTGACCTAAGGCCCCGGTCAACAGGACACTGGTAACCATGTCTTGACGTATTACCTCCAGGCCCCTCACAAGGTGCATTCCTCCTGTGTTGCATTAACCTGTAGTATAACCTATTGGAAGATTTACTAAAGAAGATAATATTGAAATGGCTGAATGACTGCGGTGTGCATGGCCTAGGGCAAATAAGTCAGGAAAAGACATTCATCTCTGACACTGGCCGCGATGGCACAACAACACCGCCCGGATGAACTCTGCCACCCTGCCAGGCCCAGCCCAACCCACGAGGCTGACCAGTGACGTCTTCCAGCCAAAGCCAACCACATCGCAGCAGCACCTATAGTTAGTCGTCGCCACCCAATCCCCTTGAACTTGTGCCCCCTATAGTGTGTAGGTTCTTATGACGTTTTTTGTAAATATATACGCCTGTCTTTGCTATTGTCAGACAGAGCGCTCTCGGAGTTTGCAGAGTTCTTTGCATGCCCTATTCTGATTGATAAACTCCCATTTACGCTCACCCGCACTCTGTCTTGGCCTTATTCCCATTTTGCTTTCACTAGATAGCACCAGAGTTATGATTTCCTGATGCAATGTTCTCTCAACCCACAATTAACCTAATTCTAACAACTAAATGAGATTTGCAAGATAAAAGAGGGTTCTGTTTTGGTAAAATTAAGTCGTTAAAGACAGAAAATCGGTTTGGAAAGGAAAAGACAGATTTTGCTTATACTAGTTTTAATGGCTAGAAAAGAGGAACGCCACCCGTGAATATAAAAGTTACGCTGCAGTTGTAACCCTTCACGCAGTGTACCTCTGTTCTTTAGGGAAAATTAATTAATTGAATCAAAATACAGGATGGGGTGAATTAAAGAATGGCGCTAACACTAGGAAATCCCAGACAAGATGCACAGAGAATTCCGACAGTTGGACAAATTAACCAAGGCATGGATAGAGTTGCTTAGAGAGTGGAACAAAGACAAAGGGTCAAGACGGGGTAGGCTGTATTGTTATGGGATGGGTAAATACTCACAGTCCATACTTGAGTTTGGGATTTTAGGACAGTCAACCAGGTTCTGGTAACCGCTCGGCGGGCGCCCCTTACAGCAAACAGCTGGGCAAGTCTGGTCGCTGAATGGCAAAGGTACAGCGGGCATGCAGGTAGTGGACTCAATAAGCCGGTCTGGTCACAGGATGCTACTCAAAATGGGTACCACAGCTTTTCCCACTGGTTATTGGGATTTTCAGTGGGATTTCTGGATCAAGGCCTTGCTGGAATAGGGTCAGCTATGCTTTGGTCTTGCAGTGGGATCTGGAATCTAGCAAGATGAATGTAGAATATCAGGATACGCAGGCGCTGGAAATTCAGGAGAGAGTGTGTCCAGAGTTCTGTCAGGCTCCCATATTTATAAGGCATGGTGACATCATAGAATGATATGGTGAGGCAGGCTTAAGCTAGGCACGCCTCTAACAACTGGATTGGGCAGGGGTGATTGTTACCGCCTTCCTGTGAGCTGGTTGGACTTTTAGAGACATGACATCAGCTTTATGATGTGGCTTTACAATGCATAGGATCATCCCACAGTTACTTTAGCTAAAATCCAGTTTTGATATAAATGGCACATTTTTACAGTTGTGGCATCTTAACAAATTACATAGGCAGATTACATATTTTACGCAGACCATGGCAGTCCAATACGCAGGTTTGTATGCCATTGTTTCACCCTTCTAATCGTTTTTCGTGATTTTAGTGAGAACCGCTTCACCCAAAATCCCACACTTTTAGGTGTGTGTGCATATTATCATAGGGCATATTTCTATAAATTTTTAACGTTCCATCATATGTACTTCCCCATGATTTACATTCTCCTGGCGTTTGTGTCCCATACATGCTATGGACGGCTGCAAAATCTTGTTTATAAACCACAAAAATCACATTTAAGCTGTAAAACTTTTACATTTCTGCGCTGTCCGGTTACAGAATTAACAGTCTTAAAAGTTTATTCCTCCAATAGTATTTTGAGAAAGATGGTCAAAAGCCTTTGTCCTTTAACTGGGACCAGCTACCACCAACTGTCAGTTTCAGCCCAGGGTGGGGGTTTCTAGATCTATTGTCTCAAGCTGAAGCCCAAACAAATGTCTGACAAGCGTGTGACATTTCTTTGTCTTGGTCCATTCAAAGTTTTCAAAGGTGGCAGTTAACAGGTAAGTGTCCTAGAATATAGTGTGGCTTCTTTTGGTGGGGGGGGAGGCCTCTCCTGTTTGTTAGCAACCCCCCAGCAGAAAACCTGTTTGGGCAGATTTCCCCAGTGTAGCCAATGCCATTTTTTTAAATTTTATTTTATAACACAAATGTGTTTCCCAACACAAACCCCTTTACATTGCTAGGCCAGGACAGGGCCTTATCCAACATACACTTTTAAAACAGGTATTTTTCTTATTTGCAAAAGTACATTTAAACACGTAATGAAGCCTGCTGTCATGTTCCTTTCAAAAGGTTGCATCTGAATTTCCCACATTTTTATGCAACCATAGCCAGTTTCTTTTATACAGCAATTTGTTTGAAACACAGATGCGCTGAAATTGACATAGGCCTAGAGAGCCAGGCCTTTTTGAAGCATTCATTTTTGACATTTTGTAGCCCAAAAGTCAAGCGATTTCCCGCACGGCTGAAAGTAAAACCTCTTTTGATTTCCCAGTTCTGAACAACAGCCTGTCATTCAGGGATACTGCTCTCTTCTGCTGGAGCACAATGTGAATATAGATGGACATGGCAGGGTCTCACTGATAAAAGTAGTGTGATGATGAACAGATGAACATAGCGTCAGGGCAGCATCCTTTTTCATGCAAAATATTCCCTTTTCAATGGGAATTTTTTAGCAAGCAGCAGAGAAGCTTCTTTTGGTGCACACAAGAACACACACTGGCACCTTTCTCGGTGTGCGCCCTGTTCCAACTCGCCCAATAGGTATTTGGCAAGATGGTACAGCCATCATTTTTCAGCTGCAAAATGCAGTTTTGATGCGGTGGTCCTCCAAGGAGCCAGCGCAGCCATTTTGCTGTTAACTGCTGCAGCTTGATCATGGATGGGGATTCTGCTGAGTGTGTCAATGTATCCCACAGGTGTAGGAAAAGATAATAGAAGTGCGACAAGACCAGAGAGAGAGAGAGAGAGAGAGAGAGAGAGAGAGAGAGTGGAGGGAGTAGGAGAGCAGGGAGTAACAGGATACAGAAAGAGAAAGAGGAACTAACTGGTCCAGAGGTAGAGGAGAGAGTGGGAGCAAGGAGGGATAAGATTAGGAAAAGGGCAGAGAGGACAAGTGGAAGAAAGTAAGTGTGTAAGGAGACATACATTCTCTTGAATATCATTGATTAAATTGGGGGACACCAAGAGAATATAGCAATCACCCTGCTCAGGGGTAGTACAGGGCTGCCCGCCAGCCTGAGCCTAGGTAGGCTCGAGCCAAGCGAGGGCACCCCAGGGTTCGTCCGAGGTATGAATAGTTTTTTTTTTGGGGGGGTCTCCACGCTTCTTGCACAAGCCCAATCTCCCGATTTAAAAAACAAGATGGCCACCACCATACTAAATAGAAAAGAGACATACTCCCTTTTCTATTTCTATTGTGGCACCAGTGGCAGCCACATGTGGGATAGATTGCCGCGACCATAGCACAAACCTCCAGTCCAGCAGGTAAGTGAGGGAAGGATGCGGGATGTCTCAAGGGCTTGGGGGGGGTGGGGACATGGGGAGGCAACAGGGAGAAGACTCCCTGTTGTGTATCCTTAGAAGGTCCAGCAGAGCAGGTGGTACCAATCTCTATTTGCATTACATCATCGGGAAATAGGAAAGCGTGGGATAGGGTGCCGGAAGCCCACAAGATGTCAAGGCTCGAGTTAGGGACTGCGCTTAGTAGGGTTAACCCGTAGTCGGCTAATTCCCCAATAAAACCCCTGGAACTGATGTTGCTGAGTTTTGTGGAATTATTCAAGCCATCCGTGACAGAACTTAAAGTATAATACATTGTCTGCAAAAAAACGTGTTTGTTGAAAAAAAAAAGGAATAGCCTGGAAAGGTATGAAAAGATGTAGAGCGAGCCTTCCGCACCAAGACATGTTGTTCAATTGTTAATAAGAAAGCTAAAGTAAATGTCAAATGTGACAATATTTTGATACCAAAACTTGGGGCAACCTTATCAGGGAGTATTTTCATCCAGAAAACTGCATTACTGGAGCCCCGGATGTTAAGTACAGGCTGCGTCCACATTCCATCCAGGAGCACGAGCAAGGCAAGCAGTCTCCATGGCCCTGCGTGGGTGATGTGTGCGGTGGGATCAAAGTGGGATCAAAGTGGACATAAACCCCTTGCTCATCAGCACTGTGGGTGCAATGTGCACATCTGCTAGCTAGAAAGTCAGCTCAGAGAGTTGTGCACCCGCTGCATAGACCTGAACCTAAATCGCAAAGAACAGGTTCGAATTCTGTCTGACACCACATCAAGCGCACTACTGCCTGCTGTTCAGCCCCTGCCCCTCCCTGCACTGCCCGCCCATCAGAAATGGACTGCCAACATTTTAAATCTTTGGTGGTCGATAAAATTGGGCATTACATTAAACGTGCTTATTCTTCAAGTGCCTAGAGGCAATTCAGTTGTGGATGTGTGAGCTCTAAATGGTCAATATTATTAGATATTATAACTATCACATCATATATTTTCTTTTCTTGACCTCCCGCCACTCGCTCACTCCATCCATCCCTTTCCCAACCCTCCTCACCCCAGCGTTCTAAGGTGATCACACTATCTTATTGTTACTGTCCTGTCGCTGGCTAGAATAATGCCCCTGCTATTAATTCAGAAGCAGTAGAATAAAGGGAGGAAAGCTTTTTTCCACTGATACGTTTTCCGCAAACACTCCAACTCCGCAGTATTATGGGAAATCTTGACAGGCACATTGTTAAATGTAAGGGAATTTCTGCTAGACCGGGCATTGAGTAGAAAGAGGATTTGTTTTATATGGCCCCTCACTATGTATTGATGATATGCGTGCAAGCTAAAATGGGCAGGATTTTTTATGTGTCCTCCTAATGATGACTTAGACCTACTTCAATTTTTTGGACAGTAGAAATTGTGACAAATGTAACAGCTAGTGCAATAAGGAAAGGTTTGCTTTAAACCACATCATAGAACATAACTCTAAGGTTGCAATGTTCTGTTTTTAGGTCCTTACCCAGAGACTGTGCAGCCCTTAGAGCAACACATCACGATTGTAGGCAGCACCAACAAATCAAAAAATCATTCATATAAGCTCTCAATTCCATCATGCTCGCCGCAGTTTGTCACCCTAAGGCTGCCATTCTTTTCCTTACCCTGAGTCACCTGACCCCGTCTTGAAAGCAAGTCATTATAGGCCAACGCGGCGACGCTTTGGCACACGGCAGCGTCTTGCAGGGCTCCAAACTGCAATCAAGCCCTGCTCTGGAAGATCAGAAGGGCAAAGAAAGCTCTTTCGTGTTCAAAAAGGGACTCTCCGAAAACTCCTTATTCCGTGGTCCGCGAACATTGCGCACTTTGCTGCCGGAATGCCGATAACCTACTAGAGAACATGCTCACGCGGAAGACGCCGGATGCTGGAGGATGTGCGTCCCTTGGGCTCTAGACAATGTCTGGATTGATAAGTGGGGGACACTGAGCCCAGGAGGCCAGCATAAAGCATGCTGCCACTTCTAGCTAAGCACTGCAGTCCAACTAGTCGCAAACCCAGACAACAACGCCATGACTTTGCTTCATTGTTATGTTATGTTATTTATTTTTATTTCTTGTATTGGTTTTTTCATAACGCGCTTTAATACCTGAGTTCGGTTTCTAAGCTCGGGTTCTAAGCGCGGATCCGGGATTCGAACCTCTGTTGCTCTTTGCTTCGTTGCCCCTGTGCTGTCCTCCGTTCATCAATGTTATTTTACAACAATAGTTTTTTATACTGTGCCAGTGTCAGCCTTTGACAGGAAGCAGACATAACCAGGTGTCTATGTTCATAGGTTTTATTGACAAGGATCAAAGCAATTGGCTCACGGTCCCATGAGGCAAGAGGAGAAGAGTTACAAAGTCATCCATTTCCCTGCAGTCTGCGTTAGTGTTGAGGACCCTTTGGAGAGCTGGCAATGGTTGAAAGATGAATCCCTGGAGCAGGATATGACCTCATCCATCCCGGAAGGCAGTAGGCAAGCAATGGTAGCTCAGGATGACTCCTTGGGATGCCGGCTCAGGGTCACATTTGCAGGTAGTATCTCTCCTGGGATTTGGAGCATGAGCGCTGGGGGCACTACCCAACCAGCTCATGATCATGGGTTTGAAGAGAATGCCAACTACGCTTTGTCATGCAATCTTTGTTTACTGCCCCACTGGTAAAGGAGTCTGGACCCTCAGGGAACATGGAGGCATCCCAGTCTGTGGCAGTGAGTAACCAGAGGGTTTTAAGGAACCTTGCGAATGTACCTGTGGGATTACCCTTGACTGAAGCTGCTGTCCCTGGGCAGGAGAGACACGTGGATCTGTGCTGATGCCCATGGAGGTCTTCATTGTGAGATACGTTTTGGGACTCTGAGACCACTAATGAGTCAGTGGCTTGGAAGTGTGACACCACCCTTCTCTCCAGGTTCCCCTTCTATATAAATCCAAATTCAGGGAGACACTGAAACAATGCCCTTTTTGGAGCGTGGATGTTCTGCACAGGTTCTCAATTTCTCTACTCAGGTCCACACCCCTTCCAAGCCACCAGGTATTCAAGTGTACTTCCTTTGAGTCTGCAGTCATATATTCTTTGAATTTCAAGGTCGTGGGCCTGCAAAACGTTGTCCAGTAGTATGTGTGTTGATTTGTCATCTCTGGGAGCAGGCTTTAATAAAGATATGTGGAAAACTGGATGGATTCTCTAGCCCTCCCCTAGAATACGTTTATATCTAGGCAGTCTCTCAAGTACTTCTGTCTATTAGGGACAGACCTACGAATCTAGAGTGGGACTTCTTGCTGGTCTGTGGTATGGCCAGATTCGTTGAGTTCAGTAATACTGACTAACCCGCACGAAAATATGCTGCTAGCATATGTCATTTAGCTGAGTGAGGTTTGCATGTTTGTTTGGCGTGACAAAGATGTCTTTGTTCACTTTTAAGTACTTCCTCTGTCTGACATGGTCATTGCTCACATGAGTGGCAGCTAGTGGTAAGTTAAGGGAAAGGATTTGTGTGTGATAAGCCTGCTAACAATAAAAGGGGGACAAATCCAAAGACGAATCTAAAACATTAATTTGGGAGAACATTGAGTCAACCATTGAGACAACTGCAGATATGTGTTCCAACAATGTGGCTATTGCTCCAATATGCAATTTAATCTTTCAGTTTACCAATCCATTTGAGGATGATAGTTGATGGAGCAGGCTATTTCAGTTTGGAACAAACAACAAAAGACTTTTCAAAGTCTGGCTATGAATTGACTTCATCTATCCAACACTATCTTGGTGGGTAGCCTATGACGTTTGTATACGTGTTACAAAACATACAAGTTAGAGTGATTGTCAAGGGACCACTGCTCTTGGTATGAAGTGATCTATTTTGCTGTTATAGTCAACAATTACGGTTATACGACTATATACATGAGACTCCTGGAGGATATTTGCGAAGTCTATGGATATATTTCTCAGTGGCAGGCAGTTATAGTAGGAGGACTAAAAGGCTTTCTTCGAGTCTTTCATGCTCACACAGGTGTTGACTCACTCCCCTAGAGGTCCATATGCAGTATTCTCGAAGCCATCACGCCCTGCACCCTTTATGAACAGGTGCAGAGTACTGTCTACCTATCCCCACTGATCCAACACCCTTTCATACACATTCCAGGTGTTGGCTAGAATGTTTCCACTCTGCCCAAGGGTAGAGTTACCAGATGACTCCATGTCACCAGGCACACAACACATTCCAATCTGAAGATGATTATCCGCTCCTGTTTTTTTCTTTGCCTTCTGGAACTTGTAGCCTGAATTTTAAAATGGGAAAAGTGCAACTACAAGAATGCAAAGAACACAATCAGGACTGGGTGAGCACCTACAGATTGGAATGGGTAATGTGGGCAACTACGCAGACACACTGGGCCTGATTCACAGAAGTATTTTATAATGGTGCAATCCCATCGGAAAATGCTGTATGAATCAGGCCCACCTTGTCCCAGTCCTGGGCTTTTATTTCCCCATCGGTTGCTTTCTAGGAGCTGTAGTGTTGGGTCATTTCCATTGAATACAATTAATTGCAGTAAAATTAAAGCAAAAAGAAAAACCAGCACTGGCGTACCATGTTTCTGCTGACATGGAGACATATGGTAACACTGCTCAAGTTTGCAGTCATTCCTCCTCTTTGGGTATTTGCATTTCAGTAACAACTGAAAGCTACATGAGCTGGACTCTTTCATCCTCCGGACCTCCACTCTTCAACAACAACTCCCAATGTGCCTTTAGGTTCTGCCTCACCAGGAGCCAGGATCAGGGAGCCCCAAGATCTGAAGCTTGCCAGCCGGCCGAACGCTTGTGGATAGAAAGCACACTCTTGTGGGGGGAAACGGTAGTCCTCAAATCCAACTCTTATAGTGGTGCAATTTTCTTTAATGCTTTGCACATCTGTACCTGGGCCACATGCATCTGTACCTGGGCCACATGCATCTGTACCTGGGCCACATGCATCTGTACCTGGGCCACATGCATCCGTACCTGGGCCACATGCATCCGTACCTGGGCCAAATGCATCCGTACCTGGGCCACATGCATCTGTACCTGGGCCACATGCATCTGTACCTGGGCCACATGCATCCGTACCTGGGCCACATGCATCTGTACCTGGGCCACATGCATCCGTACCTGGGCCACATGCATCCGTACCTGGGCCACATGCATCTGTACCTGGGCCACATGCATCTGTACCTGGGCCACATGAATCTGTGCCTGGGCCACATGCATCCGTACCTGGGCCACATGCATCCGTACCTGGGCCACATGCATCCGTACCTGGGCCACATGCATCCGTACCTGGGCCACATGCATCCGTACCTGGGCCACTTGCATCTGTACCTGGGCCACATGCTTTTATGGTTATTGTCTTTCTCTCTAGTGCTACATCCATTTGGCTGGAATAACGGAAAGTGCAGCAAGACAGGAGTGTGGTGGATTGACAGATTAGTGAATGTGTGGGTCTAACAACCGAAATAAAAATGACGTGCGGCAGATTAGGAGTGAGGTGCATTGACAAATAAGTGCGTGTGTGGGTTCCACAACCCGAATGACGGGAGGTGCAGCAGGTCAGGAGCGAGGTGCATTGTCAGACAAGTGTGTGTGGGTCCTACAACCAGAAAAAATGTGGTGCATGAGGTTACGATTGAGGTGCATTGACATATGTGTGTGAGTAGCCGGCCGGAATAACAAGAGTTGCATCAAACGAGGCGTGAAGGGAGTACCAGAAAAGGGTCTGTGGCCAATAAAACCGAACTAACAGGAGGTGCAGCAAGTCAGCAGTGAGGTGCAGCAGGTTAGCAGTGGGGTGCAGCAGGTCAGCAATGAGGTGCAGCAGGTCAGCGGAGAGCTGCAGCAGGTCAGCAGTGGGGTGCAGCAGGTCAGCAGTGAGGTGCAGCAGGTCAGCAGTGGGGTGCAGCAGATCAGCAGTACGGTGCAGCAGGTCAGAAGAGAGCTGCAGCAGGTCAGCAGTGGTGTGCAGCAGGTCAGCGGTGAGGTGCGGCAGGTCAGCAGTGGGGTGCAGCAGATCAGCAGTGAGGTGCAGCAGATCAGCAGTGAGGTGCAGCTGGCCAGCAGTGAAGTTCAGCTGGCCAGCAGTGAAGTGCAGCAGGCCAGCAGTGGGGAGCAGCAGGTCAGCAGTGAGGTGCAACAGGTCAGCAGTGAGGTGCAGCAGGTCAGCAGTGAGGTGCAGCAGGCCAGCAGTGGGTGCAGCAGGTCAGCAGTGAGGTGTAGCAGTCCGGCAGTGAGGTGCAGCAGGCCGGCAGTGGGGAGCAGTAGGTCAGCAGTGAGGTGCAGCAGGCCAGCGGTGGGGTGCAGCAGGTCAGTGGTGAGGTGCAGCAGGTCAGCAGTGGGGTGCAGCAGGTCAGCAGAGAGCTGCAGCAGGTCAGCAGTGGGGTGCAGCAGGTCAGCAGAGAGCTGCAGCAGGTCAGAAGTGGGGTGCAGCAGGCCAGCAGTGAGGTGCAGCAGGTCAGCAGTTGGGTGCAGCAGGTCAGCAGTGAGGTGCAGCAGGTCAGCAGTGAGGTGCAGCAAGTCAGTAGAGAGTTGCAGCAGGTCAGCAGTAGGGTGCAGCAGGCCAGCAGTGGGTGCAGCAGGTCAGCAGTGAGGTGCAGCAGTCCAGCAGTGAGGTGCAGCAGGCCGGCAGTGGGGAGCAGCAGGTCGGCAGTGAGGTGCAGCAGGCCAGCGGTGGGGTGCAGCAGGTCAGCGGTGAGGTGCAGCAGTTCAGCATTGGGGTGCAGCAGGTCAGCAGTGAGGTGCAGCAGGTCAGCAGTGGGGTGCAGCAGATCAGCAGTAAGGTGCAGCAGGTCAGAAGAGAGCTGCAGCATGTCAGCAGTGGTGTGCAGCAGGTCAGCGGTGAGGTGCGGCAGGTCAGCAGTGGGGTGCAGCAGATCAGCAGTGAGGTGCAGCAGATCAGCAGTGAGGTGCAGCCGGCCAGCAGTGGGTGCAACAGGTCAGCAGTGAGGTGCAGCAGGCCAGCCGTAAGGTGCAGCAGGCCAGCAGTGAAGTGCAGCAGGCCAGCAGTGGGGAGCAGCAGGTCAGCAGTGAGGTGCAACAGGTCAGCAGTGAGGTGCAGCAGGCCAGCAGTGGGTGCAGCAGGTCAGCAGTGAGGTGCAGCAGTCCGGCAGTGAGGTGCAGCAGGCTGGCAGTGGGGAGCAGTAGGTCAGCAGTGAGGTGCAGCAGGCCAGCGGTGGGGTGCAGCAGGTCAGCGGTGAGGTGCAGCAGGTCAGCGGTGGGGTGCAGCAGGTCAGCAGAGAGCTGCAGCAGGTCAGCAGTGGGGTGCAGCAGGTCAGCAGAGAGCTGCAGCAGGTCAGCAGTGGAGTGCAGCATGCCAGCAGTGAGGTGCAGCAGGTCAGCAGTTGGGTGCAGCAGGTCAGCAGTGAGGTGCAGCAGGTCAGCAGTGAGGTGCAGCAGTCCAGCAGTGAGGTGCAGCAGGCCGGCAGTGGGGAGCAGCAGGTCGGCAGTGAGGTGCAGCAGGCCAGCGGTGGGGTGCAGCAGGTCAGCGGTGAGGTGCAGCAGGTCAGCGGTGAGGTGCAGCAGGTCAGCAGTGGGGTGCAGCAGGTCAGCAGAGAGCTGCAGCAGGTCAGCAGTGGGGTGCAGCAGGTCAGCAGAGAGCTGCAGCAGGTCAGCAGTGGGGTGCAGCATGCCAGCAGTGAGGTGCAGCAGGTCAGCAGTTGGTGCAGCAGTCCAGCAGTGAGGTGCAGCAGGCTGGCAGTGGGGAGCAGCAGATCGGCAGTGAGGTGCAGCAGGCCAGCGGTGGGGTGCAGCAGGTCAGCGGTGAGGTGCAGCAGGTCAGCAGTGGGGTGCAGCAGGTCAGCAGAGAGCTGCAGCAGGCCAGCAGTGAGGTGCAGCAGGTCAGCAGTGGGGTGCAGCAGATCAGCAGAGAGCTGCAGCAGGTCAGCAGTGGGGTGCAGCAGGTCAACAGTGGGGTGCAGCAGATCAGCAGTGAGGTGCAGCAGGTCAGCAGAGAGCTGCAGCAGGTCAGCAGTGGGGTGCAGCAGGCCAGCAGTGAGGTGCAGCAGGCCAGCAGTGAGGTGCAGCAGGTCAGCAGTGGAGTGCAGCAGATCAGCAGTGGGTTGCAGCAGTTCAGCAGTGAGGTGCAGCAGTTCAGCAGTGAGGTGCAGCAGGCTGGCAGTGGGGAGCAGTAGGTCAGCAGTGAGGTGCAGCAGGCCAGCGGTGAGGTGCAGCAGGTCAGCGGTGGAGTGCAGCAGGTCAGCAGAGAGCTGCAGCAGGTCAGCAGTGGGGTGCAGCAGGTCAGCAGAGAGCTGCAGCAGGTCAGCAGTGGAGTGCAGCATGCCAGCAGTGAGGTGCAGCAGGTCAGCAGTTGGGTGCAGCAGGTCAGCAGTGAGGTGCAGCAGGTCAGCAGTGAGGTGCAGCAGTCCAGCAGTGAGGTGCAGCAGGCCGGCAGTGGGGAGCAGCAGGTCGGCAGTGAGGTGCAGCAGGCCAGCGGTGGGGTGCAGCAGGTCAGCGGTGAGGTGCAGCAGGTCAGCGGTGAGGTGCAGCAGGTCAGCAGTGGGGTGCAGCAGGTCAGCAGAGAGCTGCAGCAGGTCAGCAGTGGGGTGCAGCAGGTCAGCAGAGAGCTGCAGCAGGTCAGCAGTGGGGTGCAGCATGCCAGCAGTGAGGTGCAGCAGGTCAGCAGTTGGTGCAGCAGTCCAGCAGTGAGGTGCAGCAGGCCGGCAGTGGGGAGCAGCAGATCGGCAGTGAGGTGCAGCAGGCCAGCGGTGGGGTGCAGCAGGTCAGCGGTGAGGTGCAGCAGGTCAGCAGTGGGGTGCAGCAGGTCAGCAGAGAGCTGCAGCAGGCCAGCAGTGAGGTGCAGCAGGTCAGCAGTGGGGTGCAGCAGATCAGCAGAGAGCTGCAGCAGGTCAGCAGTGGGGTGCAGCAGGTCAACAGTGGGGTGCAGCAGATCAGCAGTGAGGTGCAGCAGGTCAGCAGAGAGCTGCAGCAGGTCAGCAGTGGGGTGCAGCAGGCCAGCAGTGAGGTGCAGCAGGCCAGCAGTGAGGTGCAGCAGGTCAGCAGTGGAGTGCAGCAGATCAGCAGTGAGGTGCAGCAGTTCAGCAGTGAGGTGCAGCAGGCTGGCAGTGGGGAGCAGTAGGTCAGCAGTGAGGTGCAGCAGGCCAGCGGTGAGGTGCAGCAGGTCAGCGGTGGAGTGCAGCAGGTCAGCAGAGAGCTGCAGCAGGTCAGCAGTGGGGTGCAGCAGGTCAGCAGAGAGCTGCAGCAGGTCAGCAGTGGGGTGCAGCATGCCAGCAGTGAGGTGCAGCAGGTCAGCAGTTGGGTGTAGCAGGTCAGCAGTGAGGTGCAGCAGGTCAGCAGTGAGGTGCAGCAAGTCAGTAGAGAGTTGCAGCAGGCCAGTGGTGGGGTGTAGCAGGTCAGCTGTGAGGTGCAGCAGGTCAGCAGTGGGGTGCAGCAGGTCAGCAGAGAGCTGCAGCAGTTCAGCAGTGGGGTGCAGCAGGTCAGCAGTGGGGTGCAGCAGGTCAGCAGAGAGCTGCAGCAGGTCTGCAGTGGGGTGCAGCAGGTCAGCAGTGAGGTGCAGCAGGCCAGCAGTGAGGTGCAGCAGGTCAGCAGTGGGGTGCAGCAGGTCAGCAGTGAGGTGCAGCAGATCAGCAGTGGTGCAACAGGCCAGCAGTGAGGTGCAGCAGGCCAGCAGTGAAGTGCAGCAGGCTAGCAGTGGGGTGCAGCAGGGCAGCAGTGGGGTGCAGCAGGTCAGCAGTGGGGTGCAGCAGGTCAGCAGTGGGGTGCAGCAGGTCAGCAGTGAGGTGCAGCAGGCCAGCAGTGAGGCGCAGCAGGCCAGCAGTGGGTTGCAGCAGTCCGGCAGTGAGGTGCAGCAGGCCGGCGGTGGGGTGCAGCAGGTCAGCAGTGAGGTGCAGCAGGTCAGCAATGGGGTGCAGCAGGTCAGCAGAGAGCTGCAGCAGGTCAGCAGTGGGTTGCAGCATGTCAGCAGTGAGGTGCAGCACGTCAGCAGTGGGGTGAAGCAGGTCAGCAGTGAGGTGTAGCAGATCAGCAGTGGGTGCAACAGGCCAGCAGTGAGGTGCAGCAGGCCAGCAGTGAAGTGCAGCAGGCCAGCAGTGGGGTGCAGCAGGTCAGCAGTGAGGTGCAGCAGGCCAGCAGTGGGGAGCAGCAGGTCAGCAGTGAGGTGCAGCAGGTCAGCAGTGAGGTGCAGCAGGCCAGCATTGGGGTGCAGCAGGTCAGCAGTGAGGTGCAGCAGATCAGCAGTGGGGTGCAGCAGGTCAGCGGTGGGGTGCAGCATGTCAGCAGAGAGCTGCAGCAGGTCAGCAGTGGGGTGCAGCAGGTCAACAGTGGGGTGCAGCAGGTCATCAATGGGGTGCAGCAGGCAAGCAGTGAGGGGCAGCAGGTCAGCAGTGGGGTGCAGCAGGTCAGCAGTGAGGTGCAGCAGATCAGCAGTGGGGTGCAGCAGGCCAGCAGTGAGGTGCAGCAGGCCAGCGGTGGGGTGCAGCAGGCCAGCAGTGAGGTGCAGCAGGCCAGCAGTGAGGTGCAGCTGGCCAGCAGTGGGGTGCAGCAGGCCAGCAGTGAGGTGCAGCAGACCAGCAGTGGGGTGCAGCAGGCCAGCAGTGAGGTGCAGCTGGCCAGCCGTGGATTGCAGCAGGCCAGCAGTGAGGTGCAGCAGGCCAGCAGTGAGGTGCAGCAGGTCAGCAGTGAGGTGCAGCAGGTCAGCAATGGGGTGCAGCAGGTCAGCAGAGAGCTGCAGCAGGTCAGCAGTGGGTTGCAGCATGTCAGCAGTGAGGTGCAGCACGTCAGCAGTGGGGTGAAGCAGGTCAGCAGTGAGGTGTAGCAGATCAGCAGTGGGTGCAACAGGCCAGCAGTGAGGTGCAGCAGGCCAGCAGTGAAGTGCAGCAGGCCAGCAGTGGGGTGCAGCAGGTCAGCAGTGAGGTGCAGCAGGCCAGCAGTGGGGAGCAGCAGGTCAGCAGTGAGGTGCAGCAGGTCAGCAGTGAGGTGCAGCAGGCCAGCATTGGGGTGCAGCAGGTCAGCAGTGAGGTGCAGCAGATCAGCAGTGGGGTGCAGCAGGTCAGCGGTGGGGTGCAGCATGTCAGCAGAGAGCTGCAGCAGGTCAGCAGTGGGGTGCAGCAGGTCAACAGTGGGGTGCAGCAGGTCATCAATGGGGTGCAGCAGGCAAGCAGTGAGGGGCAGCAGGTCAGCAGTGGGGTGCAGCAGGTCAGCAGTGAGGTGCAGCAGATCAGCAGTGGGTGCAGCAGGCCAGCAGTGAGGTGCAGCAGGCCAGCGGTGGGGTGCAGCAGGCCAGCAGTGAGGTGCAGCAGGCCAGCAGTGAGGTGCAGCTGGCCAGCAGTGGGGTGCAGCAGGCCAGCAGTGAGGTGCAGCAGACCAGCAGTGGGGTGCAGCAGGCCAGCAGTGAGGTGCAGCTGGCCAGCCGTGGATTGCAGCAGGCCAGCAGTGAGGTGCAGCAGGTCAGCAGTGAGGTGCACTGACCGATACGTGTGTGTGGGTCCTACGACTGGAATAGCAGTCAGGCTTGGGGTGGATCGATAGAACAGCGCGGGTCCCCATGGTGGCACAGCGGCGGCATGCTGAAGATTAGGATTCATGCAATGTGTGGCTTCCGGTGGTGCCGCAGTGGAGGTTTCTGTGGGCCAGGTTTCGGGTGTTTTGGACTGCCATGAGCATCGGAGTGATGCAACATTTGGGACAGGCTAGAGGCTGGAAAAGGAGTATTTCCTAAGAGCCTCCACTTCTTAGTGCCCCTTTTCCACCTCCTCCCCAGGCCCCCACCACTGTGTGTGTGAGGGAGAGAGAGAGAGAGACCGTGGCACTCATACATTTCGGGATTATTCCTTAATCACAAAAATGTATTCACAAATACATTGATATGATATGATATGTTTATTTATATTGGGCCTCTACACAATGTGTTTCAAAGCGCTTCATTCCAACTAATATTGTTCCGCATTTATCGAAATTAAAAATGTAGTGCTTAGATGGCTGTGGTGGGACCCTCACAGCGCTGAGCTCTTGTGCATGAAAAGGCAATATTGATTGCCCCCTTACAATCAGCTGGCTGTTGACATGAACATAATCTCTGCAGCCATTTAAACAACTTCAACGTGAAACACACTCCTTGTTTTTAGACTCTCTGCATTGTTCATGACTGACACCCTGGAGAGGCAGGGGAGAACCCCGCATTTCTGTTTCTTCTCTGCTTTTTGCAAATAAATACTGAAAGGAAACAGAGTCACTTTGCGAGGGTGTGTCGCCCCCAGTCTCCTCAAAACAGAAAGCAGGACCTACCGCGCAAAGAGAACGACGAGGGTGGCTCCGGTGGAGATTTCGCAGCACAACACAGACACAGATGATCCAGACGAGGAAGATGACATGTTCTGCATACGCAGTGCCCTCAGAGCAGGACAGATGCGACATGGGCGTCTCTGATGCACAGCAAACATTCAGGGCGGAGACACACCCGTGATAATAGGCCCTGGAGCGTCAGTGGATGTCATGTCGCACAACAATTCCAGCCAGCTGTGGAAAGCATGTCAACGTCAGCCCACCAGGGTGTCAATCCATGGGTTCATTTGTAAGGCGCTTATACAGCAAGTAAATTGTACTTCAAAGCGGCCACAGGGCAGCAGGGAGGGAACATGGGATTGAAAACAAATGAATACACTGCAGGATAAAGACGGACCTACTAGGCATTGTGAGCATTCATAGCGTGCAAGTGCAGGGAGAGGAGACGGAAGAGGGAGTGGGGGGTAAGTGCTGGAGCGCCCATGATCGTGAGTGAGCAGCAGATGGAAGTGCCCATTGTAGGAAATGCTAGGAAGCGTTCAGATGCAATAAATAGGTAAGGGCAGCCCTGCAGTGCCATAGGCCGGTGGGTGCTACGGAAAGTGCTGGGGCGGACGGAGGCTGAAGGCGATTGGGTGTTGGAGGCCAGGGCCCCAATCTCAGCAGCTGTGGGGTTAACAGAGGAGGGAAGAAGGGAAGGAGGAGGTGAAAAGGAAAGTCTTGCGGAGATTCCGGAATTTCAGGAGCTCCGGCTCAAGACGTAGAGGAAGGGGGAGGCTGTTCCACAAGAGGGAGTAAGCTGAGGAAAGAGATTGGCCTCAGCCCTCTGTTTAGTGAAACACTTGGCACACAGAGAGTTGATACCAGAGGAACATAGAGGTCTAGAGGAAGAGTATTTAGTAAGAGAAAGTTGTAGATAGCGTGGTCCCTGGACCCAGACAGTCTTGTGGATGATGCAGAGGGATTTGAATTTTGCTCCTTGCAGCATCCGTGAGCCAATGAAGAGTTTTTAGGGAAGGAGAGATGTGGTCGCTGGGCTTGAGGCCAAGGATAAGTCTTGCTGCACTATTCTGGATCAACTGGAGGGGTCACAGGGAGGAAGAGGGTAGATTCAAGAGAAGGCTTCTGCAGAAGCCTAGCCGAGTGAGAACCAGGGCTCTGGTAACATCGAGCTTCTGGGGGAAAGTGAGAAAAGGAAGAATTCCTTTGAGAAGGAAGAGTTGAGAGTGGGATTTCTTGGCAATGTCCGGAATGTGAGGGAGGAAGGAGGGAGAGGAGTCGAAGATGACTCCAAGGTTTCAGGCTTCAGATGAAGAAGAGGGGGGCATAGAAGATGGCCAGAGTGAGGGGAAGAAAGAGGCAGAAGGGCCCCAATAGGAAGGACCTCAGTCTTGCTGACATTGAGGCAGAGATTGTTGGAGGTACACCAGGACTGGATGGCAGATAGGCAGTCCGGGATGAAGGGAGAAGTAAAAGGGTCAGCGGGAAGTTTGAAGAAGAGTTGTGTGTCATCTGCGTAGCACTGGAAGTTAGGGGAGAAGGTTGAAATTATGAGTGCCAGTGGAGCAAGGTATATGTTAAAGAGCCAGGGGGAGAGGTTCAAGCCCTGGGGGACACCACAGGATAGAGTGGTTGACTGTGTCAAAGGCAGAGGAGAGATCAAGTAGAATGAGAACAGCTGGAGAGTTAGAATCCAGGGATGCGAGCAGTTCTTCACGGGTATTCCGAAGATCAGTTTCCATACCTCTGGATGCTCGGAATCCAGATTAATGGCTGTGGAGACTGCCACCAAGTTCAGTTTGTGAAGTACGTTGGGGGAAGGCTAGCTTCTCGTGGAGTTTCCTGAGGAAGGGTGTGATAGAAATAGGGTGGTAGTTGGCTGGATAAGTGGGGTCTGCAGAAGAGATTTTTAGGAGCAGGAGGGAGCCCACAAGGGTGTACTTAAGGGAGGAGGGGAAAGATCCAGTGGCAACAGAGTGGTTGCAGACATCAGCAAGTGCAGGGGCAAGAGAGCCAATGCTGCCCTTAATAGTTGTGGAGGAGCAAGAGGAGACCTGTTTGGAGGAGACCTGCATGTAGCCGACAACTCTGGTGACCATCAAGTGTGACAGAGGTGAAGGAGGAGAGAGAGGAAGAAGGAGGTTGGGAGACCACAGGAGGCAAGGGAGTGGGGCACAAGGGTGCACAGGATGTCCTGGGTTTTAGTAATAAAGTGTGTGGCCAATGCGTTGCAGAGGGCTTGGGAAGGGAGCGGTGAGGAGGAGACCGCTGAAGGGTTGACCAGTTCCCTGCAGATTTGAAAGAGTTCAGACATGTTTTTGGATGCCCCAGAGATGCGAGCCTGGATGTGGGCCCTTTTCTTGGTGCGGATAGAAAGTCTGTATTGCCTTTGGAGCAGGTGCCAGGCTATTCCCCTAGATGGAATGTTATTCCCTCTGCATCATACACAAGGCTGTCTGGGGCCGGTGACCACTCTATATGCAACTCTCTCTTACAAAATAGTCTCCTTCTAGACCTCTACGTTCCTCTGGCACCAGCTTCCTGTGTGTAAAATGTTTCGCTAAACAAATAGCAGGAGGTCGCTCGCTTTCCTCTGCTGAACCCCTCCTATGGAACAGCCTCCCCCTCCTGTCTGAGTCTTGAGCAGGACCTTCTTAAGTTCCGTAAGCACCTCAAGACTCTCCTCTTTTCCTCCTCCTTCCCATCTTCCCTCCCCTGCTAATCTCACAGTTGCTGCAAATGGTGTCTTGGACCCTTATTGATATTGATATTTTATTTCTATCGCACTTGTACACAGTTGTTTCAGAGCGCGACAAATCAAGGGAGGGGAACAGGGGAGAACAAAACAACGATCTTACTAGGCCCAGTGACATTGAGAACGCACAAGTGCATGGGAGAGGGGGAGGGGAAAAGTGATTGGAAGTGGGAGAAGTGCAAAGTGTGGAGCAAAGGAGAAAAAGATAAATAATAAATAAATACATTCACAGGGGCCCTGACCACTCGCACCCAATTTCTCCAGCTTCTGTCTACCTTCAGCACTTGCCTAAGGGCCACCCTCCGCACTGGATACTCGTACTTCCACCCAATGCGGCTCCTGGTCTTGTAGCACTTAACATACATTGCACTTCATCCATGGCTCTCCCTCGAGCACGGAAACCACAGTACCTACCCCACTGCCCTCTTTCTTGCTGCACTTGCACGTTCTGAATACTCACAAGGCATAATAGGTTCGTCCATCCCTTCCCCCACTGTATTTTTTGTATATGTTAATGTACTGCAATCCGGTGTTCCCTCCCTGTTGTCATGTGGGCGCTTTGAAACAGAATGGGCCTCATTACGAGGTAGGAGGTATCCATGGTGCTACTAGCACCATGGCTACCCCCTTATCGCATACCGGGTCCAGGTTCTCGGAATGGGTACTTATGGGGTCATTCCAACCTTGGAGGACCCTGTAAGTCCCCATTCTGAGAACCATTCCCCATTCCCATTTGTGCCCCCATAGGGCTCAATGGGAATGGGGAAGGAGCTAATAACGGTACCGCAATTTGCGGTACCGTTATTAGCTCTGAAGTCCCTTAGCGGGTCCCGTCCTTAACACCTGGTCAGACCAGGCGTTAAGGAAGGGACCCGCTAAGGGACCTCGGAATATGGAGGTATGGGATTACCGGCACCGGCACCCTTACCGGTGCGGTAATCCCTTACCTCCTACCTCGTAATGAGGCCCAATGTATGTGTTGTGTAAGCACCTAACAAGCAAATAATAAACAATTACTGGAAGTCAAACATGGAACACAGGCAAATAAATCCAGGTTTTATGTCACAAGAATAAGTAAATATACTTTAGTAGGATGTGATGCTGTGGAAGCCCTACAGAAAGTACATTGTGCATATGGTTTATTTGTAGAGGACGTGACAAGTCTGGTTCATTGCTACAATACCCTGTTTCATGGAGTGGGGCACCTCAGGGTCAGTCTATACATCTCCACATTGATGCCACAAGTCATCCCATAACCTTGAAACACTGAAGGGTACCATTCCATCTGAGAGAAAAGGTGAAATGTGATCCTGACAAGCTGGAAAAAGAAGACATTATAGAGAGGGTGGAAGGCTCCACTTCTTCGGCTTCCCCTATGGTATTTGCCATGAAATGCAAACAGCCAGGATCAGTACGAATTTGCGTGGACATGCGCTGCCTAAAAAGGTGGTAAAAGGAGAAAGGCATCATAGACAACGTAATTGCAGATCTTCAGGGAGCTGCCGTCTTTCAAAATGAAACCTGAAAGCTGGGTACAATCAGGTGGTCTGGCATCAAGAGTCAAGATACATCACCTCTACTACACACAAGGGTTTGTACAGATATAAAAGACTGATCCTGGCAAATCGTCTGCCAAGGGGTTTTCAAGAATGCAATCAGGAGCATGATGCCTGGCTTCCTATTGGTGTTGAACATAAGCAACAATACCGTCTTGTATGTCTCCTCAGAGACAGAACATTTAGATTGACTAGAGTGTACTAGCTCAAATACAAGAAAAGGGCTTACTCTCCATTTTGGGAAGTGTGAGTTTCTATACACAAATCTTGAATATTTTGGATATACTTTCCAGGCAACAGGGTTATAAGTGGATCCTCGAAAGGTCCATAATATCAATGTGACCCCCTCTCCCAGGAACCTGTCTATCTGAAAGGTTACCTACAGCCAACGGTTCATCAGGAACCTGGCAACCCCTTTGACAAACCCCTAAGAAATCCCATGAAGAGGTACTTGTTGTGGGAACAGATCGTGTTGGAAGACTCAGAGTTTCAAAGCATGAAGAATGCATTAGCATAAAACACCACGGGTTAGCATCAAACACCACCATAGCTTTTTTCAATCTTGCAATCTTGTAAAACCAGCCGTTAAGGTAGGGACCAGCAAAGGGACCTCGTAGTAGGGCAGTAATGGATTACCGGCACCGGGGCCCTTACCGGTGCCGGTAATCCCTTACCGCTATCCGTGCAATGAGGCCCATAGAGAAGCTATCCCATTTAGACTGGGGACAGTCTCACCCAAGAAGAGCAGAGGGGAGAGATTATCCAGGTAGCATTTGACAGCCAAGCTTTTTTGGGACCCAGGAGAGGGTTTCAAATTGAGAAGGAGGGCTTGTTTGTATTTGTATTTTATTGAATTTATATAGCGTTTTTAATCCAAAACGCTTTAAAAGAGGAACAAGCAAAATACAACAAGCATTAAATAACAATTGAATTAAACCAGAGAACAGTGCAAAAAACAATTTACATTACAGAAGAGGATAGGAGAGTAGAGAGGGACCAAGGTGTGAGAGGAAGTAGGAGGTATGAGCAGTGGTGGGGGCAGAAGTAAGAGAGGAAGCAGAGGGTGTAAGGGAGAAGAAAGGAAGAGATGAGTATTAGAAAAGTGCAGGAAGTGGGTTAGGAGGGATTAGAGTGAAAGGAGAGGGAGAGGTGGAACAGAAGTCGAAAAGGGAGTAGGAGGCGTGGATAGAAGTAGTAGCAGAAGTAAGAGAGGATGAAAAGGGTTTTAGGGAGGTGAATGGAAGAGATACGATTTTGGAGAGGTGCAGAAGTTAGGGAAGGAGGGAGTAGAGCGGATGGAGTGGGGGAGGCAGTTCCAGTGGAAACGGGCGAGCAGTTAGAAAGAGCGGAAGCTGGAGGGGGCGCAGGGTGGTGGAGGAGGAGCGAGTAGGAAGAGATCGGCAGAGCAGAGAGAACGAGAAGGATGCCTGTTTGTGTTATGTGGATGCCAGCACTAGTAAATATACAGTTATTGTAAACCTATCTCAATTATCACCAATCGGGATAGCTCAGAGGCAATGCACTCATCTGAGAAACAAGAAATCTCCAAGCAACACAGGTTTCAAGCGCGGCTCAGAGGGTAGAGGCCGGAATCTGCCATGAAACACGATGTCGAAAAACAATGTAATTGATTTAATACGCGTTAATTCCCGTGATGTATGGAGCAAAAATGGCAGGTACAGCTGCAAGAATATAATATCACTCTCACATATCAATCCAGATGTGATAATCCCGTGGAATTCCTGTCCAGACTTCCCAATGCTGTAAGCACTGCCGGATGGAAGAATATGCTCAGTTCTTTGGATCGATTCACGTCTGCTGACAAAACTGTGATACAGAGTCTTTGGACAACCGTCATGAGTTATCGATATCCCCAAAGGCTTGCTGCTGCGGGATATCTGCATGGTGATCACCACCCCATCACACTGAAAGTGCTACAGTTGGAGAAACAAGAACTCCAGGCAGAGGTTGAAACAAAAGTCAGACATAGGCAGATGGTGTGGCTTCCTCGCCGCGCGAGGATCCGTGCATGAAATTCCTCCTGGCACGCTAAACCCATTCAGTTTCCAATCAGAAGTGAGAAGCTTTGGACCCATCTGAGCTTTGACTTTGGCTCAACAAGCATGGAATGGCATTGTCATGGTGGTCATCAACCAGTGGTCTTGTATCCTGTGGTGGAGTTTATTCGATCCACTGCATCGAGAGGATGCAGCATTCGAGAGGATCTTTGCAACCCACAGACTACCTGAAGAAATAATGACAGACAAGGACCCCTCAATCCAGGAAAGAGCATTTTAGGAGTTTCAATCAGGCCTCAAGATTCAAAACAAGCATATTATGCTCATCTGGCCAAGAGCCAATAGGGATGATGTGTATTTTATGCACATCTTAAACAAGGTCAGGGACAAAGGCAGTGCAGTCAGACAGCCCTATGTAATAGTTTCTGAGATTATTGTTCAACCCTGCAGTCATCCAAAGTGGTGGCCCCTGCTGAGGTGCTCATGGGAAGGTTCCTCTGAGGCATCCTGCAAGGAACAGTTTCACGATTTACAACGGGGCTGTATCTGACAAATGGCAAACAATCAACACTTGAGTGTCCGCAGGCGACTGGTTGATACAGAGGTCCACGTGGTTGCCAAGGTGTTGATCAAAAACAGAAGACATACTACCAAGATGTATCTACGGTATGAGCCACACCCATGGCATGTGTCGGACGTGAAGGGGTCAATGATTATAGCCTCCAGTCAGAGACCATCACCCGAAATTCCAGTTTCTTTAGACGCCTAGTGGGGGGTGACTCTGCCAGAAAAGTGAAAGGGAATCACTAGGAGAATGAAGATGATCAATTAGGAGTAGCTCTAGCACCTGAACCCCACTGTCCATGGCGGTGCATCCAGGACCATTGCGTCAATGATTTCCACTCTAAGGACCACCACAGGGGTGAGATAGCCAAAACGGGTTTAACGAAGCATAGCCTGAAGTTTGATGATTAACTGATATATGACTGATTACTTTGTCTCAGCCAGAAATAATATCACTTTGACATGTGCCGATCAGCAGTGTTGAAGGTTTTGTTTTATTGCCATACGGTGGGTGTTGGTGTGAAAGTGTGCACTTTTGTTGTTTATGTTAAAGGAGGGATGTTTACCCTGGTGGTCAGGGGACCTATGTAGATAGTGTGGTGACATGTGAAGGGATCACTATGCCTGGTTAATAAATACAGTGGACCATTCCCTTGAAAGGCCGGATGACTTTTCAAAAGGTGCAAAACAAAGCCCTGAGGATATCAGTTGGAACCCCACTTTTTACAAGAACAGCTGACCCGCACAGGGAGTTGGGCATTGAGATGTTGGATGAACTTCTAGAGAAGCTAAACAGGAATTTTTGCCAAGGACCGAATCAGAACGCAAATCCTCTGATCAGCAAACTTGCTACGATCACTGCAACTCCTTTTGACCGCTAGCCGCGGCCCATCGCAGCGCTGACCCCGTGAAACCATCTCTACTGTCGCAAGATAACACAGTTCACGGAGGAACCCAAACCCTGACTACACTTATAACCAGTGAAATTGGAGTAATGAGGCTCAGCCTCGGTATCCAGCAACCCCACTGACTGATCAAAACTGTCAGCAAGACAAAGAACGAGACATGAAATGCAGTGCTTGCTGAAGGCAATTTCAGTGTGCGCTTGGCATTTGTTGAATCCACTAGTACACGTGGTCCAGTTTTAGCTCATGCACATAGACATCATCCAGTGTGCCACCAACTATGATGTAAGGAGAAAGACCTATTTACACAGTGGTGGAAGGAACTGCACCACAGGTAGAAAGGGAGCAGGGGATGGGGCAGCGGAGTTAAGGAGCAGGGAAGAGGGGTCTACGAGGCATCCCCTTGAATCCAGTCAGCAGACAGAGTTGCGAGGGAGAGGCTGAGACTGGGGGATAAAAGCCCTACTGGGGGATAGCTGGTTGGATAGCACAGCAAGCAGAGCGCTTCCCTTTGACAGAACAGAGCCTACTGATGCAGGTTCGAATCCCAGCAGGGCCAAACTCAGCATTTCAGGTCAATAAATGAGCACCACACACTGTGGGTAATAATAAGCAGCGCTGTTAAGACGGATTTCTGAACTCTGTCCTGGTGGCGCAGAAGTTCAGAAGGCCAACCTAATTACTTGGAACAGGGTAACCTCTGGACGAGCCAGACCAATCAAGGTAGCGATCGCGGCGGTCAAGACTAGGTCTCAAGAGGGGTGAGGGTGACTGAAAGCCCGCAATGAGCACACAAAGCAAGAACACTTACAAACTACTCCAAACAGTTGTTATATTATAAATATATACACATTTATTTCAAGGCCTTTAAAACAATGACCGAAGCGAGAAAATCACAATATAACGATAGTAAACCGACACATACCATATCAACACAATATATATACAAATACAAGTCTCAAGCGTTATATGCACGAAATGTGTAGTCCACCTAAAAGGGAGGGAAAACAGGCAGTGCGCAATAATGCTTAGACCCAGTTCGCCTTCAGAGGCACCTAACTAGATGGAAGTCCGAGCCCTGCGAAGAGTGGAGCCTTGTGCTCAAAAGTACCTGCACGCGATGGTGCCAACAGGCAAAAGGAGAAGCTCTTCGAGGGAAATCAGGCAGTTCAGTTTAGTGCACAAAAGAAGAAGAACAAGTTCCGCGACTCAAGCGCAGCCTCCACAGTGGGCAGAAGCAGAGCGCGAGTACAGAAAAGGGTGCTGTTTGACACAGCGGGGAAAAGCAATGGGCTCCTGCAGGAGGGCGACCAGATCCTAGCTATGCTACTCACCGGTCCCCGATGCAAGCAGACCCAGGCTTCTCCGCGTCAGTTTCAGCAGCTGGCAGGTTCAGAAGAGCAGGGAACGCCTCGTCGTCGTGTTGAGTAATAAGACGTCCCAATCGAAGAAACCTGCACAGTTTGTTACCACAGCAGGGCAACGGAGCGGCCGGGTGTATCTGAGCCAAATGTACACTACTCACTTCAGACCTGGGAACGCCAAGTGTACAAAGCGTGTGAGAGTGACAAGGACTCGAAATACTACACAACCTGGCGGCGGTTACAGAGCAAGACTCCCGTGTAAGCTGGTCAGTCAGCTGGATGGCCCAGAGACGCTTTCGAAGGCTTACTGGCAGGAGATGGTGAAGATGCCGAGAATAGCTGTTCCCACTATTCCAAGGGTCGAAGTACCAGTACAGGCCTTCTGGTTCGATCAAAGGTGAAAAGGGTTTCACAAGACGACAGCAGTGCAGAGGAGAAGTCCTTCAGCGGGTCACCAGCGATTCCTCGGTTCAGCCTCTTGGTTGCAGGATACTTGGCTCCTGTATTCCTTCGTTCGTGAGAACTCAGGAGATCGACATGGTAGTGGTGTTTCCAGCCCCCTCTTATCCACGGTTCCCTTCGCGCCAAAACGGAGGGGACCCAATGGGAGATCCGCTCATCAACACTCACACCATTCGTGGACCAATCACGGACCACGGTGGTCCCAGGCATTCACACCACCCTAGACTCTCTGGCACCCAGGATGTGTATTGGGACCAGACATCCCAGCCCACATCCTGGAGGCACACACAAGACATGTAGAAGCCCGCGAAAGCATCCGTGTTTCGCGGGGAAAGTACATGCCCAAATAAGGAAGGCCCCGGGTCGGCTCGACCTGGGGAAGGTGAAGGGAGCAAGACGGTCAGCGGACAGGACAAAGGAGCCTCGTGGTCTGGCCATTTTGGGAGCCAGGCCACCATTTTGGGTTAAGCGCGAGAAACGCGCTTAGAACGCCAAAAGGAGCTCAAAACACAAGAAACGATCGCTGCCACCATTCCCGTCCCTGAGTTACTTGCACCGATCAGATACAATCCTAAACGAGTATCTAGGGCCTGTAGAAGGCTAGAGACCCAAGAGAGCTGTAACTTAGCTTACAGTGCCCTCTTGTGTCATGTTGCACGAAAGCCGCAACATGATAAAAGAAACTACGGGAAACAGCGTTCCCCGGTACTGACTGTCTTAAGGGCATGTCAGTTTCCCTGTAAGAAAGGAGCGAAAGCCCAGAGGAGTGCGGCAGAAGGCTGCACTTCTCTGGCAAAGTCAAGAACAAGGTGAAAAAAAACAGCAAAAAGTTTAGGGGTTGCCACATGGAAGGAAAATTACCTACAATTACGAAATCTTTCCTAACACTCGCCCCTCCCAGACTGCAGACAGGGGGAACTAATCCACCCCTGGATGAGTCTCTTGTTCAGGTCGGTTAAACATTCTGGACAACCCATCAGCATTGCTATGTTGGACACCTGGCCTATGCTCATTAGTGAAGTCGAAGCCTTTTAGACTTATGGACCACCTAAGCAACTTTGGATTCTCCCCCTTCATGTTCATTAGCCACTTTAACGGCTTATGGTCAGTTTGCACAGTGAAGTGGGTCCCATAGAGGTAGGGCCTCAGCTTCCTTAGGGCCCACACAACAGAGAAATATTCTTTCTCTACCGTGGACCATCTGAGCTCTCTGTCCTTAAGCTGGCGGCTAATAAAACCAATAGGGTGTTCCTTACCCTTCTCATCTACTTGTGATAGTACAGCTCCTATCCCAGTGTCAGAGGCGTCCGTCTGCACGATAAAAGGTCTTTGATAATCAGGGGCCCTGAGGACAGGGGCCTGGCACAAGGAGTCTTTTAAGCCATTGAAGGCCTTCTCACACTCGTCGGTCCAAGTTACCTTCTTGGGTTTCTTCGGAGTTGTGAGGGCAGTCAGAGGGGCAGCTATGGTGCCATAGTCTGCCACAAAATTGCGGTAATACCCCGTGAGTCCTAAGAAGGCTCTCACTTGGGTTTGCGTAGTGGGGGTAGGCCAGTCTTGTACTGCTTGTACTTTACTGGGAAGAGGCTGTATCCTCCCTCCCCCTACTTCATGTCCAAGGTAAACCACTGAGCCTTGTCCAATCTGGCATTTACTAGCCTTTATGGTCAGGTGTGCTTTCTGAAGAGCCTGGAGCACAATCCCGAGGTCTTCCCAGGTGGCACTGAAAACAGCTATATCGTCCAGATATGCAAGACAGAATTCGTCCAACCCATTCAACACATGATTCACAAGCCTCTGGAAAGTGGCAGGTGCATTCTTCAACCCGAACGGCATTACCCAGAATTGGTAAAGGCCGTCTGGAGTAGAAAATGCTGTCTTCTCCTTGGCATGTTCTGCTAAAGCTATTTGCCAATAGCCAGCAGTGAGGTCAAACGTGCTGAGGTACTTGGAGGTACCCAAAGTATCCACCAGCTCATCTGTTCGAGGCAAGGGGTGTGCATCTGTCTTGGTGACAGCATTCAGAGCCCTGTAATCCACGCAGAACCTCAATTCAGAAGTGCCTGCCTTTGGAACCAAAACCACAGGGCTGGACCAAGGACTACTAGAGGGTTCAATCACCCCAAGGTCTAACATCTTGTTGACCTCGGTCTTAATATAAGACCGTACTTTGTCTGACATCCTGTATCCCCTACTTTTGGTAGGTACACTGTCTCCTGTGTCAATGTTATGTTTGCACCAAGGTGTCAAACCAGGCGACTGTGAAAACAGGGGGGAAAACTGCCTAAGCAAACTTTTCACCTCAGCCTGCTGATCAGAAGTCAGGTGAGGGGCCACTCGGACACCCTCAAAGGAGCTATCTGAAGGACCGCTTTGGAACAGGTCGGGGAGAGGTTCAGACTCCTCTTCCTCAACGTCTGAAGCCAGTAGCAGTGCTGCAATTTTGACTCTTGGGACGAAAGCCTTCAGCCTATTCACGTGAAACACTTTTGGAGCCTGTCCAGGCCTTCCAAGGTCCACTAAATAGTTAACCTCACCCAGGGGCTCCACCACAGTGTAAGGGCCTGACCATTTGTCCTGTAAAGCTCGAGGCCTTATGGGATTCATGATCAGGACTTGCTGACCAGGTGTAAAGTTGATGAGGGAAGCTTTCTGGTCGTACCAATGTTTCACCAGCGCTCGTCCTGCCTTCAATTTATCACTAGCCAAGCCCATCAGAAGTACCATCCGTTTTCTGAGCCCTAGCACATAATCAACTACGTTGGTAGTAACAGGGGGAGTGGGCATCTCCCATCCCTCTTTGACGATGGCTAAGGTCCCCGTACGGGATGACCGAACAGAAGTTCGAAGGGGCTGAAGCCAACACCCTCCTGTGGTACCTCTCGGTAGGCAAACAGTAAGCATGGTAAAAGAAGATCCCATTTTCTTCTATGAGGTTCCTCCAGAGCCCCAATCATGCTTTTTAACGTTCTGTTGAAACGTTCCACCAGACCATTGGTCTGGGGGTGGTATGCAGAAGAGAACTTGTAGGTGACCCCACATTCTTTCTACATAGCCTGCATATACTTCGACATAAAGTTGCTGCCACGATCCGACACAACTTCTTTAGGGAAGCCAACCCTAGTAAATATGCCAAGTAAAGCTTTTGCAACTGACTTGGCAGTTACAGTTTTCAATGGGATGGCCTCAGGATATCTGGTTGCATGGTCGACCAGCACCAGGATAAACCTATTGCCCGAGGATGTTTGCGGGTCAAGGGGACCAACGATGTCGATCCCTACCCTTTCAAATGGTACCCCCACAACTGGGAGCGGTACCAACGGAGCTTGGATTGTCGCGCCAACCTTACCAGACAACTGGCAGGAGGCACAACTCCTGCAGTGACTTTCTACTTGCACCCCCATCTTGGGCCAGTAGAAGTGCATGGATAACCTTTGCTTGGTCCTCTTCATACCAAGGTGACCAGCAAGGGGAACTTCATGCGCCAACTGCAGGAGGAAGGGCCTAACAGCAAGGGGAACCACCAACCTCCTATGGTCTCCTTCTGTAGACTCTGTGGGCTCACTATACAGGAGTCCACCTTCCCAATAAATCCTATGCGTCCCAGGAGGTTCACCCTCAAGCTGGGAGCAGGCCTGTCTCCTTAGGCCTTCCAGAGATGGGCACTCACGTTGGCCTTTACTGAATTCGTCCCTATCAGTATCTCCTTCAACTAACAAGTCTTTTAGTTCAGGATGATCGTTGGGGTCAAATACTTCAGGCATCGCCACCTCCTTGTCAGGCCCGGGCAATTGACCAACTTCCTCCACCGCAGTGGTAGGCGAGCTCGGGGGAATATTCTCTTTCCCTCGTCTTGACTTGTCGACTCCTTTCGCCTTGGGTTTCCCCTTCGGCTGGGGCGGCGTATTGGTCTTGGCCAATGCTGCCCGTGCTTGAGACCGTGTGTAGGGTCTTTCGGCAGTGTCTCCTACGAGCCCTAAAGCTCTGAGATCATTACCTAACAAGACCTTTCCCGGGACGTTTCTCTGAATGCTCACTGGAATCCTGACTGCTGTACCATTTAAAGTAAAATTTACAGGTATTACTGGGAACATACGGAGTGGGCCGTCAGCCAACTTAGTGGGCATCAGAGTAGCTCTGGCAACTTCCTCTGAGTCTACCAACGTAGAATCCACTACAGTGCGACTGCACCCACTATCCCTAAGAGCTGGAGTATCTACTCCATTGATCAGCACACTGTCTTTAAAGTAGTGCTTGGTATTATCCGGAATCCTAGCATAAGCCTCTGCGACTTTAGGCTCCCAGGAACCCAGGGAAACTAAAACTACCTCAGCCTCTATCCCGCTGGGAAATGAGTCTGAGGAGAAGGATGCTCCTGTAATCTCTTCTTCCTCGTAGGAGGAGAAGGCCAGATTAGCGGAGTGGACCCCCAAAGGTCTAACCTTACACCGGGGATCCCCCTTCACGTGGTCAGTTGCTCCACAAGCAAAACAAGATCCATTGGGTCTGTTTACATAGGGAGGCTTATTGTAACCAAAGTTCTGTTTCGGAGGCTGACCTCCAATACCCTGTGAGTTCTCTTGTGTCTTACCCTTATTTTTCTTTTTGTGGCCCTTATGAGAAGAAGATTTATCAGATTCTCCACCCTCCATATCTTTGGACTTTTCCCCTTCCTCCTGCTTACCAGGATGAGTTTTGTCCTTATGGGACACTCGATGTGACACCCATAAGTCTGCTGCAATGGCCAGCTTCTTAGGATCTATCTCCTTTGAATCAGCCAAATGCTGCTTAAGCTCCGGGGAAGAAGATGCAAAAATGTGTTCCAGCATGACAAGATTTATCATGCCTTCGAAGGTAGAAACCTTATAACCTTCGACCCAGCCAGTTAAGTTTTTCAAGGATTCAGTGACATAAGATACCCAAGTACCACCTTCAGTTTTCTTATACTCTCTGAAACGTTTCAAATATTGGGCCGGAGTCTTCCCAAACTTTAAAATGAGAGTTTGCTTTAACATTGCGAAATCAGCTCGCTCAGCCTTCGACATTTCCATAATGGCACTACAGCCAGAATGGGGCAGTCTGCTGAGTAACCAGGCAATCTTATCAGCATTGTCAACTTGTTGAACTTCGCATGCATACTCAAACGCATTCAGCCAGTCCATAATGTCATTCCTTTCTTCATACACACTGAGCAGATCTTTCGGAAACCGTGGATGAGAGGAAGCCCCAGACCCATGTCCAGGACCCTTGTGTAACGCTCACCTGATTCCCGTAGAGGCGCCGGTCTTGACTGGGCGTGTACCGTATCTTCAAAGGTGATGTGTAACACACGGCTGGCTCTTTGGGCTGGACCTCTGTGCACTGTATGTTTGAATCGAAGGGTAAGATGTCTGCAGATAGAAAATATGGGATTAATGAACTGGGTTATTGAATGTCTCTCTCTTCTTCCCTTTCTCTCCTCCTGTAGAACCCCGAAGGTTAACGCTCTCACCTTAGGTAAGTGAACGCCGTGCTCTCCATCTGCCTCGGGGCAGGGTGCTGTAACCAGTTTCTTCACTGGATAAGGGGAGCAGGCCTCTTGACTTCAGAGGACTGCTGTCCGTCGTTTACTGCACGAACGGTAAGTTTCGAGTAATTCTAATGTCTTTAAAGTCTTTAGTAATAATGTCTCTTGTTTTGCAGGGTTCCGGCGATGGTGGGTGACGGGCTGAAGTGAGTTGAAGATGGAGCCCGTGTGATGAATACAAGCGCCTGGAAGCACGTAAGTAAGCGCTTGTTGCCTGCTTCACGATGCGCTCTAACTGTCTTTTTATTTTGCAGGTACAAGTTCGGAGCGGCTGCAGGGTGCCGGAATACCCACTGGGTTAGATGTGGAAAGGAGTAATGGCACGTGAGTATTAAAGTTCCCCAATGTCTTTACACGCACCTTGTTTTGTCTTTCAGATGCGGGATGCAGCGCCGAAGGCCTCCGGAGCGTGCAAAGAGTTGGTAAGCTTTTGTCTTCCAGATGCCGGAATGCAGTGTGAAGACCTCCGGAGCGCACGAAGAGTAGGTAAGCCTTTGTCTTTCAGAATGCAGCGCGAGGCGTTGGTGACAGCCGATGGACCAGGTAAGTGAAGAGCTGTCACTAAAGACCGTAATGCTAACCTGTTCTTTCTTGTCTTTATAGGTGTTGCTGAAGACTGGATTCAGGATGGTAAGCCTTTTTCCTTAGGCCCAGGATCAGATGCAGAAGACACGATGAGTGTTCTGCTGCAGAGGATGCAGAATAACGCAAAGCAAGATTCATCCATCGGGTGTGGTTTAAATAGCCTCCTGTAGTGCTTAGGTGTCTCCTTCCACAGCCACGCCTAGGTAAGAAAAGAGTTCCTGCTTTCCAGAAGAGTTCCAGTGTTCTGTACCTAGGGAGTGGCTCCTGCCCCACCCAACAGGAAAAGTAGTTCCAAACAGAAGAGGATCAGAGGCTCAACTGGCAGGCAAGTAAGCAGCATGGTCTGCTGCAGGTAAGTCCACCCAAGCATTATGAGCCCGGCGCTTCCAGCGCTGGGACTGGGCATATTTATGAGCCTGGTGCCACTGGCGCCAGGACTGGGTCCAAAAGGTCCCAATTGGGACTGGTTGGCACTCGGAACCTGGGTTATGGATCTGCTTCCAAGGGAGTTGGGAAAACCGTGACCTTTTGGAAGCAGAGATCATGACAGTACCCCCCTCAAGGCCCCTCCCAAACCGGGCTTCTCCGGGGGTTTTGGCTTGTCAGGAAATGTTCGGTGAAATCTTTTGATTAGGCGAGGAGTGTGGACATATTCAGCAGGTTCCCAGGATCTCTCTTGGGAGCCGTAGCCTTTCCAGTCAATTAGGTAAAATAGTTTAGATTTGGAGATCTTGCAGTCCAGAATGCTTTTGACTTCAAACTCGAGTTCTCCATCAACTAGGATAGGTTTTGGAGATTTAGTTAGTCGGGTTTGAGGTTGCACGGGTTTTAATAGAGAGACGTGGAATACCGGATGTATCTTCATGTGCGGGGGCAAGTCCAACTTGACCGCTACGGGGTTTACTATGGTAGTGATGGAATAGGGACCAAGGTATCTTGGGTTGAATGTGCGTGGCCCTTTTAGAGGTAGATATTTGGTGGATAACCAGACTTGATCCCCTACTCGATATTGAGGGGCTTCTTTCCGATGTTGATCTGCTCCTTTCTTGTATTGTTCTTTAGCCTTTGAAGGTGAGAAACAGCTTCCTTAAAGGCTTGGGTGATTGTAGAATGCAGGTAGTCTACTGCTGGTGTTTCAAGATCTTGGAGGGGATCCAACTCCAAGGTTCGAGGGTGACTGCCGTACAAAAGAAAAAACGGGGTTTTCCCAGTTCCCGAATGGACAGAGTTATTGTAGGCATATTTGGCTATCCAAAGGATGTCTTTCCAAGTTTTTTCAGTTTGTTGCAGCATGCAGCGTAAATACTGTTCCAGAGTTTGATTGGTCCTCTCGGTTTGTCCGTCGGTCTGAGGGTGGTGATTGGTCGATAGTCTCACATCAATTTGAGCCAACCGACAGCAACTTCGCCAAAAATGAGAAATAAATTGACTACCTCGATCCGAAATTAGAACCGAAGGAAAACCGTGCAGTCGGACGATGTTTTCGAGAAATTCTCGGGCCAGAGTTGCTGCTGTTGGCAAGCCTTTGAGCGGAATGAAATGCGCCATCTTGGAGAATAAGTCCACGATTACTAGAATCGTATTGTATCCGGAGCATGGAGGTAGATCGATGATGAAGTCCATAGAAAGCGTATGCCAAGGGCGAGGTGGGATGTCAATAGGGCGTAAGAGGCCTGCTGGTCTTTCCTTTTGACTCTTGTTTTGGGCGCATACTCCACAGGACATTATAAAGTCTCTGATATCTTTTTTCCAAGACGGCCACCAGAAGTAGCGCTTGATCTTTTCTCAGGTCTTGGCTATACCGGGATGTCCTTCCATTAAAGAATCGTGATAACAAGAGATTACTTCTTTCTGTAAATCTGTGCTGGGTAGGTATAATCGTTCTTGGAAATACAATAAGTTGTCCTTTACTGCAAAGTCCTTTCCTTGCAGATGCCAATTCTGTATGTCTGCTGGAGTTACAAGTTGCCTGGCTTTATCCTTAACTTCCTCTATGGATTGTGTGGCGATTACACCCAGAATTCTTTGTTCGGGAATGATTGGTACAGGTTTAGGGTTGATCAAGTGTTCTTCCACTCCCATCCGAGAAAGGGCATCAGCTTTACCGTTTTTTGTACCAGGTCGATAGGTAATTATGAAGTCAAACTCGGCAAAGAATAATGCCCAACGGAGTTGTCTAGAGGATTGGGCTTTTGCGGTTTTCAAATATTGCAGGTTTCGGTGATCCGTAATCACAGTAACGGTGTGTCGGGCCCCCAGCAGATAATGCCGCCAAGCCTTAAAGGCAGACTTGATAGCCAGAAGTTCCTTGTCAGTAATCGTGTAATTGATTTCAGGAGGCGAGAATTTGCGGGACCAAAATGCCACGGGATGCAACCGATTGGTTGCCGGGTCCTTTTGTGATAGAACTGCCCCCATGGCAAGGCTTGAAGCATCAGTTTCCACGATGTAGGGGAGTTCGGGGCGAGGGTGTTTTAAGATTGGTGCAGAGATAAATTTAGTCTTCAAATCCTGGAAAGCTTGTTCCGCCTCGGTAGACCATTCAAAACGTTTGTTTTTCTTTAACAAGGCAGTGATGGGCTGGACTATTCGAGAGAATTCGGGGATAAACCTGTGGTAAAAGTTAGCGAAGCCTAACATGCTTTGCACACCTTTTACGGAGGATGGTGATGGCCATTTGAGAACTGCATCGACCTTCTTTGAATCCATACGCACTCCGCCAGGTGATAATATGAATCCCAAGAATTCAACTTCAGTTACGTTGAAAACACATTTTTCCAACTTAGCGAAAAGTTTGTGTTGACGCAATCTTTCGAGGACCATTTTCACGCGTTTCCGATGTTCAGATTCCGATGAAGAATAAACGAGGATGTCGTCAATGTAAACAACAACACACACATCTATGAGCTCTCTGAGGACATCGTTCATAAAATATTGAAAGGCGGCCGGGGCATTGCAAAGTCCGAAGGGCATGACCTGATATTCAAATAGCCCATACTTGGTGCGGAAGGCCGTCTTCCATTCATCGCCCTCTTTTACTCGTACCAAGTGGTAAGCTCCTCTAAGATCCAGCTTTGTATATATGCATGCTTTTCTGACTTGGTCCAGGAGTTCAGGGATCAAAGGTAACGGATATCTATTCTTAACGGTGATCTGGTTCAGGGAGCGATAATCTATACAAGTTCTAAGGTCTCCTTCCTTTTTTGAAACGAAGAACAAAGCTGAAGAAGCAGGGGACTTGGAAGGACGAATAAACCCATTTGCCAGGTATTGATCCAGGTATTGTCGAAGGTGAAGGTTCTCAGGCTCGGTGAGGGCATAAATTCTACTACAAGGTGGAGTAGATCCAGGTATCAGGTCTATCTGGCAGTCATAAGACCTATGAGGAGGTAGAGAGTTAGCCTGATCCTTCCGGAAAACATCTTGGTATTCTAGGTATTCGGGAGGTAACTGGGGAGTCTCTGAAGAAATTGCTGCCAGTGCAACACCAGGTGGAGGGTGACAAGTAGAGACACATTCTGGAAACTGGACCGTTCTTGCTCGCCAATTGATCAGAGGATTGTGTTTCTCTAACCAAGGTATTCCTAGAATAATCTGAAACTGAGGGGCCTTGATCACATCGAACACGATCTTCTCATGGTGTCCATCCTGACTTACTAGCGTCACTTCTTGAGTGGTATGCGTTACTGGCCCGGAGGCTATCTCCGTACCATCCACCGTAGTAATGACGTCCTTTACAGCCTTGGGACAAAGAGTTAGATTCATCCTCAAAACCATATCATGATCCACATAATTGCCGATGGCACCGCTGTCGACGTAAGCTTCAATTGCATGTAATCGATCCGGATTATCAGGGCTAATGAAGACCATAGGTATCACGAAATGCGAGGTCACGGAACTGGTTTTCACGCTCGGCAAGAGGACCTCTATTCTTGTCGGGCGAGGTCGTTTCCCTGCTCAGAGTTTGTAACTTTGGTAACTGCAGCTCATACTGCCTTCTTAGCAGGTTTCACCGGACAGTCTCGAAGAAAGTGCCCTGAGTTTCCGCAATAGAGGCATAATTGCAACTGTTTTCTCCTTTCCCGCTCCTTTTGTGTTATAGGACCTTTCAGACCCCCTATTTGCATGGGTTCCCCGGAGTCTACTCCTTTGGAAGGAGTTGGCGGTTTGGAAAATACTCGAGCATCAAACTTGGAACGATCGGCCTTCCTGTTCTGCAGTCTGTGATCTATTTGAACGACTAAGTCTATATAGTCCGAACAATCTTGTGGGGGATTCACTACTTGGGCTAACACATCTTTGAGCTCTCCACGTAGACCTCTATAAAACAGCGTAATCCTTTTGTCCTCAGGCCATTGAGTTTCCACTATCAGTCTGTTGAAAGACGCAATATAAGCCAAAAGGTCTTAATTACCTTGTCGCAACAAAAGAAGCTCATTGTCCAAGGCCTGCCCCTGTGAATGTCTTGCGAACAGTTTTTCCATACTGTGTTGAAAAGCTTGAAAATCATGGAGGACCGGATCATCTTGATTTACTAGAGGGATCGACCAGTCTGCCGCATTGCCACTAAGGTACGAAAGCACGAAAGCTACTTTAGCTTGATCAGTTGGAAAGGCTGCTGGCCGGCATAAGAAATGCAACCGGCACTGATTGATAAATACTGCAAACCTCTTTGGGTCACCAGAAAATCGTTCGGGCGGAGCCAGAGGTACATTCCCAGGTAGGTTGATCTGCACTGGATTCATAGAGGATGTAGAAGGAAGATTTCCCCCAGATGCGGGTAACGGGGTCTGTCCGGTTTGTGACTGTAGCAATTGTCTAGCGAGATCATCTGTTCGCTCCTTGGAAATAATCAGTTCCCTTCTTAGAGCGTTCGTTTCCTGACGGGCTGCATGCACTTCTGCCCTTAGTTCCCCAAGTAACTGGGCTAGTTGGTCGGTATCCGAGGTTTCCATAGCGCCTGGACGGGAGTTTTGTGGTAGGCTTTGCGTTCTGTAACGCTCACCTGATTCCCGTAGAGGCGCCGGTCTTGGCTGGGCGTATACCGTATCTTCAAAGGTGATGTGTAACACACGGCTGGCTCTTTGGGCTGGACCTCTGTGCACTGTATGTTTGACTCGAAGGGTAAGATGTCTGCAGATAGAAAATATGGGATTAATGAACTGGGTTATTGAATGTCTCTCTCTTCTTCCCTTTCTCTCCTCCTGTAGAACCCCGAAGGTTAACGCTCTCACCTTAGGTAAGTGAACGCCGTGCTCTCCATCTGCCTCGGGGCAGGCTGCTGTAACCAGTTTCTTCACTGGATAAGGGGAGCAGGCCTCTTGACTTCAGAGGACTGCTGTCCGTCGTTTACTGCACGAACGGTAAGTTTCGAGTAATTCTAATGTCTTTAAAGTCTTTAGTAATAATGTCTCTTGTTTTGCAGGGTTCCGGCGATGGTGGGTGACGGGCTGAAGTGAGTTGAAGATGGAGCCCGTGTGATGAATAGAAGCGCCTGGAAGCACGTAAGTAAGCGCTTGTTGCCTGCTTCACGATGCGCTCTAACTGTCTTTTTATTTTGCAGGTACAAGTTCGGAGCGGCTGCAGGGTGCCGGAATACCCACTGGGTTAGATGTGGAAAGGAGTAATGGCACGTGAGTATTAAAGTTCCCCAATGTCTTTACACGCACCTTGTTTTGTCTTTCAGATGCGGGATGCAGCGCCGAAGGCCTCCGGAGCGTGCGAAGAGTTGGTAAACTTTTGTCTTCCAGATGCCGGAATGCAGTGTGAAGACCTCCGGAGCGCACGAAGAGTAGGTAAGCCTTTGTCTTTCAGAATGCAGCGCGAGGCGTTGGTGACAGCCGATGGACCAGGTAAGTGAAGAGCTGTCACTGAAGACCGTAATGCTAACCTGTTCTTTCTTGTCTTTATAGGTGTTGCTGAAGACTGGATTCAGGATGGTAAGCCTTTTTCCTTAGGCCCAGGATCAGATGCAGAAGACACGATGAGCGTTCTGCTGCAGAGGATGCAGAATAACGCAAAGCAAGATTCATCCATCGGGTGTGGTTTAAATAGCCTCCTGTAGTGCTTAGGTGTCTCCTTCCACAGCCACGCCTAGGTAAGAAAAGAGTTCCTGCTTTCCAGAAGAGTTCCAGTGTTCTGAACCTAGGGAGTGGCTCCTGCCCCACCCAACAGGAAAAGTAGTTCCAAACAGAAGAGGATCAGAGGCTCAACTGGCAGGCAAGTAAGCAGCATGGTCTGCTGCAGGTAAGTCCACCCAAGCATTATGAGCCCGGAGCTTCCAGCGCTGGGACTGGGCATATTTATGAGCCTGGTGCCATTGGCGCCAGGACTGGGTCCAAAAGGTCCCAATTGGGACTGGTTGGCACTCGGAACCTGGGTTATGGATCTGCTTCCAAGGGAGTTGGGAAAACCCTGACCTTGTGGAAGCAGAGATCATGACACCTTGGACCCATTTGCAAACTGAAGCTTGGCCAGTTCCAACTGGTGATACCTGTCTTTTTGTTTTTCTGCCTGTTCGATTTTTAGTTTGGCTATGCTGAATTCAAGCTCCTGCTGCCTAAACCGCAGCTCTTGCTTCTTGAATTCAAGCATAGCCTCCCCATCAGCACTGGCAGAGGAAACATTAGACATCTCGTCCTCCCTGTCCTCGTGGTCGCGATGGATCAGTGCAGCGGCAGAACTGTCGGTTCTACCAGTGAGAGCAGCCCCACCTCCTTCCGCACTGTCCTCAGCAGTTATAGCATCAAGCTGCGCTTCTTGCCACGCCACGATTCTTTGGATCATTTCCAATTTCGTGCCTTGAGAGGAAACACCTCTCTCCGCACACATCTTTTTCAATGTTTCTGATTTGGAAGCATTTAAAGTTAACAAGGTATTTGTTTCCATACTGTTAGATAGGACTATGGCCTTTTTAAAGTTATACTACAACAATTCACTACGTGTCCTGGTTGGAATAACCTGAAATGCCTTAGTTCGTGCGCAATACTGGATACCTTCAGTCGTATCCCACCGCTGTACACCAATTTGTTAAGACGGATTTCTGAACTCTGTCCTGGTGGCGCAGAAGTTCAGAAGGCCAACCTAATTACTTGGAACAGGGTAACCTCTGGACGAGCCAGACCAATCAAGGTAGCGATCGCGGTGGTCAAGACTAGGTCTCAAGAGGGGTGAGGGTGACTGAAAGCCCGCAATGAGCACACAAAGCAAGAACACTTACAAACTACTCCAAACAGTTGTTATATTATAAATATATACACATTTATTTCAAGGCCTTTAAAACAATGACCGTAGCGAGAAAATCACAATATAACGATAGTAAACCAACACATACCATATCAACACAATATATATACAAATACAAGTCTCAAGCGTTATATGCACGAAATGTGTAGTCCACCTAAAAGGGAGGGAAAACAGGCAGTGCGCAATAATGCTTAGACCCAGTTCGCCTTCAGAGGCACCTAACTAGATGGAAGTCCGAGCCCTGCGAAGAGTGGAGCCTTGTGCTCAAAAGTACCTGCACGCGCTGGTGCCAACAGGCAAAAGGAGAAGCTATTTGAGGGAAATCAGGCAGTTCAGTTTAGTGCACAAAAGAAGAAGAACAAGTTCCGCGACTCAAGCGCAGCCTCCACAGTGGGCAGAAGCAGAGCGCGAGTACGGAAAAAGGGGGGGCGTGGCTTGGAAGCCATGTGAGAGGACGCGCTCTTGGAAGAGCTCCTGGAGATCCTACACTTATCCTGCGCAAAAGTGCATAAGCACTAACTCCTGAAAGCCAGAAACGTGGGCATCCGTCCATGAATGTAAGCTGCACAACTGCTGACGAGCTGGATCCTTCGCAAGCCCGATAACGGCAGATATACCGGATTGGAGTTTCTGGAGTCGTGGCCCTGACTGAGAGAAAATGGCGGCCCATACCGGGCAATGGAGGAGTCACATATAGGATGAAAGAAGCACCCCCGAAGTGAACGGCAGTAGCACGGGCTGTGCGGAAAGAGATACGCCCCTGGGAGAACATCGGCGCGACTCTGTGGGCACCGATTACCTAGCACGGGTTCGGTGGACGGTCGGCGACGGTCGGCGGTCGGCGTTAGGACCCGCCCGGGCTGACCGGTGGAACGGACCTTGCGACTTGAGTACCGAGGTACCGCATGCATGTCACGCAAGTCCCGAGACGAAGGGCCCACATTTTGACGCTGCTGGCCTTCTTGGTGGCTGGCAGCCAACGGGAGACGCTTGGGTTATGGCCAGTCCTACGACGGTGTCGCGTGGGACTTGGCGGTGATCCGAATCGGCGACTCTGCGGGAGTTCGGGAGTCCGTGGGTGGGGAATTCGGATGAGTGGCGGAAGAGGCGAAGAACACGCTCCACTGTGGGCGAAAGTGGGCCTCTCTCCCCCTTGGTGGTGGTGAGGTGGGACATACAGTGGCTGCGGGATGTCGAATAAGCCCATTAGACAGAGAGTGAAACAGCCCACGTTGGATGAGTTTACCAAGACACCGACGGGCCCTGAGAGTGCTCGGAGCAAGGAGAAGCCATCCGCATGTGGCATGGCCACCGCTAGTCCAAATCAGGATGTGTTAGTGGCGATCGCTGAATTGAAAGCGGACTTGAAAACCGCTTGGGAGGCCAAGCTTGAAATGGTGGTGGCGGACCTGAAAACGGTACTCGACCTCAAAGTGGGAGAAGTTCGGGAGGAGGTGAATCTACTTCGACAGGATGTGAAGACCCTATCGGAGCGCACGGAGAGCCTGGAAAAAGAGGGGAGCGCCAATGCGGCGGATTGTGCCTCACACAAGGCCGACCTGCATGTCTTGGCGCAGAAAGTGCGCAACTTGGAGAACAGAGCTGAAGAAGCAGAAGGGCGCGCCCGGAGGAACAACGTCCGTATTGTGGGCATCTCGGAAGGACTGGAGGGTCATAGCCCCACGGAGTTCATCGAGAATATGCTGCTCCAAGAGATCACCGGAGGTGCGCTGTCGCAGGGTTTTGCGGTGGAGCGAGCACACAGGGCATTGGCTAGGAGGCCTCCACCGGGCAATCCGCCCAGGCCTATGATAGCCAAAATCCTTAACTATCGGGACCGAGAGAGGATCCTGGAGCATTTCCGTAAAGGGGGAACCATCAAGAGAGGGGAGGCGACTATAACGGCCTACCCAGACTACACCATGATGGTGCAGAGGAGTCGGATGAACTTTGGGGCGGTTAAAAGAAGACTGAGAGAGGTGGGAAAGAAATATATGCTCCTTTATCCAGCCAAATTGAAGGTGATTCACAACAACAGATCCTTGTTTTTCGAGTCGCCTGAGGAAGCCATGGGGTGGCTGGACATGCAAGGCAGCCCCCAGGAGCCGGATGTTCAGGCGGATGAAGGTGGAAATAAGAGATAAGTGATCGACGATGGGAGAGGGTGCAGCTGGAGACTGTGGGACTTGACTATAGTTATTGCTACAGCCTGGGGAAGTCGGGCCTGGAACTGGATGGTTAAATGCACTGTTTGCACCATAACTGTTGTCCTATGAAGGAGCCTTTCGGGGCAAGTCCATTCACCCCCGTTTAGTGTTTTTTAGTTAAGTGGCCGTTAGGGCGACTTTACCCTACTGGGCTCTGTGTGTAACAGCCGGAACTAGATGTGGGGGGGCCTGAGATCCAGGGATGGAGCTGGGCAACAGTTGGGGAGAGAGTTGGGGGGGAGGGCATGGGAGGGGGGAGTTGGGGGTGTGGGGACAGTTGGGGTGTATATAGTGTTGGGAAGTTTGAGTTTAATCGCGAGCCCTAAGGGAGTATCTTGGATGAGAAGTCTGGACGACATGGATGAGCGGGGATGGTTGGAGGGGAGAGAGCAGGATACCAGTGAATTATGGGGGAGCTAAAATTGTTGACATGGAACGTCAGAGGCCTAAATAGCTATCTGAAACGAAACAAAGTCATGCTATATCTGAGAAGACAGAAGATAGACATCGCATTATTACAAGAAACGCATCTGACCCGAGATAAACTAGAGCTGGTGAAGAAAAAGTGGGGAGGAACGGTGGTGGGATCCACGTACTCAGCTTACGCTAGGGGTGTGCTGATCTGGGTGGCGCCGCATGTCCCGTTCCAACTGAGGCGGGAAATGTTGGATACTGAGGGGCGTCTGGTTATGATAAGAGGGGTGGTTGAGAACAAAGAGATGTGTATAGTAAACACATATGCCCCTAACCAGGGCACGGCAGAGTACTTCCGGACCATGAGTGCTAACTTGAGCTGGTGTGTTGGGAGTGCGGTGATGTGGGGAGGGGATTTTAATTGTGTGTTGGACCCGGGGATGGACAGATCCGACGACAAGGTGACTGGGCCCGCCCCGGCAGCCCGGGCGCTGCGGACACTGCTGCGGGATTTCGAGCTCGAGGATGTGTGGAGGACTAGGCACCCCAGCGAGAGACAGTACTCACACTACTCGGCCCCACAGCAGTTGCACACTAGGCTTGACTACATCTTTGTTACGTCGGATGTATTGGTAGAGGTGTCTAGTGTGGAATATAAAGCGAGGGTCCTATCAGACCACTCGCCTATGGTGGTGAGATGGCAATATGGCCGCCCCAGAGCACGGATCCCGACGTGGCGTCTGCGCGCAGAGGCGCTTAAAGACCATGTTTTTAGAGAAGACATGCGGGAAGAAATAGTTAGCTATTTCGAGACAAACACTGGCAGCGTTGACTCGGCGGGAACTCTGTGGGAGGCTTTTAAGGTGGTGGTACGAGGGGTGGCGATTGCCAAATCGAAAGGCTTGCAGAATGGGGTCCTGGCTGATTTACAGAGAGCAGAAAGCGAGCTGGAACAGGCGTTGAGGAGCGAGCACATAGACAACGAGCTGGTGCTTAAACTACAACAGCAGTGTACGGAATACTGGGGGAGGCTCTGTAATCTAAATTACAAAAAGTATATTGAGAGACAACACGCGGGAGGAGATAAAACGGGCCGTCTTCTGGCATGGTTGTATAAAAGAGAAACCCCGAGACCCCCGATTAGGACGATAACAAGAGAGGATGGGGAGCAGATAGATACCCAAGAGGGCGTAAATGAGGAATTTGTGAATTACTACAGGGAATTATACGGGGATCCAGGTGGTGGTGACCGGGAGGAAATGTTAGAGACCCTGCAAGATATCGGGCTGCCCAAGATAAGCACGGAAGAGAGAGAGGAACTAGATGCCCCAATAACACTGGGAGAGTTGGAGGCGGTCGTCCGGCAGTTACCCACTAGCAAGACCCCGGGAACGGACGGCCTGCCCAGCGAATTTTACAAAACCTTTGGGGCGGAAGTGCTCCCCCCGATGCTTGACATGCTTAATGAGGCGTTTGAGACGGGGAGGCTGCCGGAATCGCTCAGGGAGGCGGTCATCATACCGCTCCCTAAACCCAATAAACCTGGGCATAATTGTGGGTCGTACAGGCCATTATCTATGCTGAATCAGGACAGCAAGATACTAACGGCTGTCCTGGCAAACAGACTGCGGAGGGTGATAGGCAAACTGGTACACCCGGACCAAACGGGGTATGTCCCGGACAGAAACATCACCCAAAACCACAGGCGACTCCATCGGGTGATCGAAATGGGATGCAATAATGAAGGGGAAATGGCAATAGTGTCGTTGGATGCTGTTAAAGCCTTCGATTCGGTTAATTGGGGGTGGCTGCTGGCGGCCTTAGGGGAATACGGACTGGGACCAGGATACATTAGATGGGCGGAATTGCTGTACAGTGCTCCACTGGCTAGAGTTCGGACGGGTACAATCATATCCGAGAGATGGCAACTTAGCAGAGGCACTAGACAGGGGTGTCCTTGGTCCCCGATGTTGTACATTTTGGCCCTGGAACCTCTGGCACTGTACCTGCGGCAGCAGTATGATATTGTGGGTATTGAGGTCGGGGGGGAAAAGCATCTGATATCCCTGTATGCGGACGACTTGTTATTGTACCTGAGCCATCCGGAGGAGAATTTACGGTATATCCTGGATGTGATGGGGAGGTATGCGAGGTTGTCAGGCATAGCGGTCAACCCCCAGAAATCGAGCATCTTCCCGTTGGGCAGCTATAGGGGTGTTCCCATAGAAAGGCTGCCGGTGTTGCAGGTGCCCTGGTCAGTCAACACATTTCGTTACTTGGGGATAGATGTCTGTCACACGGTTGAGAAAGAACATAAGTGTAACACTGAGATGGCTGTTGAGAAAATACGGGCATGCATGACTTTTTGGAAAAAATTGCCCTTAGCGATGATGGGGCATGGAGCGATGATTAAAATGGTGGTTCTGCCTAGGCTGCTACATTACTTTAGCAACATCCCATACATGATCCCTAAGAGTTTCTTTGCTAAAATAGATGGGGTTTGCAGAGAGTTCTTGTGGCATGGTACTCGAAACAGAATAGCGCTTTGGAAGTTACAGAACTTTCATGAAAAGGGGGGAGTCAGACTCCCAAACTTTGAGGCTTATTATATAGCGAGCCAATTACAGTTTGTGTCCAGATGGCTTTCCGACGAAGTGACCCCAGAACTTAGACTGTTCGGGCAAGATTGTGCCCCGTTTTACCTAAAGGAAGTCATTTGGTTGCCTGAGGCTGTCACGAGGAAGTATCCGGCGATGGTGAGGCTGGGGTGGAAGATGTGGAGACGAGCATGCAAAATGATGGGAGACCCATTTCCGTGTTCTCCGCAGGTGCCACTAGTTGCCCTGGCGGGGGAAGATGGACAGCTGAGGGGGATTATCAGGACCTACTGGGAATCGGTGGGGTTGGTGACATTGGGTGACGTGTGGCAGGAGGGCGCCATTAAGGGGTTTGTAGAACTTAGCGAGGAGGGTGGATTACATGGAGGCCAATATGTCACATATCACAGACTGGGTAAGAGAATTCGGGAACTGTGGCCTGAGACTACCTTGGCAGATGAAAAAAAAGAAAAAAAAAGAAAAAAAAAAAGAGTACGGAAAAGGGTGCTGTTTGACAAAGCGGGGAAAAGCAATGGGCTCCTGCAGGAGGGCGACCAGATCCTAGCTATGCTACTCACCGGTCCCCGATGCAAGCAGACCCAGGCTTCTCCGCGTCAGTTTCAGCAGCTGGCAGGTTCAGAAGAGCAGGGAACGCCTCGTCGTCGTGTTGAGTAAAAAGACGTCCCAATCGAAGAAACCCGCACAGTTTGTTACCACAGCAGGGCAACGGAGCGGCCGTGTGTATCTGAGCCAAATGTACACTACTCACTTCAGACCTGGGAACGCCAAGTGTACAAAGCGTGTGAGAGTGACAAGGACTCGAAATACTACACAACCTGGCAGCAGTTACAGAGCAAGACTCCCGTGTAAGCTGGTCAGTCAGCTGGATGGCCCAGAGATGCTTCCGAAGGCTTACTGGCAGGAGATGGTGAAGATGCCGAGAATAGCTGTTCCCGCTATTCCAAGGGTCGAAGTACCAGTACAGGCCTTCTGGTTCGATCAAAGGTGAAAAGGGTTTCACAAGACGACAGCAGTGCAGAGGAGAAGTCCTTCAGCGGGTCACCAGCGATTCCTCGGTTCAGCCTCTTGGTTGCAGGATACTTGGCTCCTGTATTCCTTCGTTCGTGAGAACTCAGGAGATCGACATGGTAGTGGTGTTTCCAGCCCCCTCTTATCCACGGTTCCCTTCGCGCCAAAACGGAGGGGACCCAATGGGAGATCCGCTCATCAACACTCACACCATTCGTGGACCAATCACGGACCACGGTTGTCCCAGGCATTCACACCACCCTAGACTCTCTGGCACCCAGGATGTGTATTGGGACCAGACATCCCAGCCCACATCCTGGAGGCACACACAAGACATGTAGAAGCCCGCGAAAGCATCCGTGTTTCGCAGGAAAGTACATGCCCAAATAAGGAAGGCCCCGGGTCGGCTCGGCCTGGGGAAGATGAAGGGAGCAAGACGGTCAGCGGACAGGACAAAGGAGCCTCGTGGTCTGGCCATTTTGGGAGCCAGGCCACCATTTTGGGTTAAGCGCGAGAAACGCGATTAGAACGCCAAAAGGAGCTCAAAACACAAGAAACGATCGCTGCCACCATTCCCGTCCCTGAGTTACTTGCACCGATCAGATACAATCCTAAACGAGTATCTAGGGCCTGTAGAAGGCTAGAGACCCAAGAGAGCTGTAACTTAGCTTACAGTGCCCTCTTGTGTCATGTTGCACGAAAGCCGTAACATGATAAAAGAAACTACGGGAAACAGCGTTCCCCGGTACTGACTGTCTTAAGGGCATGTCAGTTTCCCCGTAAGAAAGGAGCGAAAGCCCAGAGGAGTGCGGCAGAAGGCTGCACTTCTCTGGCAAAGTCAAGAACAAGGTGAAAAACAACAGCAAAAAGTTTAGGGGTTGCCACATGGAAGGAAAATTACCTACAATTACGAAATCTTACCTAACAAGCGCTCAGATGCCTGAGTCTTTGTAGCGCTATAGAAATGCAAAATTATTATTATTATTATCGGCGCTCTTGCCTAGAGGGCCAGTTCTAGGATTTGCAAAGTCCTGTGTAGCAGAAGATCAGCAAGACCCCGTAATTTTCATATGTATTGACTAAAAGAATGTATTGAATTTCAACGTTTATTGCATACGGTTTAAAACAAAACCATTACAATATAACGCACAATATCAATTTCATAATGTGTATTAAAATTCAATATATGAGAACAGCAAATTTGTAATAAACGTCAAGACAAAATTGCAAATGACTAACAATTTCAAGATTACACATTTCAAAACATTTAAAGAGAGAATACAAAAATTTAAAAAAAACACTATTGCAGTAACACCCTATCTTAACATAAAACACACAGTTAAAAAAAGATCGAATAATGGCAAGTATCATTGCTACAGAACCACCACCCAACATAGTTAACCATAAACGCTCCTAATCAATCCAGGCAAGATTGTGGGCACATTTCCCATTTATTGTGATTGGTTGTGGCAACAATGCTGGACAGGATATCAGTAGGTGCTTCAAGTTTTCCTTTGCATCCAGATTCTTACAGTATCTAAAGAAAGCCAGCTCTTTTGGTAAGCCGCTACGTATGCATGCAATCTCATTAGTTTCCAACACATTAAATCGAAGCTGCATAAAGACATTCTGTTGCATCCTATCCGGGAACCTTAGCACATAAGGTTCCGAGATATTAGAACCCCTGCTCTCTTCTGGAGTTGGCTGAGATGATTATACAAGTTATACGTCCCCAATTCCAATCCAGTCCCTCAATCGCAGTGCTATTTTAACTTTAAAAGGATTTAAAACCTACATTTCCTGGGTCAGATCCAAGGCGATTGGGTAGCTGCCTTAAACAATATTCAATACTTCGACAAACTCACTACATGAAGCGTCAGTAAGCAAAGCAGCTTCTCTGCCGATACATGAGTACCTAGCATCTACGGTTGGACATAACAGTTTCCTATATAAACCCAACTGTCTCCACAGTACACAACCCTGTAGTGACTGGAGTTCCAATTCCCGGCATATGGCCACCAGCAGAAGACAGTTCGGAAGACAATGTAGTACCCTCCTCCATATTATGGCTTCATACTGATCCAATTCGTCCGTCAGACAGATCCAGAGTACTTCCAGCAACTTGGGAACAACTTCTCCATTATACAATTGTATAGCAGATGCTAAGGAAACTTTGCTGTATATTCTAGTATTGCTCTTTATCTGGGCGGCTAAAAGTATAGCTTTCCTTTTTAAAAGATCTTGATATAACTCCTTACAAGGGTGAGCCAGAAGCGGTCAACCCAGATTCACTAGATTACTGACAGTTTCTAAGCACACCCCATTAATGTACCTTGCAAATTTACAACTCTTTCCCTTACAGCAGAATTGTAATACTTTTGTCTTTAAAGGATTGATTTTCAAGTTGTTAGCAGACATATGTTCAAAAGCCCTTATCATGCAATGGGGGTTTTATCTGAAAGAATACAAATTGTCAGCATACCCTCCACTCTTGGGGTGACAAAAGTAGCACTTTCCAAAAACTTCCCAATATCGGCCACATACAAATTAAAAAGGCAGGGCGCTGAAACACACCCATGTCTTAGGCCCGAAGTCAACTCGATTGCCCTGGACATGGAACCCTCATTATTGAACCTTATCTGTATTGAGGTCTCCTTGTGCAAATATACCAATATGCTAAGTAGACCACGAGGCGATCCCCTTCTATGTAGTTTGGACCATGAAAGATTTCTGTCTATCAGGTCAAAGGCAGTAGGAAGATCTAGTGAGACTGCGTATGTAGGCATCGCATCAGTATCCCAAGCCGACTTCTCTATGCAATTCATTAAAAACCCATTGCAATCAATCACCATATTTCTTCTACACTGATTTGAAATGTACTTAAAATACCATTTCACTTTACCCATTCTTCCAATTTTTCTAAAATGATGGCGGCAAAGATTGTACTTTCTGCGTCGGGTAAAGTTATTGGGTAGCGAGTTATAACACAATTTGAAAACCATCCAAAACAGAACAAGAAAGCAACCACATTTCCTGAAGTACTATAATGGTATGAGTTCTCAGGAATGTGCATAGTTCACTATGCACATGCACATTGGACTAGATGCACTTTAAACCTTCCTGCATGCTAAAGACGTAACTTCAGATCTTTCAATATAGAGATTCGAGAGGCTCTCAACACCGACTTTGCACCACACACCAACATGGACTATGAGAGACATATCTTGCATACAACCATGCAGTTAACAGGGGAAACCATGGACAATTATGTCATGTGGCTCAGCATCCGCATGAAGCAATGCGCCTTCCATCATTACTCAAATGACGAAGGACTACGCGCCCAGGTCATCATTGGGTGCGAATCCACAGAGTTCAAAAGGAAATTGCTCCAGAAACAGAGGGCCCTCGATGAAATACTAGCAATGGCCTGCACCGACTCAGCAGTCACACAGCAGGTAGTCGGCCTGGGACGGGTAAAGATCTCATCAGACACCAGAGATCAGGAGGTCATCAAGAAACGAATGCCGGCTCTACCCAACAAACTTAACCAGTTTCTGAAATCGTGCTACGGGTGCGGCTACGACTTTCCTCATGAAGGCACATACCCAGCACTCGGCCAGAAGTGCGCAGCTTGTGGGGGTGACAACCATTTCAGGGCGGTTTGAAGGAATGCCCCAGCACCAAGCACCCAGGCTACCTCTCCGAGGAGCAGCCAATGCCATCCCAATCACTGATCAGACGACAGGAGATTGAGCCGTGAACATAGAAGGTACTGCCCCACGGAAAGCGAGAGCAGCTATCAACCGCCCAGAAAATCGCTCCCGTCTCCTGACAGGAGAATCACTCACAGACCCCAATGGAGAATCTGCTACGTGGAGATACGCTCGCCATCAGGGAGTGATTCCTCATCCTCGCACAACAGCCAAAGGAGGAAATGATATGTGTGGGCACTTGGAAATGAGATAGTTAATGAGCACAGCCCAATTTTAACCCTCCAAGTGCACAACATACCAACAGAGTTCCTCATTGACACGGGTGCAACTGTCAATGTTCTGAGTGAAGAGGCCTATAATTGCCTCCCTCACCCGCCAAAACTGCGGCCCTTGCAGGTCGATATTTTCCCTTATGGCTCAAACACACCCTTGCCATGAAAGGGCACTTTTTCCATGGTCTGCGCACACAAATCGCACACGGCCCGCAAACGGCTACATGTCCTCTCCACAGAAGCCAACAGTGGATGCATCTTGAGCTTCAAAACGGCCGTTGACATGGGACTCGTCCACATTTTATACCACATAATGGCCCACAAATACATGGCCCCTGAAGGAGTTGTCACTAAAATAAATCCAAACCTCTTCAACGGTCTGGGCAAACTGCACAACTGCAAAGTGAAACTTCAGATTGATTCGGAAGTCAAGCTAGTTGCCCAACACTACAGGAGTATCCTCATAAACATTCAAAAGCAGGTGGAGGATGAACTGAGATGCTTACTAGACCTTAGCATCATCGAGCCTGTGGTGGGGCCCACCCCATGGGTCTCCCCGATTGTACCGGTTCCCAAGAAATCAGCCGAAGATTCCCTCCGCCTGTGCATAGATATGTGCCACCCCAACATGGCCAACCAGCGAGAGTGACACCAAGCCTCCTGAAAATAACGGACATGATCCACCTCCTCAATTGTGCAAGCGTGTTCTCAAATCTCAACCTCAACAAGGGCTACCATCAGCTGGAGCTAGCCCGGAGTCCAGATACATCACCAAATTTGTGACTCACATGGGGCTGTAGCGCTACAAGCGCCTGAATTTTGGCATATTTTCAGTTGCAGAGATTTATCAGGAGATCCACCAGGAGATTAAACATATCCCAGGGTGTCTGATCTACAGCAACGACATCCTGGTATTCAGCAAATCAACCCAGGAACACCATGGCAATATACACAAGGTTTGCATGGCCCTAGAAGCAGCCAATGTCACACTTAATAATGACAAGTTTGAGTTTGGAAAATTAACCCTCAAATTCTTTGGCCACATATTTTCGGACCAAGGCAAGCAGCCGCACCCAGAGAAGGTCAAGGCACTACAAGAAGCCCCTCCTCCAACGGATGTGTCGGACCTCAGGTCATTCCTGGGGCTCGCGGATACTGTTCGCGCTACCTGGAAAACTTTGCGACAGTGAGCGGCCCACTCAGAGAATTAAGAGTGGTCAAGAATTCGCAGAAATCCACGCTCGCATTACCTCGGCTTCTGACACGGCATACTTCAGCTCTGCCAAAGACACAGAAGTGACTGTGGATGCCAGTCTGGTGAGACTGGGCGCAATACTGGCACAATATGACCCCAGAACCCTGTACATCAAGAAAGTTGTGTCATACAGGCAGATGGGGAGCAGGTGCAAGTGGAGCTAGGTCACCTGGCCTAAGCCCCGCCCACCCGGTGCCTTCCTGCTTGCCGCTCTTTTTCCCTATTTAAGGAGCCCTCCAGCCTCTTTTCCTTTGCAGATGGGGATCAGGTGCACATGGATCTAGGTCACTTGGCCTAAGACCCGCCCACCTGGTGCCTTCCTGCCTGCTGCTCTTTTTCACCACTTAGCAAGCCCCGCCCACCTGGTGCCTTCTTGCTTGCCGCTCTTTTTCCCTACTTAAGGAGCCCTCCAGCCTCTTTTCCTTTGCAGATGGGGAGCAGGTGCAAGTGGATCTAGGTCACATGGCCTAAGCACCACCCACCTTCTTAACCCTGCCTCTTCCTTCCTGCTCTAACTATTGGATCAAGGGCGTCGCTCGCCTGGGCAAATGAAGAAAAACGCAATTCCTGTTTGGACCTGTTCAGACCAGGAGGAGCCAGGGCTTGACCCCCTGCAAGACAGCAGGAAAGCATGCACCAACATGTGTTGCTCCCTCTGTCCCCACAGGCCATCCCCACCCCCTCTGGTGCCCCTGTGATGTTCCCTTGTGTTTCCACCATTCTCGCACACTGGTGTTGCCTGTTTTGCTTGATTCTTCTACCCTGCTCCCCCCCTCAAGCCTATTTCTGCAGGAGTCTGTCCTGATAAATTCTGGTTTCACCATCACTGTCTTGTGGCCAATGCTGGATTTAACTTTTATGGACTTCATTCATTCGCGGTGTGTCACCCTTTCTCAACTCTCTTGCTGGACTTCCTCTGCATCTTGTACTCATGGTGGCCCTGAATCATGCTGTTCCCATCTTCATCTTGTATCCTGGCTTGCAACATTATGTGTTAGTACTGACTTCTGCAATTGTATTCACTCTTCCCTCTTGCTTCTCCACTCTTTTGACTGCTAACTCACTGTTCTCTCCTCCTTTCCATTCTCCCTTTTCCTATCTCCTCCTCTTACTTTCTTCTATGCACTTACTCTATCAGAATTGTCCCTGGACCTACTACGATAGCAACCTCGTCTGTCTCCTCCCCCCTCCCCTTACTGTTTTTTTCCTCCCCAAGCCCCCTCAAGCACTATCGGAAATGTTGTCAGTCCTAGTATGATAGTCGCTTGTTTTGTTCCTCCCCTACCTTTCTTCACCCCTCTACCTCACCTCTTGTTTTTCTCCGGCTCTACCAGAAATGTTGTCAGGCCTAGTACGGTAGCCGCCTGTCTGTTTCCATTTCCTTCCCACTCTTCCCCTCCCTTCTTTATCTATGTCTTAGCTCTTGCACTATCTGAAATGTCGTCAGGCCGAGTATGATTGTTAATTTCACATCCTTACTGTTCATGGCCTGTAAGAATGTCATTGTATTTTCCCTTGTTCCCTCCCTTGCCTTGAAGCGCTTTGAAAACATTGTGTATAGGCGCTAAATATAAATAAACTATCATATCAAACTATCATACGCAAGCCACAGCCTCTCCACCACCGAACATAAATATTCTCAGGCAGAAAAGGAAAGCCTGGCGGTCGCCTGGGCCTGCGAGCACTTCCAAATATTTCTATTCAGAAAAGCACTTACAGTGGTCACCGACGACCAAGCTCTTCTCACTATTTATGGCAACCCCCAAGCTCGGAATGCCCCCATAGATAGAAAGATGTGGACTTAGTCTCCAAGATTACACATTTTCCATTTTCCTTTTCCTTTAATTCAATTTGACTGCAAATACATGTGGGGTTAGACCCCCCTGCAACTTTCCTCCCCACTTCCCCCTATCTTTATTATCACAATTACCCCCCTCGCATATATTTTTGTCCAAATTCGATTTAAAAAGTTTGTCAAATTGTATTCGACAAATTCTCCCACAATGTAACCTCCCTATTCCGTCTTGCGCTATGGCTGTCTCAACCACAACATTTAAAAACTCTTTCCCTGGACCTTCTTCACGGTGACCCCTTCAATTTACGGGTGTAGAAATAGTATCTCATACAGTGGATCATATGGCCTGATTTGTGAGAAGTGGCAAGGGTGCTGCTAGAGGCTGCATGTCTATTTATGGAAATCTGGTGATGTCAAGCCATGCGATTCGTCCTGAGAAACACCTTGGACCATGCCCCGGTACTGGCCACATTTCAGCTGCCCCGGCACGCTGTCTTGCTATTTTGGATCCTATAAGAGATGCCGGGTGGGCTTGGTGGTGTTAAGACGGATTTCTGAACTCTGTCCTGGTGGCGCAGAAGTTCAGAAGGCCAACCTAATTACTTGGAACAGGGTAACCTCTGGACGAGCCAGACCAATCAAGGTAGCGATCGCGGCGGTCAAGACTAGGTCTCAAGAGGGGTGAGGGTGACTGAAAGCCCGCAATGAGCACACAAAGCAAGAGCGCTTACAAACTACTCCAAACAGTTGTTATATCAAAAATATATACACATTTATTTTAAGGCCTTTAAAATAATGACCGTAGCGAGAAAATCACAATATCACAATATAAAGCCAACACATACCATATCAACACAATATATATACAAATACAACAGTCGCAAGCGTTATATGCACGAATTGTGTAGTCCACCTGAAAGGGAAAGAAAACAGGCAGTGCGATAATGCTTTAGACTCAGTTCGCCTTCAGAGGCACCTAACTAGATGGAAGTCCGAGCCCTGCGAAGAGTGGAGCCTTGTGCTCAAAGTACCTGCACACGCTGGTGCCAACGGGCAAAAGGAGAAGCTCTTCGGAGGAAGTCAGGCAGTTCGGGTTAGTGCACAACAGAAGAAGAACAGGTTCCGCGACTCAAGCGCAGCCTCCACAGTGAGCAGAAGCAGAGCGCGAGTACGGACAAAAGGGTGCTGTTTTTACACAGCGGGGAAAAGCAATGGGCTACTGCAGGAGGGCGACCAGATCCTAGCTATACTACTCACCGGTCCCCGATGCAAGCAGACCCAGGCTTCTCCACGTTAGTTTCAGCAGCTGGCAGGTTCAGAAGAGCAGGGAATGCCTCGTCGTCGTGTAGAGAAAAAAGACGTCCCAATCGAAGAAACCTGCACAGTTTTGTCACCACAGCAGGGCAACGGAGCGGCCGTGTGTATCCTAGCCAAATGTACACTACTCACTTCAGACTTGGGAACGCCAAGTGTACGAAGCGTGTGAGAGTGACCAGGACTCGAAATACAACACAACCTGGCGGCGGTTACAGAGCAGGACTCCCGTGTAAGCTGGTCAGTCAACTGGATGGCCCAGAGACGCTTCCGAAGGCTTACTGGCAGGAGATGATGAAGTCGCCGAGAATAGCTGTTCCTGCTATTCCAAAGGTCGAAGCACCAGTACAGGCCTTCTGGTTCGATCAAAGGAGGAAAGGGTGTCACAGGACGACAGCAGTGCAAAGGAGGAGTCCTTCAGCGGGTCACCAGCGATTCCTCGGTCCAGCCTCTTGGTTGCAGGATACTTGGCTCCTGTATTCCTTCGTTCGTGAGAACTCAGGAGATCGACATGGTAGTGGTGTTTCCAGCCCCCTCTTATCCACGGTTCCCTTCGCGCCAAAACGGAGGGGAGCCAATGGGAGATCCGCTCATCAACACACACACCATACGTGGACCAATCACGGACCACGGTGGTCCCAGGCATTCACACCACCCTAGACTCTCTGGCACCCAGGATGTGTATTGGGACCAGACATCCCAGCCCACACCCTGGAGGCACACAAAAGACATGTAGAAGCCCGCGAAAGCAACCAGGTTTCGCGGGAAAGTACATGCCCAAATAAGGAAGGCCCCGGGTCGCTCGACCTGGGGAAGGTGAAGGGAGGAAGACGGTCAGTGGACAGGACAAAGGAGCCTCGTGGTCTGGCCATTTTGGGAGCCAGGCCACCATTTTGGGTTCAGCCCGAAAAACGCGCTTAGAACGCCAAAAGGAGCTCAAAATACACAAAACGATCGCTGCCACCATTCCAGTCCCTGAATGACTTGCACCGATCAAATACAATCCTAAACGAGTATCTAGGGCCTGTAGAAGGCTAGAGACCCAAGAGAGCTGTAACTTAGCTTACAGTGCCCTCTTGTGTCATGTTGCACTAAAGCCGCAACATGATAAAAGAAACTACGGGAAACAGCGTTCCCCGGTACTGACTGTCTTAAGGGCATGTCAGTTTCCCCGTAAGAAAGGAGCGAAAGCCCAGAGGAGTGCGACAGAAGGCTGCACTTCTCTGGCAAAGTCAAGAACAAGGTGAAAAACAACAGCAAAAAGTTTAGGGGTTGCCACATGGAAGGAAAATTACCTACAATTACGAAATCTTTCCTAACACTCGCCCCTCCCAGACTATGGACAGGGGGAACTAATCCACCCCTGGATGAGTCTCTTGTTCAGGTCGGTTAAACATTCTGGACAACCCATCAGCATTGCTATGTTGGACACCTGGCCTATGCTCAATAGTGAAGTCGAAGCCTTGTAGACTTATGGACCACCTAAGCAACTTTGGATTCTCCCCCTTCATGTTCATTAGCCACTTTAACGGCTTATGGTCAGTTTGCACAGTGAAGTGGGTCCCATAGAGGTAGGGCCTCAGCTTCCTTAGGGCCCACACAACAGAGAAACATTCTTTCTCTATCGTGGACCATCTGAGCTCTCTGTCCTTAAGCTGGCGACTAATAAAACCGATAGGGTGTTCCTTACCCTTCTCATCTACTTGTGATAGTACAGCTCCTATCCCAGTGTCAGAGGCGTCCGTCTGCACGATAAAAGGTCTTTGATAATCAGGGGCCCTGAGGACAGGGGCCTGGCACAAGGAGTCTTTTAAGCCATTGAAGGCCTTCTCACACTCGTCGGTCCAAGTTACCTTCTTGGGTTTCTTCGGAGTTGTGAGGGCAGTCAGAGGGGCAGCTATGGTGCCATAGTCTGCCACAAAATTGCGGTAATACCCCGTGAGTCCTAAGAAGGCTCTCACTTGGGTTTGCGTAGTGGGGGTAGGCCAGTCTTGTACTGCTTGTACTTTACTGGGTAGAGGCTGTATCCTCCCTCCACCTACTTCATGTCCAAGGTAAACCACTGAGCCTTGTCCAATCTGGCATTTACTAGCCTTTATGGTCAAGTGGGCTTTCTGAAGAGCCTGGAGCACAATCCTGAGGTGTTTCACATGGTCTTCCCAGGTGGCACTGAAAACTGCTATATCGTCCAGATATGCAAGACAGAATTCGTCCAACCCATTCAACACATGATTCACAAGCCTCTGGAAAGTGGCAGGTGCATTCTTCAACCCGAACGGCATTACCCGGAATTGGTAAAGGCCGCCTGGAGTAGAAAATGCTGTCTTCTCCTTGGCATGTTCTGCTAAAGCTATTTGCCAATAGCCAGCAGTGAGGTCAAACGTGCTGAGGTACTTGGAGGCACCCAAAGTATCCACCAGCTCATCTGTTTGAGGCAAGGGGTGTGCATCTGTCTTGGTGACAGCATTCATGGCCCTGTAATCCACGCAGAACCTCAATTCAGAAGTGCCTGCCTTTGGAACCAAAACCACTGGGCTGGACCAAGGACTACTAGAGGGTTCAATCACCCCAAGGTCTAACATCTTGTTGACCTCGGTCTTAATATAAGACCGTACTTTGTCTGACATCCTGTATCCCCTACTTTTGGTAGGTACACTGTTTCCTGTGTCAATGTTATGTTTGCACCAAGGTGTCAAACCAGGGGACTGTGAAAACAGGGGGAAAAACTGCCTAAGCAAACTTTTCACCTCAGCCTGCTGATCAGAAGTCAGGTGAGGGGCCACTCGGACACCCTCGAAGGAGCTATCTGAAGGACCGCTTTGGAACAGGTCGGGGAGAGGTTCCGACTCCTCTTCCTCAACGTCTGAAGCCAGTAGCAGTGCTGCGATTTCGACTCTTGGGACGAAAGCCTTCAGCCTATTCACGTGAAACACTTTTGGAGCCTGTCCAGGCCTTCCAAGGTCCACTAAATAGTTAACCTCACCCAGGGGCTCCACCACTGTGTAAGGGCCTGACCATTTGTCCTGTAAAGCTCGGGGCCTTATGGGATTCATGATCAGGACTTGCTGACCAGGTGTAAAGTTGATGAGGGAAGCTTTCTGGTCGTACCAATGTTTCACCAGCGCTTGCCCTGCCTTCAATTTATCACTAGCCAAGCCCATCAGAAATACCATCCGATTTCTGAGCCCTAGCACATAATCAACTACGTTGGTAGTAACAGGGGGAGTGGGCATCTCCCATCCCTCTTTGACGATGGCTAAGGGTCCCCGTACGGGATGACCGAACGGAAGTTCGAAGGGGCTGAAGCCAACACCTTCCTGTGGTACCTCTCGGTAGGCAAACAGTAAGCATGGTAAAAGAAGATCCCATTTTCTTCTCTGAGGCTCCTCCAGAGCCCCAATCATGCTCTTTAACGTTCTGTTGAAACGTTCCACCAGACCATTGGTCTGGGGGTGGTATGCAGAAGAGAACTTGTAGGTGACCCCACATTCTTTCCACATAGCCTGCATATACTTCGACATAAAGTTGCTGCCACGATCCGACACAACTTCTTTAGGGAAGCCAACCCTAGTAAATATGCTGAGTAAAGGTTTTGCAACTGACTTGGCAGTTACAGTTTTCAATGGGATGGCCTCAGGATACCTGGTTGCATGGTCGACCAGCACCAGGATAAACCTATTGCCCGAGGATGTTTGCGGGTCAAGGGGACCAACGATGTCGATCCCTACCCTTTCAAATGGTACCCCCACAACTGGGAGCGGTACCAACGGAGCTTGGATTGTCGCGCCAACCTTACCAGACAACTGGCAGGAGGCACAACTCCTGCAGTGACTTTCTACTTGCACCCCCATCTTGGGCCAGTAGAAGTGCATGGATAACCTTTGCTTGGTCCTCTTCATACCAAGGTGACCAGCAAGGGGAACTTCATGCGCCAACTGCAGGAGGAAGGGCCTAACAGCAAGGGGAACCACCAACCTCCTATGGTCTCCTTCTGTAGACTCTGTGGGCTCACTATACAGGAGTCCACCTTCCCAATAAATCCTATGCGTCCCAGGAGGTTCACCCTCAAGCTGGGAGCAGGCCTGTCTCCTTAGGCCTTCCAGAGATGGGCACTCACGTTGGCCTTTACTGAATTCGTCCCTATCAGGACCTCCTTCAACTAACAAGTCTTTTAGTTCAGGATGATCGTTGGGGTCGAATACTTCAGGCATCGCCACCTCCTCGTCAGGCCCGGGCGATTGACCAACTTCCTCCACCGCAGTGGTAGGCGAGCTCGGGGGAATATTCTCTTTCCCTCGTCTTGACTTGTCGACTCCTTTCGCCTTGGGTTTCCCCTTCGGCTGGGGCGGCGTATTGGACTTGGCCAATGCTGCCCGTGCTTGAGACCGTGTGTAGGGTCTTTCGGCAGTGTCTCCTACGAGCCCTAAAGCTCTGAGATCATTACCTAACAAGACCTTTCCCGGGACGTTTCTCTGAATGCTCACTGGAATCCTGACTGCTGTACCATTTAAAGTAAGATTTACAGGTATTACTGGAAACATACGGAGGGGGCCGTCAACCAACTTAGTGGGCATCAGAGTAGCTCTGGCAACTTCCTCTGAGTCTACCAAGGTAGAATCCACTACAGTGCGACTGCACCCACTATCCCTAAGAGCTGGAGTATCCACTCCATTGATCAGCACACTGTCTTTAAAGTAGTGCTTGGTATTATCCGGAATCCTAGCATAAGCCTCTGCGACTTTAGGCTCCCAGGAACCCAGGGACACTAAAACTACCTCAGCCTCTATTCCGCTGGGAAATGAGTCTGAGGAGAAGGATGCTCCTGTAATCTCTTCTTCCTCGTAGGAGGAGAAGGCCAGATTAGCGGAGTGGACCCCCAAAGGTCTAACCTTACAACGGGGATCCCCCTTCACGTGGTCAGTTGCTCCACAAGCAAAACAAGATCCATTGGGTCTGTTTACATAGGGAGGCTTATTGTAACCAGAGTTTTGTTTCGGAGGCTGACCTCCACTACCCTGTGAGTTCTCTTGTGTCCTACCCTTATTTTTCTTTTTGTGGCCCTTATGGGAAGAAGATTTAGCATATTCTCCACTCTCCATATCTTTGGACTTTTTCCCTTCCTCCTGCTTACCAGGATGAGTTTTGTCCTTATGGGACACTCGATGTGACACCCATAAGTCTGCTGCAATGGCCAGCCTCTTAGGATCTATCTCCTTCGAATCGGCCAAATGCTGCTTAAGCTCCGGGCAAGAAGAAGCAAAAATGTGTTCCAGCAGGACAAGATTTATCATGCCTTCGAAGGTAGAAACCTTATAACCTTCGACCCAGCCAGTTAAGTTTTTCAAGGATTCAGTGACATAAGATACCCAAGTACCACCTTCCTTTTTCTTATACTCTCTGAAACGTTTCAAATATTGGGTCGGAGTCTTCCCAAACTTTAAAATGAGAGTTTGCTTTAACATTGCGAAATCAGCTCGCTCAGCCTTCGACATTTCCATAATGGCACTACAGCCAGAATGGGGCAGTCTGCTGAGTAACCAGGCAATCTTATCAGCATTGTCAACTTGTTGAACTTCGCATGCATACTCAAACGCATTCAGCCAGTCCATAATGTCATTCCTTTCTTCATACACACTGAGCAGATCTTTCGGAAACCGTGGATGAGAGGAGGCCCCAGACCCATGTCCAGGACCCTTGGACCCATTTGCAAACTGAAGCTTGGCCAGTTCCAACTGGTGATCCCTGTCTTTCTGTTTTTCTGCCTGTTCGATTTTTAGTTTGGCTATGCTGAATTCAAGCTCCTGCTGCCTAAACCGCAGCTCTTGCTTCTTGAATTCAAGCATAGCATCCCCATCAACACTGGCAGAGGAAACATTAGACATCTCGTCCTCCCTGTCCTCGTGGTCGCGATGGATAAGTGTAGCGGCAGAACCGTCGGTTCTAATAGTGAGAGCAGCCCCACCACCTTCTGCACTGTCCTCAGAAGTTATAGCGTCAAGCTGCGCTTCTTGCCACGCCATGATTCTTTGGATCATTTCCAATTTCGTGCCTTGAGAGGAAACACCTCTTTCCGCACACATCTTCTTCAATGTTTCTGATTTGGAAGCATTTAAAGTTAACAAGGTATTTGTTTCCATACTGTTAGATAGGACTATGGCCTTTTTAAAGTTATACTACAACAATTCACTACGTGTCCTGGTTGGAATAACCTGAAAAGCCTTAGTTTGTGCGCAACACTGGATACCCTCAGTCGTATCCCACCGCTGTACACCAATTTGTTAAGACGGATTTCTGAACTCTGTCCTGGTGGCGCAGAAGTTCAGAAGGCCAACCTAATTACTTGGAACAGGGTAACCTCTGGACGAGCCAGACCAATCAAGGTAGCGATCGCGGCGGTCAAGACTAGGTCTCAAGAGGGGTGAGGGTGACTGAAAGCCCGCAATGAGCACACAAAGCAAGAGCGCTTACAAACTACTCCAAACAGTTGTTATATCAAAAATATATACACATTTATTTTAAGGCCTTTAAAATAATGACCGTAGCGAGAAAATCACAATATCACAATATTAAGCCAACACATACCATATCAACACAATATATATACAAATACAACAGTCGCAAGCATTATATGCACGAAATGTGTAGTCCACCTGAAAGGGAAAGAAAACAGGCAGTGCGATAATGCTTTAGACTCAGTTCGCCTTCAGAGGCACCTAACTAGATGGAAGTCCGAGCCCTGCGAAGAGTGGAGCCTTGTGCTCAAAGTACCTGCACACGCTGGTGCCAACGGGCAAAAGGAGAAGCTCTTCGGAGGAAGTCAGGCAGTTCGGGTTAGTGCACAACAGAAGAAGAACAGGTTCCGCGACTCAAGCGCAGCCTCCACAGTGAGCAGAAGCAGAGCGCGAGTACGGACAAAAGGGTGCTGTTTTTACACAGCGGGGAAAAGCAATGGGCTACTGCAGGAGGGCGACCAGATCCTAGCTATACTACTCACCGGTCCCCGATGCAAGCAGACCCAGGCTTCTCCACGTTAGTTTCAGCAGCTGGCAGGTTCAGAAGAGCCGGGAATGCCTCGTCGTCGTGTAGAGAAAAAAGACGTCCCAATCGAAGAAACCTGCACAGTTTTGTCACCACAGCAGGGCAACGGAGCGGCCGTGTGTATCCGAGCCAAATGTACACTACTCACTTCAGACTTGGGAACGCCAAGTGTACGAAGCGTGTGAGAGTGACCAGGACTCGAAATACAACACAACCTGGCGGCGGTTACAGAGCAGGACTCCCGTGTAAGCTGGTCAGTCAACTGGATGACCCATAGACGCTTCCGAAGGCTTACTGGCAGGAGATGATGAAGTTGCCGAGAATAGCTGTTCCTGCTATTCCAAAGGTCGAAGCACCAGTACAGGCCTTCTGGTTCGATCAAAGGAGGAAAGGGTGTCACAGGACGACAGCAGTGCAAAGGAGGAGTCCTTCAGCGGGTCACCAGCGATTCCTCGGTCCAGCCTCTTGGTTGCAGGATACTTGGCTCCTGTATTCCTTCGTTCGTGAGAACTCAGGAGATCGACATGGTAGTGGTGTTTCCAGCCCCCTCTTATCCACTGTTCCCTTCGCGCCAAAACAGAGGGGAGCCAATGGGAGATCCGCTCATCAACACACACACCATACGTGGACCAATCACGGACCACGGTGGTCCCAGGCATTCACACCACCCTAGACTCTCTGGCACCCAGGATGTGTATTGGGACCAGACATCCCAGCCCACACCCTGGAGGCACACAAAAGACATGTAGAAGCCCGCGAAAGCAACCAGGTTTCGCGGGAAAGTACATGCCCAAATAAGGAAGGCCCCGGGTCGCTCGACCTGGGGAAGGTGAAGGGAGCAAGACGGTCAGTGGACAGGACAAAGGAGCCTCGTGGTCTGGCCATTTTGGGAGCCAGGCCACCATTTTGGGTTCAGCGCGAAAAACGCGCTTAGAACGCCAAAAGGAGCTCAAAATACACAAAACGATTGCTGCCACCATTCCAGTCCCTGAATGACTTGCACCGATCAAATACAATCCTAAACGAGTATCTAGGGCCTGTAGAAGGCTAGAGACCCAAGAGAGCTGTAACTTAGCTTACAGTGCCCTCTTGTGTCATGTTGCACTAAAGCCGCAACATGATAAAAGAAACTACGGGAAACAGCGTTCCCCGGTACTGACTGTTTTAAGAGCATGTCAGTTTCCCCGTAAGAAAGGAGCGAAAGCCCAGCGGAGTGCGGCAGAAGGCTGCACTTCTCTGGCAAAGTCAAGAACAAGGTGAAAAACAACAGCAAAAAGTTTAGGGGTTGCCACATGGAAGGAAAATTACCTACAATTACGAAATCTTTCCTAACACTTTGGTGGGATAACCGTAGCAGAGCCCTGTTGCCTTTACTAAAGTGGTGATGTGATGCAGAGCAGAGAAACCGCGATCTGAGGCGGGCACGCGTCCAAGCTTTAAGAAGCATTGGATGAAATGTGTGTTGAAGGGTGACATCATCCTGGAGCTTCATGTATGGAGGCCTTAGTAGAAATAACCCTGGGCTACATGTCCATGAGCATCAGGGGGCTTTGTTGAGTTGGTAGGTTTGCAGTTTGAAGATCAACCAGAAGATGGGTTGCTGGAGCGTGTGAGGGAAGATGCTGTATGTTAATATTTGCGTGACCAGAGGCTGGTGTTTGGTACTTGTGTCAGGGTATGAGGTTGAGAGTTAGTTGTCAGTCACAGAATGAAGTCTTAGAAATTGGACAAAAATAAATCATAAACCAATGTTCCAATTGGCCAATCCCCCTTCTGATGTGCTTCTGCCCTGTCTGCCCAGTACAGGTTCTTCTCTGCAAGATATATTAGGGGACATCACATGTATTTATCTAGAGGAGCCTATAGGATAGGTAACCTGTTCAATGGTTTAAATGGGGTGTACTTGCATTTCTCAACAGAAATATTTACAAAAACAATAATACAGTCCTTTCTTATCAGGGACCTTTTAAATAATAGTAGATTTATTGCTCTGTTGACATTTGCAAAAGACAATGCAGGGTCATGGCATGTCATGGTCATGTCATGGCGTCATGTCACGCCATGATATAAATACTTGCAAAGTTGAATATGAACTTCCTTCTCCAGGGGCATCTTGGGCATAAGCCGGGAAAATACATCAACACTAAAAATGAAGATTTAAGATGGGAATAGAAACATTGCAAATCTACTTTGTTCTTTTTTGGAGGTCAAATAGATTAGGATATCATCTAAGTAGATATTAACATAGACATCTAAGCTGTCCTTGAATACATAATTTAGAAAGAATTGGATGGCAGCATGGGCATTCCACAGCCCGAAGGTCATCACAAGGTATTCGTATTGCCCATAACAAGTGCAAAATGTGGTTTTCCATTCACCCCCTGCTGCTATCTGTACCAGGTTGTATGCCGCCTTTAAGTCTAACTTGGTATACATCGTACTATGATGGGCTTGATGTAGCAGGACCTGGATCAGAGGTAATAGATATTGATTTTTTAATAGTGATTTCATTGAGCGGTCTATAGTCTATACAAGGTCGGTGCTTGGTTACATCTTTTTTGGGAATGAAGAAAATCGGAGCCCCAGCAGGGGATGCGGAAGGGCATATGGATCCTTTTGCGGGGTTATCATCTATGTATTGTTTGAGTATGATGTACTCTTTTTCAGTGAGGGCATACGTTCTTCCATAGGGTACTTGAGCTCCTGGTAACAACTTTATTTGGCAATCATGCTGTCTATGAGGTGGGAGTTTGTTGGCTTTGGTGGGATCATATACATCAACAAAATCCTGGTATTTGGGGGAATGGTAGGTGATTGTACTGAAGCCAAAAAGGCTGTTTATTCCCTTTGGTTTGTGTATATTACCACTGGGACTTGGCATGATTTAGGGCATTTATCCCCAGAGAAGGCGAGTTTCCTTTGTGTCCAATTGATCACGGGGTTGTGAACGGCGAGCAAAGGGATACCTAGCATCAACTGAAAATGAGGGGCAGCAATAGCATCGAACTGAATGAACTCCTGATGTCCCTAGGAGCATATCATCTGTAATGTAATGGGCTGGTGCGTGATAGGTCCAGATATCAGATTGGAGCTGTCCACTGAAAGGATGGGTTCCTGCAGTTTCGTAGCGATCAATCTTATCCGTTTTTCATGGGCAAAAGAGGCATCAATAAAATTGCCCGTAGCTCCACTTTTGATCGTGGCTAATTCATCCACCAATTTGGGTGAAGCTCCTTCGATCATAACCAGTATCATGAAATTCCTTTGGGGTTCTATGGCCTTAACCAGTGGAGGGCATGAAGGGGAGATTCTATGCACACTCCTCGATTTCTCTCTTGCAACCGACAAGTGTGTTCGTTTTCCGATTTAGGGATGGTTTCGGACAGGATCATACCGGATGTCCTTGGTTGACACAATAAAAACAAAGATTCCCTTTTCTTCTTTGTTCACTTTCTTCTGGCATAACTGGTCCTTGTGTACTTCCCAATTTCATCGGCTTGTGGTCTGACTGGGATGAACTAGCTTCACAGTCTACTGGATAGGAGGTTCTTTGCCATTCGGAACATCTGCATTCCACTTTACGGTCTTGCCAGCATTTGTCTAATTTCACTACCAAGGCCATACATTCCTGTACAGTGGCCAGTGGGTTCACAACTTGGTTAAATGGGTCCTTAAGGTCGTCTATTAGTCCTCTTTGAAATATAGTGAGCTACATGTCTTCTGACCATGTAGTTTGGGAAGCTAATTCCTAAAATGTGCAATATAGGAAAGAAGTTCTTTGTTCCCCTCACGTAGATCCATGAATTTGTTTCTAAGTGATTGGGTAGCATTTTGCCTACTGAACGTAGCCTGAAACACCTCAAAGAAATCATCATATCTACCCAGAATATGATCATTTGAGTCTAGATAAGGCGTAGCCCAAAACAAGGAAGTCTTGTCTAGGTTAAGGATAATAAAGGAGACCTTTGTTTGATCTGAAGCATATAGTCCTGGTCTATATGGAAAGTGAATCTTACACTGCATAACAAAGGCTTTACATTCTCTAGGGTCACCTATGTATTTGTTGGACATAGGTAGGGTGGGGATAGTTGGGCCAGCTCCCAGAGGTGGCAGCGTGGCTCGACTCAATGAAGGACGTGAGGTGCTTGCAGTTTTCTGTCGGCTAATCTGAGTGTTACTTCCACCTGTAGCGCCCCAGGGATTGCTAGCAGCAGGGCTTTTGCTAACCATAGCCTCAACCTTGTTTTTTAGTGCTGCGATTGTCTAAAACAACACTGCGTTTTCTTGCCTTTGACGTGTTAACTTCAGTTTGAAGTTTGTGCATGGACTCAGCCAAGTCCTTAAACATAGTCTCCGCGGTTCAGGAAGCAAAAAAGATCTTTACATCTGTCAAACTTTGTATACAGACCTGACATTCAGACACCATGGAGTAAGTTTACCAGGGCAAAGGAGGGAAGGAATGTCCAACTTTATGCAGATCAGAACCCCTTCCGTTCCTCATCTAGCTATTAGTGTAGACTCTGGAGTACATGGAGATTCAGGTGAGCAGGTTTTCTAGGCTGAAGAGCTACAGTAAATGGGGAGAGACAATATGAATGTTTTAAGCAACACAGGTTGCTTCCCTTGCCTTGAAACCATTAGAATGGTTAGGGTTACCTGGTATGGATTGTAGAGGAGGAGCCAAGTACCCCCCGCTCAACTGTCCCACCCACATTACCTGTATGCTGGAAGCCGCAGTATGTAACATACACGGAGCAGTTGAATCGACAAAGGGCGGAATATGAAAACCATGCAGTAGCATTAAGAATACTGATACTCAGAAGAATCCTGGAGGCAAGATTCCCATTAAGGAAACCATACCTCCTTACGAGAATATATGATGGTCGTTTAAATCAGATTCCTGAACAAGCAGAACAAATGAATGACAAGGAGGAGTGGTGATGTCACTAACCATCACCAAGTAAACGTCACACAAAGCTGAACTGACGTACCTAGAAGAGATGCAGAGCCCAGAGAATGCAGATATTCTATAAGGCCTCGAGAAAGTATCAATGATAAGTGACATCTTGGGATCAAGGTGAAGAAGCTTATGCCACAGAACTGATGAAGACATAAAGCTATTTTACACGTGTACAGATGCAAAAGAAACGCAAGCAGACAAAGTAATCTTGAGGCTAGCTTTATAGTGAATAGATTTTGGCAAGCGCCTATATATATTTATATACACATATGGACAAGTGAAGGATGAATATTTCCACTACGCATTATAGCAGTGCTGAACCTTAGCAAGAAGGCTGAGAAAACCTCATGTCCAGAGTGTGGCAGTTAAAAGCAAATTGAATTACAAAGTGAATCTCAGCAGACATGGCTGGACGAGCCAAAGAAGCCAAGGTCTTATCAAACTAGAATAAACTCACATTGGATACAAATCGTGTGAAAGAACAAAACTCCTGTTCAGAAGGCATGGACAAAACAAGGAAGACGTCAGAGGTCTATTAAAAAATAGTATTTTAATGCACTAGAAGTTCGATTTCATGGTCTCTAGTCACGTGTAAGGATGAAGTTGGACAAATGAGATGGTCACACCTACGCATGAGGGCAGACCGTGCCTTCACTCCCTAAATTTCTCAGAGCCAAGAACCCTCTCAAGGCCGAGCTTCAAAGCCTAATTGACAGTAGACCACTGAGGTGATGATGGATTGATATGCTAATTGGTGGGAAGCAATGGTTAAGGTGAGCTCACCAGCACCTGGATGGCCAGCCTGCATGCTGCTAGACATAGATAAAAAAGTACTGACAAAGGTTAGAGTGCCAACCAATTGTAGAGGACCATGTAATTAGGGGTCCTATAGTTGTGTAACCAATGGGACATCATACATTTAGTGACATTCGTAGTGGTCATTTTTAGGGAAGGGCTTAGTTGCCCCATTCGATAAGTAACCAATCACATATTCTCACTTTTTTAGACTAGTATGGATCATATACTTAGATGTTCACTTAGAGCCAATCACCCATACCCATAGGTTTTTGTAGTTTGCCACGTAGGATGATGTTAGTAAACACGTAGGTTAACGTCAATGATGACAAGATTTGTGTGTAAAGTCTCCGTTTTTACTAGAATGCATTGAGTAAGCGGATCGAGTGAATTCGTTGATGTTCGTTATGCTCCCTGTTTTACATAATTGATATTAAAACAGTCTTCCTTTTGCCAATTACCTGAGTCGTTTCGATTATTGATGTATGAATAGAATCTGCATCCCCTTCCATCTCCAGGGTAATTGCTACTCATCTTAAAGGGCTGGGCAATCCAGTTTAGGATAGTCAGTTCTCTTGAAGAGAAACTGCACAATACTGTACTCACAGTACTGTGAAAGCCACTTTGAGTTTCTATAGTGAAAGGGCGAGGACAGGGAAGGAGGTGCACTCAGTCAATGGTATGTATGTAGACTTTATGGTTTACACGTTGCTCCTGGCAAAATGAAAAGTGAAAACAAGTAACAGAGACATGAGCATCTGTTTGTGGAAACTTGAAACTTATGGGAGATAAACGCTCGGCATGTGCATTGTTCATGAAGTACATACAGTTGGACTCACAGCACTAGGGAGTCATGTATGTTTGCTCCTGGAAACGCGAAAGGAACGGAAAGCAAACGATAGGCAGGCGTTGTGTTCATAAAAGTCAGAAAGTTGAAACTAAATACCTAATTAATAGCAGCATTCGCATCTTCATCTGGCCGCCAGCCATTTCAGGTGAAATCTCTGCGCGAGGTGAAAGCGAGTTGCCATCTGGGTCTGCGAGTGTCCTGTGAAGTCGCGGCAGTCCTCCAATGCGTTTACATCAAAGAGTTTGTTGAAAGATGAGTGTGTCTCAACACTGACATCCTAAATAGAAAAACTCAATCGAGTTCCGGGTCACACAGCTCATGGAGTTGACCGTGGATAATCGGGCCACCATTAGCAAGCGGAGTGGAATTCTAATGCGACCCATATCTCTGGGTACAATGGGGCTGCCAGAGCCTTCCTGGCAGGATATGTGGTGCAGGGGATTTAGGTCTAGTGTCAGGTTTGGGAAACCTGACACATCCCTGGGTTCACAGTGAAAATACTTATTTACACCTCTCATGGCAGTTTGCCTGCATATGTAACCAGACCAATTGTTGGATTTGTGCCCATTTGCAACATGATCTGTCCTCCAGGTTTCCTAACACATCCATCCCCTTTGAGTGGGGGGATGTCTGTTTGGATCTCAAGTCGGTGACCCAGTCGCTGGGTCCAGGACCTTGTAGGGATGCTCATTCCCACTTGGGTTTTACTGGCCCTTCGAATTTCCCCACAGTTCAGACCAAGTACGCGTTAAACCAGCCACACTTCATCTGTCCCGCCCAGCAATTGGTCTTCTCCGTTATACCAACTAAGGATCTCTGTGCATGGGAACAAGCAAGTGTCAGTATTATCTGGCCACTAATTCTAGTGTAGTTATTAATAGTGTCACATTCGGCTTTGATTAAATTATTTCAGTCTCGCAGTCTGGGTACGATACTTACTCTGTGACTTACTTCATCTGTGGGGACAAGGCTTACCCCTGATTGCTCATCAATTGGGGAGGGAGTGCTTACATAGGATGTATTCTTCCTGCAGTGTGTCACACTCCTACTTTTGCAACTCAGCCCCATCCTAGGAGAATCGCTGATTGGGAAAACTTTGTTTTGGGAGTGAGGTATTTGATACTAGCTCTTGGGGTTAAGATAAATGGACACCGGTTGACTCAACTGTCATGGTTAGTGGAGGATATCGCAAATGCTATTCCAGTCTCCCTGACCTTGTTGTCCCATGAACAAGTAGCCACCCAAACTATGGTGCTCCAGAACTGTATGGCTCTAGCTATTGTTCTGGCCTCACAAGGAGGCATCTGTGCAGTCGTAAAAAGTGAGTGCTGCTTTTTTGTACCAGATTTTCAAGTAACATCACTGATATCATCACACACATTCTTCATACTGTAACTCTCTTGTACTCTAGCCCAGGGGCTTCTTGTACCTTTGGGTCATGGATTATAGGTTTATCTTTCCCCTTAGGTGCATTTATTGGTCACATATTGCTTATAGTAGTAGTTATAATTCTAAGCCTGTCCTGTCTGTCGATGGGTTATAAGTGTCTCTATTTGCGGGTATGCAACACCTGTTCTCAAGTATTCTCAAACTGCTCAAATGCTTTATTGTCATGCTACTGAAGAGGCATTTTTTTACGATATGCCAGGATGTGATGTTTGTTCCCTTGTAGGTGGCTGTAATAAAACTGGAGTGAAGGTCGCATAGGAGGGGAATGTGGGAAATGTTTGGGAACTGAAACATTATGTGCTCCCCTTCCATGTTACTGCATCATTATATCGAGTAGGTGCTGCAAGCTGCCATGTTTAAACCATTGCTTCTTGAATGTGTGAGGCGAGGCCGTAGATTGCACTGTGTGTGTCTTTTCCATGAAGGCTCTTCATCTAGCTTGTAGGAATGCTTGCTTTCGAAGTTCTCGCTTCTGACGTATTTCCGTTTTGGCATATGTAAGCATGTTTTAGGCTGCCGCTTTCCTAGGAAAAGTGGTGTTAGTGGATGGAAGTCATCATATTCCAAGCGTGTGTGAATCTTTAAGGAGTAAATCTATTACGATACGCTGTCCTCCCATATAACACTAACTAGCATGACTGAATGCAGCCTGCATCAAAGGCTTGTACAAGGAGGCTTTGTTCTCAGACAGCAACAATGTTACAAGGTGTGACCTTGTCGAGTTGGGACCACCCCATTCTATAGAAACTCATGTGTTCCTTTGAGTATAAGAGAATGGTGCACAGAAGGGAGGGGGTCCCTTGTGCCAGAGGATAGTGCTGCCATTGGTTCTTTTTTATTATTGCTTTTACTACTAAAATGTTCACCAATCAATCAAAATCATGAGGGGTCTATCCACTGCATGATTGGTGCCGTAAGACGTCAGTCAAATTCCTATGGCTCTGCGGCCAGGACCAAGGGCTGCCAGTCACACTTTGCAGTGATCCCCCTGGGCTCAGGAGAGAGGGTGCTGTTGAGGGGAGAGCTGGCTGGGGTGCCCGGAAACTCGAAGAGGGCAGGCACAGAAGGTGCAGAAGCAAGAGCTGATCAAAAAAATGGTGAGTTGGTGAACACAGGTAATAGTGCCAATGTATAGTTAAGTGAGTTATCTGAAATGGGTTGGGGTAAATGTTTGTCATTGAAATCTGAAAAAAAGAAACTGAAGCCTGAACACTAACTAGCAGTTTATAGTAATAATTTCGAAACCAATAATGTCGAAAGTCATTTTTTCGAGAGAAAAAAAATGTCGAAAAAAATGTTTCGATTTTTTTTTTTAATGCATTTTTTTTCAATATGGGGGGTTCCCCCCAACCTCCTTTTTTAATTTTTTTTTGTTTTACCCATTTTTTTTATCCCGAACACCAAAATAAATATATAATTTTTAAAAAATGGAATTCGACATTTTTTTTCGACATTATTTTGTCGAAAAAATTGTCATTCGACATTTTTTCGAAAAAATGACCGACCACCCTAACTAGCATGACTGAATGCAGCTGGCATCAAAGGCTTGTATAATGGGGCTTTGCTTTCGGAACAATGTTTCAAGGTGCAACCCTGCACGGTTGGGACCACACCCTTCCATTGAAACTCACGTGTTTCTTTGAGTATGAGGAAACGGTGCACAGAGGGCGCGGGGTACACTTGTGCCGGAGTCTTGTGCTGCCGTTGGTTCTGTGTTTTACTTTTACTAATAAATTGTTCACCAATCCACCAGAATCGTGAGTGGTCATTTTTTCACCGCAGCGGGCTAAGTTAATTCGACTGGGTGAAAGACGGGAGTGGATATGGGACAAACTGGATAGGTTTAGAAGGGCCAGATATCAGTCGTCCCTTAAGGCTACAAAACACTATGTTGCTTGTATAGTGATTTAAGCCACTGTTAGGCCACTAGAGGACTGAGGGGCAGAGAGGGTGTATTTCTAGTTTTAAACCGATGAACCCCAGAAGGGGCACCCCAGCCAACCAAAGCGAAGAAATTGTTCTGCAACAGCAGTGAACATGCTCCAAAACGGACTCACAGTGATCGGTGCAGCTTGTATCCCGTTTTAATGATATATGATATAACAGGTTATTTCTAATGCGCTCAATACCCAGGGGTTTCTAAGCACGGATCAGGGATCGAACCTGTGGTGCTACGTGTCGTCTTGCTTCCAAGACGAGCACGTTGCCGCTGAGCTATCCTCCCAAGACAATACATTAAACCATTCAGGAGGGGTTGTATGCTAGAAATACGAATTTGTCATTCTCACAAGTCCCTGAAAAATGAGCAAAATCCTCCATGATAGACTTGGAATATTGTTGTGTTTTATGATTTGTGTCAGTAAACCGATAGAGGAAACAAGAAAGTGAAGGTGTGCAAGTAGAGGTGGGTGATTATTTGGTGGCTATAAGCACTGGAATAGAGATTGAAAAAAGATGGGAAGAGAATGAGGTCACAGTGTGTGGGTTTTGTCTGGCTATTTGCCCCCGGGTTGCATGCCCATAGCCACACTAATCCCTATGGTTATGACCCACCCGCTACTTGTCCCTACCCACCCGCCTGGTAACTCTTTGAACTAGCTCTATCAAGCAGTAAAACTAAACTTTGGCCCTTCCAGTGTTACTCATAAGCAGTTTTCTGAGATAATAGACCTTCGTGGTAATGCCTGAAATGTCCTATCCTATGCCTACATAAAAGCCAACACTGTTGCCTTTGTCAATGCTTGTTAAACAGGAGAACGGCGTGGGAACGACAGCCAGGGAGGCAGCAATTGCATGTGATGGTGATGGCCAATAAGAACGGCTAGGCCCCATGCCGTCTTTCCTTTAGATGCGCGGGGCCTACACGGTCTCCCGCTTTACCCTTGTTTAGTCAGTGCTAGGTTACCCCGTTTTTCTTCCCGGTCCTTGCATTATTCCACCCGGGGGCCTTCCTCGCCGTTTCTACGTCAACATCTCTCGCCTCCCAGACTCTGGGGCATTACCGGGCCGGTTTTTAACACACTAATGAACCCCTCCACATCAGAGCGTTTGAGGAAATTGCCCGCCTTGCGCAGATGTTGCCGGGAACCGTAATTAAAGCGCTGCCTGCTCCACTCGTAGGATTAAGAGACCGCGCTACTCGTCGCCAGGCCTTGATGTTCACGTCGGAGACGTCCTCCGGGCTCGGAGGTGGGGGCGAGAATAAAGGCAGCCAACCCGCAGAATAGCTGGCGCCGCTGAACTCCACCCCCCATGGCATGTTGAAGCTGGCAGGGCTGCTGTGCCGTGATCGGCCCCGCTCGCCTGCACAGGCTGCGCCCCGGCGCCCGGTACCCCATCCGCCTCCAACAGCATCCCTCCCGGAGACATGGTCCAGGCGTATCCACGGAAACCGGAAGAGTCCTGCATCCTTGGCCGAGCAGCGCCGTGAGCCGGATGCTGTTCCGAGGAGGCACCTGCACGGTGAGATCTTGGGCGGGGTCTGCTTTGCCCCTTCCTAAACATTCCTGCGAGGGCTTTTCTTTCCTACTGGGGGTAGAACGTGCTTCTAACAGCATCCTCTGATGGCAGCCAGCTGTGGTGAAGCCTTAACCTAGGCCGGCCTCCCTGCCCCCAAAGAAGTTACCGCGGACCGGCCCCGCACAGGTACCCGCTGGCTTTCCTCCTCCACTTGCGCCTATTTGCTTGAGTTTGTGTGCGTGGTCAGGGAGGGGCCGCATCCGGCAGAATCTACTGCACTGGCGGGGGGGATTGGGGGAGGTGGGGGGGTGGGGGTACGGCAATGGCAACAGCCCATGCGTTACACATGTCCTTATGCTGCTGCAGTGCCTTGTGGATCGCCCTTGCGGGTTTCGGAACCGCACAGTGCCCATTTAAGATCCGCCGGGATCCAGGCTAATGATTACGACAACGTGTGGGAATTGTATTTTACGTACGGCTCTCAAGACAATTGTTTTTAATAAATCATTTAAATTGTGTTTTGGGGTATTTCGGGGAATAGTGCGGTCGTACTGACCCACTGCATATGAAATGAAATAGACCCCGCGCCCTCCTCCCATGGTCAGAGATCTCAAGTAATCCAGAGTCGTGTGTGAGTATTTTGCCAGTCCGGGTTTTCTTCATTGGGTTCTGGAAATCCTGCATTTTATAATGGGAGAACATAGACGGGCATGTCTCAGGTGGGAAAGAGAAACAATAAAAACCAGGACTGGCATCGTCCCCACACCTGACCTGTGCTCCTTGAGCGCTCTGGAACTAATGTCTCCAGTCCTGCCCCTGTCCTTGATTTCCCGCTCTCCTCCGGGGGAGCCGTGCACGCCTTTGCTGCCGTGTATGGGTATGAGGTGGGGGGTGGGCGCAACCGCACCTCTCTCCTACAGAACATCGACTGATGTTAAGGCTTTTGGGAGGTCGGTAAGGCCGGGGCAGAGCCCGTCTCACCCCAGTTTCACTCGCCTATTCCTCTAGTGACCAGTTCCTTAAAACGGATGAAAAATCAAGGGGCGCCAAAAAGAACCAAAATAATATTTATGTAAGGGCGTGGCCTAAAAAGAATAGCACGCTGAGGTCAGTGGCGCAACGACCATTGGGCAGACTAGGTTTAGCCCCGCCCTCCTAATTTTGGGTTATGTGGTCTTGACCTGGCTGACCTGCAGAGCTGTGGCAGGACATACCAGGACACAGATGATACACAGTGCCTGGGGCTGCACAGTTAACAAAGGCCGGGCAATTACTAAGGTCAAGCGTTTCATTGGAAGCACCTGCCCTTGTAGGCAATTGAGAGTGCGATGGCATTTGCGTTAGACCTGGGAGAGCCATGGAATTCATGGGAAGGTCAGAGCTGGGGGCCTGGCTTGGCCCTTGGGGCCAAATGAGAGCCAAGTCAGGGAAAGGGATGGGCAAAACGGGGGATGGGCCTGTGTCAGGATCTTGGGTGCAAGAAAAGGGGCTATTGGGGTTGGGGGCAACAAAAAGGCCTAAAGGGATCCGAAGGCAACCAAGGGGTCTAAAGGAGGCTAGGGGCATGAAAGGGGACAGAGGGCAAGAAAAGGGGCTAAACGAGACTGGGGCATCAAAAGTGGTTTAAGGGGCTGGAGTTAACAAAAAATGGTGGAAGGGGCAAGCAAAGGGGCTGGGGCAATACAATTAGCTAAAGGGAACTGGGGTGAGAAAAGGGGCTAAAGTAGGCAACAGGTGCTAAATGGGACTGGGGCAACAAAAAGGGCGTAAGGGGACTGGGAGCAACACAAAACGCGAAAGAGGCAAGATAATGGGCTAAAAAGGCACTGAGGCGGGAAAGGGGGCTAAAGGGTTTGGGGGCAAAAAAAGGGATTCAATCGGAGAGGGGGCTCAAAAAAAGGCAAAACGGTTGTGGGGCAACTATAGGGTTTGAGGGGCAACAATAGGGGCTAAATGGGATGGGGTCAAAAGAGGGGCAGGCAACACGGATCTGGAGCACTTTAAGGGGTTGAGGGGCAACAAAGGGGGTTAAACAAAACTGGGGATAACTAAATGGGTTGAGGGTATCAAGGGGGCAAGAAAAGGAACTAGTGGGTAAACAGCACAATTTTCAGTGTTATGCAGATGACACACACAACTATTCTTCAAACTTCCTGCTGACCCTCTTGCATCTTCCATCATCCCTGACTGCCTATCTGCAATCCAGGCCTGGTGCACTTCCAATGATCTCTGCCTTAGTGCCACCAAAATGGCGATCCTTCCCATTGGGACCCCTGCTGCCAACTTCTTCCCTTCACTCTGGCCTTCCTCCATGGGATCTACTCCTGCTCCTTGTTTTGAAGCATGAAACATTGGAGTCATCTTCGACTCCTTTCTCTCCTTCCTCCCTCACACTCAGAGCATTGCCAAGAAGTCCCACTTTCAGCTCTTCCTTCTCAAAGTTAGTCTCTTTTCTCACCTTCCCTCAGAAGCTCAATGTTACCCGAGCCCTGGTTCTATCCAGGCTTGACAACTGCAATAGCCTCCTTCTGAATCTACCTTCTTCCACTCTACGACCCCTCCAGCTAATCCAGAATAGGACAGGAAGACTTATCCTTGACCTCAAGCCAAGGGACTGCATCTCTCCCACCCTAAAAAGTATTTACTGGCTCCTGGTTGCTTCACAGATTAAATTGAAATCCCTCTGTATCATCCACAAGGCTGTCTGGTCCCGGGGACCACACTATCTGCAACTCTCACTTACTAAATATTTCCCCTCTAGACCTCTGCGCGGCTCTGACACCAACTCTTTGTGTGTAAAGCATTTTACTAAACAGAGGGCAGGGGGCCAATTGCTTTCCTCAGCTGGCTCCCTTCTTTGGAACAGCCTCCCTCTTCATCTTGAGCAGGACTTCCTTAAATTCCAGAAGCTCTTCAAGACTTTCCTCTTTACCTCCTTCTTCCCCCTTCTCTCCTTGCTTATCTCACCGTTGCTTCTTTGATGTCCAGGGCCCTTATGCATCCTCTGGTCCCTGACCTCCCACACCAAATCGCCCCCAGCTTCTGTCTATCCTCAGCACTTGCCTCGGTACACCCTCCATCCTGGAGGCTCACGCTTATCTTTCAAGCACTTCACCTGTTGTTCACCCACGGGCACCCCAGCACCTACCCCCAATCCACCTCTCGTCTGCACGTGCAAGTTCTGAACACTCCCAAGTCATAGTAGGTTTGTCCCCCCACTGTATTCATTCTTTTTGTGTGTGTGTTTTTAATGTTTCTCATCCCATGTCCCCTCCCTGTTGCCCTGTGGGCACTTTGAAACAGAATTTACTTGCTGTATAAGTGCCTAATAAGTGAACAATAAATAAAATTCAGGACACAACTGACTTCAGGGAAGTCTTCCCCACATTAATTGGAAAGGGGACACTTCTGTTACACTGTGGGGAGTAGTACGGTAAGACACAAGGGGCCTCATTACATGGTAGGCGGTAACGATGGCGCTATTAGCGCCACGGTTGATGCCGGTATTTTACTGTGTCCGCCTTGGTGGTTGGCGGAATTACCACCCTATTCCAAGGTGAGCGGGGGCGGTAATTCCCCATTCACCAAGGCACTTCCCCATTCCCATTTTTGCCCCCATAGGGCATAATGTGAATGGGGAAGGCGCTAATTACGGTACCGCAAATTGCGGTACCGTAATTAGCCCCAAGGTCGCTTTGACGCATCCTACTTTAACGGCTGATAAAACCAGCCGTTAAGGTCGGGTCCCGCAAAGGGAACTCGTAGTAAGGCGGTAAGGGTTTACCGGTGCCCTTACCGGTACCGGTAAACCCTTACCGCCTACCGTGTTATGAGGCTCAATGAATTTAACCAGCTCTTTCTTGAAGTTCCATATATTCTGCACTTTCATCTGGACCAACTCCTTCACTCTCCTGTTAAATCTTTCGATCATACCGTTAGATTGAGGGTGATACAAAGATGTACACACCTGTTTCACATTATGCTCACCCAAACTTGCCCCCATCTCTCGTGATTTAAACTGTACACTGTTGTCCGACACCTTTTTTTTTTTTTTTCTTTCTGGTACACCTTCATTAGCAAATAGTTCTTTATTAGGGTCAACACATTCATAGTATTCACATCCCTCAGGGGTTGAACAACAGGCCACATAGAATAATAATTCATCACGCACACCAAATATCTGCAATCCTCTGCCAATACTTGGAAGGGACCTGCTATATCTATAGCTATCTTTTTCCACAGCCCTGCAGGCTAATCTGCTGAAGTAATCGGACTCACTCATGCATTTAGACCCATGTCACTATTTTGGCACGGAATGCATAATCTCACAACCTTTTCTATTTCCGAATCCATTCTCACCCACCAAAAATCAGCCCTTATTCTTCTCTTGGTAGCCGAAATACCCAGATGGCCTTGATCTGCAACTCTGCTTATTCTCACTCTCAATGACTTGGGGACAAATCAACACTTCACCCCTCACCACACAATCACTGTGAACACAAATCTCATCAGCAATTTTCCTCATGGAACTTAGATCACCTGGCAAAGTTCTCTCGGAAGGCCAACCCTTGACACAATACTCCTTGGCTTGCCATAACATCTCATCCTTCTTTCCTTCTTCACACCATTCATCTCTTGAAATCACCTTCCCAGCAAGCCATCCCACATCAATGTTTATCTGCTCTTCATCCTCTATCCGTGCCAATTCACAATCATTACTTATACCTTCAGATATCTCCATTGGTAATCTCAACAGACAATCAGCCTGCACATTATCCCTACCCGGGATGTTTTCTTTTTTAAATGTATAACCTTGAAGTTATGAATTCAAGTCCCTGCAGTCTAGCTGATAGGTTCTCGTACCCCCTCCTGGAGCCAACACATGCAACAACGGATTATGATCTGTTTTGATTATAAATTCCATCCCCCACAAAAACATCCTAAAATGTTCCACTGCCGAGGTACAAGTCGGGGCCTCTTTTTCAATAACTGAAAACTTCTGTTCACGCACAAAGTTCTAGATGCGTGTGCTACTACCCAAACTCTTCATTATCCTTCTGCGATAGGGTAGCACCCAAGCCGTAACTGCTCACATCCACACCCAACACACTCTTTTCCCACTCTCAAAGGTTTTGAGTGGTAAAACCACTTTAATCACGTCTTTAATTTCTTTACAACATCTCTTCCTCTTCAGTCCATTCAAACACTCTACCCTTTCTAAGGAATTTCTTCAAAGGTTCTGTTTTGTCTGCAAATAGTTCGACAAATCTCGCGTCAAATTCTGTTAACCCCAGAAATGGGTGTAATGAAAGCTCTCAAATGTTTGAAGTTGTGATGCAACTTCACCTGATGATATGCACTCGTCAAATCCAAAGTGCTGAACACTCTTGACTCGCCCAATAACATTAACAGCTCTTGCAGATTGAGTAGAGGTTGACAATCAGTGACCACATACTCATTCACATTGCTAAATTCCATGCATAGCCTGATCTTTCCATCAGATTTTCTTGTCAGAACCACTGGGGAAACCCATTCTGCACACTCTATGGGTTCTATAATATCTTCTCTTGCCATCTCCTCTAATAATAAATCCAAATCTTTCCTCCCTGTAATGGGTAACTTGCTTCTCACAGGCACAGTACCCTCCTTCAACTTTCTCTCATGAACAAATCTGCTCAACAAACCCAATTCCTTGTTTAACACTGCTGGATAGGTGTTAGGCAGAATCCTGTGCAGTGCCCTTAGGGACCACTACACACAATTATTACTTCAAGTGGTAATACAAGTTCATCTTTGGTACAAGCCTGTACTACACTCTTAAAGTGGTAGCAGTAGCCGAGCAGCCAGACTTATCTCAAGAGCAAATGAGCAGTAGTAGAGATTACACAAAGGACCACAATTACTGTGACTCATGCAAACACTGACTCAAGGTTTTTGGTTGAAAAGTAAAAGTACATTTTATTTCTAGACCATCTGTTCGTAAAACACTTCACTTCTATTAATGTAAAACCTCACGTAAAATACATTACACACAACCAATTCACTTTGTGCAGCACAATTCAAGGTAAGTACCTTTTGGTTTTGACAGACCGGTGTTGTGAAACAAAGACGTTACCGGGGAGACAGATGCAATAACTTTTTTGACTGTAATGACAGTTCGGTCTTACTAAAGATACCCGTACCCGTGGGGAGAAATGTTACCGGAGTTAAAACACACTTAGCACATAAATCAGCACAAGAGATTTGAGGATAAAAATCATAGGCAATACTTTCGTCAAGGCAGATAGAATCAGAGGACACTTTCCTACAAGTGAATAAAAGTCAATAGGGCTGCGCCAGTGTCAAGTGGAACAGGGTTCCTGTTGTCGAGGATCACACGGTTAGTACAGTTCATGATTCGAGATTGCCAGGAGTACTTGGATATTGTCACAAGAGGAAGCAAAAGTTATAGGAGGGAAGGAAGATAAGGATAAGCCTTTAGTGAGGATAAAAGGGATTCACCCTAGTTCCTCAAGGTCAGAAACAGTACCTTATTCACGCGAAGAAGAGCTGGTGCCACGGCAGTTGTTCCTGGTAGTTTCTGCAGACTTAATGTTTTTAATGGGGGTACCCCCTCCCAACTCCTGTTTTATGTTACCCCTTAAACCCATTTTTATTAAAAACCTTTACCTACAAAAAAAGCATTTTTTCGACGTATTTTTTTTCGAGGGTTTTGCATTCGATGCTATGTATTTGAGGGAATCACTATTACCAACTACTGTTACCACGCTGTACAATGTGCCAGTGCACAGATGCATTAAATAAGCAGAGGGCACTTTTCATATAGCTGAGTCACTACTAGGGGTGTATGCTTTAAGGAGACCCTAAGGTGATGGCGGCTGCTGGGGGATGGGGTTCAACTTGGCAGTGAAATCTCCCCACAGTGTTTTCAGATGCTTCTCAATCTCCTCGCTCTGTCCCCCCATTTTCACCAAACATTTCAGTGTCCATGTTTCTGTCCTTGTTTCCCAACCTCCTCACTCTGTCTGTTAACGTGCCCCAGTCCTTCCCTTGTGACAGAAATGGATCATTTCCAGTGCTCTAACATACGTGTCCTTCCTCCTTCACTCCTGCAGTGATGCAACACAAAAGGAAGGCTCCTGTGCTAACCCTTGGGGAAGACCCAGCCCAGGGGCAAGAGGACAATTCACTATGCAAACAGTGGTATTAGCAGAGTGGCGAGCAGTGTGGCGATGCAGAAAGAGAGGAAGCTGGAGGAGCTCCGTGTGCAGAAGGGGGTGACAGTACAGAAAGTGTCAGAGGCGCTGGAGGAGAGATAGAGAGAGTAGAATGGTCACAGGGAGGAGGGGATGTAGAGTGAACTGGAGGAGCAGGAGATAGGAATAAAAAAGATAGTAGGAGGGGAACATTGAACAGGAAAGGGGGAGAGAGAAGCGGTTGAAGGTGGTGAATACAAAGCAGGACAGTGGAAAGCAGAGGAGAATGAAAGTGGTGATGGCAAAGAACAGAGTTGAGTTGAAGTGAAGATTGGTTGGGAGGAGAGAGAACAAAGCAGGTTGAAGGGGTGAAGACAGAGGGAAGAATAGAGAGAGTGAGTGAGAGAGATATTCAGCAGCAAGGAGGAGAATGGGAAGAGAGAAAGGACCCATATTTGAGTAACAGAGAAAACAATGAAGTTAAAGCAGTAGGGCAGCCGGAACTGTTTGGGCAGCCGGAACTGCCTGGGTTGTGGGAACTGCCTGGACAGCGGGAACTGCCTGGGTTGTGGGAACTGCTAGGGCAGTGGGAACTGTCCTGGAGCGGTGGGCAAGAGGACGTTGGACCGTAAGAAATGCAACCATCTTCCCATTGTTTGAGAGGAGAGGGAGAAGGTATGAACTTGTGGCGAGACATCAAGGTGGACAGCTGACAGCCAGCTCCAGGGACAGACCTGAATCGGAGACAGGCCCCTGGCATGTGTGAGCATTGACTTGGCGAGGAGGAAAGTAAGACAGGCTTGGGTGAGAGTGTCCGATCCTTGATCAGGGAGGTGAGGGAGGACCCACCCAGCACCCAGAGTACCCTCCTTGGCTAGCCCAGTTGTGGGCAGGCCCGTTTCTTGGCCCAGGAGAGGCGGGCAGCTGCCTGGGGTGCAATAGCCCTGGGGGGCGCAATTGCCCCAGTCCCTGTAGCCTCTGGAGGGGATCAAATTCCCCAGTTTGTTGGGCGGCGCATTTCCATGGGAAAAGTTCCGCAGGTCAGGTGCTGGCGCTGCCCTGACATTACATGAGTCAGAAGCTCACTCTGACCACTTTAGTGCGGGGAGTGAGGGGGGGGCGTGGTGGCAGCATAAGCACAACAATGAAAACACTCGAGGTCCCCCTGCAGGTAAGGACACCCCCTCCCATCACGATGCCAGCAATAAACCATACAGTGATTAATGGCCCACTATTAGCAGTTTCTTGCTGGCATTGTGATGGGAGGGAAGCTGCAGTGCACTGTGGCGAGTGGGCTTGCCTAGCCGGGACGCACCGTGGGCCCGACATGGTACAAACGGAGACCCGTTTCGGCCCATGGTGCTTCCCTGCAAGCACAGAAAATGGCCAAAATAATAGTCTAAAGAGGCACTATTTCTTTCATGCTGCTTCTTTGCCAAACTATATATCAATTGCACTTTAAACCACTTCCATGGCACTGGTGATGAGTTACTTCATTATGGTGATAATAGTTTTGACCAGTTTTGCTCAGTAAATATTCTTTAAGCCACGACCTGCTTTATTTATTTATGCAATGTTTGTCGGGTACCTGCATCCTACAACCTTGCATAAATAAATATACAGGTACCCGACAAACATTGAATGAATAAATAAATAATCCGGGTCCATAGCAAGTCAGACTTTACTGTATCAAAGCATACACTTGATTCCCATTCAAATAATTTTAAAGGGATTGTTTATTGGGTTCAGGTGTCTCCTTGTCATTGCCCTTTTGGCTTAGGTTGCCTCCAAACCCCCTTCAGCATCTTGAGTTCATTGTTGGTCGTATATATTGCATCCTGTGCCATATTCATGGTCTCTTGTTGTGCCCAGTCCTCATTATCTGCAGCCTAAGTGGGACTGGGGCATACAATTATCTTGGGCACCAATGAAAAAGTGGCCCACAGTTGCAAATGGCAATTCATTATTTGTGTGACAGACTGTTTGACTTTGGGTATCAGTTGCTGAACGGTGTAGTTTGGGAGTGGTGCGCGGGGTGCGGTGGGAGTGGCGCGCGGGTTGAGGTGTGAGGGGGGGCGCATTCCTAGTGTTTCGTCCTGGGCATCAAATGGACTAGAAACTGCCCTGGTTGTGGGTAATGCCGAGGACCCTGCTTGAAGCTAAACGTCCAAGCTATAAGACCGGAAGGGTAATGTCCAACCCAACCCAACCCAAGCCAGGCAAAGGCGAAACCCACCTCCGATGATGCCTGACACCGCAGGGTGGTGGGAAAGAACTGAGGGACACGAGAGAGAGAGATTATTATTATTATTATTTTTTTTTTAAAAAGCAGACTCCTTGGTACCCATAACTTTCCTTGAGGAAGTCAGAAGAACACAGCTGTACATTTCCATACTCTATTGAAAAGACTCTGCCAAATGTGGGCAGAGGCTACAGAGATCCTAGCAATGGCAAGGGGATCCTATTGCCAGAGATGAAGGCAGGGAGATTGAGCGAAGCCTTAGCAAAAAAACTCATCCTACCAAGGAAAGAAACACTGGTGAGAGACTTTGGGTTTCTCCAACGGGGCAAGCTGACCAGCGACTTGTTCCAGTCTTACGGAAGGGTCTGACCAGGGAGACCAATCTCTGAGATGCTTATTAAGTTACTTTATATTTGCATCTATGAGAAGTTCTAAAAGCATTGTGACACCCTTTCCAAGAATCCCAAATTAAAACTTTATTCTCAAACTTGAACTTGTTGGTCTGCGCATGTTTTTCCCATGTTGTCGAGAGAGGCCCCAGAGGTTTACACCACCAAGAGATATACTCGGTTCTTGGGCAAATCTGGGGCTATGAATAGTAGTGAGCCTCCTGTGGCTGCAGGGGTGTCTACTGTGCCCTGCCACACTGTTGCAGGTAGTGGAAATGGCCCCTTTTTCTCCACAGGAGAGGGGAGTTAAATCCTTTCTCTTTCTCCTTTCAATAAGAGAGTAGTGCATGGCATTGCCACCTTCCATCAGAGAAGTCAATGCCATACTAGACTCCACTCTTGGCAGAAAATAGCGCAGGCATACCACTCACGCCTTCTAGCAGCAAGGTGGATGCCATGCTACCCTTCTCTCTCAGCCGAGAGTACTGCGGGCGTACCACTCACCACTTCCAGCACAAAATGGATGCCATGATGCTCTCCTTTCTCATCAGACTGTAGTGCATGCATAGCACTCAACCCACCTTAAAGAAAAGTGGGTGCCATGCCACTGTTTCCTCTCAGCAGAGGGTCGTGCATGCATACCACTCGCCCCTTCCAGCATAAAAGTGAGTGCCATGCCACTGCTCTCTGCTGCGAGGGGAGAACTTTATGGCGTCCACTTCTCTATGCTGTCAGAAGTGTACATCAAGAAACCACTGCTGGGGAGTGGGGTATCGTGGAATCCATTACTATCTGCTGGGAGCGGGAGTATCATGTCATCCAATACACTCAGTTGGGAGGGAGACTATTGTATTATGTCACCCACTGCTCTCTGCGGGAAGGGAGGGTATCAGGTCGTTCACTGCGCTCTGCTTAAAATAGTGCATGCATACCACTCGCCCCACCTAACAGTAAAGTTAAGTGTGTGGTAGATTACACTCCCGGCAAAGAGTAGGGGACACAATTCTACTCTCTACTTCCAAAGCAAGAGGAGTACAAGTCACTATATCCCCCACTACATGTGGGATTTGTACTTCTCTTCCCTCTTACCAGAAATGAGTTGAAGTCCATATACTCTTCCCTCACAGCAGACAGAAGTGAATGCAATGTTACATTCCCCAGCCACTGAGGGTAGTGGGTGACATGCTAATCTCACTCCTAGTAGTAAAAAGTGGAGGCCATGCTACTCTTCCCCCCCCCCCAGCAGAGCGCAGTGAATGACCTGATACCCTCCCTTCCAGCAGAGAGCAGTGGGTGACATAATACAATAGTCTCCCTCCCAACTGAGTGTATTGGATGACATGATACTCCCGCTCCCAGCAGATAGTAATGGATTCCACGATACCCCACTCCCCAGCAGTGGTTTCTTGATGTACACTTCTGACAGCATAGAGAAGTGGACGCCATAAAGTTCTCCCCTCGCAGCAGAGAGCAGTTGATGCCTTAATACTGGAATTCCCAACATAGAACATTGGATGCTATGCTACTCTCCCTCCCAGCAGAGAGTAGTGGATGACATGATACTCTCCCTCCCAGCAGAGAGTAGTGGATGACATGATACTCGCCCTCCCAGCAGAGAGTAGTGGGTGACATGATACTCTCCCTCCCAGCAGAGAGTAGTGGATGACATGATACTCGCCCTCCCAGCAGAGAGTAGTGGGTGACATGATACTCGCCCTCCCAGCAGAGAGTAGTGGGTGACATGATACTCTCCCTCCCAGCAGAGAGTAGTGGATGACATGATACTCGCCCTCCCAGCAGAGAGTAGTGGGTGACATGATACTCTCCCTCCCAGCAGAGAGTAGTGGATGACATGATACTCGCCCTCCCAGCAGAGAGTAGTGGGTGACATGATACTCTCCCTCCCAGCAGAGAGTAGTGGATGACATGATACTCGCCCTCCCAGCAGAGAGTAGTGGGTGACATGATACTCGCCCTCCCAGCAGAGAGTAGTGGGTGACATGATACTCTCCCTCCCAGCAGAGAGTAGTGGATGACATGATACTCGCCCTCCCAGCAGAGAGTAGTGGGTGACATGATACTCGCCCTCCCAGCAGAGAGTAGTGGGTGACATGATACTCGCCCTCCCAGCAGAGAGTAGTGGGTGTTAAGATACATTACTTCCCAGCAGATAGTAATGGCTTCCATGATACCCCACTCCCCAGCAGTGGTTTCTTGATGTACACTTCTGCCAACAAAGAGAAGTGGATGCCAGTAAGTTCCCCCCCTCCCAGCAGAGAGCAGTTGATGCCTTGGTACCTGAATTCCCAACATAGAAACGTGGATGCCCTGCTACTTTCCCTCCCAGCAGAGTAGAGGGTGGCATTATGCTGTGCCTCCTAGCAGAGAGTAGTGGATGTCCTAGTACTCTTCCCGGCAGAGAATAGTGAATGCCATGATACTTTCCCTCCCAGCAGAGAGTAGTGGATGACCTGATACTCTCCCTCCCAGCAGAGAGTAGCAGGTGACATTATACTCTCCCTCCCAACTGAGAGTAGTGGATGACCTGATACTCTCCTTCCCAGCAGAGATGGATGTCCTGCCACTTTCTTTCCCAGCAGAGAGTAGAGGGTGGCATTATGCTGTGCCTTCTATCAGAGAGTAGTGGATGTCCTAGCACTCTTCCCAGCAGAGAATAGTGAATGCTATGATACTCTTTCGCCCAACATAGAGTAGTGGGTGCCATGACTTTTTCCAACCTAGCAGGGAGTAGAGGATGCTTGATACTCGCACTTCCTGCAGATACTAATCTATGCCATGCCACTCTTTACTCTTAGCAGAAAGTAGTGGTAGTAGACACTACTCTTCCCCTCACAACACACAGTAGAAGATGTTATGATGCTCTCCCCTGCCAGCTTCTGCCTGTGCCTCTTATAGAGTAGTGGAAGTCAACCATATTCTCCAACCCAAATAAAAAGTAGGGACTGGTGTCCTACTGTCCTCGCTCCGCAGAGGGTAGAGGGCTGTTTGCTCCTCTCCCCTCGGGCAGGGAGTGATGAACACCCTCAATCTATGTCCTCGTCCAAAGAGAAACTAATGCCCTGAACTCCCTTCCAAACAGAGTAATGGTTGCTGTCCTAATACCTGACCTCTTGAAGCTTGTGTTGTCTCCTCTGATTTTATCAGAATGTTTGCTGGAGCTTAATCTCTGAAGATTAAAACGGAGATGAAAAGGATTCTCTTTAATTATTTTTTTTCTTTCTCCAGTCGCAGCAGCTCTCTGAGAAGAAGGCCAAGCATGGTGACACCAGAGGAGGATGGCCCAAACCGGGACCCCGGTGGGGCAGAGGGGGTCACCGGAGTTACACTGGAAGCATCCGAAAATGGCCTGGATCCCAAAGTCAATGGGTCATCATCCACAGACAACGGGCCGAAGGACCAGCCACCACTGCTACATTTGGACTTATTCAATTTTGACCGCCCTGAAGCCGAAGGAAGCCGCTATGTCCTTACCAGTCCCAGGTCGCTGGAGGCCTGTGCCAGGTGCATGGTAAAACCTGTAGAGCTCCTTCCCAGGTGCCTTAATGACCTGGTACGGGAAGCCCCTGGACGGTCCATGAGAGTGGCCACTGGGCTCTTTGAGGTTTATGAAATAGACCGTCAGAAAAAACTTCAGCTATGCCGAGAAGAGAGGGATCGTATCATCCGGGAGGAGAAGCGGAGGATCCTGACCCCAATGGCAAACAGTGTGCCCAGTTCTCCAGCACCAAAGATTTGCTTTAAAACAACTTCCAGTGGCAAAGAAGGTCAACCAAAGACAAAGAGTCACTCCCTGGACTCCTTGCCCAAGAGAAAAAATGGGGCCTCCTCCAAGACCTCTTCCGATTCAGGAGCATCCTCAACTCTTAGCATTGAGAGCACGACCGACAGGTGGCCTAAAGCAAGTCCAAGAGCTAAGACGTTAGCCACCATGCATTCCCTGGTTGGTAGAAGTTTCAGCCTTGGGGACCTGAGCCACTCCCCCCAGACCACCAAGAAGGTGGAGACCATTGTGAAAGAGTTCAAAAAGAGGGGTCTCAAGGAGGTCCCTGACAAGGACAAGAGAATAGCTGCCTTAATGATAGCTAAGCACCAGGAGGAGAATATCCTCAACGAGCAGAAGTACATGGCACATCTCCAGTGGGACCACCAACGACGGAGGGCTGAAATACGGAAGGAGGAGGAGGAGAGGGAGAAGCAACGGGCATTGCTCCAGGGCCAGCGGATGTGGGAGTCACAGGTGGAGACACGGAAGAGCAAGCTGACCAAGGAGCAGAAAGAAGCGGCTGCGCTGAAGCACAGCCAGAGCCTGATCATGGAGGAGAAGTGGCGTGAGCAGGCAGAGAGACAAGAAAGGGAGCGGAGGGAGAAGCTGGAGCGTGCCAAGCTAGAAGAAAAGCACAAGAAGGTGCATCAGCAGCACAACCTAAAGACGAAGGAAGAGTACCGCAAGGAGGCACTGGAGCGAGTGGAGCATCTGGTGCTGAGGAGAATGACGTCCGCTGAGCAGAAGAAGGTGGAGCAGGAGCTGCAGCGACAGAGCGAGATAAAGCTCATGAACAAAGCGCTCAAGCTAAAGCATGAAGCCTTGTTCCAAGAGATCACAAAGCAGGAAGAAGCTGAGAGCGAGGTCCTGAAGAGATCCTTGGACGGCAACCTAGGCAAAGCGCAGGAGAATTTTGAACGGCTTATGGAGCGAAGGAACCAGGAGCTGAGGGAGAGGGCAAGGAAAGAAGAGCTTCAGATCCATAGGGCGAGACTGGCAGCAGAGAAGAAGGAGAGGGAGCAGAGGGAGCGCCTCGAGGCCTTGGCTAAAGCTGGTGAGGAGAAGCTCCATCTTGCGGCCCAGGTGGCAGAGGAGGTGGCTCAACAGAAGGCACGTCGGGCGGTGCAGAGCCGGCTGGAGAAGGAAAAGGCTCAGAAAGCCAACAAGGAAAAGGTGGAGCAGTATGAGGACCGGCGGCGCCGCGAGCTCCTCCAGTCCATAGAGCGCAAACTGGAGCGCACTGAGAACATTTTCAAAGAGAAGAAGACCTATCTGGACAATGCCCGGTCCATTGCTCGGGCCTCCTTTCACATCCGTGAAAAGGTGCGTGAAGAGACGAACACACGTACATTTGATAAAATGGCCCTTGAGGCTGAACTCCGTGCTAGTATGGACAAGAAGTAGGACCAGCCCGTCTCCTTTTGCATCACACATTCGTTAAGTAGTGCGGGGAGGGTCATTTTGTGGACTTTTCCAAAGCTCCCTCTACGTGATGTCCTGATGAAATATGCAACGCAGGGGACACCCTGAATCCTAAATAAAGTCAAAAGCAAATGGTTTAATGCAGGAAAATCAAATTACCCAGAAACCTGTTTCATTTGTCTGAGCTTTGATTAAGTTGCAAAACTGCAACACCTTTTTCTAAAGACCTGATGCATCTTTCCTTCCAAATACCCTCTGAGGGGCAGAAATATGTATTCCCTGGGTATTTATTCCGTGGGTATGATGTATTTAGGTCAAGCAAGAGCTTGCACAAGGCGTTTATAGTGGGATAAAGAGGGAGAGTTGGCCTACTGGAGAACAAGCTATTACTTATGACCTGCTAGTTTTAATTCATTGTTCTCTGGTAGATTTTCTGCCCGACCTATAGGCCATATACCATTTGGTAAGGCTAGTAGAGCTTGGACACGGCTAGTGATATGGCTGTGTTGTCTGACATGTTACTGCAACCCTGCCCAACCATGCTCTTAAAGGTTCAGCCTTTATCCACAAAGTCCATTCAACTCCAGGACTGTGAGAATGTCCCTCATTGGTCAGAAACGGTAGAGTCAACCAGGTAGGCCCAAAAAGTATTTCTTCCCCAAATGTAGCAACTTTATCTCACCTGTGAGTGTTCATTACTTTGGCGGCAGTCGCTAATCTGTAGCAACCAATGTTATTACAGTTAAAAAAATGAAATGAATGTGATCCAGTGGGGAGAACATGCATTGGCTAGCTGCTTACTAGCAGTTACCTGTTAACTTCATTGGGATGTTCCTTCAGCGGTGCAAGGGGAAGTAGAGATCTATCTACAACAGGGGTTCAGGGGTGGCCGAGTTGCCGCAGTAGGACTTGCAGTTGAGGAGAAACAACCCCGCAGTGCACTCACGGCAGTGGGGATGGAAAGGGAAGAGTCTGACCAGTAGCACTGCTGTCGATCGGGCACTCTCAATCTGTCTCTGCACCCGGCAGATATAGGGTAGAGCCTGTTGGAATCAAGCCATGGGTGCATGTGATGGATTGAAAAGTTGAGAGGTCCATGTTCATTGGCAGAGAATCTACTACCCTATGGGAAATTGTCTATGGAGTGATTCACATAAAGTTGCTTTGTATTTGGGTGTGAGAGAGGGAGAGATCTAGAGAGAAAATGAGTTGTAAAATCAGGAGCTCTAACTTGCTCAATTGACAACTGTTTCGATGAGAGCTACGGAACCCTTTGATCTCCAGGTCTTTTGATCTGTAACTCGCATCAGCCATAGCCAGCATTGTCCGTGGTGAGGAATGAATGAAGTCGTGGTCGAAAACATCTGAAGATCCCACAGGTTTCAGAGCACTGTGTTTATGGACAGCGTCTACTACCTTATTGGGGTTCTTAACACCAGAGATCTGTAGAAGAGTTAAGTCTTTAACATTCCCCAACACTTGTGCGAGTGTAGACCAAATAAGAACATATTTGGCAAAGATATTGGCAGGAATGTCAACAAGGGAATATAAATACAGTGTTCCTCAGTGCACAACTGTAGGTGTCTGAGGATGGAGCCTCATGAGGTGGTTGTGTTGTGTCCTCCGTGGCATGAGCAGTGATTAGGTTGGCACTTCTCTGATTTTAAAGGCATTTGCCTTCCGAATGGAGGCTTAGTGACCAGCGCAATACGTATGCTTGTAGTTGAGCAACCTTTTGATGTGTGTATGGCTAGGATCAGGAGTGCAGGTAGTTGATCAGGAGGGCCTGCTATACGTAGCCCTATTCTTGAGTTGCTTAATGGGTGTGGTCATGAGTGTGGAAGTCACTAATAGAGTGATTTTATAAAGTTGAGTCCAGCCAAGGTTGGAATTCTGTAGCATGTGATGTGGAGGTCTATGAACCTGCCTCTCTTGTCTGCCAGGGGGCCAATTTGTGTTGGACGATTGGGGAAGGGCAGTTGTGGATAAGTAGAGGGTTGCCAGGTGCAGTGTTGAGGACATTGCATCTTTGCCCGTCGTCTATGGGCGTTGAGAGCTATTAGGTTATTTTCTTATTTTTTCTGAAGACTAACTGATCCTGGGTGGTGTAAGGAAGGCATGGTATCACAAGTATGAAACTGACACAAAAGGTACAATTTGAGGAAACTTAGTTTCAATGGGGTTGGAGAAACGCCTAGTTTACCCTATAGCTATGATGGGTGTAGTCTCGACCATCAAATGATAAATAAACCACTCCTAGTTGTGTTCGTGAAATCAAAATGGCCTATACTAACAAAAACCTTATGCCTGCCCTATACATTGTACAAAAAATGTGAAAAGGAGAATATGTATGCAAAGAAAAGTCAGTGTTCAAACATAAAGAATAAATGTGGCTGAGTCAGCTCTCCTCCCCACGTTGGACAGCACGGAGTAAGGCAGTTCCTGTAGGCAAGATCAAACTCTGGCTCAGGCTGTTAACACAATAGGCAGTTCAAAAAGTGAATTGAGACCCGCCTGGCCTTCCACATTAGTCTCTGTTTCCTCAGTTCAACAAAAAGTTCACACTGGTCCCCCTCTTCCGGGCTCAGACCTCTTAAAGCAAAAGTTCACATTGGTCTCCTTCGGTCGGGCTTGGACCTTTCACAGCAAAACAAAACACTTGCAGGGGTTCCCTTCCCGAAGCTTAATTCACCTTCTTTAGGGGTTCCCTTCCCCTAACCTATTACACCTTCGGTCTCTCTGTCGGGCTCAGACTATTTCCTGATGTCCTAGACTTCCAAATGTGCGTAGTTCTCTCCTACAGACCTCTGCAGGACCACTTTGACGTTCCAGCTTTAAATTCACAATCCTATGTTATTTGCCCCAGTGCTTCCTGCTCTGGGTAGTTCACTATATTATGCAAGTTCCACATTCACCTTTCACACCCCTGTTTCCTCTGGGTTAATTTCAAGCATCTCGCTTTTACAGTTCATTCACTTTATTGCTACAAACCTTTCACCTTTCACAGAGACTTTTGAGTGGGCTACTTCCTTTCGTCGGACCACTCTGTTACTCAGTATCGCTGACTTTACAGCTGTCATCACTTCAAGGTTCATTCCCATGTCTGCCTTTCTTCACATCTCATCTACACACGTGCAGCCTTCAATTTGGGCAATATAATGTTGCCACTTCAATCTTTCTTCAGCACACCGGTCTCTCAGGTTGCTTGCCAACTCACTGGCTGTGTGTGTTTCTTTCTTGTGTTTATTGTCTTCTAGTTTATGTATCAAGGTTAGTACCACAGGCTTGGCCTCATCTCCCCAACTCTTCAGTTCACCCGGGAGTGTCGCTGGTGTCCTAGAAACACAATGCCGCCTTCTGATTTTGGATTCGTCCTTCTTCACGTGTCTTTCACATCCTTTTGGAGGCAAGGGCTTCCTGCATGGAACTCTTGGATTTCTCCACCCGTGGCTCTCATCCCTCGGTCCGTTGCTCTGCTCCAGTAGGTTCGCCTTCAGCCCAGAAGTTCTGCTCTTACCCGTGTTCCACCTTGCTCAGAGTGTGTCTTTATGTTCCGCCTTTTATCTCTGTGAGGAGAGCTATATGGCATTAGGTGTATGCACTTGGACTCAAGTGCCTGACTTTGCCTGACCCAATTAGCGGGACATGCCCAAAGCGATGTGTATGAGTTAGTATTGTTACTCTGTCGTCCTCTTCCTTGGCCCATTATTTGCGTAGAAAGGTGTGGGTGAGAGGTGTTGGTACATCAGAGAATCCTATTAAATAAGAGGGAACACGGGTACAGGAAAGGGAGGGATACTGTGTCCCACCATCGGCTGCCTCACCCCCACTCTCTGAAGACCCCCCACCCAGGTGATCCTCCTGCACTGGTCCACCCCCTGGAACTGGATCCAATAGTGATGGCTGTATCATGGCTACCTGGATGACAAGTCCCCAAGGACTAGCAGGCGAGACACCCTTTGGTTTCTCTCAGTGGAATGGATGGTGAGATGGAGTTCCGGTAGGATGAGGCAGCAGTTTCCACCAACATGCTTCTTGCTGTGTGGTGGATCTGTGAGCAGGAGCAATACGGCCAAGTTCATTGATCATGTCCAGGTAGTGATGACCACTAGTAGCCCAAAGTGTCGTGGAATATTAAGTTTTGATAAGGACCTGGTACAGTTGGAGCTGTTATACACTGCCTATGCTATTAAATAAACAGTACATCAATCTGTGGACAATGTGGTTGTGGGAGTGGAGAGGATACTGCAAAGTTGAAAGAAGTATTTCCCTAAGTGAGCGAGCGAAACAGATTGTGTGGTAGGGGTAGGATACTTTGTGTGTATGTCGCTCATGGAAATAAAGTTGTGCAGTAGCACCTGGAGCATTTCAAGTGCCGAATGGGATTACCAAATAAATGATCTCTGGCCAAAATAACTGGAAATACTCACAGAATATGGCAAAATACTACTTTATTATCAGTTCAATAAAGTAGGGAAATCTGGCGAACAGATTGTAGCTCACACACTCAATGCATTTCAATTACGCAAAAGGTTTTATACCTTGATGTACGTCGGGTATGATGTCATCCTACGGAATAGGACAAAATGACAGCGGCAAAAAAGTCTGAGTACCAAAAGTCTGACCCCTTTGTTCGCATATGTATATGTGGAGTTCATATAAAATGTATAGGTGGGGGAGTGTGGGGGGTCGTCCCCCCATATATGTGAACAAATAAAAAAAAAAAAAAGAAATTCAGACTTTTGGTACTCTGACTTTTTTTCGGGTGGAGGGATTGGATAAGGGAACATATATACCTGTAGTTTGTATGAGTGTTAGTATCATCATTGGCTGCCCCTTATCTGGTAGGTGTGCCTTGAACAACCTCTAACTACGTATAATAGCATAAACAGCAGTGGATAGGCTTCTGCAAAAATGTATACTCCACCATTGCATAGGCCCTCATGATTGGTTGGGACTCTCTTCCAACCTTGGACAGTCGGATCATTAGCAGCACGTAAGCAACGAAACCCAGGTGCAAGGGAGCGACGACAACCAACTGCCCCCCTGAGCTATTTAGCCTACCATCTCTCATCAGTTGGCCCACAGTCAAGGCTTCTTCGCTGTAGTTGACCTTGCTGACTGGTCTCTTCCTCTGAACTTTAAAGGGAGTGAAGATACATTGCTATCTTTGTCTGGAGCTTTGTGAATAGGCCTTGTCTTCTGGTCTTGTACCACGTGTTAGGAGACCATGATTTTGTCAATTCTATGCTTTTATTTAGTGCTATTTGATTTAATTATATTGAGTGCTGTTATTCTCCTCGGCCTGTGGAGACTTGGTTGCTCCGTATTGTGTGTGCTTTCTGCATCTTTGATTGTTCAATACTTGGCACTCACAATTATTCACTCCTTTACTTAATGTAAGAGAAATATGTCATGCATAAGTGGCTTATCATATTCGACTCATTTCGTGCCTTGCAGTACCTTGTTGCTGCGGCATCCTTGATTCTGAGCCAAGCAAATATCTTTTGTTCGTACATTTTCTCACCATGGCCGCTTTTTGTCGTGTGTTACTTTAGCAAGCTTCTACGTTGTCTTCTATACCTTGCATTTCTGCTCATATCCATCTACTGCATCTCTTGTTACTCATCTTCAGTGGTGTCTGCAGATCCATGTCTACAGCAGCAGTTCAAGGGTACATTCGATACAGTTGTCTGAGTGCATAACGCCTCTCATATCTTCTATGTGGTATTGGGATGATACCAGGTGCCATGCACAGTGTTCTCTTGCTGTTCTTCAAATATGACGGAGGTGAGGGGTGGGCTCTATAAATGATGTGTACATGTGCCACTCTACATTCCCCCCCTCTGGTCGAGTCCTCAATCACCTCCTCAATTTTCTTCACCTTTTCTTCACACTGTGGTTTCTTTGGAATCCATATATTTGTCACCCTCCCTCCCTCCCTCGGGTCACAGGTGCATTCTTTATGTGTTCATCCACACTCCAGGTTATATAGCAGTATTCGCCAGTCGGTGAACAGAACACCCAACGTCCCACATAGTTCTGATGATCCTGAAACTTCATTCCTGGGGGTGCCATGGTACTTCCTTTCATGTGCTCATGCGTGGTGTTTTCGGTCTGTCTGTGCTTGTCAGCCACAGCATTCACGTCAGTCATTATCTTTGTCCCAATAGTTTTCTTCGCTGTCTTCTTACATTGTCCAATGATTATTCTTCTAAGGCAGAATCCCAGCAACAGAAACACTAACACTAGCATTGCTTCCAACATTTTGAGGGATTTGCCATCCAGTAGAGGCGTTGCTAGGAAGGGTTAGAGGGGGTATCACCCCTGGTCTTTTGGTTGTAGCGCCGGATAGACTCTCAGGAGCTACAACCAAAAGACTAGCTAGCCCCCAGTCCCGACAGTTCCAACATTAGCATAGCCCCATGTCTTTTACAGACCTAGCAACACCACTGCCATCCAGGTTGGAACCCACAAGGATAGAGATGAAAACCAATCTTCATCTTGGGTCTCATCTACTTCTTTGGCCATCTTCGTATGCAGAGTCGCCAGCATAGTTATTTCTTTTGTCAGGGTTCCATTTTCTCCAGCATGGGCAGGTATAAATGTACAACAAGAAGGCCAGATCTTGGCACACTTGCCACCTTCTATTGCTGTAATTAAGTCCAGTACATACCTGCTCTGGAGGGTCATGGGTCTGATGGCCCTCAATTTTTCTTCTCATTAAATCCTTGTATTGTTGTATTAATCGTTTGTAGCTATTCCCACCTGGTGATTTGTAACCACTTGGCATTTGCTGCAGCCTTAATGTCTGGCATGAATATAGATGTAACTGTTTGCAAAGGTAGCGGGCGCCCCTCTCTCGACAGAACAAGGCCTGATAACCTGTTCAGTGGTTATTAACCACTTGAGAGTTCGCAGCCACTGCTTTTACTCACTGTGCCTTTCACAGATGGGAAATATTCATTTGCATATCAGTCTTTGTCCTGCCCAGGGGCAGTCCAGCACTGAAATGCAATGGCAATTCCAACCTGACCGAGAGTACCACCAGCAACCCCATACACGTGTTTCACCCTTGTTGGGGATCATCAGTGAGGTGAAGCTGATGCCTCTCTAAGCACAGTGAGAGGGAGACCACGTCTGGTTGCCCCCAGGAGACCTAGGGTTACCAATCCCAGGTTCCTTGAAATTTAGTTTGCAAAGGTAGCGGGCGCCCCTCTCTCGACAGAACAAGGCCTGATAACCTGTTCAGTGGTTATTAACCACTTGAGAGTTCGCAGCCACTGCTTTTACTCACTGTGCCTTTCACAGATGGGAAATATTCATTTGCATATCAGTCTTTGTCCTGCCCAGGGGCAGTCCAGCACCGAAATGCAATGGCAATTCCAACCTGACCGAGAGTACCACCAGCAACCCCATACACGTGTTTCACCCTTGTTGGGGATCATCAGTGAGGTGAAGCTGATGCCTCTCTAAGCACAGTGAGAGGGAGACCACGTCTGGTTGCCCCCAGGAGACCTAGGGTTACCAATCCCAGGTTCCTTGAAATTTAGTTTGCAAAGGTAGCGGGCGCCCCTCTCTCGACAGAACAAGGCCTGATAACCTGTTCAGTGGTTATTAACCACTTGAGAGTTCGCAGCCACTGCTTTTACTCACTGTGCCTTTCACAGATGGGAAATATTCATTTGCATATCAGTCTTTGTCCTGCCCAGGGGCAGTCCAGCACCGAAATGCAATGGCAATTCCAACCTGACCGAGAGTACCACCAGCAACCCCATACACGTGTTTCACCCTTGTTGGGGATCATCAGTGAGGTGAAGCTGATGCCTCTCTAAGCACAGTGAGAGGGAGACCACGTCTGGTTGCCCCCAGGAGACCTAGGGTTACCAATCCCAGGTTCCTTGAAATTTAGTTTGCAAAGGTAGCGGGCGCCCCTCTCTCGACAGAACAAGGCCTGATAACCTGTTCAGTGGTTATTAACCACTTGAGAGTTCACAGCCAAACTGGATATATACTGATATGCAAATGGATATTTGCCATCTGTGAAAGGCACAGTGAGTAAAAGCAGTGGCTGCGAACTCTCAAGTGGTTAATAACCACTGAACAGGTTATCAGGCCTTGTTCTGTCGAGAGAGGGGCGCCCGCTACCTTTGCAAAATAGATGTAACTGTCACTGCTGTCCTGTGTGCTCATCTGGGTTGTTGTGATAAGCCTTTTGTCCGGTGAGGTTGAGCGACCTCTTCTTCCTTTGGTGTGCATCCATTTTCAGAAAGTCAGATGTGTTGATTCCTCAGGGGATCACCAATGCAGGAACATCTATTATCACCATAGAACATACTCCTCCCTAATTCTTAGGTAGCTTTATATAAGCTTTGGATCCACAAGCCCAATAGTGGTCCATCAACACAGCAGTTCCTCCTTTCATTCCTGGTACATCCATGATTTGCTTGCATCCATTATTTTCTCCAACTTTTGTCAGACTACTGTTCCTGAAACAGTGTTGCATCATTCATTGGTAGTTTGGATACAGGTCCTGCTTTGTCTTCAACCCATGTTGGTAACTTCAAATACCTGGGCCATTCCTCAAGGCATACATCATTTACGACTTGCACTATCTTTACTGGTGCTGTCATCAAAAAGTGTGCACTACATGATATGATATGACAGGTTATTTATAATGCGCTTAATACCCAGAGGTTTCTATGCGCGGACCCGGGGACTGAACCTGTGTTGCTCCATGTCGTCTTTGTTCCAAGGTGAGCACGTTGCCCCTGAGCTATCCTCCTGAGACATCCCATCATTCCTTCTTCCCATCATGTACTGGTGGCTACTTGTCCATATACCAATAGCTGATGTCTCTCCCAGCATCCTGGCAATCCTGGTGTTTCCCATGTGCCTGCTCAATCAAGACTCTTTTGTTCAACAATCCTCATCTCTCCTCCACTGAGACCACTGAATGAGTACAGGAGCATTCTGCTATTCCAACTCAGGTCTTTTAACATCTTTTGCATTTTTAGTAAGCATATTCATACTGGAACGTTCTCTTTGACTTCCATCATAGGGTTGCCACTTCCCTTAAAATTGTCCTCTTTTCATACATGCTTCTAGATGGCTGAGACACTTCACATCGTGTGTAGCAATTCTATTGCTATAATGTTCGGGCTTAAGGGATGAGATAACATACATAGCAGCTCCCATCTGACGTACTTCTCCCCATCTGACTCATGTGCTTTGTCAGGAACTCATAGTCGCAACAGTAAAGACAGACATAAGTGATCGCAGTTCAAGGGTTTTTATTAAACTGTATATGCGGGTTGGAAAAATGCATAATCTAAACCTAAATTTAAGATGGGAGCAAGCTACAACCATCAAAATAAAAATGAGGCAGTCCTAGTGACGAAAATAAAAGAACCTATACAAAGAAAAACTTATTGCCAATCCTTGCAATTAATACAAACAGAGTTTGGGATGAGGTTCATAAGAAAGAAGAAAGTGTTCACAAATAATAAGTCAAGATGTGGTAGTCTGGGGGGAGGTCTCCACATTTTAAGCACAGGACAGGGTTGGATTCTGGAGCACAGCACACGCTCGAGCTTTCCAAGCACGACCCAACAGTTCCGCTACCAGCAATCAGGGCCTTAAGGGTTAAAATCTCTTTTCTACAAAAAGTCTCTTGCCTCTGAGGGCCTGATGTGTTTCAACCCAATAAACAAAAGTTCCTTTCCGTATGCATGGTGGGTGATGACTTATCGCCCCTGTATTCCACTCTTCCGGGCTCAGATTCTTCTTGAATGTTAGCTTCCTTCCGTCGGGTTCAGTACTGCTTTCAACACTATTTCATCTGTAACATTCAAGGACCTTAATGTCTTTTTAAACCGTTCACAGTGGACATCCCTCTGCCGAGTTCACTCTTGTCAACACACTGTATATCAGGACTCTAGGCTTCACCCCCTGATTATTGGCATCCCTTCTTCGTGTTAACTCTTACCAACTTTGTCAATCGCACATTTCCTTGTTCAACTCTTACAATGCTGGATTCCTTCCCTTTACCCCACGATCTGCTGTCGGTCAAAGACCTTCCACTGTAGAGAGGATTTTACTAGGCCCCTGTATGACCACTTTGACCCCTGTCTCACCATTCCTAAGGCCTTCCGGTAATGGTAGTTTCAACAATCAGGTAATCGGCCAGAGTTTCCCGAGAGAGCACCCAGATGGTGCCTGACTCCTCTATTGCTAGTTTCCCCCCTTCTGGTATCAACAGTTCTTTGTACTTTCACAGTTCAATCAGCCATTTGCTACTTTCGTTCAACACAGTTCGGTTTCTTATCGATTCTCCCCTCGACTCGCCGGCTGTGATGAAGTGCTTGGCTTTTCTCCTCTCTGGAGTCAAGGTCGGTACAACAGAGACAAGCGACTCTCCCTGGCTTGGTTATTAGAAGAGTATGGTCCTATTTACCAGTGACATCTGCTGAAATACACGCTGGCTATTGTTCACGGCCTTACGATTCCTTCTGTGGAGCATTCACGGGCCTTGGTCGGAAAGGGACAGATTACTTCTCTCCTTGTCACCCTCTCAGTTTGCACCGAATTTCTCCTCTTGAACTGCCATGCTGAGTTAGCTCTCACGTCGTGTGGTCTGCTTTGCTCATATTGTGCTCTCGTGCTCCACCTTTATCCTTGTGGGGAAGGGAAAGTGACGTCGGGTGTGAGCGATTCTGGTCAATGGCCTGACTTTGCCTTACCCTGGTGTTGGGACATGTCAGGTAAATGGCCCTGGTGTTAGTCTGTTGTGTCTCGTGGTGTGCAAAAGTGTTTGTGTCGGAAAAGGGGGTAGAGAGGTTGAGTATCCTATGTAGTAGGATAGGGAACAGGGGCTATGAGAAGGGGAATACCGTGTCTCACCTGCCTGTGTTCCTGCTTCACTCTCTGAGAACCCCCCCCCCCCTCCTCCACCCAGGTGATCCTCCTGCACTGGTCCACCCCCAGGAACTGGATCCAATAGCGATGGCCATGTCCTGGCGACCTAGATGACCAATCCCCGGGGGCTAGTTAGGGAGACACCTTCAGGTTACTCACAGCTAATGCCACGTTATTTTTTAAATGGCTGAATTATCAAGGTATGTATTTATATCCTGATAATCTTCTCCAGCATCCCTCTGAAATCAGTTAATTTGCTTGGAAATATAAGGGAAAATATCACTTGTGCTTTCGTTAGGGATAGAAACAGATGTTTGTTAGTCACTTCATCTATATTGTAAAACATTATTTGACAAAACGTTATAACAATAAGGAAGTAAACACTACACATTGCGCAACACGTGGCTACATGAAATATTGCAAAATAATGAATGAGCCGTACTGCATTCTGCGTATTAATCGGTCTTCTTGCCTGCAATGTGTATTTTATGAATTGGAACATCCCCATTCTCTTTTAATCAACATTTTGTTCTTGTTATTCTTTGTAACAACCACACCTTTTTATATCTGAAATTGTAATAATATTGCAATGATAATCCTGCGAATAATGGGAGCTGTTTTAGGATTTAGAAAAAAGGTGAAAATATATCATTTCGGCTCACTAGAGCTGGATAGGATCGAAATATATAAGTGAAAATAACCTACAAGAATGTGTGCAACATTATAGGTAAAGTGTCATGTGCGTTCTGTGTTTTCTTTCTTCAAAACATTCGGCATGATTCACAGAAATGCTCTATAATGGCGCAATCCCATAGGAAAACACTCTGTGAATCAGGCCCATTGTCTATAACTTAATAGGAATCATTCTGTGATGTAAGGAACTCATAGTGGCAACAGTAAAGACCGGCACAAGTGATCACGGGTAATGCATGCTTATTGAACTTATTGGGAGAAACGCCTAACCTAAATCTAAAATGGGAGCAAGCTACAACCATCAAGTAATAAGGCAGTCCTAGTGGCGTCTTGTCAGAAAGAAATGACCTATACTAAAAAAAACATTGCCAATCCTTACCACTAAGTTACAAAAACAGTGTGGGATAATGTTCACCAGAAAAGAAAGGTGTTCACAAAATAAGTCGGATGTTATGGACGGGGTCGACAAGGCGGGACCTCTGAGCACAGCACACTCCTTGGTCTCTCCGGCACAAGGTCCGCAATTCCAGTTCAACGATATCAGAACCTTCAACGGCCAAGTCTCTTTTCTACAAAGTATCTTGCCTTAGAAGGCCTGATGGCTCAAAACAACAAACCAACAAAGGTTCCTTCGGTAATCTTGTACCTTGGGGGATTGCTCTTTGCCCCTTGGATCTCCCTCTGCCAGGCTCAGATCCTCCCTGCAACCTGGGCCTCACTCCATTGGGTTCACTACGGCCTTTCAATTTCATCTTGCAATATTGAAGAGTCTTAATGTCTTTTTAAACAACTTCCTACTGCGGACAACCCTCAGCCGGGTTCACTCTTGTTGCACAATGTTCACAGGTTTATTACTCTTCACCCCAACTCGCAGGCATCCCTCTGCCGCGCTCACGTTGGTCAAATGCACAGTTCACTTTGCTTTATCAAAATGCGGGATTCATTCTCATTAGCCTTCCCCTTGGTATCCCTCTGTCGGGTTCACATAGCCATATTTAACACAGTTCATAATTTGCTCGTCCCATCTGAAAGCCAGGTTCCCTTTTCCAAGCTTTCTTTCGGCATCCCTCCGTCGGGTTCACACTTGCCTTATTTCATAATACGTTCTCTTCAGAAAGTGGAGGGGGTCCCTTCCCCTAGCTTTCTCTTGGCAATGGGTCAGAGACTTTCGAGTGTACAAGGGATTGACGTGACCATTGTAGGACAACTCTGATACCTGACATGCCCTTTGCTAGGGCCTTCTGGTACTTGCAGTTCAATACACGAGGGCCAGCAAGAGTCCTTCGACTAAGAACTCCTACGGTGCCTGACCACTCTGAAGCTGGCCCTTCTCTGGGATTTCTCAAAAGTTCAAACACACAAGTTCTTGTGGTCATCTAATGTTGCCACTTGCAAGCTTGGGCTCAGACACAGTTCAGTTTCCTATCGGCTTCCTCCGACTCACTGACTGTCTTGCGTCCGCTTGGTTTGGCTTGCTGCTGGAGTCAAGCACGGTACCACGGTAGCCAGCATGCCTCCTCACCTGTGTTACCAATGCGGGAGGCCCCTGTGCACCATTGCTATCTGTTGCTCCACACGTCAGCTGTGGTCGCCGGTCTTGTAATTCCCTTTTTTCTGAGGCTTCACAGGTCTGAGTTGAAAAGGGCAAGGGCAATTTCCCCTCCGTCGTCCGTCCCTGGTCTCGCCGCCTTTCTCCTCATTTTTGAACTGCCGGTTTGGTGTAGCCGTTTACTCGTGCATTAGGGCCTTGCTCAAAGTGTGCTCTTGTGCTCTGCCTTGTATCCCTATGGGGAAGGTAAAGGGCTGTCGGGTGTGCATGGTTGTCAATTGCCTCACTCTGCCTGACCTGTGTGTTGGGACATTTCCGGTAAACGACTCTGGTGCTAGTCCATTGTCTGTTAATGGTGTAAGAAAGTGTTTGTGTTGGAAAAGGGGGGTAGAGCTTCTTAGTATCCTACAGGGTAGGATGGGGAAAAGGTGTTATGAGGAAGGGGATACCGCGTCTCAACGTTCGGTGTCCCACTTCCACCCCCCAAAGACCCCTCGTCCAGGTGATCCTCCCCCACTGGTCCACCCCCAGGAACTGGATCCAATTGTGATGGCCATGTCCTGGCCACTGGATGACCGATCCCTGGGGACCAGTAAGTGGGAAACCTTCGGGTTTCTCACAGTGAACACTGCAAAGTTTGTTCATTTCCCTTTAAACTTGGGAATAATCGAAAGTTCAAATTGTTTTTATTTCACCTGTTCTTGTTGGCCAATCTAGTCTGCATTCATGGAACTACTTCTCTTGTTTCACTGTCAACAGGTGCCAGAGGGGTAAGGGTCTCTCCTTTGTAAGGCTTTACATCACTCAGATGCAGCCAAGTTCGTCTTCCTTGAATCTTCACGGCAGTGGAGGTGACCTCCTCTACTACTCAAAAAGTTGCTTATTTGAAGTGTGGACAAAACTCTTAACAAGCACTTGGTCCCTGGATACAAATTAGGTGGCTTTAAAAGTTCGCTAGGTTTGATCTCAACTTTTCTTCAATCTTCTTGGACCCTTCCCTCGGAATTTTGATATGTTAGGAAGTAAAAGAAACGGTAGCAGTCATATTTGTCAAATAATTATGCATCTCATTACCTAATGTTTTTGCTACACTATGGGCATCAGTTTCTAGTCGAGTGGGAGGCGCAAGGGGTACTCTCATGCGGTGTCCAGTTACCAACTCATGAGGAGTCCAGTGATGATCTGAACCAGGCTGGTTTCTGAAGGTGAGGGGTAGGCAATATAGCCATCCCCTTTTCAAAGTTATCTTTATTTTGGCTATCCTCTCTTTAAGGAGTTCATTTAAACACTCACAAATAGCATTTGCCTGTGGGTGATAAGCAGATGAGAATGTATGCTTTATGCCTAATAGACAAGTGATTTGTTCAAACATCTAATTTACAAAATGCGGCCCAATATCAGACTGCAGGACTTCGCATACACCCCATCTAGGAAACGCCTCACGTACAAGAAATTTGGCAGCACATGTGGCATCGGGGAGCATGCATGGACTTGCCTCATTCCATCAGGAAAAAGGTCACATTACTACTAACATATATCTGTAGACATTGCATGGTTGCAACATATCCACATAATCTATATGCCGCTGCTGAAAAGGAACATTGGGGTGGGGTATTTCTCTTCGCTGTACGCAAGGTATGACCTTCTGTGAATTTCTGACAATGCAATTCACAATAAACTGTGCAACATATTCTAATAAATTTGGCAAAAACCAGTCTTCTGCAATCATGTCAGCAAGATTCTCTCTGGATGTATGTGCAGGATGGTGAAGCTGATCCAGCGCAACTCTCAATATTGCTAGAGTCATAACTGGCTTTCCACTACTATCCTGTCTTCATATAGCCTCTGTGGGGGATAAAGAACACCCATGTCTCTGCCATAAATTGTGTTCTTCTTGCAGAGCTTGACCCTGCAGCTCAATTAACTGTACAATGGATAACATATTAAAGCCTTCTTTCATCATCATGCTACGTTCTGACATTTACTTAACACTTTCTACTTCAAAATTAGAAATATTTGGAAAATAGGCTGTTCTTTTTTCACTTCAATAACGGCTTCGTTATCATAATAAATCATGTCTGCCCACTTAGTAGGGGCAGCTTACTTCACCACAGTGATAGCCAATGGGAGCTTTAGTACCTTTTAATGAGCTTGTCCAATTGCTGTACTGGTGTGCTGTCTGCACGGAGGAAGCCCCTTCTTTTCCAGCGTGACAACCCTGCATGTACAGTTGACGTCACATAGGCGGATTCAGAGTATATGGTCAATTCCTCATCTTCATATCTCTGAAGTGCGGCGATATGTGCCACTAATTCTGCAGCCTGTGCTGAAAAATGTGAAGGCAATCTCGCACTTGTCACTACTTCAAATTCCCCATTCTTTTTTAACTTCACCACTGCCGATCTCGTATGCCTTCCTCCTGTTGTTTGATCAGTTTTCGAAGAACGATCAATGAACAGAATCCCTCTCCCCCCCCTCCTACACGAGAGTTTTCTTTAATGTGGGTATTATCATCATAAAACTCGGTATACATTGTGCAATCCTTCTTCTCTACTGGTGTTGCTATGAATGTGACTGGATTCACTACTCTACATCTAACAATTTTGATTGATGGGTTTGAAATGATGACCTTGTATCCTGATACTCTTTGTGTACTCAACATGCTTTTAGGTTTCTCCAAAATGGCGAATCGGGATTGCTTATAATGCCATTGAGCACCCCATTGTAATTCTTGCAACTTTATTAATTGTGAAAGAAACAACAGCTAATGCTTGGTCACAAGGCTAATGTCCTCTCATTGCTGGGTCTAGAATCCGGTATTCGCATAATTGACCTAAAACATTTGATAGAAAAGATAGAATTTGATAGAAAAGGTCAAAATCGATCAAATGTGATTAGGTCAAACATTTTAGGTCAAATAGACCCAAACCTAGAATCCCACTCTATTAAGCTGATGGTTTATGTCCATGTCCTAATGTTGTCTTCTGCGTAAGGACTGCTGTCATTACCACTCTGTTTGAATACAAGAATAAATAAAACTCCTCTTTATAGTCGGGAATCCCTACACAGGGGCTGTATAAATCACCATTTTAACTCTTCAAATCCTTCTGTCATCTCATCTGTTCATCTTATTTCATCTGTACCTATTATTGCTTCCTTAAATCCTCTTAAAAGTGGTCTTATATATGTACTGTAATCAAAAACCCAGGCCCTACAATATTTACATAGGCCTAAAAACTGCTGCATTTCACTTACTGTCTCAGGTCTTAGAGTTTTCATGATTGCTCTCACAGGTGTCGCTTTTCTCCCCTCTTGAGAGATTAACTGTCCTATGTACAGGACCTCTTCCTGGAAATACTGTAGTTTCTCTTTATCCACTTTGTATCCTTTTACTGACAATACTTTCACTAACTAGACTGCGTCTGTTCTTGTGTCTCACAACACACTAGTATGTCATCTACGTACTGAATTATTGTGATCTCAAGTTATAGATAGCCTAGGTCCATCTGAAGGACCCTATTAAAGATTGATGGGGAATCACAGTACCCCTGTGGTAATCTTGAATGTTTCCACCGCTGATTTCTATATGAAAAGGAAGTCAAATCTTGGGAGTCCTCATGAAGGGGAATTGAAAAGAAAGCATTCTTTAGATCTACTACTGTAAAATATTTAGCTGTAGCTGGGATGTTACCTAAGATCGTAGCTGGATGCGGAACAAAAAACACCTCTGCTTCAACAATATTGTTTAGGGGGCTTAGATCCTGAATAAATCTCTGCGACAACCCCCCCTCCCATCCCCCAAGCACCAATTGATTTCACTGTGGTATTTTCCTATTCTCAACTTTTATTCAATATGTAAGGCTTATAAAAAAAAATACTAATTCATCATCTGAATTCTGAACAACTCTTTGTCTGTTAGTCTATATCCTTCATCATGGGCTATTACTGTTTTCCATGCTCTTCCTTTATCCATCCAATGAACAACCACCCTTTCCTCTCTTATCACTGCTGTCTCTAGTTCTATGGGAATAACCTGTCCTTCCTCATCATTCATAGGTATTTCTGGCCTAAACAAAAATTTTTCAGTTATTCTCAGTAATTTACCTATCTTTCCAGCAATCCATGTCAACAAAATATTTACTCCATACAAAAATACTTCTGGGTCTAAAGGAACTCCTTGCAATGCTTTTTGGCCTGTAAATGGTTGTATACATTCTTATTATCCCCTTGTCAGTAAATAATATTATCATGGTAAGTTTTGTTATCAAGTCACAGAGTAATATTTTAACTGATGTCTGTCGGCAATACAATAGTGGCATACATGTGTCATGTTCTCCTATTGAAATTAGTAAAAGGAACCAAACTCATAGCCCCAGAGAAGCCCTGTGTGTTCATGGTGATGCCAAACATTGGATACTTTCCCTCCCGAACACAGGAACAAGTTGCTCCCGTGTCCACAAGAAACACAAATGTCTTGCCTCCTATTGTTACCCTGACCCTCGGTGGTTCTTGGGGGGAGGGGGTCTGGAGTCACTGATAGTACTGAACACATCAGGTCGCTCTGTGGGCTGTCCTATTGTGGATATAAATTCATTCCTGTACCCGTTAAAGGATTTCCTCCTACCATTGTCGCACTCCCTATCCGGATGTAGGTGTTTGTGGGGCTCCTGTATTCGCATTCCATTGTGGTATCATTGTTGTGTCGGAGTGTACTGTTGGGTCTGTACTTTTTGTGCTTGCTCAGGCGCCTGCTGTGGTTGCCCTTGTGGTAACTGTGATTGCAGCAGAAATTGCTGTATTTGCGGTGTACGTGTCTGATACTGCATGTCATCTTGGGCATAATACTCTGGTGGTTCTGTACTATATTGTGGAAAATAGCCCCCACCCGCCTCTTGGAGCTTGCCAGTTCTGCCGCACCCCCCTCCACTTATACACAATGCGGGCCTTATGTCCCATTTACACACAATTCCAGCACTGTTGCACCTGTCCTCAATTAAATCCTCCTTTCCTTTGAGGGTTTTGAAATCTGCCTCCTTGTTCTCTAGGAACATTCCCTCTACCATGCGGCCAAATATTGTGCCGGTCCTGATCTACTGAGTACCCTACATTGATTGGCTGTAACTCTTGTCTAACCACTCATTCAGCGCTTGTCAGTACTGCTCCTTCTATGGCAAATTTTGACAATTTATTTTGCAACTAACTTTGCTTCCTATTCTCTGCTTTTTTCTTATTCTACTCTTGTAACATCGACAATGATGTGCACTAGTCAACTGTATTTCTGGCCATGGCTTCGCTTCCATCCCTACCTATTTTTTCATCTGCCTTTGAACTGGCTCAGGCAGCACCCGATATGAAATATGATAAAATAATGCTACTATTTTATTGATAGCGGTTCTCTCATCTCAAGACGCCAACATTCTTGAATCTCCTAAATATAGACAACAGGATCTTTGTTCTCTACCATTTTCCGTGTCATAATTGCGCCCATGTCTGACGTATCAGGATGCTGTACTCTAAGTGCCCTCCATACGTCTGCTTTACAATTATTAAATGGGGTTCTGTGATATTTTGTGCTGTCACACTCGCATATCCCGCTCGTCTCCAAATGTCATCAGCTCTTTCTCCTAAGATAGCTTATAGTAGGCCTTTTACATCACCCACTGCTAATGTCATTCCCACTGTCATTATTTCTAACTCATGAATCCATTTACCTGCTCCTTCAGTCAAACTAGGTAACTTGCATTTTAAATTACCTTTTTCCATCTGCGGCCGCAGTAAATACTGTGGTCGTCCTCTCCCTTTCTCTAATGGAAATTGTGTGAACCCTGTTCAACAATGATATCCACCTCCGGCTTCTTGTCTTCCAACTGGAGCTAGTTTTGCCGGCTTGTCTTCGTACTGGTAATTACCTCAATCTACTTACATAAGGTGGGGACATTGCCCCTACACTATGCAACCGTCCTTGTGGTCATTCAGGATATGATATAGGTTCTGGTGTTTTTGTTTCTGGTTCTAAATATGACCACTTTACCCCTTTTTCCTACGTCTGGATCTGTTGAAGAGCCACATGCACCCTCTTCTTGTTCTCTCTCATTTTCTTCCCCTGACATAATTATACCACAACTGTTATGACTATTATCCCTTTCCTCGTCATCAAGATCTAGTCGACTTGGGGTCAGCGTTTTATGTTTGTTCATCATTAAATCATCCGATCTATCTCTTGTTTCTCTCGGGGGAGATCCTTTGATACTCCCTCTAGTCTCATAGCCATCTTTTTTCCTCATCTCTCTGTATAATCCCCTGATCCTTTTCACTATGCCTTCTGCCTCATGTTCTTCAGCCCATGTCGGTACTCTAAGTATCTTGTGCAGCTCCCTGCAGGGCTGTTGCAACCCTCTCTTCTTCCATTGTTCACGTTTCCCTCTTCTCTTCTTCCTCTGGCCCTTTTTACAACTTTCTTTCTTTGAATCAGGTTCTATTTCCTCACGTTTCTTCTTTTACCCATCTTTCTCTCTTTTATCTGATCTCCATACCTTCCGTGTACTTTCTTTTGCTTCCTCTTTTTCCTTCTCATCTTTGCATGCTCTTTCTCTTTCCTTATCCTTTCTTTAACTTTGTCCATACCCTTTCCATCTAATTTAAGTAATATGTTTCCTCCCATCCACTAATTCTGTACAATTGTCACGTCACTTGCTTTCTCTTTCTCTCCTTTTTGTCTCTTCATCTATCTCTTATCAATCTATCCCTTCTCTCATTACGCTCCTCACTTTTACTATGTCAGGACATATATTTGCGTTCTTTAGTCTTGCTTTCTTCTGTGCTATCGTCACTACTATAAGCAGGGGTGCATATGTTGGATTAATATACCCTGCTGCTGCTGCTTTTAATTCCTTTAGAGGATGAATTCTTGTTTCTCAGTGGTTGCACTGTTGTCTTCAGAAGAAGAAAGAGGAGGCGAGGGTGATACACCCTCTCCTTCATGCTGACTATGCATCTACTCCTTCTCAGGTGGGTCTTCTCTCTCGTTCTCATACTTTTTCCATAGCTCTAAAATAGCTAACTTTTTTTGTACCTTCTTCCCTGTGTACACAGCATGGAAGTATGCCGTTATATGTTGCAATACTGTTCTTGATAGCGAGCCCTCTTGAGGTCAAGCCATAGACATTTTGTCAGCCATGCCACTTACCCGCTCAGCATATTTCCTAATCTTGGGTGTGCACCTCGGTTATGTTTTGCTCAAGTGTAGAAGAGGAGTGTCCTCCAGAATGACAAGTTGTTTTTAACTGTCAATACTTACTGGACCTTTTTATTCTGCTATTAATTTAATTACATCACAATATTCAATTTGGGCAAGCACCATCACAATAGTATTTTCTTTGCTCCTTTGTTATAGGTCTATCAATTCTCACTGTTCTGCTGTTTTATTGACAATCTAAGAATATTATTTTGCTTATATTTTTTTCTCAACTGTTACCCTCCTATGATTGACGTCAGTCGCTTGTTTTTAGGGTCTGATAAACAGCCAAATTATTACTATCGTTCTATGTTTATAGTTTACAACCTATTTTATCACAACTACACTAACATATTCATAAAACCAAACAAATAGCACAACAAATTCTACGATCATCTTTCTTTACTTTCTCTAGTAAAAGTATCTCATCTCCGTTTTATCCCATTATGGAGTGTGAAACGCATCCGTCATCGGCCTTGCTTCATGACTCCCTAAAAATACCCCAACTTGGATTGTGATGTATTCCCTTCTACCTCCTTGAGGATACGTATCGAAGGCAATCTCTTCTTAAATCAATCCTGTTAGGTTTTCTCACTCTATATATTTACACATGCAATACACACTCTCCCTTTTTATTTGCCACTTTCGATGTTCTACTTGCATCCATTGCTCAATTTGAGCCCTTTGGTATTGACTCTTCCACAGTTGACCAGTCCGCAGGGTGCCCCTGGGGACCAGACACGAATTTCCTCAGAGACATCTGGCGACCATCTCGTTTCACTAAAGTGTTTTCTCTGCAGGAAACTGCGATCTTCTGTGTAATGGTGGGAGACATCAAAAATAATAGAGTACAGATCTGAACCATCCACACCGCTACCAAAATGTGCAGTAGCACCTGGAGTATTCCAAGTGCCAAATGGGATTACCAAAGAAATGATCTCAGGCCCAAATAACGGGACAGACTCCAAGAATGTGGCAAAATACAACTTTATTATCAGTGCAATAAAGTATGGAAAACTGGTGAAAAGATTGTAGCTCACACACTCTACACATTTCAGTTGCGCAAAAGGTTTTATACCTCAATGTTTGTCAGCTATGACATCATCCTACGTGGCAAGCAGTAAAAACCTATCCGGTGGAGGGATTGGTTAGGGGAACATGTATACCTATAGTTTGTGTTAGTATCATCATTGGCTGTCCCTTATCTGGTAGGCACGCCTTGAACAACCTCTAATTACATAAAATACTGATAATAATATAACATCAGCAGTGGATAGGCTTCTGCAACAATGTATAGTCCTACATTGCATAGGCCCTCGTGATTGTTTGTGTGACAAACATAAAGGTGTCTCACCCACTAGTTCCACGAGATCTGTCGTCCAGGTGGCCAGGACACAGCCATCACTATTGCATCCATTTCCTGGGGGTGGACCAGTGGGAGAGGATCATCTGCGTGAGGGGTCTTTGGGGAGTGGAAGTGGGACACTGAGGCTTGAGACGCTGTATCCCCCTTCCTTGTAAAACCTTTTCCTCATCCTACCAGGTAGGATATTTAGAAGCTCTATCCCCCAGCCCCTTCCACCCATAAACACTTTCTTGCACGGTAACAGAAAACAGACTAACACCAGAGCCGTTTACCTGACATGTCCCAATAAACGAGTCAGGCACTTGACAATAATCATGCACACCTGACAGCTCTTTACCTTCCCCACAGGGATAAAAGGCAGAGCATGAAAGCACACTTTCCAGCAAGGTTGCATGCACGAGGAGCCGGCTACACCAAACTGGAAGTTCAAGCAGCGAAGAACGGTGGTGAGACCTGGAAGGATGACGAATGAGGAATCTCCCTTGCCTCTTTTCAACTCAGACCTGCGAAGCCTCCGGAAGGGAAATCATAAGACCCGGAGCTACAGCCGACGTGCGAAGCAGCATACGTCAATGGTACACGGGGGGCCTCCTGCTTTGATAACACAGACGGAGAGGCAAGCTGGCTAACGTGGTACTATCCTTGACTCCAGGGAACAAAGAAGCCAAAGGGGTTCAGCACAGCCGGTGAGTCAGAGGGAGCTGATAGTAAACCAAACTGTGTTGAGCCCAAGGTTGCAAGTGGCATCATTTTTTAACGCAAGGAATCTGAAAGACAAAGAACTTTATGTGTTGAACTTTAGAGAACGCCCAGTTGAGGTCCAGGTGCAGAGGGGTCTGGCGCCACATGGGCAATCAATTGAAAGACTCTGACCGGGACCTATTCTTTGCAATTACAAGAACCAGAAGCCCTAGGAATGGGTGGCATGAGGCGTCCGAGTGGTCCTATAAGGGTTAGGTAAAATCCCTTACACAATCGAAAGTCTGACCCATTGCCAAAGGAAAGCTAGGGGAAGGGAACCCTGCTTTCTGATGAAAATAAGCAATACATGAATTGTATTAGAAGTACATGCACTGTGTTAAAGAAGGGCCGTAGTGAACCCAAAGGAGGCCCAAACTGCAAGGAGGATCCAAGACCGGCGGAGAAAGATCCTTGGGCAAAGAGCAATCGCCGCAGGGTGCAAGATCACTGAGAGAACTTTTGTTTATCTGTTTGTTTCTTTGAATCAGACAGCCTTCTAAGGCCAGAGACTTTTGTCAGAAGGAGACTTAGCCTCAGGGTTTTTGATGTAGTTGAACTGAACTGTGAACCTCGTGCTGACAAGGCCAAGGAGTGTGCTGTGCTTGAGAGTCCCACCTTGTCCCGTACTTCAACCGTGGGGAAGGGAGAGCTCTGCCATACCATCCTGACTTTTCATTTTGTGAACACCTCTTTCTTTTATGTTTATTTTATTTATATAGCGCAAACCAGGCCCTGAGGCTGGATAAGGTTCTGGTGAACATTATCCCACACTCTTAGCAGCAAGGAATTGGCAATTTCTTTAAATTATTTTAGTATAGGCCCTTTTTATTTGACAAGTTGCCACTAGGACTGCCTATTATTTGATGGTCGTAGCGTGCACCCATCCTAGATTTAGGTTTAGATTAGGTGTTTATCTCACCCCTTATAAAGTTCAATTAATACTCTTGAACTGTGATCACTTGTGTCTGTCTTTACTGTTGCCACCATGAGTTTCTTCCAGTTGGCACTCTTCCAAACCTGGACATTTGGCTTGTTAGCAACACGTAAGCAACAAAACCCAGGTGCAACGGAACAACGTCGGACAACTGCCCTCCTTAGCTAATTATCCTACCATCTCTCATCGGTTAGGATCTCTGACAAGGCTTCTTCTCTGTAGTTGACCTTGCTGACTCTGAACATTAAAGGGAGTGAAGTGTGAGAAACCGGAAGGTGTCTCACCCACTGGTCCCTGGGGATCTGTTATCTAGGTGGCCAAGCCATCGCTTTTGGATCCAGTTCCTGGGGGCGGACCTGTGCGGGGGGGATCACCTGGTCAGGGGTCTTCAGGGAGTGGGACTTGATATGGGGTATCCCCTTCCCTGTTACACCTTTACCCCATCCATATTTATGGAGCCAACCCCCCGCCTTTTACAACATGAACACCTTCTCCCAGACAGCCCCCTATGAGAGAAAACAGACTAACACCCGAGCCGTATACCATATGTGTCCCAATACAATGGTCCGGCAAGGTCAGGCAATTCCTGACCATCACACACACCTGACTTCCATTACATTTCCCCACACGGATAAAAGGCGAAGCATGAGAGCACACTCAGAGCGAGGCAAAGCACATGAGGAAACAGCAGTTCCAAGATGGCAGTGTAACAATTAGTTTCAAATCTTTTAGGAGGACTTCAGTATAAGGTAGCCGGGTTTCACAGTCACAATTACAGAACTCAGAGTGACAAACAAAAGTGCACTAACCTGTACTCTTGGTCTTCTAAATGAAGAACATAAGGCTCACCTATCCTCCTCTCAACCCGCCCGAGGATCGACAGAAAGAGAAAAAGTCAGGGAAACCCTCGTGGAGAAAAAAACCCTGTTGTGCCGAGGAGTGGAGATCAGCTGTGTGCATGACTTCGGTTCCAGTTGGTAGTCCGACATCTGAACATCAGAGGGATGTACTCGAAATCTCAGACTATCCTAAACAAGGAATACAGATTGGTTATACGGTATTACGAGTGACTGAACTGTATATTAGACTGCTGTGTAGGTGAATGAATGGCCTTGACAGAAGCCTACCGGAGTTGTACGGCATGCTGAATGGAATCCGTAGAGATTGTACTGCTTGTTGGTAAATGTATTCCAAAAGAATGCGGTTAACCCTATGAGAGTACAGATACAGTTTATATAGAGTGGTGTGGAAGTGGGGTAAATGTACGAAGGGAAGGAAGAGTGATACGTACTGAACCTTGAGCAAATGATTCCTGTCGTTGGTTGTTGGAAGATGATGCCTGTAATGTACGGGTGAGGAGAGAGAGCTTGCTAGAGAAACGGGAGACAGGAATTAGAGAAGCTTAAGAATGAAAGCCTTCCTAACGGAAATAGAACAAGTCTGGAGTCGCGGACTTACTTAGTGTGGCCTCTGAAGACAGTAGCAACGCGCTGTGTCGAGGAATTGGCCGAAGGAAATCCATTCTCCGTGGCTGGGGGCGGAGCCTGCTGGAACTTGGTTTGGATAACTAGAGCACTGCACTTCCTTGCGACCTCCATGTTAGTGGAACTAGGAGAAATGTACGAAATGCGACACCATCATTGCCATAGTGACCATGCCCGTGGTCCCCTGCCAAGAGCGGGCGTGACAGCATGCCCCCTCTGAAGGGAGGCAAACCCGGGTGAAGACGGTAAAACTTGCGGATTAAGCAAGGAGCCTGCACCGCGGAGGCGGGCTCCCAGGAGCGTTACGCCTGAGAAAACCCTTTCCAGTCTACAAGATACTGGAGTACTCCTCTCCGATACCGTGAATAGCAAATAGAAGAAACTTCATATTCCGGTCCCTCCTCTGTCAAAACCGGAGGGGGAGTTCCCCTTGTTGAAGGATGGAACCGGGAATGCACATTCTGCTTCAACTGGGAGACATGAAAGGTAGGGTGGATACGTCTCAAAGTAAAAGGAAGTCGGAGTTTGAATGCAACTGTTCCCTTTCTTTCCAAGACAGAGAATGGGCCAAAGTATCTCGGAGACAATTTGGAAGGAATCAGTCTTCTAGGGAGATATTTGCTAGATAGCCAAACTTTGTCTCCCACCTGAATGGGAGGCATAGGACTCCGGTGTTTGTCTGCTTGTTCTTTACTGCGTGCATGGGCATCTTTCAGGGCTTCTTGAGCACTACAATGCCCTTGTTGAATGGAATCGATCAATTCGTCCAAATTTGGATAGGGAGTTGCCGTTGGGATAGTAGATGGAAAGACTGAAGGATGAAAGCCATACGTACTGAAGAATGGGCTAACCTTTATAGCAGAATGGACAGTGTTATTATATGCAAATTCCACGATTGGTAACCGGGCCTTCCAATTGTCTTATGTAGCCGAAATATAACATCTCAGATAGGCTTCCAAAGTTTGATTCAGACGCTCTCTTTGATCATTCGTCTGTTGGTGATATCCTAAATTTAGGGCCCTTGAAACCCCTAAAATATGACAAACATTTCTCCAATAATCGGAAGTATATTGTGGTCCGCGGTCAGAGATAATGACTTCTGGTAGTCCGTGGAGTGAAAAAATGCGATCCATGAAAATTCTTGCCATGATTGGTGCAGAGGGAACTGAAGGTAGAGAGACAAAATGCGCTAGTTTAGTTAAGGAATCTATCGTTACCATTATGGTGTTACATCCTTCTGATAATGATAGGTCTACGATAAAGTCAGTTGATATTATCTGCCAAGGTTTAGTAGGTATTTGTGTCAAAATCAGTTTCCCTATAGGTGGAATCCTTGGTGTCTTGGTTTGTAAACATACGGGACATGACATTATATATGGGCCTCATTACGAGGTGGGTGGTAAGGGAGTACCGGCATCGGTAAGGGCAGTGGTGCCGGTAATCCCTTATTGCCCTACTACGAGTTCCCTTTGCGGGTCCTTCCTTAACGCCTGTTTTTTTCAGGCATTAAGGACGGGACCTGCAAAGGGACTCTACAGCTAATAACGCGTCCGCAATTTGCGGTACCATTATTAGCACCTTCCCCATTCCCATTGAGCCCTATGGGGGCTCAAATGGGAATGGGGAATGGGCCTGGTGAATGGGGAATTACCGGTCCCGCCAACCTTGGAATGGACCGGTAATTGCTCCATTCACCAGGGCGGAGTCGGAATGTGCTTGGAGGCAGCCATGACACTAATAGCGCCATGGTACCTCCAACCTCGTAATGAGGCCCATAGTCTTGTACATCCTTTCGAAGGGTTTGCCACCAAAAATGTCTCTGTACCTGTTCGGAGGTATTGAAAACCCCTCGATGACCTGCTGCCTTGGAATCATGACACACCCGAAGCACCTATATTTGTAATTCGGTGTCAGGAATGAACATCTTATCCTCCTTTAAAAAGAAGTCCTTGGCTCTGAGTGAGTCCTAATTTGTTAAGTGTCTCTGGTTGTGTAGATTCCAGGTTTCTTGTCTTGTCTTCGATCTTTTGAAGGAAGGAGCGGATAACCGGCACTGATACCATTTTAGGAAATATGGGTTCTGGCTGGAAAGGGGAATTTTCTCGAATTTCTTCGGGATAATGCGTCTGCCTTAAGAATGGATTTACCAGGAATAAAAGTAAAAGTTACCCGAAAGGGGGAAAAGAAGTGAGCCCATCTTGCCTGTCTGCTGTTACATGTCTGGGCGTATTGAAGTGCTCTGAGATTGCTTTGATCCGTTCTGATTTCAATGGCGAAAAATGCCCCCAAAAGTAAATGATGCCATTCTTTAAAGGCTCTTTTAATAGCTAATAATTCCTTCTCTAAAACTGTGTAATTGACGTCCGCTGGAGATAGTCTTGGATCGGTAAGCAATGGGTTTTTCAAAATGGTCTTCATCTGGTTGTAAAAGAACGGCTCCTATACAATGGTCAGAAGCATCTGATTCCACGATGAACCTGCGGTGTTGATCAGGCATGGCCAATATGGGGGCCCGAGCGAACAGGGCTTTCAGTTCTTGAAAGGAATTCTGGGTTTCATCCGTCCATACAAAGGTTACCACCTTCTTTAGAAGATAGGTGATTGGCTGTGTAAGTGTTGAGAAATGAGGAATAAACCTTCTGTAAAAATTTGTGAAGCCCAGAAATCTCTATCTCCTTGACGGATTTAGGTGGAAGCCAGTCGAGAATAGCTGAGTCTTTGGATGGATCCATGGAGATACCCTGAGCTGAAAGAATATAACCCAGGTAGATCATGTGGTCTTTATGAAACTCACATTTCTCTAATTTGCAATAAAGATAGTTCTTTTGGAGTCTGTGTAAAGCTTCCTGTACATGGGTGATGTGATCCGACATAGACGAGGAGAAGACTAAGATATCGTCCAAGTATATAATAACATACTGTAATGCGATATCGGCAAAGATGTGATCCATAAAACTTTGGAAAATGGCCGGAGCATTGGCCAGCCCAAACAGCATAACACTGTACTGGAAGTGACCGAAAGGTTTCCGGAAGGTGGTCTTCCATTCGTCTCCGGCTCGGATCCGAATGAGATGGTACGCACCACGTAGGTCAAGTTTGGTATAGATCTTTGCTCCTCTAAGTGCCTCCAAGAGGTCCGGGATAAGAGGCATGGGGTATTTGTCCAGGATAGTGATCTTGTTTAATCCTCTGAAATCAATGCATGGATGTAACTCAGCTGTATTCTTCTTTGGAATAAAAAAAAGAGAGAGGCCGCTGCAGGGGAAGTATTCGGTTATCAATCCGTTTTTCAAATTCATCTTCAAGTACTCTTTCAATGCTTCTTTTTCTTTGGCGGACAATATATAGATTCGCCCAAAGGGAAGAGGACTGTTCCAAAGTAGATCTATAGCACAGTTGTCTCTATGATGTGGCAGTAATTCTGTATATTCTGTCTTGGTAAAGACCTTTTGATATTCCGAAGGAAGCCTTGTCACTTCGTTAAGCATTGTGTGTGATGCGAGGTGAATCGAGAGAATGATTGCTCCTAAGTGTAGGAACTGTAATGTCATGGCAGCTATGAACACAGTGTTCTGAACCTAAGAAAGGGGAACCTGCGGTCCAGTTGATGTAAGGGTTATGCACCTTTAACCAGGGTAATCCTAAGATTATGGGATAATGTGCAGTTTTAATAAGGTCTCATTCTAAAGTCTCTTGATGAGCCGCTATGGACATGAGAAGGGAGGAAGTGTGATCTTTTATGGGACCCGAAGTCAGGGGGCTACCGTCTACACTTTCCACAGGAATAAGCATGGACTTGGGTACTCTGGGAATCCCATGATTTTTTGCCCAGGTGTCATCTATGAAGTTAGCAGCAGCCCCACTGTCAATCGGAGCTGGCACATTTTCTAATCTCGTATTACCCCAGGCTAAAGTGACCCCCAGTATGATCATCTGGGACTCGGAAGACTGGGTTTGCTGTACGGTGGAATCGTTCTGGAGGGAACTAGTACTTCTGAAACCCTGCGCCGTTGTTCCCTTCACGGCCGGGTTCTGGCGTTTCCCGCCTTTCTAGGAGGAGTAAGAGGGCATTCCTTCACTGTATGTGTATTATCTCCACAATACATACAGAGACCTAGGGTACGTCTTCTTGTACGTTCTTCCGCGGATAAAGGACCCCTAGTGCTACCTATTTGCATAGGCTCATCAGTTGGAATGGGTTTAGGATGAGAAATCGTGCCTTCGGGGGTTAGTTTAGAGCTCTTTCCCTTCCTTTTCTCTCTTTGCCTTTCCTGCATTCTATAATCTAATTGCATGACCAAAGATATATATTCTGCCATATTGTGAGGACAGGGGACTCTGGATACCTCGTCCTTTAATTCTTCTGATAAACCTCTTCTAAAGATGGTCATCAAGGCTTCGTCGGCCCTTGCGGCATCTGAAGCTAATCGGGTTATGCATGTGAGGGTGTCCTGATTACCCTGCTTACAATCCAGCAGTCTCTCTTGTGATGCTATAGTAACATCTTGCCTCCTAAACATGCTTTTTACGCTGTTACAAAAGGCTGAGTATGAGTCAAGGATGAGATTGTTATTAGTCACTGTAAAATAGTAGGCTGTAGTCGGATGTAGGTTTAACAATTTTAAGATTTATTGCGGTGTTAACCTAAACAACAGCTCTCCTTGTGCACCTCAAACAGTATTAATTTTCATGAGGTTTGGTTTTGGTTAGTAGGTATTTGTGTCAAAATCAGTTTCCCTATAGGTGGAATCCTTGGTGTCTTGGTTTGTAAACATACGGGACATGACAAGATATATGGGCCTCATTACGAGGTGGAAGGGTTAATGAAGTCCAGAGTTCAAAAGAAGCTCCACTTGGCTTCTCGCATCTTTAAAAGGGGAAATAAAGTCAACTTAATTCTTTTTCTCCACGGACCTTAGCCTTCAGTCTGACTCACCCTCTGTTCACTGGGTTAAGAAAACAAAAAGACAAAAATCCACACGGAAGGCACAGTCCTTGATTAATGGTTGACGGCTGGCGCTTCTCCTCAGCGAGTCCGCCTCTGATAGGGATCTCCCCTGTGCCTCTCAGTGAGCCTTCTAGTACGTACGCCCAGTCGCAATCACCTTTCCATTCCTCTCTGGTCTCCGGCTCGACTTGCAGCTGTAATCAGAAACACCTGGTGAGCTCTCTGTTGCTGCATTTAACCCCCTCTCTGCTCCTCCCCTCCCTTCAGTCTCCAGCCAGTTTTCCCTCCCATTCCCCACACCTGCAGGGCGTTTTCTTTCCTCTTTCCACCCAGTTTCATGCACTGTTTGACCCCACCCTGTATGTCTCTGGGGCCACCCAACTATATGCGGGCTGACTGCATTGCACCAGTGCCAGTCTCTGGTACACCTATTTCCATGCTGTATGATTGGGTTGTACCTATGCCGTTTTCCCTTTTTAATTCTGTCTCTGCCCCCTCCTTGGTTTCGTTTCTCGTGGTGGTTTCTGGGACATGTAGTTTTCTTTTGATTTGCTGTGTTAACCTTTTGTTGGCTGGGTCTCATTACTAGAATAGGGTCCTCCCTTGGTTCTGTTGCCTCTTTGACCACCTCACATACTCACCCCCGGGAACTAGGCCGTTTGGGCATGTTCAAGGCCCTGGACAAGTAATCCGCGACTAGCTGATATTTTCCGGGTTTATGTACTGTAACAAAATGATAGGGTTGAAGGGTTAAGAACCACCTAAGGACCCTATGGTTTGAGTCTTTCGGAGGGGCATGATCTATAAAGATGGTAAACTTTCGACCTAGTAAATAATAACAAAGAGATTCAACGGCCCACTTTATTGCCAAACATTCTTTTTCTAAGGTGGAGTATGGTATCTCATGTGGGAGGAGTTTTCTACTGATGAAGGCTATTGGGCAGAGGTCTTGTTCTGATCCTTGGGATAGCACGGCACCTAGACCACATCCTGATGCATCAGCCTGTAAATAGAAGGCTTTTGAGAAATCTGGGCAGTGTAGAACCGGTTGGGTTGGTACTAGTTGTATTAATTGGTGAAAAGCTTGCACAGCTTCTGGCTTGATTTGAAGTGGCCGGTTGGTTTTTAAGGCGTCTGTCAGTGGTGCCGCTATGGTAGAAAAATGTGGTATGAATCTTCTATAATATCCTACGAACCCTAGAAAGGCTCGGATCTCTTTCCGGGTTTCCGGTATTCGTAATTTTTTCAAAGCCTGTATTTTGTCAACCAACGGTGTGATTACTCCACCTCCTACAGAATATCCCAGATACTTGGTAGTTTTTGCTGCCAGCTTGGTTTTCTTGGGGTTGATATGCAGTCCTGCCTCTTGTAAGGACGTAATTACTTTGATTAGATGTTCTAAATGTTCCTTCCAGGTTTTACTAAAAATCACTATGTCATCCAAATAGGCAGCTGCGTAGAGTTCATGAGGTTTCAGTACCATATCCATTAAGGCCTGAAAAGTGGCAGGAGCCCCGTGCAACCCAAATGGTAACACCGTAAACTGAAATAGACCTTGAGGTGTTGCGAAGGCTGTTTTCTCCTGATCCGCTGGGTTGAGCGGTATCTGCCAATATCCTTTGGTTAAGTCCAAGGTACTCAAAAGGGATGCAGCTCCCAGTTTCTCTATTAGTTCATCTATCCTGGGCATAGGGTAGGCTTCATATCTGTCCATACACAACCGGGTGGTACAATCTGGTTTGGGTACTAGTACCACCGGTGAACACCATGTGCTCTTGGAGGGAATAATGCTACCTAGTTTCAGCATGCTCTCTATTTCTTGTGCTATCTCCCCTCTTTTTGCTTCAGGGATTCTATAGGGTCGGAGGCGTATAATCTTGCCTGCCTCGGTTGGGATTGAGTGAGTAGCCACATGAGTCCTTCCAGGTAGACTCGAGAATGTCTCTGCTACAGGGCCCAAGGTGTCAAATAACTCAATTCTTTGGGTGTCGCTTAATTGTTCCCCCAAGCCCACATCTTGTAGGTTACCAGCCGAGTGTGTGACCATTTGTTCCGGGACCGACATCTCTACTAGAGACGTACATAATATTGCTGAGTCTCCTTCTTTCCACAACTTGAGTAAATTAATGTGATAGTTCTGATGTTTGTTTTGTCTATCTGGTTGCTCTACCTCATAATTAACTGGACCCAACACCTTTGTTATACTATAGGGGCCTTTCCATTGGGCAAGCATTTTGTTCGTGTGAGTGGGTAATAACACCAGCACTTTGTCTCCTATTTTAAGCGTCCTAGGTCTGCTTCCTTTATCATAATACTTCTCTTGCGTTTCCTGAGCCCGCCCCAGGTTTTCCTGAGCATAGTCTCTGAGTTTTCCCAGGTGATCTCTTAGTTCATTCACATATTCCGTTAGGGTTGTTTCTTGTTGTTGTTCCCAAGTGTCCTTTAGTAATCCCAAGATAGATTTTGGCTGTCTCCCAAATAATAATTCAAATGGGGAATACCCTGTTGAGGATTGAGGTGTATCACGTAAAACCATCAACACCCATGGCAGTACTTTCTCCCACCCCAGACCAGTGGGGCTGGTTGCTCTTTTTATCATTTGTTTGATGTTTTTGTGATATCTTTCCACCAGCCCATCAGTCTGTGGATGGTACACAGAGGTCCTTAAATGGTTGATGCCAAGGGTCTTGCATATTTCTTTCATGACGCTCGACATAAAATTACGTCCTTGGTCTGTTACAATCTCCAGGGGAATTCCCACTCTAGCGAAATAGGGTAAAAGTACATCACATACTTGTTTGGCAGACATTCCTTTTAATGGAAATGCTTCTGGATTTCTAGTGGCATAGTCCACTACCACTAGTATGAACCGGTATCCTCGGCTGGTAGGTTCCATTGCACCCACAATGTCTAGCCCTATTCTCTGAAATGGCTCTTTGATCAATGGCATTCTTTGTAAAGGGGCTCGTGCTGGAATATGGGGGCTTGTTTTCTGACATATTGCACACTCTTGGCAATATTTGGTTATCTCAACGTAAACTCCGGGCCAATAGAAATTTTGCAACACCCTTTGTATGGTCTTGTTCTCAGCTAGATGTCCCCCTGTGGTGTGATCATGTGCCAGCTGAATCAGCCCTTTCCTGTAGGACTGGGGAACCAACAATTGCTCCTTCTTTATGTTATCAGATCCTTGGGTTACTCAATAGATTAACCCCTGTTTCTCTTTAAAGTAGGGAGTAGTAGGTTGGACCCCGCTAGTGTCTAGAGCTTGTTCCCTGGCCCTTTTTAACGTTTCATCCAGCCCTGTTTCTGTTTGAAATGAAGGCATATGGTCCCCCACCTTCCAGTCTTTGATGGAAATGTCTTTATACGCTTCCTGATTCACTCGATTTCTCCTTTTCTGGGCCTTAGATAATTTTTCCCGACTACATGCCCCCAATAGTTCAGTTTTTGAAAACGGGGCTTCTCTCAACCATCTATCGAATTCACGTAGATCTGTTCCTATTAGCACCGGAGCGGGCAAGGTAGGAATAATGGCGGCTTTGATTGGCATCTCCTGCCCCTGTATTTCCAACACAATGTCTTTAGATGGATACCCTTTTACATCCCCATGCACGCACTTTATGCCAATGGTTCTCACCTGTTCGCTATCTTGCTCGCTCACATGGGGCTGTATGGCCGTCTGTCGGCTTCCGCTGTCCATCATTGCTTGACGGGGATGTCCATCCACTGTGACCTCTATCACGTAAGGCAGTCATTTCCTTCTGTATTCCTGCGCTTGCATGGACCCGATTTCCATTGGTTCAGTTTTTGGGTTTTTTTGGAACAGAAACGCGCAATATGACCCCATTCTCCACACTCAAAACATTGGGGTGCCGGTCCTTTGCTTAAGTCAGCCCCATTAGTGGGTCGGGGTTCGGCCTTGTTCCTGGGTTCGGTTCCTGGTCCTTTATAGGTTCCGATGCATACTTGGGAAGCTTCCACAATTGGTCTCAATTGGGTGGCAGGGAAAGGTTGGGTGCTCCCTGCCTTCTGATATGCTGTTGCCACGTCTATTGCCTCGGCCAGTGATAGATGGTGATGTTGCCTCACCCACCTCTGAATTGGTCCTGGTAAGGCATCAATGAATTGTTCCATCATTACTTTATCCTTAATCTGTCCTATTGTGGCTGTGCCTGTTTGCAGCCATTTTCCGCCAAATCTTGCACTCTGTAGAACAATTGTCTTGGACTTTCACCTGGTTTCAATCGGGTTTCTCGAAACTTGAGCCTGTAAGATTCTTCGTCCATGCCGAGTCTTTCCAAAACAGTTTTTTAAATCTCGGTATAAGGAGTGTCTCCAGTGGGGTTAGCCGCTTGGTATGCCCCCTGCATTACCCCTGTGAGCAAGGGAGCCAGATAGAAAGCCCATCTGTCCTGTGGCCATTGGGCTGCTGTAGCTATTCTCTCAAAATTTACGAAGAAAAAACTGGGGTCTTCTCCTACTTGGTATTTTTGTAATACCGTAGGCGGTATTAATGGATGCGTCCGGGTCGTGGCCACTGCTTCTCCCAGTATTCTTAAGGCTTCCCGTCCTTGCTCTTGGGCAGCACTTTGCACTTGTATGGCCTGTTGGAGTGCTTGTCTGTCCGCCTGCGCCTGGTGACTTTGCACTTGTAAAAGTTGCTGCAGCTGCTGTTGCCCTTCTGCGAGTGCCTTTACCACAGCTTCCATGTCTTCTGCTTGGGCGTTCTCTTGAATCCCACCGCTGCCACCACTGTAAAATAGTAGGCTGTAGTCGGATGTAGGTTTAACAATTTTAAGATTTATTGCGGTGTTAACCTAAACAACAGCTCTCCTTGTGCACCTCAAACAGTATTAGTTTTCATGAGGTTTGGTTTTGGTTAGTAGGTATTTGTGTCAAAATCAGTTTCCCTATAGGTGGAATCCTTGGTGTCTTGGTTTGTAAACATACGGGACATGACAAGATATATGGACCTCATTACGAGGTGGAAGGGTTAATGAAGTCCAGAGTTCAAAAGAAGCTCCACTTGGCTTCTCGCATCTTTAAAAGGGGAAATAAAGTCAACTTAATTCTTTTTCTCCATGGACCTTAGCCTTCAGTCTGACTCACCCTCTGTTCACTGGGTTAAGAAAACAAAAAGACAAAAATCCACACGGAAGGCACAGTCCTTGATTAATGGTTGACGGCTGGCGCTTCTCCTCAGCGAGTCCGCCTCTGATAGGGATCTCCCCTGTGCCTCTCAGTGAGCCTTCTAGTACGCCCAGTCGCAATCACCTTTCCATTCCTCTCTGGTCTCCGGCTCGACTTGCAGCTGTAATCAGAAACACCTGATGAGCTCTCTGTTGCTGCATTTAACCCCCTCTCTGCTCCTCCCCTCCCTTCAGTCTCCAGCCAGTTTTCCCTCCCATTCCCCACACCTGCAGGGCGTTTTCTTTCCTCTTTCCACCCAGTTTCATGCACTGTTTGACCCCACCCTGTATGTCTCTGGGGCCACCCATCTATATGCGGGCTGACTGCATTGCACCAGTGCCAGTCTCTGGTACACCTATTTCCATGCTGTATGATTGGGTTGTACCTATGCCGTTTTCCCTTTTTAATTCTGTCTCTGCCCCCTCCTTGGTTTCGTTTCTCGTGGTGGTTTCTGGGACATGTAGTTTTCTTTTGATTTGCTGTGTTAACCTTTTGTTGGTTGGGTCTCATTACTAGAATAGGGTCCTCCCTTGGTTCTGTTGCCTCTTTGACCACCTCACAGTCACTAATGGAGTGGCCCATGCTAGCGCCACTCCAGTCATTTGAGCGATCATGTGTCCCACCTTGTCTCTGTCTGTCGGGGGAAAAAGTCTGCCTTAAAAGCAAACTGGACCGAGCATGATTCAAAAAAGTCTTTGACTGCATGCGGATTACCGTCAAAACATCCTGACGGTAATGGGCCAGGAGGTACTTCTGAGCTATGGGCCGTTCTGCCTACCTGTTGTCTCAGATTTGCATTCTCATGTTTTAATTGTTGGACTTCGGTTGACAAAGATTGAACTGCTGCCAAAAGTTGCTGGATTTGTTGTTCCATAACCGTGGCGCTGTTGTCCTCTGGGTCTATGACTTATGACTGTGAGGCTGGTAAACCTTTTATTTTTGCGGGCGTTGCTATCTGTAACAATTAGTTTCAAAACCCTTCGGAGGACTTCAGTATAAGGTAGCCATGTTTCACAGTCACAATTACAGAACTCAGAGTGACAACAAAAGTGCACTAACCTGTACTCTTGGTCTTATAAATGAAGAATATAAGGCTCACCTGTCCTCCTCTCACCCCGCCCGAGGATCGGCAGAAAGAGAAAAAATCAGGGAAACCCTCGTGGGGAAAAAAACCCTGTTGTGCCGAGGAGTGGAGATCAGCTGTGTGTACAATTTCGGTTCCAGTTGTTAGTCCGACGTCCGAACATCAGAGGATGTACTTGAAATCTCAGACTATCCTAAACAAGGAATACAGATTGGTTATACGGAATTACGAGTGAGTGAACTGTATATTAGACTGCTGTATACCTTTTACATCTGCCAGTCTGCTGTCTGAGGGAAGCATGTAACTGCTGATTCCGACGGTCTCTGCGAGTTGAGAGGAGTGGGTTTAAAGTTAGTATGTGAAAGGAAGAGTTGTAACAGGTGAATGAATGGCCTTGACAGAAGCCTACCGGAGTTGTACGGTACGCTGAATGGAATCCATAGAGATTGCATTTCTTGTTGGGAAATGTAGTCCCAAACGAATGCGGTAACCCTATGAGAGTACAGAGACAGTTTATATAGAGTGGTGTGGAAGTGGGGTAAATGTACGAAGGGAAGGAAGAGTGATATGTACTGAACCTTGAGCAAATGATTCCTGTCGTTGGGTGTTGGAAGATGATGCCTGTAATGTACGGGTGAGGAGAGAGAGCTTGCTAGAGAAACGGGAGACAGGAATTAGAGAGGTTTAAGAATGAAAGCCTTCCTAACGGAAATAGAACAAGTCTGGAGTCGCAGACTTACTTAGCGTGGCCTCTGAAGACAGTAGCAATGCGCTGTGTTGAGGAAGTGGCCGAAGGAAATCCATTCTCCGTGGCTGGGGGCGGAGCCTGCTGGAACTTCCTGGTTTGGATAACTAGAGCGCTGCACTTCCTTGCGACCTCCATGTTAGTGGAACTAGGAGAAATGTACGAAACGTGACGCCATTGTTGCCATAGCGACCATGCCCATGGTCCCCTGCCAGGAGCGGGCGTGACAGGCAGTTTAACAAGGGGAGAAGCGAGAAAGACGGCAAAACAGAAGGGGATCGCAAGGAGGGAATTTCCCTTGACCTTTTTGACAAGGAACTGTTACTTTCACGGAGTCCTCGAGAATAGAAAGCGTAAGGCCAGGAACCAGGCTGAGGAATCCTGCATTTTGTGTCGGAGGTACCCAGGGCCATTCGGCATCGATAATCAAGGTGGGGAGAATCACCATGTGCTGTGGTACTGTCCTTGGCTCCAACAACAAAGCAGTGTCTGTGAAATCAACACAGCTGGTAAATTGGGGAGACCGATACAAGACCGGTCTGTGTTGAAGCCAAGGTTGCAAGTGGCAACATTGTATGGTGAGCACTGGAATGAACATTGTATGAAACGAGTGCGATAACCAACGTGAAAAAAGTTGAACTGCAGATGAGTGATTGAACTTTGAAACCAAGATACAATAGCTTTGACACAGTGGTCCGGCACAGCGTGTGTGGTCAATCAAAGGTCTCTGTTAGGTATCCAGCTGAGAGTTCACAAACGTGAAAGAGTGGCAACGGATTGTGAATCGAAGTGGTCCTGCAGCGGGTCAAGGAAAGTCCTGTGCACAATCGAAGGTCTTCGATGTTGATACAGTAAAGAAAGCTGTTGGCAAAGAAATTGGTCTGAGTCTGGCAGAGGGAGATCAATTGAAAGCTTTGTGCTAAAGCAAGTCTTTGTTAAAGTAGATAAATTGTCCTGAGTCCGGTGGAGGGAGACTGATTGAAGATTTTGGGCCTCCTTACAACTTTGGCGGCAGCCATGGAGCTGTTAGCTCCATGGCTGCCGCCAAACCGGGCTCCTTTACGGGGTTCCCTGAATGGGGAATTACCGAGCCATTCCGAGTTCGGAGGGCCCGGTAATTCCTCCCTCTGGGAACCCAGACCCGTACCTTCCCCATTCCCATTTGAGCCCCCATAGGGCTCAATGGGAATGGGAGAGGGAGCTAACAACGGGCCGATTACGACCGGCCTGTTGTTAGCTCCCTCTTCCCCTCGTGGGACCTGGTAACGACTCCTGGTTTTACCAGGCGTCCTTACCGGGTCCCGCGAGGGGACCTCGTAATCAGGCGGAATGGTGTTAACGGGCCCGCCACCATTAGCGGAGCCCGTTAACCCATTCCGCCTGACTTGTAATGAGGCCCATTGTGTTAAAGTGGATTTATGCCCGGCTGAGGGGGGTCCGAGGTGAATAGTAAAGCACCTAAGAACATTGTGTATATGTGAAATACTGAAGGACATGAACTTTGTTGCATCAGGCCCTCTGAAAGAAGATACTTTGAATGACAAAGAGACTTTTGCACAGAAGGCCATGATGTTGAAGTTTAGAAGACAGAGACTGTGCTAAGCTCGAGTGTACCGCCTTGTCCCATGCTGAAAACGTGAGGAAGGGAAACCTACAGCTTTAATATCCTGACCTATCATTTCTTGAACACTTTTCTTTTGCATAACATTTTTTCCCACACTGTTTGTATTTAGCGGTAAAGATTGGCAATATGTTTATTAGTATAGGCCCTTTTATTTTGTCAAGACTCCACTAGGACTGTTATTATTTGATGGTCATAGCTTGCTCCCATTTTAAGATTTAGGATCAGATGGGCATTTTTCAAACCCAATTGAATTTCAATAAACACCCTTGAACTATGGTCACTTGTGTCTGTCTTACTGTTGATGTCATTCCTTCCTTACAGAAGGTACATTGCTGTCTTCGGCTGCAGCCTTATGAATAGACCTGGCCTTCTGGTCTTGTACCACGTGTTAGGAGACCATGATTATGTCCCCTCTGTCCTTTTATTTAGTGCTATTTGTTTCAATTATATTGAGTGCTATTGCTTTCCTCGGCCTCTAAAGACCTGGTTGCTCCATCTTGCTTATGCTTTCTGCATCTTTGATTGTTCAATAACTGGAACTCATAATTATTCACTCCTTTACTTAACCTAAGAGAAATATGTCCGGCGTATGTATGTTATCCTCTTCGACTCCTTTTGTGCCTTGCAGTTGCTTCTTGCTCCGGCATCTTTGACTGTGAGACAAGCAAATATCCTTTGTTCTTGCACAAATCCGTGTTCCAGTGCCTGTCAGCTCTGCAGCCTTGGTCTTTCTCCTCTAGGCTTATTGCTTACTATTATATAATGCAGCCGTGCATTTCTTTCAACATAGCCACTTTACTTGCATTGTATTTCCTACTTTAGCAAGCTTCTACATTGTCTTATCTGCCTTGCGTTTCTGCGTATATACATCTACTGCATCTCTTGTTACTTATCTTCACAGTGTATATGGTTTTCTTCATATTCGCATATATGTTTACTTCATCACTTTAGTCACATCTTCATTCTCCAGATATCCATACATCAGGATTAGTGCACCCACATATCTTCTCTTCTTCATGATGTCACTTCACACCTGTCAGACTTTACTTCTAGTTCTTTTATGTCAAGTGGTGTCTGCAGACTCATGTCTACCGCGTCGGTTCAAGGGTACATTCAATACGGTTGTCTGAGTGCATAACGTCTCTTGTACCTTCAATGTGGTATTGGGATAATACCAGGTGCCATGCACAGTCTCTTGCTGGTTTTCCAAGATGATGTGTACATCTGCCTCTCTACAAAGTAGTGCAAACCACCTGCATGTAATAGAGGAGGGAGCTCAAGAGGTGTGATGACAGGGAAGGTCAAGAAATGCACAATCCTTTAGTTCTTTTGAAAACTCTGATATCATGTGCCAACATGTCCCCTGCTTCTTAGAGATATTGTGGAGAAGTATTGTGATATGGCCAGTGCTGCATTACAATATAATTTCAGGAAGATATAGGTCACTCTCCATAAAAATATGAGGATGCACATGAAGATAGAAGTGAACAAGCTGATGTGTACATTACACAAAATTGTGCTCCTGTCTTGGTTTGAGATTAATCAGACTGGACCCGTATCCGTAAGGACATATAGTGAATACTTCCGAAGATGACATGGAAATTGCTATTCATGAGAATCTCCTGAAAGTATTCAGTAGGCAGTTAGTATGTTTACATTTTGTTGCCTATACAATTCTCTGGATGATTTACTATCTCACATAATATTAGAAATATATCAACTCACCTTGCACAAACAATTTTGCAAAAAGTAGGGAAAGTTATGAACGAGCACCACTAGAGAACCTGCAGATCTCTCCGATTGGCTTTCTCCCATACTATTAGCTAACACGTGTGATAGGCATGCCTGCCTATGTGTCAATCTCTATGATTTCATCAATCACATGCTATCAAGCTTACAGGAAATGCCTCTTATACCTCTCAAAGCAGTCGCAACATTAGACCATCCCTCCTACTATTATTTGATGGTTCTTGACAAATAATCCTCATATTTGACCTCATTCGTTACACCAGAGAGGCAATGCACTTTGAAATGATATCCTTCACATTGCCATCAAATCACATGGTTTTTAAGAAAGCCATGATGCATATTCTAAAGAGTCAGTAGTGTATGCTGTTTACAGGATGAGGTGCAGGAATTTGGGAGAATCTAGTAGGAGCAGGACCACCATGTTTGCTAGGATTTAGACATAGCAAGAGTCAACACTAAAAGAAAGAAGATTTACATTTTGTATGTTATCCGTAACAGAGCTGATGCAAGTAATTTCTGGTAAATGCTATAACTGTACCCCACATTGGCAGAAGTTATAGCAAAATCAGACTCTTTAGATGAAAAGGTACATCAAGATCCTTTGTATGGTGATCTGCGTAAGATATGGGCACACATATGAGACAAAGATCCCTATTCTTTCTGTAATTTGCTCCAGGAAAATGTGGAGTTTGTTTAGGAGGCACAGTATAGAGATTTAAAAAGTTAGAATCAAGTCACACATCCTCATAGCATACATTGGACGTAAAGATTGGGAGCAATTTAACAGTATGTGATCTGCGTGCTTTCTCATGGTAAATGCTGGTAGGTCAAAAGGTAACCATTGGGTTTGATTCTCATTCACTTTAATCTTTGGTATGTCTGTCTTTTCACATATGCAATGTTACAATTGAGGTACAAACAGACAACTCAAATTCACTTAAACATTCACTAGTAGTTTTATTGGGGTCTCACAGAAAATGGATTAGGTTTGAGTGAGTCTTTGAGGAATGGGGTTAGAGGGTGTGCAATCAGCACACAGCTTCTGTAATGTTCTTATGACCCTGGTCCTCGGCCCCTTCCTCCTTTCCTTACATCAGGCTGACCTGCGTGGCTGATTAAACAGTCGTTCTCCGGCTCTAGGGTTTCATATTGTCACAAATCTTTTCTCTAGTCTCTGGATCATGGCTTTTGCAGATGTCTTTAGGGTCACGCGTTGGACCTCCTGGACCAACCTACCAGGTACCGCCACTGTGTCTTTAGGTCTTCTGACATGAGTCAACTATCAGCTAAAAACTCATTTAGCCGGACCCCAAGGTATATATGAATTGTACCACTTTCTTTGGACTCAGCTGGGATGTCCATAGTTGACCCTAGGCTTAGATCTCTGGTGCTTACTGTGGCCCTTATTCTGGCACTTCCTTCATCACTGCACGACAACCATCCTTACCCAGGCCTTAAACGCTCTGCTCTTTCTTCTCTTTTACTCCTCTTTCCCCTCCTAGATATTTTCCTTCTGCCACCTTTGCTTCGTTGGCTTCCTCCTGCTACCATTATACGTCTTCTCTTTGGCTCTCCCTTGCAAAAAGTCTTCTTGTCCCTCACCTTTCTCTACTGTATGGTTCCGCTTTCCTTTCTTGTCCTGCATACCTTGCTTCTACTGCACTGCCTCACCATTTTGCCTCTGGCTCTCACCACATCATTGCCATTTTCTACCGCCTCCTCTCTGATCTTGCCTTTCCTCCCCTCTTTCCCCCTCTCTCGCTCGCTCTCTCTCTCCTTCTCTCCACCACTTCCTCTCTTGTCTTTCTCCTATCCAACTCTCTGATTTCTCTCCTTTTCACTTCTTCGTCTCTGCATTCTCTCCTATCCGCCTCCTTCCTGCTCTCACTCCACTCCGAACTTGTCTCTCCTCCATCTCAGCACTCTAGCTCCCACATCATCTGCTCAAGCCACCTTCTTTTTGTATGACGTTGGGGATGGGATTGCAGTTTGGAATGGAAAAGGGCTGGCTGTAACACACAGGACTTGATTGATGCAGGATTGGGCGGATTATAAATTGGCCAGGTGACCTTGGCTGCACAGTGGCATACCTATGGCTCAATACACTGAGCCTACTTTTGGGGCTTGCCGCTATATTGGAATCCCTCTGTGTACTGACTTCTGCTGATTTCTGTGATGCCTTGATCGCTGCAGGCTGTCCTTCCATTGCTGATGTACTGAAGCTTACACGTTACAAGCCTCCCACCTTGTGAGGAAGGCAAGGTTGGGTTTCTGGTTGCATTTTGGAGCAGTATTTACAAACCTGGGTACCTCGTTATGTCTCTTTGCAGTAAATGGTCCATGGAATCCTGTGATTGAGAGATAGGGGGCCAGCCACTATAACTCCTGTTTCCTTGCACCTCAGTAATGCTGCTGACTATTCTATTCAGGAAATAATGGGATTCTTGGATAAGGTGGGAATGGGGCTAGGGCGGATTAGGGAATCAGTGGAAAACCTATGTACTGCCTCTGGAGCCCCCTTCGTGGAGCCAGTTGTCTCCCCCAGCTCCCAGACTTGCCCCAATTGCATCCTCATACCTCCATCATGTGACCTCATCACATACCTCCTCTTATTCCCTCCAGCTCCCCCCTGGGTGAGGTCATCTGGGGAAGGTCTTAGGTTGATCTCTTACCCCCACCCCCTGGGTTTAGGCATAGAATAGTGACTGAACTTCATAGACATTCCTCTAGGAAGGCTAGGGGCTATTACAAGACGTTTTGCTTCTCGCTTCTGACCAGCCTTTCCCGCCTGCCATTTCCAGGTCGTGAATTTCTGGATATGTAATCTGTCCCTTATTTTAGGCTTGTAGATCCACCTCGAAAAGGAGGGCAGATCTATACCTTGATTGATAGTCTCTGGGCATAACGGCAACTTTCACCCGGGACAACTCCCCTCCATTTCCAAGTCCACTTGCTCCTTTGGATAAATCACCTGGTACCTCAGGATACAGATTATTCTGTACAGCTCTGATTAACATTATTTTGGATCCCAGAGTCCAGTACGACAGTCACAACTTGTCCATCTATGTCCAAGGGTCGTTGCAGCCTATGCCTCTAGTTCCTTGAGCCAAAATATTCAACTGTTGTTCTGGGTCCTCAGGCTCCTTAAACCGTTCTTTGTGATCTTCAAGGAGATGCTTGGGGTAGCAGTTGCTACCGTCCTTCCGTTCCTCTGCAGCTTTTAACAAGACATCCACAAGCACTATTGTTCCCACAGGCATCGTAGTTTACCACCTGCCCCTCCATTACTGTGGGTGGAGGTCACTGACTATATTCTTCAAGATTCCCTCCAGGTCATGGATAGGTTTCCTGGATATGGTTTGTTCCCATTCAGCCCCTAGATTTAGTAGGGGCTTGTGATTTATGTGAGGACTGACGAATCGTCTTCCTAAACTACAGGTTGCATACTTCCTTGGGTGGATCTTCGAGCTGTATAGGGCACAACTGGTATGGGGGACAAGGAGTTGGAAAGGTCTTCCAAGGTAAGGCTATCCTTCAGCTCATGCCTTTGATCTACTTATTTAACACACTCTGGATTTGATGTAATGGTTTCTGTGGAGTTTCCATTGGCTGCAGGCACGGATTGCTGTGTTTCTGGCAGTGATCTTCAGCATCATGGCCTAGTCTCTCCAGGATCCCAATCTTGAGATCACTGTACCCCATATCAGAAACAGGGTTTAAGTTCTAGTAAGGGGTTTCCAACTTTCCAGTTAACAAAGAAGCAATAAACCATCCCCAATGTTCATTCTACCAACAGTTTTGAATCCACACCCAAAGCTGGTAAAAAAGGCAATTGTGTCTTCTCCTTCCGAGTACTTCTGCACTGCTCCCAGGAGGAGGATGTGCATCCATTACTTTATTGTCTCTTTTCTCCTTGGTCCTTTTGGGGTTGCACTCCTAATGGTCTGATTCTTTGTTAAATGAATGCTAGGATGAAATGTTTCCCTTCCTCTGAAGAGGAGGTGATCTACTTGACTAGAGGTTGGAAAGAAGACCGATATACTGATGTGGTGACGTGGTCCTGGTTGGGGATCTTTTTCTTTTGGTGATGACGTGATGACCCTTCTTCCTGACACTGGGAGAGAAGCTCAAAGTTGGGGGCCTTTACCCACCATGCTAGTTCCCTGTTACCAGGGTTCAGAGGTTGAGCTAGACCCCCCCTAGTTAACAGTCTGCAATCCCACTTTTGACACCATAGGTCATAGCTGGGATCAACAGACCAATCAATATTAGCCCAGGGTATATTCAACTTGTACCCTCCTCATTGGGTGCAGCAGGGCAATCTACAATCGGCCCTCGGTTATGGTTGCAGGTTCTTACAGTGGGCCTTTTTCTAGCCTCTCCTCCACCAATGCGGCAATGCCTTCCTTATCTAGGCCTTTTGTTGTTTTTCCTCTTCTTCCTCCTCCTCTCCTTGCCTCCTCCCCACTCCTAGGTGTTTTAGCGCCACCAATTCCACTCTTCTTACCCAGCTTATAGTTATCCTCCTTTCCTCTCCCTCTCCCCACTTATTCCTAGTCTGCTCCTTCCTCTATTGTATAATTCACCTGTTTCCCTTCCTTGTCCTTTATACCTCCCTCCTATTCTCCATTCTCTCCTTCTTTCCTTCACCTCCGTTTAATTCTCTGTCCGGCTCTTACTCACTGCTGACACCCCATACTCTATCTTCTCTTCTCCAGCCTTGCTCTTCCTCCTCACCTTGGTTCTCCTTCCGGATGTTATTCTCCACCATTGGGCTTGGTTATTGGTGGATCAAGCAAAGAAACCCTGCGGTAAAGCACCAATCGACACAGTGGAAAATGATTGGTGCAGGCTTGGGCCAGCTACAAGTTGGCCAAGTGACATTGATTGCTTGGCGGCTCACCGTACTGCTCCATTCAGTGCATCTACTTTGAGGGTGGCCGCCATCTTGGAATCACCTAGCTTCCTTACTACTGCTGAGTTCCGCAATGCCTGAATCACTTCTGGTTGTCATTCCATTGCTGAGGTACTGAAGCTGACCACTGCCTCCCGCTAGTTGAAGCGGAAAGGTTTGTTGCCACATTTGGCAGTGGTGTATGACAACCCTCGGTACCTCCTTTTGTCTGTATATATTGGATAGTTTGTGAAGCCCCTTTAGAATAGAACCATGGATCAGACTTGTGCAACTCCTGCCACCTTCAACCTCCCCGCAGTTTGAAGACCGCTGCCCCAAAGCCTTGGTCTCATTAATCACAATATTTTGTGAGTGTCTCAGTGTTATCATAGACGCTAGGCATTGATTTAGGATTCAACCAACCCATAGAAACTAAGGCACATTCTATATAGGAATTGCTTTAGAGCAATATAGTGGGGTTCTGGGGAATGGTGGGCTGTTACCAATGCGAGCAGGCATAGGTTGGTGAAACTGGCAGCACTCCTGTAAACCTCCTTTGGAGCCAACTTGACAGAGCAGTGGTGGCCCCCCCAGCCTCCAGGTTCTCCAACACCATTCCCTAGCCTCTGTGGGGTATGCCCTTCTAACAACAGATTAAGGGGGCACATGCCTTCTGTGCCCGAAAACCATCCCAACTTTTACGTCTCCATGCCCTCAGCACCGAGAGAAGGCTGAAGACCAGGACCCGTACCACCCCCTCCAGCTCTTCATCTCCCTAACGAGCAATCTTTAAGTCATCTTCTCAGATGCGGGTTTGCCTCTCCTGCTGGCCCTTGTGTTCTATCCTAGGCTTCTGGCCACTATTCTGAAGGTCTCCCCCTCAGAACACTCCTTAATGGTAGCCTGTAGCGTGGATCCTTCTACCATTGCCTCACATCCGGCCAAGCCATTACACAGGAAACATCATATAAGCATTGGATGGAACACTTGTATCTGCTTCACTTATGTTACCTCCTATCTCTTCAGGGACACCTCAACTATTGAATTCCTCTTACCACTCCGCTGGGTGCTTCCATCATTGCAATTGCCCCTCGGATAAACTGGTCTTCACCATCGAGCATGTCCTTAACTAAGCTATGGCTGCCCCACATACTCTCCAAAGCAGTAGTATTCAAACCTTTTTATGCCCAGACCCCTCTTGAGTAGAAATATTGCTGCTGAGCCCCTGCTTGAGTACAAATACTTTTTCTGGGACCCTCCAAGTACCATATGTGCTTGTATTTTCTATTAAAAGAAGTCACCATACTCACTTTTTGAAGAGCCTCAGGACATCCACCAGGCCCCCCTAAGGGGACCAGACCTAAAGTTTGAAGACCACTGCTCCAAAACATTAGCCTTGGTCTCATTGATCACAATGTTGTGTGAGTGTCTCGATGTTCTCAGATACGCTAGGTATGGGTTCAGGATTCAACCAACCCATAGAGACTGAGGCACAGTCTATCCAGGAATCGCTTTAGAGCAATATCGTCTACAACCTGATGGCAACCAGCAAGGGCTCAAGGCTAAACCTGCCTGCTCAGGCACCCCAGACATTTTTGGGGATTTGTACAATTCAAAAGAAGGGATGGATGTGGATTTAATTGGGGGCTCTCCTACAACTGCCCAAACATTTTCCTTTATATAGTTGTACCAATGTTGCTTAATCCTTTAACAGGTTTTGAAGTTTCTGCCATATACGGCCCGAGGTTCCTACCTGGGACTGATTTAGAACCCCCTTCTCCTCAATTCTTCACTGTAAACTGGGCACCTGTGTGCATGTCTGCTCCTAAGATATCTTTCTAGGGTGTGTAATCTTGGGGTCCAGTCAGTATTTGTATGTATGTATGTAAGTATGTATGTATATATATTTATCATTTATGTTTACTTGACTTGCATAGATCACATCACAGTACCTTATTTGCTTCTTGGCGCTGGGCGTTAGAAGTCAGCAGTCGAATACAGCGTTAAACTCTTGAAGCACCAGCAAGATTACAGTGATGCTCGGTGAAGTCAAGTCTGGAGGTGACCCCAACACCTTCTATGACTGCATGTTTCTCTTAAGGGGTAAAATTAAGGATTTTGCATATTTTGGAAAAAGATCAGGTCGAGTTCAGATCCATGTTCCACATGACCCCTAGGTTCCTGACCTTAGTTTTGGATTTCGGCTCATGTCCCAAAGAATGCATGGCGGAAATAAGGTGTTAATCCTTTTTAGGAGGGGTTTAGGGACTAGGGTCTGCTTTAGATTTAAGGGCGGTGGGCATAGTAGACTCAAGTAAAATATAAAAAATCCAGACAACAGAGCAGGAAATGACTTCACTAAACGACATATTGTGCGGCAGAGCTGTGTACGGGCCACTGCCCTTGTTGGGGCATAGGGCCGTGTGAGAATCTTGCGGAGACCGCTCTTTGCATAGTTCAAGGAATTCTCTGTAGGATGAAAATTTGTCATCTTCCAACCAGAGAGCAAAGTCTCCTGAAGTCAGGACATAAATGGAGGACAGGGAGGGCTGTGTAAGGGAAGGATAGTAGGTCAAGAAGTCTTTGTAGTAGTCAGGGGGTCAGTTGTTAGGAAGCCGGAATACCCATGTCATTTAAATCCACTTAGAAAAACTCTTTCATATCTTTTCATATCTTTTGCAACAATGTTTCTAATGTCTGATGTTTCTGGACAGACACCTCTCTGGAGACTTCCGAGAGGCTGAGAATACCAAGGAAAAATATGCCTTCCTTTGCTATTGTCACCTGATATAAGCCACGCCATTGTGGATTCGAAATCGTACAGTGAAGACTGTGAGACGGAATACGAGGGTGGGGGTCCTGGCCGAGCTGGTGCAGGAGTATGCAAGGGAGTCACGAAGAGGCGCCTAGAAGTCAGGCCGAGCATTTGAGGGGTGGTGGGTTTTGGACAGGGAACATATGCTCATCCGTGAGGACAACCCGAGCAAAATAGCCAGCTGTCAGGAGAATTGGACACCACTGGAAGGGGTTGAAAGAGGTGGAGAAGGATCACCCGATGCTAGAATCACTTGGAATCTGGAGATGGTTTCCATACGGCGAGTAGTAGAGTAGCAGTCGCAGGCTCCCTCAGTATGTGGGGGGTTACACCAGCATTACCTGTGAGTCCAAGGAATTTGTCATCTCTCCTGTATGGGGAGCCACCCCCTTTGGGATTAGAGAGGTGAGCCTGCTATGATTAACTCCCCCTAGGGGACAGAGTAAGTGGATTCGCTCTGGAGGTGACTCCCTGTTAGGCGACAGGAATCCTCCAGAGAGGGAATGAAGACTACATCCCCCAGACACCAACATCTTTATGGGGTATATAGGAGCTAAGGGGTAGGGTAAGCCAATGACCCATCTAATGGCCAGCATGGCTTCTGACCCACAGTTTACTCAATCCTTATGAACACACAGAAAATCTGAAAGAACAGCCTCCTGGAGGCACGTCAGTGGAGAGGCCAATGAAATCGGATGTTCAAGGATGTCACAGCGCACCCAGCAGGTGTGGCCAATGGGACAGAGCGATCGCCAGGCAAGGTGTCCCAGGCCGCAGTGCAGACCTAGCGAGTGCAGCTGGGCCTTGCAGATGGGTAACCCGGGATGGGCCCCATCGCAAAATGAGCAAGAGCAGAGTGTATTGGAGGGCCGACAAGAAACTGCCCACCGTTCCCGATGTGGAAAGATCTGGTAATAGGAGGAGTCACCGTCCGACATGGACACCAGCAGATGAATTACATAATTGGCTCCACAGAGAGAGGAGCGCTGCACAGACCACACAAGCCTCCCAAGGAGCACTGTCTCCCTTCACAATCGGGGATGACACTGCAGCAGTACACAAACTGCACTTTGGGAACTGTTTGTATTTGCAAGGGCCTATGGAGTGCGCACAGCCATCAGTGGTAATGGTTAATTCTGTCCGGTGGAATTATAGCCGTAAATCAAGTTTGTATGGTAAATCTATCCGGCATCGGCAGAATTACCATTACCGCTAGTCAACTCTGCGCTAATTCTGCCAGCAGAATTACTGCAGGCGGAACTATCGTCATTGCGGGAACAAGAAGTCTGGTGGTGGCCATCATTAAAAATCAAAGTTTCCCTGAATCTCCCATTTCCTGTTGCCAGCCAAAGACAGCAGTCCCAGGGAACATGACACAGGAAAAGGGAAAAGGCATGGTGCCCAGCATAAGGCTGCGCGATGTAAAGTTCAGCGAGGGTGATCTTCAGGTGCTTGCCGATGAGGTGGTGGCTTATGCTGATGAGCTATATGGCAGAAGACAACGGAGGACCTCTGGCCAGAGGAGGGCTGCCACCTGGGCCAGCATCGGAGACAAATGTGCAGCAGTGGGCAAGCTCCCACGGGCCAGCAAGGACTGCCGCAAGCAATGGAATGATCTGAAGGCCAGGATACGAAGCCTCATTGCTCATGGCAGGCGAGAACGTTCTGCTACAGGAGGTGGCACAGCGAGCCCCTTGTCCTGACCTCGTGGGAGGTGAAAGCAAGCTCCATCCTCCATATGAAAGGGAAATAGGGTGTTGGGAGTGCAGAAGTGGGAGCAAGCTGCCAAGGTGAGGCTGGTGAGGATGAATGTTCCTTCTGCAAAGAGAATGCAATGGCCAAAAGCTCATCCCATGCATGTTTCCCCAATATAGATGGGCCCAATGGGCAGGGGAATGGCCGGCTGCATGGCAATGTGTACAAAGGCACTGCTACCACATGCCTGTGCAAGGGAAGGTGGGATATTGTGCAAATACACATGCACTGTAGTGGAATTGGGCAACCATGAGACGCACCCATTTGCATTGTGCACGTCCAGGTAGCAAAGTCTTCCCCCTGCACCACCACATACATATACAATGCACAGCAGTATGTTTTGGGATCTTAAAAGTGTGCTTCAGTAAACTAATGTGAGTAAAAATGTTCACATCTTATCACATCTAATATTTATAATAAAAATAATGTTTTACCGAATACACATTAAGTAATTCCATATCTTAGAGAGTTGAGTTATTCTTCCTATTTAGGAATTAAAAACCATCCAAACAAAATTTCAGTACATCTGAATTCAATAGTATCTAATTTTACAGGAATTCGGTATTGGCCTGTAATAACACAAAACCTAATAATGGGTACATAACACTGCCTAGCACGTGTTTCACACATATAATTTGCTGCTCTAGTGCTTCTTCAGAGCCATAAGTATTTTTCGCCAAAACCTGCCATGTATCTTATGGCCATACAATTCTCTGTACATAATATTATTTCCTTGCCATTGCTTAGCTCAAACATTACGTTTCCAATATGTTATGTTATGGTCATCTGGTATAAAATGCACTATAATTTGTCCAAAAACATCTTCATCAATCCTGGCCCCTTTGGTGTACGTCCTGTTAATTTGATTCCTCAACTTCATGCTTGTCTGGTAACTCTATCTTTCAGTATGTTGCAACAGCCATTTGCTAATTTTTCACATATACAAGCCATATTGCCACTCCAACAGCCAATGAGGTCATGCATGTGCCATGTACACCTTCAGCAGACACCACTCCCACCGTGCATGGGCCGTTCTCATTGGCCGGCAACCTTCCTTGTTTGTCTTTTAAGATTTCAGGAGGGTAGGACCAAAAATAAAGAAATCCTCTTGAAAATTCAACAATGGTGTAGTTCAGTCTGATGGTCCATGTCCATGGTATGACATGGTCCACATGACATACACACAACATACAAGTACAGAGGTACTCCTTTTATGTTCAAATGAACAGAAAAAATGGAACCCCTCTTGGTGATCAAGGCCTGGCGCATTTTCATCCCAAGACAGATGGTCCGGTCGAGAGGTATAATGAAACGGAGTTCATTCAAAACACTCAGGAAAGAAAATAGCTACTTGGTTCTCTTCTAAAGGAGAACCTCGAGAAAGTCCAATAAAAACGTGCAATAGAACAGCTCGCCTATAAGAGATCAAGTGCTTTTTCTGTTACCCAAGGGTGATGACACATTTCAAGCCCAATGGCATTGGCCTTACACAGTAAATGGAGTTGTGGGAAACCTATGTTATTGGGTCTATCAGCCTAACTGCCCAACAAATAAATGTATCATGTGAATCGGTTAAAGGCTTGGTAACCCTGGAATAAATAAGAGCAAGGTCTATGAAATCTTCTTTATAAATTCCAAGATGTATTCTTAGAAAGAAATGGGCCAAGTCAATATCATCACTTAACGAATAAGAAATGCTCCTGGGAAGGTAGTGCGACATAGACTGTACTGAGGTAGTGCGACATAGACTGTACTGACGGCCTAAAGGCCGGAGGGCTAAGATTCAAGAAATCGTTAAAGAAATGTTCAAAATGGGAGTCCTCAGGAAATTTGTTAACACCTGGCCACCTACCCATTGTCCTTGGTCCAAAATCATTGGCCCAAATTATCAAAGCTTTGCACCTATGCAAAAAAAGAGCGAATTAATTTCGCACCAATTTTGCAGGATAGAAGTTCCGGAAGCAGCTGAAAACTCTACTCTTCTCCCCTGCTTTCTCTCTCTCCTGCTGACCTACCTAACCTACCTGTCTGCTGTACTGACTGGCTGCTTGGCAACCCTCAGAGTCTCACTGGGTACCAGGCTCTCTCTTGATCAGTCCCCTCTGCACTGCCCCCGGGCCTTCCCCGCACTTAGGTGCTGTTACTGTAACCTCTACAGTCCCCTGCCTACTTGCACTTACCCAGAACCTCTACAGTCGCCTGCCTACTTGCACTTACCCAGAGCCGTGCTTCCCTGTGCTGCACTTACTCAAGGAATTCCTGCCCTGTTTTTCCATGTCCCTCTTGCACTACCACCCTTTCCCCTTGGACTTCCTGTTCTCACACTTGCACAATCTGAATGACGCAAGGCCTAGGAAGGTAGTTTGTCTTGTCCTCCCTCCTTTGTTTTGTCGCGGCTAGAAACACTTGTGTACAGGCACGTTATAAATTACTTATCATATTAAACAGGTTTAGTCCCAAAGGGTATTATCTATTCATGCTTTCACTACGGCAACAAGAAAGCAAACTGTTTCATTTTGTAGGTTTTCTGCATAACATGAAAAGAAATGTAGTAAATGTATGTCTTTTTTCATTATGCAGCAAACATGGAGCGAAAACAAACAATCTGGTTCATGTTTGCCCCCTAGTATTTATTGTTCATTTATAACACACTTAATACCAGCGAGTGGTTTCTAAGCGCGGGATCGGGATTCGAACCTGTGTCGTGCCGCGTTCTCTTGCTTTCAAGACAAATGCGTTGCCCTGGGCTATCTTTCCTCCCCAAGTGCAAATGTTATTAGATATTACAGATTGTGACCACATCTGCTTGTTCCATTCCATATTATCTAAGTATTTGCTCAATTTCTGGCACTGGCGCAATTAGTAAATAATAAGGCCCCTGATTAGTCAGGATCCTTTTGCATATATTTGTGGAAAGCTAACATTGTGTCTGAGTTCGACCCCCCTGCCCTTTGATCGGCACAGATCAATTCATTGATCAGCTGGGATAATCTAAATATATCACCAACCCAGAAATTGAAAAAGTGTATTAAGAGGCACCAATGCATCCAACCTTTGTTCTTCAAAGGGTGCCTGCAACCTTGCATGTTCTGGTCGATTATCTCTTAAAGGACCACAGTGAGTATGCCAGAGTCTATCTTGATGAGGTGATCCACAGTCTGACATGGGAAGATCATGCTAGACCTATGAAGTAGTTCTGTAGCACAGGTGCTGGGCTCACTGTCAATCCCATCAAGTACAGTACCCGTGATACCATGTCAGAAGCGGATGGATAAAACCTCCGCATACCAAGGTACCTGCCATACACATGATTCACCTATAGAGAAAACGAAAGGGCGGTGATCCTTTTATGCCTGATAGGCTATTGCCAGAGGTTTATTCTGCAGTTTTTTCCAGGTCCGTCCTATTAAAGGATATGCTCTCCAACAACAAGGCCAGCCTGTCGAGATGGGGTGAACGCGTCATAAGGGCTTTTTAGGGCTTGAAGAAGGCGTTGTGCCATCCACCTAGGATAGTGCGTAGGAGCATCTGGATCGTTCGAATTGACGAATGGGATTACCACAATAAATTATCTCGGGCCCAAATAACCAGACAGACTCAAAGAATATGGCAAAATACGACTTTATAATCAGTTCAATAAAGTAGGGAAACCTGGCGAACAAACAGATTGTAGCTCACACAACGCATTTCAATTACGCAAAAGGCTTTATACGTTGACGTATGTCAGCTATGATGTCATCCTAGGTGGCAAACAGAAAAAACCTATCGGGCGGAGGGATTGGTTAAGGGAACATAGCTATACCTTTAGTTAATCTAAGTGTTAGTATCATCATTGGCTGCCCCTTATCTGGTAGGCAAGCCTTGAACAACCTCCAACTACGTAAAATGCTGATAATAGCATAACAGTTGCGGATAGGCTTGTGCAACAGGGATGATCTGCTGTTACATAGACCCTCATGATTGGTTGCCATTCTCTTCCAACCTTGGACATTCAACTCGTTAGCAGCGCGTATGCAACGAAACCCAGGTGCAAGGGAAAAACTTCAGACAACTGCCCCCCTTAGCGAATTAGCCTACCATCTCTCATCAGTTAGGCCCCAGGCCAATGCTTCTTCTCTGTAGTTGAGCTTGCTGACTGTTCTCTTCCTCAGAACATTAAAAGGGAGTCATTGATATCTTCGTCTGGAGCTTCATGAATAGGCCTTGTCTTCTGGTCTTGTACCATGTAAGGAATTTGTGGTGGCAACAGCAAAGACAGACACAGGTGATCACAGTTCAAGGGTGTTTATTAAACTGTATGTGCAGGTTGGAAAAACACCTGATTCAAACTTAAATCTAAGATGGGAGCAAGCTAGGACCATCAAATAATGATAAGGCAGGCCTAGTGACGTCTTGTCAAATAAAAAGGCCTATACTAAAAAGGCCTTTGCTTTTTTCTACAAAAAGTCTCTTGCCTCCAAGGACCTAATGTGTTCAAAATAACAAACAAAAAGTTAATCTCTGTATTTATGTTGGATGATGACTTCTCACCCCTGGATCCCCCTCTTCCAGGCTCAGATCCACAAAAATTTCCTAGTGATATCAGGACCTTCGGTGGTTAGATCTCTTGCTTCCGAGGGCTTGGTATGTGCAAAATCATAAACAAAAGTTCCTTTCTGATTGTTCTTGGGTGTTGATTCTTTAGCCCTGGGTCCCCCTCTTCCGGGCTCAGACCCCTCTCCGATATGAGCCTCCCTCTGTTGCTTTCACTCTGGCTTGTATTCAAAAGATTTCTCTGCTGTATTCCTTGTTGATGGGGTTTTTACCCCAGATCCCCCTCTTCCGAGCTTAGACTTTTCTCGAATAGCAGCCTCCCGCTGTCAGGTTCACTACGACTCTCATTCACACTCTTTCTCCTTTTGTAGTCACAAATCTTTGGGCAATGGCTTTTCACCCTTGCACTGCTCTCTTCTGGGCTCAGACCCTTCTTGAAACTTAGCCTCCCTCTGTTGGGTTCACTACGGCTTGGTGCCCAAAACAATTTCACCTTTTGCATTCACATGTCTCAATGTCATTTTAAATAGTTCACTGTGGACATCCTCTGTCAGGTTCTCTCCTGTCAACACACTGATCATTGGGACTTCAGACTTCGCACCGTTCCATCGGCATCCCTCCGTTGGGTACACTCTTGCCAATCACACAGTTCTTTCTCTTGAATTCACTATGCAGGATTCACCTCCCTTTGCTTTTCAATTACGTGCCGGTCAAAGACTTTCGACCGTACAAGGGACTTTGCGAGACCCCTGTGTGACCACTTTGACCTCCTTTCTTGCGGCTCTTCTAGGGCCATCTGGTAACGGTAGTTTCAACAAAACTTGGATTCCACCAGAATCTCTGAAATAAACACCCATGTGGTGCCGGACCTTTCTGCAGCTGGTTTTCCCCAGAGACATTAACAGTTCTTTGAACTTTCCTTAACTTGGCTTTTACAACTTTCATTCAACACAGTTCGGTTTCTTATCTGTTCTCCCCTCGACTCACCGGCTGTGATGAACCGCTTGGCTATCCTTGTATCTGGCATCAAGAACGTACCACGGTAGCAAGCGTCCCTTTTTGTCCTGCTTATCAGCGTAGACAGGTTCTGTGTACTGTTGACATCTGCTGCAACACACGTTGGCTATCGTTCATGGTCTTATGATCCATCCACGGAGGTTTCACAGGTCTTGGTCGTATAGGGCAAGATCACTTCTCTCCTCGTCAGCCCTTCGGTTCTCGCCACCTTTCTCCTCATCTTGAACTGCTGTGCTTGGACAGCTGTCTCGTCATGCAGTCTGCCTTGCTCGTCGTGTGCTCTCATGCTCCACCTTTTATCCCTGTGGGGAAAGGAAAGGGCTGTCAGATGTGTGTGTGTGTGTGTGGTTCTGCTCAATAGGCTGCCTTTGCCTGACCCTTGTGTTGGGACATGTCAGGTAAACGATTTTGGTGTTAGTCTATTGTCTTTTGTGGTGTGCGAAAGTGTTCATGTCAGAAAAGGGGGGCCGGGGTGTAGAAATTCTGAGTATCCTGTGGGGTAGGATGGGGAAAAGGTGTTCTATGGAATTATAACCCTCAAAGTAGCGGGGTTGGTAAACTCAGAAGGATGAAATTCGTAGGGTTTGTGAAACAAACGCGAACAACAGGATTATTATGGTGAAATGAGCAGGGGGCATTGTGGGAACGGTAGTGTTTTGTCAAAGAAGACTGGATGTTCGGGAAAGAATAATCAGAGGGATGTGGAGAAGAATGATTGGGAGCATTCGGGTAGGAAACAAGAAAAAAGGGATTCTGGGAGTAGTGATTTTCGAGTGCAACAGGGTCTGGGCTTCTAGGGGAGTTTCCAGATATGGAGGGGTCGTTGGTTTTGGATAAGGGAGGCTCTTTAGGTGGAAGGGAGGTAGATGTGGAACAACTTACAAAAGCCTCAGGGACTTGGTCCCACTCTCCTTCGTCCCTGGTTTAGTACCGCATCTCCCCTGGGGCATTCCCCTGAGTATAACCCTGGGTTCCCCCTACCCAGGTGATCCTCCCTCCCTCGCTCGTCTAGGGTTTGGATCTGAGAGGGCCAGTTCTTCCCTGGCCACCTAAATAAGGGATTCCTGGGATCTACTTGGAAGAATACCCTCAGGTTTCTTTGGAAACAAAGGTGGCGTCCTGCCACCTACATTTAACTCTTTACATAAACATTCTCTATAAAGGCTTTCTATTTTTCATGCTTTGTATTGCTATAGAAAAATCTGTTTCTGGCTTACAATCAAAGTAAACAAGTGAAAGTTATTAGCTCTTAAAGTCCTCCCACTTAACCAAGCAGTCCCTTTAGTTACCTACTACCCTCAGATTTCTCACAACCTTGTGTGATGAGACCATGATTTTGTCCATTCTGCTTTTTTATTTAGTGCTATTTGATTCAATTATATTGGGTGTTATTGCCCTCCTTGGCCTCTGGTGACTTGGTTGCTCCGTCTTGCATATGCTTTCTGCATCTTTGATTGTTCAATACTTGGCACTTACAATTATTCACTCCTTTACTTATTCTAAGAGAAATATGTCTTACACTCATGGCTTATCCTCTTCGACTCCTTTTGTGCCTTGCAGTGGCATCCTTGATTCTGAGCCAAACAACTATATTTTGTTCTTGCACAAATCTGTACTCCATTGCCTGTCAGCTCTGCAGCCTTGGTCTTTCTCCTCGAGGCTTCTTGCTTACTATTATACGATGCCGACATCCATTTTGTCAACATAGCTGCTTTACTCACGTTATATTTTCCAACTTTAGCAAGCTTCTACATTTGTATCTACCTTGCGTTTCTGTGTATATACATCTACTGCATCTCTTGTTACTCATCTTCACAGTGTATATGGTTTTCTTCATATTCATATATATGTTTACTTCATTACCTTAGCCACATCTTAATTCTACAGAAATCCATATATCAGGTTTAGTGCGCCCACATGTCTTCTCTTCTTCATGACGTCACTTCACACCTGTCAGACTTTACTTCGAGTTCTATATCCAGTGGTGTCTGCAGGCTCATATCTACAGCAGCAGTTCGAGGGTACATTCGATACGGTTGTCCGAGTGCATAACGTCTCTCATAGCTTAGATGTTAATGATACCAGGTGCCAAGCACAGTGTTCTCTTGCTGTTCTTCCAATATGATGGGGGTGAGGGGATGGGCTCTACAGATGCCATGTACATCTGCCTCTCTACAATAGCAACATCAAATTTTAAGCAACCTCATTTACCCTTCAATCTGATGCATCCAGCATGGGTCACAGCATTTTGTTTGTTGCAGGCCTGAAACAGAGAGGTGAAGCCCATTCCTGTTCATTTCAGGAATGAGACTCAACATTCCACCGTGGAGCAAGAATGTGTGGCCACTCAGTTGGCAGTGGGGGCACTTTGCTATTAGCTGTATCACATTTAACTTTGTGCCCCCTTGATCTGGTTAGCCAGAAGAAAGACTCCAACCCATAAATCTTAAGGTGGATCCTAGCCCACTGACCTTTCAATGTCTCTGTTCCCCACTAGTGCTGACTCCTTATACCACTTCTTCACTCCTGTTTATTCTCAAGTAGGAGACATGGAAGTCAAGGGGGGGGGGTTGGTGGTGACTTGACCCCAGAGAGACTGAGAACACCAAGGAAATGCCAGTCTGGCTTTCCTTACTATGGGGAGCTTTGACCTCCAGATCCGAAAAGAGACGGAGACTGGAGTAAGATGGAGCATCTTTGATGAAGTCCCGATGAACTGCAGTGCAGGAGTATGTTACGGAGCAGTGGAGAATCTGAGAAGGAAAGCTGCCTACTGTGGAGGCATCAGATGTCTGAACAGAGGTTCACGGTTGCCTGCTATTGTGGATAGGGAGCATGGAGGATACGCCTATAGAGCACTTGTGTACAGGCGCGTTATAAATGTCACATCATATGATATCATAGCAGCGAGGAGGTGCCCAACTAAAATCTCCCTAGAATCATTTGGGAAAGTGATTAAAAGGAGACGTTCTTTTATGCTGCAATGTGTAGAGTCTCTTGAGCCACTGGAGAAAGGGGTTGAAAGGAGAAATGCTGCATGCTGGAATTTGGAGTCTGAGTTCCAAGAGCCACTGGAGAAAGGGATTTAAGGGGGAAATAGTGAATCCTGGAACTTGAATTTCAAATGCCTAAGTGCATTTGATACAGAGAATGAAATGTGAAATATTGAAACCTGGAATTTGGAGTCAAAGTTCTTTTTGCTACCTGAAAAAGACAGGATCTGGTGGACTGGCTCGGCTGGTAACTGCCGGGCGCAAGTTCATGACGTCCCCTGGTGACGTTAACCACCCTATTGTCTCCGGAGCATAGCTCAGCGGCAACGTGCTCGTCTTGGTAGCAACACGGCCAAGCGGAGCAACACAGGTTCGATCCCCGGGTCTGCGCTTAGGAACCTCTGGGTATTAAGCGCGTTATAAATAACCTATCATATCATAGCATATCATTTAGCGGGCCGGATCAGGTGCTATTGTTATTAGCATGCAGGGATTGTAAAGCAGGGTACTAATAGCAATGTATGTTGTTTGAATTGACAGTTCGCTTGCTCATGGCGTCCTGTTCAAACAAACTACTTACCTAAAATGGAAATTGAAGCTGGGCGGGGCTCCATGCATAGCCTCTCTTCCATTTCCATGGCAGGGGATGGAGCAAACAGTGAAGGGGAGGTGTGGGGAGATGGCAGGGAGAGGCTTACAGCCCTGAGCTTGCTTGGAACGCAGGCTTGGATTGTGATCGCGATCTGAGCAAGCTGATTCGCTGCGTCTCCTGCCCGGGCTGCTAATACTAATTAATAATCGAGGCAAGAAATTACATTATCCAGGCTCCACATCTGAAGAGATCTCAGACAGAAAGTCTTTGTGTCCTGTCAGTGTATATTTCACAATCACATCTTTGTATGCAGATTCTATGCGTGTTGCACACTCATCTGGTGCCCTGCCAGGACTCAGTTCTCCAGCATGTTTGGCAAAGTAGTAACAAGCGACAGTGCTATAATGTTTATTCAGGGACATAGATGTTATAAAATGAAGTCCTGAGGAAGCGCAGATAGGCACGAAACATATGTAGACTTTATGCACTGTGGCACTGTCATATGCAAGAGGTTGGGAGATAGCAGTGGGGTGACCCTGGAGGCCGGGGACCATCACCCACTCTGTAATGCAGACACTGGATGCGGTGTATGGGAGAATCCAGCCTCTCACTGACTCGCCTCTATGGGCCACGTAATAATCATTACGAGATCATATTTTTTGAGACATGAAGTAGCGTATACCGCGCATGCCTATTATCCTAGGCTCACCTCAAATCACGGGGGGTTTCAAGATAGCAAGACCGATTCAGGAGTGGAGAGGACCTGTAGTTGAGACTTGTGGCCCATTCGGGTAGCGAGATGACTAAATTCAAAAAGGCAGATAGCTCCTTCATCACCTAGGCAACTGGAGCAGTGCACCGCACAGTGCCACTGGGCTGAAAATATTGTGGTTCATTTAGCACTAACCCATTTGCCATGCCTGCTCATTGTGCACACAGCTGACATCCCTGCAGTCACAAGCTACGATCCTGTCCCCATGGGAGCATAAAAGTGCACTACTAGGAGCTGGAGTGAGAAGGAGCATGGGGGTTGAGTGTCGAATAGCGTGTGGTGAAGGAACATGGATATAGACAAGCACAGGAGAGGAGGAGGTGGAAAAGCGAAAGGATCCAAAGAAGAGAGGAGGAGGAGGTGGAGAGGAGGAAAGATAACAGGAAAGTGTAGGAGAAGCAAAGGAGTGAGAGGAGGAGGTGGAGAAGCAAAGTATCAAGAGAAAAGAGGAGGCAGTGGAGAGAAGGAACGAGAACAGAGAAGTGGAGGAGAGAAGAGGAGAGGCAAAGGAGTGAGAGGGGGGGAGGTGGAGAAGCAAAGTATCAAGAGAAGAGAGGAGGCAGTGGAGAGAAGGAACGAGAACAGAAGTGGAGGAGAGAAGAGGAGAGGCAAAGGAGTGAGAGGGGAGGAGGTGGAGAAGCAAAGATCAAGAGACAGGAAAAGCAAATGATCAAGAGAAGAGGAGGTGGAGAGGAGGAAAGAGAACAGAGAAGAGGACAGGCACATGAGTGAGGGGAGAAGAGGAGGTGGAGAAGCAAAGATCAAGAGACAGGAAAAGCGAAGGATCAAGAGAATGGGATGTGGAGAGGAGGAAAGAGAACAAAGAAGTGGAGGAGAGAAGAGGAGAGGCAAAGGAGGGAGAATAGGAGGTGGAGCGGCAAAGGATGAAGAGAAGAGAGGTAAAAAAGCAAAGGATCAGGAGTAGCGAGCAGGAGGTGGAGAGGAGGAAAGGGAAGAGAGAAGAGGGTAGGAGAAGGAGTGAGGGAGCATGGCTGGGTGGCAAGCAGGCAGAGAGGAGAAGGAGAAAGAACATAGGACAGTATGAGGAGAAAGGGAGTGGAGAGATAATGTGGCAGAGCGGTGAGGAGGGTAAAGAGGGGTGGGTGAGAGAACAGAGGAGAGAGTGGGAAGATGGTGCTGGAGAAAAACACAGGACAGCATAAGGGGCGAAGAAAGAGAGAGCAGCGAGAATGAGCAAGTAAGAAGATTGAGAGAAAGGGTAGAGGGGTGGGGAGAAAGGGAGACGTCCCTAAGACATGTTCTAAAGTGGTGGAGGAGAGACCTAAGTTTATAATGACGGATCGAGCGGTTATTTGCCACATCAGCGTGTCTCTCCTGCCTGGAGGTCAAGGTTTACATTACGGCAGCTGAAGGCTCACCCAACAATATGAGCAAGATCTTGCGGCAGGTAGAACATACTGAAGTGTTACAGCCCACACCCGAGGGCTCTGTTATTGGATAAGTGACTAGTGCCCAAGCTAGTGGTCGGAAGACAGGGTCAAAGGTCAACCAGCACATAAAAGAGCTTGTTGGGGAGTACTCCAATGCTATTAGAGCTTGTCGGTGAGTGCTCCAATGTTATGTGAGCTTGTTGGTGAGGGCTCCAATGCTATGAGAGCTTGTTGGTGAGGGCTCCAATGCTATGAGAGCTTGTTTGTGAGGGCATCAATGCTATTAGAGCTTGTTGGTGAGGGCTCCAATGCTATGAGAGCTTGTTGGTGAGGGCTCCAATGCTATGAGAGCTTGTTGGTGAGGGCTTCAATGCTATTAGAGCTTGTTGGTTGGTGAGGGCTCCAATGCTATGAGAGCTTGTTGGTGAGGGCTTCAATGCTATCAGAGCTTGTTGGTGAGGGCTTCAATGCTATTAGAGCTTGTTGGTGAGGGCTCCAATGCTATGAGAGCTTGTTGGTGAGGGCTTCAATGCTCTTAGAGCTTGTTCAGGGAAAAAAAAAACAGAAGCATCCCAGGCACAGAGCTTGCCCAAGTCTCCTTTGCCAGAGGTTACACATGACATAGTCAAGCTTAAAATGCAGCCTAGCAGGTGGTTAGAGCCTCCGTTCCAAGCTCCTGGGCTCTTGTTGCAAGATACACTCAGTAGATTATGAACATGTCCTGAACAAGAACTAATGAAGTACAAGTCAAATATTGCCCTCAAAAGAATACCTGCAGCCTGATTGTTCTTTGCGTCAAGGTTCTGCAACCTGCAGCTCTCTAGGTGTGTTGGTCTAGGACTCCCACGGTCCACCACCATTGACTATGCTGACTAGGGTTGATGGGATTTGAAGTACAAAACCCGGAAAACCAAAGGTTGCAGACTCCTGTATCTGATTCAAAACCGAGCCTCCCATCAAAAACTCCCACCTTGAAGAAACAGTGGTACAGATGCCAGTGATCATTGCCCGGAACAAAACAGTGCTCACAACTCAGGACATGCAAGAATCCATACTGCAAGCAGGGTAAAGATGCATGGAAAGCCCTTTATGTGATCTTTGTGCAATGCACATGCTCAAAACTATGTCCAAGCTCCTGCGCATGGGCCACTCCACACTTATGCACAGGCTCAGTGAGGTTGTGGGAAGCGGCAGCCATCCTAGATGTAGTGTCCCCTCCTATCTATTCTTCTCTCAAATCATGATCAGCAGTGTTTTCCTTACAAGCCCTGCAGGAGCCAACCTGCCCTCCTCTGGTCCAAGAAGTCTCTGTGACCACCACTAGGTTTTCCATTGATGGGGCCCCTAGGGGACCCTCGCGTATGGAATCAAGGCACAATCACCACACACAAACTGATATGCAAGACACAAGGTTCAATTCCCAAAATCCAGGGTTTTTTGCAAAGCAAATAGTCTCAGTTCGCCAACTGGGTCTCACGTCCTGCAACGTGTGTCTCCAGACCCTGAGGGACACAAGAGAGCGAGCATTCTACAACAGTTACATATATACAAAACGAACATCTTATTATCAGAAATGACATATTCAAAACCGCCCATAATGTACCTCCTTTGAAATAGATTTGATGATTGGCAATTGTGACGAATATGACATCTTCAGACATTCATTTAGCAACAGTTTGCAATTTGCAGACTTGCAGACACGATTCTTTGTTTTAGGGAACATACTGCCCTTGGTCTTACAAGCAAGCTGTGTGCAGGGGAGAGACACATTCCAGGCCTTACTATCTTCCAGTTTCTATTTGTGTGCTAGGGGTCAACTCGCTCTACAGGGCTCAGTGAAGGGGGGGGCTGTAAAAGAGAGCATAATTCAAGCCATTAATTGTTCGTTCCTACCATTTCTACCGCATCAGCGAGACTAGCTGGCACCTGCGTAGTGATTAAATGCCTTGTTGCTTACTTCCAAGGACTTGTGAGGGAGGAGACCGGGCATTGCTGTCTGGGTTGCCTGCGTTGTTTCAACATGTACCTTGTGGCCTTGCTCTATGCATGAGCAACAACGGAATAGAATACGCTTACAGCAAAGCTGTTTGAACAGAAAGCAAGAAGTGAAAATTAATCAAAATGGCGAATTCTATTCCTACAAAATGGACGCTGTCTGGTCATGCTCATGAGTCTGTACTAACGATGCTGAACACATGATGTGGTTGGTTTTTGGCTAACAAAATACATCGCCGATGCTACGGCAGGGTAATTTCTAGACTCGCACCATAAGCATGACCTTCATGTTGCCGCCCGCTAATTAGTGTTTTCGCCCACTCTCTTTTACAGATGTTTGCTTCCGTCAAGGCATTACCCACCCTTACAGATGGCATGATTATTTAGCAAACCCTGATGAAGATGGGGAGATGATGGAAAAGCTTGCACATCAAAATATGTTGGTTATGGTCTAAACATTCAAGTGGATTTACTGTTGCATATGATTTTGCTTTTGAACAGAAATTGGGGAAAGAAAAACAACCACCACCACATTTATTTGTGCACATGTTTAAGCAATGCAATACACAATAATTCATGCTTTTGATTAATTACATACAATCTCTATTTTTGTCTTGATGTATTGTGTATATGAATGAAAGACTGGATGTATAAAATATGATTCTGACTGACTGCAAGGTTGTAGTCACAGAAGAGTGTGTTGTTAGTATCAAAACATTTATCTTGAAAGGAGTTATAAAATGTAAATGTGTCATATTTTCCGCTGAATGTTTTGAATGTCCACTGGAAACGTTCTTATCTGCAGTGATGTCATTGCACTGTTTCCAGTGATATAGCAAGGTACCCATTCTTTAGAAAGGTACTGCCCCAAGATGTTGGCTACACTTGTGTTGGTCCTGGCTGAGGTCATGGATCATGTGCTCTGTGCACAGTCCCTCGTGTGTTCAGTAACGTGACAATCCCATGTTGGAAATGCCTTTGCAAGCCATCAAGCTCCCTGCTGTCCCCAGTCATTGGCAAGCTGCACTGTAAAAAGATTCAGCTGGCTTCCTATACGCCTGTGCCATGTATACCTGCCTACTTTGCTATAGAGAAACTCAGAGGATGATGTCATCGGATGCCCTGCTCTCTTTCCCCTGAGACTTCAACCACCCGCAACACCCACATTTTTTAAAAACAAAAATCATCAACAAATGATGCCAATCTGAGCGAAATTTACACTCATCTGCCCACACCACAAACAGACCGATAGTAGCCAATCACATCGAGGTGTGGGCAGAGTTACTGGAAGAGCTTCCACATTCTGGATACTCCATGTTCTTCCCTGGAGACCCAGAAAAGAATGTAAAAACCCAGACTCTCTGGGATAAACCAGGAGATTAGGCAAGTATGGTTCCATTGCCGTCAGCTTTCATGTGCACTGAAATGCTTTTTTGCATATTTTTTCCTACTGCCATCCTCTCGTTACTTGCTCATAGCGTTATCTGTGTCTCCTATCTCATCTAACTGCTTCTCTATTAACTATCCTTCCCTTCTCACTAGGTCTGGTAAGAAGAAATTCAAAAAGGAATTTTTAGCTTCCATCCCAGGTCTCCCCATCGCTGATACCTATTCCAGTGCCTCTGCCAGAATAACCCACACTGACATTCTCTTTTTAGTTCCTTTGCCTGATCTATGGACCCCTCATATGATCTCTGTGCTCTGTCCTGTCTCCTCCTCTCCCATTAATAGTGGCACCCGCTGGGTAGTCCTCATGGATTTCCTGAATTGCACTGTCATGGTGCAAGGCCCTCAGGCCAATCTCCTCCTCTTGTATAGACAGTTCTCTCACCTCATCAACTTCCTCTCATCTCCAGCTATCCCCCACTCTCCTCTGTTGGCTACCTTGCCCTCCTTTCCTGCCACTTCTGCCCCATCTCAAGCTCCCTTCACACCTCCGCAGGGCCTACGCCTGATTTGTACCCCTCCCCGGAAGGTTTTTTTAGGGCTGGCAACCTTCTTCATCTTGCCACTCTCAATTCTCTCTGCTGTTAAAGACTCCTCCGACATGTAGAGGAGGTCCCAAATACAGCCCACACTCCAACCGTCCATTTTGAAGTACCAGGAACATTCACACCGAGATATGTGACGTATGATGAGCAAATAAACCAGCAGAGAGCCGCAGTAGGGCTCTGTCCAGTACCTATCAGAAGAACGATGCCTATTGAAGTACCAGTACCAAGGAAACCATGGACAGTAAGGTACCGAGTGAGAAAGCCATATCAACAAATGAGACGAAATGAAGATCGTCTGAGTACAGTCCCGGAAGAAACCAAAAAGGTCTTAATGGAAGACGAATGGTGACGTCACAAGAACTAAAACCTGACTCACCTATAGAAGAAATGACGACCAGAGAATGACATAAAGAGACAAACATGTCATTAATAAGGATATCGTGAACTTCGAGTGTAAAGGCGATGTCAAATAAAGGAAGCTTAAACTGTAAGCATGGCACAGATATTTGACCAGTTTACACGTGTACATATGCTTGGAACCGCAAGAAAGCTAAAGGAATAGTTCGGATGGCTATGCTTAGTAGAGGGATAGTGCGGGAAGCGCCATATACATATCTACCTAAATTAAAGCACTTTATATGAAGTATATGTTCACTTTGCACAAAAGCAGAATTAACCAAAATTACTTGGGCCAGTCGAGAAAGGTTTGAAATTCAACAAGATCAGGAGCTGAGCGGCAGAAACGAAACTCGGCATAGGCAACTCGTGCCTAGGGAAACAAGGTCATATCCATCAAAATGAATGAGTAGTAGTTACAATTAACTGAATCAAGGACCAGAATATACTGCCTTGAAGGAGAAAGATAAGAAGGCAAAGGCAGGTGGTGGGTGAACATAAAATCAAATACACAAAATGTTGAAGAAAAGGCAAATCCACGGTGTTTGAATCACGTGATCAGCCAAACGAACAGAGCAAGACCCCCACACCTACGCATGGCTGTGAGCCAGGAGAAGATATCCAGGCAGAAGATGCAATCTCGAGGTCAACCACTGCGAAATAATTGACACATAGCCACTAAAGTGATGATTGATTGGAGAAAGGCCGGGTGAGCTGAGGGGTACCCTGCACTTGGCCGACCATTCTACGTGCTGCTAAGCAAAGTGCAAAAAGTATGCATGGAGTTGGTGCCAACCCAATCACAGCGGACCAAGTAATCTAGGGTCCTATAGTTAGTAGAACTAATGGGACATTGTACTTTTAGTGACTTCTGCAGTAGTCATTTTGAAGGAAGGGCTTAGATGCCCACCTGACAGTGTTTACCCAATCCCCGCACTCCGTTACCATATACAGATATAGTCCTATATTAAAGTTACCTTTCCCGAACCAATAGAATCGCATGTTAACTTTTCAGTGTTACACATCAATGATGACGAGTTTTCAGTATAAATGTCATGATTTTTATGAAGTTCATTGGAGTTGAAGCGAGAAGGGAGATCGCACCATTTCTGATATTCATAACTCCCTGTTTTTTGTACTTGTCATTAAACGGACTCCCTTTGCCAAACCGTTGAGTTGTCCTTATTGATTGGTGTTGGAGTAATGAATCTGCACCCCCATCCATCTCACAGGTGCAGCTATCTTGTCTTAAAGTGCTTCTGAGCAAACTCTGACTCTATGGGCCAGTCGGGGGTCTCGGGGCACAGACATCTGCCACCTCCTAGAAGAACTTGACCTTGATGTCCTTGGTCTTACCAAGACTTGGTTCACGGGCCAGCTCTCCCACAAATTTTGACACTCTCCTCCCTGATGGCTACAAGATCCTCTCTGCCCCCAGATCCAACCTGCCTGGCCCTGCTCTACTCCTCTATTTCTGCTACTCTTGATGTTCATGCCCCTGTCATGAGGATCAGTTTGAAGTCCAAAGCCAAGTGTAATTCCTGGTATGACTCTGACTTAGCTACACTTAAACGCAAGTGTAGGGCGGCTGAGAGGAAAGGGAGGGCTTCCTGCTGCTACTCTGACAAACTGGTCCGCCGCCTGCTCCAAAGGCAATAGCGTCTTGCTGTCTGCTCCAAGATGAGAGACCTCATTCAAGCACGCGTCTCTGCAGCATCTAACAACTTGGCCACACTCTTTAAAATCTTCAAAGAGCTGGCTACCCCTGTTGCAGTCTCCACTCCTCCTCTTGCCTCCCAGGCTCTTTGCAATGCCATTGCCTCTCACTTTAAGTCCAAAACCCAGGGCATCTTCTCCACCCTCTCCTCTGCCCCCCCCTCCTCTCCCTTATCCGTCCCGGCTTGTTGACCTTACCTCAGCCACCCCACTCCCTCTTTCTCCTCCCTTCCTCTTTTCTCCCCGGATGAGATTGCTAGACAAGTCGAATCTATGAAAGCCTCATCAAAACAGGTTCCTCTAAAACATAATTAAGGACCACATCGATACCCTTGCTCTGGCCCTTGCTTATTTCTGTAACCATTCTTTTGCTTCCCGATCTTTCCCCTCCACTCTGAAGCACTCCCTTGTGCATCCTCTCCGCAGACCCACAGCCGATCCCTCCTCTCCAGTCAACTATCGCCCAATTTCCATTACTCCCTTTTTGGGGAAGCTCTTGGAAAAGTTGGCCATCTCCCAGCTTAACCTTCATTCTGACTCTGTTGGCTGTCTCCATGACCACCCAATCTGTTTTCAGAACTGCCAGAAGCAGGGAAACTGCTCTCCTGAACATCCGTGAACACCTGCTCTCTAACCTTACTCTAACATTCCCTCTGTCCTCACCCTACTTGATCTCTCCTCTGCTTTTGACACCGTCAACCATACCATCCTGCTCAATTGTCTCTGTAACAACCTGGGTATCACCGATCAGGCTCTGGCCTGGCTGACCTCTTTCCTTTCTGATCGGCCCTCCCAGGTACAACTTGGGTCCTTCCTATCCTCTACCTACCTCTCTACCTGTGGTGTTCCCCCAGGGGTGTAACCTCTTGTGCTGGCTTTTCAGCCAATACCTGGCATCCCTCTCCTACTGCATATCCATTTTCTGCTCAAACCTCCAGTACTATGCTGATGACACCCAACTCATTTTCAGGCTTTCCTCAGACTCCTCCTCTCCTTCCCTCATCCCTGATTGCCTAATCACCATTCAAAATTGGTGTGCCACCAACGATCTTTGCCTAAATGCCACCAAGACTAAGATCCTCCTCATTGGTACATCTTCACCATCCTTTCCCCTCACTCTCTGGCTGGCCTTCCTTGGCCCTCCACCTACCCCTACCTCTGAGGCGAAGAATCTCGGGGTCATCTTTGACTCCACACTTTCCTTCTCTGCACACATCTCTGACGTCTCTAAAACATCAAACTTCCTACTAGGTCTCCTTAGAGGTATTCTGCCTTTCCTCTTCTTCCCTCAGAAGCTCATTGTTTCCCAAGCTTTGGTTCTCTCTAGGTTGTACTACTGTAACAGCCTCTTTCTAAATCTACCTGACTCCACTCTACGCCCTTTACAACTAATCCAAACCAGGACTGCAAGATTTGTACTTGGACTCAAGCCCTGGGATCATATCTCTCAGCTCTGAAATCCGTTCATTGGCTCCCAGTGGATGCAAGGATTACATTTAAAACCCTCTGCCTTGTCCACAAGGCTTTCTGGGGCCTGGGGCCAAAATAGCTTCAACTATCCCTCCCTAAATACCTCCACTCTCGAGCCCTTCGCTCCTCTACTTCTAACTCCCTTAGGGTCAGTCGTTTTTCAAAGAAACATGCTGGGGGCACATCTCTGTCTTCTGCTGGGGCCTCCCTTTGGAACAGCTTCCCGACCACCTTGAAACTGGAGTAGAACCATCTCCGGTTCCGGAAGCACCTCAAGACCTTCCTCTTTGCTTCTGCTTTGCCTCTCTTCTCCCCTGGTCTGTTTTTCTCTTTCGGCACTGTGCACCTGGCCACCCTCTGTCCTTCGGGCCCAGGTACCTGCTCACACTGCCTCCCTCCTGCACTGCCTCCAGGCCGTCCCTTGCAATGGGATCTGTATCTGTACCCATAGAGCCCCCCATTCTTCTTTTGCACTTATCAGATATACCCTATCTGACTATTCATGCACTTGCCATTTGCTGGCTGCACTACCACTTTTCACTGCCTTTATTTATTTATTCCACTTGTTATTCATTTCTGTTCTCTCCTTTGTTCCGCACTTTCCACTTCTCCCCCTTCCACGCACTTTCCCTCTTTTCCAAGCAGTTGCGTGTTCTAAATGTCACTGGGTCTAGTAAGATTGTTGTTTTTGTTCTCCCTTGTTCCCCTCCCTTTGCTTGGTCGCGCTCTGAAACACTTGTGTATGAGCATGATATAAATCAAATACCATATCATATCACTATCATATGGCAAACCTCTACATGTAAAGTGTTATTGAAGATAGAGGTCCAAGTATGGCCCTCGTGAACCCCACACTGCCCGAAGATAGAGACACGAAAGATGCGCCTCACTCTTAGAACCTTCACTGCCATCATCAATGTATCGCAGATGTGAGAAACGTTATTCTCTCCGACAGTCCTTTAGACCATACCCAATCGATGATATGGAGGAGATGTAGATGTCACCAATCAAACAAGTCGACTGACCGCAAATCGTGAAATCAATGACGTCATCACTGACATCACGACATAGCTGCACTTAGACATGGAGTAAACATCCATCCATCCACGAGGTTACACGTAAATGCATTAGTTTGTTGCCTATAGACACGAAAAACATGCTTCTGACTCACGCAGGTAGATGACGGACACACATACATATTTTTATATGTACGCCAATCTTTCGCCAAAGCTGAACCGCAAGACACAAAGTATACATATATCTAGCTTGCACATGCTTGATTGCCACTACCATGGAAAGCCATGAGGATGAATATGGACCCTATAGGCGTATTGAACTGAATGAGAAATGGGAGACAGACTTCGAAACACATGGAAGGGCTGGCAAATCTCTGCAGCCAGAGGCAGACAGGATGCACCCAGCCGAGAACGAGTGGAAACAGAAAGTTCCAGTTAACAAGACAATAAGCCAACTGCAAGAAATTCAGGCTAAAATCCTCATAATTACATGCAGAAAAGCTTCATTTCGTGGTCTCAACACACGTGACCCAGAAGAGCCAGACAATGCCCATTCAATCAAGGTAGACAGAGAGGAGCTGTTACCATCAAATCAAAGGTGGAAAAGATACAAGTGTTGCTCACGAACTACTAACTGAATACGCTCTGCCAGGCTCAGGTGATCAGAGATGGTAACATTAGGGAACCCACAGCACCTCCATGTTCATTCTCATTGCCTTGAAAAGGTACACTCATCCTGGTAACCGTCCAGGGTCCCAGGGCTGGGAGGACACAGTCTGCCCAATCCGGAGTCGCCTTTCACGTGAAGACAATATGTTGCAGGAGCCCATAGTCTCCCCACGTTCCTGCAACATTGTAGATTGATACATGCAGAGGTGGTGCCAGGAGGAGCCACCAGATAGGGCTACCCAATAGTAGAATTACCCTTATAGGATACATACATAGTTCCCCTAAACAGACCAAAGTGAACACCCAATAGGTTTCAGGGACGGAACTTGGGTTTGTGATGTCACACCGGGATGAAACCGGGTGACGCATGTTCAGGAGACGAGAACTCTGGCAAATTCATGTTTTTCTAGTATGATCCCTGTCATTTTGTTGGATAATAAACACAGTAAACGTGCCCCTATTGCTTAGTCTTCCGTTCTTGCGGCAGGGAGTTTTTGATGGGCCCGAGTGTCCCTCTGCTGGTAATTGGGGTGACTGCTATATAGCCCCTGCTGCTCCTCTACATTAAGTTATGCTAAGAGAGTGTTTACAGTGCAGAAGATTCTAGGGCTTTTTAACTAGCTAATATTGAACCTGGTCACATTGGATTCCCATGCGTTTATGGACGACGAAGTCATGAAAAATGGCTTTAGAAATTAACTTATTTGCCAGAGTGGGCGGAGCTCACCCTGATTTCATATGGAAATTCAGAACAAACGTACAGGTGAGTTTTTCTTTTTTTAATGTGTTGTTTTTGGCTTTGTTGCTTAGTTCAATGGGGAGTTTGTTCCATATTAGAGGTCCCACCCACATTTTAGGGTGAATGTAGGGGCATGGCATATGCCATAGAAGATCCCAGTATCCTGATGAGAAAAAAAGGGGAATGTGTTGATTTAAGGTATTTGCTAAAGTTGCCAAATAAATGTTAATGTGTCAGCGTTGCCACAGGCTCGGACTGACCTTTAGGGCAATAGGGCAATTCCCGAAGTGCCAGCCCATGATTCTAGTATGGGCCCATTTTCTGGCCAGAATATGCCAGCTTTTTAGCCAGAGTGGGCCAGTTTCATAAGTTACTTCACTGGGTTTAACCTGCAAATATGATTTCAAAGGCATAACATGCAACTTGGGTGGTACTCAGTCTGTATTGGGTGCTTGTGGGCCACTTTTTCATTGGTGACGGACTAATTTTATGACCTAGTCTGACCCTGAATGGCTTCCTGGACTACCATTAAAAGAAACAGCAGCCACAACCTGCCAGCAATTACCTGAATAGCAGCATGGACTATCACTCCAGCAACAGGGACAACATAAAAACATATTTTAAAAAATAGAACAATTAATTAGATTGCAAATAAGCAAAGTCAGAAACGTTACATCTGGGCCTCGTTATGAGTTTGGTTGTATCCCGCCGGTAAATCTGGTGGGATACCGTTACCGGCACTTGGTATGCCTTAATTACCAGCATTTCCAAGTGCCGGCGATGGTGGTTGATGGATTGCTGGTATTACCAGCACCGGTAATACTGGTGCCAGTAATACCCGCTGTTTCTGCAGGTGTGGTGGCAGAATTACCTCCAGCCCTTGGCTGGAGGTAATTCCGGCCACCCCAGCGTCAAACTTGTAGCTTGCTGGTCCTGAAACGTACCGGCAAACATAATCGGCATGTTAATTCCGGACTGGCAAACGTGCAATGCGGCCAATAGTGTACTTGTGAATGTAGGCTACCTGGAAAATCCCATTAAACACTGCTCTGGTTCTTCACCAAAAATAAATAGAAGCTCTCAGCACTCATTTAGTACCCATTCCAAGATGGCAGCCAAGATTCAGATGGACACAGCTGCTCAAGATTGTTTCCCAATGCAATTTACAAACGGCACCCATACAAGGGGAAGAAGGACGAAACACAGTAAGTAAGAATCCTGAAAGTTCCTTGTGGCAGTTGTTGCTTTTCGTTGTCATATTCATCTTGTGATGTTCTTGTCCCTCTGCCGTAATTTATTATTTATTTGTTTGTTTTGTTGATGTATTTGTCTTTAGGAAGAAATGAAGCTCTGTATAGTGGTAGAGGTACAGGGCATACATCAGGTCAGAGGTCTGTAACGCCTGGCTCGCCAGATGTTTAGCACTACAACTCCCATCAGTGCCATCCAGCAGAGTAAACAGTGAGAGATCATGGGAGCCATATTAAAAAACATCTGGAGAGCCAAATGTTGCATGAGATGGTTACGGGGGAGACAGTCCTAATAACATGGCAATTATTACCAGCATACCATTTAGCGTGTAAGGGAATAGTTCATATTTGCAGTTAGTGGGGATTATGCAACACGGTTGAAAGGAAGTGTGGTGTGGCCGGTGGGCTGCAAAAGGAGGAATAGTGGGCAGAAGAGTTGGCGGCTCTACAGCGGGGTCCCACAGAGGGATATTCGGCAGGAGAGTTGGTGGCTCTACAGCAGGGACCCGCGGAGGGATATTTGGCAGAAGAGTTGGCGGCTCTGAGGGATATTCGACAGAAGAGTTGGTGGCTCTACAGCAGGGACCCGCGGAGGGATATTTGGCAGAAAAGTTGGCGGCTCTACAGCGGGGTCCCGCTGAGGGATATTCGGCAGAAGAGTTGGTGGCTCTACAGCGGAGGCACGCAGACGGATATTGGGCAGAAGAGTTGGTGGCTCTACAGCAGGGACCGCGGAGGGCTATTCCTGCCTGCTGTAGTGGTGATCTGCCTCTGGGCTACCTTCTCTTCACTCCTGGCTGCTGTAGTGGTGGTGACCTATTTCATGCAGTCTTCTCCTCGCTCCTGTCGGCTCTAGTGGAGACCTGCCTCCATGGAGCCTTCCCCTCACTCCTGCCTGCTGTAGTGGAGACTTGGCTCCATGCATCCTTCCCCTCACTCCTGCCTGCTATAGTGGAGACCTGGCTCCATGCATCCTTCCCCTCGCTCCTGCCTGCTGTAGTGGAGACCTGGCTCCATGCATCCTTCCGCTCGCTCCTGCCTGCTGTAGTGGAGACCTGGCTCCATGCATCCTTCCCCTCGCTCCTGCCTGCTGTACTGGAGAACTGCCTCTATGCAGCCTTCCCCTCACTCCTGCCTGCTGTAGTGGAGACCTGGTTCCATGCATCCTTTTCCTCGCTCCGGCCTGCTGTAGTGGAGACCTACCTCCATGGGGCCTTCCCCTCGCTCCTGCCTGCTGTAGTGGAGACCTGCCTCCATGGGGCCTTCCCCTCGCTCCTGCCTGCTGTAGTGGAGACCTGCCTCCATGGGGCCTTCCCCTCGCTCCTGCCTGCTGTACTGGAGAACTGCCTCTATGCAGCCTTCCCCTCACTCCTGCCTGCTGTAGTGGAGACCTGGTTCCATGCATCCTTTTCCTCGCTCCTGCCTGCTGTAGTGGAGACCTGCCTCCATGGGGCCTTCCCCTCGCCCCTGCCTGCTGTAGTGGAGACCTGCCTCCATGGGGCCTTCCCCTCGCTCCTGCCTGCTGTACTGGAGACCTGCCTCTATGCAGCCTTTCCCTCGCTCCTGCCTGCTGTAGTGGAGACCTGGCTCCATGCATCCTTTTCCTCGCTCCTGCCTGCTGTAGTGGAGACCTGGCTCCATGCATCCTTTTCCTCGCTCCTGCCTGCTGTACTGGAGACCTGCCTCTATTGAGCCTTTCCCTCGCTCCTGCCTGCTGTAGTGGAGACCTGCCTCTATGGAGCCTTCCCCTCGCTCCTGCCTGCTGTAGTGGAGACCTGCCTCCATGGGGCCTTCCCCTCGCTCCTGCCTGTTGTACTGGAGACCTGGCTCCATGCATCCTTTTCCTCGCTCCTGCCTGCTGTAGTGGAGACCTGGCTCCATGCATCCTTCTCCTCGCTCCTGCCTGCTGTAGTGGAGACCTGCCTCTATGGAGCCTTCCCCTCGCTCTGCCTGCTGTGGTGGAAACTGACCTCAATGGCGCTTTCTCCTCACTCCTCCCTTCTGCTATGAAATGCTATGTGGTACTGCCATGTCTTTATATTGAAGGCGAGTGCCACTAGCCTCTATTGGTTTCTGGTATACTGCTTTCATATTAAAAACCCACTCATGACATATCAAGGCAGCACCCTAGTTAAAATATGATTTGGAACTAAGATTTTATAGATCTGCATTAGTAATTCCGTATGTTATTGATATTAAACTCATTTAAGCTTTGTTTCATCCCCAAGCCACTTCCTGTGATGTCACCAGGGGCAAAGTTCGTGTGACATCATTTCTTGTGATGTCATTAGGTGCGCGGTGTCACTCTGGCTACTTTTGGCATGGATGAGTCTGTACCGAATGACAAGGGGCAGGGTCACTGCGCAGGACGTTCAGATGCACTGCCTTCTGGGAAATCGCCCTATGCTCCTCTCTCGCTGGGATTGGTTGCCTTGGGGGCCCGGGACCCGAATGATGTGGCACTCTGATTCACGGACGAACACCTCAAGCGATAGCCCTCCAAGCGGCACAAAAACAAGCTGGCGATTTCATTTAATTGAAAAGAAGTAAAATATTCATGACGAGCAGCCAGCAAAGTGGGTCAGGCAGGGCGTCAGGGGAGCGCGCCAGTCCCGGGGGCTGTAATCCGCGAAACGGGGCCAGATGTTACCCGCGTCGCTTAATTCTCCCACAGGAGATGGAGGCTAGAGAGGCAGCCTGCCTGGGCGGTTTCATGCCAGGCCAGTGCATCTACAAGAAGACCAGCGAGGAGGGGCTACACTCACTGGCATGCCAGGCCAGTGCCCCCTAAGACTGGTGGGCCTTGACTAAGGGGGTGGGGGTACATGGCGGGATGGAGGGGGGGGCACACAGATTATGCTAATTTTTTTGACCAAAGGCCTTGCAAGGGCTTCTCCCAGGTGAAATGTAAAAAATGGAACAATCATGTGACTGCCGGTCATATCATGCTTGTTTATTCCTTCCATGTTATCCCTGTGAGGCGCGTGGCGTTTGTGTGTTGGACAAAAGTTGGATCGAAGTCACCAGCAGGAGTGTAGCTTGCAGATGGGCGTGTGTGGGGCAGGCAGTCTGCAACCTTTGGCTCTCCAGGTGTTTTGGACTACAATGCCCTACTAACGTAACCAACATAGTCAATGGTGAGGGATCACGGGAGTAGTAGTCCAAAATACCTGGTAGAGCCCCCCACACTCCAGTGTGGAGCTCTACCAGGTTGCTGAAGCCCTGTCGGGTCTTGGGGGAGGGGGGGGGGCGGGGAGGGTCCAGGGGGGTATGTTTTTGTTTTTCTGTGTGTGAGCTCAGCAATGTCTCACCTGGAGAGCAGATGTAATATGGCGCCTCCACACTAAAGTGTCCTGCTGTGTAAGTTTAGCCTTCTTCAGTTACCCTTTCGCATGTGTAACTCCAAATCTTAAAGAAAAGAGCCAAGCGTCACTTTGTGATGGGCCTTCTACATTATAAAATACAATTCCAACGCACGCGCACCCCCGGCCATTGTTTGTTTTGCAGAACAAAAGTTAAAGACTATCAGGCCGATTCATGGAATTAATGTGCGCCGAAAAAACGGCGAAAACGTGCGATTCTCAGTGAAATAGCGAAAATCGCAGTGCAAGTGCGATTATCGCACAGAAAACATTGCACATCAATTTATGGAAGCACGCGCAAAATGTGGGATGTGCGCTGAAAAAATGCGCGGCGCACGCTGGCGCACAGGTCATCGAACGCCGTGCGATAAGGCCACAGCGAATTCGCACATAGCGCGGCGCACATAACAAAAGTAGGCGTAACACGGGGCGTCACACGCAGAATGGGGAACAACTCGTGAAAATGTGGGCGTCACGGGGGAAGTACAGGAGGCAAGTGCGCAGAACGCCCACACGCTCGCCTACAACACGTATTCATGGAATCGAATAGGGAAAAACAGCGCACGGCCAAAGACGCGCACAGGCCCATACATGACCGTCACACGAAAGCAGGCGGTAGCGTCCCTGCACTGGAAAAAAATGTGCGCCAAAGTTCTACACGCGCGAGAAGGCCCACACGCGATCGGGCCTGGGGGAGCGTGTGCGTGTAACTCAGAGGTGCGCGAGAAGTTTCACACACGATCGGGCCTGGGGGAGCGTGTGCGTGTATTTCAGAGGTGCGCGAGAAGTTTCACACGCGATCGGGCCTGGGGGAGCGTGTGCGTGTATTCCAGAGGTGCGCGAGAAGTTTCACACGCGATCGGGCCTGGGGGAGCGTGTGCGTGTATTTCAGAGGTGCGCGAGAAGTTTCACACGCGATTGGGCCTGGGGGAGCGTGTGCGTGTATTTCAGAGGTGCGCGAGAAGTTTCTCACATGCGATTGGCCTGGGCCCGTGTATTTCAGGGGTGCGCGAGAAGTTCCACACGCGATTGGCCTGGGCGCGTGTATTTCAGGGGTGCGCAAGAAGTTCCACACATGATTGGCCTGGACGCGTGTATTTCAGAGGTGTGCGAGAAGTTCCACACGCGATTGGCCTGGGCGCGTGTATTTCAGAGGTGCGCGAGAAGTTTCACACGCGATTGGCCTGGGCGCATGTATTTCAGAGGTGCGCGATAAGTTTCACACGCGATTGGCCTGGGCCCGTGTGTATTTCAGGGGCTCGCGGGTGTTTTTACACGCGATCGGGCCTGGGGGAGCGGGGTACGTGTATTTCAGGGGCTCGCGGGTGGTTTTACATGCGATCGGGCCTGTAGCAGCGGGGTACGTGTATTTCAGGGGCTCGCGGGTGGTTTTACACGCGATCGGGCCTGGAGGAGCAGGGTACCACTCACCGTCTGCCTTGCATGTAGAAGAACGCGTAGCCAACACCCACCCGCTGTGAAGTAATAGGGTGTGAACCCCAACGCCTGCAAAACACACGCACCGCACCCCACGAAAAGCAATGCCCGTGCGCGATACGTCACAGACACGCATATGCGCTAAGGGCCTTTGGTCCAATGGAATCGCGTATGCGTGCTCACGCGCTAAGGGCCTTTCCTCCATTCGCACGCTGACGTGCAGAATTTTCACGTGCCAAATCACTCCGTATCAAGCTGGCCACGGGTAAGCACACGGAAGACCACGCTCCTGCCCAAAAGGCCGAATTACTGCCCCCCAGAGCCCCGAGCAGCCTCCCACGAGCCATCTGCTGCTGCCTGCCTGCCTGCTGCCACCGTGCCCTGCCATTTGGTGCCTGCACATCAGCCATCTGCAGGGGTCCAGTTGCTGTGTCCACCCGTGCTGGAACAGAAGACTCCCGACTGGGATACCATCGCTCCACAGCCCAGCCCCAGGACCCAGTTGCCCACCCACGCCTGCCTCGGGGGTCGCCATGTCGGGGCAAACACCATCCGAGACCACTGGAGACCCCCAGCCAGAGGGGCAGAGGGCCACCAGCTTCAGTCAGAAGGAGGTTGGTGTCCTGGTGGAGCTTGTCCTGGGGCATTATGATGCCCTCTTCGGATCACCACGCGCTGACAAGGAAGGACGGGACAGGATCTGGGACGACTTTGTGGTTGCCATCAACGCGGAGGGGGTGGCAACCCGCAACATCAAGCAAGTCAAGAAGCGCTGGGAGGACTTCAGGTCCAGGACCCTCATAAACGCCCGGCGCCTCGTGGAGGGAGGCCGGGGCAGCATGAGTACCATCCAGCTGAGGGTCCTGGAACGCATACGCCCAGCGCTCCATGCCCAGATCCTTGAGAGGCAGACCCGTCTGGAGTCGAACGGTAAGTGGCCAAGCATTGCTGTGTGAGACAGGGCATGTTGCAGCGTGCTGGTTGTCTGATACTTGCCTGTATGTGTGACATAGGCCATGTACGCGTGTGTGTGTGCAGGGACATCATGGTCATGCATATGAGACCAGTAATGTGTGAAGCACACGGTTGGTGTATGTGTTTAAATGCAACATGGGGAGCCCTATGCGGAATGGACACATGAGAGCATGCCAGTCTCTGTTCCTGGACATGGGTGTGGGTGAGGGATGGGTGCTGATGCCATGTACATGTATGGTGTCCATGTCTGTGTTTCTGACCTGCGTGTCTGTGACTTGTGGATGCCATGGATGCATGACACATGTCTGTGACAATGTTCAGATTCACTGATGCAGCCTAGTTATCCTTGCATCCACTGTGTCTGGGGTGTACGAGTCCAGATGGATGAAAGTACGTTGAAGTGTGTGCATGTGATAGGCATGACCCATGATGCATGTAAGTCCAAAAACAACATTGTATGCTTCAAGAGTCCCTTGGACATGTTTGCTTATGTCCATAGCATGCGCCATGCCTATTACTGCATGTGTTTTGCCTGCACTGACCCATGTGTTGTGGAGGGACATGATGGAAGTGATCTTTGACAGTGCCACTCATCTGCTATTGCTTCCTGTCTAGGGGACCATTGTACAGTACCCTGATGCTTGTGTTCTATGTCTCCCTCTACACAGCGCAAAGTGAAGAAGAGGGCGGAGACAGCGCTGTGGAGCTAAACGGCGGGGATGCCCCCACGGCTGCAGCGGAAGGGGTGGGTGAGCCCCCACAGGGGCTTGCAACGGCGGAAGACGGTGTGGAGCCATCCAGGTTGGTGGTTTCCACAGAGGAGGAGGAGGCCGCTACTGAGCCGCACATGGGGCCTGGTGGGGGCATCCCTGCTGGTGCAAGTGGTGCAGTCCAGGGGCAGGGGCAGGAGGCAGCACAGGTCACCGTGGAGGTGCCTGTGCATGTCACTGTCCCTGACACTGTGACTGCACCAACATGCACCAGCAGGGATGCCCCATCCCAGGCCCGTCCGCAGGTAGGGGGGATGTCCATGTCATCTGACTCCCCTCCACCTGCGGACGAGGGGACCCCTGGCTGTATGGAGAAGGTCCTGATTGGTGTCGCGTTGCGCACGGCTGTCATTCGTGATGAGGTGCGTGCTTCCCGGGGGGAGCACGCACGTCATCACGAAGAGCACCGTGCCAACGTGGCCCAGTTGGGAGCGGTCATGGTCGGGGGTCTCGTACATGTGTCGGGCACTCTGGTGACCCTCTCCTCCTCTGTGGAGGCTATGCGCCAGTCGTACTCCATGCCGTCTTCCGGCCCAGATGCCACCAGGGCCCCCTGTGGACCTGTCCCGACCAATGCAGCCACCTCGGTGGGGATCCCATCCCTGCCACAATCGGGAGTCGGAGGTCCAGCAGGGGTGGACACACCAGCAACTGGACCCCAGCAGATGGAGGATGTGACGGCATCATCAGGCAAGGCACGTGCACAACGGCGTCGGTGGTTTCCATCAGCCTGGATGCCGTCGTGCTGGCACAGGCAGTTGCGTCGAGGGCAGCGGCAGGCTCGACGTGGGAGGCATCATGGCTCGGGGCCATCAACATCAGGGGTGCAGGCATCGGCCGGAGGGCAGGAGAACCCTGGAATGGGAGTGGCTTCCGTGTGGGAGCGGTTGGGCCAGCAGATAGGTGCGGAGCGGCAGCGGGCAGAGGAGGAACGGCTCACAATGGTCAGGGCGGAGAACTCCATGCGGAGGGCGCTGAGGCGGGCTGAGTGCCTCGAGGGTCTTCGCAGGGAGTTGGAGCTGGACACTGCATTATCCCTGCGGGACCTCGGGGCCAGGGAACATGCCCGCTTCCAAGCCACTGAACAGGAGTTTGATGATGCCCTGGCCCATGACAACAACCAGTGAGCCGTCGGACTAGCCCGCTGCCCATGTAAATAGTTATGTAGTTAGTGTTAGGTTTCCTTTGCTTTTTTATTTATTTTGGACCTTTTGGACAATGGGCCACATTTTTGTGTATAGTTTAATTTTATTAGGTAGTATTTTTATGTAGGTTTCATTTCTTCAGTTGGGATCATGGACCCTGGTTTGTTTATCTGTATATAGTTGACTGTTGGATTTTTTTTATTTTTTTTTGGATTTACCCATGGAGCAATGGTTTTCGGTTTTGTTTTTACCTTGGATTTACTTTCTTGAACTGTGACTTTGGACACCTTTCCTTTGGATTATGATTTGTCGTTTTTCATTATTTTACGGACATGCTGCTTTTGGTTTTTGATTCCCATTGTCATTTGTTTATTTTTAATTCCATTCATGCTGTTTTTAATACATTTTTTTCATCAAACTTCAATGTGTAGTATCATCTCATTGGTATCATGCATATCATGATATGGGTTTTAAGATTCACTGGCACCCATTGGGTGTATGTGAGGGCCATGTGTTCATTTCCAAACTTGCTATTGGGGTTCTATCATGTCATTGCCATTTCTAAGTGGGTGGATGCAATACTCGAGTGGGTGTTTTGCATTTGGAGGCTGACCATAAGGACCAGGGATCTAGATTGTGATGACATGTTGGCTGGGGGACATGTGTGGGGGCCTGCTGGCAGGTGCCCCGCAATGCTGGGGGGTGGGAGTGCAGGGGGACATGAGTGAGACATGAGTGGGGGCCTGCTGGCAGGTGCCCCGCAATGCTGGGGGGTGGGGGTGCAGGGGGACATGAGTGGGACATGAGTGGGGGCCTGCTGGCAGGTGCCCCGCAATGCTGGGGGTGGGGGTGCAAGGGGACATGAGTTGGTGATCAGTAGTGCAAGGAGACATGTGCCTTTGCTGGGGGGCATGCCCATGTTGGGTGGGCTGCCTGCAGGACATGACCAGGGATGCAGGGTAGTCCCCTGTGGTGTGGGCTGCCTGCAGGGGCCGTGGAGGGTGTACAGGGGACACCTGGGAGGACCCACACTGCCAAATCACATGTAGGACTCCCCGGCACCCCTGAAATACACGTACCCTGCTGAAACGCATGTGAAAATTCTTGCGCACCCCTGAAATACACGTACCCTGCTGAAATCGCGTGTGGAAATTCTCGGGCACCCATGAAATACACGTACCCTGCTGAAATCGCGTGTGAAAATTCTCGCTCACCCCTGAAATACACGTACCCTGCTGAAATCGCGTGTGAAAATTCTCACGCACCCCTGAAATACACGCACACGCTCCCCCAGGCCCGATCGCGTGTGGAACTTCTCGCGCACCCCTGAAATACACGCGCACAGGCCAATCGCGTGTGAAACTTCTCGCGCACCTCTGGAATACACACGCCCAGACCAATCGCGTGTGGAACTTCTCGCGCAACTCTGAAATACACGCGCCCAGGCCAATCGCGTGTGGAACTTCTCGCGCACCTCTGAAATACACGCGCCCATGCCAATCACGTGTGGAACTTCTCGCGCACCTCTGAAATACACGCACACGCTCCCCCAAGCCCGATCGCGTGTGGAACTTCTCGCGCACCCCTGAAATACACGCGCACAGGCCAATCGCGTGTGAAACTTCTCGCGCACCTCTGGAATACACGCGCCCAGGCCAATCGCGTGTGGAACTTCTCGCGCACCTCTGAAATACACGCGCCCAGGCCAATCGCGTGTGGAACTTCTCGCGCACCTTTGAAATACACGCGCACAGGCCAATTGCGTGTGAAACTTCTGCCGCACCTCTGGAATACACGCGCCCAGGCCAATCGCGTGTGGAACTTCTCGCGCACCTCTGAAATACACGCGCCCAGGCCAATCGCGTGTGAAACTTCTCGTGCACCTCTGGAATACACGCGCCCAGGCCAATCGCGTGTGGAACTTCTCGCCAACTCTGAAATACACGCGCCCAGGCCAATCGCGTGTGGAACTTCTCGCGCACCTCTGAAATACACGTGCCCAGGCCAATCGCATGTGGAACTTCTCGCGCACCCCTGAAATACACGCGCACAGGCCAATCGCGTGTGAAACTTCTCGCGCACCTCTGAAATACACGCGCCCAGGCTAATCGCGTGTGGAACTTCTCGCGCACCTCTGAAATACACGCGCCCAGGCCAATCGCGTGTGGAACTTCTCGCGCACCCCTGAAATACACGCACACGCTCCCCCAGGCCCAATCGCGTGTGGAACTTCTCGCACACCTCTGGAATACACGCACCCAGCCCGTTCGCGTGTGAAAATTCTCGCGCACCTCTGAAATACACGCACACGCTCCCACAGGCCAGATCGCGTGTGAGACTTCTCGCGCACGCGTGTTCCCGAAACCCGTAATACACGTTCCCCGCTTTGCGTTTGCTGTTTGCCAATCCGGTAAACTGGTACAGGGTTGGCGCAGCCCTTTGCGAGGGTTTTGCGATCTTGATGGCTTTTCCTTGCGCGAGGGCGTTCTTGGGGGCGTAACTGGCGCTGCTGCAGGGTCGCTGCGCCACTCTGTGCCACGTCTGCTTTTGGAGGCGAGAATCCATGAATACGCTGTGCGCGGAAATTGATTTTATCGCACGCGGCTGGTGCAGACTTTCGCACGGGCACGCTGTGCGCCAGCTGCGTGCGACACTTTTGTGAGGAATTCCATGAATCGGCCTGTATAGCTGCCTAATTTCACACACCTGTCTGCATGCTTTAGCATGGTTTTACTTTGTGTAACTACACACTTTATTGACTATACTTGGAACAGCAAGCTCAAGGCCTGTTTCAAACAACGGTAAAAGCAAATGATATTATTTTGGGGAAGTAACATAAATTGTCGGGGTGGACTTGTTACACAGACAAAGCCTATATCCCTGCCAAAGCCCTCGTCCACCAAACTTTGTAGTGCATCATTTATTTTGCAAAAAGGAAAGGGTCATTAAACAAAAACAAGCCGCGTCTGCCTACGCCCCAAGACTATGGCACCTCCTCCCGTCAGCATCAGACTCGCCCCCAAGCTTCTACAATTCAGAAAATAACTCAAGACCCACCCCTTCAAGGAGTCTCTCCTCCTCTACACCTAAGCCATCACGTCACCCCTCGCGCCACCTGACTCGCTAGAGCCTCGACACCTGAGCCATCACATCGCCCCTCGCGGCACCTGACTCGCTAGAGCCTCGACTCCTAAGCCATCACATCGCCCCTCGCGCCACCAGACTCGCTAGAGCCTTGACACCTAAGCCATCACATCGCCCCTCGCGCCACCTGACTCGCTAGAGCCTCGACACCTAAGCCATCACATCGCCCCTCGCGCCACCTGACTCGCTAGAGCCTCGACTCCTAAGCCATCACATCGCCCCTCGCGCCACCTGACTCGCTAGAGTCTCGACACCTAAGCCATCACATCGCCCCTCGCGCCACCTGACTCGCTAGAGCCTCGACACCTAAGCCATCACATCGCCCCTCGCGCCACCTGACTCGCTAGAGCCTCGACACCTAAGCCATCACATCGCCCCTCGCGCCACCTGACTCGGTAGAGGCCGCCCTTCCAGCCACAGCTGCACCCCTCCTCTGTGCCCCTCTGTATCCCGCCCCGCTGTGTATCTGCTTGGTTGTTACCTCTGTAAAGCGCTCTGTTATGTATCTGTATTGTTGTGTACCTCTGTAAAGCGCACGGTTGCTTCTCAAGGCTAGGTCTGCGCTCAATAAATACCATAATAATTATTTAACTTTTCTGTTAGGAGAGAAGCATGGCTCATAAAGTGACGCTACCTAAAGGTCAATCCAGCATTTTGCGTGCACTATAAAAAATTATTATTAGAATTGATAGTGATAATAATTATACTAATAATAATAATTATGGAACACAAGTCTATTAAACAGTGTAGGAGTGTGGGTTTTTTGGAGTGCACACTTAACTGACTGAGTTCTGGATTATCTCATTTTCAAAGAGAACCACAGACTTCCTCATACTCCTGCATTTTGGCTGATTGTCAGTTATATAAACCATGTAAACTTCTTATTGACCAAACCACACTTTTTTAGAACAATTTTTTAACAGGAAACCATATTTTATTCTTAACTCATCTTGAGTGCCTGTTTTTCACAAAACCAAATTTTTATTTTTATATTAAAGCACATAAAACACATATGTCACAAATGATACATTCACATTGGACATATTTTCATATACAAACATTAGAGCTGGGTTAAAAAAAAAAACAAAACAGTCAATTACAATATATCAAAGAGTACCAGCTCATTTGATTTCCAACCAATTCTGAAAGAAAAGAGGACAAATAGTTATTTTGTTGATTATAAGGTGCTTACTACCTATCACCACTGAGGGCTTGATTAGCAATGGATGAAATTGCAAAAATAGTGTCGACGTGGTGCGTTTCGGCCCAAATGGCAGAGATAGACCGCATCCAACCTTGGTCTTCTGTTTGTTAATGCCGGGCCTTCATCAGGACAGGTATGAATGGTCTATTGAGATCTTGAATCTTCTAAACCCAGTGATACTTCTAGTTTCTTATTGTAGAAGGAGTCTGCTTCCTGCTGGGAGTCTTCAGCGGGGTGCGTGGGTCAGATGGCTTTAAATACAACCAGTACCCTGATATATAACAGACCCCTCGTAAAATAAAAACATAGGGTACAACCTACTGTATAGATGAAATTATCTCAATTAAAGCAAGCACGGCCAATAAAACACAGGTATGTAGAGTGATTTGCCCAGGATCAAACTTTGGTCAAGAAGGTGGGCCATACTTTCTGCCCAGGTTTTCTAGTTACACATATTGCTATCATCAAAGGCCTAAAGGTACCAGAATGCAATCTGATGGCTGTCTATAAGCCGAGCTAGTGGTCTCCATCTAGTGGCCACTGCCTGGCACTTACCTGTTGCCTTTGCCTTCCAGGCACTCCCCTCCTCGCCCTCTGTGGAACCTCTGGCACTTACCATTTTTCCCTGCCCCCCCCTCTCTCTGCACTTGCACGCTCTGAATGTTCACAAGGCCTTGTAGGACCGCTGTTGTGTTGTATTTTTGCTCTTTCACTGTTATAATAATAATAATAATTTGGCACTTATATAGCGCTACGAACCCTCAGGTATCTGAGCGCTGCTTATTATTACCCACGGTGTGTGGAGCTCATTTATCGAGAAAAAAAAGCCGGGATTCGAACCTGTGTTAGCAGGCTCTGCATGGATGTCAAAGTGAGCGCTCTACTCCCTGTGCCACTTGACCGGCTTCCACTGTTTTGCTTTTTCCTTGTTGCCTTCCTTTTGCCCTTTGAGGGCTTGGAAACACAATTTCTTGACTTATCAGCTCCTTACAAATACCCAATAAAATAAATACAAATAAAATAAGTGTGACTGAGGCTCTCCCACTACCCTAAGGCCAAATCTCTCCCATTGGTTATATAAGTGTGATAGCATCTCCCCCTCTCGTGTGATAAGGTGTACATCTTATAGTTAATGCATGCATGCATCCGACCCATGAAGCGCCTGTCAGTTGAGGCTTTCGCTGCCACCTTCTCGCCCCGCCCTCCCCCTTCGGCTGACTCCCACCCTGACACAGCCCTCTCCATGCTCCACTCTGCTATATCTGATACTCTTGATATCCTTGCCCCCGTCATGAGAATCCGCCTGAAGCCCAAAGCCAAATGTAACTCCTGGTATGACTCGGATCTCGTCACCCTAAAACGCAAGTGCAGGGTGGCAGAGAGGAAATGGCGTGCTTCATGTTCATCCTCTGACAAACTGGCTGCCGCCTGCTCCAAAGGCAATACCGGCTCTCCGTTCTCACCAAGAAGAGAGCCCTTATCCAAGCCCACATCTCTGCGGCATCTAACAACTCGGCCGAACTCTTTAAAAATCTGCAAGGAGCTGGCCAACTCTGATGCAGTCTCTACCTCTCCTGTCCCCTCTCAGGGCCTCTTCACTGCACTGGCCTCTCACTTCATCTCTAAACCTCAGGACATCCTGTCCTCACTCTCCTCCTATCACCTCCCTCCCTCTCTTCCCGGCTCTTCCTCTGGCCCTGCTGCAGCCACCCCTCCTCCCTCCTTCTCTGCCTTTCCCCTTTTTTCTGCTGATGAGGTTTCCAGACAAGTCCGATCTATGAAAGTCTCGTCTAAACAGGTTCACCCCTGTTCCTCCAAAACTATCAAGGACCACATCGACTCCCTGGCTCCTGCCCTGGCTGACTTTTGCAACCACTCCTTCGCCTCTGGAGTCTTCCCATCCCCCCTCAAGCACTCCCTTGTGCACCCTCTTCTCAAGAAACTCTCTTCAGAACCCCTCCTGCCCGGCTATCGCCCAATCTCCATCACTCCCTTCCTGGGCAAGCTCCTGGAGAAACTGGCCATCTCCCAGCTTAACCTCCATGCTGAATCTGTTGGTAGTCTTCATGACCATCAATCTGGCTTCAGAGCTGCCAGAAGCATGGAAACTGCTCTCCTGAACATCTGTGAGGACCTGCTCTTGAACCTCGACTCCAACACTCCGTGTGTTCTCATTCTGCTTGATCTCTCTTCTGCCTTTGACACTGTCAACCATGCCATCCTGCTCAACCGTCTCCGTGATAACCTGGGTATCACTGGTCAGGCTCTGGCGTGGCTGACCTCTTTCCTTTCCAATCGACCCTCCCAGGTCCAACTGGGGTCCTTCCTCTCTGACATCTTTTTCTCCACCTGTGGTGTCCCCCAGGGATCTAATCTCTCTCCCTGGCTGTTTAACCAGTATCTGGCACTCCTCACCCACCGCATCGCGGCTCTCTTCCCCAACTTCCAGTGCTATGCGGACGATACCCAGGTCATTTTCAGGCTACCCTCGGCCTCCTCCTCTCCTTCCCTCATCTCTGACTGTCTGTCTGCTATCCAGGAATGGTGTGCCGCCAATGCCCTCTGCCTTAATGCCAGTAAGACTGAGATTCTACTCATCGGCACACCCACTCCCTCCTTCCCTGCAGCTCTCTGGCCGGCCTCCCTTGGCCCCCTTCCTGCTCCTACCTGCAAGGCATAAAACCTCGGGGTCATCTCCGACTCCACACTCTCCTTCTCTCCTCATATATCTGACGTCTCTAAGAAGTCACACTACCAGCTGCACCTCCCCAGAGGTATTCTTCCCTTCCTCTCCTTCCCCCAGAAGTTCACTTTCTCCCGAGCCCTGGTTCTCTTGAAGCTGGACTACTGTAACAGCCTCTATCTTAATCTGCCTGCCTCCACTCTCCGCCCTCTGCAACTCATCCAGAACAGAACTGCGAGACTTGTCCTTGACCTCAAGGCCAGGGACCGTATCTCTCCAGAACTGAAATCTCTACACTGGCTCCCAGTGGCTGCGAGGATTAAGTTCAAAACCCTCTGCATTGTCCACAAGGCCTTCTGGGGCCTGGGGCCTAAATACCTTCAACTCTCTCTTCCTAAATATCTTCCTTCCCGAGTCCTTAGCTCATCCGTCTCCAACTCCCTCAGGGTCAGCCGCTTCTCGGAGCAACGAGCTGGGGGTAGATCTCTCTCCGCGGTAGGGGCCTCCCTCTGGAACAGCCTTCCTGCCTCCCTGAAACTTGAGGAGAACCATCTCCGGTTTCGGAAGCACCTCAAAACCTTCCTCTTTGCTTCTGCTTTCTCTCTCCCTCTCCCCTGCTAAATTGTTCACTGAAACTGCACTGAATCTGCAACTGGGCCACTCTCAGCGACCTCGGTCCTGGGCCCAGCCACTCTCCACTTGCACTGCCTCCCTGGCAACCCCTGCACTGCGGGACTGTCTCTGTATCCCTACAGCCCCCCCTTCCCAGCTCGTGTCTGCACTTATACTGCACTTGCCACCAGCTGGCTCTTATTATTTATCTTGTATTTTACTAATCACTTTGTACTGCACTTTCCCCTCTTCCTTTCCCCCTTGCACTTTTCCAGTCCCCTCTACCCTGCACTTGCGCGATCTGAATGACACCTGGCCTAGTAGGATCGTTGTCTGTCTTCCCCTTGTTGCCCCCTCCCTGCCTCGTTGCGCCTTGAAACACTTGTGTTTAGGCGCGTTACAAATGCCATATCATATCATATGGTGTGAACACAAGTTGCACTCCCACTAAATATACAGTACATTTACCAGTGTTTTCCAGTTAAAGACAATAGTTTTACGCTGTAACTTAGTCTGTTTTAGACGAGCATTTTAGGAAGCCGCGCACAGGGTCTTGCAGTGTCGATACCTGTGATGCACCTGTACGCCTGCATTGGAACAGAAAAACGGTGCACAGCAGGTGGGCATTTCACCCCCACACGTCCCACTGCCTATGATGAAAGCATGAATTGTTTTGTTTTCCACGGGACACAATAAATCACTGGGCAAAGCACGCACAGTATGAACTAAGCACATGCATTAACAGGCCCACAGAGCTCTGGACCTGTCATGTTGTTATGCATGTCTCTGAAGCTGCCATCGCTGGGAGGGTTTAAGGGGGGGGGGGGGTGGCTGCCCTCTGGATTTTTTTTTTTTGGGGGGGGGCTGGAAAAACGCCGACCCCATGAAGTCTGGGCCACTGTTGTCGAGTAATATCATATGTGTGCTTATGTATTTGCGAGGGAGTTCAGCAACTTAATGAGTGCTGCACATGAAACACCAGAACCCAAACGTGCATCTTCAAAGCGCTACATGCATCCTGAAGGCGGCTTCAGGGTGCTTCTTGCTCCAAATGCTGAGTAGTGTAGTGAGTTGGCTGTGAGTGTGGGCCAAGTGGCAAAACACAAAATGTCAGGGGCTCACAGCAAAATGTGGTAAAGGGATCCTGGATATTTCGACCCTACAAAGATATAGTAGACAGGATTCGTGCTAATCTGGGGGACCCCTGCTTAGTAGAAGCCCGCCTGCACAGCAGTGGCGGAGGGGTGCCCCCGTGCGATCCTTACCTTGAATTTGTGAGGTTTTCTGCTGGCGTTCAGCTTATGGTGGACCTGCATTGGGGCAGAGAACCGTCTGGGGCCCGATTCATAGAAAAAGCACCTAGACCACACAAAGTACTCTGTTCGTAACACCACTTTGCACGTGCCTGCACGCAAAAGCATGTTATGCACGTTCCACGTATTCATGGACTTCCAACCGCAAAATAACACTAGGTGTAAGTAGCGTCCGGATCGCCCATGGCACACCCCTACGCAAAGCAGATCCAGCCACATGTAGCAACCTTTGCGCAGTACGCATCCCCGCTATCATGCACCCCACCAATACTGCGGGCCATCCCTCTGCAATCAAGCCAGCCTCCAGGTTACACTGCATACGGTCCCCCGTAATTCCTGACTGCACCCCAAAAAAATGCGTTGCATGTCACGTAACTCAAGTCTCCCCCCCGCCGTTGAATCTGCGTGCAAACCCCGTGAATGATGGCTGCACCCTGCTGATCTGCATGTGCGCATCCCTAACTTAAACCATCACCTCAACTACGTGCCGTCACCCCTAAGTTGCTACATGAACCCTACTTCTGCACATTGGATCCTATGCGCACAGTGCGGTGTGCCTCCTATCATGTGGTGGTGAGTCCACGAGGTTTGCGTGTAACTTTTCCAAAAGTGGGGCTGCGCGATGGGTTCCATGAATTTGGTTTGTTTTGTGCTTGACTGGGCATGTGATTACACTGCATAGCCCGTCCCTCAACACGCCCACGTTCTTCCTCATTTTGCCGGGAAAGCCGGGAATATGCATGTCCCGCCCCTATTTATTTCTCTGCGTAGGTCGTCCGACCCACACTTTGCGTGGAGTCTCACGCAGGGCACCCGGCTGCATGCAAAGCGGTGACGGACCTGCACAGAGTCCCTGCAAGGTCCCAGAAATACACGCAAAGTCCATTCCATGAATCGACAGGAATTCTGGGTGCTGATTAGTGCGCAAAGTCACTTTTCAGCGTGCAGAACAATCGGTTAAACAGGCCCCTAGTCTGCTGGAAACATCCAACCTGCCGGCACTTCAGCGTGACCCCATTTTGAACGTAAAAGGGAAGCCTTCAAATGTTAGTGCACAGAACATGTACTCCGCAATTCCAAGAACACATCATAGTTGTACATGTTACTAACACAGCATAATGTACATTATGGAAAGGTTAATTCCTTCAGGCCCATCTAAGACAAATTATTTCAGATTAAATGCCCTGAGAGTCTCCTTCAGCGAGTAGGCTCCAATATAGTAACAACACCCACGGCGACAGGCTGGATTGGCCGGTAATGGTAAGGGCCTTACATCTGGGCTCCGGTACCATTAGTGGACGATCCTGGCCACCAGGGTCGGCCTGTGCAGCGGCAGCGCCCCGGGCAATGAAACTAAAATTTGGCGCTAGCCCCTCCTACACCCCCCCCCGTAAATGCTGGTGGGGGGATGTAGCTACATTTATGTTTAACTCCCCACTCCCGTGGTGGAGCGGGGAGTCAATCACTGCAATATGGCATGACGATAAAGCATCAGCGCCCTATTTGAATGAAATGCGCTCTGTTGAGGGTTCCTCCATGCCCCCATGCGGTCCCGTAGGCCCCATCTAGCAAGGACGACACTTCCACACGCGTCCTTAATGTTCGGGCTTCCCGGTTGCTCTGTGCGGCCGGGAAACGCCCCGTTTATTTATGTTGCACGCGGCAACGTGCAACGTCATGCCGCCGTGTGCGTGCCCGTCATCGGGCAGCGCCACACTCCTCCTTTTTCCAGGAGAACAAACAACACGCGCTACAACTATGCACTGCACACGATACATCATAACAATAACACTTTAACATTCCCCGTTGTCAGAAACACCCCTTTATTACCAGCCACCCGGGTCCCCTTACTTCAACAGTGATTACCACTACAGTAGTCAGCCAAATGTCCAAGTACGTAATCGGTGAGGCGAGCAGGTTTCCCTCGCCCAGCCCTCTGGGGGTACCTCCTGCTCACTTCCGGCGCGGGTGATCTGTCCACAGGTGTTGGTCTGGCCGGAGACTCAGGCAGGCCCGGTGTTTCATCAGTGTCTTCTGGGAGCTCCCCGGGGTCGGGCTCAGGAGGCGGGTCGGTTCTTGGATCCCGTAGCTTCTCGAAAAAGCTGACATTGCGCGTGACCGCAGGTCGGCCGTCCGATGCAGTTATCATGGACCCTTTGACCGCGACAACGTCCAACGGTTCTGGCTCATAGGGCAGAGAGAGCTTTCCATGTGGATGTCTGTTGCGAATGAGGACCTCGTCACCTGGTTCCAGTCGTTGTGGGCGAAGCCCTCTCCGAGCATTCTCCTGCTCGATCCGTGTTCTTCGGTCGGCCTCGACCTGCTGATCATCGATCACGCCCGGTTCCTTCTCCCCCACTTCGGGTAGCAACCCACGCGGGCAACGCCTAAACAGTGCCTCTGCCGGGGCCACTCCATTGGATGCGTGGGGCGTGGTGCGATAGACCCTCAGAAATTGGTACAACGCTCTCTGCAGTGGCTGTCCCTGCCCCTGGGCAATTCTAAAGGTCTTATTTAGAGTCCTCATGAGCCGTTCAGCTTCACCATTGGCCCTTGGCCACAGGGGAGTGATCTTCCTGTGCACCACCCCATAGCTCACCAACAGCTCTGAAAAACGTTCGCTCTGGAACGGTGCCCCATTGTCCGAGCACAACGTCTGAGGGAATCCATTGGCCGCAAATATTTTCTCCACGGCGACCACAACGTGCTCGAACGCTACTGAGTCCACAAATTCCACCTCTGGATATCTTGAATACTCGTCAACCAGTACCAAGAAGTGGGTGCCCATTGTGGTGGAGCCGAAGTCCGCATGGACGACCTCCCATGGTCGCGTCCCGCGAGGCATCGCCTCTATCTCCGGCTCCCACTGTAGTGGAGAAGCCGCCTGACACCACACACAGGCCGCCACGAAGTCATCCACCTTGCGCTCGAGTTCTGGAAACCACACCTTCAGCCTTAGGCGGGCCTTGGTCTTGGCGGCACCCTGGTGACCACGATGTGCTAGCGCAATCACGTCGCCCACCTTCGACTGGGGCACCACAATCCGATCACCCCTGAGCAGGAGCCCGGACGTTGAAAATGATAGTTCTTCCCGGACTTTCCATAGCTTCTCCAGCACAGTCCTGGCCTCCTGAGTGCGCCCTGCCAGGGCCTCCAGGACCGACTTCCAAGAGCCTTGCTGCATGGACTGCTTCAGAATGTTAAAGCACTCATCCTCAGCTGCCGCCGCCTCAAGCTCCTGAAGAGGCATGGCCTTCGGTGTTGCCGCCTCCACTACCACCCGGACATGTTCTTCGGCTTCCTCTGCGCAAGTGTCCGGGTCTCCTCCACCGGGTGCCCCCGGGTGTCTGGAGAGGTAATCGGCTGCGTTATTCGCCCCAGGACGATAGACCAGAGTGACCCCATACTCCAGCAGGGCGAGCATCCATCTTTCAATCCGCACGGGTGGCTTGGATGATGACCCTGCCAGGATAGGCAGCAACAGTTTGTGGTCCGTCACGACCGTCACCGGGCGTCCGAGGACATAGAGTCGGAAGTGCCGGCATCCCCAGACCACCGCCAGTGCCTCCCGCTCAATTTGCGAGTACCGTTGTTCCGCCTCCGACAGGGCCTTGCTGGCGTATGCCACCAGACGGATGCCCCCATCAGGGTCCACCTGGGTCAGGACGGCGCCCAGTCCGAACGGGCTGGCGTCAACAATAATCTCCGATGGTAACATGGGATCAAAGAAAGACATGGTGTCCTCAGCTGCCAGGGCGCCTTTGATGTCGTCAAACGCAGCCTGCTCCAGTGGGCCCCAGTTCCAGATCGTGTCCATTCTCGTTAGTGCCCTGAGCGGTTCCGACCTGGAGGCAAGATTTTTGATAAACCGTCCACAGTACGTAACCATGCCCAGGAAGCTCCGTACCTCAGACACAGATTCCGGAGGCTGCGCCTTCTTTATGTCCTGCACCTTCTTGGGATCAGGAGACACTCCCCCCTCCCTGAACACAAAGCCAAAGAATTCTATGGATGGTCACAGGAATTCACACTTTTCTTTGTGCAGGGTGAGGCCCAAGGACTGCAGTCTCTCAAATGTCTTTGCCAAACGCCGCAGATGATCGACCTCCGTTCTGGCGAACACCAGAATGTCGTCGCTTATATTCAAAACTCCCTCCAAGTCCGCTAGGGCGACCCGGATGATATTCTGGAATATCTCCGCCGCCGAGGAGACACCAAACCTAAGCCTCTTGTAACGGTAGAGCCCCCGATGTGTGGTGAAGGTGATGATATATCTCGACTCGGGGTGGAGGACAACCTGGTGATACCCCGCCCTGAGGTCCAGTTTCGAAAAGAAGCGAGCACCTTGTACCTCTGCAATGATGTCATCTATCGTCGGAGTGAGGTGCCTTTCTCTCCTGATGGCCTTGTTTGGGAGCCTCATGTCAACACAGATCCTGACAGCGTCGGGCTGCTTGGGTTTTCGTGCCACTACTATGGGGGACACCCAGGGGGTGGGGCCCTCCACCTTCTCTATTATGTCCAGATCCACCAGGCTATCCAGCTCTTTATCGACATGTTCTCGAAGGTGAAACGGCACCCTCCGATGCTTCAGGGCAATGGGCTGCACCGACTCATCAATGTGTAGTCTCACTGGTTCTCCAACCATCTGTCCAATCCCCTTAAACAGTGCTGCATATTTCTCCAACAAGTCATTTATGTCCTCCAAGTAGACAGAATACGCGAAAGTGACAATGCCAAGGGCCTCCGCTGCAACACAGCTCAGCAACGTGTTGGTGCTCACAGGTGTCACATAGAACCGTTCTTTGATTTGAGAGCCATCATGCTCCACCTTGGCCACAAACGCACCATCCAGGGGGATAGGGTCACAACCACCAAAAGCAAAAATGCGGGCCCTTGGCGCAGCCAACTTGGGGGGTTGGTCCATAACATCATAATGTCCCTGTGCCATTACATTGACGGATGCCCCAGTGTCCACGAGGACCGGAACGGGAGACTGATTCACCTCGATCACACACCTGGGCTGTCTCCTGTTCTTACTCTTCAGGACCCCCACACTCGAGACAAAGAACACATTTTCTTCGTCGTCCTCCTCCACTTCCTCCACCTGGGCATCCTCCTCACTCTGATCCACCTGAGCGACATTGGGCGGCCGACCCTGGCGGACGAAGCTTGCCCGCCCTGGGCCTCTCGGTACCAGCACAGGCGTGGCCGCCTTGCATACCCTTGAGAAATGGTCCGGCAACCCACACCGTCCACACGTCTTTCCGGCCGCCGGGCACTCTGCTGGGTGGGGCAGGTCGTATCCACACTTTATGCAAATTTCCCCTGCCCTTCCGGCCCTCTCTCGGTGAGCACCTCCAGGCCTTCTGACACCCCTGCCGCCGCACCACATCGCACATACCTCCTCAGTCTTCATGGAGCGCGACCCTGCCTCCATCTTGGTTGCTCTGGCCTCTGACACCTCATGGCACCTCCCCAATTCAAGGATGTGCTGAAGCGTGATGCCTGGTTCTCGTAGCACCTAGCACCTGGCGCCTGAGCTTGCCCGATGAGCAAGCCTGGATGAGCATCGTCCTAATCATGTCCTCTGCATCTCCCCAGGCGCAGGCTAAGGAGAGACGCCTCAGGCGTCCATAGAAGGAGTCCAGAGTTTCATTGTCCTTCTGCTTGGCCGATAGCATCACAAAACGCTCATAGTCCGCGTTGGCAAGAGGCAAAAAGTAAGCTTGCAGGGTGGCCTTCGCCTGACCATATGATTCATCCCCAGGCGGCAGTGCTTCAAAAATCTCTTGCACGGACAGTCCCGCCGAATACAGCATGGTTGCCAGCCTGGTGTCATCATCCACCACCTGGGCCGCTCGAAAATACCTGTCCAGACGGTCCACCCACCTTCTCCATCTGGGCCCTAGGCTAGATGGTGGGCCCGACACATCAAACTCGGGGATGGGCTGCAGAGCCGCCTGGGTACGCACCTGGGCCATGACCGGAAGGATCTGTGGAGCAACGGGCCCTGCCGCTGGCTGTACAAGAGGTGGAAGACCTTGAGGAGCCGCCTGAACAAGTGGAGGTTGCTGCACAGGCTGCCCTTGAGGTAGCGCACGTGGCGGGGGTGGAGGAGGTCGCTGAATTGCCACTGCACCACCTTGGTCCTCAATGTCACTCATGAGTCTGAGCGCACAGGCACCCCAGCATGGAACACCGGGGCCGCAACTCAAACTCCACAGTCACTGCAACACCTTGTGATGATGAAGAGGGTGAAGATCAGCGTGTATCCACCAGCCTGATGATGAAAGTGATGAGGATGAACTGTTCAGCTTTCGAATGTTCCAAAAATTAGAAGAAGAAAAATGCGTGGGTCATGTAGACCCTAGGCCCAAAGCCTTCTTCCTTGCTTTCACTCGACGTAGGAAACCCAAGGAAAAGCCAAAATTAAAATTAGGCATATATTCTTGCAGGTATGCCTTCCTGCTGTCAGGAGTTCCAAAAATTAAGCCTGGGGCCGCTTCCGAGCCGAAACCGGAGCCTCGTGAAGTCCCACAGCTTGTTTGCCAAAATGGCCGCCAGCCGCGTGGGTAACGCACTACCCGCGGCAAAGAAACGAAGTGTTGCATCCACCTCGTTTCGGTGAAAAAATATGATTAATAGTCACCGCCGGGCCCGGGCATCGTTTCCCCCACTCGTCGCCACTGTTGAGGGTTCCTCCATGCCCCCATGCGGTCCCGTAGCCCCCATCTAGCAAGGATGACACTACCACACGCGTCCTTACTGTTCGGGCTTCCCGGTCGCTCTGCACAGCCGGGAAACGCCCCGTTTATTTATGTTGCACGCGGCGATGTGCAACGTCACGCCGCCGCGTGCGTGCCCATCATCGGGCAGCGCCACACGCTCCACTCCTGCGCTGGAAGGCCTGGTGGCGGCACGAGAGCAGGGCACATTTTATTACAATAGGGCACCTGCCGTGCCTACTCCCACCACGCCAGCCTGGGAGCCCTTGAAAGACTCCCCCCCCGCCCCGAGTTGGCGTGGTGGGGTGGCTAATGTGGCACCCGGGTGGCCGCCCTAGCGGCCTGGACCTAAAGCCGGCCCTGCTGTCCGTCGCTGTGGGTGCTATTGCTATTAGCACCAACATTCCACCTGGTGCCTGCATGCGGATCTCAGTGGAGCCGGCCATGACCAGTGCCGCGGAATAGGGCACCAATGGAGCTGACAGGCACGGGGGAATAATCCATGGGCCCACTGCAATATAACTCACCCGAGCAACCATGGCTGCATTAAGCAGCCGAGCAGCAAAAGGAGGGCGGGAGCTTGACGCCTTTCCTCCCGCCGCACACCACACCTAACACTTGGTACACAACAGGGTGCCAACAAAGACAGGAACAAGCCCAAGGACAGGAAGAGGTAGGGAGACAGAACAAAAGCAGAGAAAGCAGGCCGCACCAAGGTGTGAATGACGGTCGGCGCCAGCCGGCCAGAAGGGCAACAAGCCGATGGAAGCATGCATTGCCCTCAGGCTATGGGAGGGGAATAAAAGGAGGGAGCTGGGAGTAGGAATCCAGTTCTCCTTGGTACTCCGAATGGAGCACCAACAGTTATGCTGAGAATGCAGGAGACTTTTTTCTTTCCCAATCCCACCCACCCAGAAAGTAGAAAAAGGTAATAACAGGGCAACGAACGGGGCCCATGAAATCGTGGGAAGAAGTCGGCGGCACGGGCCAGGCCGGTGCCTCCTGGTACCTGAAAGAAAACAGTGTTTATCATTGTGTGTTTTTGAATAAATAAATGGACCAAAATATGTGTTATGATTATACTTTGTGCAATAAAAACCACAGCCTTTTATTGCCAACCACAAGTCGTCATTGTACAACACTAACCAGGGTAATAGGTCAGCCGGCTCTGGGCTCCTCGCGGAGGCTGTCTTCCATTACCATGACTGGCTGGAGGCTGAGCGCAGAGAAGTGTCAGACCAGAGGCAGCTGGGACATGGGGGAGAGGGAAGGAGAAAGATTTAGGTGGTAGCGGGAGGTGAGGGATGTCGAGAGGGCACCGGAATATGCCGGCGAAACAGCGGCTCGGGTAGTGGTGGAAATGGAAAAAATGTGGTGAGGGATCCCACAACACAAGTGAGGGATGGGGGAGGAGTTTGGGGGTGGGGGGTGATGCCAGAGGGGGCATGGTCTAGAGGGGGCAGGGCTCGTAGTGTACATCCAGCAATGCTGGAATAACTAAAAAACAAAAAACGAAAAAAAAACGCCTGCGATTCCTTTCAGTTGTACATGTTGCAAGCATTGTCAATTACACACCAATGCCAAAGCCGCGGTAAAAGGCAATGCTGCTGTCGCGGGTGCTTTTTTTTGTTTTTTGGTTAAGTATTCCGGCGCGATTCATGGGCTTGGGCGGCTGACTCTGGCCGGATCCCGAGATCCGGCTCCATATCTGGTGCGGGATCTCGGATCCGCTGGGAGCCGGCCCAATGACCAGCACTGGGCTCAGGGATGAAGGTGACAGCCACAAAGTGGAACGTGGGCTTAGATCATAAATCATCCGGCATTGCTGACAATCCGATTGGCTGGCACCTTCTCCTCAGTGCTAATAACATATATTGCCCTCATCATCACATGCAAAGGAAACAAAAGGAAGACGGCCAACATTGTAAAGGCAAACGGAAACATGTGCCGGCTAATCAGTCAGAGAAAGGTTAGAAGGAGGCTAATTAGCTCCAGCAGGACCGAAAATGCCTGCACTTCGTAGGAAACACGAGGTTTGTGAACAGGCGTCTTGAACACTTAAAAATAACAAAGTGGGACCATTTTTGGGGACAACAGGAACAGTCGTGCTGTTTAGGCAAGAGCGCGCTCTTTGGCAGCTAGGTGGAAGTGGCTCTCCAACAAGCAAAGTGCCTTTGCAACAGTTGCCAAGTGCCCCCATGTTACGTGGGATGCTTTTACCAGCCCTGGCTTTAAAGCCAACTGCACGTTGCACGATGGGGGTTGTACGGTTGTTTTGGTACTGGGATGCGGCCACTGAGCTAGGATGGAACAGAAAATGTGTGGTAAAGGGCAGGGGTCTAACCAGGGCTTTAAGTGGTTTGGGGCGCACCCCCTGACTAACCCCAGCCAGCCGACACCTCAGGCAGCCCGCGTAGAGGCTGCACGGTTATACAAGCTGCCTGCAGGTGTCAGCACTTCAGTTTAGAATAAAGAAAAGGCATTGCCTATTCTTTTTTCTGCGCGCATCAAAGGTAATAATGGCAGTGTGCCCCAGCTCCAACTTTTAACAGTCTCCCACCCCCGTTAATCGAGGGGGGCTCTCGTTAGGGGGTGTCATGCCCGCGCCGCTGGCGCACGCATTGGCAACCATCATGGACCACTTGGTACTCATTTATCATCCTAATCCTCTGTGAACAACTCCTATTCACGCATTGGTCTTTTTTTTCCATTTGCTCAACTTTGGTTCTTTCTTGTGTTATTCAATTATCTACATTTCCCATAATGCACCTGGCTACAGTCCTCAATTCCTGGCTATTCTCATTCCTCGTTATTGGGACCACAATCCCCAGAAGTCCTAGCAGCCAGTGATGCTTCCACCTGCTCAGGGCCAGAGAGGGAGGAGGCAGATTGTCTTCAGGTGTGCGGCTCCAGGTGCTGTCAATTAGCCTGCCTCAGAACAGGGCAGGGCTGTATATAAGCAGCTGCCTGCAGGAGCACAGTGTCTTGCATCTTGAGATCTCCCAGCTCCTGTTTGCCTTGACCCGCTACTTTGTTTGCTGTTTCTGTTGCTGCATTTCCCTTTTTTGGATCCAGTGCCCTGCCGGGCTCTCTACTTTGCAGCTGATCACGCTCTGCTGCCTTCCAGCCACCGCCCTTGCCCTGCCGTGCTCTCTACATTGCAGCTGATCACGTTCTGCTGTTTTCCAGCCCCCGCCTGTGCCCTTCGGGGTTTCCTACCTTGCAGCCGATCTCTCTCCGCTGCTTGCTACCTACCTTTTTCCGCTGGGTTCTCAGCCTGGCAACCTACTACAGTCCTCTGCAGCCCTCTACAGCCAGCGGCCCTGCTCCTCTGGGCTCACTCCTTGCTGCCCTGCTCTTCTGGGCTCCTTGCCTTGCAGCCTGCCTCACTCCGGCTGCCTACAGTCCTTGTCCTCTGGGCTTCCTGCCCTGCAGCCTGCCTCACTCCGGCTGCCTACAGTCCTTGTCCTCTGGGCTCCCTGCCCTACAGCCTGCTACCGTCTGCTGTCTCCAAGCCCTTGTCCTCTGGGCTCCCTACCTTGAAGCCTGCACCTCTTCGCTGCCTACAGCCCGTGTCCTCTGGACTCCCTGCCTTGCGGCTTGCTACACTCCTCTGCAGTACAGCCTGTTTTACACTTAGCTGCCTACAGCCCTGCTCCTCTGGGCTCCCTACCTCGCAGCCCTATTCTTTTCAGCTCTCTTGTCTGTCGCCTCCTACTAATCTCTCTCTGTCCTGTTCTTCTGGACTCTCTGCCTTGCAGCCTACTACAGTCCTCCGCAGTCCACTACAGTTTGCCTGCACCTAGTCCCACTCTTGACTGCAGACCTGCTTCCTACTTTGCAGCCCTTCTGTTTTCCTGACTGCTGCTCCCTTGTTCTCTTCCTTGAGTCCTCTGTACCCCACCTTAGGTTATCTACTTCAGTCTAACTGCCTTGCTTTCATTTCCTTCTGCTAGATTGCTCATTGACTTCCTTTTCGCTGGATATATCTGTTCTTGTCTTCTCATGTGTTTTATGTAATCCCTTTGTACAGAGCTTGCCTGTTGGTTTCCGGCAGGCAACCTCTGCCCCTTCCCTTGTCGCGTTTTCAGTGTTACATACACCCACTACTGTTGTTCCCAGCCATGAGCATACAGTGTGGGCCCCTGTTATAGCAATCTGTGCAGAAGGGTGGAGTTTCCTAAGGTTCGTGGAACACTCTTTCCCATTTCAGCATACACCCCAAGAGGGAATCCAGTTTGTTTGTACCTTTATATCTTTTGCCCCTTTTGGCTCACAACTACAGTTTCCTACTCTTCTTTCTTGTTTAACTCCCTGCTGTGTGTGCTTATCTGCTACCTTACTTCGGCACAGCCACCCAAAATCTACCTGGGTACCCTGTGCCACTCTTGAAAGAGTGCCATTCCTGACAGAATGCAAGACCAAAAACATTCTTGTACCATAGGCAGGAAAGGCACACACAGACCAAAGATGCCTTCTTTTCGGTTCAAGAAACCTCTACAAAGACCTAAAGTTTTTCTAAGGACAGCAAACAAGAACCCTAGTTTAAATGACAGACTTGTCCTAGTAAACAAAGGTTTACAAGCACAGTACTACACTCACTGGCTCTCTGATGCTTCTATGCATAACTACTATGGCATTTGCAACTATGATCCACAGTCTCTATCTGTAGAAGAACTACAGCTAGAAAACGAACTCTTGCAGAGTTTGTTAGCCCAACCAGTGGAAGACACTCATGCGCTTTCTGACATTTCTTTTGACACTGCTTCAACCAAAGATGTTGCACTCATTGTGGCAAACTCTCAACCAGAGTACGCTGTTGCCGAAGTGATATGCTCAAGATCAGCTTGGCAAGCTACACAACCTCCCCTGACTGCTGTAAACACTCATTTAACCGGACAAGGCATTCAGTATCCTGAGGTTAGTGCAGCTGGTCCTGGGTACAAAAGACCAATACTGACCATTGGTTGTCTTAATGCTTCCCCAGAAACTACTAACCATGATAACTCTAAGGTCAGTCTTCCAATTGCAACACCCAAATTTTCTGCTGCACCAGATTCTGAAGCTGTAGAACAGGCTAATGGAACATACCTGTTACAAGAACAACTCTTAAGACTTAAAAGACAAACCGAAGACCTCTATGATGAATTTGTCTATCTGCATTATAAGAATCTAGCTAAGGGACACCATTTACCAGACCATCTGACACTATGTCCAACACTGGACATTCTATCTTTAGAGTTTAACAGATTAAGGCCTGTACTGGTAACACAGAAGAGGATACAGACTTATACAGAGCAGTTGGAAGACCTGAACTTGGCATATAGACACCAGTTAAAGCTTGACACCGCTCATTCACTTACTAGCCACAGTAACACAGGCTGTCGTTCAGATAGTGAAGAATGGATTCCTCCAGTGGGCCAGAACGCTCACACGGCCATTACACAAAAGATCAAGTGTAATCATCTGACTGGAAATTCCGCTGAGTCAAAGGATTGTTCCATTCTTGCCCTTGATGTCAGTCTTTTACTCCCACTTACAGCCTCTACTGAAGTGACCAGATCTGAGATGTATTCTGCTTCTATGACCATTGGCACTCCTGACCATGAGTCAGATACTGTAACATACCCAGTACCTGTCTGGAATCCAACTTTGCCTACTGTCAATTCTCCAGATCCATGTATCAACTTGGGCACACAAGACCTTGCAGGCCAGCCTTTGGAAGGCTTACCCTTTCCTGGTCCTACATCCACCATGCTACTTGTTACAAGATCTGCTAGCCCAATCTCTGCTGTTCCCCCTGCTAGTACTCCTGAATCTGCTACTGATTACTCATCTCAGATCACTCCTACTGCAGTTGAAGCACCCCCTTCCTCTCTGCCTGCAAGGACAGTACCTGTTGCAAAGCCAGTTAAAAGTTCTCCTATTAAGACTACAGCTCCGGTAGATCCTGTTGGTGCCTCTGCAGCACTTAAACTACCAGTCACGACGCCATCAGTCTCAGTTGCGTCCCTGTCGGCTGGTGCTCCTGTGACACCTATACTTCCAGCTGTTACAGCATCTGAACTTCCTACTGCCATTCCTGATCTTCCTGCAACTCATGGTGTTCCAGCAACATGTGTTACTCCTGAAGTCTCTGTCGCAAATCTTCATGTTGTCATTGCTGCTTCTGACTATTTGGACGACCGTCCTAGAGCAACCAATTCAGCTAAATCTCTGGTTCCACCTTTCAGCACTGTACCATTGCCAGTCCTAAGGAAGACCACTTCTTTCAAAGCAATATATGCCATGGAATCTGCAGCACATCTCCACAGTTCCTCAGTTCATGAACGCACTGTTGGGTTTTTGGTCCCTAAGAAGTTGTCTTTTCTGAATTATACCTCAAAGGTTCGAAACATTGGTAATGTCTCCTCCCTTCAAGACTCTCACCTTGCAGCTTTAAACAGTTTTTGGTGCTTCATGATGTGCCTTTTTGGTATAAGACTCTCTCGTGGTGTGACAGGCCTTGGGTGTGCTCTTCTTGTTGGTCAGTCTTCAGGGGGCATGGAGAGGGGCATACTGTCATGCCCGCACCGCTGGCGCACGCATTGGCAACCATCATGGACCACTTGGTACTCATTTATCCTCCTAATCCTCTGTGAACAACTCCTATTCACGCCTTGGTCTTTTTTTTTCCATTTGCTCAACTTTGGTTCTTTCTTGTTTTATTCAATTAACTACATTTCCCATAATGCACCTGGCTACAGTCCTCAATTCCTGGCTATTCTCATTCCTCGTTATTGGGACCACAATCCCCAGAAGTCCTAGCAGCCAGTGATGCTTCCACCTGCTCAGGACCAGAGAGGGAGGAGGCAGATTGTCTTCAGGTGTGCGGCTCCAGGTGCTGTCAATTAGCCTGCCTCAGAACAGGGCGGGGCTGTATATAAGCAGCTGCCTGCAGGAGCACAGTGTCTTGCATCTTGAGATCTCCCAGCTCCTGTTTGCCTTGACCCGCTACTTTGTTTGCTGTTTCTGTTGCTGCATTTCCCTGTTTTGGATCCAGTGCCCTGCCAGGCTCTCTACTTTGCAGCTGATCACGCTCTGCTGCCTTCCAGCCACCGCCCTTGCCCTGCCGGGCTCCCTACATTGCAGCTGATCACGTTCTGCTGTTTTCCAGCCCCCGCCTGTGCCCTTCGGGGTTTCCTACCTTGCAGCCGATCTCTCTCCGCTGCTTGCTACCTACCTTTTTCCGCTGGGTTCTCAGCCTGGCAACCTACTACAGTCCTCTGCAGCCCTCTCCACCAGCGGCCCTGCTCCTCTGGGCTCACTCCTTGCTGTCCTGCTCTTCTGGGCTCCTTGCCTTGCAGCCTGCCTCACTCCGGCTGCCTACAGTCCTTGTCCTCTGGGCTTCCTGCCCTGCAGCCTGCCTCACTCCGGCTGCCTACAGTCCTTGTCCTCTGGGCTCCCTGCCCTACAGCCTGCTACCCTCTGCTGTCTCCAAGCCCTTGTCCTCTGGGCTCCCTACCTTGCAGCCTGCACCTCTTCGCTGCCTACAGCCCGTGTCCTCTGGACTCCCTGCCTTGCGGCTTGCTACACTCCTCTGCAGTACAGCCTGTTTTACACTTAGCTGCCTACAGCCCTGCTCCTCTGGGCTCCCTACCTCGCGGCCCTATTCTTTTGGGCTCTCTGTCGCCTCCTACTAATCTCTCTCTTTCCTGTTCTTCTGGACTCTTTGCCTTGCAGCCTACTACAGTCCTCCGCAGTCCACTACAGTTTGCCTGCACCTAGTCCCACTCTTGACTGCAGACCTGCTTCCTACTTTGCAGCCCTTCTGTTTTCCTGACTGCTGCTCTCTTGTTCTCTTCCTTGAGTCCTCTGTACTCCACCTTAGGTTATCTACTTCAGTCTAACTGCCTTGCTTTCATTTCCTTCTGCTAGATTGCTCATTGACTTCCTTTTCGCTGGATATATCTGTTCTTGTCTTCTCATGTGTCTTATGTAATCCCTTTGTACAGAGCTTGCCTGTTGGTTTCCGGCAGGCAACCTCTGCCCCTTCCCTTGTCGCGTTTTCAGTGTTACAGACACCCACTACTACTGTTCCCAGCCATGAGCAAACAGTGTGGGTCTCTGTTATAGCAATCTGTGCAGAAGGCTGGAGTTTCCTAAGGTTCGTGGAACACTCTTTCCCATTTCAGCATACACCCCAAGAGGGAATCTAGTTTGTTTGTACCTTTATATCTTTTGCCCCTTTTGGCTCCCAACTACAGTTTCCTACTCTTCTTTCTTGTTTAACTCCCTGCTGTGTGTGCTTATCTGCTACCTTACTTCGGCACAGCCACCCAAAATCTACCTGGGTACCCTGTGCCACTCTTGAAAGAGTGCCATTCCTGACAGGGGGCGTGTCCTTAGGCCACACCCCCTAACTAGGCCCCCCCTCGATTTCCAATGCCACTTAAAGCACTGGGTCTAACACTGTGTGACATGAGATGTTTCACCCCTGGAGGTAGGATGGGCTGCGGGAACTCGAGCCTGGGTGGCAATTTAACCAAGTAGTGCTGCAGCAGCTGCATGAACCTGCTGAGCTATCCCGCAGCTAGAGCATTGGAAGCCGAGCTTCGGATACTGTTAATCCGCTTTGGCTGCTGGCGTTTCATGTGCAGCGGTCACTCGGTGAGGAGGGTTCGCTCTCCCCTGCCAACACCACTGTGTCCGCTTGGACGGCGATGCTGGCCGTCTAATCGTCCGGGCAGATGTTCGATTTCCCGCTCTCACGGCGTGTCCTTGATACAGCTCCCTCGGAGATAAGCACTAAAGTGCCCAGAGCCTGGCATCGAGCGCAGCCACCAGCAGCAGATTAATCTGCCATTACATACTGGGCAGCGTGGCAGATTGCAGGCTGAACTGTATTACAAATCCATCGAGAAAGCCTAAAGTGTTCATGTGCCTGCTGCTGAAATGGGTCTGTTATCCTCAGGACCCCAGGTTCAATGCTTTGCAATCTAACCCAGCCTTTTATCCTTTATGCAACACTTTCCTTCCAAGTTTCTGTTTTCCTTTCGATTCTGGGACTTGTAGTTCTTGTCTTTCCCATTTGAAATTTAAAACCTACAAGTTCCACAATTCCAAGCAAAGACAGGACTGGATGGCCTTCTCGTGACGGATCACTGACGGTATATGGTGGCTCGCATTAACATTGCCGCAAAGCCACATGATTAAGGCAGCAAGCGTAATACAAACAAAGTTATCCTTAGATCAGGTAGTCACGCAGCGCCTCGAGGCGTTGTTCATAAATTATGCTATACAAGTGCAGTTAACCAATCAAGTATCGATCTTTAATAACCAGGCGTTTAGGCGGGGCTCTTGGATTTACAATCCAGAGTGGGTCCTCCGGCGTTCATGCTGCACAGAGCCAACTCTGGGCTCGAACACGTCTGCCAGCCCGCACAGCACCACCAGGTCTCCGCTCGGTCTCTATCCGGAGGGAATTCATTGGGATAGTCTGGTTTAGAAGACTGCACAGCTTGTGCAGCACCAGCAGGTCTCTCCTCTGTCTCTATCCGGAGGGAATTCATTGGGATAGTCTGGTTTAGAAGGCTGCACAGCTTGTGCGGCACCAGCAGGTCTCTCCTCTGTCTCTATCCGGAGGGAATTCATTGGGACAATCTGGTGTAGAAGGCTGCACAGCTTGTGCAGCACCAGCAGGTCTCTGCTCGGTCTCTATTGGAGGGAATTCATTGGGATAGTCTGGTTTAGAAGGCTGCACAGCTTGTGCAGCACCACCAGGTCTCTGCTCGGTCTTTATCGGAGGGAATTCATTGGTATAATCTGGTGTAGAAGGCTGCACAGCTTGTGCAGCACCACCAGGTCTCTGCTCGGTCTCTATCGGAGGGAATTCATTGGGATAATCTGGCGTAGAAGGCTGCACAGCTTGTGCAGCACCACCAGGTCTCTGCTCGGTCTCTATCGGAGGGAATTCATTGGGATAATCTGGTGTAGAAGGCTGCACAGCTTGTGCAGCACCACCAGGTCTCTGCTCGGTCTCTATCGGAGGGAATTCATTGGGATAATCTGGTGTAGAAGTCTGCACCGTTTGTGGGCACTCGTGAGCCCGGTTTAAGACCTTCATGCGTGCATTACATGATTTAAACCAGCACTACTGCAGCGCACTACTGTCACCTGCTTCCCTGAACGTTAGCTTGCCCGCTTTCCTCCACAGATCACATTTTGTTTCGTCTAACACCTGTACATAAACATCAGCATCACAGCGATCATTTTCATGCACCCCTGCGAGGGACTCTGTTTTGTCTCTTCCCTAAACCCTCTTGCCGTTCCCACGTAACTATTTACCCTGTTTCCTTTTCAGCCTGACAGGATCTGGCAAAATAGCTGAGTGGGTTAAGCGCCGGCGGTAAAAAAAATCCACGTTTGCCTGGCTGATTGCAGAGTTTACCAGACAGTGCAGGGTAACCTCAGCTCAGTCTCGCGTCCTTTTAAAGGCAATAGCGCGACTGCCATCCATGGCGTTGGAAAACAATAACACCTGTTGTGAAGTGCCAAGGAGGAGTTGGCTTTGTGGTGGGCACGAAATACACGGTACATATTATAATAGCATGCCAGAGGGACTGGCATACTGTGACAGCTCCGCAGCAGATGGAAATGATATCAAAGCACTTGTGGCATCAGAGCCAGGCCAACACATCCTCGTTCTTGCTCTGACACCGCAATGGCCTGTGGGTATACAGGGCCCTCTGACATCGCAATGCTGGTGCTCTATGGAAACAAACGCACGCTACCCCGGTATGCAGCTTATGCACGAATGAGTTCAGTTTGGTCAGTCAGAGGAATCACAACTTTTAAAATAGTGGCCTTGCTTCTCATGCCTTCCTGGGCGTCCCCTCTATACCCTGCCTCATCCCAGCTATCTACCCAACTCTAGTCTTCTCTAGCACTGCTGCATGTTCTATCATACTCCTCCTTTGCATCTCTGATAGGTAACATAACATGTGTGAAGGGGAAGAACACAGATGCCTTATTGATCCACGTGTTGGGCAGGATTTCCTGGTTCTCTTTTTGCACGGGCTCATTCTCCGTTGTGTTTGGGCCCCTTTCAGGAGAGTGAATCCGACCAATGGGGATCTAAAAAGATTTCTCATATATTGTCAGGTTTATTTATCATGTGATGTGTGCGTTTGCAATGCCGCTTTACTGAAAACAAAGAACTAATGTAGCTCTAGAAAGACAACTATACAAAAGGCATTGTACTTTCACACAAAAGCACAGAGAAACGCAGACTGTGGTCTGGTGTCTTCAATGGAACCTTCAGTAGGAGCGGAGGGCGTCTTAAGTTCCAGATTCCTCACTTGACTGGTCAAACCAATAGTCCTCCCTGTGCTTTAGCTGCTGAAACTGGAGGCGCTTAGAAGCTATTCCTTCTCCACTGGGTGCTATACAAGAAACCCTCACCTATGCACTTTCAAGAGACAATTCGTTTTCTGCATATTTCAAAATATGATTGACCCTTTATAACGTATGTAGCTCAAAGCCAATTGTCTCTTGGCTGACCCAGGGCAACAGAATACGCTTTCTTCCACCAATTTCATAAAATATATGCACTATATTTCAACAATGTTTGTGAAATCGTCAACGTTTTGATAAATTAATAAACATAACGGGGCATTTGTAAGGAAATATGTCTGCAGAAATAGACTGTGCAGTTTTTAAAACATGCACATTTACTGCAAAAAATGCAGCAACTGCATTATTTTCTGTGGAATAATAGTTTTCGACTTATTTGCTTTGGAAAGATCTACAATGTGTTCCCAGGAAAGGAAGTTTGAAATGGAAGTAAATCGTTAAAATAAGCAGATCGACGTTTGCTTGGGATTTTCTCAGCAACGTAAGGGAAGTGTTTTTCCCTCTTGTTGCTATTTCATCTAGCTTCTTTCTCCCCCCGCTGACCCTTTCCTTTTGTAGGCTCCAGGGGCAGACATCTGACCCGCAACTGTCTAGATGTGACCACATGGGTGCCCAGACTGCTGGCAGACTGGGCGTCTGACGTCCATTCTGCCATCGTGGTTCTTTTAAGTCGTGCCAGCTTTTCTGTCACCGCTTTCATTGTGGTTTACTTTACAGAGTCTTGCTGTCTTGGCCTGTAATATGTGCTTCTTCTTCTCCCCCGAATTCTAGCGCCAAGAAACTTCCTAGAAGGCATACATGTGTGCTATGAAATGATAAAAACCGCACATAGCAGATTATTGCGCACAACCAATCATTCAAACGTCCTGCAGCATGACACCCACCGATCCAGAGGTTTACTTTCGTCTGGAGCAGGTTCTATCTTTTAGTGTTTAAAGAATTATTGATGTGAAATTGATTTCATTGTTTTATCCTAAATTCAATTCAGACTGCATTCAATATACCTGATTAGCCAATATTTCCTAAAAGGAGAATCTATGCATTTTCCATGGTGTTATTGTTTCACATGGCTGACCTGAGCCCTTTCTTTATGTAAGTGCTGTATTGATTCTCCAGTGTAGGATTTTGAATCCCTCCTTCTGCCAGTGAGAATTCTCTGTACTTGCCTCCAAGTTTTCCTAACCTGCTGTCTGGCCAGCATGATTGCACTGCCAATGAAACATTTCCAAGTCACCTCCAGAGCTTAAACGGATCAGGGTTTGTCCAAAAGAACCTTTTCTGGGCTGCAACATCTTATATTTCAGTATCTTGATCTTTGCATTACGGACTTCATTCTGTACATTCCACTATAGCAGGCATCAGCAACTTTTAGCTCTCCAGATGCTTTGGACTGCAACTGCCATCGGCCCTAGCCAGCAATGTCAACGGCGAGGGATCATGGGAGTCGTAGTCTAAAACATTTGGAGTGACACACGTTGCAGACCCCTGCACCATAGCATGAGAACAATTTTCAGGGGCCCTTTTACTGCTGAAGCGCTTACTCCTTATTGTTACATTTAAACATGTTTCCAGCCTAAAGTACACCCTGTATTCAGTATATAATTTATTCATTTATACCAATGCTGACCTGAAGTCTGTATGCATGTAAGGCTTTTCCCCTAGCCTTCATAACTATCTTTTTCTGGGCTCCAAGGATCATTTGTGTAAATACACATCAACCTCCTAATTTCTTGGCATGAAAATGGAAGACATTGGCACCTGTAGTTCCTAATAATCACTGTTGCCTCTATATGTGCTTCTATGGCAGGGGTCTGCAACCTTTGGCTCGCCAGATGTTACGGACTACAAATTCCATGGTGTCTGGCTATTGCCTAATCTGGTTAGGGATGATGAGAATTGTAGTCCAAAACATCTGACCTAAAAAACTTCCAGAGGACTGGGTTTTTCTTTGGAGACAGAGGCTTAAGACAGTGCCCGGTACGAAATGATTAATCTACAAACAAAGGGTCTTAACTCCTCTCCAAAACGTACCCTTAAAGATCCGAACTCATCTATGGGGAGACATTATGAACTCACCTCCTCAATTGCAACAAATGACACTCACAATCCTGATTGAAAAAATATATATGTATATATATCTTTTTATTTTATTATGATAGATTCTTAAAACCCTTTTATTAAAAACCTAAAAAAAAACAGTATATCAACCACAACAAATCCTAATGTGCTAAACAAAAAATGAAACTAACAATGAAAAAAATCAGCAGAAAAATTGCTTGGGAAGCAGTCCTAAGGTAGGACCTGGAAGATTCTATATACTTGTGAGATAGAAACTACACCATTTAAAGATAAAAAAAAACAGAAAACCAATTACTACAGACAAAAAGTGTTTCTCTCTGTGGTTGCTATTGAAATTATTAGACAAAACAATCAATTGTATACCTAACAAAACACATGACATGAAAGAAATATAACAATAGCATCTAAGGTAAAACACACATTTGATGTCTAATCTGGAATCTCTCATACAATTACTGAGATACTTTGAGTAATTCTAAGTATGTAGCAGCTATTAGTGCCTTATTATTCTTGGGACAACATTCTCACAAAAACGTTAACCCGACATGTTTCATTCCCATTAACCTTAGAGAGGATAAGTAACGGGAAATTCATCAGGGGAATATTTTACAAACACCAGTTAGCATGTCAATTACTGGAGAAATTCCGTATACATTCTGTGAAACTTGATACAAAGGAGTGAGGGTAGCTCATTTAGGGTGGCTACTTTTACTGTGAAGTTCCAACCTGAGGGATGGAAAGGAAAACAGGGCGAATCAGTTGTGTACCTTCGGAGCAAACACTAAAAATAGTAGTTTGTTTACCTTTAGAGCTATTGACAAATGAAAGGCTTACCTCTCTGCCAATTTATGAATAGTAGCAGGGGTAATCGCAAGGTCTACTTGAGAAGGAGGTCTGCTCTCTGAAAAGTAGTCCTAAACATCTGAACATCTGGAGAGCCAAAGGTTGCAAAGTACAGTAATGCGTTAATTGCACGCAGTCGTGCGTAAAGCAAAAAGCGGTTTCTTTTCAGGGAGCTGTAGCTGCTCAGGAAGGGGGTTGAGGCGATGAAGAATAAAGTTCTACTCCTTGAGGAGGGCCTACCCTTGCGAATAGAGCAACTTTCGGGGTTCAGGAATAGCTGGAAAGCGCAGGCTAATCCGGCCAAGGTGAGTATCTTTTAAAGGATTCTCATGCGTAAAACAGATGGATGTGCCAGGGGGCCACCGGTAAGTTTCCGTGTCGGGACAGTAGCCTTTTCTCAGCTCTCGAAGAAAGGAGAAGGATAGTTCCAGTGCAGCACGTCTCAGGAAATGGTGGGGCAGGTCTGCAGGCACTTACAGCAACAGTCACCACAGCGGCTGACACAGAGACCTTAAATGCTCGCGGCATGGCACACTCTCATAAATCGCAACCCAGAGGAGCTAAGACAATGAGTTTTGGTGGGAGAGGGCCCAGGACTACAAGTAATCAATTCCCAAAGTCTCGAGTCTCAATTCGGGATGGCAGCGTTCCTGTGCGGTACCCCGGTTTCTAGCTGGACAGTTCAGTGGATGGGCCAGGAACACTTCTGAAGGGGCTCTTTGAGAGGAAAAGCAGGAGGTTCCGAGAGTAGTTGCTCCCACTACTCCAAAATGGCAAAGCCCCCTTACAGGCCTTCTTGGTGCAATGAAGAAACAGTGTTCTGAAGGGACAACAGCGGGGTCAGAGTGCCAAACCTTCATAGCACGTCACCGGCGGTTCCTTCAGTCTGCTCTCTCATTCAGGATACTTGGCTCCTTCTGTAGTTCATTGTAAACTTAAGGTGATCGACCTGGAATGGATACAGAGCCCCTTCTCTTATCCAAGATTCGTTTCACGCTCAAATCTAGGATAACCAATGAAAGATCTGCTCTCTTGCATGCACGCCCGGCATGGGCCAATCATGGCCCACAGTGGTTCCAGTCATTGAGGCCTATCAGACATACGGGCACCAGTAGTGTGGATTGGGACCAGACAGTCCCAACCCTCTTCCTGGGCACAACCACCCGTGGCATGCAGGAGCCCACGAAAGATGTGTTTTTCACAGGAGGCTGCATGCCCAAGTAAGGAATACCGGGGTTTTTCAACCTGATGGAAGACAAAGGGACAAAATGGCCACATGACAGAACAAAAGACTTCATGGCACGGCCATTTTCGGCACCGTCCACAATCTTGAGCCAAACACAGTGAAGGCGGCATGGTCCGTAAAAATACTTTAAAAGTAAACTGCTGCCACCAGTTCGTCCTAGGAGCACTTGTACAAACACCAGAAAATCCTTAGAGGGTTGCTAGGGCCATAAAACAAAAGGACCCCCATGCGCTGCGCTGTACTGTAAGATACTTGGCACATAGATAAAAAGTTACCAAGAAATGGTAACATAGTCGAAGACGAAGGGACATATAGTTGCCCAGTACTGACAACCTGAAGGACGTGTCAGTTTCCCCATAACAAGTGAGCGAAACCCCAGAGGAGAGCAGCCGAAGGCTGTGCTCCACTGGAAAAAGTCAGGTTAAGTTAGCCAAACAAAAGCAAAAAGTTTGGGGGTTCACAAATGGAGGGAAAATTGCACCTAAAGGAAATCTTTCCTAGCAGGTGTCTAAAAAAGTATTTATTTTTTAAAACTTTGGTTTATTGACTTTGTATAGCCAGCGTCTTGGGTCACTTCCTTTGGCATGGGCTTTGAATGATTCGCTCACATTTTGGCCTGATATTAATGATTCCAAAATATCCAGCTTAGAAAAATAGTAGATAAAGAAATCGGGTAATTCCCATTCTCCTCTTTTTAAGGCTGAAAATTATTGACATTGAATACAATCCTTTTTTAGTTCCTATATAAAAAAATAAACAATAGACTTACATTTTCTGAAATAGCTATTGGGGGCTTCTAAACTAGTTAACTGAGAGAAAAACATGATTTTCAAAAGTATTAACATCAGATTGGCTGTAGCTTACAGGTCTGATTGCCATTGAGGGAAGGAAATCCTGTACGTGAAACTCATATCAAGGGGACGATCTGCTGCACTGTATGTTTTGTTGTCCCTTTTATGTTGGATTTAGACGCAGCTATTTCATCCCCATTCTATTATCTTTAGTCAACGTCGCTCAGGTTTGTTGTATCTTCAGTTGCTTCTAAATGACTTTGTGCCACAGGTAAATTATCGGCCCCTGCCCGGAGAGTGCGCCCATCTAATACTGCTACTGCTCTAATGTTCCTGTTTTAGTTGTTGAATTACCTGACCTTGGGAGAAAGGGAGTCTATTAAGCCCTGTTCTTGTTTTGATGGTTTTCTGATTTTGATTTACTGTTGTTCTATTTATGCTTTTATGGATAAACATTCTTTTTACCTGAACTAAAGTAACTTGTTTTGACATTTTCACACGAGGAGGACTTCCAATAAGGTACAAGGTGTAAACCAATGGTTCCATATTGATCTTACATAGTTTAGTAGCAACACTTAATTGAAACTTCTATTTGCGATTCAAAGTGATCTATATCAATAGATATGTGTTTTTGTTTTTCTTTAAGTGGTGATTAACTATGCAGTGTGTTTGAAGGTTTCCGCTTTTGAGCTGTTATCCTTATATGCTGACAATACAACATCCGTGGCTATGCTGGACATGCCTTCTGTAGAACATGTGGGATTAGATGTGTAAACTAGTAGATCGAGGCTATATAGGGCATCCAGCCATTTGAAGTGCAAAGTGTTATTAATGAAATCTTGATGAGAGTCATTGCTAAGAGCTCCACGTAGATGTTCATTAAGCATTGTCGCAGGTGACACCCCTACCTAGTCCCGCTTCGTATTTTACATGAGCGAGTTACTCTGTTGTTCCGCGCAATCCTTGCCCTCGGGTTCTTATACAGGGCTTATATCACCTTGAGAAATTGACCTGAAAAATAAAAAATTTCTGTCTAACTTGTGCCACATCCTAACTCTCATGGATGCATCAAGGCCAGGGTTTAGCAACACTTCCCCTCAGTAGCAGGTAGCCCCTACCATGCTCAAACATGCCCGCCCACAAAGTCCAACACTGTTACAGAGATGTTGGAAAATTTACGATCAATCGCCGGCCTTCCTTGTGTAGAAAAAGCCCCCACATCTGCGGTTGCCACTCATACACCGCCGACCACAATGCAACACCGAACAGCTTCCTCAGCGGTTACTATTACGCCTTTTACCATCACCGAGGCAACAAAGCCAATTGTATGGATATATCATTGAATAGCTTCTAATGGGTAAGGATCCAGGTGGACCCTGCACCCTGATCCCACTCGATCTCTCTGTGACCCTACGAAGAGATACGATCTGCTCACCTGGAGTAGTTTATAGAGTGCACTATTCTGCCATTGGCTGCGAAACGAGGTCTAAGGTTGAGCCAAGGTTTCTGTGCTCTAGCACCTTGGGGCATCTCATGTGCTAGATGGAATTACCCATAATGATCTCAGACCCAAACAACCAGACAGAATCTGGCAAAGTAATACTTTATTGTCAGCATGAATAAAGTAGGACAATCAGGCGAACAACAAGTCCCAGTCCACACACTCACACTTCTAGTTACACAAAGACTTTATACCTCAATTACGTCAGCTATGATGTCAACCTACGTGGCAAACTGTAAAACCTATTGAGGGGAGGGATTGGTTAAGGGAACATATGTATCTATATATCATATAAGTGATAGTGCTTTCACTGGATGCCCCTTATCTGGTAGGCACACCTTGAACCACCTCTAAATACGTATAATACTGATTATAGCAGAATAATAGCAGCAGATTGGCCTTTGCAAAATTGTATAGCATGTTGCTACATAGACCATCTGATTGGTCGGCATTCTCTCCCAACCTTGGACTTTCAGCTTGTTAGCAGCAGGTAAGCAAAATGAAACTCGGGTGCAGAGAACAACGTCCGACTACTGCCCACTTGCCCAATTAGAGCATCATCTCTCATCGGTCAAGTCCCAAGCCAAAGCGTCTTCTTTATATTTGACCTTGCAGCATGCTGTCCTTTCCGGGACATTCAAGGAAGTGTAGGTACACCATTATCTTTATCTAGAGCTTATGAATAGCCATTGTTTTCAACTTCTGAATCACATGTGAGTAGACCACGAGTTTGTCCATCTCGACCTTCTATTTACTGCTATTTGATTAACTGGGCTGGGTGTTATTAGTCTTCTTGGCCTCTGGAGACCTGCTCACTCCGCCTTGCATAGACTTTTTGCATCCTTGATTATCCAATACGTGACTTTCACAGAAGTTTTCTTCTCTGCTTAATCTAAGAGAAATATGTCTTACTTACCTGGCCTATTATATTGGCTCCCTTTGTGCTTTGCAATTATCCCTTGATGTGGCATCCTTGGTCCTAGGCCAATAGACTCTTCTGTGTTCCTCAGATGAAGCTGTCTTTCCTGCATCTCTTGATTCTGCAGCCCTGGTCTGTCTCCGAGTTAGCTTGAATGGTTTCAATACGAGTCGGATGTCCATCTTCCTGTCATGGGAAACTTTGCCACGCTATGTTTTCTTCTGCAGCAAGCTTCTATGGGCCTCATCATGAGCTGGGGGGGGGGGAGTCCTTAAAAGTGGTGGTAACAGTAATAGCGCCGCCAATACCTCTCCACCGGATCATGAGTCTGTGCAAACACCGCCGACTGCAAAAAGCAGCCATTGCTATTACAACTGGCGCTATTACAGATGGTGCAAATACAGCCGGCCACACGAGGCGCAAACACAGCCGCATCACAAGTCCATGTCCGGCACTATTACTGCCATAAACCAGCGCAAATACAGCCGGAAACACAGAGCAGTTACCTCCAGCTTCCAGCAGGAGGTAAATCAACAGGTGCCTGAAATTAAGCCACAGGTAATCCAAATACATCACAGAGAGCTATAAAAAAAGGCACACCCCTTCCAAAAACACTGTTTCCCACACTATTCTGCCATTAGCCACTGTGAGCTGGGAAATTGCTCATGCTGTGTCTGGAAATAGAGAGGCAGGACAACTAGGCTAGGGCACAGGGAGTAAGAGGGGGAGGAGGAGGACAGCACAAGCAAGGTGTGCACCCATCCCCATGGTCAAGCCCTCACCCTGGACCCTCATTGACAACCAGTTGGTAAAAGTGTCCCGTCTGAACAGAAAGACCAGCACAGACCTGCTCACCAAAATCCAGGATTACATAGGGAGCCGGATTAACATCCATACAGCTGTGCCCCCAGTGCTTAAGCTAGTGTCAGTATTGCAATTTCTAGGTATATGCACTTTCCAGCATTCTGTGGCCATGCTGCAGGGCATGACACAGCTCACATTCTGTGCAGTGTTGGCCCAGGTGACGGATGCCCTCCTGCGGCATGCGCAACACCACATCGCACTGCGTACCACCCCAGCCCAGAGCAATGCCATGAAGGCAAAGTTCTATGCCATAGCCCAATTGCCTAATGTGATTTCAACGCCAAACTGCACCCATGTGGTGTTGGTGGCCCCCCAGACCCGTGAAGCAGTGTACTGAAATCGCAAGCACTACCACTCCCTCAATGTGCAGGTGACATGCAACCCCAACCTCATCATCACCCACTGCTGTGCCTGCTAGCCAGATTCCACCCACGACTCCATGGTCTTACAGAACAGCACACTGCCAGGATACATGGAGAGGCACAGGGGACAACGGACCTGGATAGTGGGTGAGTAAAACTGCCTGCATCTATGCACTGTCAAACACCTGACCAAATTTGGGGGGTGGGGGTTCGGACAATGACACAAAGCATGGCATGACAAGTAAATGCAAACACAGTACCTGGCCAGCTCCCGCACAAATGACAGTGTACAACCCAGGGAGCATGCACATGTTGAACACGCCTGGATGGACATGCAGATGGACACATACTGCAGAAATAATCCCCCACAAATGTCTACAGGTACCACAATGCATCATGCATAATCAAAAGCAATAACAAACAAAGTCCCACATTCCAGCACACAACAGCAGCACTGCCATTGCCGCACCCATGTACCGCCATGCCGCAGCCGCAATGCTGACCCACTGCCCCCAGAAGCATTGGGAATGCCGATAGGCAACCCAGCTAGCCACAGGCACAAGAACAATACCCAGCCACAGGACAGCCACCGGGTACATGCCACCGACAGACACATCACAAAACATTTGCTGCGACGTAACCGGGTGCATGTGATGCCAATACAATGCATGATACTAGTGACACTGCATGCACAGGCATGGTACGGGCACATGCCATGGGATGTGCCCCATATGCATGCTGCGATGCCCTTGGGCTGTATGTGCGCTATACAAATATAAAAATAAATAAATGATTATCAGGATCTTCACCCCAATCTGACAGTAATTCACAGTCCTCACCTGATTCGTCCTGACTTGTTGAGGATTCCTTTCTTCTCCTTTTGAAAGGCTTCTTTTTCTTGAAGAAGAGATACAGCCTGTCTCGAAGGGAAGCCATTATGTCTGCCGAGGAGTGCCTGCGGACTAGGGTCCACTTCTCTGAGACAGCCAATAAGGGGAAAAGCCTGTGTGGCAGAAAAACCCCTGGTAGTCTTTGGCGTGGTATGAGTCCAAACCGGAAGTCCAGATAAGATATGCTTGATCCGGAGTGAAGGATATGTGAGTCCAGGTAAGATATGCATGGTCCTTAGGTGAGGGATGGCGTGTCCTAGGGTATGTTAGAGAGGAGAGCTCCGTAATGAAACAGGCTGGGAAACCAGAATAGAACACATGGGCACAAGGAGACAAAGGATGCTTGGCACAAGATAGGCGCAGAAGGCGCAAGCCCAAGAGAAGACGAGGGAGACCCTGGGAAGGGGGAAACAGCAAGAGACCAGGAGAAGCCCAGAGGATCGGCTGAGGAGCTGGAGAACACAGGAGAACCTGAGCACAGCGCGGGGAGAGTAGAGCCTGAGAGCCCCGGGAAGTTTGTGGCAGCAAGCGTGAAGGGAAAGAGCAGGAAGGTAAATTCAGGAGTGAGGGGCACCTAAACTAGCGCAAAACCCGTAAGGAATCCAAGTGGGTTGCAACGTGCAGACACAGAGGAATGAATCCAGTTTATTGGACGCGGCAGCTGCCATGAGGAAAAACCGTTAGGCCGCTACTGCACGTTACGGTCTCTCCCAGATTCGCCACGGTCGACCGCACATGACAATGATGACCATTGCCATGATGCTGTGCAAGTCCACTCCCACACATATCACAGGGTGAAATGTCTGTTCCTCTCCCCATGCAGGTGACTCCGGATACCCGCAGCTGGTTTGGCCAATGACCCCTGTGCGTGATCCACGAACACCGCACAACATCACCTACAACAACGCACATAGCAGGACACGTGTGTGCATTGAACGCACCTTTGGACTCCTGAAGGCATGTTTTCACTGCCTAGATCGTTCAGGCTGTACGCTTCAGAAAATGTTGGAAAAATAGTGCTTATGTTTGCCATTCTACACAACATCTGCATGAGGAGGAATGTGCACCTAACCCCTGATGTGGACATGCCACCCCCAGAATATGATGATGAAGTGCCTAGTGCAGGGGCCACCACTGGCAACATCAGAGATGATGTGAGGGATCGGAGACTGGCTCGCCAGGCACTGACTGACAATTTCTTTTATGTCATTTCACTTGCACATGCCATGCAACACTGTGTGACTGTCACCACTGTAAATAAACCCCACAATGACACAATCAGGAATGTCCTCGCATTGATGTAGTTCAACTGTTTTATTCTATGTGCCCCAACTACCCCTTTCCCCCTAACCCCACCAACTTCCCAGCACACTATCCACCATCCCCTCCCACCACCAACTCCCCAGCACACTATCTCCCCTACCCCCACCAACTCCCCAGCACACTATTCCCCCATCCCCCTCCCACCACCAACTCCCCAGCACACCATCTCCCCTACCCACACCAACTCTACAGCACACTAGCCCCCCTCCCACCACCAACTCCCCAGCACGGCCACTCGTGGGTGTCATGGAGGTTGACGGAACGGAGCCGGCCACAAGGTTCTGCTGATGTTGCAGTTAATTTCCCTGTCGGATGGCTTCAGCGAGGGCAGAGACACTCTCCGTCAGTTTACGCACAGGTTGGGCATATAGCATCAGGGCAGATGTGTTGGCACTCGTCTCTGCCCTGTTGCTCACCATTCGCTGCACAAGCCTGAGGGTGGCCCTCTGGAGGGTATCCCTGATGGCCTGCAGATGTGCAGAGTGAGTATGACTGATGGCCTCCATCTCCCGCTGTCTTTGCTACATGGCGTCCAGCCTTTGCAGCAGCACGTTACCAGGTGGACTACGCGGTCGGGAAGGGGGGCTATACACTGGGCCAGGGCTGTATGCGGGTGAGCCATAGGATGCAGTGTCCACATCTGCCACGGGTGTTGATACACGATGGCAGCGTGGAGGCCTCCCTGGAGACTGTGGGCCTTGGCCAAGTGTTTAATCTGGGCTGGTGTCCCCCTGTGGCTCCTTAGTGTCACTGGAATCAGGTGTTGGATCCATGTCCATGCTGAGGGCTGCAGCTGTGGGTGCAGCTTGGCCTGCACTGCTCCTGGTGTATGGTGGTTTTGCTGCAGGGCCTGCAGTGCCACCGGCAGGCATGGCCTTGCTGGCTACAGGTGTGGCACAGCGGTCCGTGGCCGACAATCTTATGGGCTTTCGCGGGCTGCTGGTGGCAGACCTTTAGGGCCTTGTAGCGCCACTGCCTGATGGGCCGGCTGACTCCTCCTCCTCCTCCTCAGGTGCCTGTAGGGGACATAGGACATTGCGTCAGGTATGGTTCCACCACGTGTATTGGCATGCATATCATGATTACAATGGTAATGAGTGTGACCCCAGACATGTGGCCAAATTGTCATTTTTGGCCATGGGAAGATGCATGTGGGCCCACCATCAAGGGGTTGCTTGTAGCGATGGGTGTGTGACCAATGGCCTGTTGGTCATTGGCCTTCGTTTGGGGCAGGGTGTCCATGCTGGGGCGGATTTAGTCTGACATGCATGCTTGTGGTCTTTCATGGCCCCACATCCCCTCCCCAGGTGGCAGTGACATGGTGGGGTTGGGAAGGTGGCCTGCCCCATGGCACCGTTCATGGCTCTTTGGGCCACTGCTACACAGCCAGCAGGGCTGTTCTGTGGTGCACAGTGCTACATTCTGGGGTGAATGCTGCACAGTGTCATGGTTGCACCTCAACCGGCTGGCGCAGGGTACGCCAGTAGGGATGAGGTGAATATGGCATTTGTTTCGTTCACTTGCCTGCCCTTCCCGCTGCTGTGACGCTCTGGGGTGCCATTGGTACCCTGCCCCATGGCTGCTCTGGGGGTGCTGATGTGGTGGCCTGTCACTGTGCACTGTCAGCATGCCCAGCTTTGGAGTCTGCTGACGTGTGTCCCTGTCTACTGGGGTTTCCTAATCTGTGTTGTCATTTGTGTATGCATTGCAGGGTTGTGGGGGTCACTCACCTCTTGCCTCCTAGCTGACGGCTCCCACCCCTGCACTGCCATCTCAAGCATCATACTGCATTTCTCCTCCAATGCAGTAAGGACCAGTGGCGTGGCAGGCCTCTTTCTGTCGCCAGGGACTCCCAGCAGTGTTGGGACATTAGTCCCTGCACCCTTACCCTCCCACTGTTTTCAGCAGTCCTCACCATCACGAGGTACGCTGGACACTGCTGGCAATGTTGGTCCATATGGCTGTGCACCGCTGCCCACGAGTCTTCCTCTGCCGGCTCCATACAGCTCATCACATTGCCCCACTGCCTCGTCTGTCAGGATCACAAGCTCACCCTCGTTGAACTTGTGCTTTCTGAGGCGATGTTCGAACCCCTTGCCTCTTAGCCTCTCCTGAGACATTTCCAATGGTTTGCTATGCTAGATGGCTTCAGGAAGTGGAGATATTTCATGGATTGTCTTTTTCAAATGGCCGCAGTGATGCTTCCCGTTCCAGTGGTGACGCAATTTCCGCTGGCGCTAATAGCGCCAGGCTCGCCAGCAGTAGTGTTATTAGCGTTGGTTTTCCAGTGGTAGCCCTTATTGCAACGCAATTATCACCAGGTGCTAATAGCGTTACCGTCAGAGTCTGGAGAGTGTGCATGCCAGGTTGTGATGCAGGCTGATACCGCCGCACAACCCAGAGGTAATGCTATTTGCACCCAGCGGTAATTGCGACGATTTGCCATCCAACTCCCGATGAGGCCCTATATGTCTTAAATACCTTGCATTTCTGTTTATGTCCATTCACGTAGTCTCCTCTCACTTATCTCTGTAGTGCATATGATTTCTTTGCATTCGATTACATGTTTCTCTTATTTCTTCATTGACATCTTTATCCTTCAAGAATGTGCATATCGTTTCAGTGCATCCGTGTGTCTTTCTTTCATGACGTCACTCTCATCCCGTCCGATTTCACTTATAGCTCTTCGATGTCCAATGGTGTGTGCAGACATCCTTCCATCCTTTCAATACGGGGGCACATTCAATACGGTTGTCTGAGTGCACATCGTCTCTCATACACTCAATGCAGTATTGGGATGATACCTGGGGTCCCACATAGAGCTCTTCTCCTGCTTTTCCAGTGTGACGGAGGTGAGGGGGTGGGATCTAGGGATGGTGAGTCCACCTGTTCCTGTACATTTCTCTTGTGAATGTAGTGATACAACTTATCATGCATTTGCTGCACCTGGGACTTAATGCACCATACACCCTACATCTAATAAGCAATAAAGGCAAGTAAGAGGTCTATCCATTTCTCCCTAAATGTTTGTGAGCAAAACCTGTGTCGTGTTCTTAGCGTAGGCATGCGCTTAGTGTAGGTAGATAGACTGAAAAACACTGCACCTTTTGTTTCAAATGCCTAGTGTTGTTGTGTAGAAAGACAGTAGCAGTGCTCAGTGCAGGCAGACATACACATCAACTGTAAACACTTCACAATTGGTATCATGTTTTTAGCGCAGCATACAGCAAACACGCACTTCACAATTTGTATGAAGTGCTTACTTCAGTCAGACAGACTATAAGCAATACACTTTTTGTATCATGTGCTCACTGCAGTCATCTGCATACATTCTTGACACTGCACTATGTCTCTCTTTCCTGAGTGTTGGCATTGCAACGTCATTTCTCCCCAAGGGGAGCCGTTTCACACGAGGCATGGGAGATTCAGCCGCTACCAAACAGTCCCCCTAGGTGTGGTTTAAGGCGGGAGGACCTCATGGGGAGGGACTCCCCCGCTGGTGGCAAGTACGACCACCCGGGGTACAGCCCATTGAGTGTTGTCACTCCCCAACATTATCTAACCCTTCCCACTGCTCTGAACCAATTTATTGAATGTAAACCTACATATTGTTATAACACAGGCAATAAAGACAAAGACAAAGTACTAGAACGAAAAGATCACAGGAGACATGGAGATCGTTGGCTGCGCTAGTACTGGTACGAGGTGGCCCTGAGGAAGCATGAAGATAAAGACATTAACAAAAACAAAGGGCCTTATTACGACTGTGCCGGTCCGGAAACAACGGTGCTGGTAAGCCTACCAGCACAGTTCATTCTGGTGCTGTCCCGCACACCAAGGTCAGACCTGTCACGCGGGACAGCACCCGCTCGCAGAGTTCTCACAGAAGCACTGGAACTGTTGTTAACGGTGCAGTGCTCCCATGTCCCCATTGCCATGGAGTCCTATTAGACTCCATGGCAATGGGGACTAACAAAATTACCAGTGTCTGACTTTCCGGCCACCGGACTCAGAATAGCCCGGTGGCACTGGGAAGTAAGGCGCCGGTAATGTTTTTCAGGTCAGGCTGCAACCTGCCGGCATTACCGGCAGGGTAACCGCCCGGCCCGTAATGAGGCCCAAAGACTTGTACAATCCGCCAGCACGGGACTCAATACATTGTACAAGGAGAGACGATGGACTAACAAACCTGTCAAACACAGCCGGGAGAGGCAATAGGTGCGGAAACCAGTGACAGTTTCAAACACTGTGGGCAGCCCAGAGTAGCAGAAGAGTGGAGGACGCCGGCAAAGCATGGAGGCAGTTCTCCGAGAGTGTAGCTGAAGCAGACCCGAACGTGAAGCAAGAGAGAATAACCGAGCAGCTGACCAGAGTGCAGAGCCACCACAGTGTTGTAAAGACCGGAGTGAGAAGCACAGTGCAGCGGAGAGAAGTACCCCAGTCCCAGGAAGTCCCAGTGGCGTGCCAGAATCCCTTAGAAGGTAATGGAAGGTACAAGATACCCAGAGGGGACAAGGGTGTGGAAGATAGATGGGTCGGGACCCTAACCGGTATAACACGAGCATCCAAGGAGAGCTTCCTCATCAGTGGCGACAATAATCCCACTGACCACTAGAGATGGGACAGAGACCCAAACCATTGCAAAATAAGCATCTGAGGAGAGTTTTTTCATTACAGAGCCGACAAAAGCCCACTGACCACCAGAGAAGGGTTGGAGACCCAAACTATTGGAAACTAACCATCTGAGGAGCGCTTCCTCGTCACAGTGATAAGCCTGAACACCAGAGAAGGGTCTGGGACCCCAATAAAAGGTAACTGAGCAAGCAAGGAGAACGTCCTTGTGGCAGTGGCAACACTTAGTCTAGTGACCAACAAAGAAAGGTTTTGATCTTTGCTAACACCAAAACAGAATGGAAAAGTGTTTATTAAGCTGAACATTGTGGGAGGGGAGTTGTGTTAAAAGATGCCATGGGAAGGGAGTCCTTCCCCCTGGCCTTGTTGTGAACCGTGTCAAGAAATACCAGGAGAAGAGAGTCATTCTCCTGGTCCTGATTTGGGAGTTGTATTAAAGACGGCAGGGGAAGGGAGTCATTCCCCTTAGCCTTGTTATGAACTGTTCCAAGCAATATCAGAAAAAGGGAATCATTCTAACCCTAGTCCTGAACTGAGACTTGTCCTAGAGGCACCATGGGAAGGGAGTTATTCCACCTGATATTGTTGGAAACTGTTTAGATCTACACCAGGAGAAGGGAGCCATTCTCCTGGACGTGGAATTGTATAAAAGCTGTGTGTAAACCACAAGCCAGGGCAAGGGAGTCATTCCCCCTGGCATTTTTGTAGCAAGAGAACATTCTATTGAACATTATCAGAGCATCAGGAGAAGGGAGTCATTCTCCTGGAGAAGAAACTTTCTGATAGATTTTCCTTTAGTTGTACTGTGAGGGATAGAAGTAGTTTGTGACACAGGACGTTGGAGTTTGTTTTGACGGACATTCTGATGGACCTTTTGGTATTAGTTTTAAGGCAGGGAAACCCCTCTTAGAAGATATGGCTAGGGAGTGCCTTTTTGTGCACAAAAAGAAGTCTATAATCTTGGGCGCTTTGAAACACAATTTACTTTATGTATAAGCGCCTTACAAAGGCACAATAAATAAATAAATATAACCACCACCATACCACCTTTGTGTCAGATTTCTTATTCGACACACTTACAGCAGACAGACCGTAAAAACAGCACTATTTGTATAAGGTATTTAGGCAGACTCACATTCATAGACAGGAGGGTGTGCTGCAGACAATTCCTCCTGTTATGTGAAATGATAACTTTAAGCACTTCCTTTCAGGCAAAAGTTACATTTTTCTGTGAGTCTCATACTACACGCCTTGTCATCTGGCTGTCTGAGAGAGCTAATAATCTTTCTAACCAGACCCAAAAAAATGCCTTCTAGCAGATCGACAACCAATACCATACCCTGTCGATCAGAAGTAATATAAACTATTGCACTGAGATCCTGACTGCTGTAATACATTATATTTTTAATCCCATGCAACAGAGATAAGAGTAAAGGGACATATACATAAAAAGCACCATCAGGAATATTTTATTAGTGACACAGTGAAGGAAACGGTTATTAATCAATTGCTTGATACAGGAGACATAAAATGCACAGTCATCAGAAAAGTGATATTATAAGACAGCAGAAGAAGAAAGTAGGGTGAGAAATCCAGACATAGAACAGAGACTGTAAAAGGCAGAAGGAAAAGAAGTCATGTTGAGACTGGGCACAATGGGCCATGTGACTGTTCGGAACCATACACCACACGTGGTTCACTCGCTCTGTGGCACAGACCAATTAATAGGCAGCATGACAGGATAGGCCAAAGGTGAAACTGTAACTGTTCACGAAAAAGCAAGACGGGTTCATGTTTCAGCATATTCCGATTGTTAAGACATTACGGGGTACCCGTGAATGTGACATTCATGGATACCACGTGTGGCATCTTCAAGTCTTACCAGTGTACCCCAAGAACGCATTAACTGCTCTGTGTAACTATTGAAGCAGCATTACTCCCAGGATTGTGTCACTGTGACTGTAACCCCATTAAAAGTCACAATGTAACACATTGGCACATGCTTCTAACCTGACTTTTTGTTCACTCCCTGCACTCATGATCTTGGCAATTCCCTAAAGAGTGCCAGAAATGTAAATGAATGTGCATTACATGGAATTAGAGCTAGCTGTGCTCTCTCTACCTCCCTGACTCTCAAAGGGGTCCCAAATGATTTTTCTTTGAACATCAATTTTCCATGGCTGTGATCCAAGCATCATTCCTAAGCCAACAGATTCACCTCTACAAGCTCATGTTAATGAGATGGAGTATACATTACTAGCAAAGTATGACCACACTTGGTGTGAAACTGTTTTTCTTTTACTGTACTTGCAATAAGGCATTCATCATTTTATTCATCAAGGATTGACTTAATTGATCACATTAACTCTTTAGTGGCTTGTATGTTTCTTTAGTTAATACTGCTCCTTTAAACCGCTAAACCGGAAGCTTGATTCATATCAAGCTATACATTCCGTCCTGGTGTTAGGAAGGAAACCACATGGTAGTACTTTCTTCAATCGCAAGCAAGAGTACCATGGCAAATATTGTGTTCAATGGGGGCTCGTCCAGGATGAGCTCTGGTGAGGCAATGTGATTTAGTGGTTTAAGGTGTCACATATTCTCAAAAGGAAGGGTTGGAGGAAAAGTGTACAAATCCCCAGATCACACAATCTTGCCAAGTGCATAGGTCAGCATTATAACCTAGTCACCATACCACATGCCTTCCTACAAACTACAGAAGTGACAAAAATATTATTGATCAATTTTGCAAGAGTATTTTTTTTGCATTTACATTGCATGCAGGAAAAGCACTACTTAAACCTTTTCTGCATAAACATAGCTCACAACTATGACATTACGGTCATTGTCATGAAGGTATGCTTAATACATTTGACCTTTGGAACACATACTATGCGCTCTTAATGCCCTCACCAAGCACTGGTCCCCTTTTAGCTCAATCGGGTGAGACTTAATTGATTTCATGATGAGAAGATAGGCTGGAAGGAGAGGTGACAAGCCTTCAAGTCGCTCTTGCACACTCCCAATTCCCCAATTGACCGCAGTTACTCCCTTATTTTATAAGAAATCCTAATTTTACAAGCAGTTCGCTTGATTCTGTCCAACACTAATTTTGCACATCTTCTTGGAGTATGTACAACGTAATTACAGTCAGTTTGCTCAAAAGTTACCATACACATCATTTCCACGTATTTTCATCCACTGCGACTGGCAGCGGATTGGTTTCGGATTATCGTGAAGTGAGCATGCCACGCTGCACCATTCGATGGAAGACAAACATTTCCAGGTATCCCTTTCCACCAATGTGCATGTTATTCTGTGTGATCCAGGGTGCCCAGCACTGTGCTTCTATAACCGATAAGGAGCAGGAATACAATACAGTGCCATTGAGCTCCCCAAAAAAAGAGGTTAAGGGCGTCAAGACTTTGGGCTTATTTCTCTTTGTCAATGGAAGGGTCCTTTTGCTTCATGATTTGATTAAACCTCTCCCGGAAGTGCTGGTCCCTGCTGAGTCTCCTGGTGGTTTGTTTCATGTCTTCGACGGTGGTGGTTTCAGCTGGCGTGGCGATGAACGACTGCGAGTGCCGCACTGCAATACACAAACATAGATGAGGTGCAGAACCCCTGCAGTCCCAAGGTGATCTATGGCCGTGCTTTGGCTGGGGGTGTTGCCCCGTGTATTAACTAGAATGGCTCTCAGTGGGGAAGGGAAACAGCGCCAGTTCCTGGATGTGCTGGGTAGGAATTCCACACCTTCACAGATGGAGTGGCAAAGAAGGGAAAATATCTAGGGGTTCAAAGTGGAGACCTGGGCACTGTGTTCCTTTCAATCTAGTAGTTGACATACAGCCAGGAAAGGAGGTATTAAATATATGGTTACACCCCTGGGGCACCATAAGGGGAGATAGAAGTCCCCCCATTTGGAGGGTCCTCCTACTGAAGGCAATGCCCTGATCGCTACACCCCACAAAGTCAGGGAAAACCCTTGCGTCGCTCCAATGATGGGGACAGACAGGAGTTTAGGAACTTCTCTCTAAAGTGGACATTTCTCGTGGGGGATGCGGAGGGAGAGGGGCAGTCTGGTGGATTAACAGTTACATACCACTTAACACCCCCAAATGGTTTCAAAGATTAAAGGTTTTGATAGCCTCTGAATCTATAGGGCTGGGTTCTGAAAACTTTGACTCTATGAATATTTTAACCTACAAGTCCCATCAGCTGTAGCCAACACAATAAATGGCAGTGGCGGCTGGTAGGAGTGGCATCAATGTTTGCGTTGAATATGTGGGAGCGACCGAGCATAGCGAGGGAGCCCAAACCAACAAATGAACATTTGGAGGGTTCTTCCCGCAAGAACATTTTGAAAATAATGGGTTAAAATGGTGAATTCTCTCATTGACCCACACATTCATACATTCACACACATGCATTCTCTCATTAGCTTAGGCATTACATTTTTCACACAACATGTACTCACTCATTCACCCAGACATTCATAATTCACACAACATACAGTCTCTCATTCACCCAGGCATTCATACATTCACACAACAAACACTCACTTATTCACTTAGGCATTCATACGTTCACACAACATATACTCTCTCAATCATCCAGACATTCATATATTAACACAACATGCACTCAGTCATTCATCCAGGCATTCATACGTTCACACAGCATACACTCTCTCATTCACCCAGGCATTCATACATTCACACAACATACACTCTCATTCACCCAGGCATTCATGCATTAACACAACATATACTCTCTCATTCACCCAGGCATTCATACATTCACACAACAACATACCCTCACTCATTCACTCAGGCATTCATACATTCACACAACATACACTCACTCATTCACCCAGGCCTTCATACATTCACACAACAAACACTCACTTATTCACTTAGGCATTCATACGTTCACACAACATATACTCTCTCATTCACCCAGGCATTCATATATTAACACAACATGCACTCAGTCATTCATCCAGGGATTCATACATTCACACATCATACACTCTCTCATTCACCCAGGCATTCATACATTCACACAACATATACCCACTCATTCACCCAGACATTTATACATTCACACAGCATACACTCTCTCATTCACCCAGGCATTCATACATTCACACAACATACACTCTCATTCACCCAGGCATTCATGCATTAACACAACATATACTCTCTCATTCACCCAGGCGTTCATATATTAACACAACATGCACTCATGCATTCACCCAGGCATTCATACATTCACACATCATACACTCTCTCATTCACCCAGGCATTCATACATTCACACAACATATACCCACTCATTCACCCAGACATTTATACATTCACACGGCATACACTCTCTCATTCACCCAGGCATTCATACATTCACACAACATACACTCTCATTCACCCAGGCATTCATGCATTAACACAACATATACTCTCTCATTCACCCAGGCGTTCATATATTAACACAACATGCACTCATGCATTCACCCAGGCATTCATACATTCACACAACATACACTCACTCATTCACCCAGGCATTCATACATTCAAACAACATACACTCACTCATTCACCCAGGCATTCATACATTCAAACAACATACACTCACTCATTCACTTTGGCATTCATACCTTCACACAACATATACTCTCTCATTCACCCAGGCATTCATATATTAACACAACATGCACTCACTCATTCACCCAGGGATTCATACCTTCACACAACATATACTCTCTCATTCACCCAGGCATTCATGTGTTAACACAACATGTTCTCTCTCATTCACCCAGGCATTCATATATTAACACAACATGCACTCATGCATTCACCCATGCATTCATACATGCAACATACGCTCACTCATTCACCCAGGCATTCATACATTCAAACAACATACAATCACTCATTCACTTTGGCATTCATACATTCACTCAACATATACTATCTCATTCACCTAGGCATTCATACCTTCACACAACATATACTCTCTCATTCACCCAGGCATTTATATATTAACACAACATGCATTCAGTCATTCATCCAGGCATTCATACATTCACACAGCATACACTCACTCATTCACCCAGGGATTAATACGTTCACACAACATATACTCACTCATTCACCCAGGCATTCTTACATTAGCGCAACATATACTCTCTAATCCACCCAGGCATTCATACATTCACTCAACATATACTCTCTCATTCACCCAGGCATTCTTACATTAGCACAACATATACTCACTCTTTCACCCAAGCATCCATACATTCACTCAACATACACTCACTCATTCACTTTGGCATTCATACCTTCACACAACATATACTCTCTCATTCACCCAGGCATTCATATATTAACACAACATGCACTCATGCATTCACCCATGCATTCATACACGCAACATACGCTCACTCATTCACCCAGGCATTCATACATTGAAACAACATACAATCATTCATTCACTTTGGCATTCATACCTTCACACAACATATACTCTCTCATTCACCCAGGCATTCATATATTAACACAACATGCACTCACTCATTCACCCAGGGATTCATACCTTCACACAACATATACTCTCTCATTCACCCAGGCATTCATGTGTTAACACAACATGTTCTCTCTCATCCACCCAGGCATTCATACATTCACTCAACATATACTCTCTCATTCACCTAGGCATTCATACCTTCACACAACATATACTCTCTCATTCACCCAGGCATTTATATATTAACACAACATGCATTCAGTCATTCATCCAGGCATTCATACATTCACACAGCATACACTCTCTCATTCACCCAGGCATTAATACATTCACACAACATACACTCACTCATTCACCCAGGGATTAATACGTTCACACAACATATACTCACTCATTCACCCAAGCATCCATACATTCACTCAACATATACTCTCTCATTCACCCAGGCATTCTTACATAAGAACAACATATACTCTCTAATCCACCCAGGCATTCATACATTCACTCAACATAAACTCTCTCATTCACCCAGGCATTCTTACATTAGCACAACATATACTCACTCATTCACCCAATCATCCATACATTCACTCAACATATACTCTCTCATTCACCCAGGCATTCTTACATTAGCACAACATATACTCTCTCATGCACCCAGGCATTCATATTTTCACTCAACATACACTCAGGCATTCATACATTCACACACCATACACTCACGCATTCACCCATGCATTCATACACACAACATATACTCTCTCATTCACCCAGGCACCTTCAGCATGCCGACAACGACCGGAAAGCCTGCCCCTCACAGAGCGTGTTGGCTGACAGAAGAAGCGAGGACTCCTCACAGGTCACTCAGTGTGCTCTTACGGTAATAGTGCAATGCAATGATGACAGGCCGCAGGGCTGACCTTCCTATGCCCCGATCGCCTCTCATTATTGTGCTCCACTTTGAAAATAAAAAAAACGAACGTAGCAGGGGGTCGCACCCCTGCATAGAGGCAGACAGCACAGTCCCCCCAATAAAATAATAGGACTGTACTGCCTGTCACTCAAGCGAGGGAGCAGCACCCCCCGCCCATACATACAGGTCACCACTGGTAAATGGTAAGGGATTATGGGAGTCATAGCCAAAAACAGTTCGAGAGCCACACTTTGTAACCCCTGCTAAAGGTGATAACTGGGCACTGCAAGATACACTTACATTCATCATGATTCTGTTGGTTCTATGTGATTTCATCCAGGAGATTTGGTCGAATCCAAATCCATCTAATGTTCCTTTTCTTTTAAGCCATTTGCCTGCAAATATTGATTGATTTGTAACTTAAGGAGATCCGGCTAAAGGTGGAGAGAGCCAGGGAGGCCATTCCAGAGGGAGGTACCTGCAGAGGAGAGAGATCTACCACCCATTCTCTGCTTGGAGAAGCGACTCACCCTCAGAGACGTAGAAGTAGACGAGCGGAGGGTTCCAGGAGGAAGTTACTTAGGAAGAGAGAGTTGAAGGCAGTGAGGGCCACGACTACGGAAAGCCTTGTGAACAATGCATAGGGTCTTAAACTTGATCCTTGTAGCCACCGGGAGCCAGTGGGGGGATTTCAAGGCCGGAGAGATGCGGTCCCTGGGCTTGAGGCCAGGGATATGTCTCTCGGTCCTGTTCTGGATGAGTTGAAGAGGACAAAGAGTAGATTTAACTCCTCTCCCTTGCCCACCACCTTAATTATTACCAGTACCCACCCCCACAGATGTTTGTGGCCCAATTCGGCCAAAAGAATTGCGATGGATTTGGCTTCGACAAAATCTCCTGCAATGCTATCCCAGTTCTGTTGGTGCCTGATCCTTACTAAACTTTCCTTACTCCAACAAGGGTGGAGAGGATATTCCCCAGGGTGTTGATCATGCAAGGGAGTGTTCTGGATGTGGTAGGCTTGACCAGGACCTGGGTAGTTCCCAGATAAGGAAGGGGAGACGTTAAAAGGAAGGGCACCTACGCTGTTTCCAGGAAAAGCTGGCCTTCCGGCGGTGGAAGCGGCAACTCTTGATGCGGCGCGTGACGTCTTTCTGCATGTACACAGCGTTCTTCATGATGATGGGCTTCTTGGCGTCAAGTTCAGCGTTCCGGATACACTCTTCGAAGAACTCTGTGTTGGGGAAAAGTGCAGGTCAGTGGAGAACAGTAACTACCTCTCTAATGCATTTACCACCTAAATATCTGTGCATGCAGAGACGTCCACATTGATGCCTTGCCTGCCTGAACTGCAGGAATATTACAATACTGATAGTCTTTCCTCTATCTTCATGGTCTCCAGATTCACCAAGGGATGTCCCTAAAAGCAGCCTCCTTTCGATGCCAAATTAGGAAGCCACAGCACTTTATACATGGGCCTTGATTCACAAATGACTTTTAGAGAAAGTACAGGACTGCTCAAAAGCGTTGCATTTACTTGGTTAAAAAAAAGGGCAGGCAATTTACTAAGGGGAGTCTGAATGCCCGCACCATAGATGCGCACTTTCTGATGCCCATATTTTGCCCACTGGGCAGGGAAGAGGCATTGTCATGCATGGGACAGCGCATATTGTATTAACAATGGGATGTGAATTCCCATGTGTAGATAAGTCTCATGTTCCCCAGCGCCTATTGGAACTGCACATTGGACCGGGCAATACACAGAAGGGTCATTTCTGACTTTGATGTGCATTTTTGTAAAAAATAAAAGACATATATCAACTCAATTTGCCCCAGATAGGTGCTCAAAGGGAGACTACTTACACACTTCAAACAATTGTGCTTATATGTTGAGATTCTGATTTATTAAATATTATGAATGTATCCCAAAAATCTTTCTTGCTCTTCAATTTAACATGTATAACTGTTCTCAATACAGTGAAAGCAATTTGTGTTGCAATTAACAATCTATGCATTTTGAGTTGCATGCCTATCTTCAAGACATACGTGATCCCACAAAATTCCAGTATATGGCATCTCCAAATCCAGTGGCCCACCAGAAAGTGACCACCATGTCGTCCCCTACCTTCCAACTGCAGGTCAACATTTGGTAAGTGCCAAGAAGGCCTGCTTGGCGCTACAACGCCTTCTACAAAGAGCTACTGTGGGGAACACATACTCTCGGTGCCCACCTTCTGTCCAGAAGAGGATTTCATGAGGGCTCTGTGCACCTGGACTGCTGAGTGCGAGGTCTGGGGCCTCCTGATCCCCTTCCTAAGCCTCTTCCTGGAGGGGATCTTGCATCTGTCTCGCCTATTTGTGATCACTGGATTCCCTTCAGGTGGCGATGGTATGGCTGCTGATAAGAACGCTGATTATATAGCCCAGCTCTTGCGATGCGGTTCTGGAAATTGGAGATTTGGGTTAAAAAAAGGCTTCCTTTTCTCCTCTTCCTTCCCTCTCCCCCTCCCGTGCTAACTCTACCTCTGCGACTGGGGCCTGGTCCCTTCAGAGTGACACAGGGACCAGACCACCCACATACCAGACCCTCCAGCATCCCCTGCCAGCACTTGCCCTCAGGCTCCCTTCCCCGGACTAGCCCTACCTGGCCCACCCTGTCCACTGCACTGCCCCCCCTTCCCCTCGCACTTGCCATTCGGCCCCAGCACTTGCTCTCCCCCTCCCTTTGTGCACCCCACTTCTGCACTTCTCCCTCTACCCCCCCTGCACTTACCACCTTGTCTTGCACTTGCACGGTAGGATTGTCACAAGGCCAATATAACCATTTTTGTTGTTCTACTTTCTTCCTATGTCCCCCCCCGGACTCTCATCTTGCCTTGTGGGGCCTGGAAACACTTGTGTATAGGCACCATACAAATGTCCAATAAAAACAAAGAAGCCTTTGCTACACCGATTACATTCTTGGCTCTTTCTAAGTAACTATTCCACGGGTATTCCAAACTTAAAGGTATTGTCCAGATGGTAGCTTGGAGGCCTGAACATTCATAACCAATCATTTCTACCCTGGATAAATATTTTATGGAGCAAGGCTTGTTAAACTGAGATGTTGAAACAGCAAGATGGCAAGCCATTTCTCCATCATTGTAAACTGCTTCAGGCTCGTTCTTGACTTTAGCTCAGTTTAGGCTTTATAGAGCGTTCTGCCACCAGAAGTTCTCCTGGAGCTGAACCATTGAGGGCCAGCAACAAGATAAAGGAGAAAGGGAAAAAGCAAGCTAGTTAGAGGGCACCAGAAAAGACTCTAGTTTTTAATGCTCGATGAACGACAAGATGATTTGGCAGAGTTCGGATTGTCAAAAGAACATTGTTCCTAAGCTTGGCTGATCGAACCCCAATTCCTAGTTTTGCGGAAACTACAAAGATTAGGGAGAAATTTAGAGATAGACCATAAGCTATTGTGTGGTTGATATGTAAAACATTTCTTCAATATAAAGGCGTGGCTGTATCATTAAAGGCCCAATGAACTATCGACAGTGCCTTGAAGTGGATCCGGTTAGTCACCGGAAGCCAATGCAGCTGATGGAGGCAGGTGAAATATGCTCAAAGCACCTTGCACTGTTCATAAGACAAGCTGCTACTTTCTGGACTACATGTAAACATGTGCTCAGAAAGTCAGAACCTCTGGGATTCAGGGAATTACAGTAGTCCAGTCAGTAGCCGACGTTGCCGTGACTACACATCGGGGTCCCGGATGGGCAGCAGGTGGCCGACTGTGTTGAAGGTGGCAGACAGATCAAGGCCAGCGCTGTCTTCCAGCTAGACAGGACAGAACCATCACTTTTGGATCCACTTCCTGGGGGTGAACCAGTGCGGGAGGATCACCTGGATGGGGGGTCCTTGGGGAGTGGGACACTGATAGGTGAGACACGGTATCCCCCTTCTTTGCACACCTTTTCCCCATTCTCTTCCGTAGGACATTCAAAAACACTGCCCCCCCTTTTCTTACACAAACCCTTTTGCACAACACGAAAGACAACGGACTAAAACCAGAGCCGTATACTTGACTTGTCCCAATACCAGGGTCAGGCAAAGTCAGGCAATTAACCAAAATCACACACACCTGATGGCCCTTTCCTTTCCCCACAGGGATAGAAGGTGGAGCAAAAGACCACAGTATGAGCCAGGAAGACCGCATAACAAGACAGCTCTCCAGGCCCGGCAGTTCAAGAGGAGGAGAAAGGCGGCGACTATCGAGACGCTAACAAGGAGAGACACAACCTTGCCGTTTTTGATGCAGACGCACAAAACGTCCACAGAAGTAATCTTAAGACCGATGGCAATAGCCCACGTGTGTTGCAGCAGATGCTGGCGGTACACGGAGCGTGCCTATGCTGATAAGCCCGAGCAAGGGAAACTCCTGCTACTGTGGTACCGGCCTTGACTCTAGATACAAGGAAAGCCAAGCGGTTCATCACAGCCAGTGAACCAAAGTGAAAGCCGATAATGACCGAACTGTGTTGAATGAAAGTCGCAAAGTGGCCATTTGAAGAAAGTTCAAAGAACTACCAATAGTAAAAGGGAAAACCAGCTGTAGAGGGAACCGGCACCACGTGGGTGCTGACTCGAGAGACTCTGGTCAATCCCCTGTTGAGTAAAACTACAGCTACCAGAAGGCCATATGAGAGCCGCCAAGATAGGTCAAAGTGGTCATAAAGGAGATCAAGTAAAACCCCTATAGAGTCGAAAGCTTAGGGAAGTGAATCCCGCATGTTGAAAAATAACAAATGAACTGTGTTTCGTGGAGATTAGCAAGAGTTAACACAGCTGAGGGATGCTAATGGAAAGGGGCAAAGTCTAAAAGGCTCATGAGGAATAGTTGGTGAAGATTTGCGAAAATAAGAAACATTGCATTTGGGGTCCGAGCCCAACCGAAGGAGATCCAGGGGTGGAAAGTCACCACCCAAAGCTCATTGATAAAATAACTGTTTTGGATGATGTTGTTGAACTCAACTTGCGAGGGGTCTGTGCCCAGAAAAGTGAGACCCAGGGGTGAAGCCATCACCCAACATACATTTGGAACATACTTTTATTTGTTTTACTGAGACATCAGGCCCTCGAAGGCAAGAGACTTTTGAGAGTAAAGAGACTTGGCCCTTGAGAACCTAGTGGCTGAAACGGAACGGTCGACCCATGCTGGAAAGGCTCGCGTGTGTGCTGTGCTCCAAAGTCCCAGCTTGTCCTGTGCCAAAAACGTGGGGGAGGGCGACCTCGAGGCAATCACATCCTGACTTATTATTCGTGCATATTTTTGTTCTTTATTTGAACACTCTATCCCGTACTCTTTTATTTAGCGTAAGGAATTGGCAATAGGTTTTTCTTAGTATAGGCCTTTTTATTTTGACACAACATCACTGGGACTTCCTTATTTTCATTTGATGGTCGAAGCTTGCTCCCATCTTAGATGTAGGTTTAGATTAGGTGTTTTCCACCCTGCATTAACAGTTTAATAAACACCCTTGAACTATGATCACTCGTGTCTGTCTTTACTGTTGGCACCATGAGTTCCTTACAGCTGCCACTCCATTGGTTGAGGAAAGATTGACCATGTTCTTGGTCACAGGAAGGAAGACAGGAAGATGGTCCTTAAACACCTGACAAGGGTCTGATGGGGGGGTCTGCATTTGGCACTATCAATGAGAGCCAGAGTCCTAGGAGAGTCTTAGTAGAGTTGGGGGGGGGGGGGTGGAGGGTTTACATTAAGCGGGTCAATAGCAAAGTTGGAACAGGCTGATACAGGAGCATATAAGGGACCAGGGTCAAAATGACCATTCACGATGGAAGAGGGAATCTTCTGAATCTTGGAATCGAAACAAGATACAACATGAGTGCAGAGCTCAAAGTTGGACAAACTCTTGAACATAAGAGCTGCAGAGTAGGCGAGTTATTGAGCAAGGGTAAAAGCTTCTTTATGTTGTGGGCTGAAGTAATCCTAGAATCAAACTGTGATTGCTTGTGCAATGGTATTTCAGTAGAGCCTTCAATGATTCTTAAAGTTCTATTTCGTTGGGGAGTCGTACTTTCCCCGTCATTTGTGGTCCAGTAGTGTATTATGTTTTTCTTTTTTAACTCAATAGACGTTCTTCCACTTTTTCAGGCGTGTTTTCTCAATTTCTTCCAGAACCAAGGTATACCAGGTGAGCTGATCCAAGGGTTTGGGTATGTTTGACTGAATTTTTTTTGATTGCAGCAAATTGACCACAATTTATCTGCTCAGGGCCCAATTTAAACGCACATTCCTTTTTTTTCGTCCCCCGCCTCCAATTTTGGACACCCTTGCACCCCTAAAATTGGAAAATATCAAACATGGGGAGTTTTTGACACACCCGCAACCCCCGCTCTCCAGGGTTTGTATTTTGCAATATATGTGACCAAATTGCCGCCCCAAAGGCCAAATCACCCATGCAAAATTCAATCAAATTGGTCATTAGGACAATTGTTTTAGGTCAAATAGACTAATACCGATCCAAGTACTGGGGTTGAGCGGGATATGTTTCTACAAAGTGGGTCTAAAAATGGAGCCTTGTCCAATGCCTTTCTATTTTTATAAAAACTGGAGGGCCAGAGCAACTTTTCACCAGGAAGTCTGGGCCTGGCACTGTAAATAAAACTAGAGAATTATCTAGTCCAGGTTAATGGTTGTGTAGCCTACGTCGTAATGGCATTAGGCAGGGCAAAGATAAAGATTGAATGATGGCTCATGGGCTACATTGACATCAGACCCCATGGGCGGTGGAATACTTAAAGGAAATTATCAGAATAGGAAGATGAGATCTGAAATTGAATGGACAAATGTTTAGCCCCTTTGAGAAGATGGGGGCAAGTTTCAAGTAGGAGAATAAATCCCTCAGGATTACAGCAACCTCCCCTAAGGAGGGCCTGCTATATTATTTTATACAGTTTTGTATTCAGAGGGAATGGGCAGAGACATGGCTGGTATCTGTGATAGAGGTTTCAGTTATGATTGGTCTGTTAAGTCTAAGATCGGAATTGAGGTCAAAGACGTGTATCTTATGCTTTGCTAGACATCAGAATTGTAAAAGGCTACAAGATACTGAAAGACGTAATTTTTTAAGTAGGATATCATGAGCAAGGCTTATCAACCTGGGAGGCTAGGGAGGTAATGCCCGTAGCCCAGACATTTACAAGGAGGTGGGTAGTGGTATCAGATCTGCTGAGTGTAGGGACCGGAATGCCTCTCTCTGTAAGATGCCATGGAATAAATCTTCAGGCAAGAACCACAACATCCTCTCCATTTTCCCTTACAGGTCTTCACATCAGATTGTTGCCCCTGTGTGGGGGTGTGGAGGAAAGAGAACCAAAACTAGCAGACCATCTTTTGGCAAACACAACCAGAGACTCTGACGCATGTTATAGCCACACTATATGAAGAATTGAACAAGGAACGTTGCACCGCTTCTCTGGTCTCAGAGACCACTCTTAGGGTGAAGTTGGGATGGTTGAGGCTCCTGCGTAGGTCCGAGGAAAACCCACAGGTGAAAACATCACCCTGGAGAAGAGTAATGTAACTGTTGGATGGATGGCCTCATTTGAAATAATTCTTAAATTGCAGGAAGCAGAGGCGTAGCCAGGACTGTCTAACTAGTGGGGCCTGAAGCTAATGTAGTTGGGCCCACCACAGTGACACTAACATCTGTAAATGCCCACAAAGTGCTGCTGAGTGGGCAGTTACAGATTTCGGGTGAGCTTTACCCGCTCTGGCCCTACCCTGTCTACGCCTCTGGCAGGAAGCCTTTGAAGAATTCTTGCAGTAGCCTGATATAATCCATACCTGATACCCTCCATACCTGATAACATCTATACCTGATATCATCCATACCTGATATCATAACATGGGAAGGACCACTCAAGGGAAATCTTTTTATTAAAGAGTTTTACAGTCAACTCACTTAGGCTGCACTCCTTGACCGAACCAACAACAAAATCCAATCTGATTTTCAGAATGAACTAGTATATGGGCAAATAATCAGAATGACATTAAGTACATGTGTATTTTCGGGATACATGTGCACTGCGGGCTGACGTTCGCAGCCTGAAGGCCTGCCTATCATCTCGGTTGGGTTCCGAACCTTGGATGTTTTTAGGCTCAACCTCAAGACATCAATAAGGGGGAGAAATAGAGACAGCCGATGGACCTGCCAGCCGGGTACATTTTACAGATCGCCGGGCAGGAGGCCAGACAGACGGACAGAGATACGGGTAGCGGCAAAGAACCGCAATGGTAAATGCCAGGTAATCTCCTTTTTGCTCAATATCCAAGCCATATCCTCTTGGCTCAGAGAAGGCCTGGTGAGAGCTCTCCCAAATGGCCAATATGTGCCATGTCATCTGCCAGTGTCTCATGATCACCTGAAAGCTCTTACCATAGTACATAAGATCACATGTCACAGAAATGTATTTGTATGTTTTAGATTAGCTGTGCATTGTACAGGTTACTTTAGGCATGACACCACTGTACAGGATTGGTCACCCTTACATAATTGGATATGCCCATTTAAACCTGAATATAGTCAGAGGACATTTAAGCACTAAACTACATGGGTATAGACTTATCCTCACATATATTATACCCATATGATAATGGCAGAAGAATATTACAAGGGAGGACTGTTAAAGGTCTTCAAAGTATTTGCTGGCTTCCACAACAGAGGATTTGCATGTGATGAAGCTGATCTCGCTGGGGCTGACTCACAAGGCACAAGGTCCAGGGACATTTGTATAACTAACCCATGGTGCAATTTCTGGAACTTATGTTCACTAGGTGTGCTGTAAACTGAGTATGCAAAAGCAGGTGATTCCCAGGAGCAAGGAGCATGCTGGTCAGAGAGGCCAACCACCAGTCCAGGGTCAGAAACCTACACACGGCCAAATGCACAAGAAAAACAACTTCTTTTTTCAATTTAAAGAAGTGAGTTTTTAACTGCCGAAGGGACCCTCTGTTAGGATAAACTCTTCGTAAGGAATTCACAATCGATTTCTCACATTTGATGAAGTGAAATTCCTGACTTCTGGTCGTTTCAGGCAGGATTGTATTTCTACTACCAGGACAATCAGGAGGAAATCTGCTTCTGCCTTGTGAATCCTTCGGTGCAACTGGGTAGATGCAATCATTGTCAATTACCTGAACACTCCCCTGGCTGCTCCTGGGTGTAACTTAGGCAGGAGGAGGTCAAACTTACCCGCATGGGGCCTGATCCACACAGTTGCATTGGAGAAAGTCAGGAATCTGCCCTGGTCCTGCCGGATTCCTGATCCACAAAGTGTAAAGCTGGAGCCGATCGGAATCTGCAAGGAGCATCCTTGAGATGCTGACGCACAAATGCCAACCACAAGGCTTTGCCCAAGTGCCTGTCAGAAATGACCCAGCCATTGCCAGACTAGCTCCAGTTTTAGGCTTTCTGGCCTAGGCAGAAGGTAGGAGGCGTGACATGACCACAGACGCCTCCTGCTTTGCTTCATTGCAAATCTTTGCAAATCAGGACCGCAGTTTGCACTTGTATTTCTGTTAGTAAACCAGGTGTATTTCACTTGTTTATAAAATCACACAATGAAAGCTTGCACAAGTGCTTCTAGGTGCCAGCTTTCCTTCTGTGGATATACCACAGTGAGTGCTGCGCACCTTCAATCATCGGCCGTGCGCGGGAGAGGGCGGAGGACTTACTCTTCAGATGGCTGACGTCGGCTTTCATCTTCTCCTCCTTCTCCCTGTTCCGCTCCTTGGAGTTCAGGCCCTGCTCCAAGCTCTTCAGAGCCTCCTCCGCCTCCCTCAGGCGCCGCTCTAGGTCCATGCGGGCCTTCATTTCAGCCTAAGTCAAAGAACATGCGAAGGTTAAGTGTGTCACAGCAAGTGTGTACCTGCTCTAGAAATGTGTTGTATAATTATTCAATGCTATTATTTTATCAAACCCTGGGAGAATAAAAGGCTTTGTTCGCCGTACCGGGGGTTTCAATCTCTGACCTGCTGCCCGCCCACCTATTTCTGCAGCGGATGCATCAACCTAATGAACTATCCTACCAACTTAAGTAAGGGACTGTCGGCAGTGTCTAAATACACACACACATCCACACCATGACTCTAGAATCATTGCGTATGGAGAGGTCTACCCTTGACCTCTCCTGGCGCTAACAGCTGAGTCCAAAAGCTGGGAGTGTGATGAGTGGATTCTAAAGTAAAGATACGTATGGCCCCCAACCCGATGCAATCTGTTCAATAGCAATACTGGAAATAGAAGAGGGGCCTAGCAATGACTCTAACCCTCAAACCCATTCGGCTAGGGATCAATGTGTTTTCATCAAAATTCTACTCCTCAAATATTTGTTACTGCTTTTTCTACATTTTATTAACGTCCAGAATCAGCGTGAGACCCCCAGCACACCCTCTCCCCACTCCCTATTGCCTTACCCCAACCTACCACATACCTTTTGGCAGCACAAATCGGTAAACAAAATGCAGTTAAACAGACGACGAGTCAAAATTCAGTCAAAAGATATATTTCCACGAATACATCTAAATGCAAGCCTTTGGGCCCGATATCTCTCCGAAATGAGGATATGGAGATATTTTCAAAACTGCCGCCCACCCGCAGAGGCGTTGCTAGTGGCGCTATAGCCCCGAGTCTTTTGGTGTAGCACCGGATAGAAGCTCAGGGCCTACAACCAAAAGGCTAGCTAGCCCCGATTCCCGACATTAGCGTATCCCCGGATCTCTGCCAGACCTAGCAACACCCCTCCTCACCCGTCTTAACAGATGACTGCTGACGGGGGTCATTTCAACCAAGGGCTCCGTACTTGGTGGCAGCTGACTCAATGGATACATAAAAGCATAGCTAGGTCAGCTCTTTCCAATGATGCCTGCCATCAATGCCGAGATAGCTCGCACTGGTTATTGGGGGCTTGGAAGTGTTCAGGAGACTTGGCTATGTGGGCGATGCACTGGAGGAATTCAAGTATTCTTTCCGGAAGCAAGAGATCAAAGGGCAGCACAGGACATGATCTCAGCAGACGCATGAATCCCAGGGAAGACCAAGGCAAGGCTGTCCTTCGCCACATGTCTTCATGGTGTATATCATTTAGATCACCTTATCTCAGAGTCTAACTAATTGTATAGAAGCAAGACCCTTTAAATATTAAACTAGCCAGTTAATGAGTTCCTTATTTCGGAAGATGTAGGTCTTTCAAATGGGATTCAGAGAAATCATATATTTTATATGTACTAATGTGTTCAAGTCTCAATTAGGAAAATTGAAAAAGGCAAAGAAATTAATGCTGAAAGATCATGTAACGGAACACGGAAACTACGTGAAAACAAACCAAAGAAATGACACATTTGTTGGTCCATGCAATTTCACGCCGGGAATATACTTTCAGAGAAAATTTCTTAAAGCTATAGACGAAGTAAAAGAATTGCAGAAACAGTGAGCTATTTTACGCAGGACAATACACTGAAAATCAAAGCTAAGGAAAAATGATAATGCTTCCAACGTGTATTTTCTGATTTTAAAGTTCTCAGTTGGACCAGAGAAGACAGAGGCAGTGCCCCTGTGAACCAGAAGTAAAGAGGGCTCTTTAGAGGCGTGTTTCTCTTCAGCTGCTACCATTCAGCAGTGTCCTAAAGGCTGCTGAGGGCGCAGGGGAGGGGCAAAGGTCTGAGACACCTCTTCACACCCTCACCATGTCAGTAGGGCCTGGCTGACAGGTGCATACAAGAAAACAGTCCAACACAGACATCCCTCACATGGTCCTGACCATGGGAACCCAACCGGAGATGTCAACAGCGACAGTAGACCTGTGAATCCTCATGGACAACGGAACCACAAGTCAACGCATTAGCTAAAAAATGCTTCTACGTCCTCTGATTAATAAGAGGCATCCTTCCCTAGCTCTGCTTTGCACACAGACCCCTCGCAATCCTCTCGTTGGTATTATCAAGGATAGACTACGCATATAGTTTGTACCTGGGAATTCCTCAACAAAACACCAGAAAGCTATTCACGCATCTCAGAAAAACTACAGCGCGGCTAATTCTGAGATTGATTAGAAGAGAGCACATCACACCGGCCATAAGAAGTCTACAACGACAACCAGTAAAGTAACACATCAACTTCAAAACCCTCTACATTGTCCATACATCACTACACGGGCAAGGAGACAAATTCATCCAGACAGAAATCACCCGACACCAGCTGATGAGAGACTTAGAATCCAACACTGATCTCCAAATACAAACAAGACTCTACGAGAAAAAAAAACTCACTTTCAGGAAAAGTCTAAAAAACTGGATTTTCAACTCGCCGAGATTAACACTGATCAACCATTTAACAACCACCCCATGAATGGACCGCTCAACCCACACAATCCCTGCATCTACAAACCAGAACCAGAAACAAGGAAAATAAGAGATAAATGTAGAATGGAAAACAATAACATAACTACAAATAACCAGAAATCACCTAAAACCCACTAACCACTTCTTCCCTCCCACACAACCCGCACTCCTAACCTACAACATATACCTAGAGGGCTAGTGAATGTACCCACCAAAACATGCAAACCGCACATCAATCTAACCAAGCTACACAAACCCAACCACCTCGGACAACAAACAAGTCAAACTCTGGACGCCGCCCTTCCGGTCCCAACAAGCCCAGTGCACAAAACAAAGCACACCCAGAAAGCTCACATGCACAAACACCAGTTTCTCCCGGTTCTGCACACATCAACAGATGCGCAGAAAATCTATCCTCTCCCCCTCACTAACAAACCTTACTCCTTGCAGAGCCACATGAGCGCCTGGAGGGCATGAAAATGGCAGCAGTGTGCGTTGTAAATCAACTTAACATCACATAACATAACCCACAGGAAAATATTAAATCGCCAGGAAGCAGCATGGGATCTCCATCTCTGTGGGCCAGAGGGCTGCAATCTGATGTAAACGAGATACGGGGGTGGACGTGGACCAGTGAACAAAGGATGACAAGTCCCACTAACTCAGTACATTACATATACATTTTATTTCATCAGTACAAAAATATATGTGCGATATTTATTATGATACTAGTGCGTATGCTTAGCATAAAATCAATATTTTAGACAAAACTACAAATAATCAGGCTCATACCCAAATAATCTCCAACATTCATTCACATACACTCTCACATATCAGCAGTGGCCTTCCTTCTTTTGTGTGTAAACAGAACTTCATGTTACACATATCCCATAAGGTACTTATGCAACATATTCCCACCCTATCTTTATTACTTTTATGAACAAACTATCCAACTACACCAGTAATTTAAACCCAGTAAATTAAACCAGTAAAGTAAGTTGAACCCGCCGAAGAAGACTTTCTTGGTTAAAAGGTATTTTATCTTTATATCCCCTCTATTTCAATGGCAGAGCAAGACTGTGGCTTCCTAAGGGTTTTTTAGTCTCTCAAATGACCAAAGAAATGTTGAGAATCTTTTGAGAAAGTGGTCATTCACTAAGTGTAAGTGTAAGTGTGAGTAGCCAATTAGGTGGCTGGAACACCGAACGAGAATGCACATTCTCTGCCCGCTGTTCCAGCCACCCAAGACCTTTCACAGAGAGGCGCCATTTTCTTTAATTTAAGGTGGAAGCAGGGAGCCTCTCTCCCTGTTGCCTCCCCAACTGCCCAAAACAATCCAAACCTCTTCACCAGCTCCTCCTTCCACACTTACCTGCTGGACCGGAGCTTTGTGCTGCGGCCTCGGTGCTCCTCCCGCTCCCGGCCGCCACCATAGAAATGAAAAAGGGAGTTTGTCCCTTTTGCCTATGGTGGCAGCCATCTTAGTTTTTTTTTTTTAACCAGAGATTGGCATTGCTTGTGCACCAATCTGTGCAGGAAAATAATTAAACCATTGGCACTGCAGTTAAACCCTGGGTGCGAAAGGTTTTCACCCCCGCTGTGGGGAAGTGGACACTGCATTTAACGGCCCCGATCCCTCACCGAGGCCCGAACTGGGGGCTGCTAATGGCCATGCCCACCCCCCAAAGTGGGGGTGAAAGCATATTCTCCATCAGTTCTCAAAATTTCGGATGATCCGTTGTTTGCTGTCTATGTTGATCAGATGATCGTTTGGATAAAAGCACAAGAAGACCATAGAGCTCCATGATGAAGAATATGGAGCGCTGCATGCTCACAGTGCACCTCCCCTGCTCAATGACAAGCACACACCAGGTGCATGGCCTGCTACTGCCATCAGCCCTCTCGAGTACCTTGAGGTCGGACTCTGTCTGCTGTTTTTCCGCGGTGAGTTCAGAGAGGGAGTTCTGCAGGGCCTGCGACTGGGAGGAGTAAAACTCCCGCTCCTCCTCCAAGGCTTGGGACTTCTCCTCATTTTCCTTCATCCTGCCACAGAGCATGAAAACAAGGAAGAGAATTCAACATTGTCGGTTGCACCATATATTATATTTCTCAGCTGCAATCCCAAGAGTGATCATCTCCTTGGTTCTGATGTGCCCTAAAGGCATGATAGGGTCACTCATGCTAATTAGGGGTCACCTGCTGGGGTACCTATTGTGTTACAAAGGTTAATCAATGTCACGCTGTGCCCCCATTCACATGCCTGACGCCATGGGTTGCTCTCTACCAGAGCCTGGCCAGCCCTGCTAAACCTTCTCTCTACCAGAGCCTGGCCAGCCCTGCTAAGCCTTCTTTCTACCAGAGCCTGACCAGCCCTGCTAAGCCTTCTCTCTAATGGAGCCTGGCCAGCCCTGCTAAGCCTTCTCTCTAATGGCGCCTGGCCAGTCCTGCTAAGCCTTCTCTATACCGGAGCCTGGCCAGCCCTGCTAAGACTTCTCTCTACCAGAGCCTGGCGAGCCCTGCTAAGCCTTCTCTCTAATGGAGCCTCGCCAGCCCTGCTAAGCCTTCTCTCTACCCGAACCTGGCCAGCCCTGCTAAACCTTCTCTCTACCCGAGCCTGGCCAGCCCTGCTAAGCCTTCTCTCTAATGGAGCCTGGCCAGCCCTGCTAAGCCTTCTCTCTAATGGAGCCTGGCCAGCCCTGCTAAGCCTTCTCTCTACCGGAGCCTGGCCAGCCCTGCTAAGCCTTCTCTCTACTGGAGCCTGGCCAGCCCTGCTAAGCCTTCTCTCTACCGGAGACTGGCCAGCCCTGCTAAGCCTTCTCTCTACCAGAGCCTGGCCAGCCCTGCTAAGCCTTCTCTCTACCGGAGCCTGGCCAGCCCTGCTAAGCCTTCTCTCTACCAGAGCCTGGCCAGCCCTGCTAAGCCTTCTCTCTAGAGGAGCCTGGCAAGCCCTTCTAAGGCTCCTCTCTACCATAGCCTGGCCAGCCCTGCTAAGCCTTCTCTCTAGAGGAGCCTGGCAAGCCCTTCTAAGGCTCCTCTCTAATGGAGCCTGGCCAGCCCTGCTAAGCCTTCTCTCTAATGGAGCCTGGCCAGCCCTGCTAAGCCTTCTCTCTACCGGAGCCTGGCCAGCCCTGCTAAGCCTTCTCTCTACTGGAGCCTGGCCAGCCCTGCTAAGCCTTCTCTCTACCGGAGCCTTGCCAGCCCTGCTAAGCCTTCTCTCTACAGGAGCCTGGCCAGCCCTTCTAAGCCTTCTCTCTAATGGAGCCTGGCCAGCCCTGCTAAGCCTTCTCTCTACCAGAGCCTGGCCAGCCCTGCTAAGCCTTCTCTCTAGAGGAGCCTGGCAAGCCCTTCTAAGGCTCCTCTCTACCATAGCCTGGCCAGCCCTGCTAAGCCTTCTCTCTACCAGAGCCTGGCCAGCCCTTCTAAGCCTTGTTTGGCCAAATGCACACATGCATTATAATCTTATTCCATGACCTCCAACACTCTGGACTTCGGGCCCCCAGGGCATTTCTCCTACCAGCGCATTGAGACTATAACAATGGTAAAGGCGCTATATAAATGACAGCATTTATATAGATAACCAACTGACTTCTGGAGATGAAAGCAGTCACTTGATTACATGTGATTTCATTGAATGAAAAAACAACAAATGAAATTTTAACGAATAAAAAACAACTAAAACCAAAATAACTCATTTTATTTTCATTGTTTTTGGGGGGTTCCCCTCCAAAGACCCCCTTTTTTTGTAATACTTTTCCCCCATGCCCAAACCCACTATTCCCACTCCCAAACCCATTTTGAATTTTTCCCAAAATTAGTTATTTTTGTTTTCATTGTTTTTTTATTTGTTAAAATGTCATTAGTTGTTTTCTATTCGATATAATCAATGCACACAAGTCAGTCAAGTGTGTCTTTTATATCCCCTCAACCATTGGTGCACCATAGGAAACACACTTCAAGTCACCGGGACGCCTCCTATGCCAGATCGTTTTGCTTTTTTGTGGGCTTGTTGCATGTTGTAAAGACTCCTTTGGATCTGTACCGGACCCTCACAAAGGTTTGCTATTGCCCCTGGACCTGGCACTGCTTACCCCCCACTACTAGAGTCCTGTGGATGGTACACAGTAAAAGTAGCGAAAATGGAGAAGTAAACATAACTTTACTAAGCACAACTGAGCACAAAATCAAGAAAGCAAAAATAACCGGACTTAAATCTGTTCTGTTAATAAAGCAGAAAATTTGTCAAAACATAAAAGAAAAACACTTCTGGTTAGGAGCAGTCTGGTTAATAAGTGCTGAGGACAAGGATATTCCTCCTATTTGCATCGGCATGCATAGTAGCCAAGCAGGTAAGGGGTGGCAAGAAAAGAGGAGGGGCTTGAAAGGATGCTTAGATGTACTGTACTGGGGTATTTTTATAGTATACCTTGTGTTACGATGGAGTAACTGAGTACTCTTACAAGTCAAAAATTAAGTATGAGAATTTTAATTCAAGTCATACCAAAAGGGCAGAGATTGAGCGGGAAAGGGTTGCATAAGGATGAGTCTTCTTGGCAAAGTAAAGGATCCGTTCAAAAGAAAGGGGGTCCCCCATAAAAACCACTTTACTAACCAGCAGAACTCTAGGTCCAGGGGTGTGTATGCACTACCTCCCAGCACAAAGGGGTACTTCACCCCTTTTTTTGTAGTTCCTCTTCTTGGATCGTCTCGTACCCCTGGCCTGGGTTCCGCCAAATCGTGTTTTCCCAACTACAAGTTATAGATTCAGTACAAACTCTTACAGGATCCTGGGAAATAACCAACAATTAGGAGAGTGCCAGGGTGAAAGGTCATTCAAGGCATGTGAAGGTGTGAAGGGACTATGGTAGAAGGACCCGTTGTCTCAATTCTAATATCCAGTCCCTACTCTAATCCATACTGAAGGGGGCCCCTAGGGGCCCCTCGTGCTATGGAAACAAGGCAATAACCATACATTAAAAGATGCGCCAGACACGAGGTTCAAATTCCCAATGCTAGGGTTTATTGCAAGCAAAAGATAGAATCAATTGTCCAATTCTGATCTCACGCCCCACAACGTGAGTTTCCTAGACCTCGAGGGACGCAAGAGAGCGAATTGCGTAAATCAGTTACATATATACAAAATGCATATCATACAATCAACAAAGTCATGTTCAACACCCCTCTTTAATAAGTTCCTTTGAACTCGGGATGACGATGGACATATCCGACGAGTATGACGATTATAATGCTTTAGATGTCTATTCTAATAACAATGTGCAATTTAGAAAGTGCGGAGGCATCTTTTAGAACCAGTGGTCGAAGTGTAAGAAAAGAAGTAGTGGAACTATGTTCCCTGCTGGCCTGCCCCGCTCCTCACAAACCCCATTGCCTTGCCCCCTCCTACACACAATACAAACCTCCAAACACATTTGCCTGCTGTTTAAGGGAATGTTCAGGGCAGTGCACAGAAAGTGCAAGTTTCAACTGCTTCCTACACTGTTATTTTAAAACAAAACCGTTCCGGAACGGTTTCTTTTTAAAATATAAGTATAGGAGCTGTAAAACTTAATTTTAAAAAGTAGAGGAGCACCGCTCCCAACCGTTCCCGCTCACTTCGACCACTGTTTAGAACACAGTGGTTCTGTTCTTGGAAGCAAGCTGCACACGGGGGAAGAGCCACATTCCAAGCTTTGCTATCTATGAGGTACTATTCGTGTCCTGGGAGCCGACACGTTCTAAAGGGTTTTGCGAAGGGGGGCCGTAAGAAAAGCGTAATTCAAGCATTTAACTGTATTATTCTAACATATTCTACCATCGTACGAGACTGGCTGGCAGCTGTGAAGTGATTAAATGCCCTGCAGCTTCCTCCCAAGGCTACAGAGAGGGAGCGTGGGCATTCCTCTCTGGGCTACTCATGAGGAGTTTCAGCAAACTCTTCAGTCCCGCGACCTTGCCCTTTCATATTCAGACAACAATGTTAACAGTTGAGCAGAGTAAGCAGAATCCGCAAGAATTGTAAGCTGCAAAGCAGTTTTTAGACAGAAAGCAATGAGTTAACAAGCAAAATGGTGATTCTTGCTACATTTAAAATGGCTGCTCCTTGGTCAAGCATAGCAGTTTATATTTCTATAATTCGGTGCATAAGACGGTTGGCCCACGGCCATCAAGTTACGTCTATTATTCAAATAAAGGGTATTCACTTTTCCAGATTGACGATACAGTCCCAGAGACCCTTCAAAGCGCTTGCAGTCTCAGGGAGTGTTATGTGCCCCAGCACGCTTCTTGCCTTGGCCTTGGGTATCGCTCTTTGACGGAGGTCACCATGGGTTTCATTGAAGTTTCCAAGCACTGCAAAGTTCCTTCGCTCTAGTGGCTTTGCAGCTACCACATAGTTGCCAACTTGACCCAGTCCAATCTGTAGGTGCTTATCCAGTCCTGTTTTTTTTTTGCATTCTGGGACTTGGAGTTCCACTTTCCCATTATAAAACACAGACTACAAGATCCGTAATGCAAAGAAAAAAACAGGACTGGATAAGCACCTAGAGATTAGAATGGGTCATGCTGGCAACTATGCAGTATCTGGACTAGTATTACTCTGTTGGCCTTTCTCCACTAAAGTTTGGCTCCTACCAGCCTTTGGGTCTTAGCCCCCAGCAGCCCCCTTACTTTGCCCTTGACCTCCTTATACTGTGCCTCACTTGGCTTAGCCATAGTCTGTTCAGCATTCTTCCTGTAAGGTTGACTATTTGGCTCGGCCACCTCAGGTTTCCTCTCCATAGCTCTCCCTCTCCTCCTCTCAGTGCTGTAACACCAAACCTCTGGAACACCGACCTGTTATCCACACTTCTGCCTTGTTTCTACTTAATTGTATAAGATAGTTTAAACATTAATGGCCCTAGTGATTGTCGCGTTTGGTGAGTCCCTTTACAGCTGTTAGCCTACTTTTATTTCATTGTTAGTCGCTAATAGATTCCACCTCCTTCCATGTGTGGGCCCAAGTGTTGTAAATATGGCTCAGGGGTTGTGTATTCTTTACTGACTCAAGGAAGCCACTGCCCCATCTCCAGTGATCCCAGAGCTCAAGTACCCTGTCCGCCATCTTAAGGTCAGGCATTTGTGTAATTGCAGCCAGGTCATTCTACGCTTCAGCCACTGCAGTTGTCAGGCAGCGTGCATGTCTCCTGTGCACACTTTCGTTTGGTGCGTCTATGTTCTCTGAAGTTCCTTCTTGTATGGCAGCGATTTCCTTTCTACATTATTTCCACCAAATGGTGATAACATTGGGCGCTTTTCCCCACTTCGCATGACGCACATGGCCCTGACGGTGCATACTGCGGCCATGCCTGATAAGTGGCTATCAACAGGTAGCAGCAGGGAGCTTGGGGGAAGACGGGGCAGGCCCTGGTCAACCCTTCATATGCCCTCTATCTGAGTTGTACCACATAGCTGGTGGCTGCTCCTAACCCTCAGAGTACCCCAGCTCCCGCACCATGTGAACCAAGGGGGGATTTGTCACCTATGTTTTCTCTATCTTTTGATCTTTGGCCCCTGAACTGATGAAGCCTTCTTCTCCGGGTAGCCATGTTTCTCGAGGTTAAATACACAGAGGTACTCTCAGCATTAGGTCTTGGCTGGTCCTCCCCCACTCTGGAGGACCTTGGAAGATAGTCTTGGGTGCATTCGAGGAGTAGCCCTTGGTTTTCTTCATGATGGTATTCTTCCAACCAAGAAGACAAAGTAAGTGTGGGCTCTTGGGTGACGCCCCCAGCCAGAGACGTTGCTAGGTGGGGCGGTTTAAGGGGCTGTAGTTCAGCATCTTTTGCTTCTAGCCCCGGATATAATCTTAGGAGCTGCAACCAAAATGCTAGCTAGCCCCGAGTCCCAACAGTCCCGACATTAGGGTAGCCCCCGATCTTTTCCAGACCTACACACAGTTCATATCTATCCTGTTGTATGTAGCCCCCTGCCATTCCAATCCTGGAAGCTATTGAGAGCTCTGCCAGTGCACCTCATTCCTGACCTGAAACAGCCGCTGTGTTTGCCACTCGTGGGAACATTCCAGCTCTGTCAGTATACCTCACTCCCTCATGGGAAACTTGGCTTGAAACAGACACAGCTCTTTCAAAGCACCCATTCCTGGCCTGCTCAACCCCCTTGCCCCCATTCCTGGCTTGCACCAACCCCTTGCCCCATTCCTGGTTTGCACCACCCTCTTGTCCCAGAATTTCTCTAGTGTTACAGAAGAAGAGGGAAGGGAAGCCTGCAGTCTGCAGCCTTCATATTCAATCCTGATTCCAGGGAACAGGTAGTAGGGGTCTGCAACTTGCGACTCTATGTATGTTTTGCACTACACCTCCCGTCACCTCTCACCACTGGCTCTGCTAGCAAGTGCTGATGGGAGTTGTAGTCCAAAATATCTGGAGAATCAAAGTGTGCAGGCTCCTGGTACAGGAGAAGATACAGTCAATTCTAAACAAGCACTGACAATGCAAACAATTTGGGCTTTTGTGTAGGAATAGGAAAGGCACTTGGCAGGCACTGCGTAGTGGTATTAACAGGCCATAGAGGGGAGCAGGTGCAAAATGTTGTGAGTACTTGGGGGCATCTAATAGCAGTGCCTGGTAAATGCCTCATACTTGTACGCAAGCCCAAACGGTTGGCTTTACCAATGCTTGTTTTTAACAGGGCTTCAGTGAAGCAAACACATAGGGCATTAAAAATCGAGTGGCTGAAGTCAGACCCGGTTACGACATTTATATTACACAAGTAGCTGGTTTACAGCTCTAATTAAGTTATTAACTCTCGGGAGACTGAAAAAACCCTGGCAGGCACTTTGAGCACAACGTTTGATGATAAGGATTGATTAAAGCGAGCTCAAAGAGTTCCCATGAGGACATGTTTTGGGTGGGGCAGGGGTAGGAAGTGGAAGGAATGGCCATAGGGATTAGCATGGCCACAGTCAGTCAATGGGTGGGCAAATATCCAAACAACACCTACAAGCTTTGTATTCCTCCTCATAGCCATTTCTCCATATTTGTACTTTAATGCAATAGTTTCGGCTTATAGGTGGCACAAGCGCCACCTAATGCCCAAATAAAAAAGCAAAAATACAACAGAAAGCTAATGAGCAGAATCCCAAGAAACGCACCACTGAGCTGTCCAGATGTACAACAGAAAATTAAAGACCGCATGCTGTTCCTCGGAACATTAACCCCCCAAAATAGCGTTTTTGCGGTTTTCATATTTATTGTCTCTTTACTTTTGCTTTCCTACTCTCTTTGGCTACATGTTAGCACTTTTGAAACAGCCCACTGACCGAGAAACAAGCCCCTCCATTGCATTGTAATTTCAAACGTGCTTCATTTCATTGCACCATTTTATTTCTTTTCTGGTTTAATAACTTTTTAAAAAACTTTTATTGTACTGTTCCTGTTAAAAGTTTTGTTTTATTTAGTTATTTATTTTTGCATTTATCTCAGCGCACAAAGCCCTGAGGCATCTAGGCGCTAGTTACAGAAAGCACTTGTTACAGTTCATAGGTACAAGAACACGCATTAGGGTTACATCATAGTGGCGGTGGGTGGAAGCATATTCTGGCATGCCTCGCCTCAAGTTTTTAATGCCAGAAAAAAGTATTTATGCTCTGTCGTTCAGATGCTCTCTTAAAACTGAAATCTACTTTGGAGAGCAGCCTTTGAAGGCTTTAAAAAGATGGAAAGTGCAACCATTGACTGCAAAAGAATGTGAAAGAAAAAGACAAAAACAAAGGTCAACCCCAGGGCAGTCTTGCAGGCACAGGAAGCATGCTAGTATCTTCCACAGTGACAACACAGTATCTGTTATATTAAATCCGGGCACAAGTGTGGATACTGGTTTTCACAGTCAATGTTGGATCATTTGAGCATCGCTCTGTGCGTTTATGCATTGTGGTTGCACTTGTTCTTGGCCCCTTGCTCATAAATTGGCTGAGCTCTACCACATGATGAACAAGGGAGGGGCTGCTGTTGCTTTATTGCAGTAAGGCTTGGGTGGTATTTTACTTTTTCAAAAACTGAAATTAAGCCATGAGCACACATTACATTGACTGGACTGGGCGGTAACGGCTACACTCCGGCCTATAAACTCGGGTACCGGTGCTGTTACCACACGGTCCAGCCTGTGGAACAGGTGCTTATGGCTACTAACACCCCGGGTTTGCAATCAGGAAATACAGGGTGCTAAAAGCACAATACTTTCTTAAGATGGCCGCCATGCATCAGGAAGGCGGGCTCCATATGGAGCAGCTCTTCCATTTCCATGGCAGCCAGAAGGGACTCGGAGCGGCAGCAGCAGTGGCGACAGTGGGTGCTGCCGCAGTTGAAGTAATAAGGTAAGTGGGGTTGGGGTTGGGAGGGATGGGAAATTGGAAATCCAGAGAAGGGAGAGTGGGCGAAGGTGGCGGGGCGGGAAAACAGCCATCCGGTTGCTTGAAATGCAGGACTGCATGGGTAGGCTCAGCCCATGATCCAAGCAACCTGATTGGTTATGTCCCCCACCCCAGGTGCTAATACTTTATTTGGAATGGTAAATGCCTAACAATAGTATTAATAATTATGATAATAATGATGACGATAAGGATAATAATAATAGTACTAGTAATGATACCCAGGCCACTCCCTGGCACAGCATAGTTGGTGTCTTGCTAACCCAATGACTGCAGACTTTTCCAGGTGTGAGATAAATGAGTGGGAACAGGTGAGATTAACGAGTTCCATTTAGAAGGCTGTCGTTATAAGATCAGATCTTACCCAGAGTTCACCTTTCTTGCTTTACCAGTACTTGCCGGCCCTCCAGACTGGGGCACTTACCTTTTCTCGGCCAGGAGCTTCTCCTCCAGGAGCTGCTGCATCTTCAGCTCAATCTGTTTTAGGTTGCTGTGGATCCCCTCGCTCGGGCCGGGGGACTTGCTCTGCTTGCTGAGGGGCTCCTGCTGGTTCTCGTCCTGCGCCAGCATCTCGAGGGTCTTCTGCTTTTCCACGGAGAGCTCCTGAGCAGCAACGGGAGAAACAGAAGGGATGGTCACGAACACATTAACTAGGAGGCCATGCTTTAGTTCAGATTTCTGAAACCTTTGCCTCTCCAAATGTTTGGACTACAACTACCATCAGCCTTAGCCAGCATAATCAATCATGAGGGATCATGGGAGTCGTAGTCCAATGTATGTGAAATCCCATGCTTTAGTCTATGCAACCAACCACAATATGTTTTTCTTTTAAATAACTATTGCATAGAATGAATGAGTCTTCAGCACATCGTTGTCCGGCCCCTTTCTGCTACTTGTTAGGTGGAGTGGGGGTAAAGTGAATTGGGATGAGATGCAACATTGATGGAACCCTCTGACAACAAGGCAGTTGTTAGGTATTGGATTTGACTATATTTGAGGGTGTGACAGCACTGGAAGACCCTAAAAGAATCTCCCAATCAGGAGAAGGAGAAACTCTTTGAAAGAGAATAGTATTTAGATGCTTGTGAAATATCAGGGGGTGATTAATCCTGTAGCCTGGACAGGCATTACAGAGCTTGGCTATCTGGACCTGGAAGGGGTGGCCCAGAAAAGTAGTCTGTGTGAAGCAGGGTTGTCCAACTCCAAGCCTCGAGTGATGGAAACATGTCAGATTTGAAGGATAGACCTGATTAATATTCGTGAGAGGAAGGTGCATTTAACGTCCTGAAAACACACAGGGTTTGAAGCCTGGAGTTGGACACCCCTTGTTGGAAGCAAGTGTCTGCAGTCAGGCATTCATCCATAGATGGAATTTATTTCCGAGGCTCATGCCATTTTACTTTGGGCCTCATTCCGAGATTGGAGGTAGCCATGGCGCTATTTGCGCCATGGCTGCCTCCAATACCGGGTCTGGCACCGGTCTTGTTCAATGGGGATTTACTGGTGTATTCCGACCCTGGAGGGACCGGTAAGTCCCCATTGAACAAACCATTCCCCATTCCTATTTGAGCCCCCATAGGGCTCAATGCGAATGAGGAGGGCGCTAATAACGGGCTCACGACTAGCAAGCCTGTTATTAGCACCCTGGTCCCTTAGCGGGACCTGTAAGGGACGTGTGGTCAGACCACACGTTCCTTACGGTTCCCGCTAAGGGACCTTGGAATTGGGAGGTAAGGGATTACCGGCACCGGTCTCCTTACTGGTGCTGGTAATCCCTTACCGCCCAACTCATAATGACCGCCTTTGTCTCGAAGTTGATTTGGGGCTGAGCCAATCCATGCCCTGGCTGATAGTGTAAGGGCTATGAAATATATATTTGCATATTTGGAAACTAATATAGCCTTTTTATGGCAGGGCGATGTGAGCCCAACGATGGGTGTTAGTCACTCTCCTGGCAGCGCTTTTCAGTAGGACCTGGAGTCGGTGAATAAGGACCTGATTGGCGCCAAGGAAAAAGACGTTATAATAATCGAGCTCAGCCCCAATGAGAGCGCGAGCGTTGGTGGGACAACTAGATTCCAATAAAAAGGGGCAGATTTCACTCAACAGGGTTTGGTGAGAACTAAATGAGCTAATGATGATGTTAGCTTGGGAAGAAATTGATAAGGAGGAATTGAAACAGCTCTGTGAGATTGCACTTTTTTTCTGGGTGCACACCTTAGACCTGCAAATACAAATTCAAAGTGAGAGGATATTCATTGTATCCCTCATGGGGTTAGTAGCCAGTAGAAGAAAGTCTGTCTTCACGTGGTTCAGGCTAAGCCAGCTGTCCTTCATCCAGGCCCGAATGATGTCCAATAGGACCTGGGTGAGCATCAGATCATCGGTAGGAGCACCTATAATTCTCAACAATATCTGTGTGCCATCTGCATATGTGTGCAAGGACATGCCTTCCCTCAACAAAAGGTCACGGGTGGGAGGAGCTTGAGGTGAGAGATGGCGATAAACAGGATCCCTGTGGGACACCACAATTCATACGTTAGGGGAAGGACTCAGGAGAATCTAATCATACCGGCGAAGAGCTGCCGCAGAGGGAGGATCTAGACCACCGTTAGTCATAAGGGGCCTTCCAGCTGTTTTGGCTTTCAACTCTCTTCAGCCCTAGCCATCTTAGAGAGTGGTGAAGGATCAGGGGAGTTGTAGTCTAACAAATCTGGAGTACCTTATAATGGGTAAACATGATATGATCGAAAATCCGATTCCCGGCCCCAGCATTGATCATGATCTACTTCTCCAGCTTGTCTAACAATACCTGGTCAACTACTGTTTCGATAGCAGTCAACAGATCCTGCAGACCCCCGGCTGACAGATGCGTCGACCTCCAGCAACTGGAGTTGATTATCTCTGGCACCCGATAGAGCAGTTCCCATCCATCTGTTTGGTCTGAAATCAGATTGTTTATCACCAAATATACTGTGACATTCAAATTTGGGCCGGGAGGATAGCTCAGGGGCAACGCGCCAGCCTTGGAAGCTAGACGACGTGGAGCAACACAGGTTAAATCCCCAGGTCCGTGCTTAGAAACCTCTGGGTATTAAGCGCGTTACAAATAACCAATTAAAATTACCATGTGGGCCTATGGATGAGAAGAGGGTACTTTGGCGATAAAGACGCACTCGAGATAGGTCTATGTTTAGAACAGACTGTTGGCCCCATAGAAGGCTCTTGTAACGGAGGGGTGATCTCATATATGTCAATGTCATGGACACATGCCTTTTCCAAGGAGAGGTTCAGGTTCTTGGCAATCAGCACAGCTAGGGCTTCACACGCTCTTTGACAATGACTGACGGGCCAGGATCTCCAGGGCAATTAGTCAGGTTACTTTTGTTTATAACCCTGGCAAAAGAATGTGGGTCTGACTGGTTGGAGAGAAAATCCCAAAGAGGATGAGTGTAAGGCAGCAAGGGAGGTCCCCAACTGCGGGGGCCGGGACCCGGTGGAAACCCACATTTCATTAATTCTATCTTCAAAGAATGATAAGAGCTGCTTGAACAATTGCTCAGCTAGCACAGGACCATCTGTGGTTGGGACTGGATGAGCTCAGTGCTTTAACGGCTGAAAAAGAGTTATTGGAGATGATTTCAATTGTGTTCTCCAAAACGCCGGATGGAATCGTGACGCTCGAATGAGCATTGCACATAGGGCGACGCGCAGTATGTCCAGTGGACGGGAAACTGGAATCCCAGATGGACCAAGGGCTAGGGGCAGATGGGAGGAGTGGGGATGGTGCAGGAGGAAAGCAGGTGCAGGGGGATGCCCCCAAAAGTGGTGAGGGGAAAGAGTCAGCAACCTTCTGGGGGGCGGCGTTTACCGTGCAGCCCTCTGCAATGTCCTTTGTAGGTGACAATCGGGCATAGATTCGTCTACCTGTGCATTTTACTAGTCTTTTTTGGGATCTACAATGGCTTATTTATATTTGTTTGCATAAAGACTGCAAGCACACTCCACAAGCATGTGTGGCGCCTTTACTGCATCGCAACTCTGCACATCTGACTCGGGTTCCCAGCTGAAGGAAAGGATCAGAGGGCCATCTCTGGTTTTTGGAGAAAATGTTAACATGTTTCGTTCTTAATGGAGCTACTGTGTCATCACCAAGAGAGAGTGCGCATTGCAGGCAGGGGTAGACTGGGGAGCAGAAGTGGCCCTATATTTCCAGTAGCTGCACCAAAGTTCTGGAACAACCTTCCAATTCACTTTAGAAATTAATTCTTGGACCCGCATTTCAAGAGGCTGATCGGAACCTGGCTATTTGATAAATTCAACTAGGCCTCTCTCTATTATGACCGTAGGCGTCCTTCCTAGTCATCTCTATCCACTCTGTGCATACAATATATGCCTGTAAGTTTTATTTAATTTATTTATTTATTTATTGTGTTTAATCAAGTGTGATTTTTACAAGTTTGATTTCGTATCAGAGCAAAGATAAAACAAAACATCAAATCATCACAACATCAAAAGCGGGACTGAACTGAAGACCTCAGTAATTCGCAGAAGGTAAAGTCAAAAGATAGAAGTCTAAATGGGGACCTCCTCTCAAGGAGGAGCAATCGGGTAGGAACAGTTCTGTGCAGGCTAGACTTGCGATTTGTTTGCGCTCGTTCTTTTGTACGTTAATATTTTTCAGCGCCAAGTCCAGCATTTATATGGTTACCAAGGTCCATCTTGTGGTTTCCCCTGAGATCAGTCGTTTCCAGACCATATCTTCGTCTACGATTACGGATCCTGTGAGTAAGGGCCAGAGGTACACTGATCTATATTGCCTCATTTTTGGGCATGCCACTACTAGGTGTCTTACTGTTTCAGGCTGCTCCAGATTTTTGCAGATTCTACATTCGTTTGACCCTGAAGTCGATCTTATGGCCAAGATTTCGAGTGCCATTAAGAGGTTGAGTCTTGCTTTCATTAATGTTTTTCGAAGCAGTTTGTTCTGGAATTTGATACAGTAGTTCAAGGGGAGTTTTACTTTATTGAATGTAGGAGGGAGATGCGCTAAGAGGTTGTTCTTGGTTGCTTTCTCGTTAGTGTCCATCCAGTCTTTATATTCCATTTTTATTTTTACCCTTTGCGGGTTGTTTTTCAGATCCTCTTCTGTACAAGCTACGGCTCTCAGTTTTTCTTTTTGGAGGGAGACCCATTTGTTGAGTGTTTTACATTTCTCATCTTTGATTTCTTCTGCTATCACTTTCTAGATTGGTAATGTATCTGACAGCAGCGTTTTTCTATAGAATTGCATTGAACTTTGATCTACAGAAGCAGTTAAAGATAGAAGGCCCAACTCATGCCTAATTGCTATCATAGACGTCGATTTGGGAAGGCCCAACACTGATTTCCATATCATGCCTTCTAACTTCGTCCATATTGAAGTGGGCATAGTAAGGGTTGCGTCCATTCCGTAGATGAGCAAGGGGACTATTTTTGTTTTATAGAATTGAATGGCTGGAAGCAGTGACAATCTTCCAAATTTGATGTCGATCGATCTTATTTGAGCCATTAACTGCTTTACTTTGTCCCATAATGTCCTCTGCATCATAGTTTCTTGAGTTGAGCCGTCGATGGTCACTCCCAGGTATTTGTAATGGGACACTATTTCTAGTTTGGTTTTTTCAAGAAACCAATTCTGGTTCTTGGTACTTGAGATCTTTGCCTTCGTTTTATCCAGAACCAACATTTTTGTTTTGGTTTTATTGATTTCCAAGTTGTTTTCTTCAATGTAGCATGCCAAGTTGGTTAGTTTATGCTGTAGACCGATTTGAGTGTGATCTATTAGAATCAGGTCATCAGCGTATAGGATTCTTGAAATTGCTGTTTTTCCGATCTTTGGGGGAACGCTCAAATTTTTGCTTCAGAATATTGGTAGTCTCCTAGAAAGGTGGTGAAAAGGGCCGGGGCTAGAGGGCAGCCTTGTTTCACTCCTCTGTTTGTTGGAATTTCCTCTGACAGGGTCCCTTGGTGTTTCAGTCGTACACGTATCTTTGTATTTGAATGCAGAGCGATCACCGGGTCTAAGATTGAATTAGGACAGTCCCAGGCTTCCAGTTTGGACCAGAGTTTTTACGGTTGACTTCGTCGAAAGCTTTGGATAAGTCGACAAACGCCAGGTAAACTTTAGGAGACCCTGCCTTGACTTTTGACTTTAGAATATTCAGAAGCATGATATTCACGGATGTGCTTCCGTTTTTCTTGAAGCCCATTTGAAAGTCATCAGCACATGGCGCATTTTTAGAATGTTGTCAGCAAAAGGGTTGCATAGATCTTCCCGATAATATCTAGGAGCGCTATTGGTCTATAGCTCTCTGCATCTTCTCTACTTTCTTTATTGTAAATTGGGACGACCGTTGCTTGCTGCCAGGACTCAGGGATCATTTTTGCTTTTCCACAATGCTCAAACATTTTATTTATTACAGCTGCCCATTCACCAGGTGATTGCTTCAAGTCAGTATTAGTCAAGCCATCCATGCCTGGGACTTCAGATGTTTTTAGTTTGAGTATCGCTTTTTCGATCTCCTCAGGATCTGTCACATCTGCCCATGATGGTACAGTTTCCCATTGGGAGGTTTGGATGGTAGATGGTGGGAAATCGAAGAGGGATACAAAATGAGTTCTCCACTTCTCTTCTGATACTGAGTTTGAGATGTCATTAGAGGTCTGTGTCTTTTGAATTAAAGCCCAGAAGTCACGAGATTTTTTTGTACTTAGTGCTCTTAACATTTCCTTCGAATCCTGTTGGTACAATGCCAGTCTGTGATGTTTTGTCCATCTGGTATATGCCTTTGATTCTATTTCGAAGGTCGACCATATTTCCGCTGTATTAGTCTTTTCTGCCTTTCTTTTCAATTTCCGTATCCATCTTCTTTTTTCGACCACAGACCCATCATAGGCATGTTTGAATTGCTCACAGGTGTTTTTGTGGCCTGCCGGCTTTACTTTGTAGGCCAATAGAAATGGAAGATAGTTTGGTCTCCATTGTTTTTGCGTCATGGCCTTCGTTACTGCTAGTGGGTTATATTTTGCATTTATCTCCCTCACATCTGCTGTTGTCAAGCTGAGTCATGTTTGTTGCTTATTTACTGACAAATTATAGTTGTAGGTCTGCTTTAGTGGGCGTTCTCCCTGCCATGATAAGTGGAGCAGATTGTGATCACTGTGGTTGGTTCGTTGCACCTGAAAAGTCTGTATGTTGGGTAGGAGTCCCTGACTTACAAAAATGTAATCAATGTAGCCTTGTTTTTTTGCCATTGCCAGGTTGGCTCCATTTCTTGATTAGGAAACAGACTTGCGATGTTATAGAGGTGTCTAGAGGCAGTAAAGGTCATCCATGCCTTGCCTCTTTCTTCTGATGCTGTGTGAAGGAATTGAACGTCGGTACTCTTCCACTGTTCCTCGCATTTGGCGTTCAGGTCGCCGCATATGATGATGTCAGTATTTTCGTATTCGATGTATATTTTGTCAATCATATCCACCCCTTTTGCACAGAAAGCTTTACTTGTTGTTCGTTGGGGGTTCCAATAAGTGTTGATGATTGCTAGCCGTGACAAAATTTCTCTGTCTGAGCCTTGTGGTTTCCGAGCCCATGATGTTAGGCTAGCCAGCATTTCATAGGATTCTTCCAATTTTTCAATTGGTGCTATTCCCCATTCTATTCGAATTGCTGTGAAAAGTCCCGAAGATGGACGACCCAGTAATCCTTTCACGGCAGGAGATATTTCTACCGTGAAACCATCCAAAGAAGGCTTTTCTACAAACCATGTTTCTTGTAGGCAGAGAATATCATATTCTCCTAAATCGACTTCCCCTACACTCGTTAAGTGTGTTTGTCCTCTTGTGTTCCAGGAGCGAAAGGTGAATGCTTCTCTAGTATGTACGTCCGAAGTTAGTTGGAATCCTGGGAGTAGAGGTACTAAGGACACCACTCGTTGCTATTTATCACCTTTGCTGCTAAGTGCTGATTTAAACCATGTCCATGGACCTGTGGAGGTTTTCTCATCTGTGCGTCTCTTTTGCTTCTCAACGCTTGTTTTGCCATTTCTTTCTTCTAAGGCCACTGGTGGGCGTCTGGTTGCCTGTTGGATTTGTGGCCCCTCTTGTTTAGATCTCGTTATATAGGAGCGAGGAGAGGTCTTATGTCTCTTAGGGGTCTCATTGGCCCTATGACTCCGGTCCTTGTTCTGGGATCTGTGTCGATGCTGTCGTCTGTCATTCTGTTCCATATTTGGTTTGTGATTGTAGATGTCTTTGCGTCCTGAACTGTAGCCTATCCAATTGTTCCTGTATAACTCGTCTGTTCTTGATATGTATCGATGTTTCAAATGGTCCGTGTTTGGTTTGTGACTGTAGATGTCTTTGCGTCCTGGGCTGTAGTCTATCCGTTTGTTTCTGTATAACTCGTCTGTTCTTGATATGTCTCGATGTTTCAGATGGTCAGTTTCTTTGGTTCTTTGTAAATTGTCACTGTCGGTTGCTGTGTCTTGGAGTTTAGTTAAAGTGAAGCCTAGATGTTTAATTTCGGTGTAGGCTTCTGGGGTAATTTCTCAGAGGGCATACAGCTTAACATGAAGATAGGCTTTCACTATATGCTCTCTATGATAAGGTTCAATGAATGCCAGATCGTCCGTCTTCATTTTCCTCAGTCTGTGGGTTTTGCTAGTTATTTTTAGTACTGTTTTTCTATTCAGGACCATATATCCCTCACTATTTGCCTCTTGCTCTAGTTTGAAGACCCGTAGTGGCCCTTCCGATCTTTCATCTTTCTTTGGCCAAAGATTGGCTTCCTTCGTTAATTTTTGGACTTTTTGTGTTGGAGGGGTATCCACCTGATCCCCCACTCTATTCTCTCAAGTATCACTTTGGTCACTTTTCTTATTTTGTTCGTATGGAGATTTTGGATCTTTAGGCGCTGACCTTCTAGCTGATTTCTTATGTGCTGGCCGCCTATTGTTTTGCATTGTTGTCTGATGACACTGGTGTGTAGTATCTATTATTACTATTGTCTTTTCTTCCTCTACTGTCGGGCCCTCACTCTCGGCTTCTCCAACTCTGGATTCCCAATGTTGGGCCGTATTCATCAAGTCCGAGGATGCCAAAAATTCTTCTACAGATTTGGGAGATCTGGTCAGGTCTACCACATTGAGGGGTCTCTGTGTGTCCCCACTAACTTCATCTTCATTTGATCTACCCTTGTCATTTGGAGCCTTGGATCCTGCTTGGTCCCTCCCTTGGGTACTTGTCGATTTAAGTGTGGTCTCTGAAGCTGCTAGTTTCAATATAACTGGTTGTTTTTTTGCCGGTTCTTGTTTCCGTACCATTTCTAATTCTCCTATGGCTCCCGATGAGTTGAGCACTATCCTTTTTTCTTTTGCTTTTGGAACTCCCGGAGGAGTATCAGTAGCTTCACTGGCTATCGGTAGTTTTAATGTTTGTATTTTTTTTTTCCATATTCATTGTCTGGTTTTTGATCGCTACTTGCATAGTCTATAATGCTTCTTCTAGAGCTGACACTTTTGTTTCCCATATTTTCAAGTAGTTGGTATTTCTTGCTTCCGTCATGGTTATTTATGTAACCCTCTATGAACGTCAGTTTGGTATTCATGTTGCCAATTAAGGATGTATCGTCTTGTAGAGAGTTGTTAATGAATTTGTATAATTTACAGAATGGCGCTAAGGCGATTGTAATGGCCGACATGATCGTTGACATGATCGTTAACATGTCTGTTTTTTTTGTCGGGGAATCTTTTTGGGGCGCTGTGGATATTTCGCTCAATCTTCTATTTTTTGGCAAAGAATGGATGGTGACTGGCCGCCTATTCGGCCGTAGTGAGTAGAAGGTCAGTATGTCATCAAAGTGGTTAAGGTCATGTTCTGGTTCTGCTACCACGGCAAGTGATGGTTTCCTGTTTCTTGAGGGCTCTAAAATGGTGGTATCGTTTATCTCCGGTACTTTGGGTTCTCTGCCCATGTTCAAGTGGGCTTTTGTCCAAGCATATCGTTGGTTCTTCTCAGTGTGGTCCCTTTCCGGATCAGGGGATCTTGTTGGTGACCTCCCATCTGCTACGGTGGACGTTTATTGTAGATCAGAGCTGTTGTTGGGTTGTTCCAGGAAATTACAGTGGCCGGCAGATACCCTGGGGGTCCCTTTTTGATCTTCTGTTTGGATGTATGGAATAGCTTTGCGAGGTGACTTGTGATCGAGCCGGCCTGTGGTTTTTGGCCCAGTAACTAATGGGCTTTTATCATTTGCTCTACTTGTGTCTGCCGGACACAGGGTTGTTCTTGTTGGAGGGCAGCTGACAGAGAGCTCAGCTGATATGTCTGTTTTGCGTGATTTATTTGCGGGGAGTGTGTCTTGTAGGGCCTCCAGAATTTCAGAATCGGATAGTTCCATGTCAACATCCAGTTTACGTTTCTGATGTTTAGTGAAGAAATCTTTAAGTGGGCACGACATCAGTGGGTTAGGCAAAAATGTTGATGTTGCCACCCTCTTTCTCTGCACTTTTAATGGTTTTTTGGTTGAGGGTTTTTGTATGCTTGTTTTGAGTTCCTGTGTTTCGTGCTTCGCTCTGTTGCCTTTTGTCTTTAACTTGTTATGCTTGTTTTTTGCTCTTTGTGCACTTATTTTCTCAATAATGTGGGTTTTGTCTCTTGTTGGGGACTGAGTTTCTTCCATGTTACCATCCACACTGCTTTTGTCCAGTTCGGTTTGCCCCTCATCCTCTGAGCATTCTACTGAGTCCGTTCAGGATGTGAGGCCATCCTTGTTGGTGTTGGTGGTATGAGTAAGAGAAAAAATGTTCACTTCTTTTAGTTGATCCATGGGTTTCACTCTAGTTGGAGGAACGTGTATTAAGGCTGTTATGTTCTATTCATTTCTAGCCATTGTTACCCTTAAACTTCCAGCTTCATGATTAGTTCCCGCAATGGCCTCTTCTGAGGCGAGAGAGTCGGGAGTAGAGTGCCTCATTCTCTCTGGTAGTGCCCTGGTAGAAAATGCTTCCTTCAGCTTGTAGACCTTGTCGGTCTCGTCCACCTCGTTCATATCCATTTCATTTTTTTTTTGAAGGTCCAGGCCCCCATATGGCGGCGGTGACAGGCTTATTCCACTCACTTCGTCACAATCCTGCTCCTGCACAGAGTCCTGCTGGGGCTGCCCTCCGGCAGAGGTCTGCAGAGAGCTGGACGTACCGAAGGAGGGAGAGGAGCCCCGGGTTGTGGATGTTAAGGACGCCGTACTGCTGGAGGGAGGGGGGCGCAGGACCTATGGCGTCGCAGGTCAGGGCAGTCGCGATAGCAGATTCAGGTGTTACGTTCTTACCTCCTGTAACTGTTGGAGAGACTGCTGCAGCTTCAGAGGGCTGCTTACCGCTTCTCAGGCGCTGTTTGGAGGAGTCCACGTCGGCATCAGCGTCTATGTCAGTGGTGTCGCTCTTTGCTGTCCTCCAGTCTAGCTTCGGCATTTCTGCCTTTTCTTTCAGCTGATGCAATTCCATGCAGGCCCGCGGCTTCCTGGCTTCCCGGACTGCTGCAGACTGTCACACACCTCGTCTCACAGCTCCGCTCGCCGCTCTGCTCCCGTCACGGGTTATGTGGGTCCTCCCACAGGATAAACATGGATGAAAGACTGTAGGGCTGCTAGACTGCTGCAGACTGTCACACACCTCGTCTCACAGCTCCGCTCCCGTTACGGTTTATGTGGGTCCTCCCACAGGATAAACACGGATGAAAGACTGTAGGGCTCCTAGACTGCTGCGGACTGTCACACACCTCGTCTCACAGTTCCGTTTTTTTTATCTGTGTTGTAACTTAATTTGTAACCAGCTAAGCTTCCAAGTAACCTATGCCTTGATATCTCCAGGTTTGGGCATGTAACAAATGCAATAAATAAATAAATAATATTACACTGTGCAAGCGGGTTTAGAAAGCAAGCTCAATTGCTCTAAGTAGGATTTGGGGCGTTACCCACCATAAACATTTTGGAAAAATGTATCAAAATGGTGAATTTTAAAATACATTTTGTCCCTACTGAACGATTAAAAACTATTTAAACATATCAAAGAAACTTACTTATAAGATGTGTTAAGAATGAGGAAAAACATACTGGAGGCTTCATGACACATTTGTACCCCAAAGGGATGTTGAAGATGAGAGGAGAGATGGAAGGAAACAGGTGGGTTGACTGGAAGAGATTGTGTGTGTGTGAATATATATATATATATATATATATATATATAAATATATATTACATGGACGCAGTAGCGTCCATGTAGTTATGGTTAAGAGCATTTTTTGGGTGGCTTATAACTTCGCTCCCTCTGGACGAATCCTCACCAAACTTTGCAAACAAAGTATATGGCCCACTCTGAATGTCTTTACAAAGTTTGGAGAGGTTTGGTCCAGGGGGGGCAAAGTTATAGGGGGGGTCCCAAAACTTTTGTTTTTTCCCATAGACATAATGGGAAAAAAAATTGCGCACGCCTACAGCCCAAACCGCTGGACGGATTTACACCAAATTTGCGGCAGGAGCGGGGGCTTGCTCCTGAAAGCGTGCTTTTGCAAATTTGGTGTAAATCTGTCCAGTAGTTTTTTTTAAAATGACCAAAATGTAAGGCAAAAAAATTAGTGATATCTCCGTTAGCTTCGCAGACGGACTTCCCGGTTCGCTCCGCGGACAGTGCCCCGATTGGCCGGGCAGCTTGCGTGATGTCCACGGACATGCGACGTGTTCGCTGATTGGACGGCGTGGGGCGTGGAGCGGGTCAGATTTTATGTGGCGCCCGCCATCTTGCATTCGCTGACAACCGCGGACAGCGCGGTGAAACTTGGATTAAAAATTGTATTTAGTGGAGTGTGTTGGTGTGTAAGAGTGTTTGGGGAGGGTGGGGGAGTATGAGATAGGTTCAATGTTCTGTTTTTTTTATGTGCTAGACGCTTTTGTTGTGTTCGATTTTTCTGCGGACAACACGGCTGTTCTGAAATGTTCGTAAAAAAACAGAATGGATTCGGTGTCAAGTTGAAAGTGTTCTACGAAGACTCGTGGGGTCCTGGAATGTTCGCAGGGGGTGTCCTGAAGACGTCGTCTGTATTGTTCGTTGTCAAGCTGAAAGTGTTCTAAGAACACTCGTGGTGTCCTGAAATGTTCGTACATAAAGAAAATGGGGGTGTTCTGATGACGTTGTCCGTATTGTTCGCTGGCAAGTTGAATGTGTTCTAAGAACACTCGCGGTGTCCTGAAATGTTCGAAAATAAACAAAATGGGGGTGTTCTGAGGACGTTCTCCGTATTGTGTGCCTGCTTAGCTGTATCCAATGAGGGAATGGCACAGAGAGTGAAGTGGAAATGGTAGAAGGGCTGTCTAAGAGTTACGCGGTCCGCGGACAGGGCGTGCTACATCCGGGGTTTTCCAGCAAATCCAGCATGGAAAGAAGACTGTAGGGATCAGCCAATCAGATGTTGAGGGTGTGGATTTGTGTTCAAAGAGACTGTGTGTAGTGAAGATGGCAGAAGTGGAGAAAGTCAGGGTGTTGGTGCTTGGAGATATGTTTGTGCATGGTTTACAACAGCATGCTCAATGCAGGCATGTTGCAAAGAATTTTGATGTTAAAGGAGTGGAGGTGGTGTGGAGCACTGTGCCTGATTGCAATGTACAGGGAATTGTGCAAGTTTGTGAAGATATGGGCAGGATGAACAGTCCCCATGTGGTAGTTTTGCACTATGGTGCTTTCCATTTGGGCTATGTCAGTGCCCTTACTTTGTTGGCAGATTTGGAACACTTGGTTCAAGCAGTAATGAACATCCTTCCAAATACCAAAGTAATTTTTTCTGGATTAGTACCTAGGGCAATATGGGACAATAGTTCATTTTTTTGTCCTCAGCAAAACAATGCTAGGTGTGTAATCAACCGAGGCATGTGTGCCTTCATGCTTAGAGCTGGTATGTTCTTCTGTAATAATGAGAATATTGATTCCAGTAATGCTGTTTATTTTAAAGAAGATGGCATTTCCTTATCTTTTATGGGAAATGCCATTCTGTTTTGGAATGTAAGGGTTGCTTTGGAGAAGGTTATGTGAAGATTTTAGGAGTAAAGTAAGAAAAATAAAAAAAATACAAAATAACAGCTGTCTGTCAAGCATCTGCAAAACCCCCCCAAAAAACGGCTCTTTTCAGAGCCAACCTCAACGGGGAAATGGGGCACACTATTTAAATTTACATTCACCATGCTCAGATTTTCGATATGTCCGCGGACATGGCGGTAGTCCGTGAACATCGAAATCACTAGCTAGGGGTTCAGTATGTTCTATGTTACATGTATATAAAGTCAGGGATATTATGGTTAAGTTGTGCTACTAAAAACATATGAAATTCAGTAAAAGAACTTTGTTAAAGGGACGTTATGGTTAAGTTGCGCTAATAAAAACCTATGAAATTGAATGAAAAAACGTTGTTAAAAGGGACGTTATGGTTAAGTTGCGCTACTAAAACCTATCAAATTCAGTAAAAAACATTGTTAAAGGGACGTTATGGTTCAAAGTAAAACCAAAAAACCCCTGAAATTCGGCAGTTATGGTAAGATAAGCAACCATAACTCGCGCCACCGTGCACTGATAACACTAACACCCAGGACATCAAAGATGACATCACAAATGTCATTGATGACATCACTGATGACATCACATGTGCATTTACTTTTCATGAAAACTCTGTAGGAGGGATTCTTATAATGTTGACCAAAAAGTGTCAAGGATCATTTGAATAAATATCATGAGCTAATTAGTCCATTAAGCAATGCATTGATATAAATAGCATTCTATTATGAAGCTCTATCCAGTATACTAAGCAACTCATGCAGAAACTTAGGCAGTGTGTGCAGTATACATGATGAAGGTGCAATATTCATAATCTTGCCATGTAGAATCATGAAATGATAACTGCTTTCTTATTAGAGTTTTGCGTACTGTGAAACATGTAATAAGTAGCTAGTAAAACCCACTTAATACATAATTAAATTATTACAGACAAAACACAAAGAGACAACAACACATACAAATATGAGTATATGCAGGGACAGAGAAGTAAGCAAAAAAGCAGCAGAAGTAGTAGCAGAAAGAGTTCATAACCTAACTGATTGTCTTTATGCAGAGAAATGATTGCTCTGTTTCAAAGCTGCTACTTACTGTATGTATGTGTATCAAATGATGTCAGTGAACCCTAAGGAAAGGAGTGTGAGTAAAATGTATACAAATATGAGCATATACAGGGAAGGTATAGTAATACAAATAAAACTATGAGAAAGTGCTGATAACTCTAATGATTATCTTCATGCACAGAAAGGATTGCTCTCTTTCAAGCCTGTGTCTTCCGCTATATATATGTTTCATATGATATGACTTGACTCTAAGTCGACGAATATAGTACCTTTTCAATTTTTACTCCTGACTGTTACTGAAGAAAACTATGTGGCTTAGATATGTCAGTAAAGGAAAAAAAGGGAGAGCCAGCCATGTGATGTCATCAGTGATGTCATCAATGACATTTGTGATGTCATCTTTGATGTCCTGGGTGTTAGTGTTAGCAGTGCACGGTGGCGCGAGTTATGGTTGCTTATTTTACCATAACTGCCGACTTTCAGGGGGTTTTCGGTTTTACTTTGAACCATAACGTCCCTTTTAACAAAGTTTTTTCATTGAATATATATATATAATTATATATATATATATATATATATATATATATATATATATATATATATATATATATATATATGACAATGCATTACTTATCGTAAAAGCATTTCTGATGGTTGTATCTGCTTAGATTCACATGCTGTGCATAGGTCCGACATCCAGTGGTCACTGCGGAGTATTGCATTTTGTTTTTCGTAGTCGAAAAGGGGACGTCGACAAGGCGTGTCTGTAACACTATCCCTATAGTGACGTGCATTGTACCCACAATCCCTCACGCGTCGAGGTCCCTCTGTTTGTATTTTTTCTGCCCTGAGGGAGCCTTCTATACGTGAGTGAGTACAGAAAAGAGAGAGAGATGTAGAAAGGTGTCTATGTTCCTTCCATCCGAGCGGGGAGGAAGGGTGGGCGCATGTGAATCTAAGCAGATACAACCATCAGAAATGCTTTTACGGTAAGTAATGCATTGTCTTCTGATGTTTGTTAATCTGCTTAGAATCACATGCTGTGCATAGACTAGCAAGCAGTACCCGGAGTTGGCGGTGGGTTATGAGAAGGAACAGTAGAGAAAAGATGTCTTAATACTGCCTGTCCCACCTGGGAGTCAGATCTAGAGTGTGCATCTAGACAATAGTGTTTTGTAAAGGTGTGCACAGAACTCCAGGTAGCCGCTTTGCAGATGGACTCAAGGGGAACATTTGCAATGAACGCTATGGAAGCCCCAGTGCCTCGAGTAGAATGTGCTCTTGGCTTGAAGGGTAGTTCTCTCTTAGCAAGAGTGTAACAGAGAGTGATGCATTGAACAATCCATCTAGATATAGTGGACTTTGAGACTGCATCTCCTTCTCTTCCTGCTGCCACCGAGACAAAGAACTGATTAGTCTTTCTCAGTGGCCTGGTTCTTTCCATGTAGAACATGACAGCTCTGCGTACATCCAGTGTATGCAGACTTTATTCTCCCAAGTTGGAAGGGTTTTGAAAGAACGTTGGTAGTTCTATTGACTGGTTTACATGGAATTTCGAGATTAATTTCGGTGCAAACCTTGGGTGTGTGCGTAGAACCACCTTATCCTTGTGAACTGTTACGAAGGGGTCTAGAACAGAAAGAGCCTGTAGTTCACTTACTCTCCTAATGGAGGTGATAGCTATTAGGAAAGCAGTCTTAAGAGTGAGGTCTTTAAGAGTTGCCTTGTGCATGGGTTCAAATGGCGAGCCCATGAGTCTGGAAAGTACCACATTTAAGTCCCATCCGGGAGCTCGGTTAGCTATCGGAGGGTGTATTCTCTTTACCCCCTCCATGAAGGCCTTGATAACTGGTATCTTCCACCACGACACTTTAAGTTGGGAAGTGGTGTATGCAGAAAGTGCCGCCAGGTGGACTTTAATGGAATTGAACACTAGACCTGAATCCAGTAAATGGGTCAAGTACAGAACAATGTGTGTGGGAGAGCAGTCAACCGGGTTGATGCGCTTACCTCTACACCAGATGACAAATCTTCTCCACTTGCTAGAATAGCAGTGGCGAGTATTAGGTTTACTGGCTTCCCTGAGGATGTCCATACATCTCTGCGGAAGTTGTAGATGTCCAAATTCTATGATCTCAGGAGCCAGGCTGCTAAGTTCATGGTCTGAGGGCATGGATGCAGTGTCCTGCCCTTGTCCTGTGACAGCATGTTGTACGGGCAGGGAGGTTGCACTGGGGGAGATAGGGACATCTCCATCAAGTGAGCGAACCATGGCTGCCGGGCCCACATTGGGGCCACTAGTATCATGGTAACTTGTTCCTGGTGCATCTTGTGCACAACTTTGTTGAGAAGGGGAGTCGGGGGAAAGGCGTAAACAAATTTCCCTGACCATTGAATCGACAGACCGTTCCCCTTGGACTGGTTCTGGGGTACTTGGAGGCGTACCTTTGGCATTGTGAGTTCTCCAGAGTTGCGAACAGGTCTATTTCCGGGAATCCCCATTGCGTAAAGACGTCTAAAACGATGTCTTCGTGCAATCGCCATTCGTACTCTTCGGGCAGGGGGAAGTCTCTGCTGAGTTTGTCTGCTAGCGGATTGAGTTCCCCTGGTATGTGTTGTGACAGTAGGAACATGTTGTGCTTGAGAGCCCACTTCCATATATTCTGGGACAGCTTGGACAGTCCTGGAGAGTGGGTGCCCCCCTGCTTGTTGATGTAGTACATGGCTGTGGTGCTGTCTGTAAGGACCATCACTGTCTTCCCTTGTAGGTGTTCCTGGAAGGCTTTTAGTGCTTTGAACAACGCCAGTAACTCCAGTAGGTTTATGTGCTTGGATGCTACGCTCGGAGTCCACACTCCGTGAGCAGTCTGATGGGATAGGTGAGCCCCCCATCCTGTGAGGGATGCGTCCGTGGTTAGAGTGGCCTCCACCGCGGGTGTGGCAAAGTGTTTTCCTATTATCAGATTTTCCTTTGTCCACCACTGTAGCGAGAGAACCAATGCCTGCGAGACCACCACTAGATCGTCCCATTGTCCGCTGGCCTGACACCACAGGCTGTTGAGCCACTCTTGCATTGGGCGTATGCGCAGGCGCGCATGAAGTACCAAATAAATACACAACGCCATCATTCCTAGCAAGCGCATCGCTTTGCGCACTGTCACCTCTCGACCTGCCACATATTGGGGGATCTGAAACAGCATGTTTTGGACCCTCTCGTTGGAAGGGAAGACGAGGCCGTCCTTTGTTTGAATAGAGCCCCTAGGAATTGTTTGACTTGGCTGGGGTCTAAGCTGGACTTCTAGTCGTTGATGGAGAAGCCCAGTTGGAACAAAAGGTCTACAGTCTTTTGGGTGTTTGAGAAGCATGTCTCGTAAGTATCCCCTGTTATGAGCCAGTCGTCGAGGGAAGGGTATACTGGGATGGATAACCTGCGCAGGTGGGCCGCTGCCACTGCCAGTACTTTCGTGAATACCCTTGGTGCAGATGCTATGCCGAAGGGTAGCACTCTGAACTGGTAGTGTATGCCCTCTATCATGAACCTGAGGTATTTTCTGTGCGCTGGCAACATTAAAATATGAAAGTATGCATCTTTCATGTCCAGTATTGTCATGTAATCTCCCTGTGATAGCAGTGGGATCACTTCCTGTAAGGTCACCATACGAAACTTTTGGGGTTTGACAAACTTGTTAGCTGGGCGCAGATCTAATACAGGGCGCATGGTTAGATCCTTTTTGGGTACAAGGAAGTACACTGAATAAATACCTTCCATTACCTGAGATAGAGGCACGACCTCTATGGCTCCTTTTTCCAGCAGTTGGTCCACTTCTTGGAGAAGGATGGCGAGGTGTTCTGGTGACATGCAGCGTCCCCTGAGGGGTCTGTATGTTGGGGAACTGTTGAACTCTATACAGTAGCCGCGGGCTACGGTGGAAAGTACCCAGCGGTCTGATGTTATTCCCTCCCATGCTGGAAGAAAGGATGTTAACCGGCCCCGACCAGCGTTGCATGGGAGGGGACACGAATCTTCACGTCACTTGGTGGTGTTGTTGGCTTGGGAGCCTCTGGAGGTGGAACCCCGGCCTCTTCCCTTGCCACGGCGTTGACCCCTCTGATTGTACTGGCCGCTATTACCCTGGTAGTTGCTGGCAGAACACTGTTGTTGTTGGTTTTGTTGCTGGCGTTGTCCACGAAAAAAGCGCTTATTACCAAATCCCCGCCTTTTAGGGGGTTTTGAAATTTGGTCTAAGGTCTTTATTGTATCAAATTCTTTCTTCGCGTTCTCCAGCGCATCATCCACTGCTCTCCCAAAGAGGTTGGACTCCTCTATGGGTTTATTAATAAGGGACACTTGTGTTTCCGCCTTAAATCCGGATTGCGAAGCCAGACGTGACGCTTCAGTAAAATTCCTTGTACCAAAGTGCGGCCAGCCGTCTCTGCTGCATCAAGGGTATTCGTGACGATGCTTTGATTGACCAGAGAGCCCTCGTTAACTGTAGCCAGTAAACGAGTCCTTAGGGGTTCGGGAACTTCTTCGATGTCCTGTTTCAGCTTAGCCCATTGAGCATCGGCGTAGCTTGCCAATAGGGTATTATTATTGGCGATTCTGGTAGAGAATGCTGCAGAGGTGGTGATTCTCTTGGCTAGGGCATACAGCTTCTTCCCCTCTTTATCTGGGGGTGCCTCGCTGGTAGATAGTGGGACTCCTGCCCTTTTCCTGGTGTTGGTCACGACCAGGGAGTCCGGGATTGAGGTAACCCTTAATATATAATGGGTCTGATTGAGAGGGAGAGAACAGTTTCTCAATCCTCGGATTGACCCCTCTCACCAATGCAGGAGTGGAAAGAGAAGGTGTAATACGTCTATTAACTGAGGCGAGGATGGGTATAATGTGGCTAGTGGGGGGGTTTTCTTTGATGTCTGGGGTGACCTCCCCAGTTTCGATTTCGAAATGTGCTGCTGCCTTCTTCAGCAGTGCATTGAAGGTGGGTTGATCATCGACAGGCGAAGGGTTCCTGACTGGTGTAGTTTCAGTAGACCTGATGACTATACTGCTACTGCCTGTGTCAGTCGACCTAGCCGGTGACTGCCAGGGATTTGGGTCGTCCTCGCCTGTGTCTTCCTGGAATCCCTCCTCACATAGGTTAGTTTCCTCGTGAAAACCTTCCTCTTCTTGTTGGTCTTCAACATAGGTGAACTCATCTTCCTCCTGGAAGAAGGTGTCTTCCTCAGTGGGATTGTAAGAGTATATGTCCTCCTGTATGGGGTTATAAAACTTCTGGTATTTAGCCCTTGGACTCTCCAGGGGTGCCTCCCTTGGTCTCTTGGGTGCCCTGTCTTCTGGGATGGACATGAACCTGTCTAGTTTGTCGATACAGGTCTGGAACCTTTCAAAGGTCCACTGAGGTCGGCCCGGATGGTCTGGGAAAGAAAAAGGAGTTTCTTCCTCCTGTAATTGTCTGGTTCTGTCCCATAACGTCGAACAAAGTGAGCCTTCGCCTTCTGAGTAGCTTTCTTGCTGGCTAGGGCCTTCTGTCGGCGTCGGGAACTGGCCTGATCTGTTTTCCGATGCTTTTGGCATATCTTTGGCCTTGTGCGCGGTTTTCGGCGTCTCACTCGCCATACGTCTCTGGCCGTCCTTAGATGCTATGCGCGCGAGGCTTTCGGCGATCATTCTCTCTTCCGAGGGATCGGTCGCCGTCGCGCTATGTAACGTCGAGCCTTTACTCGTCGAGTCCTTGCTCGTCGAGTCCTTGCCCGTCGAGTCCTTGCTCGTCAAGTCCTTGCTCGTCGAGTCCTTGTTGGCAACGTGAGCGCTCTTGCGATGCGCGTCGCCGGAGGTTTTGGTGTTAGCGCCCTTATTTTTAGAATGCCCAGTCGCCTGTCGCGGAAGCGGTGGTGGGGAGGGCTGACGACCCTTACGGTCGGCGGAAGACGCCGGTGGGCCCGGCGTCCCCGTCGGTGCTATGGCTGCCTTCGTCTTCGACGAATGCGTGCCGGGGGGTATGTGCTTTGGTGTTTTTCCGTGTGCGTCCTTGTCGCCAGGGTGTTCATCCCCATAAACTGGGCGTGAGCCGGGCTTGTCGGGGCCGAGGACGGATGACGAGGAGTGTGAACGCTCCTTTGAGAGGTCTACAGCCTCCGTTACGGGGGCCGTGTAGTCACTGTCCTCGTCACACTCGGCGGCGGCTGCAGCGGGCGAGGAGTCAGGCCTAGACATGGTGTAGGCTGCCCACCTTTTGACCCTGCGGTCTTTTAGAGTTTTGGGGTCAGTAATTTACAGGCCTCACAGCCGTCCTCCTGGTGATCGAGGGGTAAGCAACGGTTGCACCATTTGTGCTTATCCTTCCAGGTATATTTACCCTTGCAAAGCGGGCAAAACCTAAATGGCATCCTCTCCATAGCTGAGGGTAATAAGTGTAACTACGACCTCGAAAGAGAGGGAGGGGAAAGAGAAAGGCATTCTTAAAGATAAGAAAGAAAGACCACAAAACCCCACTCTCCCTACTGTGTATGGCCGGCGAGGCCAGGCCACGTGTTCGGCAGCGCCGAAGGATCCCCTCCTCTCGTCCTTCCGTCGAAGATCTTGTGCGGTGGAGAAACAGCTCTGCGTCGAGGGAGGGATCTACGTTATTGATATTAATAACAAATGACCAAAGGTCGAAGAAACTATTTGGCAATGTCTCTCGAGGAGCTCCGCATAAAGGCGACCAGTAGCTGGGCGGAAAAAAACAATCTGAGGGACCTCGACGCGTGAGGGATTGTGGGTACAAAGCAGGTCACTACAGGGATAGTGTTATAGACACGCCTTGTCGACGTCCCCTTTTCGACTACGAAAAACAAAATGCAATACTCCGCAGTGACCACTGGATGTCGGACCTATGCACAGCATGTGATTCTAAGCAGATTAACAAACATCAGAAATATATATATTTGAAACAAAAGGAAAAGTAATTCCACTTTTCCACACAGGGACGGCACTCAAAGCTGTCAGGACGTCAATAATTGTCTCCCAAAATAAATCCACCGTTCGCCACAAAATTCTTATACCATCTCCAGCTTTATTAAAGGCATGACAGAATTACGACGCGTTTCGCAACGCTCCCGTTGCTTGATCACATATAAAAGTCAGTATTTTGCACAGCGTTTAAATATGATTGAAAAGAGGGTTTGAACTCTATGGTTCTGCCCAGCCCAATTAGTCTCTTTTCTCTTTCACCTTTTCTCGATCCATAGGGATTTTCCTTCAGGCGGCCATTTTGGAGTGTGTTGGATATCATTCACACTATCATCGATGTTATGATAAAAAAAAATTATATATAACAAGTTTATGGTAGACCGGCAGTTTTTGAAGTTTTATACCGCTCATAATATATACATGCAATGCAATGTAGCAGACATCAATGTACCTTGTTAACTAACTTTCAAAGGAGCTGGCTGGATTTACCAATATGTTTTAGCCATTAAATTAAAAAATCCACTGAGAGATCTTCTTAAACACATTGTCCCATAAATATAAGGAAAGAGAGGTATATATATATATAATTATTATTCATAACACGCTTACTACCCAGAGGTTTCTAAGTGCAGACCCGGGGATCAAACATGCTTCCTAGGTGAGTGTGTTGCCCCTGAGCTATCCTCCTGAGACAACTGGGGTTACTCAGACAAAAGGGACCTCTAGTACGAAGGCCAACTGGCAAATCACCAGAGTTCTCTATAGGAAATCCATCAAAGAATATAAGGTCTGATAAGATCAATGGGAATGGGTTTAGCAGCAACAATTTGTACATTAATAAGTAACACTGGTTGGATCCTCACTGGTTGGATCCTATCGGAATGCGTATTACGTTTATCACGATCCTGAACAGTTCTGAGTGGAGCAAGTCGTTTGTGCCACTCAGGATTAAGGATAATTCCAAAGTGGCCAGTCCAGCCCATATGCTGCAACAGATGACCCAATCTAATGTACCCCCTTTTCATGGGTAGGGGATGATACAATTTGTTTAAAGACTAGTTCTCTAACAGCACCCCACAGACCAAGGGCAAGCGTGTCCATCGGATCCTTGAGAATTGAGGAATTGAGGGTGGATAAGAGGTGTACAGTTCCTCCTTCGATCAGGAGTCACCCTGTTTGTTTGTTTGTTTGTTTGGTTATTTATTGTGCGCGCCACACCCGAAGGTATCAGGGCCCAGGAGGTAAGAAGGCATACAGCTTGGTTACAAAGGTTAAAGAACATATAAAAAAACGGACATAGGAGTGAAATAGAATCAAAATCTAAAAAGCATAAAGAATACAGGCATATAGGTTCGTATGGGATGCTATCTAAGGCAGGAAGGTTATTTACAATTATGGTTCTAAGCTGAGGGGGTTACTTATCGTTCTCTTTGAACCAATTGATAAGATTCTGCCTAAATGTGGTAAATGTTTGGTCCCTTCTCAGTGAGGGTGGCAAGGAGTTTCACAATTGTGCTGATTTGACTGGAAAACTGGAGCCGCCAATAGTGGATAGTTTAAAGCATGGCACCTGAAGGCAGTTGGAGTTGACTGATCTCATAGGTCTGCTTGAGGTTTTTCTAGAGCTTCTTTCGATCAGGTAATGTGGTGCCTAATTGTTTAGACATTTATGGATGAGGGAGGCTGTTTTTAGGCGGATTTTGTTGTGTGTGGATAGCCACTTGTGTTTCCTCCTTTTATCGGAGATATGTTCTTTTCTTGAAATGCTTAGTGCAGCTCTAAAGGCATTGTTCTGGAGTATCTGTATTTTATTGATAATGTATTTGTTGGCACCAATGTATAGGGCGGTTAGATAATAGTAGTCCAGTTCAGATAAAATAAGAGCTCTGGCTAGGATCATGCAACTGTTGGGTGATAAAAATTATTTGCCAGCTCTAATTATTTTGCATATGTATAATGTGCATGAGGCCAGAGTGTTTACCTGTTTGGTAAATGTTAGGGTGGAGTCTAAGTAAAAACCTAAGGTCTAATCGGGGCTAATTGACTGAGTCCGCATGAGAGGAAAAGGCCATTTTGAAGAGGAAAGTTTTCCTCGTTAGAGTGGGCATCTTTACGAGGTTGCCGGTAAAACCAGACGGTAGGTGATGGGTTACTGGCAACCCTGTAACACTTACCACCGCCGCCTGACAGCCCGGTGCTAATGGGATATCGCAGGCGGCAGCAGTACAGTTAATTCCCATGGAGTCCCACACGACTCCATGGGCATGGGAAACCTGAAGCAGCTGCACCATTAGTAACGGCTCCAGTGCTTCAGTAAAACGCCTACCAGGAGGGGCCTGAATTCCCAGCATGTCAGGCCTGCCGGGAGTTCCGTCTCCCTACCAGCAGACTTCTAGTTTGGTGGTCCAGAAAGGGTGCTACCAGCACCCTTATTTCCGGACCGCAAAACTCATAATGAGGCCCAGATTTGCCCTTCTATGGGCCTGCACAAAGTTTCCAATCCCAGAACTGGAGTCTTGCTCACTCACAAGTATGTATGCATGCATGTTTTGTACTTTTGAAATGTTGCTGGAGAAGTGTTAAGCCCTATATAAAGTGCTGTAATGACAAGATGGAGGAAAGCAGGGAAGGGATTAGTTGGAAAGAGAAAAAGCAGGTAGCTCCCAGCTCTTTGGATGCTTGAATAGGACCTAAAAGCACATAAAACCGAATTCACATTCTACTCAGGAAGTCAAGTGAGGTACCCACGCCAAGTACCCAACATAAAATGTTCTGTTTCTTTTTTTTTTAAATCTCTTCTGTCGTGCTTGGTAGTATCAAGGCCCAGGAGGGGCCATGTTGGATGGGAGGTGTTTGGTCTACTGAGGATGTGGTCATGTGACTCGGGCATGCTGGCGGTGGTTGGATTCAGGTACTGGGATGCTGTCTGTGCATATTCCACATATTGTGGTTGATGAAAGCAGGGAGGTGTGTTTTGTCCTGGTCCCTTCGAGTCTTGGCTGAATGATGTCACTGAGAGAATGTTGGCTGTGTGCCTGGACGGTTTGGATGTGAATTGTGTTCCAGCCCAGGCAGTTGAAGATGCAATCCTGGGTGGTGGGTGCCAGTGGGTCCCCTTTGGGGCTCAGCCCTGATCCTGAGCTACTTACTTGTGACAACTTAATAAATGAAACTTGAGTGATCTTAAACAATTTTGTTTTTTATTTAAATCTCCTTGACCAGCACAAGAGGCTGTTAGCTCTAGTAGTTTTTAATTGGGCCATTTATTAAGACCAGAATTCCCATTGGGTACCTAAGTGTCTGCCTTCACACCTGAAAGCGGAGAGATGTCCTGCACCAAAGGAGGGACCGGCAGGGGGCGCATGCCCTTCACAGAGACGGGCACACGCAGGGGCTGACTATAGAGAGACACTTTGCCAGCAAAGCTCATGGGTGACCCGAATGTTTCTAGACAGTCTCGGATTGGAGGTATCTCTGCTGGGTATGGTGTGTCACCCCTTCCTGGGAGCATGGTATCTCCCAGGGCTCGTGCTATGGTCACATGGTGGAGACCATGTGACTAATAGAAAAGGGCCAGCCAGTTCCGGCTCATCATTCGATACTTTGGAAACCAGTCTCCTGTATGCTGGTGTGAACTGGGTGCCCCCAGCATGTCAGCTGGCTGCCCCCAGCCTTCATCTGCCTGGCATGCGTGACCACAGGGCAGGACATAACACTGAGGTCGAGATGGTTACTCCACCGGGGAGGAAATGGGTGGCACACTGGACCTGCCTGGTGAGGACACCAAGAGGAAGGCTGTATAAGTTCTTGACATTTAAAGAAGCGTGTGAGCTACCTGGTAAATTAAACCACCTTTGTTTTAAAACAGCAAATTGGCATGTTAATTTGCTCACGTATGAATGCATGTATTTCATTATATATAGCGCAGCGTAGTTAGGAAGCTAACGAGCGGTGTACATCAAGAACGAATAGTAACAGGGTACAGTGATATATATACAATTATGAGGACAGAACACCAAGGCTAAAGTTTGAAGGGTATGGAGATCTGGGGTACAGAGATTGGCAGGCAGGTGGTACAGGTTAGGGTGGAGTGTGTGACCCTCTCTGTTTTGGGGAGTATCGGCCATCAGATGGTCTTTGACGAAATTAATGTTCTTCCATGCTTTGAATTGCTTATTACTACGTTCACCACTCCCTTCTTCCTTTGAAACAATCCTCCTTCCCGGAAGTGGAAGTGTATGGCAGCACTCCTTCACAATACAGTAAAAGTGCGGGCAGTGAAGGTGCGGGGCTGGGAACCCACGTGATCTGTGGCTCGTCCAGGAGAGCACTGCAGCTGCCAGCTGTGCTGCATGTGAGCACTAATCAGCTGTTTGTCATTTCATCCCTGAGGGTCATGTTTGACCAGATCTTGGTCCTGGGCTTGTAAGTCGCTCCCTGCCCCAGTGGTGAAGGTGAACCTAGTCCCATCAAGGTACGAGGGTCGGGATCTTGAATCCTACACAGGGGACGAGCTAGAGGAACTTCCTTCACCCCGCATTCAAGAGCTCCAGTGGAGCCTCCAGCCGATTCCCCCCGATCCATTGGCCACTGGATCTGATCATGTAGTTTATTTTCCAATAGAAAAATAGGTTTCTCTTTCAGAGCGTTCTCATTTCAACCTCTGGTTGCAAATGCCGGAATACCCTGATGGCCTATACAGCTCCCTCTCTCCACGTGTCTTGTGGCAGCCCCATCCTGGATAACTATAGAGGCGGGGGTTGGGGAGGAGAGGGCACACGTCATTGTGCATAGGGTCTCCAAAATATGCAGCTGCGCGGGCATTTCGACCTCTGAAGTAGTGGGTCTCATCACGAATTGTTACAGTTGCTCATCAACAGTGTTACCGCTGCATTTACTGCTCCACCCCAATTCCGAGTCTGGTGTGCTTACCCACAGCTGATAGTTGGGGGTAAACACGCCAGAAAATTTCCCATTTTGGTGCAATTGCCGCCGGCGATATTACCGCACTGTAATTGCACCGAAAATTCCCCATTGGGTCCAATAGACCCAATGGACGGGTAACGGTTAGCGCCCAACCCATGATCCGGCGGCCACACCGCCAGACATGTGGGTGCTAATGCAAATAAAGTTGGGCAGTATGCCAATAGGGAAACCGCCCAACTCGTGATGAGGCCCACTGACTGCACCCATTTAGTCCTGGGCTGACTTAGAGGGCATGCCGGTCTGATAGCACAGCGAGTAGAGCACTCGCTTTGACATCTGTGCAGAGCCTGCGGCGGGGCCAAACTCAGCCTTTCATCCTTTCGAAGTTGATAAATGAGCACCACACAGCGTGGGTAACAATAAGCGGCGCTCAGATACCTGAGGGTTTGCAGTGCTATATAAATGCTAAAAAAAAAATATATATATATATATATTTGCAGCACTGGCCCGAGAGGCCATTGTGGGCTGGTATTGTGGGCCAGTTTGATAAGTTAGAGTACTCAGCAGATGTTAGTTTTGCTCAAAGACATTGGTCCAAAGTGCTATTAAATGCCTCTTTTGCAACAATTCTTCCAGAAATGTGCCCGTAAGCACTGATCAAACAGTAGGTTTCCAAAGATCATGAATATGGTAACAACCCTGCTATGTGGGGTGCACAGGGCTGGTAACATACCACCCGCCTGAGCCAGGTAGGCCCGAGTGAAGCTAGGGTCTTGCAAGGGCCCTGGGACCTTACCCGTCTTGTTTCCCTCTCATGCCACGGTTTATTGCTGTTATCACCCCAGGGGTTTCTCCAGGTCATTAAAAGCTTAGTAGCACTCTAATAGTTAATTGTTTTAATGGAAGTTGTGTCTATGACTTTTACGCGTGGCAATTTTCCTTAAAAAACTCTAAACACAGATGCCTGCAACAGACAACAGTCAAGGATATGAGTCCTCTTTCTATTTCCATGGCAGCCGTGATGATGGAGGACGTGGCAGAGGCTGTGAATAAAAAGTAAGTGAAGGGGTCTTGGGGATGAGTGAATAGTAGGGCAACTGCAGTGGGGCCTTAGGTGATGGTATACAGCGCATTGGAGGGGGCAAGAGGTGAAGGGGCCTGGGCCATGAGCTGTGATGGAGTGAACATGGTGGGCACCCATGGGAGGCATGCAGGTGGACAAGAGAACACGAGCAGTCACTGATTAATTCTGCCCACGTTGCTGACAACCTGATTGGCCAGACACACTCCCCTGAGTGCTAACAGTGAATCGTGACTCTAGGTGACCATTTTGAATCCCAATCCGTCCCCACTCCCACGGCTATGCGTACGGTGGCCCAGAAGGAGGGGATGAACTTGCCTCAAGCGTCCTCTGAAGGGATTCGGTCAGGGTGCAGAGCTCCTTCTTCTCCTCCTCCACTCCCTTGAGAGCTCGGGCGGTCATTTCCAGCTCCCTAGGGTGCAGACATAACCAGGGTTAAGATCGTTCGAGACGCAGAGTGCAGAGAGTCAGACGCAAAGTGCCACATTGTTAGTGTCCGGATGCCTGTGGAACTGCCGCAAAACTTCCGAGGCCCAGATTTCCACCGGAGGACATCAGGAGATGCCGGCGAACATTTCAGATTTGCTCCACCAAGAAACACTTGTGCACATGCGCGTTATAAACGCCATATCATATAGTATCACCTCCCTTCTACCCGATTCACAAAGCCTAAAACTGGAGCAAATCTGGAAATGCTCGGAACATCTCTGAGGTGCACATGTGCAAATGTGATTCACAAAGATTTGCACTGAAGAGCGTCAGGAGATGCCGGCGAGCATCTCAGATTTGCTCCACCTAGAAACACTTGTGCACAGACGCGTTATGAACGCCATATCACCTCCCTTGTACCCAATTCACAAAGCCTAAAACTGGAGCAAATCTGGAAATGCCCGGATCATCCCTGAGGTGCACATGTGCAAATGCACTGAAGAGCGTCAGGAGGGGCCCTTCTCAGTTGTGCACCATCTCCCTTGTACCTGATTCACAGAGCCCGAACCTCTCTCCCTGTGCACCCTTTTTAATCACATCATACTTTGTTCTGAAAAACATTTTCGGGAAGTAGTATGTCTGAAGGCACCCCAGACTCCCCCCTGTTCATAATTCTGATGGCGAGCATGTGTGCGAACCCTGATGGATCTGTGTAGCTGCCGTAACTTCACTGAGCAGTGATATTCAAACTTTTTTATACTAAGCCCCACACTTGAGTAAAAATATTGTTTCCAGGCCCCTCCACACGGTATAACTGTTATATCTTCTATTACAAGCAGTCACCATAATCTCTTTTTAAAGAGCCTCATGCCCCCCTCGACATCCTTGGGGAATGAAGACCACTAGAGGAAGACTGAGAAGCCTTAGTTCACTCTTATGCATGATGTGTATATATATATATATATTTATTTTTTGCCTCCCCGCTGTGCCTTAATTTTCCCCCACAAACACTTGGGACCATTTTGTTCAATATTGTGTGCTCCTCCGTATCATATTGAGTGACATGTGCTAAACATTGGAACAACCACAAACTTTGAGAAAGAGCTTATCTTAACAACAAACAAACAACACATAAGCGGCACCAAGAGCACACAAGGCCTGACATCGATCCGATACTCACATCAAAGCTCAGCGCACAGTGTCAGCCAACAGGACACCACCTCTCTCACTATCCTACTCCTTCTTCACCTTACTAACCCATCCCACCTTCTCATTTGCCGATCCGCCTGAGTGCCTGGGGACCAACTCCGTTGGTGACGGTGCGTGATACAAATACCTTTAACATTTAACAAAGTATTTGAAAAATACATCAATTAACCCTGTTGCACGCATATTTAGTAAATGCTGCGATTTTTCAGGAAAAGTCAAATGCCAAGGCTTGTACAAAAACATACATACAGTTAAAAAAAAGCAAGACATGGGCCCTCATTATGAATCTGCCGGTCTGGGAAAAGTGCAGGTAAAATGGCCGGTAATACCAGATCCAGCATTATTCCCGGACCGTCACACTCTGAGTTTGCCGGTAGGGGCAGTGAACTATCGGCAGGCCTGACCTACAGGGAGTTCAAGCCCCTACCGGCAATTAATTGCCCCTTTTGCCGGCACCGTTACTACCAGTTCGGTGATAGGGGAAGCCAATTCCATGGAGTCCATTGGGACTCCATGGAATGGGAACTTATCGTTGTTGCCTGCACCCGTAATATCCCGGTAACACTGGAATAACGGGCGCTGGAAATATTTTCCTACTCCAGCCATACACTGTTTTCAGGCTAGCTTCGCTCTAAGGCGATTAGTTTACATTGACTTCATATTTCCCACACTTCAGTCTCCAAGGAGGCTTTTCCACCTTTCTAAATTAGGGTTGTGCTCTTTAACCGGATCAACGATAAAATCCAGTTGGCGTTCTGGAATGTATGCAAATGTTTGAAATCATGTGTAACGATTGTCTCGCACCTATTCATGGTGGCTATCTGGGGATCCTGCCTACATTCCAACATTCTACAGGCTCACATGGTACGTAAAAATACCTGATTTTCGAGACTCCAAATGAGAGATGTTTCTATTATCTACAGCTGACCTGGGACTCGATCATTGTTCAGTGCAGTAAAGAGTTCACTATTCCCATCCTTCAGTCATGGAGTCTAAGAAAGTCTCCCACTTGAGGCTTGGAGGCTCATTTCAAGTTACACGGCATCCCGGCGGGAAATCCGGCAGGATACCGGGAAGCTGCCACTGCCGCCTCTGCCGTCTGATATCCTGGTATTACTGCGATATTACGGCTGGTGGAGATGGCGGTCAGTTCCCCTAGGACTCCATGGGATGGGATTGCCGCAATGACCGGAACCAATAGTAGCGGTGCCAGTGATTCTGGCATTTCTTTGCCGATGAGGGCTTGATCACTGGCAGGTCAGGCCTGCCGGTAGATCAGAGCACCCACCGGCAAACTCGGGTTTCCCTGGTCCGGTACAAAATGCTAGTGCCAGTATTACCGGCAATTTTTCCAGCATTTTGACCAGACTGGGGGCCTCCTAATGAGGCCCTTGGACTGGGGACAATTATTTGTTGAAGGAATAACGTGAGCAAGGGAACGGAACGCTTCCAACAATGGAAGAGAACGCTTGTTCTTCATGAAATGACTTATTTCTGGACTACGCTATACGCATTAGAAACCACCCGTCAATATGCGCTCGTTTCCATGGCTTCACGCGTTTGCCCATTCCTGGTTAGTGCAATGCTTTGATCGTTCAACACTGACTCCTGGGGCCTGCAAGCTATCACCAGCCCTATCCCTACCCCCACTCTCTTTCATACCTGTACACATCTTTCATGTAGGTTTAACCTTTCTCCTCCTTCACCCTGTCCTCTACTTTGCTGCACTTTTCTATTCTCTCGCAGATTAAGGTCTTGGCACTCCTGCCGGGGGCATAATGCAGCACTCTCGGACAAGCCTGTGCACTGTTAGACCACTCCCATGGTGATTGGCGCAGTATAATAAACTAACATAAAATACCATCATTGCATTTCATTGTACCAGTCACTTGGAGCACAGAGTTCAGATGGACGGCAAATCTAAAATGGATAGGGATCCAGAATAGAACATTACGGAGAGGACAGGGGGATAAACCAACATTCCTGACCCCTCCTAGTTTACAATACTTTTCTCTGTGTAGGTGAGCAGGGTACAGCTCCCCGCGACATCAATCGTGGCACGGAGAAGTGGGCGACATGTCAAGGTTGCGTACTGGCTGTATGGGTGTAGATCCCATCACCTTCGCCAAAGAATGGACCTAGGTTGCCCTGACATGCATGGAGCCCCCACATGATCAACCCTGTTGACCTGGGACCTGGTTCTGGGATTTCCTGGAGACTAGCCCCCCTTGCTGAGTCGGACGACCCCCCCACACGCTCCCAGTATGACCAGTACTTCCCGCTGTTGGATGTTCTCACCGCTTGATCTGCCCCTGCTCCACCAGCAGCTCATGCACCACCGCCTCGAACTTCAGTTTCTCTTCTTCCAGCACCTGGTTCAGTCTCTCCAGCTCCTGCAAGGCAACACATCAGTCATCAGTCATGCATAATAGGCAATGGAGAATGCTGGAGTCTGTCACACATGGGCTAATCAGACACCAGGGCAAGGGTCTAGCTTCAAGCCTGCTGTGGCATTGTTACTTCCCCACAAATGCCATCTCCTATTCCAGTGGCAAGCACAAGAGTCTTGTATGTTTTCACGGTTTCCGCAATGAAACAAACCACACATAAACTCGCCCAACACCACACGACAGCTACCAACCGAAAAACACACCCACACTCAGTGACCGGTTTCTCTGAACTGAAGCTGCCAACAGCACATCACAGCTCTCTTGCTCTTTTCCCCGCTCACTCCTACTAACATGCCCGTCACCCTCCTTGCTTAACAGATCCGCAACAACGCCAAGAGGACGCGCAGGAGGCGACAGTGCGCGGTATAAGAACCTTTAACAAACAAAACAAACAGAACATTGTGGCTCTAACCTAGAACCAGGCATCTTCCCCAGGCTCCTTAGCACTCAGGCGATCATGGTCAGGACCGAGGTAGGTGGAGGACCTTGACTCACACAAGTACGGTAGCCCGCGTTTCCTCACCTCATCCCCTCACACTCGCTCGTCTTGCAGCTGTGGTCGCTGCTTTGGTCCTTCTTCATTGGAGGATTTTGATGTCGTGCTTCTGTGCTAGTGTTGTCTGCAATGGTGGACACTAGGACACCACACTGCCAAGCACCACTATGCACAGATATCACCTTTAGAAGGCACGCTCCATATGGTGGGCCAACTAAACGTAAGCATTGAGTACACGCTGTCCTAGTCGTAGAAGCCACCTCCTACTAGCCTGCGCGGGGGAGATTCAGAAACGATTTCCAACGCATTCTTACCAGTTTACTTCATATATCAGCCTGCTTCTAAGGCTCCTATGTCCCACGTACATGTGTCTTTCGCAACATCACTGCTCCCCATGCCCCATGTCTCATGTGACATCACTCACCGCTCTCCCATGTTCGTTGTGACATCTGTGCCAACTTCATGCTCGCCTTTCCTGACTTCAGTGCCCACTCCTTCCTCATGTATTTTGACATCACTGTCCACTCAACCTTGTCTCATGTCGCACCAGTCCCCACGACACATGTTTCTTTTGGCATCAGTCCCACTCCATACCGTGTCCAGTGATAAAGTCGCCAGGGGGCGACATTTCCCAAAAAATGCACCCTCAGTAAAAATCAAAGGCCCTCATTACAACCTTGGCGGAGGACCATGGTGCTATTGGCACCATGGTCCATGCCGCTAAGGTTACGATTCCGCCATGGTGGATGGCGGAATTACCGCCCCATTCCAAGGTGAGTGGGATGGTAATTCCCCATTCACCATTTGCCCTTCCCCATTCCCATTTTTGCCCCATAGGGCATAATGGGAACGGGGAAAGGCGCTAAGTATGGTTCCGCAAATTGCGGCACCGTACTTAGCACCAAGGTCACTTTGCGAAATTGGTTTTAACGCCTGCAAAAAGCAGGCGTTAAAACCCGGGACCTCTTAATCAGGCGTTAAGGGTTAACGGCGCAGACGGCGCCATTAAACCCTTAACGCCTGACTTGTAATGAGGGCCAAAGACTTTCTCTACATATTCTAGCTTGGGAGTTTAGAATATAAAATGATACCCCTCTTAGAATATTTGGGGAAATATTTTAGGGGTTAGAAAAAAAAGGTCGCCGACCTAGTGACTTTTTCCATGCAACATTTTCAGATGGAACCTTCCGTATATGTATTTGTGGCATCAATGTCCACGCTCCACTTCTCCCTAGTAAGCTAAGGGCCCGCTCCACCTGTCTTACTGGCATCTGTTGAGGTGAATCTTCCCAGTGTTATTAATGTGCCACATTTGCATTATAATATGTTCAGCTAAAAGAGTAACATTGTGATGTCATGTAGTTCCAATTGGAGTGTTTAGTTTCACTGTGTATTCCAAGGTTGGTCAGTTGGAGCCTGCCTCTTGAAGGGGTACCTGCTGTCCTTGAATGATACTTAATAAAGGACTTCTATATATATATATCACTGCGTGGACCCATACTTAACATTGGCGACGAGGATGGGATGTGAGTGCAGAAGGTACTGTGGGTATTTGTGCATTAGTACACAATGCCATAAGCAAAGAGGAGTGGCTCTGCTGATGTTTTGGATGAGGTCTTGGGGCAAGTAAAATTGTGGACCAAAACAGGTTGGCCCAGAAAAGATCTCATTGAAAAGAAATATGATGTTTATTACGGTATTAAAGAGGAGTTGAGCATGTCAGAGGATGGGTCTCAACTCAGAAAAGGAATGTCAACAGGGAAAGGATGATGGAGGATTGGCACTTCATGTCGACTAGGGCCACCTGATGTCCTCTGGTCTCCGGTTCTTTCTACACCGAGGATCTTCACCTCCGAGAGGGACAGCAGGCGAGAGGCGGGCAGGAGGTGAAGTTGAAGGCTGGCATCCAGGCAAGTGGGAAACGCTTCTTATGAGCGTCGGCGCAGCGACCGCTGCTTGGGGAGTCTTGCGCGAGCCTCGAGGCAAGGAGTGGCGTTGTGCGGATCCAAAGCCAGCCGCGGCCCGGCTTCAATTTGAGCGTTTGTACAGCGCAAGCCCCGAGGCAAGGAGGGGCGCTGCGCGCATCCAGAGCGAGCCGCAGCCCGGCTTTAATTTGAGCGTGGGTGCAGCGGCTGCTGTTTTCGGAGTCCCGCGCGAGTCCCAAATTCAGGAGGGGTGTTGCGCAGACCCAGCGCTGCCCGAAGCTCGAGCCGCAGCACGGACCCGGGAGCGAGCGCTCGCGGCTCAAGTGTCTTGGGTAGCCACGCCCACCTCATGACGTGCTGGCCTCCAGAAGCCCCGGTCCTCCCATTGTGACATCCTGTCTTCTAGCAACGTCTGTCACAAGCCCGGCCACACAGAATATAACGCGGAATCATTTGGTTGCAGAGATCCTAGCAGAGTGCTAACAGTGGACTGAAATACATCGTCCTGTAACCATGGCCGCCTCCATTCCACCTCCCCTGCCCTTTCTGAGTGAACCAGGCCGGGCTCCGATTACATGGGACAGGTGGAGGGACATGTTTGAGAATTACCTGGTGGCGATGGGCGGGGAGAGATTTCCCCCTGCGCGCAAGAGGGCCTTACTCCTACACAACCTTGGTATAGAAGGACGCAGAATCTTTGATGGACTTTCCAGACAACATGCCCCTGAGGCAGGTGACATGGATGAATATATGTTTGCCCTTAACCAACTTCGGGATCACTTTGAACCGAAGAAGAATGTCAGTTTTGAGAGACACAAATTTTTCCAGCGGGCCCAAGAGAAGTCGGAGTCTGTGGAATCCTACATTGCTTGCCTCAGATCCCTGAGTTACACTTGCGAGTTTGAACATTTGACTGATTCCCTAATTAGAGACCAGCTGGTTAGATGCACCAATAACGTGAGAGTCCATGAGAAACTTCTTGCAAAGGATATGAAATTGGATGAGGCAGTAGAATTAGCAAGAAGCATCGAGCAGACTTCAGAGTATGTCAAAGAACTTAGGATTGACAAATCCAATCCTCCATCGTCTTCGGTTTGTGTCGTTAATCAAAAGAAGAAAGTTGGCCTTTCCACAGTCAAGAGAGGAGGAGGAAATGCAAGAAATCTATGTGCTCGTTGCGGCAGCTCAAAACATGGTATGAACTATCCCTCCTGCCCTGCAAAATATGCGGAATGTTTCAAGTGCAGGAATAAAGGGCATTTTGCTAATGTTTGCAAGGGTAACGCTGTCAATAGTATCGACTTCAGGCCAATGAACAATAATGAAGACGGCATCGGAAGGGGGTACGACATCCAAGAAGTATCCAGCACTCAAGAATTCACCCCAAGACACATATTCGAGATTTCAGAGATGTCTGGGATGACCAAAGATCCCGTGGACAAGTTCCAAGTGGATGGAATTGAGCTCAAAATGAAAGTTGATACTTGTTCCCCCTGGACCATTATATCACAAGAGACATTGACAAACATTCTGGGAAAGAGCATTACTATTATACGGCCTACCAATGTCAGGGTGTGTGGATATGCAGACTCTGATTCCTTAATAATCTTACTCTTGTCACTTCTTTCACATTCTTTACAGCTCCTCACACATTTCTCTACCTGACTGTCAATACCTGGCCACCAAAAGAATTGCCTGATATGCCTTTTAGTACCTCCCATGCCTAGATGGCCTTGGTGAGCTATGTCCACTAAATTGGGCCTGATGTCATATGGAGGTACTATTTTCATTCCTTTTCTGAGTTGAGACCCATCCTCTGACATGCTCAACTCCTCTTTAATACCGTAATAAACATCATATTTCTTTTCAATGAGATCTTTTCTGGGCCAACCTGTTTTGGTCCACAATTTTACTTGCCCCAAGACCTCATCCAAAACATCAGCAGACTGCCACTCCTCTTTGCTTATGGCATTGTGCACTAATGCACTAATACCCACAGTACCTTCTGCACTCACATCCTTGACACTCTCGTTCTGTGCGGGCAGTCTAGAAAGACAATCAGCAATCACATTTTCTCCCCCAGGTATATACACCACTCTAAAGTCATATGCTAACAAGTCAATCATCCAACGAGATATTCTAGGTGAACCTTTAGCCCATTCCGCACTGCCCAGTAGCTGAACCAACGGCTTGTGATCAGTTTTTACAACAAACGACTGACCCATAGAAAAAATTTAAAATGAGCAACAGCCCATGATACAGCTAGGGCCTCTCTCTCCACCACGGAATAATTGCTCTCCGCCCCCCTCAGGGGTCGGGAGGCAAAAGCTATGACATGTTCAATGTTGCCATCATATTGAAAAAGAGCGGCACCCAGGCCTAATGTGCTTGCATCTACAGCCAGCACAGTTCGTCTGCCAGAAACAAACCCTCTTAAAGAAGGTGCCTTCACAATGCTATCTTTTATCTTACTAAAGGCATTTTGACATTCAACAGACCACACATATTTGGTGCCCTTTTTCAATAAATCTCTCAAAGGAGATGACATTGCAGAAAAACCATCAACAAACTTGTGGTAGTACTCCGCCAATCCCATGAACGAGCGTAGTTGCTCCTTGTCAAGGGGTTGGGGAGCACTCACAATGCTATCCACTAAAGACCTCCTGGGGGCAATACCATTACAGGAGATTTTATGCCCCAAGTAATCCACTTCCGTAACAGCAATTCTGCATTTCTCCCTCTGTACAGTCAGACCTGCTTCTCTTAGTCTGACTAACACTGACCTAAGTATCTTATCATGTTCAGGACCATCATTTGCAAATATCAGAATGTCTTCTTGAAACGCTGTTACTTTCTCCAGGCCTTTCAATACCGTTTCCATCACTCTCTGAAATACAGATGCCGCAGAGGCCAAACCAAAGGGCATCCGGTTATATTTGAAAACACCCTCAGGAGTGATGAATGCAGTCAAGTGTTGACACTCTTTAGACAACGGAACCTGATGGTAGGCAGCAGAGAGATCTATTATGGAAAATAACTTGGGTTCTCCTAGAGTGGACAAAACTTCTGAGATATTCGGTAATGGGTGTCTCTCAACCACTATGTTCTGGTTGAGGCTTCGTAGGTCGACACACAATCTCATTTTACCATTCGCCTTAGTAACCAAAACCACTGGAGACAACCATTCCGTAGCTACAACAGGTTCAATCACCCCTTTGTCAACCAAACTATTTAGCTCCTCTTTAAGTTGTGCTCTCATCTTCAGTGGTACCTGTCGTACCTTGTGTACCACTGGTTGGGCATTGTTCTTAAGTCTGATGTGATGTTCAAACTCTTTAAGCCTTCCCAACCTCTCAGAAAAGACCTGTGGAAATTCCTTGGTCCAAGAGTCCCCCAACTCAGCAATGGTAACAGGATCCGGTGCATTGGCTTGTACCCTTAAACCCAGTTTTCTCTGCTCCTCCCAGCCTAGCAGAGAGGTCCCTTTTTCCGCCACAAGGATCGTGGCTTGGCATATTCTTTCCTTGTATAAGTGGACCCATACTTAACAGCATCCCTTCTTCCTTGTCTCTTGTGACTTCAACACTCACCCTGCCTCCTTGCCTCTGGTGACATCACTGCCCACGCACCCTTGTCCCTCGTATCATCAATCTATAACCAAAAAGGTGATCACCTCTTTTGTTTTTCTCTTGTTTTGTCAATATCACCTCTTCCTCATCTTTTTTGACTTCAGTGCCTTCTCTGTACCTTGTCTTGTGATCTCAGTCCCCACCCCGACTTTTCTCTTGTGACATCAGCACACACACCCCACTGGGCTCTCTGACATCATATGACCACTGCTCCTGTTTACAGGACCAGTGTTAGCTACTCTATATGCTTATCTCCGATTCCCACCCACGCCTCTCTTGTGCCTTACAGTGCTAAAAAAACGTGTTCTTTGTAACCTCAGTGTCCACTCCTTTGGGGGTATTTGCTGGGTGAATCATTTCGAAAAAGTGACAGAAAACACTGTTTCCACCATTTGCATTGTTTCTGCCAGTCCTTGTCATGCGGGCATTCGCTTCATGCCACGATGGTTGCTGTGGCAACGCTGTATGTGTTGCCGCAACCAACATGGCGTCTGGAACAGGACATCACGCCCCTCACAAGATGATGTCTGGTGCGTCCACAGCCTCACTTCCGCATTTGCTCAGCGCCATTCGGATGCCACGTATTTCAAGACACTGCAGTGCACCTGCTGCTTCCTGTGTTGAAACTTAGGTATTCCTTAATGCGTCGTGAGTCATTCTATCGTGCTTGCTCCTCATCTACAACGCGCTACTTCCATTGCTCCTGCCATCTTTCCTGCTCCGAAATCCACTCCTCATGTGCTACTCGCTGACTTCTGTATTGCTTGCCATCATTTCTGTACATGGGCCTGTTATTGCCATCAGTCTGCTGTCTACATCTGCTGCACACTAGGACAAGAGTTTTCTTCCCCATGACAGCTTCCCTTTAGGCGATTTCCCTGGACGGGACTCTCCTTCCAGTTCTGATTTGACTGGAGGTGAAGAGGCCTCCAGTGGAGCTCGACCATACGTCAATGGACCCAGAAGACCCAAATCACTGCAGGCACGTTCAATCGCTGACAATCTTTGCCATCTGTCAGATTGTCGTGCCTTACAGTGGAGTAACTTTGCTGAAAATGTTGGGGGGGACATGACATCTGAAGAAAAGGTGCCCCAGCCAAATGAATGGTGACAAATGGTGTGCCATGAATGTTGGGGGGGACAAACACCCCTTTCCCCCCCAAAATTACACCCATGGTGCCTTTGCTACTCAGGTGTGGGGAGCAGGGTGGACATACCATGTCCGCCTCCATTTCCCACGCCAAAAGACCAACGCATGGATTTTCATGCTGGTAGTCATTATTTTTATGGAGCCCGCCCGAAATTAGCACCTATTAAAAGCAAGTCCATTCCATAGGAATCCATTGTAAACCCTCTCACACTCCTTAACTGCCTGCAACAGTTACACTTTTCTACTAGCGTAGTGGGAAAGTGACGAGTAAAGCTGATTGTGCCTATGATATAGTTTAAGCTTCACACTCCCTGGTGGCAAGGCTACAATTTCCCAAAGGGGACCTTTTACACTTTACGCGTTCTTATACCATTGGTATAAGCCAATGCACAGTCTTCTCTGAATGCTGATAAAATCAGAATAAATGAAGCCACGGCCTGGATTTAGGGGAACAGCATGAAAAGTGCGTGCTAAGGGCATAGTGAGTAGCAAGCAAAGGGAGTTAAATTGTAAATGAAAGAGACACACATTTTCCCATGCTCAGACGGTCTAGAACTCACAGCTGATATCAGTCCAAGCCCTGGAGGTCACAGTAATTTCAGCAAATCCTCTAGGAGATTGGACACTCTACATGCGGGTCATATTTTCCGAATATCATAACAGTCCATCTGTGTGAGAGATTAGCTCTAGGATTTGGGGGTCCCGGTGCAGCCAAAGAAACCCTTATGAAAATATAAGGGATTAAAAATCCTTAAAGCTGACATTGCAAATGTGTAAATTAGTAAATGGAAGAAGGTTCACTCTTTGGACAAAGACATAAATATACCTCAAGCAGCACCTTCACACCATTTGGCCCAATAACTCAGGCTCAAAATAACATCCTGCAAAACGTCAAGAGCAAGACACAGACTAGCAACCATAGGACTGGTGATCAAGACCTGAGAGAAGCCCTATCAAAGGGGAGAGCAGTCCGAAGAGGCAACCACCTGCCACCCCCACTCAGTTCACTACATCCGCCACTGCCATTACAGACACAGAAAAGGGGAAATAAATCAAAGTATTCAGCCTCTCTTAAGCATAATTATGGATCCATTGGGAAGTAGTGAATGAAGAATGAGGAGCTATTTGAAGCGACCTTCATACGAGAAGACCCTCAATAGAACATATCCCTCCTTGTCCTCCATACTGGGCAAGCTAGTTAGAAGCCAACTAGCTCTGCTAGGAATATTACAGATTCTGATGCTGGTCCCACCACCAAATCCTCACCTTTGGATGATGGGCATCATCATCCAAAGATGATGATTCGGAAACCTTCCAAAACCTTTGGAAGATTTTTGAACCAGCCGAATCGCAGACGACCAGTTGAACGCCATCATTTTGCACCTCTTTTGAGGGGTGAGCTCTAGGCCACCTTCTAAATCCTGAAGCGAACGGCACAAACGGAATATGATACTCTAAGAGATGCCATTCTGGAGAGACTTAGGATTGAACAAGAGTATCAAGGGCGGCATTAATGAGGTGTTCATTTGCACCCTCAGAATAACCACAACATATGTCGTACAGAATCCTATTCCTCTTAGAAAAATGTCTGGAAAGAAATAAACTCATAAGAAGTGAAAGAGGAACTGATTCTGGAACGTTCCTCAACTCCTGCCTTCCCAGTTATGGTGGGCAGCTTGGCACCTGCATAAACAAACCCTGGAATTGGCCATTCGAACCACGAATGGGGTGTAGAGGTCTCAGCACTGGAGGCCAACTAACAGAGGATGAATAAAAAGGAAGCAGGGAATGCCATCAGACCCTGGATCAGCCTACCCATTAACCCTAAGGTTGGTCAGCGCCCACATCTATTCGGGAAGCCATTAAGGCTTAGGAAAGCCAAGAAACTAACATCTATTTTGGCTGAGGAACGTCCTGTCATGTGTTTATAACTGTGCAAAACCTGACCGTACAGCTGGTTCAAGAATAACCATCTGCCATTAAGGACTCATATACCAAAGCACGCGTGTTCCAGCTGAAACAGAACGGTCAAAACAAAACTGACGGCTCGAGCCAGAATACCAAGCCTTCAAAATGGCAAAAGATATAGACATATTGGCCCAAGGGATTCCTGGCAGAAGCTGCCACCTTCTGATCAAGCTAAAAGGACAAGAGTATAGGGCCCTTCTGGATTTCAGAAGACAACAAACTGCCATGCCAACCTGGTACTCCAAAAACAGATACATGTGCGCCCTGAGGCCTATGGGCATGTGCCACTGTACAAGCATTAAATAATAATAATAATAGAGTGGTCTCCATCACGTGATTAGATGGGGATAGTACTAGAGCGCACTACTCCAACCAACTCTACACACCAACAGTTAAATGCGCAAAGGCTGACGGTGCCAGCTTCCCATTCATCGCCACTAGACAATGGAACACTCTGCCACCCACACTCACAAATGAACCTTCTCATACCGCCTTCCGTAAAGCCCTGAAAACGTGGTTGTTCATCTAAACCACACAGTCACACCCAGCATCACTCCTCTAGCCTATTAGTGGTAGCCGGTTCTCCTGTAACCCCTCAAACATTCTACATTGCTTTTCTTCTGCTCTTTCCTCTGCAACCTGTAACTTATATACTTTCTCCTGTCAGTACCAGGTTTCCATGTAACCATACGAACTTCGGACTGTATATTTGTCATTTGTGTAACTAAGTAAGCTTCCTTGCAACAGTGCTGTGTAATGGAGGTGCTGAAATGAAGACAAGGTACCAGCAACTGAATGCAGTAGGGAACAGCCGCCCCCCCTACTTAAAGCTAGGCAGAGAAATTCATATGGAATGATTTAGTATTGTAAATGTGTAAAAATTGAATGTGTACAAAGTCGAAAAGGCTTTAAGTTTGGTTTAGTAAGTAGGGAAGTTACAGAATGCATATTATAAAAGTTGAGTAGGAAAATGATTAAGGTTTTTTTTTCTATAACCAGACAGAAAAGAACTCTGCCATTTATATAACTAACAATGCCTTTAAGTGACAATGCTTTTAACTGATAATGCTGCTAAATGGGAGAAAAAAGATGCATAAATGAAGAAATGCTGCAGAGCGTGTTAGCATGAGTCAGTCCTGAAGTTGAAACATTCAAGGCCACCGTGCCTTCAGAAACCAGATAAACGTGCTGAAACCAGACAAGTTAATTGGGCAGTGTCTGAAAACTTAGCTAAGGGAAACAGCTGCATGACCATATTTGGGGCAGCGCCACCAGGAAAAAGCCTAGGATGTGTGCCAGAATGTAATTCATTTTAAAGGTTTAAACCTTTTAACTGCCATGGGTCTTCCCCCCAGTGCCAAGGCCTTTTTGGTGATTTCAGTATTTCACCATGCAAAGCCTTTTAACATTTTCTCCCTCATTAACCCCTTAAGTGCCAAGGATGTCCTTGGCACTGGGGAGGTAATCTTAAACAAGATAAGAAATAATTGCCCGGTGCGCGTGTGCTCAACGAAGAGTTTGCCAGGACATGTTTAGAAAAGGTGGGGTTTGAACCCTCTTTCTCTGACAAGATATAAAAGGGAGCTCTGTTTTTAGCTGAGGGTTGGGTTTGTGTACTCAACAACAATGCTGTTTGTGCTCTGTGTCGGCCTAGCATGAAATAAAACCTGATGAATCTGACTCTGTCTCCTGCCTGCTGCTTGGAATGATTTTGCTGAAATGCCAGAGAGCTCCATAGAGTGCCAATGAGGCTTAGAGAGCTTCAGAGAGGGTCCCAGAGAGCAACAAAGGGCCCCAGAATGTCCAGGAGGTCCTGACAGAATGGAAGAGGTGAAAAGGAGCACAATGGAGGTCTTAGCGCCTCCTCTTCACATGGCGAGCCAGCCAGGAGGGATAGGATGATGGACAGACTGATCAAATTACTGAACAAGAGTACATCTCTTCAAGCCGAAAAAGAACCTGGACAATCAAGACTAAGAGACTAAGGTGAGCCATACTGTTCTGCCCAAGATAATAGTGGAGTAAAGGGGATAGAAAATAAGATAGGGATGGGGCAGACTGCAGCTGCCCTAGCCGGTAGAAAAGAAGGGAAAGGGACACGGGCAGGGAGAACAGTATGGCAGAAAGGAGAATATATATATATTTCTGGTAACTTGTCAGGGAAAAATAACAATAGCAGTCCAGATTTGGAAAAAAAAGAACCAAGAAATTAACAGCATTTAAAAAATCAACAAGAGTAAAATACTCATGAGGGACCCCAGCAAAAGATAACTGAGGGAGGTGGGATATGAACAAAAAATAACATCCAAATAAGAGTATAGTGTGTATATATTAGGGAAAAAATACTGACTCACGGTACCCGAACAATAGAGAGAGATACCAGGAGGATACCTGAGAAGAGGAGATACCGGGGAAGACGTCCTGAGAAAGAGAGGATACACCCATTTTCCTAGCGTTTAAAGACAGCTGGATGGAGTTTGCGCACAGAGCCCAGTTAAACGGGGTGATTAGGAGACCAAGAGAATTTAAAGATTCCTTGAAAGGGGTGGATTCGCATTTTGTAAAGAAACGCACATATTTAGGGGCAGATATGCATGCAGCCGGCCGGAGTCCATCTGATTTTTGTCACTTGTCATGTTATGTTGTGTGTCTAATTGTTATATGTTATGGCTGTTCATTTGTTTCATTTTATGGCGTAACTGTCTGTGTGCACTGTAAAACATTAAAAATAATATAAAAATAATATTTTCAAGCTAAATCTGAAAAATTAGCATTGAGCCAAGGATTTGAAAATGCCAAAAAATAACAATAATGTAGATGACATGATGCTATGACTTAAAGAACACAAATTTGTGGTGATTTCATCTAAACAAAATCAAACAGTTCTGAGATAAGTGTAAAAGACTGTTGCACTTGTAAGCCATCACAAAAATTCAAACCAGCCACTATGGAGTTAAATTTGTGATTTCCTTGTACTAGACAAGATAACTGATGAATCGTGCTAAGAACGATAGATTTTCGCATTAAAATGACTGAGTTATAGTGATTTATAGAAGTATTATTGTCATACGTTAAGCACGCTGAGTGAAGTAATGCACTGTGTAGAAGTGCCTTTTAACTGTGAAGGGTAGAAAAGTCTAGTTGAAATTATAAACTGTGAGGTGTGCAAGATAATTGGTTTTTAGGCAAGAAATGATTGAATGATTTTTAAAGCAAAAACAGAGCCCTGTGAAATGTTAGTCGAGGTTGTATTTGCATTTAAATTCAAAAGGATGTTGATAAGGATGTCGTGCTGAAGTGAAAGAAGCTGTTTTGGTGAAATGTTTTGTTTGGGGTTTGCATGCCGTAGTTTAAAAGATAGTGGGTTTTTACATTTTAATTAACTTATAATTGTGAGATGACGAAAACATGCATATATTTTGTGTAGTATGAAAAATAAAGTCAGAGCAGCTGCTTGAAAACACGCAATTGAGAATTTATGTTTAAGCAGGATGCAACTAAGTAATACAAGAGAAAAGAAAAATGCTTTCATTATGGCCCACGAGAGTGAGTGTGGTGATTTATCAAGATAGAAATGTGCAATCGCAGTTCTTTGAGATAAGCACTGCCAAGCTTAGCGATCGCTCCATGGTGAAGGAAAAACAAAATGATTGTGTGTCTTGCAAGGCCGTATTTATCGCACACAAGTGAGTGCAGAAAAAAGACAGGCTTTATTTTATTTAGAAACAATGTGTCAAATACAGATTGCAGATGCAAAGGGTCATTCTGAGCATTGTTGCGCATTATGGAATAGATGCCCACACTTGGAAGTTGAAAAACTTCATAAGTGTAGTTGCAGCTTACCCATTTAACAACCCAGCGGTAAGGGGATACTTATTAAAGGAGACAGCAGCTGAATATTTAGTGGGACGGCTTGTAAGCGCAGGGCTCGGATCTGGTTGGGTCATTACATTTTTCATTATGACTCATGGTGGTAATTTTGTAGCAGGGCGGCAAAAAAAGACACATTAAAATGAGCAAATATGTCTTGTCATGGCTGTCATATAGCGCCTTACATATTCAGTGGTATTATTTTAAAGCACTGATAGGTTGAACACCCTCGAGAACCATACATTAAGTGAGTGGAGAGGGAGACAGCAGTGCATGATGCATGGGCGTATCAGTTATGTGTACAGCTGGTGTAATTGTTAAGCTATTTAAGTGATCTGGAAAATGCTCAAGTGAGTGTGGTTTATACGTTGCATTTATTATAAAGCGCATTACATGCAAAATGAATTTGGTGCAGAGGACGAGTCAGTGAGTGTACATGTAGGCTCAGCAATACGCAAACACAGGATACACAGAGGCACCTGGGAATGAAAGGTGTCAACCTGAAAATAAGAAATATTTTTGCAAAACAGAAAAATTAATGTGTTTCATAGTGGGACAACCCCAGAGGATGATCAGATGTGTTTATAAAAGTTAAGTGGCACTAGGGTTTTGGAATGCAAGGAGAAATATGGCAAGAAAAAACAATTTTTGGTCTAATGATATGACAGTGGAACTGTGTATCCATGTAGCAAAGACGGCTTTTTGGATCATAGATGTGTCATTGGTTTAGCAGTCCTTTGAGGAAAATGTGTCAGCTGTGGTGTGATTTTAATAGGCACCTTTCAGTGGTAGTTATTTAGACGTGTAGGTGCACATTAGCCCAGGGGCATTTTTCGGCGCGAGTACAGAGGATGCAATGGTGCAGGTACAGGAATACATTGAACAAGACAAGAATTAGCACATGGATGGCATTGTCGTAGTCAGCCTAGCTATTTATCATGATGAGATTAGGAAGGGGCATGGTTGCACATTAATGCTTTCAGCATGTTGAGGAAAGCAATGTAAGATTCTTTCATTTTTTAGTGCTGGTGGGTGGGCATTCCAGTTTTTAGGAGCTGGATGGCTAGAGCTGGGCCCCCCAGTTGTGGATTTTTAAAGGCAGGCATATATATTGGACTGACCAAGGAAGTCTGATGGACTAACAAGAGTGATTCACTCTGATAAGTATGAAAGGGCATGGACAAAAAGGCATCTTTTGTGTGTTGCCCATGAGTTTAATAAAGGAATGCATTTGTTTATTGATAGCCAGTGCGCTTTTCTCCTGGTTTATGAGAGGCTTCTGTATGGGAATATTCAGTATTGCCTAAAGGCATTATTTTGTGTGATACATATTTTTTATTTTATTGAGGAGCTGTCCATGAGTGCCCAGAGAAGGGGCATTGTATTGATCCAATAATAGTGCCTATTGTAGTTTGGCAAAGAATGAGAGATTCCTAGTAGAAAGGAAAGGTTTCAATGCATGAAAAAAACCTTTATTTATTTATTTATTAGAATTCATGAAGCACACAGAAGCCCTTAGGCATCGTGATGCTGTTACAAAGAAAAGGCTTGCAGATTACAATGAAAATGGCATACACAAGTGGTTGCATGCCACAGCTTTGCCTGTAGTTATAGTACAAATAAATATATATTGTACTTACAATGGATGAGCTGCATGTTTAGCTCACAATGGATAGAGTAGAAATTGAGTAAACACAGGGCATAGATGTTAATTAAGCAGCAGGGGGATGCATCTAGACACCACTGGGGGAACTGGTAGGGGTAGTTAAACAAGGTAGTTTTGAGGGTTTTGACGAAATAATAAAATGAGGAGGGATGGTTCTTCTCTAAGTTCGCTAGAGGAAGCATTCCATGGTTTGGGAACAAGACGGGGAAGCTTAGCCCCCTGGCATTAGCTCCTTTGGTTAGTGGGACTTGTAGTTGAGTGACATGGTGACTTCTTTTGGGTCAGGCTGAACTGACTCTATTAACAGCATCAGTTAGATATACTAGTGCTGTGTGAGACATACATTTGTGATTTGATATTAACCATTCCTTCACAGGTAGCCATGCTCGCTTTGGCATGAGTAATGTATATTCTTTTGAGAATACTGAGAGTTGCACACAGCATCATTCTGCACTTTTAGAGCCTGTGAAGATTTTTTCTAGGATGTCTGCAAGGATGGTAGTGTAGTAATCCAGTTTAACTCTGATAATGACACAGGAAATGAGTGAGCAGTTTTGCAAGCATTGTGGGGAAAGGAAAGGGCCGATGGCATTAGTGAATGTGGTAGTGAAGAGGAAGCAATGGCATTCAAATGATAAGTGCAACAGAACAGATTGTAGCATGTGACCTGGCATGACATGAACAAGGGTGAGCGGAGGAACACTCCTAAGGGTTGTTTCACAGCTGCAGAAATAGTGTTGGGATTGAAGGAGGTATTGGTGAACGTCATGAGATGTGGAGCAAGTGATTTTACACAGGGTTTTTAAACAAACGTGCGGGCAGGGGCAGGCATCGCCTTGTAGCTAAATGGTCCAATGCTATTCATGTTTTCTATTATTTTTTACTTGGAATGCGCTCTGAAGTTGAAGGGGGTTACTGGGTCCTCTGTGACCTGCTTTTTGGGGAATTTCTAGGATAGCACAAATGTATTGAATGGGGGTTTTTGGGGTGCTCCTAAAGGTCCTTTTTCAGGAGCTCCACCGTGAGTGATTGAACAGTTTGAATGGTGTTATACCAGGGGTGGTATTTTGCAATTTATGAGGCCTTGGCGGCTGGCGTGGCGAAAAACTTTTTGAAAAATTGTGAAAAACATTTTTGATTCAGGACGATCAGTTGAGATTGTAGTATTATAGGATTTAGATGGTTGAAGAAAGAATTGAATGACAAAGCATGAAAGTGTGATGATGGTGTTTAGGCTACCAAGGAAAGCATGTTTGTTTATTTGGGACATGCCCCATTTAGACACAAGCACGATTTTGAAGCCATGAAAACGGCAGAAGGCCAATGAGATTGTTTGGGTGAAAATTAAAAGATTTTATTATTGTAGCAGCATGATAAATATAGCCAGCTGTGTGACCTGGTGGAGAAATAATGAACATTTTTTATAAATTCAGGTGCAGGCCATGAACATTCATGAACATTTATGAACAAAAGGAAAGAGACAGATGACCTCCAGGAAATTAGAGGCAGCCATAATGTAGGGAAATATGGCAAATGATTAAGAAGCAAACAGAATGAAATAAGAATCATGAAGGACAGTAATGGTTCAGATAAAAAGATTTAGGTTAAACAACATCATAGATAACAATGCAGCCATATAGGGCCTTATGAAAGTATGAAATTGTACTTTCCTTACAGAATTACGCAAAAAAAGAAAGGAAGTGTGTTTTAGTATACATAAAAAAACAAAATAATAATTAAATAAATGCCCAAAATAAATAAGAGATGAAAACAATAAAGGATTGAAACACGTTAGGGAGACTTTGGGCCTCTGTTACACAGGATCCGGGAAAAATTATAATAATAAATAAATAAATTGGGAAAAAGATGAAAATAGTTGTTTATAGTTGTTTATCTTGAATCAAAAATTAATAAAAGAAAATTGAGGAAGGGAACAGTTGGGAAAATGAATAAAAGGATAGGGAATAAACTCAAAAGCATAAAACGGACAAAAAAATAAAAAAATGGAAAACAAATAGCACTTATGAGGTTTCCTGGCCACCAGCAAAAAAGGAGCATAGGGCAATAAAAAGCATCAGAGACCATGAAGACGAAGAAATGGAGTATGGCTGACAAAAAATTGGGCCAACCAAACAAGGGAAAATCACACACAAGCCATTTTAAGAAAATATAGTGAGGTAAGTAAAGAACAATTTTTTGAGTGCATGTAACGATTTTGATTTATTTTACAGATAAAAGTTATGAACCTTTGCGTGGAAGCACGAGAAATGTCTGCATGGCCTAAGATTAGGGAGAAAAATAAAAAGGTAAGTACTAGTTCACGCTAAAAGGTTGTGGGCACACAATTGATCAGCACTAAAAGTAAGAGGATCCAGGTGAGTAACAGGAAAAGAGGTAGTAAGAGACACAATGTCTTCAAGTGTTTAGCTGCTTTCTCAAGAGCAATCAGGTGTGGAAAGAGTAGAAAATAGATGTCAACATTGCCACTTCAGACAACCACAGAAAACAGAAGTCTAAATTGAAGGTGAGTAATTATTTTTGTGTTTATAATGTCAAAAAAGGTTGATGGGATAGGGGTGTGCAATCATTAGAAGAGGCAAACATTGTTGGGTACGATAAACAGGGGAGGCACATAGTATGAATTGGTGTCATAGTCTCAAAGGGGTAGGCTAGATTAAGTTAGGCAGGGACGGTGTGCAACGAAACACCTCTGTTTTGTCTCCATAGGATGAATGCAAAGTACAAGCAAAGGCCATGGTCCAACAAAAGACAAGAAGAGAAAAGGAAGAATGGCTGTTGAGCGGAGGAAGGAAGCACTTGCAGCTAACCAGGAACCACGTGCAGCTAAACTGAGCAAATAACCAAGCCTAAACTAAGTATCCTGCAGGGTGGTTGGAAAACAGTTGTTTATGTGCACCAACAAGTAGGGGAGAATGATCCAGAAAGTATTTTTTGATAGCAGAAAAGGAAGAAAGGGTTAAAGTTGGGAAAACAACCTAACCCCTTACCAGTGCCCGAAAGACTTTTGTTCCAATTTTGACCTTCTACAGACGACGGGGATCCCCAAGGATGTTTCTGTCATCTGCTACGGATGTGCTTAGAAGACCAGAAAAGAAGAAGTCGTCTTTCTTTAATTGTTATTTTTGTCTCCTTAGGGTTGCATGTGGCACCCTCAAGAAAAAGAAAATGTGTCCCATGAAGGACAACATGTATTGTATATGATTGAAAACAAAGTCAGGTTCTAGCCAGCTGACACAGAGCTAGGGGTGGGGGGTATTTTGTTTGTAAGGCAAGAATGACCCATAAAAAGGAAACGTTTGATGTCCTGTAGCTTTGTCTAGGAGGCAGGGGTGTTCAATGAGAAGAAATGTCTCGCGATTTTTAGGAAGTAGGGTATTAGAGCCAATGTGGAGAAGAGAGGTTTTAAGGAAATGGTTTGGTAGGGAATGTGTTAAATGGAAGAGACATGTTTATTTTATAAAAGAAACTCATTCAGTTGTATATTACAGGTATATGTCGAGGGACCTGTATCCCTTGGGAAATTAATGTTGATCCGCGTGAGAAAAGAGGGAGGTCCATAGAGAAACCCAGTGGAAGCCCGACAAAATTGATCATCTGAATTGTGTCTGCAAGAGACTCCCCCAACCCTGTGTCCCCATGCTGAAACATCCCCTCTTTGGGACTCATTGGAACAATGTATTTATTGAAAGAGAGACACTCAAGTAAAAAATGAACTCCTTGTGAAAAAGGAAAAAGAGACAATGGACTCCTGGTCTAAGCATTAAAACAAACCTGGGAGACTGGCTGTGAAAACAGCTCGAAAGCAAGGACAAAGGTGACAGGACACAGACGGTCCACCGATGCCAATCTAAGATGATTAAAGGGGAAGATACGAAAGAAGAAAATTTGTGGAACAAGAGGGAAAGACACAGTTCAAAAAAAGAGATATATGTATATGCATGGGCAGAAGAAGAAGACCAAGGATAGATTGTATTTTGTTGGGGTGGGAGTTGCAGACAAGATATGACATACGAAGAGACAATGGGCTAATGGGTTATCTCAAAGCTTGACCAACCTCTCGAGTCTCACAATGGCTGTGAAATTATCTAAGGCATACAGTTATTTTAAAGCAAGTGGAGACAGGAAGTTGGGCTTAAATGGAAAAAGATAAAAATAGTTTAGAGACACACATGTTTTGTTTTAAGAATAACAATACGTTAGTATGTGACAAATTGTAGGATTGTGATAGGATGTGTTTTAGATAAGTATCAAGGAGGGTGGACATGCATATGGTTGAAAGTCATTGTTTAACAAACAAGAACTTTAAAGCCGGGGAAATGTAATGGAGGTGCTGAAATGAAGATAAGGTACCAACAACTGAATGCAATAGGGGGGAGCCCCACCTTAAAGCTAGGCAGAGACATTTGTATGAAATGAGTTAGTATTGTAAACGTGTAAAAATAGAATGTGTACAAAGTCGAAAATGCTTTAAGTTTCGTTTAGTAAGTAGGCAAGGTACAGAATGCATATTATAAAAGTTGAGTAGGAAAATGATTAAGGGTTTTTTCTATAACCAGACAGAAAAGAACTCTGCCATTTATATAACTGACAATGCCTTTAACTGACAATGCTGCTAAATGGGAGAAAAAAGATGCATAAATGAAGAAATGCTGCAGAGCGTGTAAGCATGAGTCAGTCCTGAAGTTGAAACATTCAAGGCCACCGTGCCTTCAGAAGCCAGATAAACGCACTGAAACCAGACAAGTTAATTGGGCAGTGTCTGAAAACTTAACTAAGGGAAACAGCTGCATGACCATATTTGGGGCAGCGCCACCGGAAAAAAGCCTAGGATGTGTCCCAGAATGTATTTCATTTTTAAGGTTTAAACAAGATAAGAAATAATTGCTCAATGAAGAGTTTGCCTGGACATGTTTAGAAAAGGTGGGGGTTTGAATACTCTTTCTCTGACAAGATATAAAAGGGAGCTCCTTTTTTAGCTGAGGGTTGGGTTTGTGTACTTGACAACGATGCCGTTTGTGCTCTGTGCAAGAGCATGAAATAAAACCTGATGAATCTGACTCTGTCTCCTGCCTGCTGCTTGGAATGATTTTGCTGAAATGCCAGAGAGCTCCAGAGAGTGCCAGAGAGGCCCAGAGAGCTTCAGAGAGGGTCCCAGAGAGCAACAAAGGGCCCCAGAATGTCCAAGAGGGACTGACAGAATGGAAGAGGTGAAAAGGAGCACAATGGAGGTCTTAGCACCTCCTCTTCAGCTGCGATGCCTAAGGGCTGCTTTGTGTGCTTTATAAATGTAAAAAATAAAACAAAATAAAATAGGGAAGCATAGGCTTGTTTCCAATTCACTATAAGAGCAAATGATACAAGGCAGATACGGCTGCCTGCCCGGTTACCCCTGTGGGTGGGTACATGTAACTTTGACACCTGTCTTACAAATGTCCAAGTAAAGGAGTGCAACACTGGAGTGAAGACCAATTTGGCTGACTGGGGCCCCCTCCACAGGTCATGTACTGGCTGTGTGATTTTCACAACGGGAAATGACCTGAACCTCCTGGACACATCTGTCACCACGCTTCCACCACCCAGAAAGAGGGTTTTTGGAAGAGGGGGTGCTATGTGACAAAGTCCCCTGCCTTGTTTTGGAGGCATGTAGTGCGGTGACCAAGAGGAGCGGGCATCCCTGAAGCAGTACAGAATGGCCCACAGGTGGTGTGTGCAGGATTCCATGGCCAGCCCCACTTAGACCGCTCCAGTGCCAGGCGACAGCCACATGCATAACCGAAACACTGCTGGCTCTTACAGGAGAGGACCTTGACAGAAAGATGATATACGACGGGCATGCCAGGTCTAGTAATAATGAGGCAGTGGATATTAAACTCCCCATCGCAGCCTGAGTGTACACACACACCATACCAGGATACATTGGGGTGGCCGGGGACGCTCTGTTGCTGCAGCAGGCTCTGGTAGAGCCATGGCTCTGTGCTGGGAGCCCACAGAGTGCATGTGGGTGCACCCAAAGGGAAACTGGAATTCCAAGATGGCAGATTGGGCATTTAGAACCTTGGTCCACAAAGAAAAGGATATCCAGCCCAAATCTGCCACACACCTGAAACGTAATTCTCAAACTGACATTCAGCCTCATTACGATTTAGACAGTATTACTGCCAGATTACAAGTGGCGGTGGCAGAGTTAATCCCATTGGACATTTTTGGCAGAATTACCGCTGGGGTGCTTCTGGCAGAAAGTGTGAGGATTTACCTCCAGCATGATGCTGGAGGTAAATCACCCACTCCAGGGCCCTACTCGTAGTATGGTGGGGCGGGAACATTTACAGTAATTCCGTTATTTCCCAAACCGCCATACTTGTAATGAACCATGGTCTGCTCAGAGAGGTGGTAGTGTGGGTCATGGTTGGAGGTTGGAGCCAGTTGACATTATTCAGGAAGGAATTGGGAGGAAAGAGAGTAGATTGGTGACAAGGGTGGGGGAGATGCATCACCAGTAGGTGGCAAAGGGTGAAAATCAAGAGGTGGCCGGGGTATAAGGAGGTGTCGAGAGGTAAACAGCAGGAAGAGGATGGGAAGCAGGTGGCAGCTTCCAGCACTAGGGAGCGGCTTGAAAGCAAGAACAGGGCGGAATGAGAGTGCACACATCACCCAAGCTAGTGGGGGAGAGGGGTGCCTGTGATTAGAAGGGGTTGTGCCAATGGTCGCAGGAGAAATTAGCCCATGGTGAGGTGTCAGGTGGGGCCAGGAAGAAGCGTAGCGAGGAGTAACAGAGGGTAGAAATCAGGAGAGTGATATGGCCCGCTTAAACTTCCCTGGAGAAACTGGGAACGAAAAACTACGTTTGCTCTCTCATCAAATGGAAGACCACAGCTAGGCACTAAATGCAGAAAAACACTATTATCCGGTAATGGTACTCGGCCTATTCTGTCCCTTGTATTTTTCCCCGGTCGACACATACCCATTGTAAAGGTCCCCTATCCAGGGACTGCTCTTGTCACCAATGTACATTGTTTCTTTTCAAAAAGAGATTCCTGTGACTCAGTAAATACTGGAATACTCAAAAGCCGGGCTTGTGCAGATGATATGATAATAGCCTGCATGCCCACAGAGAATATCGCCTAAATTATAAACACTGAATAGAGGGCGGGACAGGGATAACTCTGGGGTGTATGTGTGGTGACACGGGACACCATGCAAGCCAATCAGACAGCTTGGAGGATTAAAGCACATGATGCAGAATACTGTGTCCTAGACTGACTTAGACCTGCGTTCTTCCAAGGCTCAGCATTAACCCCATCTTTTCCTTACAGTGCCAAGCAACCAGAACACTGCGGCAATAACGGTACACATATGTATGTATTTATTTATTTATTTGTTTGCTTATTGTGCTGTTGGTTTATACAACTTAAACCTTAGACAAAATACAAGAAGATGCAAAACCACTAATTCATAAAACTACAAAATGATGACATTTAATGCATAGTTCATCCACAACATCCACAATGTTCCATCATGTCCTAACATTCAAAGCTACATTTTTTCAGTCACATACCAATAATATCAAATACATATCATACGCCACATATCCAAGCTGCTGTTATTGCATGATCACTTAATGTGATTCGGAAGCAAATTCAGTCAATTCACATTTGTTTCAGAGAAAAGTTTGAACGTTTATGAACAGGCGTGCATTTACATGTGAGTGGGCATGTACCGCTTTGCCACTCACAGCTCCTCTGCCCCCTTTATGGTTCCTTTAGTCCTAGATGCCCCCTGGGCCTGGGTACACCCACTTTTGCAGGTTCTCTATCAGTTTATATCTGGGCAGGTGCAAACATATGTGTATGATTTTATCCCAAATATACTACTGCTATATGTCGAAAATAACAAGCAATTCTTTGTGCGAATTGGGTACAAACTGCTGCGGCAATACCTGCCCTGACTGACTCTCTCTTCCCTTTTTGAGAACAGCTAACCAAAGCTGTAGGCAGCAGAGGGGGGTTCCTGAAGAGGAGGGCATGTAGAGAATGGAGAGTCCTGTTTCCACTGCAGAAACGACCAGGCACTGACACTGGGGTGTCGCTGGAGGGCCAGTCAGAAGCCCCCACTACCACTAAGGGGGTTGTTCTGGACGGTCAACAGCATCATACACGGAATGTCGGTGGACACAAGTTAGAACACTCAGCTGTTGGGATCTATGTGAAAATATTGTTTTTTTTTACTGCAAGGTCGAAAATCTCGAATTTAAACCAACGCATGTTAGGTATTTTAAATGCGGGATACCCCTGCAAACACCCTCACTCCCATTTCCCCCCACTTTAATAAATACCCCTACCCACCATCTATTTTTGGGCTAAATCCGTTGTTTTAACTTACAGACACAGACCCACGAAGCCACCGTGAAAGGAATCGTAAGACTGCAAACAATAGCCAGCGTGTGTTGCAGCAGATGTCAACGGCTCACAAAGCCCTCCTACACTGATAATCAGGACAGGGAGATACGCTTGCTACTGTGGTACCGTCCTTGACTCCAGAGACAAGGAAAGCCAAGCAGTTCATCACAGCCGGTGAGTCGAGGGGAGAACCGATAAGAAACCGAACTGTGTTGAACAAAAATTGCAAATGGCAAATCAAGGAAAGTTCAAAGAACTGTTAAAATCTTAGGGTAAGCCCAGCTGCAGAGAGGTCCGGCACCATGTGGATGCTCATTCGAGATACTCTGGTTGATCCCCGTTTGTTGAACCTACCGATACCAGAAGGCCTTAGGAGACCCGCAAGGAAAAGGTCAAAGTGGTCATACAGGGGTCTAGCAAAATCCCCTGTGCAGTCGAAAGTCTTTGACCGGCAAACCATTGGAAAATCTAAGGGAAGTGACCCTGCATAGTGAGAAAGTAAAAGGAACTGTGAGACTGGCAAACGTAAATCTGACAGAAGGATGCCTGCTGAACGTGGAGATGCATGATGCCCCAAATAACATTGGGCCTCATTACAAGTACTCCGGTCCGGAATTAACACTGCCGGTAAAACCATACCGGCACCGTTTCCATGTCCGCCCAATCATGACCCGCGGCCCCAGTAATAGCACCACCCTCAACCGCCACCGTGGAAATAGGGGTCCCGTTAAATCTGTCTGCACGGAAACACCTCCGTTACCGTCAACACGAAACACCGTGAGCATCACAACTAGCGTGGACACGGAAATACCGGCAAAAAAATGGCGTAAAAACCGTGATCACGGTGGCGGAACCGCCACCACCGCGAACATGGCGTTATACACTGCCTGCTGAACTGAATAGGGGCACAGGTGCACCAAATCAGCCCAGCTGGACCTAGCAGGCCACTGGGAGCCCACAAAAGGGCCACACCCAGCCCAACACAACACAGAACCATGCAGGCAGCAGGTCTAGTAGCACTGGGACTGGGCCTACTCAACCAACAGGCAGCACTGCACATGGTGGCAGTAATGGCGCAGAGGAGGAGGCGGAGGAGGCGCAGGCGGCAACCAGCCAACCCTGCTGCTATGGCAAACCCCATTGCCCAGCCAGCCCGACCCCGCCGCCAGCCGCCAATGCCACGCATCAGGGCCTCACCCTGGAACCTCACCCCAGGACAGATCCACACACTGTACCGGCTGGACCGTGCAACAATCCTGGACATCACCGCCATGATTGAGGACAACATCAGCAGCCAAATTGACACCCCCACCGCCATCCCCCCCTCCTGAAGGTTGTCTCAGTACTGCATTTCCTTGGCACTGGCACCTGTCAACACACGGTTGGTGAGCTGCACGGCATATCACAACCCTGTTTCTCAAAAATCCTGGTACAGGTACTGGATGCCCTGTTGCGCCATGTGTCGGAACACATAGCCCTACCCCGCACCCTCCCCGAGGTCATTGCCACCAAGTTGGCCTTCCATGCCATAGCAGGCATGCCAAATTGCATAGGCGCAGTTGACTGCACCCACGTTGAGCTGACAGTACCACGTGCAATTGAGGTGGTGTTCCGCAATAGGAAACAGTATCACTCTTTGAATGTCCATATGGTTTGTGATGCCATGCAACTGATTACACACTGCTGCGCACGTTTCCCAGGCTCATCACATGACTCAATGGTACTGCAGAATTCCACGTTGCCACGGTACATGGAACGCTATGCCGGACAAAGCACATGGCTATTGGGTGAGTACAGCTGATGATGCTACAACCCTGTCGAAGTGGTGTGTGTGTGTCCAGCCCAATGAGCATTGTGAGTGTGCCGCTGTGACCGCACATGCATCACCCCCTTTCCATCTACCAAATACACAGCGGATGCCAAACATCATGAAGGAAGACATGACAGGGCACCACAATGTGCCCGTTCACCCGCTGGCACAGCCAATCCCATCACTATTCCATGAACCTTGTGCCACTGCAGACACCCACCCTCAATTGAAACACTGCCTCAAAAGGCACAAGAGGCGTGTAAATGAGACGAAGTGTATTTACTACGTCCGTACAGTGGAGTCACTCTGCCATGTGTGGACAGCACTGCACCGTGACATGCACACAATCATATGTCACCCGCAGGGCACAGTAAACATGCAAGTAAATGTGTAGGCCCATATCCAGTTAGCGACATACATCGTGATGCCCAAAACATACCTCCATACACTGCATGGTACATATGCATGAATGAATGATGACACAAGAATGCACAGCAGCAGATGAGGACATGATGCCACAAACACTGACATGTTCCCCCATCTACATCCCATGTAGGTGATGCGGGATATGCACTCACGCCATGGATGATGACACCTTTACGGAGACCAAGGAACAGGCATGAAGAGGCATACAATAGGGCACATATCCGCACACGTGGAATGATTGAGAGGACATTTGGACTGCTGAAGGCCTGTTTCCGCTGTCTGAGCAGATCTGGCGGATCACTGCTGTACAGCCCAGTGAAGACGGGTAAAATCACCCTCGTATGTGCCATGCTGCACAATATATGCCTGCGCATGAACATCCCAATGCCACCAGACGCAGATGAGGAAGATGGGGATGGGGATGGGGATGGAGATGGGGATGGGGATGGAGATGGGGATGGGGATGGAGATGGGGATGGGATGGCACCGCCTCCCCCTGGGGGTCCACATGATGGCCAGAGAGCACGGGATGCCCTGATTCGCATTTACTTTTGAGTCACAGCACATTCACAGAAATGCACAAACATGGTGACGACAATGAATTAATAGTTGCACTGTAAAATTAATGATCTATGTCCACACATGTATGTCTTGATTCGAAATGGCGATGTATTGATGTAATAACAACAGGGAAGGAGGTGCATTGGTTAGGGAAGCTGTACACCCGGGGCCACCCACCACCCAAACGTGCCCACCCCCACCCAGGCCCCATTGTTCAAACCCCCAACACTACCTACCACACCACCCAAACGTGCCCACCCCTCTCACACCCTTGTAGTCCACATGTGTCCTGCACTGCCCCACACACATGCCATCACTTCCGTGTGCGCTTCTGTGCCTGTGCAACCTTGCCCGAGGGACCCGTTAGCCTACTCGAGCGCCTCCTTGGACTGGCAGTAGTGGAGCTGGATGGGGTGGTTGTGTTTGATTGTGCAGAATCTGGGATTGAGGGCATCCGTGCCAGATTTGCCTGTTGGCCAACCAACATGGCCTCTACATGCCTGGAGGTGTGGTCGTTGCCCTCCCGCACATGGCGTGCAAGGGTCACTATAGTGCTCGCAAAGCGTCCGATGGACCTCGACAGGCGACGCACTGAGGCGCTGTAGCTCTCCCTCAGCAGCCTGGATTCCTCTAGCTGCCTGTTCACCAGCTGGGTGAGGGTAGCCTGCTGGTCCTCCATCCGCTGCATGCGGGCATTCAGTTCGGCCATGGATGGGGTGGGCGACCTCATGGGACTCCCCAGTGATGTGGGGCT